>NC_139741.1:8941413-10373913 GCF_964211835.1 Anser anser
TATTGACAAATGGCACTTGTAGGTAAGAGTAAGTGCAGGAGGGCACCTCTGGACAGACCTCCTCGTTACGCTTTGGCTGCTGAATAGGATTTTTAGCATCATCAGTGTTTGAAACCAAGAGGTTCGACACGCTTTGATGATTCACTTGCCACTGATGTCTTCAGGTTTGAATCAAAGGTGTAAAAACTTACGGAGAGCTGCAGGAGGAGCAGGACCAAATTGCAGCAGTGAAGTCACAGAAGCAATTTTGGTTACGTGCATTTAACTGTCTTCTGAACCGGTGAAGTTCTTCACTATCCGTGATCTCCTACAAGGCTTTGATGCCTTCTGGAGGGGGGAAAGCTCACGCAGTGAGTACAGGCTGCTCTCTGATGCTCAACTGGTTCTGTGTCGCTGGATCGCAAGCTGCAAGCATGTGGGAGAGCCCCGTGGGCTGCTCTGTGCACCATGCGAACCAGATGATGTAACCCAGTAAACTGAGGGATGCTGGTTGACATTTTCACAATTTTACCTTAATTCTGCCAGCAGATCTTGGCAGCAGACGCTGGTGTCGCTGATCACTGTTATTACCGCTGCAGGTATTTAATCGGTGCCTTGTGTGTGCTCAGAGCTGTGCTCAGGTGAGATGTTTCCAGAGCAAATGCTCGGTGGTGTAAGGAGCCAGCAAGCAGAAACGTCTCTGTGCAGAAGTCGGTGCCCCAATACCCACTGCCCAGGCTCCTTGCAGGCTCCAGGACAGGTCACAGCCTTTCCCACAGAGCAAAGCTGCCCCCCGAGCATCCAGACATGTGCTCCAGGAGGAAGAGGATGGTATCAGATGGAGAGATCAAATTCATGATGACTTTAACGAGTGTAACGTGCTGCTTTATTTGTTTTATGGGTTTCCAGTCTGCCTGAGTCCTTGGCTTGCCGTGCCACCAGAGGATTCTGAGCGCGGGTGGAGCTGCTCCAAAGCGGCTGCAATTTTATTTCCTTCTTCTTGACTCGCATTTGCTGTGGAGTTAGATGCAAATGATTGCATGAGATAATAAAAGCCCAAACAAACATAGGAGAAGGCACAAAGCCAGCAGCCTAAAGAAGGGCAAAGAGCTGTATCAGTGACCCCAATTAGACATACAGTTTGACATCTGAACAGTCGGCAGCAAAATCTGAAGTCTTTCATGTTTCTGCCTGATGCTGAGACCCGTGGCATCTCCAATTAGGAAACAAAGAAACATGATTCAGAGGTAAAAATACATTTTTTCTCTTCCAACATGTCTGAAAGGGTCTTACTCACAGATCAAACCACCCCGAGGAGGTGTCTCCTGGGAGGGCATGTTCATTATATTTTGACTTTTCTTTTTTTTTTGCAGTTAAAAGGCCTCATTCATGACCACTGAAGGCGGCGGAGAGGCTCGGTAATGAGCGGAGGTCTCCGGCGCTGCCCCAACCCGTGGCCGTGAGCAGCAGTGGGGCAGGCTCGGGGCGGGCTGTGGGGCTGGATTACTGAGTCGCTGCTGAAGGCAGGGGCATCCAGGCAGCCAAGTTAAATTAGGGCACCAGAGCTACACTGGGGAATAATGACTTAATTCGGAAAGCTTAATGCAGTCGTAAAGGCTAGAAAAAGTGGGGGAAAAAAAGGAAGGTGAGAAGGGAGATGGCAGGGCTGTTTCCCCACTTGGTTGTTTGGTTTTCCCAGCCAGGTGCATTAGGGTCTTGCTGAACCCAAATCCAGTTGCAGCATCCCCTGCTCTGAACCTGGCTAAACTGATTAATTAATTTGGGTTCCCCGTGCCCCAAAACCCTGCTCCACAGGGCAGCTCAAGCCCTGCCTGATGGGGCAGGATGCTCTGTGGCTGGCACCTCCGCTATGTCCAGGCTGGGTTTTGAAGCTGCTGGGTTCAGGTAACGTTTATATTTTTGGGAGTGAATAGCAGTCTTTTCCGCTGTAATTTCAGGGGGTTGTAGGGTCACAGCACCCCCTTCTCACTGTCCGGGACCGGAGTAGGAAACTCCCACCACCGGTGCCTGCTCTTGCACAGGAACCAGCGGCGCTGACCCTTCCCACCGCCAAAACGCCGGATCTCACTTTTATTACTGTTTTCCCTCAGCCGTAATTCCCAGAGCTTCCCTCCCCTTGGTCCTCCAGTTGCAGGGTATTTTTATACCCGGTTTTTGTGTGTAACGTGATTATCTGCTGAATGGGATGCGCTCGGTTACAATTAGAAGATGAAGATGCAGATCTTAACACTTAAGCCGCGTTCCTCATTTATGACTTTTCAAAGAGTTTGGTGGGGTTTTTTGTTGTTGTTTATGTGTTTACAAATCCAATAACAATCCTCATTAAGAGTTGCAAAACATGAAGCCATTTTGATCCCAGGCAGATGGCAGCTAAATGAAGTTTAATTAAAGAATGAGCGCTTTGATTCAAATCATTTTTAAAAAGTATAGTGCAACGAGATGCTAGAGAACAGCATAAACAGCATCTGCGCCTCCATTCAGAGCCCCGAATCCATTTGTGAGCGAACGCTTTGCGAAATGTTGCAGGGAGACGGCAAATGTGTCGCAAACCACTACCGCAGCCACGCCAGAGGTCTTGTTGCTTCCCTACCCCAGACAAGCAGCTCTTTGGTTGTATTTTTATTTATTTATTTATTTTCAATTTTTGAAGAGTTCATTGGGGCGCGCTTTGTGCCAGTGCACAGGACCACGCATGGCAGAAGAAAGCCGTTCCCATAGCAAGACGTCCATGGTCCTAACGTGGGTGCTTTCTCCAGGACGCTGACGATGTTTTTGTTAAATGCACGTCTGAAACAGCTGCCTTGGACACAAATTAACAGCTCCATGGGGTACAGAGGCAGAGGGATGTGGCTGAACTGAACTCGGGCTAAGATTAATATCTTTTCATCAGTGGGTTTTGGGGAAGGAGGGGGTTACGTGCAATGAACCCCTGTGATCATTAAAATTATGTGGTACTTTTTCACTCGGTAAGACCTGGGAGAGGGTCCTCTGAGGTGGGACAGGCCCAGGCCCTGCAGCAGCCTCACCAAGGTGGCTCCACGGCCCTCGTGGTGGGGCTGGGACCTGCGCATGGGACCGGGACTGGGACATGGCCGGCTTGGCGCCGGGCAGCCCTTGCCTTGCTTTGCCATTGGGAAAGTGGGGCAGAAAGACTGCCAGACAGTCTTTCTGTGTAGCAACTGTGTGCCACAGGAGGGCAACGAGGCTCCTCGTTAACCTGCACGTTAATAGCCCTCTGGGAAGGGCTGAGGTGGGAGGTTTCTGAGGGGTGTGGAGGTGCTTGCTCCTCAAGGACCATCTTGGGTAGTGACAAAGGGCGTTGTGGAAAGCCTGTGAGCTCAAGGGGAGGCTGGAGAAGCCTGGCAGCAAGATCTGCTGAGGACTACCAGGCTGGTAAGACCCATGGGGGCAGGAACCTCCTGGGAGAGTGTCTGGGGAAAGCATTGCGTGTGCTTGTCCTGCTCTGTGCACAACCGCTGTGGTGCCCCCTGTGCTGCTGGCTGGCCCCATAGGCTGTGCTTGTGTAACCCAGGGCTCACCCTGGGCAGGGAGGCTTGTTTCATGGCAGCTTCCTGCTCTTCTCTGTCTTCCAGCTCTAAAAAGCACCTGCAGGTGTGACCAGCTGCCCTGCTCCAGGGGCTTGAGCTGGGGGGGACCCAGGTGGCCTGTGCTGGGGGAGGCAACGTGGGCGCCTTTGGTTGTGCCTCTGTTTGTGCTGGTCCTACTGAACCCGAGCTGAGGTGTCAGAGCTGCTCTGGGCTCACTGCTCTGATTCTCTTGGGTCCCGTGTTGGGTGAGCACAGAGGGAACACTTCCAGCCCTTGCGTGGAGCTGTGCAGCACCAGTGCTGCTCGCTGGGGCCTGGCCGTCACTGGGAGCCCTGCAGTCGGGTGCCTCGTGATGGCGGCCTCTCCTGTCCAGCTTCTCCAAAGCGTCCTTCCCCCTTATCCCTGACTGAATCAATGCGATCCATTTGGAAATGAATGAGGAGAATTAAGAAAACAGCCGCAGGCAGCACCATCGCTGCTTTGCCATGGGGTGGCACAGGACTTCTCTCACAAAGCCCCGCGTAGGCTGGGCCGGAGCAGTGTTGGTCTGGGGGAGCTGACCGCGAGCTCTGAGGCTGAGATAAGATCCTCAGGAAAGACCTCATCTGCAGCCAGCAGCCTGACCCTTACTCTAATGATGTTAACGATTCATTTTAAGCTGCTGTTTGTGCTGCTGATGTCTGCGTCAGTAAATCAGTCTTCTACTGCAGCCAGAACAAAATAAAGTAAAATAAAATGCCAGCCTTCTTCACGCCCAGATGTCGATAGAGTGCAGACTAATTGGCAATAAGGATGCACTAAGTCAGTGATGTTCAGAAGTGCCAACAGATCGGCAGGCGGGTAAGTAATAGTGACAGCCGAGCACGTTCAGCCCAAAACTAAATAAAGGGGTTTGCCTGGGGAAGGCACCGAGGCAGGTGGCACTGACACCGCTGTAGGAGCGTCCACTCCGTGCTTGGTCCTAAGCTGCTTCACCTCTGCATCGGGTGGGCTCAGCTCCCTTGGGAGGAGATGTGGGGAGGGCAGAAGGCCCAGGTAGAGCAGCACTACCGAGGTGTCAGGGAGCCCAAGAGGTGACCCCAATGGCAGCCAGGCTGCCATCCCCATCCCTGTGAGCTCATAAAGCAGGAACATGCATGGGGAAGAAGGGCTGAAATAACAAATTGGATGCGCGTGCCTCCTGAAGTTGTTTGTTGGTTTTGTTATTTATTTGTCTTTGGTATAAGTGCATATACATAAATATACATATTACAGTTTACCAACAAAATAGTTCTGTAATATATATAATAATAAAAAGCTCCCAAAGTCCTTTTTCCTAGAAATGTAGGTCATTAGAAAGGTCTTCCTTCCTTTATAGCAAACAAGTGCAAGAATCCCTCTTCCAACTTGGGTGTTGTGGGTTTTTGTATCAAACATGTAGGAGAAAATTGTGGTCTGTCTGTCAGCAGCTTGGGCTAGGCTTCGTGATTCTGCTGGCAAAGGTGGCTTGGTGAGGAGCATGGAGGAGGAAACAACAAGCAAAACAAAAAACAAAAACCAACCTCAGATGATAAAGCCTTGCTGGCAAACTCCCAATCTAATTTCCTCCTAATAACTAAAAAAAAAAAAAAGAAAAGTAATTTTGTCTCAATAAGTTTGCGGCACCAGCTGAATATGAGGCACAACCATGCGATGTTCACATTTACTGCTGTGCTCATCCAAGCATCTCACTGCACAGATCCGCCACGTATTTCCTAAGAAGAAACTGCTTTTGTGCTTGAAAGAGATGCGTTTAGAAGTCCCCAGGACCTCTTGCTGGCACCTGCAGTTTCAGATGATGTGTCAAGTTTGGTTATTTTTTGTGAATTAGTTTTTGCTGTTGTTGTTGTTAATCCTGATATTTAGAGCAGTGCATATTTACTATGACTGTAATCCTCTGTCACAAAAGGCAAATGATTTTAAAATGCTTCCTTCTTTGGAAAGACTGCAGCACAAGAGCCACTGCAAGATTCCTGCCTGCTTGGTGGGCTTTATAGAGACATTAAAACCAATGGCGATGGGAGGCTCCTGAGTTAAGGTCATCACTTTGGAGGGGACAGCAAGGCAGATGTGTTGGAGAGGGACAACCAAGAGCACCCTGGAGTTGGGGTCTGCTGCCCCATCCTTGCTGAACACCCCAGAGCATCCCTAACTGAGGGCAGAGCAGCAAGCGATCGGAAAAAACGTTCTGTGCTCTTACCATCCAAATATTTGTACTGCCTATGTGTTCATCAGCCTTATCGTGCACACCGTGTTCCAAGCGAAAATACAGGATGTCCTTACTTACTGTTTAACAGAGGAAAAGCTCAGTGAAAGACAACTGTGAAGGAATTGAGCCAACTGGAGCAAAGGAAAATGAGTAAAGGTGCATGGGATGAGCATGCCTGGAGCTCTGCTCTGCAGAGATGTGGCCTGCAGCAGTGCGGCCCCGTTCTGGTCCATCCTGCACCAGTGTTCTCAAATATAGAGTATGTTGCTGTTTTTGGCTGTTGTGGAGCCATAGTGGTTTTGGAATTGAAATTTTAAAAAAATAATAACTTGGGAGAAGAAAAGACATTACATCTAGATGTAACGGAAGCACCACACAGCGGGGAGCTCTGAACCCTGTGCTCTCAGGGACTGACAGAGTGGCACGGGGTCCAGACACTGAAGTGATCTTCTGCACAGAGTATAAAAGACAACATAACTCTGCACTGGTTTTGTTCCCTGATGGGCTGAGTCTGCCTCCCTCCTCTCCTCTGCCCAAAGGTTATGCTGTGAATCCTGAAACAAAGCTGTTTGGAGAGAAAGATGGCAAAACGCCCGGGCTGATAACCTGAGGCAAATAAATGGCAATACCTGTGGAAAGAGTTGGGATCAAATCTGTAACAAGCCCCCGAGAAGTTGTGCAGGGCAGAATGCGTCTGCCTGGAGAAGCAGCTCTATGGGGAGCAGCAAGGATCGGGCTGGCTTCTGCTCGCCATCACGCCTCCACCAGGTTTTAAGGACTCAGTAGTTTCAACAGGCACACACAAAGGTTTTTGCTCTCAGATGCTAGATGTTAAGATGTAAGTTGTCAGGAATATTTAGATTTACCCATAGAAATCTGAAGTGTGAGCTGACTGGAATCCCCTACACTCTGCCTAGCTGGAGGTTAAATTTGTAACTCACTGCATGTGTTGAAGCAAAGCCTGCTGATAAAGACAGCCTAACTCTTTTTAGTGTTAAAGAGAATAATGCATGTTTCTGGGGATGAAACAGAATAATTTCCAAAACTAATGAGTAAGCTTAAAAAAATCAACCAATCAAACAAAAACTGTATGTATTGGCCTCAGTTTGTTTTCAGAAGGAGACTATGAACTTCAAATAGGATTTTTTTTTATTTCATCGATGATAAAAATAATTCTAGATTCTACCTCTCTTTTCTAACAGTTTGTTTTTACAGTCTGGCTGCCCTGTTTAAGAGAAATGTTTTTCTTGCCTTGCTGTGTGAAATTCTTGGTCAATCTGTAGTTGAAGCTCAGCTGGTTAACTAGTAGAGGGAGAAGCAAAGTGATACAAAATGCTTTAAACCAAGGAATTTAGACCAGAGTATTTTCTGCCAGAAGACTGGCCTTTGAATTTTAAGCCTGGAAAGTATATCAAGATGAACTGGTCAGATGTTTCTATATAACTATCAATTCAGGAACCTGCTGGTAAAAATCCACAGAGGCTGTGTGTTGAGTTCAGTGTCTTTTTTCAGAAGGAAGCTGCTTGGATTTCCAGGGTCTGAACTGATGGAGAGATTCTTGCGGTCCATGGTAATAAGTTACAGTTGTTAATTACTGTAGCTACTAAAACACACAAGATATTCCTACTCTGAGCATTGATTTACAACATCCAGCGAATGTCTCTGATGGATATAGAAGCCTTAAGGAACTAATTTTTCAGTTAGTCGGCTTGTAACCACAATGGGTAAACATTATTCCAAATAAAGCATGACTCAATTCTCATTATGCATCCCTTTTTTCCTGAAGGGTGCCCAGCCCCACAGCTCATGTGGCTGGGTCAGGTGGTACAGAGAGATATGGAGGAGTGGGAAGGATCCTGTCCCTGAGAAATACCCAATTCCCACTCCCATGAGGGGCCAAGTGGTAGCCAGTGAGCCAGGCGGGCAGCAGCTGCCAGCTATTGCTCCCATAATCAGAGAGCAGTTGAGGCTGGAAGGGACCGCTTAGGATATCTAAATCTGTAAGAAATGAGGTGTTACCTGTCAAAATCTCCTGCGCTAGCTAAAATACCTCAGTGCCCAGGTGTATGTTACTGCCTGCAGCTGGGCTGCTGAGCAGATCCCTGTTACTCTGCCCTCTTTCAGGGCAAAGTTGCCAGCATCAGGGTGAAGTAAACGTTTCACAAAAGCAAACAAGCCACAGTCCCGTGTCTCCTCACTGGTCAGGGCTGTGTGTGTAGTGTGGTACGGCTGAGATGCTAGCATGTGCTCACCCTGGAGTAATGGCTACCTCTAATAAGGACATTGCAAGTGGAAAGAGAGCTGATGCATTCCCTCAGAAAATAGTTGTGGCAGTTTAGGAAGTTATTCCTGCCCTCCTGATTACGGTCCTTCGCCAGAGATTATGCCCTTCCCTGCACAAGAGCTGAAAAAGGAACCACCCCAGTGCCGCAGGGCAAAATCTTCTGGTTTAGGTTCAGGTGGTGATGAAAGGGGTGGTTTGCTTGTGGGTTGTGATTTTTTTTTATTGTTGTCAGGCTGCTGCACATGCTTCTGTCCGCTTCCCCACACCGTAAATCCTGAGAGCGTTGGCAAGGAACCACCGCGAGCCACAACGCCTCCGGCCACTGTGTGCTGTGGGTCGGCACTGGCGGACTCGCTGCGTGCTGCCTGAAGCCATAGCGGGCTGGTGAGATCCCAAAATCTGAGTGTTTGGGGCTGCTCGTGACCAACCACAACGAAAAGTGTTAGCGTTTCCAGAGTGCTGCCAGCTTTATATACGCGACAGCCGTATTTATTAGAAGAACATAACAAAAACGTCAGCATTTAGGAGAATTTGAGGTAAAAGCTGACAGCGGGGCTGAGGCACGGCGGGGGGAACCTGAGGTGCCGGGCCCTGCCGTCAGCACCAGGCCCCCCCCCCCGCCATCTTCCCCCCAGACCCCTCCGCGCTGCCCGCTCGAGCGGCCGGCGCCGCGCTCCCCCTGTGGGCGCTGGGGTCGGGCCGGCCCTCCCCCGCGCGGGGCACGCCGGGAGCTGTAGTCCTCCGCCGTGCCCACCGCCCTGCGTGGTGACGGGCGGCACGTACGAAGAAAAACTACAACTCTCAGCGGCCCCCGCGCGGCTTGCGCATGCGCAGCGTGGGCAAGTCGAACAAAAAAACCTGCCCCCCCTTCTCCGCTCCCCTCCCCCGGAGCGGCGCTGGGCTCAGCCCGACACCGTGAGGGGGACGCGCGGGGCCGGGCCCTGCCAGAGCCTCGCCGCCGCCTCCGGGGACAACCGCCCGCTGGCCTCGGCCTCCTCGCTTCCAGCCGGCGGGGCCGGGACCGGGACCGGCAGCAGGAGCGGACTGCCCGAGGCCGGCAGCGGTGAGGGGACCGGGAGCTCGGGGCAGTGTGGGGGGGGATGTGAGGGGCCGTGGTGCCGCGGCTCCCTGCGGGGAGAGGCCGCCCCCTGCCTGCGGGGGCACCGGGCGCTGCTGGGGAGGGGCCGCGGCCTCCCCGTCCTCTTCCTCCCCCCCCCTCAGCGCCCCCCTCAGCGCCGCTCGCGGGGGCGGAGCTCCGCGCCCTGCCCCCCCCCTCCCCGGGGACCCATTGGCTGGCGGGGGGGCGCGCACGTGCCGGGGCTGCGCGAGGGGCGGTGGTGATTGGGTGAGGGCGGGGGGTATGCAAATGAAGGGAGGGGGCGGGGGTATGCAAATGAGATGGGGCATGCAAATGAGGGGGGGCTCCTGGTGGTAGGGCTCGGGGAGGGGAAAATGGCCGCAGGTTGTGCTGGGAAGGGTCAGGGGGAATGGCCTCAGGTTGGGAATGAGGAGACATTTGTGCTCAGGGAGAGCAGTCAGGCACTGGGACGGGTTGCCCGGGGAGGTGGTGGAGTCACCGTCCCTGGGGGTGTTCAAGGGAAGGTTGGACGTGGTGCGTGGGGACGTGGTTTGGTGGGTGACACTGGTGGTAGGGGGTGGTTGGACCAGAGGATCGTGGATCCAACCGTAATGATTCTAGGATCCTTTCTAATCACCTGCCTGCGCTGCTGCCCACACGTATAAACCTTGGGGTCAGTACCTTGCCATAAGGAGCAGCTTTAGGCTGTTCTAACACACCTGTTTGCGCTCATCCGCACTTAACTCTGCCACCAAAATAAAATACGTGCATAGAACACTTAATAAAAAACATCAGTGAATCTATTCAGTAAGTTAGATGGCACAGGAGTTTGTCCCCTGCGCATCGCAGTAACAGGCTGCCGGTTTACCTGGCAGAAAGCTGCTGGCGTGCCCGAGCTCTTCCTTGTGGCACTGGCCTTTATTCCTGGCCTCAGACCCTGTCAGCAAGGCGAGGAGAGATTTCCGACAGCATTGACACACGCGCTTTGTTTAGGGGAAGGGCAAATGTGATCAATCCCACGGAAATCGGCGTTCAGTTAAATACGGTAACAGGAGTGAGGGGGAGACGCAGGGGGAGCTGATGGCCAGGCGGAGGGGACTGGTTGTTGCTGTGTGACGGTGAGCTTCACTGCTGCTCTCAGCTAATTCCAGTTCCTTACAAGGTGCTAAAGCCCGGCTGGGTGTGTTGTGTTGGTTAACTCTTTGTGGGAGTCCCAGGAGTTAAAGGGGTTTTTGGTTTGCCCTGAAATTATTTTGGGGCTGTTTACAGTGCACCACAGAAGTCCCAAGGGCCGGCCTGCTGTAGTGAGCACACCCGCTTCTCGCTCTAGAAAACATGCCAGCACCACCTTTGTTGTGATGCCATTGGAGTTCAGACTAATTAACTTCCCAGATGTTACGTGGTGTTAGTGTTGGTGGACGCGGGGAGCTAAAGCAGTAGTTATTTAGCGTCATCGTCATGTTTCCTAAATACAGTGAAATGGGTAAAGACAGGAATTATCAGACGGTCAGGCCTGCTGTGATTAATATTTCATGGTGTTTACGTGGCTTAGCTGTAATTCACGGGCGCCTGGGTGCTGCTGTAGGACATTGCATACCTAAAGACAAAATAACTGTTCCCTGGGCCTGGCTTTAATACAGAAATGAGCCTGATGTTTGTGGTTTCCTAACACCTCCAAATCCGGTAACATGCCTGCCTGTGAGCAGCGGGGTTAGGTGCTGCTTCTTCGTTTCGTCTGAAACTTCACGGTTACATGTTGGTCTATAGCGGAATCTCCAGAAGTGGTGAAAATCAAGTTTAAGTATCTTTTTGCAGGCTTGTGAATGAGAGGAATCAGAGGCGCAGTTAAAGTACGCGGTGTTGGAGTTGGTTCATTTTTCAATGGCTCTCGAGTAGCGGAGGCAGCCGGCCTCCCAGGCTGGTAAAACGCCATCACGCGTGGCTGGGTGTCATGAAAGTACCCAGAAAAGTGGAAATTAATTCCTGGTGGTTTTGGGGGGGGGTTTGGAGCTGTGTAACGAAGCACGTCTCCATCCCAGCCCCAGCAAAACGCTGCTGGCACTTGGAGAGCTGGGTGCGCTCAGCACCCGGTGTTTCCCCCGGGGAACTGTTTGGGGCTCTATTTCTCTGCCCTTCTGCTGCCTCAGAGGAGGGGAGACAAAAACTTAAATCCCTGAAGGCCCCAGCAGGGATTTGGGGCAGCGTGTGGGTTTCCAGCAAGCTGATATTTCTGAGCAGCGTGACTCTGAGCAGTGCCATTACCTGCAGCGGGACGCGGTGCCGCCAGCAGTGCTGCGGGGCTGGTTTAAGGTGAGCCTGGGTGCAAAGCCCCCGGCGCTGCGTCCCAGCGGTCCTGCTGCCGTGGGTTAAATCCCCGTGGGGGGAGGCGGATTGAGATGGCGACAGCGAGTGTCCCGGCTGCTGTGCTCAGTGGGTCGGCGTTGCTGAGCTCCGAATGGTGTCGTGCGCGAACGGTGATCACAGGTTTACCAAGAAGCCCGCTCCTTGGGCAGAACTGGCCGGTGCTGGGGCTGTGTCTGTGCCCCAGGACAGGCAGCAGCGTGGCAGAGGGGTAAGCACACTTAATTTTAGTGAGCAGAAGGAGCGTAAGAAGGGTGATTTTAACCACCACATGCAGGCTCTTCCTGTCGCAGCTGCTCCAGATAAGAGGCTGGGGGGGAAAAGCAACAGGGAGTGGAGCCTCCCTGGCCCGTTAAGGCTGCTAGGCTCTGCTTGAGAGTGATTTATTTATTTATTTATTTATTTTTAGGGCAGTTAATAGCCTGGGCTCAATGTTAGCGAAGAGCTGACCGTGTGTATTTACCTGATGCTGCTCTTTACCTGCTGACCCCAGGGCTGTGCCTCCGAGGGAGCCAACCTCTGTCTGGAGAGGCGAGTGGTAAGCCCGAGCAGGTGCACCCTGCTGGGTGTGGGGTGCCCACATCCTTCCCTCCTGCTCCTGCTGGATTATGGCCGGTGGAAACAGTTCCTTCCAAAGACCAGTGGTGTACCTGAAGGGAGAGGTGTCGCGCAGCCTGGCTGCCCTTCTGTTGTTTGTTGTTTCCAGTCCGCATGATGAGCGGTCTAGTGGCTGCAATTAACCCAAACCTCTTGCTTATAGAGTACCTGTATAATTTTAAGATGTTTAATGACATAAGAAGAAGAGGTCATCGTAACTGGTTGGCATAGGTCAGAGAACCTTCTCACCCACGGGTGCTGCAGCGAGGGTGGATGTCACCTGGGAAGCTGCATGCAAAGGGGAGGCAGCAGCTTGCATCCTGGTGGTTTCTTTGCTAGGTTATCTCGGAAATATCAGGCTTAACTTCTTCTGAAACAGGATCACTGAACCATATTGTAGGGAAAAATATCAGATTGTTTTTTTTGGTTTTTTTGGGCCAAGTTCTGTTTAACAAGATTCATTTGCACTTAATAGCTTGTGAGCATTAATCTGTGCAGTTACGAGACGGAGCCTCCTGCCCTTCCCGGGCAGGTCAGCGTGCTGCACTGACGCCTCGGCCCACAAGGCAGAGAAGCCAAGGGATAAAATCGGCGAGAGCCAAGCAGCAGCCTGGCTTCCAGTTAGATTTGTAATGCATGCTTTGTGTTCCTTCTTGTTCCAGCTCTGGAATGAAATGCGTGCTCTTGTACTAGAAATAATTCTCTCAATATCAAGCGGCCCGCGGTGAGGCAGCAGAAGCCGGGCTGCTTTCCCCAAGGGAGCCCCGGGTCTTCGGCAGCCGTGCGTAAGGATGGGCTCAGCAGGCTCGTGCCCAGCTGTGTTTTGGGGTTCGGTGCCTCCCCGTCGGGGCAGCGGGGTTTGTTTCAGTGCTCCTGCTGGGGTACGGAGGGGAGGCTGCTTGGCTTCCGCGGCTGCTTTTCCAGAGAGCAGCAGACAACACACAGATGGATTGCTTTGGGAATATCCGTGTGCATTACGTCTGGTGAAAAGTAAAAACACTTCCCTATTGTTAAGGCTTTGCTTCTAAGAAAAATGTATTTTGGGCTCATATTTCCATTATTCTCCGTGTATATTCTTTATATCCTTAAATAATAATTCTTCTTCATAAAGCTCAACTCTTTTTTTTTTTGTTTGCTGTGTGTTTGGCAAGCACCTAGTAGAGAGAGTATCCGTTACCGGTGGCTTTAACAAGATTGGCACGTGTGCCTCTGTGTGAGCCCAGGGAAGATGGAAATTGGCTTGTGGTTTTGCTCTTTCTTGCCCTGAGTATCCCTAATTTTTGGCTCTCAAAAGTAGAAGCCAGCAGGAAGCACGTGGAGCGGGATGCGTGTTGGTTTGGTTTGGCTTCCTGAAAGCTACTGGGTTCAGTCTGTCTTTTTCCTGGTGAAATGAAAACATGGGTTTATTTGCTCTGTGTCACGGTGACCCTCTCATTGGGCAGGAATGGCTGAATGCTACATCCTTGGTACTCTACTAGTGTGTTTTGTAATGATTTGCTCGTTTTTACAGGCCTTGATTTGGACAGGGGGTTCATCTCGGCACCATAAAGCCAAAGGATTTATGGGCAATTATACCAATATTAAAAAAAAATCTTCCAGACCAGTAATATGTGATTAATAGGTGCATTACATAGGAGTGCTCGGGCAGCCAGCTTCCGGCTGCTCAAATGGTGTTTAAATTGGCCTTTCTGTGTCGTACACGTGTAACACCTCGCTCAGTACCAACCCCAGAGCGTTTGCACGGGGTGCCACGAGACGTGAGGATCCGAGCTCGGAAACGCAGCCAGGTTCGTTCGGGGTGCTGAACCGCAGCCCGCTCCGTGTAACCGCAGTAATCAGCGTCCCCCTGCGCGGCTGCGGCCTGGGGGTGATCCCGGGAACTTCTTTGGCCTCTCGTCTGGAGCGGGTGCCTGTGCACAGCGGGAAGGAGCTTGTCCTTGGTTGTGCCCAGCCTGAGTTGGGCATGCAGGAGGGAACTGGGTGCGTGTCCGTGCCCCTGCTGGCTTACGGGGTGTTAAAGGGACCGGAACAACCGCGTCAGGCTGCGGGTTGGCGTGGGAGAAGGGCGATGCAGACTTGTGTTCTGCTTCACCTGGTATATCGGATCGTTGCTATATCGTCAAAAATCTACCATGGTGTACAAAACCCTATTAATGTGCTAACCCCAAAGAGTTCCGAAGGTGAGCTTGGGAACTCTGTTGAATCCCAAACTCCGTGAAGACAGACTTTAATGTCACATCAGTCTCCCTTTCACTTCTGACAGTCCCTAGGCCATCCCTCAGCGGCTCCCCCTCCTCTGCCGGCCGATTCCCGTCTGCCTCCACATCCCCAGCCCCGCTGGCCTGCCCACAGCTCCTGGCAGCCTCCTCTGGCCATCGGGGTGATCAGCGGTTGCCTTCCTTTGCGTCCAGTCCCCAATTTCAGCTCTCTTGCCTCAGGCAGGACCTGTTACCAGCTCCGGGCCGTGAGAGGTGCCAGCATTTCTCTTTCCTTGCAGACGTCCTCAGACAGCTGCAGGTTACCTGGCTGCAGTGTATCCCCAGCTGTGAAGCTGTTCAAGCCTCGCTGGCTGGTCTGGAGAGTCAGAGGGCTGCTGGATGCCTGCTGGGATCGCAGAATCATTTAGGCTGGAAGAGACCTCCAAGATCACCTAGTCCAAGCTGTTACCTTGTGCTGTTGGTGCTGCAGGGTCCCCCACCCCCTAATTGCTGTTCTGAAGCGCTCTGTGTCCTCTCAAAGGAACAGCTCGATGCCGTTTTTCCAATGCGTACCCGTATTATCGCCTGCGGTGGTTGTTATTCGTGCTGCCCTGACATGCCTGCACACTTCACAGCACGCACATCACCGTGGAGAACCCGAGCTGTGCTGCGAGCCCAGGTTCTGCGGGAGCAGCAAGGTGCTGTCAGCCCCTTCTGAAATGTCTCGTTTTTCTCACCTTGACTTCTAGGTGCTTTTCTCAAGGTGCACGGAGCCGAGCAGAGCTGCACGCTGCGAGTTCTCTCCTCCTGCAGGCATGTCAGCTTATTGCATTAGGTACATGTAAACAGCGGTTGCACCATTCCAACAGGAAAACGTGCTCTTAGCAGCTGTCAAAACTTCCTTCTCAATATATTCGTTGCTGTCTATAGACAGTTCTGCCAGCAAAAGCATAACCAAGTCCTGATTATTGCTCAACTAAGTTGAAAGTCCTGACTGCTGTACATAAAATAGGTTTAAACCTTTTTTTGTCACTCCTGAAATTTGGTTTTTAATTTTAGCACTTTAATTGGGACTTCTTAGCTATGACATTAATCCTGCAACTGATGAATACACAAATAAAATGTCCTGTTCTGGTTGCCAATACTGTAGTTTGAGGCCGTGATTTTGGGGCAGGGGGTTGTTTTGAGTGAGACGGTGATGAACTTGTACTGAAAGTTACAGGGGAGTTGTTCTAATACCTGTGCCACAACTGTTTTCTTGTCATTCCTTTTATCGCACCATTAGTTCCAATGTTTTTCGTCTCTGGCTATTTGACTGAATTTACACTGATTTTTCTCTCTAAGCATGTCTGTAACTCTAGCAGTCCAATTGGTTAATACGTGTCTTTCTAGGCACAAAGGGTGTTTGGTCTAGGCATGGCACAGCATTTTAACTTTCAGATGTTTAGCTTCCACTTTGGATGAAACAGCAGAAAGTATAAAAGAACAAAAGAGCGAACACTTGATCCTGTTACTTTACCTGCATATTTGCTCATGGGGGTGGTTCTGGGTTTTCGAATATATAAATGTATTTCTTCTCTTTCATGAGGGAGGGCTTAGATTTCTTGCACAGCTGTGTGTATCTGAACAGGTTTTATGTTTGATTTTATAGGAGGAGAATGGCCCAAGCTACAGCCCCAGCAGCGTCCATCCACGATGAGGACTCCTCTGAAAGCAGGATGGTGGTTACGTTCCTCATGTCGGCACTTGAGTCAATGGTTAGTAGGCGAGCTGAGCAGCTGTGTCACAGCTCTGTCTTGGCACGTGCAAGTTTACAGCAATATCTTGCCTCCCCCCAGGGAGCTGGAGTGTAATGTTATATCTGTTCCTTAGTGTGTGCTATCCAGCTTCCTGTGGCTCTGCTTGCTTGTGGAAGTTCATGCTAGCAGTCGTCTTGTTTTTTGTTGTGTGGTGTTTCTTGTTTCTTCTTAGCAATAAAACTTTGAATGGGATCTGTATAAGAGAATTGGTTTCAAACTCCCTTTTCCCAAGGGGTATAATCAGCTCCTAAAGGTTTTGCCACTTCATCTCATGCAGCAACTACCGTGGCTTTCTAGGGTGTAGCAAACTCTGAGTTCCTAGGAAAAGCTGACTTTTTATGATCACTTCTTGATGGTTACCCTAACTTTCTCAGGATCCTTGCACTGCAAGTTTCCTAACTTCCTTGCCAGCGGTTTCTCCCAGCAGCACACACCTACACGTGTGCAGGGAGGGTGTGATCTTTCCCTTCCTCTGGAGGAATCCACCTGAGCCAGAGCACCGCCAGCAGGACAAAGACTGTGGGCAGCCTTCCTGCTTGCAACTAGAACAGCACAACTTGCGTTAAGTGTGCTGTGAAAGAACGAGACTCCTGTACGCTCTGCTGAAAGCTGGAGTTGGTATAAGACAATATGATTGTTTAGTGGTGAAGTAATAATTTCCGAGAGAGAGAGTAAATCATTTTAATTAGAAACAGTGCAATCTCTGGGTCTAGATTAAGCTAATTGCACTGATGTATCTACAGTGCTTTTCAGATTCCGCGTGAAAAGTACTCCAAATGTATAAATTATCCTTTGCTGGTGGTTGATGTGATGTTACTTGCAGCATCTTCTGAGATGTGAATGCTGGCAGCAGAAATAATAACTGTTTTAAATGATTCCACATACGTTCTGTTGACTATGCTTTATTATTATAAACATTTTTGTTTTTTCTTTTTACAGTGCAAAGAACTTGCCAAGTCCAAGGCAGAAGTGGCCTGTATTGCTGTATATGAAACAGACGTGTTTGTAGTTGGAACTGAGAGAGGAAGAGCCTTTGTCAACTCTAGGAAAGATTTTCAGAAGGATTTTGTTAAATACTGTAAGTTTCAACGTTGTATCTTTGCATTTCACAAGCTTCTTAATGTTTATTGCATGATACTAATCTCTTTTGAGAGCAAAGTTCTGTATGTCATGGCTGCATCTTACAACTGTTGGCTGGGGCAAAACCAGATCCTAAAAAGTCATCAGTGACAGCGGTCTTCAGTGTTATTTCAGCTGTGACTGACTTTTTTTTTTTTAGATATATGACAAACTAGCGAAAAATAGGAAGTGCTATCCAGCCTTACAAAATTTTCTGTATTTTGTAGTTCGTGCTAGTTTTCCTTTGTATCCCTCTCCACTAGGTAGGTGTTTTTTCCCCTCTCGTGAAGGTTAGTCAGGGCACAGAAAAGGTCAGGGACTGTTTCAGTCTACTTGAATGTTCCCTGTTCTTCAGATCACTTTGTTTCTCTAAAGCAGATGTGAATTTTTGGCAAAAAATTTACATACCTTTCTTGTATCACTATAAGTCACTATAGTATAGATGCATAAAATTACGTCTGCATTACTTTTGTTCTTTACATCTGTGGGAGGGTGTTTTTTGATTAATTTCATTTTTATAGTGAAACGGTGGAACTTTTGTTTATAAAACATGTTCCATTGTGTACAGGGCAATATTTTGAGTTCACTAGTTCACTTTGAAAGTTTCAGTGACTCTTTGGGGATTGTTTGTGCTCGTTTAGCAAAGTGTTGTTGATGGGCACTGCTTAATCAATAACACGGTACCTTTATCTGCCTAAGGGAAGGGAGACAATGCAGGTCGAGAGCAGGATATGAAAGAAGAATCAGTCTGTGAGGGAATTTAAAAACAACAGCTGTAAAATGTTCTGGCTTGACTAATTAAATACTGCTTGCAAAGCAACTATCTTTAATCTGTAACAGAAACATTTACTCCTAAAAATGCTTTTGCTGCTAGCTAAAAACGCTCCTGAAGGGTTTGTCTGAAGAATTCATTCGTTTTTGCTGGAGCGCTGGATTTGCAGCGGTCACACTCACTTGGACAGTGACTTTCTGTGGGCATAAGTATACTTACTCTAAGGAAAGTTGCTGTAATGTTGGACTGTAATAAAGATATGAACTGATATGAAAATGCAGAATTAGGACCTCACTGAGGGATCAAAGATAAGATAAATCCATTCCTTTTTGTTTGCCATTTTTGCAGGGTTAGCAGTCTCATACTGGTATTTATGAAAACTTTTAGCTGAGTAACGGAGGGAAGTTCAGTTTTTTCACCTGTTTTTTGTTTTCAAAGGGTTTCCCTGAGATTTCAGATACTTTGTTTTATCGCCAGTACAGCAGTACTGTAGGCCCTGCAGTGCTGGGGACTCAGCATGCTGTGCACATCTGGTAGAGGAGTAACTGGGTTCTGATGCTTGATCTCTCTGGCTAGATCTGTATTTCTGGTTCTGTACCACGAGGAGCACTGCCTGCTCATCCGTGCTCGTGTGGCTGTACCAGCTGTGGTTTCTACAGAGGTGCATGTGTTTATTTAAATCTTACGTAAGTTTGATAATCCTGATCCTTTGCTTTATTCCAGTTACAAGATATTCATACTTGTGCAGCGTGTTTATACTGTCAGGTAGTCAAGATTAAACAACATCCACTTTGAAAACAGTGTGTTTGTTATGCTCACCCCGAACATCATGGGCTAAATCTGTGTCAATAAAGCCAACCAAACCTCGGTCATTGCGTTTGTGGTTTTAAGTGCAAGTCCCCCATAGTTCCTGGGGATCTCAGTGAGGGAGATGGTGTTCTCCTGTTGACAAAAGTATTGATAATTCCAGAAAACCTGACTTCAAAACACCAGTTTTTAGGAATAGTAGCATTACATATTCCTGGTGATGCTGGTTCCATCACCCCCTTTCACAACTTTGAAGACCTCATGAAGTTTATAGCATAGGATTGGTTGGTCTAAGACATAAAACTGTGGAGGCAACAGTTCTACAGTGTGAGTTTCCCCTCACACCTTTGTTTCTTCAGTTAAATATGAAATTTAGCAATAGATGATGATGGTTTCAATTGTATTTTTTTTTGTTTGTTTTTTTTCAGAAAAATCCAGGAAGGCTGTGGTTCTGTGTGTTCTTCTAATAAGCTATAGTGGTGCCCTTGTTCTTTTGTGATTAATATAAAGGCTTCCAAGAGGTTTTTTAGGTTGCTGTTAAAGTTAAACCTGTATAATTTCAGCTGTGATGTCATTCTCAATATTGTCAGCAACACATGTTCCAAGGACTTGGTATCGACTTGTCTGGCTCTTTCTGCTTAAGTATGGAAGCAGGTGTAGTTACTAAGCTATGTCTGACTTCTCTTCTGTGGCAAGCCAGTGTGTGCATCTCAGAACTGCTTCATTTCCACTTTTCCCATAGCTCCTTTGTGTAGTTCGTGTAAATACGAAGAGTTTTCAGAATTTGGAAGGATGAGCCTTCAAACCTGCTGTGTACTTTTTGGTAATGAGTATAACGTAGTGGGCTAAACTGAGAGACGTATGAGGGTTGTGAAGGAAGCAGCATCAGCATTCTCCAGCAGTCTGGGACTGGCTAAAAAACAGCGGTTCATTGAGCAGAAGAGCTGGAGTTTGGTTTCCTGTGGCTGTCATTCACAGAGACTTTCATCCACATGGATTCCCTAATGCTTAGTGGCAGGGGAAGGAGGAAACCCCATGCATACCTCGTGTACCTTGTTACCTTAAGAACATGTGTTAGAAACAGACTATAGCAGTGCTTCCTTTAATCTTAGTATATGTCGTGTACTAAATGTTGAAGAACCAGACACGAGGCATTAGTTATTTAAAATGGGGTCAGATTGTACTCTTCCAAACTGTGCTTAATTAAGATGGCTGTAAACCCTGTGTTTCAGTGAAATCAGATGTTTCAGTTGTGCCTCCTAATGTAGAACTGTATGTGCTTGTATGCCTAACCTGGGTAACCTGCGGTGTCAGTTATTCTAAGCCAGTGTAAGTTTGTTGTGCATAAAAAGGAGATATTCCTGGAGTGCCTGCTCGTACAGAATCTGGACAAGCATGGGTACTCAAGCTCATACACCTCTTGCCCTAGCAGTACCTCTTTGTTCTAGTTGTTATTCCCTGCTGAAGTGTTTTGCACGGCCTATGGCGAGATGAAATGCCTGATTGCTTGGAGCTCTGGGTTATCAGCCATCCTGAACAGAAGCCTGGGGCGCCTCAGGAGTGCTGCTCCCTTCCTGTGTTCATCTTTGTCATCTTGGCAACTTCCCTCGAGGCTTGGTCAAGGTTTGGCACCGGCTCTGTGGAATTCATTCTCATTCAAATGAAGCTGGTGGGGGGTTAAAAAACAAAAGGAGGGGGGAGCAGAAGAGGCCTCAGCTCGTCCCTGGGTCGTGTTCGCCCGTCAGAGCGGACTTTGAGAAGAGCTTGTTGACTCAAACACCTTTTTGGTCATCTGCTCTGCACTTGGAAAGAAACAACAAAGCGCTGTGTGATCCATCCCACCTGCCAAGGAGCTGGTTGTTCGCCAGGAGTCCCAGCGGCCTCTGCTAGCATACCACTGGTACCGGCCGTTGCTCTGTTGGTACGTAGGGTGCATGGAAGCATAGGCCTGCTAGGTCTGCAGCTTTCTGTCAGCTCTCCCCATCATGCTGCTTTTCCTCCTTTGGTGCTAGGGCTTTGGCTCCCTTTTGGCTCACTTGCCTGAGGTGGGGCCATCTCGCACCTGTGGATTGCTCATCCTGAATGAGAAGTCCGTTATTCTCAGGAGCCTTGGTTTTTCTTCCTGGTGACCCCACGATTCCGTGCTGTGATCTTAACGCATCTGGTGTGGGCCAGAGTTCTGCTTCGGGTCCTGCCGGAGGCTTTGGCCTAGCCACTCTCCTCACCTGTACCTCTGTGTCCATCTAGCCACAGGTTGCAAGAGCTCCTTGTAGCTTCAAGAACGATCAGAATCTGAATGTTTTTAGTGGGCACAGCTGTTTATCCTGCTCGTGATGAACGAATGCCCCACGGTGCTCCAAAGACCTTGCAAGAAAGATTGCTCAGCTTTTGCTCACCACTATCTGTGGTATGTGGATTACTGTTCCCTCTTGGATACCCATCACCTTCTCCGGGCAAGTAAAATGACTTGTCCCGTAAGTTAGGCTATTGTGGACCCACTTGAAGATCTGTGGCACCTGTCTCATTGAATCTGCAGTCTCTGAGTGAATGGAATGCGTTAGGTTTTCCAGGGAATTTTCTGACATTGTGCTCTCTTACTGCTTTGACTTTATAACTAATTTAAAACACCAGAAGTTTAAAGCGTGTCGGGGGGGGAAGTAAACTAACAGAACCGTGGAAAGCTAGACCTTAATGGTTTTTTGTTTCGTTTTTTTAAATAAAACTGGCAAGTCTTCAACTGGATTGTCAACTGTTGGACTTAAGGGGCCTGCTGTGATTTCCATCTGAATAACTGAAATTCGCATACCTGGGCTATGTGGTAACTTGCCCCTGTAGTCCAAGGAGAATTAAGCACACCTGGCTGAAGTTACACCATGTCGGGGTTCTTGTAGTAGAAGCTGCTGGCTTCCTATCCTGTAGCTGCAGTTTCAGGCATGCAGTGCCTGCCGTAATTTGAGGGTTTGGCTTCTACAGAAGCTGCTGTTCACTGTGCAGGATCTCCCCTCTACAGAGCATGAGCTTTTTATCTGTGTCTAAGAAGGCGGCTAATGCACGAAAATGCTGTAGAGCAATCTTTCGGTCTTCAGGGATGGATGTGCAAAGCTGGACTGCGAGTAGTCGGTTTGTACATCACGGCTACACCGGAGAGCATCGGTCTATGTCATCCCTAGCTGTTCATCCCCACAGGCTGGAGATTCCTGTGCAGCATTAAAGCAAACCTGTTACCGCCCTGACCTTGTGTTCCAGGCAATGTCTTCCTAGCTCTGCCCAAGAGGTACAGCTCACCTCTGTCTCTGCATGCTGCATCCCTTTAAGTTCGCTAGGCTGGGTGCTGTCTGTACTGGACACCGGAGAGTAAAAGTATTGCGACTCATGTCTCAGTTCTTCCTCTTCTCTTTACTTGCTTTCCCGATCTGTTTGTAGGGCTTCTTCTCTAGAAATTCTACTCTTGCTGTTTGTTCTGAGTGACAGACATAGTTTGCCCCTATATTCAGTGTTCAAATTAAATCACCCGGGACAAAGTTATTCAGGTGCTCCAGGAGGCTGCCGTGTGTCTCTAGCTGTGATACCCGCAGCAGAGAGGCAGTGCTCAGTGAGCAGAGTGCGCTTCACCAGGGCTTGGGCCAGTGTCATGCTATCACGGACGCAGTGCCAAGATCCTGGACAGCCGGAAGGTGATCTTAATGCTCCAGGTACGCTTTTGTCACAACTGGTGGCACTGCTCCCTTCAAGAGACCTCAGCAGCAGGGAGTAGGGGCTCCGTAGCTGCTCTCTGCGCGAGGACTTTCCTACGGAGGATTCTGTGGCACTGGCTGAAGTCATGTCCCGTGGAAACTGCAGGTGGACAGTACAGCCCCGAGTCCCACTGTTTGGGATGCAGCAGCTTCCTTCTGCCATTCGTTTGCCTGTTGTTATTTGTCGTCCACTGTTTCGTAGTGACAAGAGGCACAAGTACTCCAAATTGCCTGGCTACTCTTCTCTTTTCAAGCTATAAGCATTGTATGAAAGACAATAGTCAATACTTGCAATTGAGGTTTAAAACATGTCAATATTGTTCATTATATCACAGTCATTGCAATTACTTCCAATAATGGCAATAAAAAAAGGCAATGCTAGCAAAAGAGCCAGATTTACAAAGCAACATAGCTGCTTAAAAAGTCTGGAGTAGTGCTTTTGAAAGTTTCCTTGCCATCTACCTGTAGGCATCTAAATAGCTCATAAATCCGTATTTTTGTCTTGAACTTTGTTGTTTTTTTTCCTTTGTAGCTGATATTCAAAAAGCATGGCGTAAAAAATCACGACTTCATTTTTTTAACCAAGGACAGTGAAGTGTGTGGGATACTGGTATAAATAAAAGACTCGAACATGCTAAAGCTCCGACTGGCGTGCTTTGCTGCTGTCTTTCAGTTTCTGATGATGAAGCTAGTTACATGTTTGATCCAATCTGTGCATCGATACGTACCTTCAGTGTAAGCAGTGCTGAACAGACTGATGATACTGCGGAGCTGAGGACAGCACACACAGCGCTTGTGTTTAGGAGATGACGGGTGGGAGCCAAGCTACGGCAGCGTGAATGTTTATTAACTCGGTAGCTCTGGGTTAATTTTAGCCCTGTGCTTACAGATCTTTAATGAAACCTACCGAGGTTGTCTCTGGTCCTGCAGCTTGCTGCTGGGTTTGTGTAATGCTGTCAGGCTGGGCACAGTCCTTCTGTGGTTCTCCATCTGGGTGCTCCAGCAACGATGGAAACCACGTGTGAATACAGCTGACCTGTGTCTTCCTTACCGTTGTGATTACCCCTGGTTATGTTCTGTTAGGATATGTATTTCTTGCTTGTCGTGCCTGTGTGAATTCAGAAATGGTCTCTAAATGGGACGGTTGGCTTTTCAGCCACGAAGCAAAATGTTTGCAGTAGAGACTGGATCCCCTGACGTGTATGCAAAGAGCCTAATACATTTTTTCAGCATTCCTCTAACAGTAGAGATTATTAGTGGCTCTAACTGCTAATGATCATACCTGTTATAAAATCTAAAGGATAATCATCTGTGTGCCAGGGCAAATAGTGGAAATAGCATGCTGTAACTGGCTGACATTTCTGTGTTGCTCAGAGGCTAATCCCTTGACACTAATGCAGCTAATGTAAAAATACCAGTTCTTTTTTGATGGTGATGCGCCCAGTGGGGGAACTGGTTTCCCACAGTTGTTTTCTTTGGCCCTAAGCTATTCTGTGGTCAGCTGAGACTTCCCTGGCTTTTGCTGCTCCTGAAGCTACAGAATATTTTGGAAGAGAAAAGAATCATTAAATCGTAGGCTTAAAGAGTAAGTAAAAGAAAAACAGTAAGAGCCGGGCTGAGGATTAATCCTGACAAAACACTTGGGGAGCTGCACGCATGCCATCCCTCATCTGTTACCTATTGGAAATGCAGGTTTTGGGGCTGGGTCTACTAGGGTTCTTGCCTTTTCTAGTATGCTTCAAAGAAAGCACAGCAGCAGAAAAGGATAGAAATTTAAGGCTGCACTTATCAGGATGTTTCCTACTACCCCACTAGAGCTGTTTTACACCTCTGTAGCGCTTGACCTCTTTTTTTTCATGCCAGATTTCATTTCAGCAATTTGGGAGTGGCCTCTTCAAAACAACCTCTGCTGAATGCTTATTCTGCTCGGATATCTGCTGGAACAGGCAATTCCCAGTCAGTCTTAATGGGAGCTCATTCATTTGCGGCTCTTGGTTGTGTCCTTGAGTTTTCCATCCCCCCCCCCCTTTATTTTTCCTCAGCAGCTGACTTGGAATAATTTCCACTTTGCAAATTGCGAGAAGGGAGGAGACTGACAGCTGCTCCTGGCCACGCTGGCTGTAGCCTGTCCCCATTTCCCAGCCCAACCGCAATGGTGCTGGTTAACGATACCGGATTTGCTCCTGCGGGGCTGCCACCTTGGAGCTGAGACCTCGTTTCCGTGCTCGTGGAGGGGACCACGTGAGTGCTCCCGTCCGCTTCGTGCTCTGTGAGCCAGGTTGCGTCATGCCTTTATGCATTATGCTTTCTTAGTGGTGTTTTGCCAAACTGGCTCTGCTTGGTGGTAATTAGGGAATGGTTTCATAATCCTTTTGCTTGAGAGGTGTGGGCATGATAACCGCTCGCTTCCTCTTGTGTATTTCCTTTTCCTGCTCTGTGCAGCTCTCTGCTAAGATGCGCTTTTGCTTTGTGCCCAGGGAGGCCTCTGTATGATTGTAAAACGTTAGCACTGTGGTTTAGTTCTGGGGTCCCTGTCTCCCAAGGGTGTGAACACGATACACGGAGTGTCCTGATTGCTAAAGGTTACATGCTACGGTCTCCTTTTCATTTTTGATTAAAAAGCATGAAACCTTGTATGTTCCTCCTAGGAAGGTGAGATGCCTTCCTGCAGGCATCTTGGCTACTTCCAGCACTCTGGGCTTCTGCTTTCCCAGTCTCTTAAGTTTTTACATCATACTCTTTCACCCCTGCCCCTGTTATTTGGGGGAGTTGCAGTTGTAACCACTTGATAAACTAGCAGAACTGCGTTCATTCTTGGCATCCCGAAGAGCTTTTTTAGAGACTTGTTTCAATCACTTTGTTTTGGATTTTCAGATTGTAGCTGTGAGTTAGAGCATCCAACTCTGAAGACTTGATCAGTTTATTCACAATAAATCACGCGCTAACAGATTAGTTTATTTAAAGATAACATTCCCCTAGCACTTACTGCTTGTAACTGCAACTGTTGGGTGACAATAAAACCCAAAGTAATCGTCCCGTCTTACTGAGAGCTGCCATTTTGCCACTGCTGCCTGCATTTCAGATCACTTAAATGGTTTGGCTCACAGTCCCCTTCTGTCTAACCTTTTTGAAACACACGTAATGTAATTCTTGAGCTGTCCCATGCTGCACATCTCCTAAACGTTGGTGTGTTCATTAGCTGAACTCTGCGTTAATAATCCAGGTTTTTGTGAAAGGCATGGAACCAGTCCTCATACCTTTTTAGCTTTGCATTGTGGCCAGCTTTACTGTTTTACTTTTCTCCTTTGTGGTTCTCCTTCTCTTCCTATTTCCCCCCAACTGCCCATGTTGGCAGAAGGGCTTTACCTGAAGAGGATGAGTGCCTGTCCTGGCCAGCTCTGCATTTTCTGATTATCTCCTTTGTAGCCTCCCCCCTTCCCTCCATAGTACTAGGGATTACTGTTTTTACTAAGCTTTACATTACTGGCAGTTTCCCTCAATTTAAAAAATAGTTCATGCCTTTTCCCAAATTCTGAAAATAAAAATAACTTGTGTCTAATTATCTTAAAAGGTTCGAAAATGTATTTTTGTTTTAAAAGATCGCAGGCAGCCCGGACACCTTTTCTTTCCCCCACCTTCGGCTGTAGCCATGCCCTAGCCAGCCCTGAGCTCTGTGCTGGTTTACTGGGTTTGTTCAGCACTTGGCTGGCCTCTTTTGCATCCTTATTAGGGCTGGGGTGATTGGCAGAAGCCTTTCATGCTTCTTTCTGGCTAGCCAGTTAAAGCTTATGAAGCTAGTAACTACTCTTTTTCTCTAAAACAAAATAATTTTAAAAAAAAGAAAAAGCTGCTAAAAGTGCAGCCACACTTTGGAGACCACCCATCTTGTTGCCTCTAGATGCAAACAAACGAAGTCACTGTAGATAGCTGATCTCTTTCATATTCCCTGGCTCCTAAATTCTGCCTCAGGTGATCTGCTTTTCGTGTGGTTGAAGCGATCCTTTGATAAACATAAAATGATTTTTCTTTAATTTGAGGTTATTGTCCAATTTCCTGAACTGTAGAACTGGCTGGGTTTAAAAAGCTCACAGACGAACAGGGTGGATGAAAGGAAGCAAAATGCTTTTAGCTACATATACGTGCTTTCCCTTTGCTTGTTTGCAGTTACTTTTGGAGCACAATTTTCCAATAAAATACAATTTTCCTTCAGCACCACCACTAAAATACACGTCCCTGAGTGTCATTACAAGGCAGTGGTTGGCCTTAAGTTGCCTCTCGGGCTGTCTGCAGGTGGATGACATTCATCTTCTTACAGCCATTTCCTGGTTTTCTGTACTTGAGGGATTAAAACCCTCCTGCCGTTACAAGATGCCTTACATACCATAGGGCTGATGGCCCCTTTGCTGGAGAAGTGTTAAGCTCCATCAGCTCCCAGTAGCAAAAAAAAAAAATTACAAATTGAGATTTTATCGTTTAGAATATTGTTTGTTGCTCTGTCACAAAAAAAAGGAGGGCTTTTCTTTCAAAACAGCCTATTCAGCGCTTAAAATAAATAAATATTATATATTTTCCTTATGAGGGTGGAGACAGCTGCATGCTGCTTGGGTGCTGGCTTTGCCAGCCCTGTGGCAGGCTGGGCAGGTGAGAGGGAGGGTAGGGAGGGTTGTTCCGTGTAACAAACACCTGGGTAATGCAAGGAGATAAGAGGCACTCAGCCACGTGCAGATGCTCAGTGCAAAATGAGGATTACCGTGCTTGAATCAGTGTAGTCCTGCTGAGTAACGTGACTAATCCCATTGTATGCTCCCAGCTGGGAAGAATAAAATTCTTCCACTGTATGTCCTTCCCCACCCTTACGGAGCCATTTACCTTACAAATATAGCTGGCCCATCCATCTTCCCTTCCAAGTCCTGTTCCAGGCATCCCCTCTCCCAAATCTAGCCCGAAACCTCCTTTGTGCCCTGGGGATTTTGGTAAGGGCTGCAGAGCCTTTTAGCTTGTGCAGCCTCTGGCCTGCGGAGGTGCCCCTGCCAGCGCTGCCAACTGCCAGGAGGAGGCAAGCGGCTAGCGGGTTTCTAAAACTTGCTGTCTTTTGAGACCTGATGAAAGTTTGTCTTTCTTTTTCTTTTTAATTTTAATGGGAATGTGAGCAGCGTTGTCATTTTTGTTTTGCTTATTATTTTTTGAAGGTGTGAGTGCACTTTAAAGAGCTACTGACAACGGAGGCATTTCAGTGGATCAGTCGTTATGTGAAAAAAGCCAAAAAGCCATGCTGCATGGAAACTAAGACCTTTAATCCCTTAGTCCACAGGCAAACCTTATAAACTGTTGTTAATTAAGCCCTTGTGTTATGGGTGAATAATAATATTCTACTCCCGCATTATTTTTGTTACGCTGGGCCCTGTCGCGTCTCAGAGAAGGCAAAAGTTGGGCCCGAAGTGCTGAGCTGCTGCTCGGTGTCCCATGGGGATGGGTTTCCAGGGCACAGGATCTGGCCTGTACAGGAAGGAATCGATTCTTTTTTAAACGAAGAAATGAGTTTTCAAGGTGACAAATGCATTTTTACCGTGGAAGTGTTCCCAGTTCATTTCACAACCGTTTATGCTCAGTTCAAAGCGCTGTTTGTTTGGCCCTGTTCACCAGATGACTGCGAGCAGGGCTGGTGGTGCAGGTCCCAGCGCTTCACGTCCTTGCTCACGGTGAAATCATGATGCAGTTTCAGCGTTGATTGCACGTAGGAACATAGATCTGTGTCTGTTGCATGTAGGGACATAGATCTTCCTCCCTTTCTCTTTCATCACAGAATCTGTGTGTTGTTTCCCCCTCTTTTTGCTGGGTGATTCTCGGTAAAACATTGCAAGCACCCAGCGATAAGAAGGGGAGGCTGCAGCCTAAAACAGATCGCTTCTGTTTAAGATCAAAGAGTTGTTATTCTCCTGCTCCTTTTGCAATGACTTCCTCAGAAAACGGAACAAGGTTCAGGACTGAAATCTCCTTTTTATCTGTTCTGTTGGTGGCAGCTTGTTTGCAGCTCCTCCCATCCAGCAGTAAGAGATGTGCTTAGATGTCTTGTAGCAGGTGGAAGAGCTGCGCTGCACAGGAGCTCTTGTGTCAAAAGCCAGATCCCTCCTATAAAAGATCCAGTTAAGCACATAACAGCATAAACAAAACAGGTTATAACACAGCTGCTGAATGAGACATCAAGCATGGTGCTAGAGAGCTGTGAGACTCCACGCAGACATCTTAAATTTTCCTTGGTGACTATCAGTCCTTTTTTTCTTGGCATTTTTGCCTTTTATTTCTACTGTATTACACTCTCCTGGGATTTGTAATGTTTTCTACATCTTCATTCCAAAAAAGGCCTACTCGGTTGTGTCTCTAAATCATTCTTATACCACAGAGGGTGATATTTACAAAGGTTGTAGGGAAAATAAAATCATTTTGGTGTAAGTTTAAATTTACCCATTGCCTGTGTGCATAGGTAAGTGCATTTGGCTCTAAGGTGAAGAAGTTCTTACAGCTTCCCAGCAGGAATCACTCTGAAGTGTCTGCAGTCTAAACCGGAGAGACTTGGTACTGGTTTTTTTCAGTAACTTACTATTTTATTTTGTCTCATTTGTATAAATAAACTCTAGGTGTTACGGAAGAGGAGAGGGCTGCAGAGCTGCAGAAAACAAAGACTATACCACCTGTAAACAGGTTGACAGTGGATATGGTGGAACTGGAAGCTCTCAGAAAGTCTGTGGAGGACTTCTTCTGCTTTTGCTATGGTGGGTGCTTTAAAGTCTTCAAAATACCTGTTCTGGATTTCTAAATTTTTATTCCAGTTGGGAAGCAGGTACTGTACAGTCTTAAACTTTCATCTGTACTGCTGTTAAGATAATAAGCCTCATTTTTACTAGCTGATTCCAAAGTGTACACATACGTTGGATAGTGGTTTGGTTTTTTTAATGTTTTGCAGGATATGATTTTGGATTATTGCACAGTACAGCCCCTTTAGTTTTGTTTTAAGAAAGCCTCTGTACCTCAGTGGTTTCCAGTGAATGTTGGTGCATGCAGTACTTGGTTTCATGCAGAGATTTGCATCTGCATCTTGTTTTCTCTCCGGTCCTCTCCAAAGTAGTGGGTTTTATGAGGCACAGGTCCTTTTGCTAACTTGCACCCTTCTGACCTTGTAACAATCTCATTTTATTTTTAGGTAAAGCTTTAGGAAAGTCAACAGTAGTACCTGTGCCATACGAGAAGATTCAGAGAGACCAGTCTGCTGTGGTAGTGCAGGGCCTGCCTGAAGGACTTGCATTTAAGCATCCAGCAAATTATGATGTTTCAACCCTGAAGTGGATTTTGGAAAACAAGTCAGGGATCTCATTTATCATCAAAAGGTTATTTGCTGCCTCCTCTTTTTAGTTTGGCCATTAAGTTATTGTACTTAAATTTGCGTTCATTTTTTAATTAAATACTTTGCAGCCTGTTTTGCGTAAGCAGAAGTGTCGCCTTTTTAATTTTATACTCTGCTGTAAATATTGATGTCCTTGCTAAAGCTATGTGTTTTGTTTGTTTGTTTTTCCCTTTATTTCCATACAGGCCTTTCCTAGAGCCAAAGAAACACCTAGGTAAGTTACTACTAATTCAGACTCAAAAATAGCTTAAAATTCTACTTTCAAAAAGGCAACATCATTTTCTCCAGTACTTGGCAGGATAGCAGTGTAGATGCAAGATTTGGTCATTTGGAGAAAGAGGCAGACTTCGTGGAAATTCCTAGACTGTGAGTTGCCTCACTCACTTTTGGAACTATAACCTTTTCCTTTATGCTTTCTGCTAGGAGCAACTAATTAGAGATAAATTTTGTTCTGTTGTGTTCTTTGTCCTTTTACTCAATTTAAATTTAATGTGAATTGGATAGTATCCTAGGGAAAAGAGAAATGAACTGATGAAAGTCTGTGCATTGCATTTTTAGAAGATGCCTAGTCTTTGCTGTGCTCTGCGTTCCAATATGTAGCTGATTTTGGCATTTATATCTCATTTTAAAAATTGATTTAATTTTCTGAAGTGGTTAGGTGTTGCAGTTCCTATGAAAGCCTATACATTTTAAAAAATCTGAGCTAGCGTATGTTTTTTTTAAGAACTCTGTGAAGATTCATTTCTAGCTTTGAGGAAGTCCCTTCCCCTGTTCCAGCTGTGAAATTGTTTTGCTTTACTTGCAAGATGTGCATGTGAGGATTTGTTTTATGATGAGGATAAAGCATGTTGTTTACCAGAATCTCTATAGGAATGTAGTCAAAAAAGAAAAGTTTCACTTTCTGATGTGCAACAGCTAGAAACTGAAGCTTGATTAGTAAAATTGCCTGTGCCTAGTAAGAAAACTAGAGAGTAGGGAATTACAGAGATTCCAGTAATTAAATATTTATATTGATAAAGCCAGGTAGGTTTCAGTGAGTGAATGACTTCTTGAAAACATAACCCATTTGTGTAGCTGTAATTTAGGAATAAACTGGAATCTCTATAAAACTATCGTCCTCCTTTTAGCAGTTTAGATGAGGGATTTGCTTAGCTTTGTTTCCCAAGATTTTCACTTCAAATCATGAAAGAGGGCAGTGAAAAGCATACTGATAGGCACATTTGAAGTAATTTTATATCGGTGTTAAATGCAGTTTAATGAGATCCATCCTTCATATCTGTGTATAGAGAACATATGCACATACCTGCCAAATTTGAACAGGTTTTTGCTTCGTGAAATCAATGTTACATTTTCAATTTGTGTTTAAGGTGAATGGAGTACAGGAAATTCAAAGGTTGTCTTTTAACTTTCAGGAGCTCATATGACAGATCCTTCACATTCAATTATACCTCCAGGTGGAAGGTGAATTTAAAATAATGTAGTTTTTTTTGCCTGTCTTTAAATATTTCATCTACTGAGAAACAGACGAGCTTGTGTAGTGTGATTTGATGTTGGTACCAACTGCGTGTTTTCATATAGTTTATCTTTCTCTTAATGTGCCTTCTCTGTCCAACTGACCTTTGGGTAACTTTTGCTTGCATGGGATTATAAAAAGCATGAAGTTGAATTTTCTCTTTCTTTTGACCAGTGTTTGTGGGGAAGCTGTTACGAATTAAACAGATGGCGAAGTTTCCCCTCAGTTTAATTAGCCCAGCGAGTGTTCTTAATTCACGGTCTGTCAGTCAGGGATGTTTGTCGTGTTGTGTGCTGCCGCAGTGATGGGGAACAGCTGTAATGCTCCTGCCCTCCCCTCCTCAGTTAAAAACCCAATACATATATATTTATTCTTCAACGAAGAGATTATACGTGGAATAAATCAAAAGTTGGTTAATGCGAAAACAGAGCGAAATGGCAAATGTTTCTGTGGCTCTGAGTGCACTTTTCGTTAAATAGTGAACGCTCCTGAATATTGTGCACATCCTGAGAATGTAGGGACGGGAGATTCCTCCCCATGCCCTAGAGATAATTCAGATAAGCCAAGATGCAATGCTTTTTACTTCTGTTTTTCTAGTTTGAAAACAATACAGTGAGGCTGATTTTACTAGACAGCTTGTAAAGCTGAAGGAACTTCCCAGAAATGTGATTTTTTTTATAATGTCAGTGTTTGTTTTGTTTATTTTTATAGTTGTCCTCCTATTCAAGTGAAAACGGAGCCAAATGAGGATTCTGGTATGTTCAAAATTTTGTCCTCATTTGCAAAAAATGAACAATCAGTTTCTGTTCAGAAGGTTCTATTAAGGAATGATAGGAACATCCAATAAAAGCAGCAAAGAGCCATCACGTGTGAGAAAGAAAAAACTTTACTTAAAAATGGCTACTTTCCACTTGCAGTTTATATATAATTTTTTTTTTTTTTACCTTAGCTAAAGGTTTCCATTTCTAGATGGAGGAGATTTGTAACATTTTGTAGACTAAAATCATTTCTTTGTAAATAGTTCACTTGGAAGCGGAGAAGAGGAGGATCCTCAGGTCTTTATTTAGTCCTGATTCAAGACCATTTTATCCCTAATGTGAAGAGAAAAACTTGGTTTATATACAACAATATTACCAGAATATCAAAAATGACAGAATATGGAATGTCATTTTCTAGCTAAGATGGAAATAAATAGCCAGATGTGTTTATTGTTTAAAAAAAAAATCAAGCAATCCTAAGTTCCCCTGCTCTTAGGACAGGCTGCTGCAAGGCAGAGTGGTCTGCTGCAGAGCAATGTTTAAGAGATAACCACGAATGATCCCAGGGAGGCTACCAGTGTGCTTGCAGATAAGCTTGTGACCTTCTGCTTTGTTAGGTCGGGCTACGCATTTTGCACAAAACCAAGATTTTTTGTTTAGTCCAGTATTTTGGTTTAGTTCTGTTTGCTTCATAACTTGGTGTCGAGTAACCCTTAATGGTTAATATTTAGCTTAACACAACTGAAGAGTCAGCTTGAGCTTTTCGCCAGTCTCTTTCCAGTGCTGCTTTCAAGACATTTGAAGTAATTCTTTTGCCTGAATGTGTGTTGAAAGCGTTTTAGGGAAAGGGGAGAAGGCATACCGAGGGAATAGTTTGCTTTGATGAAGCCAAGAGCAGTTGAGGCCTGTCAGTGTTGCTGCCTTGAGCAGCACAATTTGGACTTTATCTGAAACTAGGGATACAGAGGGGTGAGCTTGGAGTAGGTCTAGAAGTACTTGAAGTACTTTTAGCACAAGAGATTAAAAAAACTTTTTTTCCTTTTCTTTTTTCCACTGGTAGTGGGCAAAAAGGAAGGAGACCATTCTTTTTAATTCTTCGGATCTGAGATAGCAATTTGCAGGGATGCCTGTTTGTAGGGAAACCTTTCATACTGAGTCACTTCTGATGATAACCGCCCAGACACAAGAAACCTGAAGCATCAGCATGTCACTTTGTTACGGTTGTTTTAGCTCAACAGTTATTTACTTTGTCAGTACTTGAATTTTCTTTTTCTTTTTTTGGACTAGAGACCAGCTAGAATCTTGGTGGTGTTGTGATTTTTCTTTTTTTTTTAATTTCTTTATTAGTTTTTAAGAATGTGGTTATCATTAGTTTCCTTATTTGATTCCTTTGTTGCTTCTACAGGAATTTCACTGGAAATGTCAACAGTAACAGTGAAGGAGGAATCAGAGGATCCTGACTACTATCAATATAATATTCCAGGTAATGGTGCTAACTTTTGTACCTGCTTATCTCCTGAATGGGTGGATTGCTTAAGTCTTGCTCTCTCTGTACCTCTCTTTTTGGGTATCAGTGGCTGTTAAACATGTAACTGCTCAGCTCTGTTAGCATACAACATTTCTATGCTGGCTTCCATTTAAGTTGTACTTCAGGTCTTCCAGTATTCTTCAGTACAATGTTGGCACAACAATATACGTGTGTTTGGGGCTTAAGGAGAAGTTCCGGGTGTTTGTTATCTTCCTGAAAGTCCAGCATGCAGACTAATTCCACTGACCTCTTTAAACAGGAAAGAAATTGTCACGTTACTGTTCAGAGCATTGCTTGAATCTTTACAGTTTCACTAAGTTGTATAGTGTATCAATAGCTTTCCTTGTATAGAAGGACTAATACGTGTCAAAAAAGTTTTGAAAGTTATAAGATGTATTTCTGTCGACAAAGAATAGCAACATCTGTGAGGTCTATGACTGGGCTTCAAAACTGTGTGTTTTTAAATATTTCTCAGTTGCTTTGCCTCACCTATACATATCTAGTTGAAACACTGCACGTTAATCTGTAAGTGAATAAAGAAAATCATAAGAAATTATTTCTGTAGCTTGAAATAAAACAGTAAGAAGACCTAAATATAAATGGCAATATAAAATAAGTAGAACCCTGAATGTATTATTTCAGCTTGCTTGCATCTGCTGTTAGGTTAATTGTCTGAGCAATACAAAAAAAAAAAAAAAACACAGGAAAGCTGTCATGTGTCTCTGAAGGATAACTATGTTCAACAGCAAAGTGCAAAACAGCACATCCTTTCATTTTGTAATAATATTTATTATTGAGACAGCATTTTTGTGTGTTTAGACACAAAAATTCTTGAGATTATTTTAATACGTGTTTTAATAACTAATTACAGGATTGTAGAATCAATGTTCTCTTATTGTCATGTCTTAAGTAATGTAGGAACAAACATTGTTCAGAATGATCTTAACCATATGGCGTACCAAAATATCGCTACTCTGGTGCGGAATTTGAAAGGTGAATTCTCTGGGGTTAGGATTATCTTTTCTTTGTGTTTGTAAATTGCCTCGCCTCAGAGGTCTGTGGGTTTACAGGCATTATATAATGCAATAATAATAGATGCCTTTTTGGAGACATCCTAATCACTGTTGCTTCCAAAGCCAAGCCCTGTCATCTCTTTTGCTTTTCAGCCCCTTGTGGCTTTCCATTTCATGCATAAAAACAATGTCAGAATTTGGCCAGTAGCCTGAAGTGTAATCCGACCCTGTTTGAGAAGAGTCTCTGCTGAAACCACTTACTTACAGCGCAGTAACCCATTGTCGTGCAGCACGCTGGAACTAAAAAATTCCGTTTGTACAATATGGTTCCATAGCAAAGCCTAAGCAATGTGGATTTCTTGGGGGATTTCTCTTGTCTTTCTCTACCTATCTCTAAATTTAGTCGTTCTGATTGGTGGAAAGTAATATGCATTTTTTTTTTCAGATAGACACATAACATCATACCTGCTCAATTAATAAATCCCTCTACCCTCACTCCCAATCTTGCATTTAAAAGAAGACTAAACAGAAAGTGCTGTTAGAAAGGATGGGGGTGCTGTGAGCCGGGAGAGGTATTACGGTGTCGTGTTGTGTTGCCTTCCCCCGAAGGAAAGGAGCTTCCCCTTCGTTTCTTTGAACTTTAAAATTTGAGCCAGAGGTGGTACAAAGTGCAGAAAGGTAAAACTTCAAGAGGGATGTAGGGGCTCAAGTGTGCATGAAGATGCCGTGCAGAGAAGTAAACCGTAGAAAAGTACACTTACGGTAAGGTGTGTCTGTGAAGGAAGGGGTCTGTCTGCCCAAGCATTTCCTTTGTAGACACATGCTGCAGAAAGAAAGGGAAATAGTCAGGGTCATAGTTCTTTCTAAAAATACCCGCCAGCAAAAGCTGGCTTTATCGATTTATGAGAACAAACAACTTGACTGTTAGAGAACAGCAATGTGCCAGGGGTCTCCTGGAGTATATGATTTCCTGGTGAAATTTCACAGTTACTGTTTTTCTCTGAGTGTTTGCTTCTTCCCACAAGCCCGGGATGCTCACCAAAGGCCTGTGTGCCTTGGTGGCACGCACAAGTCGCCAGTTAATCAAAGGGGGCAAAGATAGAGCTGGGGACGGGCGCTCTCTTCCTCTCTTATCATCTGCTAATCCCCTGCAGCATTTGGATGTTGCCATGAGTTAATACTGAATTACTAAATTTAGAGATGTGTTGGCAGCACGCAGTAAGAAGAGTAGGAAATGGGAACTTCTAACCACCAGAAATTTCATGTGGGTGTTTTGATAGGGTATGGGGGCAGTTTTCCATCGGTGGGCAGTAGCAGTGTGGCAGTGGGTGGTTTTGGTCCAGTGTCTTGGACAAATGTGAAGGTCACTGCAGTACTAAATGGTTTGTCTGACATCAGAGACAAACTGTTTTGGGAGAAAGGTCCAGATTTTGACTGACTAAATGAGGAAAAGGACAATAAAAAAAAATCAGGACTAAATAAAGCATGCGGGAGCATTCCAAATATAACATTCCTGTATATACCTGATCTGTAAGTACCATTTTTAAAGGCTCTTCTGAAAGGAGATGTTAGTTAAAATGCTGTTCTTAGTTTAGTGTCCTTGAAACAAGTACATACATCTGCGTCCATGCCCATTTCCTTGCGTTCAGGAGGCTGTTTAGCTGATGTGTAAATGTATTGGTCAGTAAAAAGCCCAGAGCTTTTACTAGAAGGCTATCCACAAGGTCCAAGCTGTCTTGAAAGCTTTTCATTGAAAAGAACGAGCTCAAGATACTGTCAGTGCCAAAAGGAGAACAGCTCTGAAGCAATTAACAGAGCAGAATTGAGCTATCCTTTTTTTTTTTTTTTCTTTTCCAAAGAAGCAGGGATATAGTAAGAAAATTACTCAGGAACACGTGCTCTTCATCAGCACAGACTGAAACAAGGCTTTTTGGAGACGTGGCCCTTATAGCACTAAGCAATTTGCTGACAAAGTACCAAGCACTTCATGACAGAAGCATGATGTCCGATGAATTTTATGGATGCAAGTCTTCAGGTGCCTTGAAGTTCGTAGGATCACAGAACGGTTTGGGTTGGAAGGGACCTTCAAGACCATCTAATTCCAGCCCCCTGCCATGGGCAGGGACGCCTCGCAGTAGGGCAGGTTACTCAAAGCCCCATCCAGCCTGGCCTTGGAAAGTGAAAACAAAGAGAACGAGAAGCAGGAGAAGGCTCACAAAAGACCTAGTTTTAGGCTGAGCGTTAAAGAATTTGTAAGTCTCTGTGTTGCACAGGAGAGTTGCTGTTAGCTGGTAAGTGTGCTTGGCACTTCTTCTGATACAAGGCAATACTGCGTGGCTCTGCCTACAAATCAGATAGTTTAGGCTCCTAAGACTTTACTGCAGGATTTTACTTCTAGTGTAGCTGCTTCCTGGGGTTTTAGCAATTAAGTTTTGCACCTTTGTGACCATTCTTCCTCCACTGTCCTTGCAGCACTGGAATTAAGTCCTTATCTCTTGAGTTTTCTTCTTTATTCGTTTTTGTGATTTCCTCCTACTTTTCTTCCTAGATGGAACCCTTTTTGATCTCATTATCGCCCTACTTGGTTTTGGCTTTTCTAGCAATGGGAAAAGCTCTTCAAGTTCCATAAAATAATCTGTGTTGGTCACATTCTAAAAAACCTGAGTTACAGAATAAACACAGAAATGTATGCTTTGGCCTGTAATGGGATGCATGCTTTCGTGTCAGTGCCTTATGAAATACAACAATTGTATATTCAAGAAGAGCTCTTAGGAAGTGACATACTTGTCTGCCTGCATACACTAACTGTGTTTGGTCAAATAAAAGCAAATTTAGGCCATGGAGACATCCTCCAGCACATCCAGTGAGTGCAGGCTCTGTTCCTGCTTCCCCCTAACAGTTCCAAGTCCCACTCTTTTGATGAGAATTTCTTGTGTCTTTGGGCACCAGCAGTGTACTCCAGCTTCTTTCTTGCTTTTTTTTCATCGTATGTCATAGTATTTAATATTGTGTATGTACTTCCAGTAGACTGAAATATTCATTGTCTGATTGTGGCAGCAGTCTTTTCTAGCTTTTCGCACTGTGTGGATGAAATAGAGTTTAAAATAGTTCACTTGCCTTGTGAGTTAACAGTAGCCTTTCCTGCTAAACTATTAATGTCGATTGCTGGTATCCTTTGAGACCTACCTGCAAATGGCCACCATTTCTGGGGAGCTGTACGATGTTCTGCAGACTGTATTTGCAAATGAACGCAGAAGTGATTCAGTTTATGAGAACAATTATTCCAAATCCTTCCGGTTAGTCCTAGGATGGTGTTCCTGTCTGCCACGCTTAGGCTAGTTTTCTACACCTATGCTGTGTCTGTGGTAGGAAATGATCTCTTGCTCAGTCGGTGGGTCCCTCTTGCAGTCTAGCTGCAGTAGTGCCAATGCATTAAGCAGTAGGGTTTGGTGGTGTTAATTTTACCTTCTGGGCTTCTGCAGCAGCCTTTGTAAAGCAGTCCATAGATGGAGTCAAAAGAGCCGCTGTGATTAAAAGCAGACAAACTTGCAGCGCTGTAAATGTTTTCAATCTTTCTGATTTTGTCTATTTAATGTAGGTAGAAATTTTAGAGTCAGAAAGGACTTGCTGGGAAAATAAATTTTAACGCACAGGGAAAAGATTGAGCTAATTAAAAGGTAATTGGGAAAAAATCAGAGCCATCAGCATTTGATGTTTTAAAATTAGTTTAGTTTATTAACACAAATACAAAAATTGAAAACCTGCTTTTCTTTGTGAGTCTTTCTGACTGTTTAGTAGTGCAGGAAATGCAAGCACCTTCCATTAGCCCCTCAAATTTTTATTTTACTAAACTGAACAAGTAAAGACTTAGAGGTTGTTGTTATTTCACAGACTTTTTCCTAAGTTAACTTTACAGAAAGTATGAAATGAGCATATGATATGTGAAGATAAGAGATATTTGGCAAATTCCTCTATGGACTGGGAAAATGTGTTTGTTGTGAGAGACAATTTAAAAGGCATTCTCTTTGTTCCCAAGCAGGCCCTTCCGAAACATCAGAGATGGATGAGAAAATCGCTCTTGCAAAAAGTTACACAGGTAGGCCTTATAGTTCTGTTTTTTTCTCACAAAAATCTTGTAAGTTCATTATGTGAGTTTTGCTTTTCAGGGCTCTGCCTCTTTGATTTGAAGAGCTAGGGTGTTGAAATTTAAACTTTAAAATAGAATTGAAATTTTCAGATGCCTGTGTTTTCAGGTATCCAAGTAAAGAGACGTACAAAAAGGAATCTTATTTCTTTTATTTCTTTTCTAAAATCGAAAAGGAGCATCAGGTTGATCACTCGAAAGCAGTAGTAATTTATGAAAGTGCGAGTGTATGTTTCTCATGAAATTCAGTCTGTTTCATAATTAGTTACAAAATTCAGTGAGCCTCTGCTTATGTATTGTGAATAGAACTTGGTCATTTCTTTCATTTAGCTGGGTGTGAAGTGAGCAGACACATACACAACCAAGCACATGGAAAGTTTGTGTTTAGGGGAAGCAGTTCCTTGCTGACTCTCAACAATATCTGAAACAAATTTACTTAATTAATTTTTTCCAGCTTTTCCAGTTTGAATTAAAAATACTGTTTTGCCCATTTGCCAATATTAGAAAAAACTAATCTGTGTTTCAAGCTATGACATTCTTTATATGGTCGGAGTCGAGTGGTCATGCTGTCATCAATTTTTAAGATTCAGAAGTTGAGTCTTCTTTAGGTTTTCATATGAACATTATAATTCTGGATTTTTGGCTTCTGAAAATCCTTGCTTTGAATACTCAATGTTAAAAAAAAAAAAGTTTTTTTTTTGTTATGGTATGTTTTTACTTTATATTTGTCTAAAGGAAGCCACCAGGGTTCTGTTTGCAGTGAAGGAACAGATGTGGAAATATTGGTAGAAGGTTAGAGATACAAAATGTTTTTCATGAAAATAAATAACATCATTGGATTTTTCTTTTTACAGAAATACTTGGAAAGATGGCACCTTAATTAGAGCTGTACCTCTTCTCCAGCCATTCTCTTTCCACATTTCCACATGGTTGTCTTTTTTTCTATTTTTTTTAATCTCGTAAACCTTGCCACTCTGTGGCTTACTACAGGCAAGTTGGGATGGAGTTGTCATTCTTGTAAATCATAAATTGCATTTGTGAGGTGCCTGTCACCCACCATTTAATGCTTTGTCATGATGTTAAGGGTACATCATACGGCAGCTAGTTTCATTCTAAGCACCTGGCCCTCGAACCTGAGGCATGATATTTTTTTGGACATTTAGGCCAAGTTGCGCTAGCAGCAGTGCTCGTTCTTGCAAATCTCATTATTTTTACTTGGAAGATAAGTATCGCCATAGTTAAGGGTACCATTACATGAAATTCAAAAGCATTTCTCTTGATAAAGGAGAATAAAGTTCTTTGCTCTTGCTGACTTCACAACTAGCACTACTTTTTTGGAAAAGAAATAAAAAAAAAATCTAGGTGCTTTGTTTTCCTAAGCATAACGCCATGAGCCACTGTGTCTGGTTATGAAGAGAGAGCCTGAGGGAAGTGTTACATAAAATGACCGAAACTCATGACTTTGCGTTGGTTTTGCCTCTGTAGAATTCTATAGCTGTAGATGCTGAGTGTGGCCCTTTGTGTCACAATATGTTTTTTCCTACATTCTTTCCTCAAATCTGTTCTGCTTTGCAAGCTTCTGTAAAAAGATATGCTGAAAGTTATACCCTGATTTTGCTACACAGAATAAATCTGTTGTTTGTGAGGGTTGGTGTTTATCAGAAGATCTGTGGGCAGTTACAAAAATTGCACCTAACAGTCCAACTTAGTTTTCATTTTTCCTTTAATAGGTGTGCAGTGTAGACGGTCTTGCCTGGATTCTGTAAAATAAAAATAAATGTTTATTGTTGCTCCTCACAAACAGGAGTAAGGAATTAAAATCAATGAATGTGTTTGGATTTCATAAAGTCTTTGACAAATACCCTGCTAACTATTATTAAAGAAGTGTAGCTAATAGGCATTGAAAGTTCTTCCAAAAGTTGCCCTGAAAATTGGGCTGTGATGTAGCAGATGTGCAGAAGGTACTGTTTTCTAAATAGCAAAAAAAAAAAAAAAAAATAGCAAAAAAAATACCTAGCGATGATAATACTTTGCTTAAAAAAATACTTCAGTGTTTAAACTAGTTGGTTTAATATGGTTTAAGAAGAAACGTCTGCTCCGGGAGTTTCCTTCCAGAGCTTTGTTACCATCTGGTTTGATATTTTTGCATGTTTCTTTTAATTGGGACTAGTTCTCAGGGATTTGGTACTGCACTAAATGGCTCATTTTCAGTCTTCATGGCTGTTTTTAAACTTCCACAAAATTTACCCATTGTATTTCTTTTTCAGATATATATATATTTATTTTTCTGATGCTTCCAAGAAAGGTTCTATGTGATCAATTGACATGAAGTTATTTTTATGATGATACTTCATGTTCACACGTACTGAGAGAACATTGCCTATTAATTCATTCTGTTTGTTGTGGTTTGCGTTTGCGAGTTATCTACCAAGCACTCAGTCTGAATTAGATCAAAATACCATAGTGTGTTTTCCATGAACCTGATGATAGTTGACACAGTTTGAATGTACTCCAACTGCGGTATCTCTCTAGGTATTTCTGAATCTCTGCCATACATGGCATCACGTGAAGAGCAGTGACAAGGGGACATTCCTTCAGACTTGCTCCCCAAGTGATATACAGTGATAGAGCTTAGAGAAACCTGAAAGAAGACATTCTTCAAAGTGTACAAACACAGAACTGTTTTAATATATTGCCAGAATAATTATTTTCCTTCATACACTACTACTTAATTTTGAAATAGTTTCCAATATAATTGGCTTCACTTTTTTAAACTTTATTGGAGTTAAATTCCAATTGCTCTTTCTCCTACAGGGTACAGATAGGCCTAATCCTGTTTATTGTATTGGTGCAGACTGCCCCAACACAAGCATTGTGATTATGCATTTCCCTTTCATTTTTCACTGTTGGCCTTGCAGCCTGTCAGGGAAATCATTGCAGCGCAACAACTATAAGTCTGTATAAATGAGAAAGAAATATATCATCTATAGGGGCACGCAGCCTTTGTTTATGTTTTCAGTAATCCTTGATAACAAAGAGAAAAATATTTATGATTCTATTAATCCTATTAAGCCAAGAATAAAGAATTTCCTACTGTCATTAATGCCAACTCTCTGCACTGCTGCACACGCAATTTAGCATGTATAATCCCCACCTCCTTACCCGTGTCTAGAGTTGCTTAAAGGCTTAGGGTAAGATATCTTTGCTTCTGTTTTTGTTGCACACTGTGAATGCAAAATGTTTTGTTGAGCCAGAGCGCTTCTTTGACAGGTGTTAGTTAAAATACAAAATCATAGAGCATTTGCTTAAAAATCTTTTCTGTGCCAGTCATTCACCAGTTGTGTTTCTGTTCCTTCAGATTCCTCCCAGCACACCCCTTCAGAAACAAGTGAGGATCCTGAGGTTGAGGTCACCATCGAAGGTTAGTTATCCACTTCCTTTATTTCAGTCCATTGGGCATTTTTAGGTCAAAAAAATGCTGTACCCTTGCCTGTATTAGCACTGAATAAATAGGATTATGAACCAGCCTTTGGCTGCAGTTTGCATTGTGCACTGCTTGGTAAACATCCCTATTCTGGTTGTTTTATAAGAAAAACTACAGCATGCTGAATCATATTGGACTTACTGGGCCAGTCTGGAAATAATGCCTGATAGAGATGTGTTTTTCATATATTTTTCAAGCATTAATAACATAGAGTACTCATTATTTAACAGCCATTAATTTAGATTTTAAAAAGCTTTTACAACATTCATTCTGAAGAGCATGTTCTTTTCTAAGCACACAGTAGTTATATGCAATTTGTAGTTAACACCAACTGCTAGGAAGAATTGCACCATAACGGAAGTGATGTTTTGCAGGTGTTTTTAAGTGAAACTTCAATTCACGGGTCTGATACTGATAACCACGAGATAAAAACCTTTATACTTACCATTCCCCTTTTTCATCAATATGTCCAGCAGTATAGCTGCAATGAAAATAGCACTAAAGCCACTAACCAGTATCCAGGTTTCTTTCATGCTAGGATATTGCTTGGAAGTCAGCTGTATTTCTTATATTTGTGAGTTACATATTCTATCTATAATTGCATTAAAACACTTCTCAGATTGACTTTGGCTTGGCATTGCTTGCTTTTGGAATAGGTAAGATTAAGACCACCAAATTAGCAACTTAGAAATTAGGAAATATATTTTAGGACAGAGCTCTCACCTGTTGGGATTACTTTTATCTTTTTATAATATGGCAATGAGAAAATTCTTACATGACTTCAACAGAAGAGGTAGTCAGAATAGTCATTAAATTCTGTGTCTATGTGAAGGCCTTTACCACAAAGTAATACAACTGTACAGGTGCAAGAGACGTCAGCATGTAATGTTATACTTCCTAAGTCAACATTATGCCTGGTGACCTGGGCATGAGGTATTTTGTATGGGAAATTAACATCTTTGTATGATATAACCATTTATTTTCTCTAAGAATGGAAGTACTGGTGATCAAACAGTTTTCTTAAACTTGTAAATTAGCAGGGAAACTAGTATTTTGGACTGGGAATTGACTGGCTGAGTAACATCTCACTAAAAACGACCCTGAGGGTTGCAGGTCTGCACTCCATCTACTTGTATGTCTTTGAGATAGGGCAGACCTTCTGTTAGATTAATATCAGTTAAGTACATCAGTTTTACATTGATTTGAAATTATTTTTAGCACCTTTGAGCTCTTCGAGATCAAACTTAGGTATTGTGTTTCAAGACTTAACTAGTGGAAGATTGGTTACAATTAGATACAAAATTTAGTCTGTCTACACAATATATTTCCTTTTTCTTTCGCTGTTGTATAGTCATTTTGTGATCATGAGATGACTATTTGCATTTCAGAACACAGTATTGTTTTCCTTAGTAAGTGCAGAAGAAGCTTTGATTTTTTGCTTTGTTCTGCTTTGTGCTGGTGTGCTTCACGCAAACTGTTCCTACACAGGCCAGTAGCTTTCTAAAGTTACTCAGATCAGTAGTTTGTTGCAAAATTTGAAACTCTTATCGATGATCGATGCTTGCAGAACTTGAAATTCAAACAATTCCAATATTGCATGTCAGTTCTCTGGACATTAAAATAGTGATATCTTCATGTTTCTTTCAGATGATGAAGACTACATGCCCCCTAACAAGAGACCGAAGAACACTGAGTCAGCAAATGAAGCTGCCAATACTGGGAGAAGAAAAGTGAGAGAATTTAATTTTGGTAAGATAAAAATTAAAGGTGATTTCTTCTCTCTGCTTTGTTTTTTAAAAAGGTATTAGACAATTTCATGCTGCCAGAGTAAGACACACCAGTGCATATATTCATTTGAGAGCCCAGGGCTATTTGCAGACGTATTGCAGCAGTATAATTATCTTTAGGCTACCTCTGTTGTTTTTCATTAGTCAAAGTGGCCACCAAATATAGACACCGTAAATAATTTAATAAAAATAACTCCTTTATCAGCTGATTTCTTGGGCAAGAAAATCAGACCAAATTCACTAGTGTATTCAGCTATAACAAGCCTTAGATCAGGAGCCTGTCTAGCTGGTCTTTCTTGATACGTGGCGTGAACAATGAAGATGTGCTGAGAAGAGCCACTCTTGAGAAGGTAACCAGTGACTCCATTCTGCTGAGTAGCATGCCTTCATCCTTGTGGATATACAAAAAGTTGAGGTGGGTTTGGTAGTGTTCTTCCATGATAGAGTTCTCACTGTAGAAATGCCTCCACACACTGTAGTTATTCTCCTCTAAGGTATTTCCTATGTGATTTGTCACGGTCCTGTACTTCTCCTTTATCTTCTTGATTTGGGTGGGTTTCTGGGCAGATATCCCATGAGTCTGTGTACTTCTGTAAGGTTCTGCACAATCAGGAATATGCCCTTTGACGCAGTGTTTAAGATGATAATTAGGAATGCTGGGATTTGGGGTCAATTGAGAAATCTCCATAGAATCTCTTGCGACATCTGTTTTGTGTGAAACATGCTATTTCATGCTACTTTCAGTGAAAATGGAAAAAAAATAAAAAGCTGTATGCTCAAAGATCATTGATGTGAATAGGCGATTCCACATGTAGCATCAGTTAGTTTTGGTCAGATCAGGAGAACGCAATGGCAAAGTTCAAGAAGAAAATTGAGCAGTTAATACCACAGAAGCTTTTGCTAAAATATATTCCCTTAGTAGAAAACAGTATCTAAGCTTGGCAGGCCAGCAGTGTTTGAAGGGAATAAACAGTGAGGTTGACTAGACACGGAGAGCAAAGGTAGAAAAATAATTGGGTGATAAAAGCTTGAGTGGACCTTGCATTGTTGGAACACCACAAAATGAACGTGCAAAGCTTCAGAGGAATAGACTGCTGTATATAGACTTGCTACGTTGAAAAAACGAGCAACTGTTGGTGGTTGTAGCACTGGCATTTGGACTTTTCAGAGGATTTTGCATCTTTGTCTAATGAAGTCTCAGACAATTCAGTCAGACAGGAGAAAGGTGGTGTTTAATTACACCATGAGTAGCTGCAGAATGATGATGGCGTGTGCGCTCAGCAGACTAGAAAGGAGGTACGGATGCTTGAGAGAGTAGTCTGTCTTATCTGATCAGGGCTTTCAGTATTTTACATAACGTTGATGAGTTCCAGATGTCTGATAACTGTGAGCTGGAGACATTTCCTGTATGTCTTGATTGAGCCAGAGATCAGGTACCCCAAGAGGCCAGAGAAGCAGGGTGAATGATTTGCTGTGCTCTTGGTTTCATGCAAACAGGATGCTGGTGGAAAACAAGCTAATTGTAACCAGAGGGAGGATGAAAAGTGTCTGGTAAGATGCTTGGTGGAAATTGATGATCTTTAGGAAGGAAGGTTGGATTTCAAAAATATTTCTTAACCAACCACTAAAAGTTAAAAATATCTTTGCTGAAAGGAACTGTCATTGTCTGTAAAAATATCTTCCCACAACATTTTTGCTTTCTGGGAGATTCAATCAAAAGCTCAGAAGCTTAAAGACCCAAAACGTCAGTGCAGTTGTGTCATAGCATTTTAGGGGAAAAATAAGTCCCCATCGCTGTTGTCTCAAGGTGATGTCTATGACACTGATGGAAACTGTGTGTAGCTCTTCCCCATGCTGACATGCTGTTGAACATGGATTTTCTCGGACTACAGCATGCTTCAAGTGGCTGCCTGTTGGCCATTTTATTTCTCCACGGCATGTTGATGGGGGTAGGAGTGTGCTCAGTACGTGAGTCTGACCTTGCGCGCACTGTGCGGGTTGCCCCCAGTCTGTTGGATGTTACCTGGAGCCTGTCTCCAAGCGGCAGAGAGTGGGCTAAACTGAACAGACTGTGGGCAGGCTGGGGAAATTGCCGGGATTGTTATTTCCTTAGGGTGTTGTTCCAAGGTCTCAGAAGGTATTTACAGGGATAGAAGGAAACCACTACCTATCTAGGTAGCTGCAGAATACCTAAACTACTTGGCAGAGTGTTTACCAAAACAGAATGTGAGCTTAGGTTTGAGGTAGGTCTTCAGCCTTCCTATGTGGGCATGAAGTGTGTGACAAAATGTTTCTACAGTAATTGGTCCAAATCCAAGGGATTAATAATGCTGACAATTTGATTAAAAACAATGCCAGCTATCTGATAGCCCTTCTGAATTTTGAAATGACTCTGCAGCCTAATATGGCAATTTACTCATAAAATACAGAAGTACCTAAAAGATCAGTGTGCTGATCAAAATGTGAGCCAGATGATATTTTTTTCAGTTGCTTATTTTTTCTGTATCCAGCATTCTGAGTAAGCATGCCCATATTGAAATATATTTGATTACTAATCTCTGTAAGGTTTATGTTGAAGAGAGAAGGACATGGAGGTAGTTGATTGACAAGATCCGCATGGAATATTTGGACAGTGATTGTGGGATTTGATAACTGAAAAAAATGAACCCTTGACAACTTAATGGCTCACATAAGAGTGCTCTCTTGTGCGTGCTAATGAGCAAAGGGAGACAAGTCTGGGTGGGAGCAGCCTCTCCTAAAACTGCAGTAATAACCAATACTCAAAACAATATAATTTAAATACTTTTATATAGTTGTTTTGTAATGCATCATTACATTCTTGCTGGCTGTTCTTCTTCTGAAGAAAACCAGACTGAATTTTAGAGGAGGTCTCTTGCTGAGTCAGCCTCAGACCTTGATGAACTTGAAGGGAGCTCAACTCTGTGACAGTTTCCCCCCGGGTTGCAATCTAGAATTGTGTAATTGCCTTTCAAAACCCTTGTCCCAGGACTGTCTGTGTGTTCACCAGCTCTGTGCAGTGAAGCAGGGTTTCCCCTTCAGCCCAGTAAATTCAGACTCGGATCTTCCTGATTTACTGGTAGAGCTGCTGCTAATCCACTGTTCTGTAGGTCAACAAAAATGCTGTTGGGGCTGTGTTGGAATCAGAAAGAAGTCTAGCTGGCTATGCATCTGTGGTTAAAGGGGGAGATATTATATGGTCAAAGTGACACTGGAGTAGAGAATATTGTGCTGGAGACATTTAACAGCTAAGAATCTGCGCACTACAGAGTAGCAGTAAAAAGGGCAGCAGAAGCAATTATGTCAATTTATCTACAAGCATGCAATTTTAAAATACAAACAGGTTAGTTTATGTAAATGATTTGCTAGTTAACTAGAATAAAGAGTTTATATGGATGGAAGGTAGCATGCCAAAACAGTCTTTCCTTAGGTCTTATTCTTGCCCACATCTGAAGTATGCTGTCTGTCCTCTTGATGTCTACAAAATTACACTTAAAAACTTCAGGCTTAAAAATGGTGATCGAAGTTGTATACATTGGTCTGAGAATGAATATTTAAAATTCTTTTGATATGGACTCAAAATTCTTCCGTTTCATCTGATACAAAAGCTTTTTGACAACAGGAAGTGTAGTAGGTTGAATGGCCTCACATTTTGACCTCTGCAGTTACTAGACTCAAATCTTTGGTGTAAGAAATGAGCTGCAGGTAAACTTGCTTATTAACTCATTTTTAAAGGCCAGCAAGCATCTACAAAAGACTTGTGGCATTTTCCTTAAAGCATAGAGATGGTACAAAAAGCTGTGAAAATGTGTGCTCTCTGTCACAGGCAGAAAATAAGATGTTAAAATATTGCCAATTAATCCAGTTCTCCAGGGAATACACAGTTGAAATAGGATAACTTCTGTCTTGCAACCTGCATCTTACTTCAAAAGTGGGATTTATGTGGATGTCTTGCAAAATCAGGATTTGGGAAAATGCTGGATTAAGGAAGAGGATGGCATGATGCCTCCTGATCCATATAGTTGTACACATTTACACAAAAAGATGGTCATGTACTCGCTGTAAGTTTTATGAAGCTTTTCAGGCCCTGGCTTCGGACAGCTATCACCAGCAGCTCAAACTGCCTTTTCCCCTGATGGTAGTGAGAGCCGCATCAAAGAGAAACCAGTTTTGGGCAGACTTTAGCCTGGTTTTTGTCCTTTTATGGTTTTTAAACTTGATTTTACATCTGCACAAGTTTGGGAGGCAATCTGAAACATTTTAGTCTGTGCTTTTTCTTTCTGAATGTACCAGTATATTTCGAGGTATAGGCTATGCCATACTCCCCAGGCATCTGCGTGCAAGCGAGCAATAAAAACAGTGTGTATTTCGGTTAGTAGTTACAGATTTAACAAGATTCTCAGTTTCATCTGTAGTCTGACATGTACTCTTCCTTTCTTTGCAGAGAAATGGAATGCTCGAATTACAGACTTGAGAAAGCAAGTTGAAGAACTGTTTGAGAAAAAATATGGTATGTGTTATGCTCCTTTCCAAACAATTGCCTCTAGTCCTTTGACTCTGGAAACGCCAGCATTTCGGCATGCATCTTGCTGTTGGCTCTGGAGCAGACCAGGATTGACAGCACCAAAGGGTTAAATGTTGTTAGAAGGCTTAAGACTGGGAGCAGGAGCTTTTTGATGAGCAGAGTGATTTTGAAATTGGGTGACTGTGTTTGGCATCTTAGCGCAAAACTTGATTTCATTTTTCAGTTGCGCTCAGTGTCCTGGAGCTTCAGTCTGCTCATGTCTTGGGCAAGCACATTTGAGAGAGTTGGCATTTTTCCTGTAATTACATTGAGTTCTTAAGTGAAATAATCCTAGGAAATGTCTTTGGGGAGAGGTTACCAATGATTGATTGTTGCTTTTTGATTATGATTGATTTGCAGTGAAGCAGCAATTACATTTTAGTGGTTCCTGGAGAGAAAAAGAAACATGCGTGTTAGACTCCAGAATGTCTCCAGATGTTGCTCCTAGACATATTTTGTGACCATGTCACAGAGTAAAACTGCATCAGTAAAAATTTCAAAATACATAGTGGTGCTCCTCTGCCATTAGAAGTGGAGGCATCCTTGGAATGGAGCTTACGATATGTTAGAGCCGTTAGAAGTTTCAAGCGTGACTATCAGCTGACATTTAAATAGCCCACTGAAAGCAACTCGCACCAAATAAAAGCAGCTCAGAATCTGATTCACAGTATTTCTTTCTTTCTCTTGAAAGGAGTACCATTGAATTCTGAGAATTACTTTAATTTTGGTTTTGTTGTTTACACATAGCCAGTCTAGAAATCTGTGGAGTCTGTTGAAAGAGCTATTCCTGACTTTCTGTAGAAGGTCAAACAGTATTAAACCACCCCCTTTTCCCCGTGGATGACAACATATCATTAATTCATAAACCAATCCATATCTGATTCCAGTTCTTTCTATTTGTATGGGCATGAAATTTCCTATTTCCTGAAATTAGTTATGGATGTCCAGAATTCTCAGAGTGCTTCTCTTGAAAATACATTGATTTTGGTGTTTAGATGTAAACTAAAGGAATTATTTTTTATGGTGTAAATAGAAGAGAGGATCTCACAGATATAGGCGAATTTATAAAAATGAAATCTATATCCAAAGAAATTTCTAAGCAAAAACTTGTAAATCCAAGACATCTCAGTGCAAACTGTATTGCTGATTGTGTTCCTTGTCTGAAGAGTATTTGCTGAAACATTTCCTGGTTTAGGTGAAATAAAGACTCTCACTTTTTTTTAAAAAAAAAAACAAACTTGTTGTTAGGTATTTATTTATTTAAATGGGATTTTTGTTACTCTGAAGCTCTGGAATGGTCTAGATTTTAGTGATGTACTTGATTTTTTTCCCCCGGCGAGTTGTTGTTCACAAACACTTCTTTCCATCTGAAACTCGGCTGCTGGATTTGTTACGCTTTTTACTACTCACCACAACAGCCTCCAGGGCTGCAAGTTTTGTTTGAATTTCTTGGAAGAGGTATATGACTGCAATAAAAATCTACTTTAGTGAAGGACTAGTCCGATACACAACAGCTCATTCGGTGATTGTCCTGTCTCTGACAGTCGTGTTTGGACAGGTTTTCTTAGTCTGTTTGCTAAGAGACATCTTCAAGTCGTGTCCCTCTCTTTGTACATATATATTCTGTCTCTAGTTTTGGCCGTGTTATACGTAGCAGTTAGAATCAAGCTGGTTGAAACACAATTCTCACAGTTTTATACATTTTTATATGTAATGCTCATCAGAATATAAGACAAAGATACATGCGGTATCTTCAAAGCTTCCCTTTTTAGAATCATAGAATCATTAAGGTCGGAAAAGACCTCCCAAGATCCTCTGGTCCAACCACCTTCTACACCAATGTCACCCACTAAACCATGTCCCTAAGCACCACATCCAACCTTCCCTTGAACACCCCCAGGGACGGTGACTCCACTCCTCAGGCAACCTGTCCCGATGCCTGACTGCTCTTTCTGAGAAGAAATGTCTCCTCATTTCCAACCTGAACCTCCCCTGGCACAACTTGAGGCCATTCCCTCTAGTCCTGTCACTACTTACCTGTGAGAAGAGGCCGACCTCCAGCTCCCCACACCTTAATTTCAGGGAGTTGTGGAGAGCAATAAGGTCTCCCCTGAGCCTCCTCTTCTCCAGACCAAACAACCCCAGTTCCCTCAGCCACTCCTCACAGGACTTGTGTTCCAGGCCCTTCACCGGCTTTGTGGCCCTTCTCTGGACATGCTCCAGGGCCTCAGTGTCCTTCTTGTAGTGAGGGGCCCAAAACTGAACACAGCACTCGAGGTGTGGCCTTATGTGATAAACACACCTAGAACCAGTCTGTTTCCACATGGTGGATAGAGTGTTATCCAAATGCCTTTAAAACGTAAATTGTTGTATTGCTTTTAAGAATCTGGGAGTTAATGTGAGCATTTTGCGTATACCAGTGTCTGAACCACTGTCTATTTCCCATGTGTGGCTTGAAGAATTGCCTCGAGTAGTTTCGCTTTCAGAAATTGCGCGACACATCACTGTATTCTGGTTTGGCCTACCTCGGGTCGCTTCACTTGGTGTTTAACTCTGTGATCATGTTAGATCATGATGTTAGACCTCACCTGGACTGTCTTTCAGTGCCTTGCAGAACGTCCAGCATGAGAACATTTCTGTATGTGGGGTTTCGCAGTGCGGGGTCAGTATGGGGAGCACAGCCCATGCCTGTGCCTTGCCCTCACAGGCTTCTCCTCATACAAGCCTGGCCTTCCCCAAGAGCTGGGGGAGCTGGAGGAGCTGAGTTAGGCACCTGGAATAAATTGCTGGAAACTTAGTTATGACCACACTGTCCTTGTTAATTTAAAAATCCTTGAGAAGCTTTTTTATTGCTCCAGTTGGCTGAATATCTTGCAGTGCTGGTGAAATCAGTGCGCTGTCCTTGTGAGCTTTAAAGGCCAAATGCTGCCCCTCAGATCCATAATTACATTCAACAAGTTGCATTGAGGGCACCTCTTTGATCTGTTAAAATGTTTTTCTCCTCAAGTCATTTCTTGCATTTAATTTCCGTAGCAAAACAACAGAATGTAGCACACTGTTTGCGGGCCGGTCAGATGCTAATAGAGAATTCTTGTTGCATGGCCTACAAAATTAACATGCTCTTGTAAGTATAAAGAAATTAGCCCTCGGTATTTGCAAAACATCCTGCTGTTCTCCAAGGTTTGCCAGCATGATAGGTGTATTAATATGATTAAGGTCCTCTTAACTTAAAGGAATAAATTGATTTTTTTTTTCCTGGCTGTGTGTGAATCTGTTGTTTGCTTTTCATTTGCTCCAAAGATTTCATTAGTAGGGCCTTACTTTTCTGGGTTGTGTTAGAGGTGTACTGTTGAGTTTATTGGTGATTTCTTGCATTTCTAAAACACACCAAAGCTTTAGGAATTCACTCAGAAGAATGGATATGTGTCCCCCCCCAGGTATCGATGACATTTGTAAACCATTAAAAGTAACAAATGATGATAACAAGAGCTAATGAACTGAAACGTGCTTGGTGTATCATTAAGTCTAGATAATTTCATATTTCAAATCATGTTTTTAAACAAAACTAAAATACTATGAAACTCCACTCTGACAAGTGCAGTGTCTGTTATTAAATGTTTACAGAGTAAATGCAAAAGAAGAAATCTGCATATGCATGCATATGTATGCAGGTCTCCACCTTCTCTACTGTGAATTAGAGTGATTTGCTGGGGGGGGGAAACCACAAATATGAATGCTTTCATGTTTAAAAGTGCTGAGAGGTTGATTGCCTGTCTGCTAATTTTAATGTTTTTCAGAGTTGTATCAAGCTTGGATAGAGCCGCAAGCTAGTCTGATGATTTGATTTTCCTTTTCTCTTAAAGCTCAAGCTATAAAAGCTAAAGGTCCAGTGTCTATCCCATACCCACTCTTCCAGTCACACGTGGAAGACCTTTATGTGGAAGGGCTGCCAGAAGGAATTCCCTTCCGAAGGCCATCCACGTATGGCATTCCCCGTCTTGAGAGGATACTTCTAGCGAAGGAGCGGATCCGGTTTGTGATTAAAAAGTAAGGAATTCGTCATTTTTGTCCCTTTTTTACACGTTGGTTTCTTCGGGGTCTGCTCTGCTTCATTTTATCTTCAGTCAAACTGATTTCTACAGAGGCATTCTACTGCTGTGCTGATGGGTATGTTTTATTTCAGGTTCACTTGTTGATAAATTCAGTTTCTCACATCACCAGAGCACCACAGTGGTGGCTAAGATCTGCATAGATCTCTTCAGTATTACAGACTTCTTATCACGGGCAGATCTCTTTGTAATATTTTAATCTCAACGGCTGTAACGTGTGTTGAAAGCCATTGACCTTGGCACGTGTTAGGCTATCTGAGGATCCTGGCCTACATTTCAGCTTGTGCTTTTGTTTGTCTCTTGCTGGAATGGTGTAGATGTGTCTATGGTGTTATCTGTATATAGTATCACCCAGGACAGGCTTGAGGCCAAAACAGCAACTGGTTCTTAAGATTTAGTTGCGTGTGTCCCCTTGGGGTTGTCTTGATCAGATAGCTTCCGTGAGGGAAGACCTTAGATGTGCTTAGAGACTGTTTGCCTGCCCTATGGCCCTGGCAATGTATCTTCTGTCTTTAAAGTGAGGATGTGAGACTTACACGATGTTCTGGGCTTCTTTCTTTCTCTTCTTCTCATCTCTGGCCTCAGTGTCTTTTCTAGAAGAACCCTGACATTACTTGCTACAAAGACAGATGGGATTTGAAGGAAGCCTGAACCTAGTGTGAATTCAGGATACACATGGAGAAATGGTAGAGATGCTGAGTGCTGGATCTCAGAGCTGCAGAGCACTTCCAGATGTTAGCAATGTGGGTTCCACTTCGGTAGACTGATAAGCAGATTTGGCAGTGTGTGGATATTTATCTTTTGCAATTTGTTGCTTCGCTTTAGGCAGATGTGTTGTTTCACACCACAGATGGGCATTTACAGTTTAAATGAAGCTACTGTTAGTAACAGCTGACATTTTCCAGGGTGCAGGGGTGTAGGGCCTAATCCATGAACTTTTGAAGTGGATAGGAATCTGCTGATTGCAGTGGTCAGGCTCAGCATCAGTGGAAGTGACAGCCTTTGCCTGTGCATGCCACCTTTAGCAATGATGGTGGTTTTTGACATTTGAGAAGTTACATGTTCAGTTTCTGTCATCCTAAAGTTTGCAGATAATCAGAAAAGAGGGAGAGGTGTAGATCTACCTTTTGTCTCATTAAAATCAGACACTATGCATGGATTTTAATATTAATGTAATGCTAACACTGGCTCTTGTCAAATTTCTCTTAGTTGCTAGCAATAATTCATTTATGTTGTTCATCAGTCTTGCAATCTGTGGTAACCAGAATAGCTCAAAAACTAGTTCATCTCTGTGAGAGATGTCAGAATTTCAAAATTTGTCTTTATTCTAGTATGGATAAAACCAGATGTATTTGGAAAACAGAAATACCTGTTTTTATGTTTGTTTTTAATGGTTAAATTTTCAACTTGAATCTTTGTTTCTGATGGTGGTTTGGCTGGGAAGTGCATTTAGCCCTAGAGATAATTTTAGTGAAATATGTGTTACCATGAAATGTTATGGCTCAGGCGAATATGAGTATCAGGAACAAAAAATGTTTTTGTCAGGAGGGTTCCAACCAGTTTTTATAATACTTGGGTATTAAGTGGAATTTAATATCATGAATCTTGACATCCCTTGTTTGTTGGTTGTTTTCTTTTTTTCTTTTGATCCTTCAGTGATAACTTGTATTTGGTAGGTGTGTTTACTACAGAGGCTGTAACTATGGGCTCTGACTTCTGGTTTATCAAAGTCTGTCACTGTTGAAGCATGTATCTTAAATCTCCTAGGCATGAGCTTTTGAATTCGACAAGAGAAGATGTACCCTTGGACAAACCAGTTGCAGGAGGTAGGTCTTCAAATGTGTGAGTTGAGTACAGGATGATTTCCTGTTTGTCAATCTTTGTGGTGACTACCATCTGCTTTTACTAATAACAGACTGCAAATAATTCCTGGTATTTTGAATTTTCTTTAGCTACAAAGAAATTGACAGCAATTTTCCAGTAAAATCTTTGGATCCTGGAAATACTTTGGAAATCTAGTATTTTTTCCCCAATGTTTGTTCTTTCTTCAAGAGTACAATGCTTTTCTAAGTTAATATAATTAGACTTAGGATGATATAAAATTTTTCTGATGATGCGCTGTCCCAAAATTTGTAAACTGGCACATGTTATTCAATGCCATATGTAAAATTTTAAATGTTTATGAGTGGGAACAGGCACATTTTAAAGCACCTTGTAATGCGCTTTGATCTGCTGTTGGAAGTGTTATGTAAAAATTAGGTGTTACTTTTTTTTTTATTTTGAAAACAGGAATACAGCAAGGAAACCTTTTTCAAGAGTTTAAGAAGAAAATCAGGAAGGTCAGGTTAGGATGTGAAAAGTAACACTGTCTATCCAAGATTTTTTATCTTTTAAAAATATAACACTAATGCTAACGCTGCCATCTGTTTTGATTCATCTGGGCAGAAAGAAAAATAATGAGCTAAGTGCTAGTCTGTTGAAATATAGAGAAATGCCAATAGTTCCTATAGTTGATACGGTTTAATGGCTAGGGAACTGTCTGTATCATGGAATATTTGCTTACATGCGGTATTTGCCAAAATTAGATTAATTTGAATGCAGTAATGAATGTGCTGGTTATAGAGGCAGAATAGCCGCGTATATAGTGACTTGCTCGGATGATGGGACTCTGCTTTCTAGTAGTAGTGTAGTGGCAAAGCATTCTAACCCCCCGAGTCTTTTCCCATCAGCAGATGCCTGCTCTTAGATGTTTTGTCCATTGAGCACCCACCCAAAGATAACAAAAATGGATGTGTAAAAACAAAACTGCAAGAAAAGATTTTTGTTCCAGTTGAGCCCACCAGCCCATTTCCCCACAAGCTGGGAGGGGAAAAAAAAAAAAAAAAAAAAGAGTATGGAAAAAATGAAGTTTTGAAAGAATTGTGCCTTTGCACAGGCAATAATTGGTAAAGTAACTTGCCTGGACTTGATTTCCTTCTCGGTTGTATTTCACTGTCTCTTGGGCTTCAAGGGTTTTTTTTAATTGTCCAAGTAAGCCAAGTGTTGAAAGCTTGTATGCATGAACCAATGGTAACAAACAAATCGCTCCCAACCCCAAAATGCTTACTGGCTGGCAACTTCAGCCTGGCTGAACTGTGATTTTTTTTAGTAATACCAGAGCAATTCTGAGTTCAGACAGGGATTCAAGCATGTAAATGGTGGTATCTGCACTGCTGCAGCACCATTATATTGTATTACATACTCGTAGTCCTCTGTTATAAAAAGCATATCAAGGACTGTACTTAAAATGAACATTGAGGATCTGAATTAAGCAAAGAAATTGTCTGAAGGATGTCTCTTTAACATGCGCAGAAATTAAAGCTTTCCTGCAGTATAAGTTAACCTAGTGTTTTGAGTCTTAATAACCTACTGTTCTTTGAGCACCAAATTTGACTATAAAATAGTAGGTAGGCTAATGACTGAGTCTTAAACTTAACTGTCCTTTTATGTGGGTTTCTGAATTAGCCCTTTTCTCTATTGTTTTTAATATGGTTATTATGAAGACAAAGCAGGTACATTACATATCCTATAAAAGCCCTGTAGCTAGGAAAACCAGTGGCAGTCCATTTGGATTGCCGTGCTATGAGCAGTCCTGTTAAGGTGCCTGTCTTCCCAAATCTGTAATGATGCTGATATCCACGTGTGACCTCGGTGTTACTTCTGAGAGGAGAGGACATCTGTGAAAGCTGCTGACAACATCTCAGGGATCCCACCTCAGCACACAGCAGTTGTCTGACCCTCCTTTCCCTCGGTTTTCTCCCTGTTGGGATCCCCCCTTTCACAGTAGGTCAGCATCTCCTCAGCCGCGTGCTGCTCCGTGCCTGCGTAGCCCTGCTAGCTGTGTCCCCAGCAGGAGGGGAACGGGGTGGGTATGGAAGGCGTGTTTAAGACTGGCAGGAGGAAGATGATTCGCGTTTGTGTTCCTGGGGGAAATAGGCTGGTCAGGAAGGTTCTTAAAATAACCTCAGCCCTGAAGCCCTGAGAAGACTGATTTGGCTCAGGAAGTGAGTGAAGTGTGAACAGGTGCCTCTGAAGATAACGCAGCATGGTGCAATGCAGTTATGCAACAGAAGTTGTTGTTTGTGCATGCTAAAAACCAAAGCCACAGCGTGGCAGCTGTCTGGTGTCTTGGTAAAAACAGAGTTACCTGTGCTTTGATCCCCAATGACAAGCACACATGACAAAACACGAACAAAAGCTGTTACCATTCCTGCTACCAATCAGACAGAAATAACATCATCATTGTGCTCTGCTGGTCTGCTGGAGGACCAAATCTAAAGCATTCAGGTACAAAACTTTGATGAACAATACTGAAGATGCATATGTATCAATGAATGAGCAAAGAAGCTCAAGTGATAAAATGATGAAAAATTGGATTTAAGCTTGCTTTATTTCCCCAGGATATGCTACTCTTCATAGCTGCCACATGCTGGGTTGTGCCTAAATTATGACTTCACTCATGTCTTAAGTAACGTAAGGGAACATTTCAGAGAGTTGGAACTGAGCTGCTTGTCATTCCAAGTTGAGTAACAAAATCACTGGAGTCATTTGGTATAGCTGTTAGGGACCATTTAATAAACATTGTGCACAAACGGTGGGAGGAATAGATGCGGGCAGTTCAGCATGAATATACAGCAAGGAGCAAACTGATAGTGCACCTATTGTAAAAGCTTGCTTAGGGATTTTCAGTGCTTAGTGAAAATTCTATGAAAACAAGTTTTCATACCATATGCTCGCTCAATTCTGCACAGAGTATCAAGATAATGTTTTAGGAGATGAAACTGGCAAAAAAAATTAATCCCATCTACAAAAGGGATTTACAGATTGAGGGCGGATAAAAGCATTGCAGTTTTTGATGCCAATTTGCTGTGTGTGTTTTCTAGCAAGGGCAAGTCTCTGGTTCAGTGGATATTTGTACAGCTTTAATATTCTGTCATTTTTGATAAGCAATTTTCTTAATTGGGGATTGAATACATACTTCCCCAGCAGAGTATTTTCTGGGTTACCTGATAATGCATCATGGTTACGCCTACTATAAACTATGCAAGTGAAAATATAACCAAAATAACTAGGGAATGTTATCTTCGTTTTGTGTTACTCTCAAATACAGTGAAAGAGGAGTGGTATGCTAGAATCACCAAGCTGAGGAAGATGGTAGACCAACTCTTCTGTAAGAAGTTTGGTGAGCACAGAATTATTCTTTTCTTTTCTTGTATGGCTTTGTATTTCTTGAGGGTTGCTTTCGTTATTTCCTTTGAATGTCGACATGAATGACACCTTTGATCATCATCTTTTTTTAAAAAAAAAAAAAAATCCTGGAAGTTGACTGAAAAAAAAAGTATTTACTGTTTATACAAGTTACATTCATAGTAAAAGAAAGATACATAAATCTTAAATGTATAGTTCTTCTAATTGCTTTTAAATCCTTACTATTTTTTGGTTGTTGTTTTTGTTTTCCACCTTTGATGGTGAATAAAACAACCATTTACTTATTTATATCCATTGCACTACCATAAAATTAGTATCAGAACATTTCTGGGTTTGGTGAATTTTTATGTTCTCTCCAAAATAAAAAATGGTCAGCTTCATAAGAGCTTGAATAAAATGTTGCTCAACGATAGTTGAAAATTTAAGTTAAAAAATTGGATAAAACCACTGCATTATGCCCAGGGAAGAATCCATTAACAAAGTGCAGTAATATGACTGCCCACTGTCAGCATGCCACAGTATGATAAATGCTTGTGTTCTTGATGTGCTGAGACTTACTCTTTCGGATTTAGGTACCCTGCATTGTCCCGGGTTCTAAGATCATACTTGTAATAGCATGGAGATTTTGTGGCTTCTAATAAAGCTAGTTTTGAATAGAGAGATGGCCAAACTGTCCAGTTACTGGATTTGTTTTGTTCTAACAGCCGAGGCGCTGGGGAGCACCGAGCCTAAAGCTGTCCCATACCAGAAATTTGAGGCCCATCCGACTGACCTCTATGTTGAAGGTCTGCCAGAGAACATTCCCTTTAGGAGTCCATCCTGGTATGGGATCCCTCGCCTTGAAAAAATAATTCAAGTGGGCAACAGAATAAAATTTGTAATCAAAAGGTAAGCATTTGTTTTAGTACCTAATTTTTTTTTTAAAGAGGACAAAGAAACACCATTTGTGTAATCAAGCACTCGGTTTCATTAAGTCATGAAACATTCAGTCTTTATTTACTCAACAGGCAATATTAAATATTCTGCATTTTAAAGTGGGTATTTGCAATCTACACAAGTCTTCCAAAATATTATTGTATCTTCCAAAATATCTTTGTAGCATTTTCACAAGTGTGAAATGCACAATAGAAAAATCCAAACTTTTCACTTCATGCAATAAACAGTATGTATTATTTATTTAGTTTGAAGCATAGGCAGATTATTTGCTTTGTGTTTGCAGGCCGGAGCTGCTAACCCTCAGTTCAGCTGAAGTTATTCAACCCAGGACAAACACACCAGGTAAGACAGGTGCTATCGCCAAGTGGCAATGTAAGGGATCGGTGCAGAAACAAAATTTGGATCAATACAACATTATTCAAGAAGTGATCCTTCTGTGATGAGTGTCATGACATGCTTTTCATGAGTTTTTAACAAAATAAATAAATCACCAAGAAAATGGGTGGATTTCTGAATTGCCGTGCAATCTGAATAACTAGGATGGATCGTATTCACAGCCCGGGAGAACTAGAGCTGCTATCCTGGTCTGATACCAGGCTCGGGCGTTTGCATTTCATAGCTCATTTTGTTGGACTTTTTTCAGGCCTCTGTTTGTAAGGAATTTTAATGACTTCTTGAAAGCCTTTAAAACAGGAAAAGGATCCAGATTAATTTAGCTTTTTATTTCCTGAGACAATAGAATGCTCTTTTCTTGCTACAGAAGCGTATAGTCCAAATCTTTTTCTTTTTTTTTTTTTTTTAAGTGTGGGTTGGCTTGTAGTAATAACACAAACTGAGACTCAGGGGTTCATAGGTTTTTCCCACATATTTCACCGGATAAACGAACTGTGACTTGAAGAAACAATTGTATTGAGTCCTCTGCAGGAAAAAAGGGCAAAGAATATGATTCAATAATCATGTAAGCAGTAGTCTTCTTGTATAGTCACTAAGTATTGTGGATTTTGTTTGAATTTTGAGGGGAAGGTTCTTATTCCACAAGAGGGTAGCTCAGAAAAGACTGTTCAATGTGGAACAGAAGTATAAGGTAGCATTGAGTTTTGTTTTGTTACCAAAATCCTGTTTATTGTCAAATTTGACAGTGTAACTAACACATTGACAATAGAATAATAACAGCAGGTAAAAACTACAGCAGTAAAAAAAAACAGCTAATAAAATCCTCTGTTTGAGAGAACTGACATGCAATGGTCATGATTCTTAAAATGCATAAATAAATAAAAATCCAAAAATATGGTTGGACATCTGATTCGGAAATAAACGAAAAAAATCTCTTTAGAATTCTTTATGCGTGCTTTCTACGACTCTGAATGGTATTCACTGCTCAGTAACAGTTAATTGGTATTTGTGGGTTATGATGAGAAGTAATGAATTATGTTGTTTGTCAGTAAAGGAATGCATTTTATTGCTGCTAGAGCATCCTTTGCTCTCTACCTAAGCTACAAATTGTCAGCTCTAGCTAGCATTCCTGTAATTGACTATTTGTAATACAAAATAGGATTGAAGGTTATTTTTTAAGCCAATTAAAATTCTTAGTGGAGCACTTTTTAAATGTGTCTTCTGTTCTAAAGGGTGTTACCCTTATGCACTGGAATTAATTAATTCTAACTTTGCAAAAGCCACTGGAATGATTCCTGCCTGCATCTAAAGGCTCTGAAGCGCAAGTTCTCCTACCTGGGATAATGTTTGACATTTCTAACCACATTTAAACAGATTTTCCATTACAAAAAGGGAATTACGTGTATCATTTAAGTTGCCATTGTCATTACTTATTGTATGTCCCTGCCTACTCATACTTGGTTGTGTTCATAGTTTACAAGTTCTTTTGCTGAAAAATAATGTGTTCAAATGTATCTCTGTCTAGAACTGGGTAATAGTTCATCTATTTCTTGTTTTCAGTGAAAGAAGATTGGAACGTTAGGATCACAAAGCTAAGAAAGCAAGTAGAAGAGATATTTAATATGAAATTTGGTAAGTTAAATGTTAAATTAACTGTCATATAATGCTGCTGTGTTTTAAAACAATTTTGTAAAAAGAGTTTTAATTTTTACTGCACTTATTTAAGCATCAGAAATGTACTAGGACAGACGGAAATCTTGACTTCTCTTACCTACTTTTTACTGATTCTTCCCTATAACTGATATGAATGACTTTATAGCAACATCCTAGGCCATAGTTTATCCGATTGTATGACAGAGATAACTTTCCAATTGTATGACAAATGTACAGAAAGCTTTTGGATGAAAGAATTTCTCAGAAAAACATATTAGATACAGTAGGCTTAGGTAACAGATGTTATCTATCTGTAGCAAGAGGGACAAAGTCCCCACTTGAAAATACTCTACAGAAAATAATAGAAAATCTATTTAAATATTTCTCTTGGGGTTTTTTTGTTATCTCTGAGTAGAAGAGCTTCTGTAAGCCAACCTCTTAAAATCACTTGAGATAAAATACCACCCATTTGAGTGTGTAAACTATCGTTAAATCTTTATTTTCAGCCCAAGCTCTGGGGCTTTCAGAGGCAGTGAAGGTTCCCTATCCTGTATTTGAATCAAACCCCGAGTACTTGTACGTCGAAGGCTTGCCAGAAGGAATCCCCTTCCGGAGTCCCACATGGTTTGGAATTCCACGCCTTGAAAGAATTGTCCGTGGGAGTGGCAAAATCAAATTTGTTGTTAAAAAGTATGTTTGTAATTTAGTTATTTTTACTCATGATTTTGAAGTTAATTAATTTTCTTCCCAGCACCTTTAGGTTTTAAATGCTAGCTAAATTCTGTTTCCATGAAACAGAAAGAATATTTTGCACATAAGTTTATCTCATAAAAAGATGTAACTTCCTTATAAATTTTAAATGCATAATTTCTGTGCATCATGGATCTTGGGAAAAAATGGCCTTGTATCTGGAAGATTTATTCCTTCTGTTTTCTTTTCCTCTTTTTTTTTTTTTGAAGTAAACTGAGAAGAAAATTACAGAACCGAGTATGTAGCTTTGCTTTCTAACTTTTTCTTGTTATAGTAGGTGGTGAGTCACGCATGCTTCTAGCAGGATTTTATTATAGAGAGATGATAGTTAGTAAATTTGAACCTGACTTAACTCCAAGAAATTTGTGATATTTTGCATATGTAATTGATTGAATTGTATTCTGTTCAATTTTTAGGCCTGAGCTTGTCACTTCCTATTTGCCACCAGGACTGGCTAGTAAAGTAAACACTAAAGGTAAACAACTAAGTATTATTTGCTGCCATCAATTCATAAATACTTTGGGTTGGAAGACTTCTGTGGTTCAAAAACACAGGTGTCATAATCAAAAGGTATTACTTAAGGTAAATTAGCATGGTGGAGTCTGAACGTGATATTATTTTAAAAAGTTACTCAAATTTATTTACTTTTTTTCTTTTAATTAAGACTATTCCAATAGAGAAAATGGAATTTACCCAAGCTTTACAACTTTTATTTTGCAGCTAACAGTCTAAAATACGTTCAACGTACAGCTTTAATGTGAAGTAAATAACAATGAAGATTCTTAAGAAAAGAATAAAAGCGTCTTTTAAGTTAGTTGTCTATAAACAAGAAAACTATCTGCTTCTGATTTTTTTGATAATAAGTGCTGAAGCCTTCCCTCACACTTAAAAACAAAAATGTCTTCTGTCCTCAAATAATGGAGCGAAACTTTAGGTATGATACCTGCCTGGTTCAAGAGTACTAAACCTGCTTTTTAAGGATGTGAGCTTCCCTATATTGTTCAGATTTTAGAATGTAGACTGTACTTAGTACAGGCACAGGTTATTCAATTTGTTAGAATTTTCAAAATACAGCGAGGTTTTTTGTTAGCTTTGCAAGCTATGCATTGTAGAATGTGCATTACAGCTTTTACTGTATTACTTTCTAGCAATGAGTCCAAAGAGTTCAAAAAGATCACGGAGTCCTGCAAGCAATTCAAAGGTCCCAGAGATAGAAGTTACTGTTGATGAAGGTATGGAAGAAATATTAAATACTCTTCTTATCTTTTTCTATTCTTCTAATGTTTTATTCTATTCTTCTATGTTTTCATACCCTATAATTAACTTCTATGTGCATCTCATGTGCCAAACATTTTCATTTCAGGGCTGCAGATACATTTCAATATGGAAACAGTTTTATCTTTCATTTCTGAATAATACTGGATTCTGTGCGGATGATGGTTATATAAAATGTTCAAGTCTGACAGCTTGCTTGGGCCTTTTATTCCAAGCAGAGATGTGGGAAATGATGTAGTCCTGAGCAGAGAAATGATAGATGTGAGCAATTGTATCAAATGCTTAATTACAATCCTTGAAGAAGTTCTAAAAGACTTTTTTTTGATTCAGAAGTTAAGCTTTCTCTAGTAATCAAGTTTGATTTGTTGTTTTTTTTTTGTGTGTGATGGCTTACTTCTGATCTCTGTATGTAATATCTTTTTACAGGTCTCAATAAACCACAAGCAACAGATGTTCGAACTAATTCTCAAACCAATGGGTCCAATGTGAGTTTCAAGCCACGAGGAAGAGAATTTTCTTTCGGTAAATATTGTGGGAATTAGCATGCATACGTTCTATTAATGTTGGTATTGAAAGTTCTGGTGATTTCGCATCAGGGATATTTTGAATTCATTCTTTATTCTAAAGGTAAGAAATGACTGAACTACTTATTTTCATGTACATTCAGTTCTCAGTCACCTAGAATAATATGCCTCAGAGATATCCTGGGTGATTTTTGGAGAATGCTGTACAAATACATCATGGATCCATTAAAATCTTATTAACCTACTTTCAGAATCAAACCCTCCAGACTTTTCCTGCTCTGCTATTTCATAGTACAGCAGACTTGGATTTGTTGTCCGGTGCACGGTACCATGAGGGTGTTTAAACTGAGCTGAGATCTTACATTGTGCATAAGCTTAATAAGTCCTCCACGAACGTCAAATACTGAACCTCACTGTGCAGAGAGGGATACATGATGAGTATGTAGGAACTAGGATGGATCTGAACTAACATTAGTGAGCCATGCTCTGTCAGAGCTGATTTTGCAAGATCAGCTTTAGACCTCTCCAGGGTTGCCAATTCCAGAAAATGATTAAAGGCCAGACAGGACTGGAAGTGACATCAAGAAGGACATGTGTCTTCGGGTTATTTCACTGAATGTATGAAGAGTTTTCTGCCACTATTTTGGGTGTTGGTTGAGATGAGTAATTCTTTGCCTGGTATTGTAAATTTTGATCGCTCTGGGATTAATTTCAATCGTAATGACATTACTTTTTAAATACCCTTCAAGGACTGATTCACTGTGTGAGTGTTGATTTAATTGTTCCCATTTCCTTCTGACAGAGGCATGGAATGCCAAAATTACTGACCTAAAGCAAAAAGTTGAAAATCTTTTTAATGAAAAATGTGGTAAGTTTATTAATTCCTTTTTACTGAGATGTCTTTCTTATGTACATTCAGTTATGCATATGACAGATATGTTCACTCATGTCTTCCAAAGGTCCTACAATCCTTGCATATCTAGGCAGTTTCTCTCATTTTAGTTCATTCACACATAGGTTAATTGCAGTTCTGTGTCTCATTTCCACTAGTTATTTTATTTGGGTTTGGAAATGGAGAAGTTGTGGTTTGTGTGCTGCTTCTTTAATGACCCAGAGACACAGTGATTCGACATCCTGCCGCATCTTTTTAAGCATTCTTCACCGTGATTATGAATGGGAATTTGTATGACTTCAGCCTCTGCGTGACTTGATATGTTATGGGCAGTGTCTGGAGAGGTGTGTGCCCCATCGTATCCCAGTATTTCTTTTAGCAAGGGTTGTTTGGAATCTGAAGTCATTAGTCTTACCAGTGCAATTCTTGGAACAAGAGCACTAATGTCACCTGCCATTGGTGCTACTCTCTAGGAAAGACAGAGACAGAATATATTGCCTGTAACAAAGTGGGGAGTACAAAGGATAGTCTCATATGCAGGCCAAGCCAGTGGCATAAGCTGTCTATAAAAGCTAGTATTTTCAACTGCAAATTGTGATCTGATCTACTGCAAGATGAGTTATGTTTGCAACTGTTTTTCTTCTTGCCTACTTATAGCTGTCACCAAAAAAATCAAAGCCTGCTTCTTCCACCTAATCTAGTATGTATGTGCCAACTATTATATGCTATTTGTACCTGAGGTGTTTTCCACTCTATAAACACATCAGTTATCTAGCTGGTAGATTACAGGCTCTGTTGCATTTCAGGGGAAGCGCTGGGGCTGAGTGAACCAGTGAAGGTGCCGTTTGCGTTATTTGAATCCTTTCCGGAGGTTTTCTATGTGGAAGGCCTACCAGAGGGAGTGCCATTCCGACGACCTTCTACTTTTGGAATTCCAAGACTAGAGAAGATCCTGAGAAACAAATCTAAGATAAAATTCATTATTAAAAAGTAAGACTCCCACATCTCTTTGATAATCCAGTCTTTTAGAAAGGAATTGTAGACTGAAAAATAAACTCATGATGCCAAGTTACTGAATTACTCTCACCAGTCTCATATACACACTGGAATATTTGTAGTAAATGAGCAAATATTCAGAAAGCTCTTGTGGAGGTGGAGTGTGTTATAGTCAGCTCTTTTTGTTCTAACTCCTCCTGTTTAGGGAGGAAGAGCAAGTCCAGATTTCTTAGCCCATTTCAGTGCTCACATCACTGTTTTAGTTCCTGTTGACTTACGACTTAGCAAGAGCTAAAATTTATCAGCAGTGCGCTAAGGGCTGAGAATTGGAGATTTATACTGGATGTTGTAACAATTGATTTTTCTTACCTGGGATAGGTTCAGATACCCATGTGCCAGTGTAGAAACAAGCAGGGGAAGTTTTGGAGCCTCTCAGCCATTGCATTCCTGTCTGTCTGTTTGACCTAGAGAAATACAGCGTTTATGATATCAGCTTGTTCGTGTCTTTAAAAAATGAATATTAGAAAATGGCTTTTAATGCTGATGAAATGAATGTAATTTTATTGTTGCACATGAAATCTTCAATCTGTTTGCAGGCCTGAGATGTTTGAGGCGGCAGTTAAGGAAAGTTCTGCTAAAAGTCCCCAGAGTGAGTTTCACATCTGCTTAATGTCCTAGATAACAGTCTCTTTCAAGGATTGAATACAAATCAAGAATGCTGCTTGGTGTTAATGAATTCCTGAAAGATTCATTCTATAATGTGGTTGGTTGGTTTTTAACTTAAAAGGAAAGTGTTATCTAAGCTGAATTTGAGGCCCAGCCTAAAGTACTGTGCCACTGGTCCATACCCACAGTAGATCTCTTTCTCTCTATCCCAACCCCCCCCCACCCCTTTCCAAACTATTGTATTTCTTGTTTTCTGCATAGTTCACTAATTCTTGCATTATTTCATCTTCTGGCGTGTCTTTTTCTGGTTTTCTGAGCAGCTTTTCATAACCAAACACCTTAAAAGCATTAGATACATAGCTTATGTTATATAAAGCATGTTACAGTGCTTTCTCTTCAGCAAAAGAATATGGTATTTCAAAACTCTTGGCTTCTGGATTGCCCTGATGAGATGGGAAAAGCACTTAGAAGCTACCCTTTGAATATAGCATTAGGAAGAGTATTAAAACCTTCTGTGTTATCCACAATAAAATTATCATGCCTAATCTGTGCTTTATTGCCTTTCATCAGAATGTAACAGGTGATGTGCAATTCACAGAAGTAGTTCAGCTCTAGAGATAAATTAATTGCTCCTGATATATAAGTCATTCCAAATGAGAAGTTGTGGTTTTACTCAGCTGGGCAGCCAAGCTCCACCACAACCTCTCTCTCACCCCCCTATCCTCAAAGGGAAAGAGGGAGAAAATATGATGCAAAGGGCTCGAGGGTTGAGATGAGGACAGGGAGATCACTCAACAATGGGGGTCCACGCGGGGTCCCTCCCACGGGATGCCGTCCTTCCTGAACTGAGCCTGCGGGGGCTGCCCACAGGCTGCAGCTCTTCAAGAACTGCTCCCACACGGCTCCGTACCACAGGGTCCATCCATCAGGAGCAAACTGCTCCAGCACGGGTCCCCCATGGGCACCTTCTGCCCTCCTTCTGCACTCACCTTGGGGACTGCAGGGCTGTGTCTTACTCCTCACTCTCCCAGCTGCTGTTGCACGGCAGTTTTTTTTCCCCTTTCTTAAATCTGCTCTCACAGAGATGCAAACAACATGGCTTACTGACTCGGCTCTAGCCAGCAGCGGGTCACTTTGGGGCTGGCTGAAACTGGCCCTTATCTGACAAGGGGCAGCTGCTGGGCTCTGTTCACAGAGGCCACCCCTGCAGCCCCCCGCTACCAAAACCTTGCCAGGTAAACCCAATACAGAAGTGTTCCACAGATGATGTGCACAGATAGCCAGCAGGAAATTGTCAGAGTAGGTTTGACTAACTCCACTGAGCTAGTCAAACTGTGCTAGTTTGTGCCACGAGACAGTGTGGCTCCCAAATACAACTGCAAGAGATTTATTTTGTGAATGCATGGATCAGTAGGTGTTACTGAATTAACTGTAAGTACTGCAATTTTTCCGTTAATGCAAATAACAAAATACATGTTCCATGTAGTCTTTTTTTTTCTTAATAGTCTTTTATAAAACCCAGTAGGTAAAGATTAGCAATTTGTAATGTAGCCCTTTCTCCTCTTGGGTTTGTAATTGGAAGGACAGAGTAGTGTGCATCTTCAATAAGTATGTCTCATTGGAAGATGGCCTCATTTTGGAAATGAGATTGGATCTGCTTTGAAAACTTTGCAAATATCTGTTATTTTGCAGTATTTGCTTTATATGTGACATTGAAGATTTTGGGCTCTACAACTGTTTTTTGAATCTCTTACTTTCAGGAAAAAATAATTCATCTAATATAGCCAATACAGCAAGCTCGACAGCGAATACAGTGGTAAACACAGCTGCAGGTGTTGAAGATCTCAACATCATTCAAGTAACTATACCAGGTGTGTATACTGTCTCGTTTCATATCACACTCCTTGTGCTTACATTCTTCTTGACACTTGTTTCGTCCGTTGGAGTTTTTCTACAGCCTAGCTGGTTTACGGTGACACAAGTACAGTCTACAAAGAGCATAATTTAGTATTCTGTTTCTACTGAGATGTTAAATGTTTTCTAACTTTTATGAATATCTATTCAGTGACATCTTTAGAATATTCTTGGTCCAGCCCCTAGTCGAGAAGTATCCTCATTTTTCCCTTTTTTATCTCATTTAATAAATTATATACTGATTTGCAACTTCCTTGGCAACTTCAAGAGATCCAAACTTGAAGTAAATTGAATAACCATACAGACTGAACTGGTTTGTCTTAAACAACACTGATGACTGCTTTCTCAGGCATATACTGCATTCATTAGGAACAAGTAACATTGCATGCTATGGCCATGTATTGGATCTGACTTCGCTTTTAACTTTCCCTCACCATCATATGCAATGTAAGAAAATAAAACACTATTTTTTTTAGATTAGGTTTACAAAATCATCTCTAAATAATAAATCTAACATTGGTCATGTAAATATGTAGAACCTTCTCATGGATTTCTTCACAACCATCCATTTTTGCATATTTGTACAATTCTGTGGTACTGCTAAAACTAAGAACAAGACATGGTCTGTTTTTGAAGCACTTGGATATGCCTACTTTGAGTAAACGTGCTCAAAAAAAAATCTGCTCAATTCTAATGCTTTTCTAACAATTTCTTTCAGATGATGAAAGTGAGCGGCTTTCAAAAGTAGAAAAGGCCAGACAATTGAGAGAGCAAGTAAACGATCTGTTTAGCCGGAAATTTGGTAATTGCTTCTTAGTCCCATTTTTACATAGGTGTGCATGGAACAAATGTTGTTCATGGGGATGCTACTGAATCATCACTTTCAGTGGATGATATATATTATCATTAAAATGAAGAAATTTGAGAATTGTGTATGAGAGTTGTGCTCTGACCTCAAAAAGAATCTATTATAAGGGAACTGGGTTGCTTGGTGTTTTGAACAAAAAATCCCAAGAGCATAGATAACTTTGTTCCCCCCACATCCTGTTTCTTTCTGTGTAAACATGGATGAAATAGTTATTTTGCTTGCAAACCATGATTCTTGTTAGGGCTTCATGGTCCCGAGCTATTAATACTTGAAACTAAAGTAATTTTTAACATGCCACTTACCCTTTTGCTCTATATAGTTTTCTTTATTTTTTCTGTGTATGTGCACTGTACAATAATGACCTGAGCTTCTTTATCTGAAATTCTTTTGCTGCTAGTGCTGTGTTGAATTGCCTTTTGTGGGCATTGCAGGAAATTATTATTTTTTGTCACGTAGTTACTTTCTTAGATAGCCTGTTCTATACCTTTTTTAGGAAAAAAAGAGAATCTGAGTTCTTTATATGGTGAGCTGTCAGACTTGGAGTTTAAATAATCTTGTAGTAATGTTCATGAGTGTAATCCAAAACATCTGTTTCTGTCACTGTAATGATTTAATAGTCAAATGGATTTTCAGTTTCAGATCCAATAGAAAGCTTGCGTTTGCATTTAGTTTCTTAATCATCTGTGTTTTCTTTTCCTTCAGCGTAATCATAAATGTGTAAGCTTGAAAATAAACATGACCTCTCTCGCTTAGGTGAAGCCATTGGTATGAGTTTTCCTGTGAAGGTCCCGTACAGGAAAATCACCATCAACCCTGGCTGTGTGGTGGTGGATGGGATGCCTCCTGGCGTGGCATTTAAAGCTCCCAGTTATCTGGAAATCAGCTCGATGAGGAAGATTTTGGAATCATCGGAGTTTATCAAGTTTACTGTTATTCGGTACGTAGTTGTCACTGATTAGATTGTACAGACATTGTAAGGACAGCCCCGTAGCTGTAATAAATTCAGATTGAAAGAGTAGAATTTGCAGTGCATCTTTAAATAGTAGAAGGTATGGCTCTTTTGGATAACAGCACATCAGGTCAAATGAAGTCCAGATGTTCATAGCAGTAGGACAGAGGGCATATTATTACTACTGCATATTAAAGCAAGCTGTCTTCTGAGATGCAATCTATTCCTACGATATAATGGAGTCCTAAAGTGCTGTGGGCCTTGCTGTCCCATTTGTAAGATCAAGCTCTGAGACAGTTTCCTGGTCTGAAATTTGTTGGCTCATGGCAGTAAATAGTATGTTTGTGGTAGTATTACTATTTTTGAAGTATTTTGGTTGTACTAAGATTCCTGAGTTAAGGTAAGCTTTTTCATAAATATTTTTTTTCCTATAAAATGACTTTATCTACAACATTTTTAAAATACAGTATTATACAATTACAATATAAGGGAATTTTAATTTATATGTATATTCATATAGACACATACGTGTGTACGCAAAGTATATTTGTGTGAAGCAGAACAGATGAAATGTGGAAATCATACTAAGAAGAGGTTTAGGAACTAAAACCAAAAAGGTGTTAATTTTTATCATTTCTCAAATCATAGTCTGCTTCACAAGAAACAGAAAATTTCAGTTTCTTTAGAGAAAGATTTCTTAAATTTTACTAAGGAGTCTGAATTCTTGACCCTTAACCAAGAAGAGTTCTAAACTGAAAGGACTCTTGCTAGATACGTTCTGTTTAACTGAGCTCTGATGAAGAGATGATTTCCCTGTTGATTAGTCATGACTGGGGGAAGGATTTCGATTTTTTGGTGTATGTTGTTTCTCAAAATGCTAGTGAACAAACCACTGTGCTCAAGAGATGTTCCTTCTGTTTTGTTCTACTTTCTGTTAGAGCGTGTGATCTCTGTTACCAAATTGCTGGGTGAGGAAGTCTTGAGAGAGAGACCCCATGCAGTATGTTTTAGAATCAGCATGTTTTGTGTTCTTTTGTCTTTTTTTACAGACCATTTCCAGGACTTGTGATTAACAACCGTAAGTAATTATGTGACACTGATAGCAAATGTATTTTTGTAACATACCAAGATCAGCTTTCTACATTTTGGCTTTGTGGCAGGCAGCCCCGTCATGGTTAAGTTCTACGTACAGCTCTCTTGTCTCTGTCGTTAAAATTGAAATTCCTGGCTAAAAATGCATGTGCAATTAACATAAGAGCAGCATGATGAATTTACAGACCAGTGTAAGATTGGCATTAACTTTGATATGAAAATGCAAGGTACTGATTTTGTATTTTTCAGCTGCAGAGTCCCAAAGAGATTTAGGACCCTGACTGTACAACAGAGTTAGATGGGAGTGTCTACATTTTAGGTTCGGATCCGTCACAGTACCAGTTACTAAACAAGAACTTTCCAATGGCTGCAGAACTATGTTCCAGTGAAAAACTCTACATTCTGCTGAAGTTGTAACAGCTTAGAGAGGCAGTGTAATTACCAGACGTGCATTTTGACAATGATGCTTGAATCTTATTTGAAAAATAAGTTTTAGTATTTTCAGTTCTCTATAATAGTTGTCACCTTGTTTTTAACATCTTATTTAAGAGAAAAAACAAACAGCAAAACACTTGTCATTACCCTTGTGTCATGTTCTCTCTGAGCCAATGTCAGATTAGAAATTCAGAGGCCAGGTAACTCTGTCATTAGTTTGGCCTTACCCAGGCTGAGCCTTACCAACCCAGTACTCACTCACTTGCATCCAGCCACCAGTATATTCCAGCTAACGTGCTAAGGTCTGTGAGTGGCAAGGACAAAGTGTTCTCAGGAAGATGTTATAGTTAGTAACTCATATTGACCTGTCCACCAGTCCTAAGTACACCTTAGGTGGGAAAGAGATCCTTTTGTATGAGGGAACCTTCCAGGCAGACAAATATTTAGTAGCATTTCCAGAGAATTGACTTAGAAATGGAAGAATCCATTTAACAGTTCTCTGCAAAACTTTTAGCATGTGATGGGATTGACACTAGCTAATTAGCTGAGGAAGAGCGACATATATACCTGATCATATTCCACCACTGGAGCAGGAAGCTGGTTACTGAATGTGTGATTTTTATGCAGTATCTATGTCCATTAATTATGATCAAAATGAACTGATATTGATAGGTATCGAGGTGAATTATTGGAAGCCGCTGAGCCTACTGCAGGTGTGATACATTATTCTCGCTCTGAAGAACATGTGAGAACTTAGGAGGAAATTTTTGGTGCTTGCAGATAGGGAATACTTTTTCTGTAACAAAAAATACTGAACTGCAGCTTGATTACAGTGAGTGTTTAGTAACCTGTTAATACAACAAGTTTTAGGATTTGCAGATAGAAGAGGTAAAATCGCCCTTGTGTTGCATGTGGGACCGTTTTCGTTGTAAAGTTAAACAGTGATCACGTCTAATCTTAGAGCTGATGGAAAAAGCTGAAGCAGAAGCACCACCACCACCAGCAGCACCCGTGCTACCAGGTGATGCAGAGTGTGCCACGTGTCCTTGCAGAAGGGGTAGGGCATGCAGTTCGAGATCTTACTGGCAGATGGTATTAGTAGTTATGTCCTGGGTACACGCTGCTTATGATGAGCCATTTTATTGTGACAGATGGCCTGCAATGGTGAAATTTATAGCTATTAAATATTAATAAATCGATAGAACCATTGCTTCCTTCACGACGTGTCATTGGCATGTTCCTTAATTTGATTTTTGCACTTGATGAGTGAGCTGAAAAGAAGGATCAATAGGGGCAATATATAAAGCCAGTTCAGTATCTATTTATTGATGTCTGCTTAACTCCAAGTGCGTGGCTGTGCCAGGTTGTGTTCAGCCAAGTCAAGTTTGTGTAACATACAAGAGCCTAGAACAGAAGTTCTGATGGAATTTCTGTCCCCTGCATACGGCACTGAACCCCTGCTAGCCGGTGTCCAGACTGCACACACCTCAGCTCTTCCAGTCTGAACAAATAACCTAGCGTTATGCTCCAAGTTGCTGAAGTAAATGTGATTGCACAGCTTCCTTTTGACACAGTGTAGTTTCTCAGTGTTCACAGACCTTCTAAAAATGCGCCTATCAAGTTGTCTGCAGTGCAGGCAAGATTTTTGCAATTGACTGGACAGGCTGTTGCTCAAAGAAACTGACACACTGAGAGAAAACATTCAATAAACATTTCAAAGTAAGGGGCCCTTCTGTGGTGGGCAGAAAAGAACCTACTGCCTCCTCTGCTTACATTTGGAAGTGGTGGGAGGAAGAAAAACAGAGAAAAGGGAGAAAAAACTAAACTTCTGTTCGGTGAAGTTGCTGTAGTGTATCTCTCCTTAACTCACCCACACTGTTAAAAGGGTTCTACACCTTCCCAATACCTATCCATCTATAATCCATCAATACAGACCATAGAAAAATCATTCTGGAAGTAAAATGTACTTTTTGCCCTCTAGTCTTCAGCTTTTCCCTCTCTGCCTAAGTACACGTACTCACCACTGAGAACAATATTCACCAGAAGCAGTGACATCTATTTGCAATCCAGATTTATATTTAAGTAGTCTGAATTAAGTTGGTCCAAACTTGGTATATTCTGTGCAAGTGCACATTATGTTCAGCTAGGACTCAGTGATATGTCTGCTACAGTAACCATCCTCTGAAGAGAAAGAGTTAATTATGTAATGTAATAAATCTTTGGGTACTTTTTATACTTTGCTATAGAGTTCATAGAAAGCTGCAGACCTTTATCTGAGACAAAGATAATTTAGTTTGATTAGAAGAGGAAAAAATGCGGCTTTTTATTTTTTAGAGTAAACTTAATTTCCCTAACTTTTGCTAAGGTACTTTTCTGTTCATATTGTTGAAACTGTATGCGTATTCATTAGACTATATTTTTTCATTTAAGAGCCAGCTGAACCAAGCCAAATAGAAGTATCTGTAGGAGGTGAGTATTTGTCTTCAGTTAATATCAACAAATATTTTTAAGTCATTTTGAAAGAAGTTGCATCTTTTTTCTTTTTTTTTTTAAAGAAGGCAAGTCAATCAAAACAACAAAAAAGGCATTTATTGGTTCCCAGGAAGTTTTTTTCATCTGTATTAATATCATGCTGCATCGTGTGAAAGATAGTCTGCAGCAAAAGTTATTATTCAAATAATTTTACAAAAGAGTTTTATGAATTGTTGTTCTGGGCTGGTGAGTCACGACTATATATAGGCTTTGAATGATTGCTCATATCCTGAGTGATGCATCTAGTTATTCTACGCGGTCCTTTTCACAATTTATGCAAGTGAATGATTGTCATCATCAGGAAATTTGAACAGCATACTGGGTTGAATATACTTGTACGGGTTTGCTGGGGGAAGGGGATTTTTGTCGTTCCTCCAGAACCTCACCTGTGAGAAGTGTCAGACTATCCTGTTGTCCAAGACCAGACCTGAGCTGTATTTTTTGGACACTGACCTGTGTGAGACCAAGGAGGCTGTAGGACTTCCAGCCCCCTTATGCTTTTGTGTATGGTCTTGGAGCATTGAGTACGGAACTGACCTGACAATTTGGATGCTGTTGTTTGTTGTGAATGGGTCCATTAAAAGCTGCCCCCGCTAGCCCCAGCTTTCAGCATGACCACAGGCGGCTGCCCTGTGAGTGTCAGAAGCGATGGCAATGTGCTGTGACAGCTGAAGGACAGCTGCCTGTGTGCCAGGCAGTGCTGAGCGGGGCTCTCTGACGTAGGAGCAGCAGAGCCTGCAGCACTGGGAGGGAGCTGGCTGCACATTGGCACTTGTCTTAAAGCTCTCGAGCTCATTCTCTAATCCTGCTGAGATTCCCCAAAACAGAGAGCGGCAAACCTCAGCACTTCCGTTGTTCTGTACCTTTCCAGTCTCCGTTGCCTCAGTTTCCCTGGCAATGTCACTGAACTCAGAGACTATCCGACATACAGGTCCAGAGGAGGCCAAGAAGATGCTCAGAGGGCTGGAGCACCTCGCCTATGGAGACAGGCTGAGGGAGCTGGGGTTTTCAGCCTGGAGAGGAGAAGGCCCCGGGGAGACCTTACAGTGGCCTGCCAGGGCCTAAAGGGGGCTGCAGGAAAGCTGGGGAGGGGCTCTTTGTCAGGGGGTGTAGGGAGAGGACAAGGAGGAATGGCTTTAAACTAAAAAAGGTAGGTTTAGGTTAGATGCAAGTAGGAAATTCTTTACTCAGAGGGTGGTGAGGCCCTGGCACAGGTTTCCCAGAGAAGCTGTGGCTGCCCCATCCCTGGAGGTGCTCAGGGCCAGGCTGGATGAGGCCTTGGGCAGCCTGGTGTGGTGGGACGTGTCCTGCCCATGGCAGGGGCTGGAATTAGGTGGTCTTGAAGGTCCCTTCCGAGCCAAACCATTCTGTGATTCTACCATGCTCAGCCAAAACTGGCATTACGAGCTCAGTTACAGGTACACCCTGAGTGCTGTGAGTAGGAGTCTAGATGAATCCTTTTGTAACCAGCAAGAGGAAAAAAAATCTGTGAAAAAGAAGAGAAGCGTGAGAGCTGTAGAAGAGCTGAGCTGCAGACTTTAAGCACGCAGTTAACTGAAAGCTGAAATACCAAATGTCTTTACGATGCCAAAACTATGTGGGATCGCTGAAATTGTTAGGTGGAGTGGGACACTTGTTTCTGAATGCTCCTCATGGGGGAAGTCTAGCTATGGGCCCTTCAGGAGACTGTTTAGAAGAAATAGACAAACGTGGTTTTGAATTTGCCATCCAAAACTGCATGCAGATCCAGTTACCGGAGAAATGATCTTGAGACAAGGCTGAAGAACACACAGTCGCTTCAGAACCAGGCTGGGAGGTGATCAAGTGGTGAAACAGCCCAGCTTTGCTGTGATAAATTACCCTAGCCCCAAACCTTGCAAACAGCTTCAGTGAAAAACGAATTTCCTTCCAACATCATCGTCTCTGTTTATGAAAAGAACAAAATCAGGCTCCGGGTCATATAGGCAGTGCTATAAAGACACACAATTTCTTTGATTTACCTTCAAGCATCCCTGTGAAAAAGAAAAGCAAAGATTTTGTAATGAAGTCTCCTGGAAATGAAAAAAAATCTGTATGAAAAGATGATGAATGCTTTACCCGACAAGATCAAATTTCTTTTTTTTTTTTAAGCATCTAATAATGCCTTCCTGTGTAATACATTGAAGAAGAAAAATTAGATGAGTTCAAAATTTCTTTTGGATAGGACTGAAATATAATAATGTCTGTATGTAGTTTAGAAGAGCAGTAGTTTTATAGATGGGAACAAAAAATGGTCAGTGCTGTGAAAACAAGTCTGTGCGATGAATGGTAGTTGGGTAACTAACAGAAGGCATGACTTGAGCTCAGGTATGGTCAGATGTTAGCTTTTAGACAGCATTATAAAAATCGTGAAGCAGCGGTCATGCCCTAACACTTCGGGTAAAGGAAGCCATCCACGAGGCTGTCTCTGAAGCCATGGGCTGCAGATTTACCTGTGAGCACTGGGAAAGCTTCACCCAGCGTCAGCAAGGTGGGCTGAGGGCAGAATGGTACTGGGGATTGACAGAGGGAGCAGGACTGGAGGGTAGATTCAGACCAAAACAGTGATATATCTGACATGTTCACTGATCGTGTGGTTTCTTTTTGGATTAAGTTATAGAATCCCAGAATCATTAAGGTTGGAAAAGACCTCCAAGATCCTCTGGTCCGACTATCCCCCCTACAACCAATGTCCCCCACTAAAAAAAAAAGAAAGTTCCTTTCTTACCAAGGTTTTGAGCTACATAAAAAGCATTTTGAAGTTTCATACGCTTCTAATACCAATTTTTGTGCCTTAAAAAATAAGAGTTCTCTAAGATCTCAGGCTGCTTTACGTTCAAGTGGATATGCTAATTTCCACCAAATCAGATTATTGTGAATACGTTGTTATTTGCTGTTAATAGTTTAAAAGGATAAATGAATGCTTTTCATGTTTTTGTAATTTTTTACTTACTAACTACAATAATTACGACAAAATTGGTTGACTAGTTTTTTTCATTCGTTACTGCTTTTTCAACAGATGTTACAGAAACAGAGGAAAGTTCTCAAATAAAGCAAGAACCAGACCCAACGTGGTAGACCTCATCAGTACTACGGTAAAATAATTTAGTGTTTCTTGAAGGCAGTGTTTGTCAAGGAATAAACACTTGTCAAGGAATAATACTTCTATAATTTGGAGTGAGGAGAAGCAGGCTAAGATAGAGGGCTGAATGCCAGAAGGTGCCAGTCCTTTACTTGACTTCTGAATTATTTCGTCTCAGTTTTCATCTATGTAATGTAGGACGTTTTCAGTTTCTCATCAGAATACACTGTAAAGCAGACTGCGTTCAAATTTGTGTGGCAGTCATTCCTAGGAAAATGTGGGCTGTAACAGCCTATGAATAAAAATGGGTGATGGTAATTACATACCTCAGAGGCAGAGTAAATGAAAGCTTAGGGAATTAGTGTTTACAAAGAGCTCTGACATGGTTGTGTGAACGAGCATTATTCTTGGTAAAGCCTATATATTTCCAGATTGTAATGGGGCAGGAAGGCTCTCCACTGTGATTGCAATATTGTCTAAGCTCGAGACAATTGCTAAAATGTTAGCCGTGATGACAAACCAACTAACTTGAGAAGTTTTGCTTCTTTTCTGTTAACTTTATGTAAAGCTTAGTTTAACTCACAGCGCAGAAATGTCTGAGTCTTTTTTCTTAACCTATTTTTTAACTTCGCTTACTCCTAAAATGACATTTTGGTGGAGGTGGAGAGCAGTGCTAGCAGTGTTGTTATGTCACCAAATGTAAAGGGCTGACCCACAGACATGTGAGTTTGTATGCTTCATTCAAAGAAAAAGGCAATTTTAAGCCATCGCGGATCTTTACTACTTTTTCTAATTTCAATTTTTTGGTACCAAATGCGTTCCTCATTATGTAGTTTTTGATACTTCAGTAATTGGATTGGATAGACATAAAATGGGATGTATTTGTGTGGTATGCTCAAGTTGCAATCTGTCTAGTTTTAGTAAGAAAAAGACATTTTATTCATTACGGAGAAGAAAATTCTGCATACTGTTCCAGCTCTGAGGGCACAGACAGGCAATCAGCAAAACCAAGCCCTGGCTGTTCACCATTAATTTCTGCTGGCCCGAGCAGATGAGACTGGTAATGCATTCGCCAGCTCGCATGAAGCAGTGGCTGGGGGAGCCTGTGGATATCACTCCTGGCACCATCTGGCTTTCTGGAGACAAGGACAGCCAAGGCCATGGCCCTCTGTCAGTGCAGCGCAAACACAGAGTGATGGAGGCAATGATGCTCCCTGTTGGACGCTGCGTTTCTGTTCTTGGTCCTTCTAGCATTTCAGGTGCTCAGGGGAAGGTTGTGCATATAGGGACGTCCCCGGTGATGGGTTTCAGCATGGAGAAAGCAGCTTTGTTCTCTCTGGTGCTCTAGACGTGGTGGATGTTAAGATTTGACTGGACAAAGCCAGGGCCAACCTAAACTATCGCTAGCTGTAGTCCTTAGGGGGAGGGAGGCTGGACTGTGCGACTTCCAGGGTCGCCTGCAGCCAGCATTTCTGTGCTTCTGCAGGGTCTGCTCCATCCCTGTGTGGCAGTGGCCTTGGACAGCCTGGCTCCAGAGTTAAGAGGTCCTTGTCTACTTTGTAAAGGAGCTTCAAAGCTAGCTGCAGGAGTGGTCTTCACTGCCAGATGTTTGACCATGGACTCGTGTTCTTTGCCTTGGTAGTTTCTGTAGTATTTTGGCCTGGGCACTTAATACTTGGTGCTGCAGGACGTGCAGCACAGGACAAGCTTCATTCCTAAACAAGGGCAGTGCTTTTGGCTGGAGCAGACAGGCCGTTTATTGAAGGGAAGATACCATGGCTTGTAAAGTTTGAGGGAAGAATCCAAAGGTGTCTCAAGAGTACACAAGTGAGGAACAAGAGAGCCTAACCCTGACCTGCTCAATAAACAAAAAAAACATTTTCATACAAACAAGTAGAAAATGTAGCCTTTATCACTGAAGTTAAGGAGGCCCAAAGAAAATCATTCACAAATGGATTAGGGAACTTCCTATTTATTTTGTGTCTATTAAGCATAAAAGTCAGATACGGCCTCTGGCTCCGAAGGTCGCTAAACAGCTGGAAACTTGGAGGAAGGAGCAGGGCTATATCACCAAGATCCTCATCCTTGGAGCACTGAGTCTTTGGAAGGCGGGTGGGTGGTATAGCTGCTTCCAGGGGTTAGCAAAGAGGTAGCACGTGTAGAGCTGCTGAATGCGCTGCGATGAAGTAGTGAAGGGACAAATCCAGAAAAGAATTGGTAGGAACTGGCAGAGATTGACATATCAACGTATCAACCGTCTGTGCCCTGAGAACTTGAAGTACAGCAGTAGTCTTTCTAACAAATTGCTGAATTGTACTTTGGAAATGTTTGTCATAAAGCTGAGCACGTCATTAGAAAATATATCAAATATTTTTTTAATTATTTTTAGTGGGAAGCAGTTCACCTAATAGAGATATAAAAAGACATCTCATTTGTCCATTAAAGGTCATGGAAATTTTGTCTGAGCACAGCTTGCTGCTGCACTGCTCTGGATTTTTGGATACTGTAGACCGTCTACTAGCTAGAGAATGCGTACTAAAGCAAATATTCCATCTAAACTTTTACAGAGTGTATTCAAGCATCCATTTAATCTCTCATTTATGGAAAGCAATGTTCACCTTCTGCATGCTTTCTAATTTTAAGCCTAATGAACTCAAAATAAAAAATCTACTAGTATTTGTGATAAGATGTAGAGCTGCAATGAAACTAACTCACTTGTGTAATTTTTTTTTGTCTAGTCAGAAGCACCCAGTTCTGTGAAGAGCTTGTCAGGCCTGCCCTGATCCGTGTAATATAACTGTATAAGAGAAGTACCTTCTATACAAACCCTTTTTGTACTTTTAGATAGAAATGTCTACTTTTTCAGCAGTTCTGTGAATTGACTTAATGCAAAGAATGACTGTAGATTTGGAATGGCTGGTTTCACTTTGGAATATATCGTGAGGACTAAATATGATGCAGCAATGCTGGGGAGATGATAACGATTAAAATCAACAGGGACTTAACAGAGGCTGTCTGCGTTTCCCAATAAAGCTGAACTTCACTGTACCTGAATGCATCTCAGCTTTTGTAATGAAGAAAAAAATCCTTCAAGTAGTTCAGTTTGTTAGTTTTACTTTGAGAAAACAAATCACTGATTTTCAGTTATCACTCCTTTAATGGCTGCTGGGACAATAGTATCTGTATATTTGAACTGATTTTTCCTATACCTACCACAATTCATATGTTTTTCATAAATAAAAGATGAACTGGTTCACTTGACCATTAGTATGCATTAATGAGGTGGACAGTATTTCAGCGTGTGGATTAGGAACCAATTGAACCCTTCTGTAGTTTGTTCTGTTAACTCGAAGTCGTAACTGCATGTTTTATCAGAGTATCATGGTTTGTGTATGAAGGGTCTGGTCCTGCAGTCCCGATATAGGCAAATCTCACGTGGACCTGTGCAAGAGCTTTTCTCCCGAAGGCTGGGGGGTAAAGCCCTGCTGTTCACCTAGAGCTAGTTATGGAACCTTACACTACAAGCTGCTCTGAGTCCTCCTGTGTCAAAAGTTAAGTCCCCTACAGTCCTGGTTACGCCACACATGATGTAAGAGACTCATGTATGCATTTTTTTTTGAAGTTTCACAAACCATAAATTTGTAAAGTTCTGGCTATATGATACTCTCTATAGAGAAGATAGAGATTATTGTAAAGGTTTCTCTTTCATTGGCATGAGTTTGAGATGACTACATTATGCACAAATACTAAACCTTATTCCCTCATTAAGAAATAAAGACATTTCTGATGGTTTTCACGACTGTCCGTGCAGTATACGTTTATATGTGAAGTCCTAGCAGTAATTTTGGCGGCAGGTAGAATACGCTACAGCCTAGTTACTAATTCCAGTGAAGAAAGTAAGTTCCTGTCATGCCCTTCAGACAGAAAAGCGGCTCTGGGTGGGTGAGGTTGTTGCATCTAAACGAAAAACTTTGAAGACTTGAATGCAGTTGGACATGGTGTCTGTTCCCAGGAACACACAGCAGGAGCAAGCTGAAACTCGGCAGATCAGTTCAGAGTAGCTCCTACTCTGCCATTCTAGAGGCAAGGGAGAGCTACAGCCCACGTGCAGGTGCTTTCACGATTGCTCGGGGTAGGTCTCGGTGCTCCCACTGAAATATTGGATGTTGTGCCGTTGGTGGCAGTGGCAGCAGGGTTAGCTCCACGCTGAACCATTACTTTACCAGACACGCTCGGTTACGTACCTCCAGAAATAGGTTGTTAATGGAGTGACAGCCAGTTTCATGATTGCTGCTAAAAATTTTTAAAGTGGGGAAATGAGTTCATGCAGCCTTCCTTGGGCTCTCGACTTCCCCTTTTGAAAAAGCAGAAGGATGGTCCGTCCCTTCTTCACTCTCAGCCCTCTTCGGGAGGCACTCTGCACAGCTGCCTGCCCAGCAAGGCTAAATATTGCTAACGGAGCCGCCAGTGCTGCCACAAATGGAGGGAGAGGCGTCAGAACAAAAGAACTGAGAATTAAGGAGTTCAGACTGCTGCCTTGCATGGATGTCCTGCAGATGTATCACATACTGTGCGTACGAGAGCTTAAAAAATGAAGCGAAAACTGATGACAGCAGTTTAACTGGAAGTACTGGAGTAATTCCATGACGCTGGGAGCTCGGGTAGTGGTGTGCCTCGTGTCCGTCCCACTGGGGGGCTTCGATTAGTGCCGATGTGCACATTAGCATCAACACTGAAGTCTCTTTTTGGCCTCAGACATTTTGAGTTATAACCAGTAGAGAGAAATTAGACTGACAAAATAATTGCACCAATATTTATACCTTCTAAATATCAATTTTATATTAAAAATGATATATCTCTATATATAGTCTTAACAGGTAGCAGACTTTTAAGATGTTGACCTTGTATGAAAATCGCACTCGTTTCCAAACTAGTAATACATGAGGTGTGTCACTCTTCGGGCATCGACTGATAATGCCCTAAAAAGCCTTGGCTGTACTAATTAACAAGCAAATAAATAAAATTGCAACAACTTAACCAGAGCTCTGGATATTTTTTCTTCCAGTAGAGAAACCTTGTGGCGATGAAGTAGCAGACAAGCCTCTCTCCTCCCTGTATTGCTGAACCTAAAAATCCTGTCCTGCTCCTTGGACCAGTTCCTTTCTCTCAAACGGGAGTTTGGGTTCCAAGAGGCGTAGGGCTCGAGGCGTTGACCTTGGAGCGTGGTGTCCCGCAGGTAGGGCACCACAGTTTCATTGAGCAGTAACCACTAGGTGTCAGATGAGGTCCAGCACGGTCCTTGTGCAGCCGTTGGCCAGTGCTTTTTCTTCGATATGAAGCTTTCCACATACAGTTTGGTTTCTTTCTGTACGTCTTATCTAAGGGAGGGGACAGACTTGCACCTCACTTTCCTGATCTTGCAGCAACTGCTAGAGCATTTAATACTGTTCATACATGCAGCAGTTTGCCATCAGTGACATCAACGTGGCCTCCCTTGACTTGAATTAAGCTTAAATTATTAACAATTAGATTTTGAACAAAACGAGGGTGGCCTTCCATTCATCAGATTTTAATTTCTAGGAGGCTTTGGTACTGCTTGTGGGTGGAGCACAGAAAAGAGCGACACTGTTGCTGTCACCCCTGAGGACAGTGGAAGCTCTCAGCACCTCTCAAAAATCAGGTCCTGCCTTCAGATGCCAGCCTTCTTTTCCGGATCTGAAAACCTGGATCATCTCATGAGCTCCATAAATCAGCTTATTTCTCAGCTGGGTCATTATTCTTCCAAGAATTTTCCTCTAAAATTATGTCTCTTCCTTTCTAGTAACTATAGGGCAGTTAGTGGAAGCACTGAACAACGTGTCATACCGCGTTACGTGCTGCATCACGTTGTAAGCTAACTGGCACCAGCAGTAAAATGTACAAACTCCATTTTTCACATCACAAGATGAAAAATGAGGAAACAAGAAACATCCGAATTAAGTGTTTCCAGTAATGCGCTGCCTGTAACTCCGTTTTAAATTTAGTACAAGCATTCATTATGAAATGAGCTTTCAAGCAAATGTTGCTGATGGTTCTGCATATGAAACAGAATCCAAACAGCCCTGGGTGTGGGGTTTTTATATATATATATGTCTCACTTGTTGCATAATTTTGCCATGTGCAGGGAAGTCCCTATTTTAATGAAAAAGAAACTGCTCGGTGCTGGGAAGGGCTGGGCTGTACGGGCAGGGTGCTCACCTTGCTCGGCTTCCGTGAGGATTCCTCTTTTGTCCGTGCAGGACACAGCCCTGGATCCCGCGTGGAGGCTGTCACCAATCCTTTCAATTGATTACAATCCCTTTGATTGATTACAATCCCTTTGATCGACTGAATCAGTCGATCCCTCTGCAGCCCCGTCTCCTGCTCTCTCCCCAGGCCCCCATTTGCTGGTCAGCCTCAAGGGCCACTTGAGAGCCCTTTGCCGGCAGCTTTTTGGGGAAGCTGCAGGTGGCGGAAAGGCAATGCTGAGGCAAGGGCAGGAACTCTTGCACGGAAGCCTGTGGCCACCTCGTCCTGCCTGCGCCGTGCCCCAGCTGCCCCAGAGAGTGCCCAGGAGGACAGTGCTGCTGCCCCTGGGCTCGGGGAGCTCCCCGCGGCACCTTCAGCTCTGCAGGGCGGCAGGGAAAGGCTCCTGCTCCCACTGCCATTGCCGGGGCACTTGTCCTGCCCGTGGCTGCTGCAAGAAGGGCACTGCAGCGCCTGTGCATCACGGGGCAGCGGTGGAGGGGACACTGGGCCATCGGGGCTGGTGGCCCGGCCGCCTGCCTGCTTCCCCTCTCCCCGGCGCCACCGAGGGGGCTCGACTGGAGACTCCCAGAGGGAAGCACCCGGCTCAATACAAACCACAGCGGGTAAACAATTACGGGCGCGATTGCAGCGCTGCTTCCGCTTTCCCAGGGGTTTTAACAGCGAACGAGCGCGGGGCGAGGGCAGAGAGGAGGAGAGGCTGAGAGGCACAAGGGGAGGCAGGAGCACGGTGCAGAGCTGCAGCAGCCATGGGGGACACCTTCATCCGGCACATCGAGCTGCTGGGCTACGAGAAGAGGTTTTTCCCCAGCCAGCACTACGTAAGTACGCCGCGAATACCTGGCAAGTTGAGCAGCGAGGTCTGTCAGGGGCAGGAGCCTGACCAAGGCATTTCTTGAGATAAGTTTGATGAGGGCTTTAAGAGCATCCCTTTTTTTGGGGCAGAGAGGTCATGGCTGGTGGTATGAGCTGGAGGCAGTCTTAAACACACAAGATTTTGGGCACCACCTTTTCAAGTTCTTGGTTGCTTCTCAGGTTTGGAAAGGGCTTTTTGTGGCTCTGCCCTCTGATCCCCACCCAACCTCGTGTTTCTGTCCCCTCTCTGTTCCTGCCACGTGTCTCCAGCTCCCAGCTCACCCGCTGCCTGCGCAGAGCTACTCCCGTGCAGGGGGGAGCAGACAGAAAATACACAGTTTAAAACAAAGCATCTGCGGGACGCCCCAGGGGCTCAGGCCACAGCAGGGTTTGGGGGTCCCGGCTGCCCACGGGGCTGCAGCACCTCTGCTCTAACCCTGCAGGTCTACATGTTCCTGGTGAAGTGGAACGACCTCACCGAAAAGCTCGTCTACCGCCGGTTTACTGAGATTTACGAGTTCCATGTGAGTGGTCCTGGGGTGGGCACCAGCCCCTGTCCCGGTGCACTGGGGCTGGCAGGGGGGAAAAAGAGGAAAAGGAGGAAAGCAAATTACAGCTGAAATTCCCACGAAACAAACCTGGCTGAAGAGAGGCTCCTGGGTCCCAGCGTTTCAATCTCCTTCACGCCTTGAAGGGGGGAGCTGCCGGCCCCATGCCCCCCAGGGAGGTTTCTCCTGGTGTCGATCCATGGGGTGCAGCCGGGAGGGGGCGAGCAGCAGTCAGGGTGCCATGGGGGGGGGGGGGGGGGTTCCTGCACCATCCTCACGGCCCTGCCTGGCCCTGCTCTGCAGAAAGCGCTGAAGGAGATGTTCCCCATCGAATCCGGCGACATCAACGCGGAGAACCGGATCATCCCGCACTTGCCAGGTGAGGGGCAGAGCGCTGGGGGCTGAGGCTGGGACAGAAACTGCCGCTGGCTGGGAAAGTCCCCACCGGCCGCGCTCTGTGGGTGCCCTTGTGCAGGTGCTCGCTGCAATTTCTGTTCCTGCCTTCTGGGCTTGAAACCAAAACCCCAGCAGGGGCTGCCTGAACGGCGGCTGCTTCCCCCAGCAGAGGCTGGCCGCAGACCCCATCCGTCCTCCCTGATACCGGGTGCCCCAGGAACGTGTCCCTGAGTGTTGGCTCCATCCCCAGGTCAATGCAAAAGGGAAAGTGGCTTTGGGCAGCCTCAGCTGAGCAGAGCTCTCCTTCGGTGACACCATCCCCAGGATGGCTTTTTGTGCCCTTATGGCAACACAGATACTGTACGAGAGGAAGTGAAGCAGTGTGAGTTCAAGGAGAGGGAATAAATTGATCCAAAGAGCTGGTGGTTTGTACCCAGGCAAGGTGCGGTTCAGCAAACATCCCTCTTTTCTGGAATTTCCTGCTTCAAATGGGGCAAGAAGGAGCATGAAAAATAGCCATGGCTTGTGACCCACCGGAGCAGTAAACCCGCAGCTCACGGCAGGGTGGCTGCTCCCCGTGGGGCCGGACATCCCCGCCGTGCTGGGACCCTTCTGTCCTACTGCCGCCGTGCCAGGCTGCTCGGAGCCTCCTCTTGGGGCACGGGGCCGGCCTGGCGCAGCGCTCCGCTGTGTTTGGGGAACCGAAAGCCCTGGGGGTGGAAGGAGACAGGGGTGGGGCAGCTGCAGGGGCCGGGTGAGCCACGCACACCCTGACGTGGGGTTCAACGCTGAGCCGTGGGTTGGGACTGCCGGTGGTGTTTTGGGGCCCTGGAGCTACCAGGGGCTGCAGTGGGACACGCGCCGTGGCCGCTGCCTTGGTCATGGCTGGTGGGACGGAGGGACGTCCGTGTGCCCCGCGGCCGTGGGCTGGTCCCCTGAGCCCCTCCTTGTGCCCCGCAGGGTGGAGAGCTCTTGGTGCAGCTGGGCTTGGTCAGAGCATGGACGTGGAGGTTATCCCATAGCTGAAATGGAGTCTAATGGGGTCTTTTCAGGGCTTGTAAGAGCTTCACAAGGGCTGCAGGCTGCAGGGTTGAGCCTGGCCACACAAGCTCTCCTCCAGCTGCCTGTGGCCCTGGGGCCGCACTCACATCCCCAGCCGCACAGAGCCAAAATGAGGAAGGGGCGGCTGCAGCGCTTTGCAAACCGGCCGCAGCCTGCAGCAAGCTTCCCTGCAGCTCCTTCGGCTCCCCACGTGCCCCACGTGTGCCCCACGTGTGCTGGCCACAAGGGAGGAGGCTGGGACATGTCCCTGGAGAGCCTCACTTTATGGGCACCACGCAGCAGCCCGGAGCCAAACCTGCTTGTTTTCAGGGCAGCGTTAATGATGCAGAGCAGCCTGCTGGAGAAAGTGACAAAAGCAAGGCTCTCACCTGCTTGTCCCGACTCCTTTCTCCTCTCCACCAGCCCCGAAGTGGTTCGACGGCCAGCGGTCGACCCAGAGCAGGCAGGGCACGCTGGCCGAGTACTGCTACGCGCTGGTGAACCTGCCCCACAAGATCTCCCGCTGCCTGCACGTGGTCAACTTCTTCAAGGTGCGGCCCGACGACATGAGCCCCGTCACCGACAGCCAGTGAGTACAGCTGCAGCGGGGCACATTTCTGCATCTCCAGCCCCGGGTGCTGGCACCTGGCAGTGCTGAAGTGGTGCAGCACCAATTAGTCACCAGATAATTAGCCCTCAGGACCCACTGTGAGGTTAGGTGGGCAGGGGCGTGTGTGGGTTTTGCGTCCTGTTCCCCCCGGCTCCATGCGGGGGGTGGCACCGCCGTTGTGTCCAGGGGCTGCCAGCACTGAGCTGCCTTTGCTCTCACCCATCTAGGATCAAGAAGCCCGAGGTGTTCCTCCTGCCAAAGGATGCCAAGAAAAACGCTAGCGGTAAGAGTCCTCAGAGGGACGCAGGTGGATTTTGCTTTAGGCTGTCCTGGAGTTTGGCTGAAATAGGGTATTTCTGGGCCGGGACGGAACGTCTCTCTCCTCCCCCGCAGACATCACGGGCCCCATCATCCTGCAGACGTACCGAGCCATCGCCGACTACGAGAAGAGCTCCAAGTCTGAGATGGCTCTCAAAGCTGGAGACATGGTGGACATCGTGGAGAAGAGTGAGAGCGGTAAGTGTCCGTCCCTCCGAGGGCCAGCCCTGTCCTGGCCACCACCTCATCAGGGCTGGGGCCAGCCTTTGCGTCTCGTGTCTGAACACAGCACCCCACAGCATCCCTGGGGCGTTCCTTAGAGCAGCGCGTTGGCAGAGGGGTGGGAGGCTGGCTCGGGGTCTCCTGATGGAGAGCAGAAGCTCAGCACTGAACCCCGCAGCCCTCCCTGCCCCGCTGGGGCAAGATTCACTTTCACATGGAGCCACATGACGGTCGGTTTGGGCCGGGGAGGGTGTGAGGCAATCCTAGAAAAGCCTGCAAGCTCCTCGCACGCCTCCGCCTGTGAGGTTTCCTGCCCACGAGGAAGCAGGGTGAGCTGGCCGGGCTCCCCGGCCACAGCACAAAAACAAACCGTCCAGCCCGGGGACACAGCCGGTGCCTGCCGTCCCTGCGGTCCCTGCTCTTGCCCACTCTGCTTTCGTTGCAGGCTGGTGGTTTTGCCAGTTGAAGAATAAACGGGGCTGGGTGCCAGCTGCATATCTGGAGCCGATGGATGGTCCCGATGAATCTGAAGAGCAGGAGCCCAACTATGCAGGTAAAATGTTCAGAAAACCACGGCGTCCCCAAGAGCACCGCCTGTCCCCAGGCTGGTCCATGGCAAGGCAGGACTGACAGTTGCTGTAGGAGCTGCCAGGAGGGATAAAGCTCATGGTTCAGTGCCTCATGTTTGACATCAGAAGCCTCCCATGACCTGCAGCTCAGCACTCTAAGCTGGTTTTGGCTCATCAGAGATGCACATCGTCATCCAGTGCCCATCCTGAGCCAGGGGGATGCCTGCTGGGCTGCTGGGTTAGCCAACGAGCTCAGTGCAGCACCCGAGCCGAGGCGCGGGCTGTCCCTCACACTGAGCTCCTGCGCTCCCCTTACCAGCCCTCTGCGTCGCCCTGCAGCCGGAGAGGGTCCGCACCATGCGCATCCTGCACACTCATGCTGGTTGCTCTCAGGGCTTCGTCTTTGTGGCTTCCAAAACACTGCAACAGACTCTATTAGCACAACACTTCCTTGTTCCTCATTTAGTCACCCAAGTTATAAACATGCTCTTCAGCAAAGAAGGATATTCTTCCACTTGCTCTCGCCAGCTTTCTCCTGCAGAGGGGCCTGGATGAGCCACAGGCACGGGTAGGGCTGGGGAAGTCTCAGCCCAGGCTTGGAGACCTGAAGCCCCCTGGGCCTTGCCAAAAATTTTGGGTTGGTGCTCTGGTGCCTCCGTGGCTCAGTGGAAGGGGACACCGAGCCCCATTGCTGGGGGGTGACGCACAACCCACCCGTCAAACGTCCCCATTTCACATGTACAGGTGAGCGGTACGTGGTCCAGAAAAGCTACACAGCTGTGGAGGAGGACGAGCTGACGCTGACGGAGGGCGACACCATCGAAGTCATCCACAAGCTGCTCGATGGCTGGTGGGTCGTCAGGTGAGAGACGCCGAGAAGAAACCAGGCAAAGGGCCACGGGCAGAGGGAAGGGTTGAAGCAGAGGCCTCCCCATCAGGGCTGTGAAATCTACGGACCGTTTGGTGCCGCTGCCCAACACTTCCTTTTGCAGGACTGTTTCTAGTAGCCTTGTGGCTTTGCAAAGTGCAACCACATTGCAGCTGGGGCTTCCTCTGCTGGGTGCCTCAGAAATATCCAAGAAGGCGTCAGGTGGAAAAAATGTGTCCGTTATTCGGCATTCTGGCACACTCTGATTTGCATAACCTCAGCCTTCATCCCAGCCTTGGCCTGCTCTGTGGTCTTGGACTTTCCCAGGGGGAACCCAGTGGCATTTGTGCTCTGGGGATTCACAGACTGTGCCTTCGCAGCAGGGACACGTGGTAGCTACAAACCCTGGGAGGGGGCCCTGGCCGATGCATCACAAGCAAAAAAAAAAAAAAACAAAACAGGAGATAATAGAGATAATACAAGTTGGTGAGACCCGGAAAACTGTGAGGCTTTGCTCTGTCTGCTGCCTACTTGGTGTTGGGACTCAGGCCCCAGTTTCAGGGAGAGCCCCACGCAGACAAGGTGGGGGGACAGTGGAAGCCCCCACCCCCGCAAGCAGCATGAGACACCCAGCATCAGGCTGCTGGGGACAGGCGCAAGGAGGTGGTGGCCACAGAGTCACAAACTCAAGCCATGTTGCCTTGTGTCACCCTGCAGGAAGGATGAAAGCACGGGTTATTACCCCTCCATGTACCTGCAGAGATCAGGGGAGGCGAACACCCCCGAGAAGAGCGAGCTGAGGAACCGGAGCATTCCCCCCCGCAGGTAGGAGAAGAGCCGCAGGAGGGAGGGAGGAGGGCGAAAGCTCTTCTTCGAGGGGGTGAAATGAAACCAGACAGTGGTTTTGTGGTGTCCCCTGCTTGGCCTGGTGATGAGGAACTGCCCAGGAGAGACGTGAGCAGGGCAGAGAAAGAGCAGGAGGCCGATCCTGCAGGGCTGCAGCAAAAATAGTGCTCCTGACTTCCACGGGCAGCTGGCACTTCTGCTGCAGCGCAGCCTCCAGTCAGGCACATTTCTCCTTGTCCTTCTGCAAAGTTTCTTTTCTGGGCTAATCTCGTTTAATTTTCAAATTAGATTTTTTTCCTAAGTGCATCCACTGAATCTTTGAGAAGCGAGGAGAGATTTGACTAATCAGAGCTGCCAAATGGCCTAATCTGATGGGAGGATTTGAGCTAATGGAAGGGATTTTATATTGATTAAAAAGATAAAAAGCAATAATAGCTCATTAATTCTGATGCAATGACAATGGCTAGGAAGGGCAGAGCTTGCCTGGATCTTTTCTTCCCTACAAGAAAACAAGGCGGCCTTCTATAAAATCTCTCAAAATCCAGCTCAGCTGGAGCATGGTTGAAGGTGAGCCAGTGTAAAATAGCACAAATCTACTTATCTGAGTGCAGTGACACTGCCTGATACCTTTGGGGAGGTGAGGCAGTGAGGACAGTGACTTGCTCCTGTGGCAAATGCCACCCCTGTGGCACTGCTGATGGCAGCAGGCAGCAGCAGCAGAAGATGGAGGCTGGGGTGGTGTTTGCCAGGGAGCGGCCAAAGCATGAATTTGGGCTCAGAGCACCCCCATTGCAAAGGCTGTGATCTGCCCTTGCGGGGAAGAGCTTGGCTATGAAATGGGGCACGTGTTGAAACCAGGGAGGGGCTGAAGGCAACTGGGCACTGCAGAGGGCTGCAGGTGCCTCCAGCGGAGCAGGACGATGCTGTGGGCGGTTGAAGCCACCTCTCTCACCCTGGTAAGGACGACAAAGAGGTGTCCAAAGAGCTGTCCAAAGAGGCTCTGTCCATCTGCCTGGGGACGGTCCTGCACGCTGGGACTTTCCTACAACAGCATGGCTCTGCATCGCCCCAGGGCCTGGCCTTTCACTTCTCTCTGTAGTTTCTCTGTTGCTGGCATAGTGCCGCACAAACGGCTGCACAGGCACCTGTCCCAAGCTCTGTCCCCCAAAACCCCACACCAGGGAGCTTAGTGCTGCAGCCAGGAGAGATACCATATGTATATATCCATCCATCTGTGAGCAAACCCCTACATTGCTTCCAAGGCTGTCTTGAACTCCAGAGAAAACCTCATGCATATCTTGCTCTTTCAGCATTATGCCTGATCTCTCTTGCCATCCCCATCTCCACCTCCCAGGCTTGTGCTCAGGCTTCACCCACCAGTGCCTGCTTCCAAAGCACCTCTCTAGCTGCCTCTGTACATGGCAGCTCACCCACAAGGGCTGGCATTCACCTGCTGCCTTGTGCCAAGCAAAAAGGCAAAGCAGGTACAGGTGTTCTGGCGAGGCAGAGGGAGAAGCGTAGCATCCAGCTGCAGTGGGGCTGGGAGAGGCAGGGCCGGGGACATCCTCAGCAAGAAAGTGGTGGAGTGAGAGTTGCCATCGTGGAAACTGAACATTTCATTTCTGACTCGCTGCAGATCCACCATCCGCAATGCTAAGAGCATCCACAAGCAGAGCCGGAAGCAGATCAGCCAGGAGACCTACAGGAGGAATAGCAGGAAGTATATCCAGAGCCGGAGGAACATGAAGGCCAATTTGCAGAACAAGGCCAACATCATCTGTAAGTTTCAGTGGGGCCTTTGCCCCAGATGGGTCTGAAGTTCTGCAGACGTGGCCCATGACCCCAGAAGTGGTTGCTGCAGATGTGGTGTGAGCAAACAAACCTGGGAATCTCTATGCCACGCTGAAAGATCTGTGGGAAGAGAAGGAAACAAGTCTTTTCTCCAAAATCCTCTGCACTTCATGCCCCAAGCCTTGGGCTGTCATTACAAGGTAGCACAGCCTCCAGCCTCTGCCCCATCACAGGAGGGCGATGATTCAGTAGGACAACCCATGCGGGTAGTCATTGCCTGTCCACCCTTCTCCTGCTATGGGGAAATTGTGTGCAGGGAGGCGTTTCTTTTCAACAAATTTTCTCACCCCTGGTTATAGGTCTCACAGAGAAGGAGCATGAAGGAAAGTGGTGGCATTTCTGCCCTCAGTAGGTCCTAGTGGGAGGTCAGCCTACTGTTAGGACCACTGCTTTTCTCTGTGCACTCCTATCATTGCCCATATTGCTGTTACTGTTACTGTACATGTTAACTGCAGGACGATTTGTGGTCCTTCCATAGGAAGCCTTTGAACATGTCCATAGAGGGGTGGGGTGGTGCAGAGCTCTGACCCATCTCTACATCTGCTTTACCCATAGCTGAGAAAAATGAGCAAGAGGAGAACAAGTCCAAGGCTCAACCTGCTGTTCCTCCCCGGCCCAGCAAAGACCTCATCATGAACCGCTGTACAGAGAGCACCAGGAGAAAGATCATGTGAGGCCCTCAGTCCCCAAAACCAAGCGAGCAGATGCTTTATCTCCACCCGCTCCTATGCAGTGGGGACACAGAGACAGACTAGGGGATCCACATGGATCCCACAGCAGCTGAGAGCCTGGGGAGACGCAGCCTGGGGCCCCATGTTAATTCCATGGCACAGCAAGTCCAAGATGTGCTGGTGAAGCCCTGAGGAGCGATGTGAGCACCTTCCATCAGCATCTTTGGGGGTTGAGCATTCCCATGGCCTGCTGAAGGTTCCTCATCACTAGGTCTCCTTTTGTACCATATTTGTATTCTGAATGATTTTATGGATTTCATCAATAACCAGCATTGTGTACAGTGTGTTTTGGGGGCTTCAATTATTGTGGGAAAACCTTAACATGTAAACAATGTGTACAAAGACCAGTGTAGCACAAAGAGGCACTTTATGTATGGATTTCAAGGCTTTCACACTGTCTGCATGGCTGATCAATAAACTCATCAGCAGAAATTTCTGCATTTCTGCACCGTCTCCCATGGGTTGCATGATGGCGTTTCTCCTCATGCCTCCAACCTGCTCTGGCCAGAGGGACAGGGCCTCATCTTGTACAAGATGTCGATGTGTAGGAAATTTGTTGGGGAGGTTAAACAACAGCAGCTCTCTGATGAAAGCTTTCTTCTCTGCTCCCTCTAGTGGGAAACCAGGGCTGGGGGTGCAGGTGTGATATTTGCTGGGGCAAGCCAAGCCTTGAAGGAGGCCGTGAGGTGGGGTGGCCATGAGGCAGGGAGGTCGTGAGGTGAAGAGTCCATGAGGTGAGGAGGCCATGAGATGAGTAGGCCTGAAATGATGGTGGTGGGTGAGGGGAATAGGGTGACCCATGGTACTGCCAGTGGAGCGGGGCTGCAGGGTTCCCCACAGCCACTGGTGCTGCTCAGCAGCGCCCAGCCCATCTCTCTGTCCGCTTCACAGCCCAAGGGCCACCATGCTGGGAGGCCGGCAGCCATCATAGGGCGGCCTGACAGTGCAGGGAGCAGTGCTGGGACAGCACTGCCACACCACATGGAGAACAACACTAGGACTATGTGCGGGTGACACCGCACCCAGCCGTACCAGCTGTGTTGAGCTTGGGTTTGCATTTCATTTGGGTTTCCCATTTATGCTGGGGGGCTGTGTGACGGGTCTTGCTCTCTACAACTACCTGAAAGGAAGGTGTGGGGAGCTGGGGTCGGCCTCTTCTCACAGATAACCAGTGATAGGACTAGAGGGAATGGCCGCAAGTTGTGCCAGGGGAGGTTCTGGTTGGAAATGAGGAGACATTTCTGCTCAGAAAGAGCAGTCAGGCACTGGGACGGGTTGCCCAGGGAGGTGGTGGAGTCCCCGTCCCTGGGGGTGTTCAAGGGAAGGTTGGACGTGGTGCTTGGGGACATGGTTTGGTTGGTGACATAGGTGTATGGGGGTGGTTGGACCAGATGATTTTGAAACTCTTTTCAAACCCTAATGATTCTGTGGCTCCATGAAGGGCCGGCACTGCCGCTTTAAGACAGGCATGGCCTCCATAGGGCGGGACAGCGCCGCGCATGGCGCACGCGCAGAGGGGCGGGGGGGAGGGGGCGACAAAATGGCGGCGGGCGCCTGAGGCGGTGATGGCGGCGCTGAGGCGGGCGCTGAGCGGGGCCTGGCGGCCGCCGCCGCCGCCCTCTCACCGAGGCTTTGCCCGGCCGGCGGGGCCGCCGAGCTCCCGGCAGCTGCGGGAGGCCGACGAGGCCGCCCCCGTGTTCCAGTACGCGGGGAAGGCGGCGCGGCGCCGGGGGCGCGTTTTCGTCTGGGGCTTCTGCCTGGCGGGCGCCCTGGGCGTCCCCAGCTTCGTGAGGCCGGACGCGAGCTGGAAGAGGCCGCGGCGGGTGCAGCCGACGCCGTACCGGCTGGAGACGGACGGGAAGGTGCCTGCGGGGGGGGGCCGCTCTGTCGCGACAGGCGATAGAGGTGTCGGCGGGCGCGTGTTCTCCCGACAGGCCCCTGACAGCAGGAGGGGGGTTGGTTATCGCAGCAGGAGTGGATAGTTTCAATGCCTTTTTGGGGTTCTTTGGGGGGAAAATAGAAGCTTCTGCTAGAAATCGTATTTCTTGTCTCCGTGCGTGAGGCCTCGTGCTCTGCTGGCTCGAGGCAGGGCAGAACGGCTGGGCCTCCTTGGGCAAAAAGAGCAAAACGGGGCTGTTATTCCCTTAGTATCTTCCATTTTTTATTATTTAAATCTACTGATGTGGGCAGGTTTTGCTGCTGTGCCTGAACGGGTCCAAAAGCAACTGTACAAACACAAAAGCAAAACGTGAAAGCAGTAACATTCAGCTTGCGTTTACACCATTGTGCTAACCACTAAATGTTATTTTTGATTGTTTCGCCAAAGACTATGAATTTGGGCTACATTTGGGCATGGCTTAAAGAGTTGCTAATAACAAAACAGTCTGGAGTGGAACCTATTTTTCTAAACAGTATTTTATTACTGAATGTTATGCTTCTTGTTTGCCTTCAAAGATCACCTCTGCTGCCTGTGGTTATGGATTCACGCTGCTGTCCTCTAACACCACCGACATCACCAAAGTGTGGGGCATGGGGCTGAACAAGGACTCCCAGCTTGGATTTCAGAGGAGCATAAGAGACAGAAGTAAGGATGGAGGTCTTGTAAAGACTGATGGGACGGCACTGCGGGATACGTGTGGTATGGGTTGGGGGCATGGAAATGTACTGGGTGCCCTAATGCAGATCACAGGGCCTTACTTCTCTTTAAATATATATATATATATTTTAATGTGGCTGTTGTTTTCACTGTAACTGTCTGAGAGATCCATCTGTTCTACACACTGCACTTGTGTCCTTAACTGGGTATAACTAAAGTGGAAGCAACTGGTTATTCTGCAGAAGCCCATGTTTGTTGGTGAGGGTGCTGCTTTGAGTCTGTAGTTTGATAGTGGGTAGTGTAGTGGGCTCATTAATAAAATGGTTTTGGCAAGATGGTTTGCTCACTTCTGTTGCTTTTGCATCTCTGAACTAACTCTCTCCCACAGAATTCTTCTGGCAAAGTCAATGGAGGCTTTTGTGAAGCTGTAGGTTTTCTTTCTTTGTTTTAACACAAAATTGCATTTTGTAGGAAAAACACTTTATTCAATCATTTGGTCTTATCATAAGCTTTCAAATATATGTAAGAAGATGGTTTTTGTGCAGAAAACCATTTATTTCCTCTTCATGCCTTGTAAGAGCCTAATCCATCAAGGTATGGTGTGCCTTTTATGGGCAAAAGGTTAAATGTTGTGGCAAACCAAAAGAAAATGATTGCTGCTATGGAGAATGCTGAAGTTTACAGTGGAACTCTTGTGTATTGCTGCTAGAATCCGGTATAGATTTCTAAGAGTTCATGTGCGCAGCAGGTGTGTGTGCTTAAACAGCAACTGGAAAATGGTGGGACCACAGAAGCCTCCATTCGCCTTTTGCTTTTAAAGGTGACAGCTGTTACTCTGAGTTCTGTAACTGCTCACATCTCAGGTGTGTCTGTCTTTTTCTTGATTTTCAAGATCAATTATTTTTGCTAGAGGATACAGAAACAGGTTAAATAACTATGCAGTTAAAGCCCAAAGTAAGGGAGTGTACAGTGTTTGGGGAGATCTGTTGAAAGTGATGTGCAGAGTAGTGAGATTGCTGCTGCTCTGTATTTAACTTCTCTCAGACAAGCTTCCTTTTGGATAAGTTGCTTGTTACTTGGTTTGTTACCTGCCTGTTCTAATGCCATGTCTGTGTAGAGCTGTTTCCAGGAGAACTTACAACCTGCCAGCTTCCAGGTCATTGTATTCCATGGTCTAACTTCAGCTGTTTCTAAGCTAAACTACTTACATTTTACGCTAGCCATTCCCTGCCTTAGCCACCTTGTTGTTTCTCTTCCTCCAAGATCCTTCAGATATTGTCAGTGGTGGCACTGAGTTCATTACCACAGATTCCAGTAGCTTGCTGGCTCAACTGGAAGGAACAGAGAGAGAGGGAGAACGAGAGAGAGAGAAGGAAAAGTTCTCTTGCTTTGTGATGTCCATGTCTCTTTAGACACGTATAGACCTTGCTGTCTTTCCCTCCCTGCTGTGTTGCGTGCCAGGCTACTTGCAAACATCCGGTTGTGACCCCTCTCCTCGCATCACATAGTGTCTTACTGTAAGAGTAGTGTAGGTGTTCTGTTTCTTTTTCCAACTGAAGGCAGTGAGAACTAGTTAAAATGCTGCTATCTGGGAGCAGAATGCTGCATCAGGTCTTCTGGGATTTGCTTTCACTTGTTCAAGTGGTTTACTTTGATACCAAAGCTTTTATCTCACCTTAACCTTTTGCCAAGTACTGAGTATGTTTTGCTGTTTTTTTTTTTCCCCAGTTGACCATAACTGATTGCATATTCCTCAGGTTACTAAATCTGTTTGGAGTAGAGTCTGTCATTTTCTTTCTTAAACCTTAGATCTCTTATCCCTCATGGAGCCCTGCTTGTTAATGTTTCTTACATGCCTATTTCTGAAAGGGCCTTTAATCTGCTGTTCTTTAAATACGAAGCCCTAAGATTTTTTGTTTGCCTTTCATGCTGTCTTCTTGTAGTTGCTGATATTATACCTCGTTCGCAATATCCCCAGTTGTACAGAGCACTTTAGTTTGTGCTTAGTGTTAGGCTTTCTTGTAATCCAGCTTTATTCACCAAAGTGGTTGAACATACAGCTGAAAGCCTCAGTTTCCCAGTTGTGGCCACCTGAAGCCTTAATATCGTTCAGTCTCTAGGATTTTTGATTAGGCTATGATTCTTGGCTTCAGTCATCACTGTTTCTTTTAATCTCTTCCTCCCGGTGGTGAATATCAATTGCCATTTTACTTCGTTTAGCATCCTGGCTTTCTAAAATACGTCTGCTTTTGTAACAAAGTAGGGATCAGTTTGTGTGTGCACGATGTAACCAACAAATATTTGATGAATTTGTTTTATAGAATCTGCTGACTTTCTAATTTTTCTCTGTTCCTTAAGCTAAAGGCTACGAATATGTCTTGGAACCATCTCCAATTCCGTTACCACTGGAGAAGCCGCAGCAAACTCGAGTCTTGCAGGTGTCCTGCGGGAGAGCCCATTCCCTGATCCTGACGGACAGCGAAGGAGGTATGGTATTGCCTGTGCTGGTGACAAGGGACGCCTGACTATGCTTTCATTTAAAAAAATCTGAGAACGATTGCCGTATATCCTTGAGAACTAGACCGCAGATGGGCTGTTGCACTGTAAATGTGCAGGTAGCTGCTGGCCTTCGTGGGATCGCTCCCAGGAGGGAGAGGCCTCAGCTGATAACCAGGTGTCGAGCTCTGCGTGCTGTTTGGCTCAAGCTGTAAATGCGTTGGATGCTTTTTTGCTACAAGTATTGCAAAATACGGTTTGTTTACTTAGCCCCAGGCCTCGTTGAAGTGTAGGCTATTTGTCTCGTTCAGGCAGATGTGTTTTTGAATTCCGTTTTGGATGGCTGTGCCAATAGTTGTGTGTTACTTTCCCCATGAAGCCCCTGAGTGCTGCGTTTATAAAAGCCATGAATTAATAGGCCTTCATACAGCAGATCTGCTTTGTGAATTGGCTTTCCATGTCTCTGGTAACTCTGGTGCAGTGGCTTCAGCGCCGCACAGAGCAATCCAGTGCTGCTTATCGCTGGGTGAGCTGGCTGGCTGAATGCTCCTGTGGGAGGCCGATCTATTTCGGAGTCTCCTTGGCAACGGCAGGATGAACGAGGCAATTAGTGAAAAACAGCCACTGGGCTCCAGGTACTGCCCCGTGCCTGCAGCACTACCAGCAACATATTGTTGGCTAAAATGGATTTGGGCACTTAAATCCAAGTGGACTTGCTTTGAAGAAAGCTTATGCCAATTTTTACAGTACTGTGTTTGACCTTTTGTGCTGAGGACCTCATGAAAATATTCTGTGTACCTGCAAAGAAGCCTTAATGAGGCTGGGCAATAATAAAACTCATGCATTTTGTTGTTGTTTTTCAGTCTTCACCATGGGAAACAATTCTTACGGACAGTGTGGTCGGAAGATTGTTGAAGATGAAATTTACAGGTGAGAATCCAAAGAATCTGAACTTTCTTAATGTTAAAAACATTATTGCATGGAAATAACCCTTCAGTAAAACCTGGAGGTAGGAAAAGTCTGGTGGTACAAGGGTACTGTTCAAGATTAAAGAGTCTGAGAACAGGCTTTTATGCTGCAGGTATCATAAAAAGGGCCTGGCTTTAAACCCAAGCTGGGCACGAGTGCTCTTCTGACCACGTTCATAAAATAGAAAAAGCTGTCGGCATCTGACAGTTTTCACAGGGCGTAGTGAGGAAAACCCAACCTTTGTAACTAGCCCGAGGTAATCAGTGTTAGCAGTCCTTTTTCCCTTTAGCCTCTCAGAGGGGTGTGCAAGTGCTGTTTGTGAGGGTGCTAGAAATGCCTTGTAATCATGAAAGAGAGATCTTTTTATTGAGTCTCTTTGCTGTAACTGCGTTTGAGTCTCTACAGCTTTTCCTTTGTAGTGTTTTTGTGGACTGCACCAAAGCATATGCTCAAAATACTTGATAAGACACTAGTGATGTAAGTGGGTAGTGGGAATATGTTGAAAGTTACTGATTCCCTGGCAGGGCCTATAGGAGATTTTGCTGATTGCTCTTAGATCCACAGGACTTGGCCTGTGGAGTTTAAGAAAATAGCTGTAATTTAACTAGCTCTTTTTCACCTGGAGACTGGAATTTAGTCATGGGATTGTTCAGAACTCCTCTTTTTATGGAAAAATAAAATGAATGCGAACACTGCTTTGTTCATGCTCTGGGGTTTAAATGTGGTCAGTCTGTAATTAAGCGTAGTGTTGTATAGGTGCTGCAGTATTACCAAATGTCTGTGCTCATTCCAGACTAGGGAAGGTGTTTGAGAACTGCTCCCACCCCCAATTCCCATAAGAGATTATATTTAAGTAGTAACAGTTCTTAACTTCTTAAAGAGGAGAATGAATTTTAGAGTGGAACTGTGCTTTCTGAATATATAAGAATGTGAAAGAATCTCTCTTGTCCTAGTGAAGGGGCTTTCAGTAGAGGCAAGTCTACCTTCGCACTTACCAGTTACAGTCCTCTGAATTCCGCTGTGTTGCCTTTTCTCTTTTCGGTTGTTGTTTGGTGGTGTCCAGTGAAAGCCATTTGATTCATCAGCTGAATGATTTCGACAGCAGAGTTGTCCAGGTAAGAGGATCTTCTGAACCTAGTTCTGAAGGTAGGTTAAAAACTGGCTGAACAGCTGGTCCAGAGGGCAGTGGTCATAGGCACAAAGCCCAGTGGGAGGCCGATAATCCCCGTGTACCCGGGGTCAGTACTGGGCCCTGTCCTGTGCAGCAGCTTCATTAATGGTCTGGAGGGGTGGGGTGTGCCTTCTGCAAGTTTGTAGATGACACCAAGATGGGAGAAGCAGACAGTGCACCAGAGGTGGTGTTGCCATCCAGATGGGCACAGATGAGCCAGAGAAACAGGCTGACAGCAGCCTCCTGCAGTTCCACAGGGAAAATGCAGGGCCCTGCCTTGGGGGAGGAACAGCCCCAGGTACCAGGACACAGTGGGACTGACTGACTGGGGAGCAGCTTGGCAGAAAAGGCTGTGAGAGTCCTGGTCAATTGGCAACTGCTTTATTTTGAGTTTTGTCTTCCCCATATCAAAAGTGAGCTGCGAGACCTGCTTAGGGACTGCAGAGCAGTGCTCTGAGCAGTGATTCTTCGCACCGCTGCAGCACTTCCAGGCAGGGGTCTCGTTCACTGGTATGGCTGGGTGCCTGTAAGTGTACTTTGTGTGTATGTTGCTCCTGGCCCAGGCAGCGTCCTCAAAGGCAAGGATCACTTAGGTCAGCAGTATGAGAGTCCACCGTGGTACATCCTAATTAAGTCTTGATTTAGGCTCATAAACTTGTGTTTTTGCTCTTTATAATTTTTTTCAAGGGAGTTGAGTAAGTGATTCCTGTTTGTACTTTCGCAGCACCTACATGCTTAAAATTATTGGTAGTCGACTACTTAATTTGTGGGTTAAATCCCTTTAATCTTTGGCTAACTTTTAGGCTCTGTTTTTTGAAGACATTGGCTTTAACTTAGGGCAGGCCTATGCCAGACATGATTGCTGATTCAACATAAATGCTGATTTGAGAACAGATGTGTTCTTAGGGCACTCGCATGGCAGGGGATCAATGGCAGTTTGTAGCTGGCACTGGGAGCCACGTGGTAGCACTCTGGGAAGGGAGAGCTCTTTTTTGCTGCTCCGTTACGTTGCGCTGCTGAATTGAGCTTTCTGTTAACTAAGCCTTGTTTTGGATCTGAGACCAAGTCAGCTGCAGCATCACTTTCCACGAAGAAAATTCTGTTTCTTGTGCTGTCTCGTGCTGTTCGTAGCTTTCCCTGTCTGTGGAGCCACTGGATGTGCAGGGAAAGGTCAAAATCTGTGCTGCTGGGCATTGTAGAGGTTCATTGCTCAATTTGTCTGCCTGTAATGCTTCATTAAATCAATCGTGAACACGGGACCTTTCCTGACCAGCTCTGGCTTCTTGTTTGTGTGCAGGTTGTGTGTGGCCAAGACCACAGTCTGTTTAGAACCGAGGAAGGCAAGGTCTTTGCATGCGGTTGGGGAGCTGATGGACAAACAGGTAGGAGCTGAGCTCAGCTTGCATTCTAGTGATTGATGACTATAACGAGCTGTCCTTATCCAGAGCTCCTGGTGGATGTTGGTCTCCATGTGTGGATGCAAAGGAGCTGCTGTGTTTCCAGCTGCGTGCGGATGTTCTTAATGCTGTCGGGTTACCACATTGAGACAAACCAGTTCATTTTTAGGATGCCATACTGGCAACCCAGGCATTCAGCTTGAGGGGAGCATGTGGAAATGGCACGTGAAAGTTAGCTCCCTGGTTCTGTGCACGTCTTGCTTCATGATGCTCATTTCAGGGTCTGTTTTGCTTCCTGCTCCTGACAGAGACCTTTGGTGTGGCTGCTGCTGTCTTACTATGGGATCTCTGGCCAGGCCCTTGCTCGGGTGGCTCTTGCTGTCAGAGGACTTTATCTGAGCATTTCCTACTGTTTAGTCCTGCTGCTGCTCCTGAAGCTGGATTCTTCCTGTGGTTTTCTCCTGCAGGCATACTGCAGCCCATCCTGTTTGTCATCTGCTTTCTGGCTTCTTGTCCAGGCAGCTGTCATGCAGTGTGCTTGCTTCCCAGCGTCTTTTGCTACTTCACCTGCTGTTGTCTAAAATGATAGCAGAGTGTGCTGTCGCTCATGTTTGTCCTTGCAGAAGGCACGGTGCAGCAGCTTTATGGAAGTCTGCCTCTCTCAGGGTAACTGCCTGGATTGGTTAGTGCTCTCAAACGCTTGCAGATGAGTGCCCAGGGCCTAGACTGGTTTCCAGGTGTGATTGTGTAAAATTGCTTTGTACTCTAGAGAGCTAGCTTTGGTTAGAGCTGGTGTTTGGGGCTGGCTCTTACAGAAAAAGATGAGTGGTCTGTAACATGATAAAATGGTCCGATGTGGGCATTGAAGTATGTCTGGGGAAAAAAAAATCTTGATCACCTCTCTCCTCTTTTCCTTTCAGGCCTTGGGCACTACAATATCACCAGTATTCCTACGAAGCTAGGTGGTGACATCACCGGAGTGAACATTATCCAGGTCTCTTCCTACGGGGACTGTTGCCTGGCTGTCTCAGATGAGGGAGACCTCTTTGGCTGGGGGAATTCCGAATACTTGCAGCTGGCATCTGTCACTGAAACCACGCAGGTCAGTTGGCCTGGGGGGGGGGGAATTACACATTTCTCCCAGCAATGTGTTTTTTTTTAATTTGACAGCAGTGTAAATCAATATAAACTAACACCAGTAGCAGGCTGATTTTTTCCCAGTGCTTATAAAGCCAACCTGTCTGAAATGGTTGTTTAGCTTTAGGGCAGTATGTTAGCTAGCTAGTGACAGGCAGAGAAGTTTGGGTTACCTCACACCAGTTTGTCTGTCTCTTACAAAGGAAGAGCACACCCTATGACCTCATCCCCAGTCCACTGACTTTGCACCAAGTTTGTTTGTGCTGGTTTCTGGACAGAAGCAGCAGGATTTTTGGCTGGCTAATCAAGAATTTTGAATGGCCCTGCTTTGAGCAGGGTTTTGGTCCAGGTGACCCTTGGAGGTGCCTTCCAATTAGCCCTGGTGGGACTGTGTGGCTCTCTTTAGGGACTGTGTGGTTCTCTTTAGAGTCTGACACAGTAAAGGAGCACCTGAACTCCTTCCCCACCCCAGAAAGCAGCTGGTGATAAAAAGGAAGGTGACAAAACAAGACATCTTTGAAAGTGTGCTTCACAGCAGCGTTCATTCCCAGTACCTTCTGCCTTAAATAATGCTGTAATTGTACCCATCAACTTACAACTTGAGGTATAAAGGCCCCTTGCTAAATAGCCAGCCCCAGAAGTGTAGTAACTTGATTTTTGAGGTTGAAACCCCATGGACTGGATTGGTTCTCACTCACTGTCAACACTGAGTGGGAAATTCATTGACAGTTTATAAACTGGTTCTGTGGCTGTTTGTCGTAGTTTCTTGGGCACTTACGATGAATATTGAAGGGAAGTAAAGGGGAATTGCCTCTTGATTTTTCAGATTTTTAATTTTTTTTTGTGACCTGCAGGATGGAGTATTGGGCTGTTGGCTAGTGTACATGTGGACTACAATCTTGCTACTTGTGAATTATGAACAGAGATTTTTGCAGCACTCTTAAGATCTGTAGAAAGAAGAAAGTATATTGCAGAAGAATCCATTGAAGGCACTGTACGCAGAGGGTCTTGCTAGGTCTTCAGCTGCTTTAATAAACTCTAATCAAGGTTTTGTTGAGACATGTATAATACAGCAGAGAAGCTGCTTTCTTTAATTACATACTTCATAATGTTGAGCTCTATGCTCTGGGCCTGAATTTCTCACCAGCTACTTCAGTAGGCTTATAGCTGATTCCTAAACAAATCCCAGTGTTTTGAAGATACAAGTTGTTTGGTTTTTTTTTTTTTTGGAGCAAGCTTACATGGGGAGAGAATATAGTGCTGACTCAACACTAAGTGTTGCAGTACTGAGGTCATCAGGCAGTTGGTCTCCTCCTAGAGGTAGTGCAGAAAACAGAGTCAGGGAATTCATAATACTCAATATTCTTGGCAGAAGGCTAAGAGCAGGTAATTGCATTAGTGTGGCTTCTATTAAATAGGTACCTTTGTGTCCCCTGCTACTCCTGACCTACCCTTACCGTAGGGCTAATTGCTAGGACCCGGGAGGCCTGAGGATGGTGGCTGGGTTAAGTAGTGTAGCACCTTCCTGGATGCGTGCTCCTGACTGAGGTCGGAGAGGTCTGAGGCAGATGAGTGGCACGCCTGCCAAAGCTGGAGTTCTAGATACCACATAAATAACATCCAAATTGTGAAATTGCAGAGCTGGGTGTTACCTGTGATGTCTGAGGTCAGTGACACTTGGCAAGCTCTGTAGGTTTCTGCTGTACCAAACCCTACTGAATAAGACTGATATTCTTCGAGTGGTTTTCCTTTGTGTGTTCAGAAATATCACTGCAGAGCATTTCGGTGACTTTGCCCACTGGGAGGCCTTGGCAGGGTGCTCACGTACTGACGCTGGTGCTGTGTGACCTGCAGAGCCGGGGATACCAGCAGGCCTTAAGTGCTCCCAGCTTTGTTGCCCTGTGTAGGCTTTGTGCTGGGTAGCTATTTCTGGTGTGTCTGCGCTCTCAACCTTAATGAATTTCACGTAGTTCTTTTAGTCTTGGGACTTGCATTCGTTCTGTTACTCAGGCAGCAAAGGCTGTCTGCATTTAAGTTGTCAGTGTGTGCGAGCTCTTAACCAGAACCAGAGAACAAGTTAAAAATGTATGTCTCGTTTCCAGTTTAGTACTTTGTCTGTAATGACTCTTTGCAACCTCCTGCAGGTCAGTGTTCCCAGACACTTGCCGTTCAAGATTGGGAAGATAAAGGAGGCTGCGTGTGGAGGGACGGGCAATGTTGTGCTGACGGGTGAGGTCGCTTCCACAATTGTCCTCCTTGGTGCAGGGCCCCGCAGTGGGTGGGCTGTAACTTACTGGAGCGGGCATCTTGTTCGCTGGAAGCAGGGCTCGCTGTCTGTGTGAGGAGAGCTGGGAGACTGAGAACACTGTGGCTGAAAATGTTCTGGAGAGGCTCTGCATGAACCATGGAGCACCTCTTCTAGCCTGTGCTGCTGGGAAGCCTGTGTGTGCTGTTGGTGGTGCTTGTGCCAGCTAGGAGAGCACGGTCACTGCCTGCTGCTCTGATCCCTTGTTTTCTCATCACGTGGGCCATGCGTGGCCTATGTGAAGATGAATACAGGAAGGAAGGCAACGCTTCAGAGGGAGAACATCCCTTCAGACTCAGTATAAGTCTGACATGTAAATAAACCTTGATAAACCAGGCTGGAAAGCAGAGTTCTGAGGACAGTGAAACTGCAGCAGGTTTCTTACAGAGTAGTTTGGGGATTGCCAGTGGTGCACAGCTTGAAAGTCGCTCAATAAGGGATTGAGGGAAAGGATTGTACTACTCTGAGGAAGGATCGTCTTGATGAAGAGGTTCCTATATACGGTGCTGTTGCTGTGATGACATGGGAGCTGGCAGTCGTAGCAACTTATTCTGTCTTACGCTGTCCAACTGCTGCCTTTCCCAGGCACCCAGCTTGAGGCAGAACGCCAGGCAGGGCCACCAACCTGCCGCTGCTTTGGCTGTGCCTCAAAGGAGAAAGCGGTGATAATAAAACTCAGCCTTTAGCTGAAGTATTTTACCCAGTCTGCACTATGTTGGCACTTTTCCCCCATGAAGCTTGACTGGCTTACACAGCTTAGGAAAAAATTAAGGCATTCGGATGGAAATGCATTGTTTGCTACTTTTAAATGCTCAAAAGGAGTTAGTCTGCTGTAGGAGGCAGAATAGCATACCTTTTGGTCATGGTGTGAATTTCACAAGCGCAGACTTCCTTACTGAATGTGTTCTTATTGTGATGCAGAAGAAGGAAATGTTTTTGTCTGGGGATATGGAATTCTTGGGAAAGGACCAAACCTAACAGAAACAGCGGTGCCAGAGATGATCCCGCCCAGCCTCTTTGGCTGGTCAGACTTGAATCCGGACGTCCGCGTTGCTCATGTTCGCTGTGGACTCAGCCAATTTGCAGCACTTACAAGTAAGTTTCTACTTCTACTGTCAGGAGAAAGTCATGTGGCTATATTATTGGCAGCTTTGAAAGCTAAAAAGTCTTTCTTAAACACACTGGAACGCAGCAGGAGGGACAGACAGCACGTTCACAGTTGTCAGCATGGTCTCTAAGCGTAGGTACTGCTGCGATAGAGCCTATTACAACGTGAATGTAGGGCTGTTACCTACTTGTCACCTCTAGGGCTGACTTAGAAGAATAACACTTTCTTAAATAAACCCTAATACAAAAAAAACCAACCTCAAACAGGAAATCCAGGAAGGTTTTTTAATTTCCTTGTACAGAGTAAGTCAGTCAGTTACACTTCAGCAGCAAAAGGAGTACATGCGATAAATGGGCAAGGTAAAAATGAGTCTAAATCAGAGGGAGATGTCGGGCTTTCTTGCCCCTTCTTACCAATTCAGTTAGCAGGCTCAGGTGGAAAGGCCTACACATCTAGTATGCTAAAGTTAGGACAGTCTGGAACGTACACGGTGTATTTGCCTGTCTTTAAAGGAAGTTCTGAAGGTGAAGGTCACTTAAAAATGGGCAGCAGGGGGCAGCAACACAGAGAACCTGTGTACGCATTAGCAAAAGTAATAGCTTACTCATGAAAAGTGCTGGGTGCCGATGTGCTTGGTCCTTGTCAGGGAAGTTGTGGGTGTGACACTGAGTCTGGTCATAGGGTGCTTGTAACTGCCCTCCACCGTTAGCCAGGAAGAGTTACACACTAGGTGGTACTGGTGGCGTTTTAGGTTTAGTTGTCTGTGCTGTGGAGCTGATATGTGTGCTGAGAGGCTTAAAAAATGCTCTCTCTCCAATACAGCTGAATACAAGTGTTTTTCTTTTCCCTAGTTACCATTAGAAGGTCACTTCTGTCAGGCAGCTGAACAACTGGTGTCCAGGTGATGGCTTGGGGCAGATTTCACTGCCTTGCTTACCCCCATTTGCTGTGCTGATAGCTCGTGGGGGTCAGCTGTAATTGTTTAACTTCCAGTGCAGTTGATTCACTTCACTACAAATGATTCCCTGGAATCTCTTCTGCTGCATTCTTTCTTCAAATAAAATTCCAAAGCAAGAGCTGTAAGAAGGGAAGGCAAAGGCAGAGTTGTGCCCAGAGCTTGCTACTTGTCCTGCTCGTTAGGCATCGCTTTTCCCAAGCACATTTATTGTGCTTGGAACTGAACTTCAGGGCTTTCATGCTGCATGTATAACCGTTCATACTCCCAGCAGCGCTGTAGTCACACTTGCCAACATCACAAATAGACCAGTCTCATTAAAAAAAGAACTATTTTTATTCTTTTTTTCCTTTTTCTATCTACATAGACAGAGGAGAACTCTTTGTGTGGGGCAAGAATCTAAGAGGCTGCCTGGGAATTGGAAGAATGGAAGACCAGTATTTCCCATGGAGGGTAAGGATTAAGACCCAGAGTGTACTTTTTAGCTAGCCTTTGTTATTGTGAGGCCAAGAAACACTTGCCGCATAGTTTGAAGTAATTTTGGAAGAAGTAGAAACCTCAGATAACTGCAGGACTGCTTTCTTTTCCAGAGATCCTTGCCTAGTGTGCTCTAGGGGTGGAGGTGCTCAGTAAATCTGAGTCTCCTGGTTCTGCTCTTTCAGTATAGATTTCAGATCCCAAAGCAGGACCTGGTGCTGTGCCATCACTCCTGAACCACAGGAATGGCATCTTCCTCGTGTCTGCAGCCTTACTGCCTCCTCCCTTCCCCTCTAACCTGCGCTTCATTTCTGTGCATACTGCAAAGAAAACCGCCAGCATTGGTCACCTGTGAGCCGTAAGACTTGTGTTACAAATCTGACTAGGTGAATGTTTTGGTCGTGGCTGGCAGCAGGACCAAATAGCAGCGGGCTGCCTGGCCCTGCTCCTTTTCCAAGCCCAGCGTCTGTGGCAGTGGGTCACTGGGCTGGCTGTAGTTACAGCAGGAGGCGCTGAGCCACTGAGCTGTTTTCGTAGCTGGTTCACAGTGCTTCCAGTTCTGCTCCCTTCTCTCGGTTGGCTTTGAGAGCTAGACTGGGGGTGTAGAAAAGCTTGGCTCTGGAGTTCAGTGCTCAGCCCAACAGATGTTCCCAGTCTCCACCAGGGGCCACCTCAGAGAGGAGGGAGGCTACCAGTGGAACCACCCTGCAGTCCCCTTCTGTGTGCCTGAACTCGCAGTGGATGTGTTTCTTCGGCATGCGTTCTTCTCCTTTTAAAAAGGAACCCCAAAAACCATCTCCGGAGCATCTGACTGAAATCACACCGCTGTGGCTGAGTGGGGTCTCTGAACGCAGCACGCGTGGAGTGTCCACATTTCCCTAGGTGGATACTGATGGTAGTTCTGCCTCCAACAGCCAGCTCCTACAGGAGATACCAAAGTATCATTATGGTACAGTGGTGTAACAAAAACAAGGGCAGTTACCAGGCTCTTTGCCTGTCACATTCTACTCCAGAGCTAGCCATCTCTACATTCCCTTAGCTCACAGGAAAAGCTTGCACCTTGCCCTTCGTAGCTTCAGCTTTCCTTGAGCTGTAAGTGTACTGCAAGTGAAAGAACTGTAACTGTACTGGTGGGTGAGCTGGGTCTGCTTAGCCTCAAAGCAAAAACTGCCTGAGGCAAAGCCAAGCTCTTGCATCTCTCCTGTCCTTGCTGATGAGAGAAGAAGCTAATCCTTGTGGGGCTTGGGCAGGCCCTCTTCCTCTTGTCTGCATTATGCTCTGGTTGGTCATGCTGCTGCTGAGCAGATGGGCTGAGGCTTTGTTCTCCTCACTGGCTGCTACTGGGATGGTGCTTTCTGTCCTTCCAAAGCTTTGTGCCCTCCTGGGAGGGGAAAAGGGGAATATTTGGCAGCTTGATGCATGAGCACGTCTGGTGCTGGATCTTGCTTTCTCTGGGTTCTCAAGACGACTAGTCTGTTGATACAAGTTCCTGTAAAAGCAACTGATATATTAAGCAGAAGGAGGAATGAGAAATAGGAAATACTGGGTGCAGGATACCAGCTTGAGAAATAATCTGCTCTTGTGCTCTGATCCAGGTGACTGTGCCCGGTGAGGTGGTGGACGTTGCGTGTGGTGTGGACCACATGGTAAGCATGGTTAAATCTTTCACCTAGCAATGCTGCTGGGCCTCAGCGCTGCGCTTTGAAGACGGGGGAGCTCGGCGATGAGCTTCTGGGAAAGGAAGACTCGCTCCATGGAACCGGGCAAGAAGTGACTGTGAGCAGGGACAGCCCTAGCAGTGCCTGGGTGTGCTCTCATCTCTGCATTATTGAAACGCTCCGGCCTGGCTGCAGGAGGGAAGGATGCTCCCTGAGGAGGGCAGCAGTGCACGGGGTGCTCTGGCCACTTCCTGACAAACTCCCAAAGAGGCTGAGGCCCAGCCCGCAGCTGGTGCGTCCTGTGCCTAAGGATGAAGAGATCTCCCTCAGGGAAGACTGGTGTGAGGTGAAATCCGTAGCACAGGGCGTTCATTTACGGGTGCTTTCCTTGTCACCAGCTCTGGGGTGTCAGCATTGGACTGAGCCAAGCTATTTCCCCAGGGAAAGCTTTATAGTTACTAGTTCTTTATGCAGAAGAAAACTCATTCTGGCTGTTGGAGTCCAGCACAGCTGTGCTTGGTGTCCCCTACCAGCTGTGCCCTGCCCAGGCCCCTGTTCTCTGCAGAAGCTGGACATGGCCAGGGGCCTGCAGGCAGGTGGCGTGCCCGTGGCCTGGGCTGTCACAGGCTCTGCGTGCGCTCTGAAGGCTGAACAGCCAAGGAACATCCAGGGAACACGTTTGTTAGACTGGGAGAGTGAGAACTGTCTGCAGGGGGAAAGTGCTGCTGAGTAAGACCGCATGGAAAGAAATACGCTGCTGCTGTGGAAGCACAGGCCGAAGGGCAGTGGCCAGTCCAGCCTATTTATGGAAGTAGGCTGGAAACAAAGGTCCCTCCGAACTGCACGTGGGGCTGATGTTCAGGCAGTGGAAATGAGCAGCACTCACTGTTTGTCACGTAGTGGTCTCCGTGTGCTGATCACAAACCGCTGCCTTTGATTTTTGGGGAGTCCTGGCAGTCCTTGTCCCTGGGGTTATGGTGGCTCTGAGTTGCAGAGAGCCCTCTTGGCTTAGCCTGGCTTTCCTGCAGTGCGTCAGCCTTAGTGGGCAGTAAGCACAGCCTTGTTTCTTGGTGCCTTCTTAGCAGAGAAGTTGCGTTAAGCGCATTTAGGATGCAGTAAGCTAAAGGAGATGGGAAGCAGCAGCTGGATGTGCCTGTAGTAGGCACTCAGCAAATCTCACACAGAAACGTGGGAAAGTGTTTCTTGTGAAATGCTCCCAACCTCAGGCATAGCTGTGTCATTTATGTATGGGATACTCCTGCTTTGTCAAGGAAAAAAATTAAATTTATTATTTTAAAACGTTATTTTTGCAAAATCCAAGCAATTGTTTTAAATAAAGCGATTGTTAAGTCTTTGTATCTTTGTTTCTTAGTAATGGAAATGTTACTTGACTTCACACAGGGGCTGCTCTGTCTTGCAGTCTGCATTTGAACTTAAGCGTTGTGGTGTGGCAGGAAACTTCTGTCACCTGAGACACCTCTGATCCAGGAGGAGCCCTACTGCTTGTGTAGCCCTGCCCCTGAGGACACCACATACTTACGTTTAGCTCCATTATCCGGAATTCTGTACCAAATAGATTTTGTCTTAGCCTGATCAGAGCTTGGTGCCAAGCCCTATGCTAAGGCAATAACTTACGGAGGGCTTTGCATAAGGTATAGGGAAGGTGAAACGAAGTATGCAAACAACCCTCTGTACGTGCTACTCTTAACATCGCTGTGTACCTTGTGTTGTGGTGGTGGGCTGAGGCAGAGCAATCAGCGAGTAAAGTTAAATTGTGACAGAACTTCGCTGCTGTGCCTTCCCATTAAGTGAGCCTCGATTTATACCTTCTGCATCGGGCGTGAGCTGCCCAAACATGTCGTGTTGGCCTCCTGGGAGCAGCTGTGCCCTTTTTACATGAGGAAGCTTATTAAAGCATTGGAAATAAATACAAAAAAGGGTGGCAGGAAAGGTGTTTGTAGGAACTCCCTCGGACGTGCTGCTGTTTGACGGGGCTGCAGGATTGCAGGTCGGTGCCTGGGCCCTCTGCAGGCCTGCAGCTGCTCTGCCAGCAGCGCTGCTCGGGCCTCTTGGAGAGCTGGGCTGGGGCCTCGTGCCATGTCCTACCTGCTTGTCTTGCAGTCTTGCTGTGCAATAAATTGCAAAGTCTGTGTGTTAATTAAATGCCAGCAAGGTCTTTAGCCCTAAATAGAAGTGTTACACAGCTTAATGCACTGGGGAGGGCTGCAATTTCATTGCAGTGGCCGTGGGCATTCGCTAACGCACAGCGTGGTGGGAATGGAGTTAGTGGCACAGAGCTGTGGTCTGGCAAACACCACCCTGACCCGTTTTGGTTAGAGGAGGCATTGTTGAAGTGCTTAGAGCCCTGAGATCAGGCTAGAGCTTGTCCGGAGCCTTTAGCCTGGATGTGGCACCTGTCACTTTGTTAGTCAGCATCTTGCACTGCCTGCAAAATCAGGGGTTGGCTTAGAGACCCGGGACCAACACCAGTTCCCCTTGTACTTGCCAGTGACATACTGCACTTGCTCGGCAGTTCATGCAGCGTGGTCTGCGGCCGAACGGCTGCGCGGAGGGTGCGTGCAGGGGTTGCTCTCCCGCCCTGCCTCCAGCTACCTCGGCATGTCCCACGTCAGGCCCGAAGTGCTGAGGGAGGGGATGAGCCGGGCTCCCGGGCCCCTCCTCACACCCCTTGTCCTGACAGCTGCTGAAAGCCGTGATGGCAGCGCCGGGCCGAGGCTGAGCCCCTTCTCCTCTGGCTGCTGGGGAAATAAATTCAGGTGGCAGGAAGTTACTCGGGGCGATAAGGGAAAGCAGAATGGGGCTCGTCTGCAGCGCTGCGATTCCTCATTGCCAGCAGCCCGCTGTGAATGTCAAAGCGCAGGTGGGAGGGGGGTTGGTGGTGTTCGCAGCCCAGCTCCTGCCCCTCGTGTCCTGCAGCCCAAAGGTGTGGAAAGAAGCCCCCTGCTCCCTGCCAGCCTGCGGCGTGACACCAAGGACACCAAAACCCATCCAGCCCCTGCGAGCAGCAGTCACAGGGAGGGCAGCGTTCGGCTGGTGCCTTTGCGCCTGCCCAGCGTGTGGCATGGTCAGCGTGGTGTCTGCCCGAGGCCTGGCGCTAGCGAGCAGCATCCTCATAAACCAGCAGCAACCTTCCCTGCACTGGTATTCTACTAAGAAAGTAATAAAAACAAACGTATTAAAATAAAAAAGAAGCAAATAATAGAAAAATAATCACTTTTGACCCCCGGTCAAAGGAAGCTATGTCCTGAGGGGTTTTTGCTGCCCCCAAGATGGGTCAGGGCCGTGTCTGAGCGCTGCCAAGGCGCAAGGACCCCTCTGGGGAGCTGGGAGCCATGCGCTGGGAGGCAACTTTGCACCATTTCGTCCTGCAGAGCCGCAGACGAGCCAGCCCTAAATATACATACCTGCAGCGAGGGGTGGGCGCAGGACACACACAGGGAGCAGCTCAAATCAGAGCTAAAATAACCTCCTTGATTTTGCATTGATTAGCAAGAGTAATTCGCCCTCCAAACACCACTGCACTGTCAGTTCGGGCTTAAAATAGCCTGAAAGCAGCCTGGGACAAGCTGCTCGAGCAGAACCGTGTGTGTACCATCCCGAGCACCCTGGTGGGCTGCAGCAGGGCAGGGCGAGGGACTCACACCTGAATTTCCACTCCATAGCCAGCCTGGCAATGGGACACATCAGCGCCCCTGAAACCAAAGTTATTTTAGGCACCTACTGTGTTACGGTGAGCTCTTTTCTCCACAGGATCCTTCAAAAACAAGTGACTCAGAGAACTAATAATTAGCCTGGGGTGTTCAAAACACCACTGGAACGATGTTACTTTGGCGTGACTCATCACACTGCAAATTTTGTGGTTTTTTTTTTTTTTTTTTTGTGGTGTGCTGGGCCACCCCCCAGCGTCTGTGCCTCTTTGGGTAAAGGCAGAGAACCACTGATGATAAGGCACCATCAGCACATGCAGTCTTAGAGTCTAAGCTCCAGTTCTACAGCCAAAATCCTGCACATTTACCCCCAGACCCCAGTCTCTTTTGTGGGTAGCCACGGGCCAGGGAGACCATGAGCTTGCACGGCAGCATGGGGGCTGGTTTTCTGTTGCAATGGCTTTTTCTCAAGGCGAAGCATTAAGGTTGCATGTCACAAACACTTGGTGCTCGCTGCCAGATGAAAATTTTCCAGATTAACGATCCCAGACTAAATTCTGGGACGGAGCAAGCTCGGGGCTCCCCAAGAGCAGCCTGGGGCATGGAGAAGCCCTTGGGACTGAAGCACACCCTGAGGTTGGTCCCATGGGCTGCCAAGCGCCCCAGGCTCTGAATACAGCCCAGTGCAACCAGGGGTTGAAAAAAAAAAGCGAGCTACATCTTATAAAGACAATGCCAAGCTCTGCTTTATTTTCATCAGTTTGATCAGTACAAAAGCAGACAGCGTATGTTTCATTTTTTTTCTTTTTCATTTTAATTAACACTTTACAAAGTACAAAATATACTGTCATTTGTTTTGGAACATTGTTTTTTTTTCTTTTTTTTTCTGTGTATGTTTTGTGTGTGTTTTTTTTTTTTTTTCCCCATACAGTACATAAATCTCAGCTTTTCAGCATAAGACCAGCAAAGAAAAGAAGCGTGTGCACTCGCTGGGAAAGCAAAGCATCCACTTCTCAGCTCCACGCATCGCGCCCGGGGCACCATGCTGGCCGCAGACCGGTCCCCTCGAGCAGCGGCGGGCACGAAGGTGTCGACGCACCAGGGGCCGCCTGTGCCACGTGCCCCCAGCCTCCCCCCCGGTCTCCCCGTGGCTCAGGGTGAGCCCCTGCCTTGGTTTGCATCAGTCTGGTAGTTAAAGGGGGGAAAAAAATAAAAATGCCTTTTTTTTTTTTTTTTGTACTGTACCAAAGGAAAGGCTCCCGAGCGGGGCTGCGGGAGGTCGAGGTGCTGAGGGTGGCCGCGTCCCCAGCCCAGCCTCTGCGAGGCATGTGGGTGTTGGGGGTCAGCAGTGGGATCTTGCTCACTTACAGAGACAGCGGTACCTAAACAAGGGGTTTTAAGGTCCCCAAGGTCTGTGCGCCCCTGGGGCTGCCCTGCTGGGCCACCCGAAGCAGCGAGGGGCAGGCCCTGGGTCACACTGGGCAGATGCTGCACCAGGAGCCCCTCTGCTTGCTGGAAATTTGGGGCAATGCTATGACTACGGGCAATCCTGGGCGTTTGGGGAAAATCTGGGCTGCTTCTCAAGTCCAAAAGAAGTGGGGGGGGGAGAGATGCTGAGTGCTGCTGAAGCCAGGTGAGACGCCAAGGGGGTGGCGGTGCCCTACGGCCGCTGACCTGCGCCCAACTCGGTGTGACGGTGCCGGGTGCGGTGCAGCTGCAGCGTGAGCCCAGAATTACCCCAGGGCTGACAACACAGTGCATGTCAGCCCCAGGAACCAACCCAAAATCTGTCCCTAAGCACCGATGGGGATGATTGGGTTCCTCCATTCAACACCATCTCCCAAATTAACCCTCCTGGGTGCATTACGGTGCCCTAAGAGCAGGAGACAAGCGACAGGAGCAAGTGAGGGCCTCGCACCCCCTGGTTTAGTGGGAAAAAAACACGGGGAGAACAGGCGGGTGCACGGCTAATGGAGGTGGAGGGAGACAGACGGCTTGTCCAGAGGCTTAATCAGGGCTTCCACATCAGGGCCCTGCTGCAGATCCCTGCCAGGCCACCCCTTGCCTGTCCCATCCTCACAGCCCCACTGCCCACGGCCACAGGGCTGGCACCGGGGTGTCAGCAGCAGCAAGGTTTTGGGGTTTCCAAACGCGGACCACGGCTGGCCTCAGCACCGCGTGTGCCCCAGGAGGGAAACCACAGAGGTTCACGCCCAAAAGGAGATGTTCAAACCCCAGCGGGTTCTCCAGCACCAAGACTGGACCGAACAGACCAGAACCGCTTGTTCCCCCGCGACACCACCCAGGTGTCCTGCCCCCAGCAGCCTTGCAGCTGTAGCAAAACTCACTGGGTCACTTTGCTGATCTCAACAATTCAAAAACAATCACAAGCCAGGCATCACAACTAATTACAAGAGATAATGAAGGGCAGTGGGGTTTTTCTCCTAGGCCCCAAGAACACAGCTCCCCACCTCTTCCTTCGGCTCTGCACGGCGAATGCTCCCCGCCGTCTCCCACCAGTGGAGCACTCGTGCTGCCAGCAGCCGCGCTGGGACGGCAGCGGCATTCCCACAAAGGGCAGGGTACTCGGAAAATTAATTTTTTTCAAGTTACAGAAGAGCTGGTAGGAATCCTTTGGGGGGAAAAGAAAAGGCTTATCGCTGCCGTCGCAGAAGGGTTCAGGTCCTCGAGGCGCTGAGATGGCAGCAGGGAGGTGGGGGAAGCAGGGCCCCAACTCCAACTCCCTCCCAAACGCGCCGTGCAAGTGACATCACCTCTGCCACATCTGCACCGGGGGAAAAATCCAATCGAGCCCCCAAATGAAGGAGGAACTGAGCCACTTTTTGGCATCAGGGTGGGGAGGGCACTGGCACAGCTACTGGAGAGGGACCTGCAGCACCCCATGGGCTCTCAAACCAACAGCCCCGCCGTGCTGACCCCAGCCATGCCGTCCGTCCCCAGTCCCAAATCCACCCCCAGGTCATTTACAAAACAGAGGGGATTACAGAGCGGGGGAAGGCTATGACTTGTGGTCTGAAGGTAGCCTTCAGTCCCAGCCCTCACCGTAGGAGTTAGCTTCCCAACCAGGAGAAATAGCTGGTGCTGTCTAGAGAGACCAAGAGAGGGACTTCTTGGCTATATGTGTTCCAAAGAGGTATGTTTCCCTGCACATTCACACCCTAAAATTATAATACACTTTGCTTGATACATACTTCATTTATTTCCCCTGCCAAAAACAGGGTCTGTGCATTGCTCCACATTCACCAGAGCTTCTGCAGGGGCAGCTGCAGCATGAGCAGCCTCCAGTGCTTGTGCTGTATTGCAAACACTTTTCTTCCCCTGTGCTAATTAGAGCTGGTATTTAAACCGAGTTGTGCTTAATGAAGATTAAGTGAAGGAGGCGGCAGGGAGATGGAAAGGGGCTGAAGGCAGCAGAGGAACTCAGGATTCACGGTCAGGGTCCCCCAGCCCATGGTGGGAGAATCACCCCGAGCGTTTCCACCTGGACTCAGAGCCCCCACGATGCCCACGGGGTAGCGTCGGCCCCAACACGAACAGCCCATGGGGGGACAGACAGACGGACAGATGAATGTGTGGGGAGGAGGTATCTAAATCTGCGAGGCAGATCTGCACATCTCGGCCAATGTAAACACACCCCAGCACGCGCGGTACGACGTAAATACTATTTGGCAAAAGGCTTACTGGGTTTTACTCTCTAGCAGGTAATAAAAGTTTAATCCAGTCCGGCATTTGCAGTCAGGATGGGAACAGGTAAGTGAGATGCCTTAAGCTGCTTACTGGAGATGTCCACAGCAGCAGTAATAACAGAAAGAAAAGAAATCCTCATCAGGGAACGATTTCTTGTCCATCACCGAATGCTGCAGTGAGACACTTTTGCTCAGGAGCTAGCAGCTGCTGCTCAGACTCGGGCTGAACCAAGAACTCCTCCCGTGTCGCCGTCAGAAAACGGCGATCACCCAGCGACAGGGCAGGAGCTGCTCGCATTGAAGCAGTGCGAAAGGAGCACCGACACGGGACCCGGCACCCTTCACCAAGGATCTGCTGCCTCTGAGCACACAGAGACCCACAGAGGCTCTCCCCAAGGCAGAGGCTGCACATCGGAGGATTTCTGAGGACCGGGGCTTTGGGAGGGCCCGTGGCACCGTGGCTGGGACCGGGACGAAGGCGCCCCCGGGGAATGAGAGGGGAGCTGGGCAGGGAAAGGAACTCTGCTTGGTTCAAATTGGAGAAAGAAGAAAAATGGTTTTGTGCTCACAACAAACGAGCAAAACCGCATACCTTCATATTTACTCAAGTACAAAGGAAATGACAAATGCCCTTCGCACCAGCCGGTGCCCCAGCCGTCCCCTCCCTTCCTCCCACAGGGAAACAGCCCCGGGGCTGCTGCGGGTCAGCATGGACCAAGAACATGGCCCCAGGGCAGGCAGGACAGTAACGGGAAAGGGTCCGACACTGACAGACTTGTGTTAGGGACCAGGGTCGGTTCATCTCCCCCCAGCAGCGTTCCCCACCCGTGCCCGTGGTGCTGGTAACACTGAGCTTGGAGTTCAAAGCTAGCTTGGAAGCAGCAGCACGGCGTTTACATGATGAATGCCCTTTATCAACAGCGTTGCCAGTAAGTCAGTCTCAGTGCTAATGTCACCCACTGCAGGAGCCACAGTCTGCTCCAGCCAAATCCAAATGCTTCCACTAAAGCCTCCCAAGCAAGGATTATCGCACGCCACTCAGAGCACCATCTTTCAGAAACTCCATCACCTGCAAACCAAACTGACTTCAGTGTCCAAGAAGAAACAGAAAGCTGCACAAGGCTGCTGAAGGGTGCAGGTATGGGTCAGTGACCTGGAGGAGCCGAAGGGCAAGCGGCCAGGAAGCATTTGGTGCAGTGTGACTGCGGGACGATGGTTGGGGTGAGAGCCTTTTCCCACACAGAGCCTTCTCAAAGCACTCCTGGCCAGCAGGGAAGTCTGATGACGAGATGCAAAGCCCACGCATTTCCAGTTACTGAGTTCAGGCAGCCTCTGTTACTCTTAACAGGAGAAGACCCTCCTCCACGTCCATCTATTTAAAAATAACCCACTGAGTTAATAACCCACCGATTTAAAGCTCCTCAGGTCAACAAACACAAGCTACCCAATAAATACCAGACATCCGCAGTGGCAATGGGTTGCCTTCAGGCCACCAACCAACCAAAACCTACACCTCCTCTGCCCAAACTGCCCTCTAGATGAAAAACAGGTACCCCAGATCAGCCAAGGATTTGCGGAACAGGCACGGGCAGCCCCGCACGGAGACGCTGAAGCATTCAGGACAGCAACTAAAAATGAAAAAGGAGCATTTTTTCTAAAGTCTTTGTGCTTGAGGCACCGAACTGAAGAGGAACAGGGTGTTTCCGAAGCAGGCAGGGAAACCCGGCGCTGCGGCCGCACCGCGCTGCGCATCGGGGTCGGGCTCTGCCCGCCCACAGCAAGCGGAGGAGCCTCAGCCTTGCTCCGAGGGGGCTTCGCCGCTGCTCTTTGCTGGAAACGTGTCAAGAAATCCAGAGTATAACTAAGTATTCGTATTGCCTATATACTTGAATTAAAAATATATGGTGAGTAAATGTGTGTATACGGCACTTACTGCGTCTGCCCGGAGTACACACACACATACTCACGCGGTATATATTAACCTATATTGCTCAAGTATATATGCTATGTACAGTATACAGCCATACGAACATAAAACACAGGCATTTCTACATGTGTACAACAGGGACATACTATTCCTACAGAAACACTACACACTTCTATGAACATACGCGCACTCTTGCACAGTAGAAAGGAACTTGCAGCCAAAATCTAACCGTGCGGAGAAAGACAAAGAACCCCAGGCAGTAACACACAGCATGGGAAAAGTTTCAATTGCTAAGAAACGAAGGCCTCGGAGAAGCAAGGAGGGCGAGCGAGGGCTGCTTCCTCCTCCCCTGCCCACCCCTCCTTGCAGGGCTGGAAACGCGCTTTGCATTGCGCCGTTTGGTGAAGTGCACCGAGAGGAACCCCGGGGGCACGGGGGGGTCCTGCGGGGCTGAGGGGTCCCTGATCAGCAGCAACCGTGGCCGTAAAGAGAGAATACTCCAAGATGATGAGGGTGGGGCTTGGACACAGCGCGGGCAGCTGGCACCTAACCTGGGTTTTTGGTGCTGCAGATGCCCAGACGTAGTCTGTGCCATGGGAACATTTTCTTCCTTTTCTCCAGAGTGGCAAAGAACCATCACAATGCCAGGGATGCACAGAGACATGAGTATCATAAGGCATTACAAAAGAAAAAGACCCTTCCATTTTCCCCCACCCCAAAGTGCTGGCGAGGAGGAGCTGTCGGGCAGCTTGAAGAGCCACTGCTTTGAACTCATTAAGTGTGCTCATTAAATGTGATATTATTTTTTTTTTTTTTAACAAAGCCCCCACAGCCCCTGTCTTGCCTTAGCCTCGTATCGATACTCTCACAAGTAATGCCAGATCCCAAGTTGGTGCTGATCTGAACCACACGCAGGGTCAGCCCCATTCCCAGCACTGCAGTGAGGCAGGGAGCACCAGGGGGAATCGCCCCTCGTCGCCTGGAACCATCTACTTGGTTATCAAGACAGAAAGAGAGAGGAAATAAAAATGTGAGTCCACGGATGATGATGGACACAGGAAGGCCCCTGAGGGGTTTTCCACCTTGTGACATTGTCAGGGCGGGACATCAACCTGCTTTGTGACGTTTTGAAGCACCCCGGAGACATCCACAGATTTCACAGATTTAAGGCCGACTCCCTCAGGGAAAGAAGAGGAAAATGTAAATGGAAAAAAAAACAACCACCCTCTAGAATAGCCTGAGTGCAAAATTTTAAAAAATAAAATAAAAACTAAATTTTTTTGCTTTCTCTTAAGGCTCAGTAAAGCTGCTGCTCACGTCAAGTAATCCCTTAGTGTTAACGTCGCGGCCCTCGGCAAGCGGCAGTGGCACACGGGGAGGCCAACGCACGCTGCTCTCTGATGCACAAAGGGGCCAAATGCCCGTTTTTTCAGTGGCTGGCAGAGCCCAGGAGTGCACACAGGACCTGTCCCTCTGGCACTGTCCTTACACGCAGGGAAAGCTCAGGCTCGACTCGGCTGACCAGAAAGCTCAGGTGGCTTTCCAGAGCTGCAGATCAAGCAGCGATGTTCTGGCTTCCATCTCCAGAACAACTGCGTGACCCCACAAACAACCTGCCACCCCAAGGAGAAACCCTTCAATGCTTTATGTGGTGAAAAGCTACCGAGCACCCCACTGCAACCTTCAGCTCAGCTCACAGCTGCCGACGCCACGCAGACTCACATAAAACATCTCTGTTTTTTTGTTTTTTTCTAATATTGCACCACACGGCCTGTGCCAGCATCCTCACGGCACGTGGCAGGAAACCGAAGCATCCTTCTGAGCAAACATCCATGGTGCCACACCGGGAATAAACCTTTAGTCCAGAAATCTGGAGTGAATGTTAGGTGTCACAGGGCAACTCTGAAAACCCACGTAACGGAACAGCGAAACACACTGCTGGGTAAAGCATTAAACGTGCCCAAGTGCTCCTCAGCCGGGATGCTTTAATGCAGCTGGGGCCTAGAAATAAAAGTTACCGATGATTCTGTTTGTGGATGCTCCGATTCCCTGCCCAGCTGCCACACAACACCCCGCTGATCAGAAAACAAAGGGATTTGAAGCTCAATGTCTGGGTCCAGCAGCACCAGAAAGCACAAATATAACTCAAATTTATCTCAGCCCTCCAATGCCATGAAAGGAGAACTAACCAGCGAGCCGTACGCCAGTGTGAGTGCCTGCATGTCCTGCACCCCGCTATAAACCTGGCTGCGTGTCCTACACACCAACACAAACCATGCCCACAGCGCGATCCCAGGAGCTTGCGTACTGCCTGCAGCTTAATGCAAAACCCTGCGAGATGCAGCCTCACGAAATCCATGCTAGAGGCTGTCTCTTCAGTAAGTCCTCATTAAAACTCTGAGACTGCTACTCCTTCATGTCAAAGACAGGAAGAAGCCCAGGAACACAAGAAATACTCGGGCTCCTCGCTGTAAAAGCAGAGGCCTGCAGGTGGCCTCCCCTCTCTCTGCTCGGGGTGCCGTTTGCTCTCCAGGTGCTGGTCACCGCTGTCCCCCGTGGCACCTCAGCGCTTTGGCCCTGCCACCTTGTAGCTGTGACATGAGGCAGACACAAGCATGCCCCAGGGGAAGAGCCATGTCACCTGCGTGTGGCGGGGCCAGACAAAACACCTTGCTTTTCAGGAGCGTTCAGCACCGTGTGGCTTTCAAAGGCCTGAACCCAATGGAAGGACCCTGGGAATTGAATCCCCAGGCAGCAGCGATTTCCACCCTGGTGATGAAGGAGCTGATAAAACCCACCGAAGGGTCCTGGCAGGGTTTGGGCACCCTCCTGGCCCTGCAGGGGACAACAACCTGCTGTGGGTCTCGGACAAGATGGCCCAGGCTGTGCAGGGTAGGGGAGGAGCAGCTACTGACGGGCCCCGGGCAATGCTTCAAGCCCCCATGAATGTCCAAAAATAGGATGGGAAAGGAACGGAGGGGATGTGAGAAGAGAAGCCTCCCTCCTCCTCTTCTGGCCCTGGGGGACAAGGGGACAGCTGTGACGTGGGGTGAGGGGCCAACAGCTGCCCCAGCACAGGGGACACACGGGGAGGACACCGAGGGTGGCTGGGGAAAACTGAACTGGAACGGCCGGGTTTCGAAGCAAACAAAGCGGTGGTGGCACCACCTGGGAGGCAGGCCAGAGCAACACGTCCCCCCCGGGCTTACTGCAGGCAGCCAGGCTTTGACTGCGAGGAGAAAGGAAAGAAGGGGACAACTCAGACAACAGGATACTCTCCCCTTTTCCAACGCCAAAGAGTTTTGTCAGGGGAAACAGAACCCGGTCCCCATCCTATCTCAACATACGCAACGACGGACGGTCCTCAGAGAAAGGCTGATGCGAGGAGACAAGCCAGCACTATGCGACGTCTTTTCCGTTTAATTCCACATTTCGTAGTGTTTATGGCCCCTCTGCTCTGGCTGTGCCACCAAGCCCTCGGCAGAGCGCCCGCAGCCGTGCCGCCACATTTCAGGGAGACACCGGTGTCCCCGGGGCGCTCCTTCCACACCGCCAAAGGTCGCCCTTCGCCTCAGCGCTGGGCCTCAGGAAACTGTCTGAACTCCCTTTCCTCCTGCCCCTCATTCATAAAGAAATTTAATAAAATAACAATAATAATAATAATAATAATAATTAAAACAAAGGCTTATTGGAGCTGTTTCTGCTCAACTTTCCACAGTCTCTTTTCATGTCACTCTCTGGAATCAGATTTTTTTCAAGAAATACTGTGAGAAAAAAAGAATAATAATAATAATAATAATAATTATAATAATAAAAAGCATCTGGAACCAGCTCAGAAGATTTCTAATGCTTTTCAGCTTGACTGACTTGGAGTGCATTGACCACACCGTTTATATTTTCTTCAGGTACCTGCAAGAAAACAGAAAAAGAGAAAGGTCAGGCTCTAGCAAAAGCCAGGGTCGGATGACAACGAAGAGAGAGGCAGGAGACAAAGCCAGAAGAGCCCCAGGGTGCCAGGTGGGATGCTGGACACCTGAGCTCCACTGAGAATGGGCTTCATCTAAGAGAGACCCCCTCCGGCGCGGAAGTGCTGATGTGTAGCTCCCATAGGAGCAAGTTTTTCAAGTAAGAGCTGGCTATTTGCTGTCTGTACGGTGTCTGCTGGTGGGGAGACAACAGTTTTGGGTCTTTCCTTGCCTTCTCTTCTCCCTCTCCCCTCTCTTCCCTTGCTGTTGTTGGCAAAGCACCATGCTGGGGCGAGCAATGCTGCCCCTGGCAGCAGGGGGAGCAGCCGCTCCCCACCCAGGACTGCAGAAAACACACCACCACCTTTGGTGCTGCCACTGCTCCAGCGTTGGGTCTGGCTCAGGAGAGCCATTTTCTGCCCCAAAACCACCTCAAACCTTGCAATTCCCTGTATGGATTTCACAGGTGAGAGGAAAGGGGTAAAGCTGCAAGCCCTCGTGGCTCATTTATCCCGGAGACTTGCTTTATGCGTGTGTATGCCAGGAGCTCACTTGCACACGGTGCCTGCCTGATGGATTTATACACCTGCCTGAGAGCCCGTGAGGCTCTCCAGGGCACCCTACAGGTTTGGGACACGAGAGCGTGGGTGGGGAGACCACATCAGGTGACGAAGGGACCGTTTGTCCAAAGAAGAAGAGGCCTGCCCATCTGTTTGTGGTGGGGGTCCCAGATGGTGCAGCACAGCACCTGAGAGTTCTTACTCCGATCTTGTGATGAAACTTAACCACAGAAGTCCACACACAATATTATTTGTGGGTGTCTGTTCACACTTGGTGCAGGAAGAATCCCTTGTAACAGAAGATGCAGAAGATCTTGGAGCGACTGTCATCAGTAGAAAAGAATATCACAAGTAAAGTTACATGAGACAGAAAAGAGGCGTCTGACCGTTACATAAACCACAGATGACACTCAGGGGACAGGCAGCTAACAGCTCCTGGAAAGTGGAGAGGGGACTGAGGGAAAAATAAATTATCTGTGAGCTGCTGCAAGAAGCCAAAATAATTCACGTTAAGTAAGCTGAAGAAGGGACTGCTTCGTCTGTGAGGTATTTGAGTCCTTGGCCAGGAGCACAATACCTGGATTCATTGGAGACCCTTCAGAGCTCAGACAGTGGAAATAAAACTGGGCTGTGATTTTCTGCAGGGCTTTTAACAAAACTGAGAAAAATAATAAAAAAAAAAAAAAGGCCATGAGAAATAACAAGAAAAGCATTCAATTTTCCAGTGGGAAGATGGAACAGGAGCCGCTAACTCTGATGATGTGTGAACGAAGGTCAGCTGGGAAAGGAAGAAAATAATCTTAAAACAACCATATAGCTATTTTTTCTGGGTTTGGAAGAAAACTCCAGCAAACATCCACCGCATGAAATAGGACTATGAGACAGGACTCTCCTCTGCTTCTCTGTCATTTTTTTTCCCTGTACATTGAATACTGCAGTGGGAGATGCTGTGTGGCTCTTTGCTTCTCCAGAAGATAATGAGAAAAGACACAGGAACCGAGTTTGCAGGACGCATTTCCTTAGCCAGACCCAGCAGAGGATCAGGATCTCTCCATGTGCTCCTTTAGGGCAGTACAGAAGCAGGAGGAAGCAGAGCTGGCTTTGACCTGCACCTCCTTGTTTAATTAAACTCAGCAGGCTGAACCTTCACTCACTGCAAAATGCTTGACGCCCTTAATGTCAAGGAAATATCAATCATACCACGAAGGTTTCGGCTTGATTTTCTCCAGGACAGATGTGCAAACAGTTTTGATTTGTAGGCAAACATCCTGGTTTGCCACCAGTGGAGAAGTCCTACCCCTCTCAGCCCCTTAGAAGAGATCCCCAAACCAGGGCAACTGGTGCAGCACGTTCACTCGTCAGCCAGAGGGCAGATCAAAGCATCCACGAACGGCAGAGCAAAGCTCCAAACTACCTCCCAGACATTGCTTCAGCCTCATCGGATGCAAAATGCTGGTGAAGAGCAAGACACCTCCCAGCATGAGGCAATGAGAGCAGAGCACCTGGAAAAGCTAAAAGGGACCCTTCTCACTTGCTCTCTCTAGACATACCCTAGAGGGAGCTGGAAACCGTAGCTCTCTCCAGCCCAGTCCTACATCATCACACCAGAGACCTGGAGGTTCCCCTCTCAGCAATGTCTCCCAAAGGGACCTCTTCTCAAGCACAGCTCCTGGTTTCCAGAGCACACTTCTACTGCTCCAGCAATGCAGGGAGACCTAAGTATTAACAGCCAGGTCAAATAAAAAAATAAGCAACAAAAAACACCTTAAGATGGACAGGAGGATAAAGATCAGGTCAAGGGGAACAACATTTTTTTTATAAAGCACTCTAAATTGTTGACAGCAAATACTGAATGACCTTAAACAAAGAAAGAGAGGATGCAGAGAAAGGATTCAGGATGCTCTTAGACCTTGAGAAATGCCACTAGAAGTCAAGGTGTTTGCGTAGCAAAAAAATAGTGTAGAGTTAGGGAAAACATGCCAGAATCTAGGTGAGGTTCTTGGCTAACCAAACCAGCCTAGAGCCAGAAAGCACACAGCCCAGCCACTGCTTCTGGAGCAAAGTCAAGCAAAGGAGGGCTTGAAAAGCACCAGCATCCAACATGTTCTGGTGAAAGGTTTTGACAGCTAGAATAGCACCATCCAGATGAAAAGGCTTTTAAAACTGTAAGAAAAAAACAACAACAAGTAGCAAGAAAAAGGATAAAATACTGATTTGAGGAAGGGAGATATGCAAGACCTTAATGCACAGCCAAAATAACACCTTGCCAGCTGCTCAGAGGCAGGGAGCTGCTGGGCTTGGATGCAGCAGGGAGAGATGCTTTTAAAAGGCGGAGCTGCTGCAGAGTCATCACAATTGTATGGCACAAGTTTTAAGTGAAAAATCTATTTTCAGCAGCAGGGTTTAGCTCTCCAGATATCGCTTGACAATTAGAAGCACTGTGCACCCTGTGCCCTGCACAGAAAGCATGTTCCTGTGGCCACAACAACAGGTAGGAATGTGAGGCAAAGCTAACAGTATTGATTTTAAAATGGTGTTTTATTAGCTTATCTTATCAGCACAGTTAATATTCAAGAAAATAAGACAAGCATATATAACACTCTGACCTTTGCTATCTAGAAAAATATTTACCTTTTACTCTTTACACATATGACCTACGGGCTGCAAATGGTTCGTGCCAGCTGTGAAAAACCAAAGTAATTAGCTGAAGGAAAAACAGTGCAAAAAAACCCCCTTGAACTCCTCGGAGCTTCTACAGGTCAAAAGTAGGGCCTGGACAGTGAATTTACACTGATATAAGGAGAAGTATAACGCAATAAAGGGCATATTTAAGAAAACAAAAAGCACAAAACAGCAGAGTTTTGTTAGTTTTGTTAGTGCATAGGCTACTGACTCCCTCCCTAAATACTTGAGGAACAGGCTCCAAGTGAAATGCCATCCTGTTTGCAGGCACAGGTGTAGCAATCTTCCCTTTTCAGGGAAATTCCTCTTTTTTGAGGGTGTCCTATAAAGCCGAAGGAAGGAGCAGAGGTAGGCCCAGTGCCTAAAAGGTAAAATATCTGCTGATATAAAAGAGAAGAGAGCCCCACACGAATGACAAGACAATGCCTGCACTGCAACTGCTACTGATGCTCACAAAAACACGTCCTCAAAATCACCTGCCCTTGCCCGGCTGCCAGTTATTACTCCCTACGAAAGGTCTACACCAGGAGGAGGACAGAGCAGGAAGAGCAGAGCTAACCCTGACTCACAGACAGATCTCAAACCGCAGAGGTTAGGGCCACGCACGCACCACGAGATGAAGGCAGCAGGGTGCTGTTGGTGTTGCAGGACGGTTCCCCCACAAATGCACCATGCTCCAGAGAGTCTGCAGCCTCTGACCACGACTGCAGGAAAATGGAGCGGGTCGGTGGCTGTTCCTAACAAAGGACAGTGATGCACTGGAAGAGACTGGGAAGGTCACAAAGTCTCCATGATTCTCCAAGAATGACAATCCCTAATGAGGTTTTACCTTGGGGTAGGGCTGAGCTTGGTTCAGGAGCCTGTGACACAGGGCCGCTGCATCACAGAAAAGGCCCCTCAATGAGTTCTCCAGATGGGAAATGTTATTCTCTTCATGGTTTTTCTCCCAAGGAAAAAGACCAAAAGACCTCCCCTACCCCAAAGAAGCTTCCTTAAGACTCACCAACGCGTGATCAAACTTAAAAGTACTGATGTAGTAGGCTGGGATGTCGGCCGCGGCCAAAGGCTCAGAAATCTGAGCGACAATTCCACATTCATCTGTAGGGGAGATAAAAAAAATGAATGATTGTCCATTTCACTGATACAAATTAAACATCTCAACTGGATTCTAAGCTAACATATTAAAATATTGCATACTCAGGGGACTGGCAGGTTCTATCAATTAAATATGCTGGGCCATTTCTACATATTTTGCCTCTGAGATGCATTAAAAGAAGGTGCATGAAAATTTCCTTCTTGCGTCATTTTTTTTGTCTGGTGTAGAAGAAAGTACTAAATAGTACCAAAAAAAAAAAAAAAGGAAAGAAATTTTCAGAAGTTTTCTTGAAGCCTGTATTTTGGAACTGTTACAGAAACCATGGGATGGAGCCCCAGTGTTTTCTGACTATCATGTCTTTATTGCAGAACTCAGATTGGACTCCTTTATAATTGCAGGAGACATGAAAATAACAGGAATACTTCTGCAGATGTGATGTATTTTCTCTGTGCTACTTAGGTCCAATACTCTTTTCAGTAGAAAAAACGTTTGCAGCACTGGAAGTGAAACAGGTCTGTGAACAGGACCCTTGCTGTAACTCAATACTCAACCTAAGGCCCCAGAGTTTTCCAAGGATTGCACTGGAGTACAACAGTGCTTTCTGACTGCTGCTTTCAATACCTACAATGCATTCCCATGCTGCCTTTTTGTCCATTTTTAATTTTTAAACAGAGACCTAGCTGTATCTACCGCCAATGACCAGCAGATGAATGTAATTTAGATGGAGCTGTCAAGCGCGTAGCACTTCCAATAGTATACCTGGAAGTCTGACTTATCAGGTAGGAGTCAGGCTCTACCTATTTGAAAACCTCAGCTTGCAAAGTCAAGTTAAGCTGCTGGCTCTCAAAAAGCCTCAGTCAGATGGATTTTTCCATCACCTTTGAAGGCCCCGAGGCAAGTGGCTACCTGTGCACCAACTGATCCCCCAAATGTTTACCTACCGAAGCCAAGAGGCTGCCCACCAATCCGCACCATCTTCCAGAGTTCGCCAGATGCACTTGTAAACAACAAATTATTAGGAAATCTGCAAAAGAAAAGGAACACCAAATGCGGCAATTAAAACACAGCGGTGTGTCGGATTCTGCCTGCGGGTATGCTGCTGTTCCTGTATCCCTTCCCTGCTTGAAGCCAGCAATAGCAGCAGCAGCAGCAGCTCGGTGAAACTGAGAAAAGTCAGGGTAAACGGCACAGGTGCACCTGCCTGCCCCTCCAGATGTCCTACACTAAATAAGCATCTGATGCTGGAAGTGTGCACAGGTACTCAGTGAGGCACAGAAAAAAAAATCCTAAGCAACAGGCCATGCCCCAGCTTTAAAAACCTTAAGACTTTTAATACAAGTGCTTGACTTGAGCTGGGTTTTGAAGCACCTAGAGGCGGCAGATGCTTCTAGACACACTCTCTTTGGTATGTGACAGTGCCCAGTGTTTTTGTGTCTGAGCATCACCAGTGCTTTTTTCCACACCATCCCTGGGAGGCCCCTGAGAGCCCTGCAAAGATCCCAGTTCTGTAGTGAGGAAAGAAGGCTGGTTGGTGGCTACGTGACTTGCCCGAGGTCAAGCAGGCGGTGCGTGACAGAGAAGGAACTGGCCACCCCGGTTCCCCAAGCACCAGGCTGCTGCTCCAAGCCTCAGGCCTCTCTTGAAGGCAGACAGAGGTTTACTCCAATTAAGGTCGAAGAAACTTTCAAGAGGGCAATTAATAGTTTGCAAAACAAGCCCCTAGGGCAGGCAAGAATCAAACCAAGCACTGCACTGTGTGTCAAAAGCAAACCTATGCATCGCATCTCAGTGCAGCATGCTGTCTAGCCTCTAGACCTTAGAGACTCCTGTGACGTGGAGCTGCAGAAGTACACACACACAAACAGGCTGATATTCGCTCCCTAGCTGACTTTTTGCCTTGCCAGACAAACGAGCCATGGGCTCCCGCGGCACAGGGATGACTCAGTACATTATCATCACAACCAGACTCTGCACCAAGCCCAGCCATGTGTGAAAGTGAAGTGGGAGGACAGTGCCACCGAAGTCCCCACCCCACTCTCAGTTTTTGGCAGTAAATCTTCAACCACATACACCAGATTTTTTTGGTTTTTGCTCTTAAGATTACAAGTAATGAACAATGGAATAAAAATGTCAAAACCACTTTGCTCCAGTGTCCCTCTTTCGAAAGTAAGACAGCTCTTGGGATCCTACATTACACTGGCTTGTTACTTCACCAAGGGCTTGAACAGACAAGGCCAAACTTCTGGACCTGGATCAACATGCCAGACTGCACTCAGTAAAGTGACAGGATGCACAGGCATGTGACAGCCACACAATGAGGCTCCCCAGAATTAACATGTAGGAGCTCAAACGACTTCCTGCTCCTTTAAGAACATCACAGGTGTTTTTTGGGAGCTCAGGAGACCCTAAGACCAAAGCTCACCTCTGCTGTGTCTGGACATCCATGACCAAGGAGATGTAACCCTCAATGAGAGAAAAGGAGAAAAAGCGAATGTGTCCCGAGTCTTCGTTGCCGACCACCGAGTCTTTTACTCTGAACATACAGAAAAGAACAACATTAGCTGTGGCTAGAAGAGCAAAGAAAGGCTTTTAAAGTAGATACAGCCACTGAAACCAGAGATGTTCATACACTGACGTAGGGAAGTGACAGTGAGTACTGACACATCACACTGCTTTTCATTCTTTTGATTTTGCAGGGGAAAAAATGCCAGTCCCCACAACTGACAAAACTCTCCCACCCCTGCCACAAGCCCCTCCTGGAGGAGAGCAGTGGGCCAGGAGCTGCAGGCACCAGAAGGGTGCAGCATAACCAGCCGTATACCCTTGGGTCACATATGGATTTGCAGCACATGGATCAGGTTGCTACTCTTAGCTTAAGTCTGAAAAGGCTCACCTTTGCAAAGCCAAAAGAAAAAAAAAAAAAGCCAAAGTCTTTGGGCAGCCTCAATCTCCTGCATGCCTTCCACTTGTCAGGACAACCCTCCTGAGCCTGTAAAACCTCCCTCCTCTCCCTCCCTAAATGCAAGACAGCGTAAGCAGATCCCAAAGCATCCCAGAGGAGCAATGTAAATTTGTGTCTCTGCACACCACCCATACCTCCCTGGGGAGCCTGTCTCCCTGCCACGACCTACCCATTGGAGTAAAACATGACATCCATTAGGAGTGTAGCAACAGTGGGAAGGGTATCTGGATCCAGGCTGGTGACGCAGAACATATTACTCGGACTGGAAAGGGGATGAATGACAGGCCTCTGAACTGGAAGAGACACACAGACACACACAGCTATGAAGCCACACCTGCAGCAGGTTCGCATCCCACAAGACATTATCCATGCACACGCAGAGAAAACTGGCAGTGTTTTCAAGGTAAAAGCAGAAACTTTCTCATTACTGAAGCCCTGCGGGCTCTCAGACAGGGACCCAGGAGCCTGGGGACAACCTCCTCTTGCAGCATGCTCCCTGAGGTGTGGGCTGAGGGCATCCCAAGTACTCTGCCCTGCATGGAGCACAAGTCAGCTCAGAGGGGCTTTCAGGCCACTGGGTACACTCACAGGAGACCGGGGGCAGCTAAAGGTGGCAAGATAAACTGTACAGCAGAAATAAATTCAGGCTTCCACCATTCAAAAGGACTATGGAGGACATCTCTCTGGCTGTGGTTGCTGGCAGTACACCCTCTTTTCCCTCCTTTCTCAAGGCCTATTTTGCTGTAACACTGACAAAAATTAAAAACCAGCTGACACGCAGCAGCTTGGCAAACACACTTGCAGCCAGTGGCTACGGGGCAGCCAGTAGTTAGACATTAAACTGTTAAACACAGCAAAACAGCAAATTGCACACCTGTGCATGCTGTTCACTGTGCCCTTCCTTCATGCTTTTTGTATAAGGCTCATTTTCTTAAGAAGATGATCTACAGCTTTCAAGTGATGAGGCTGAGTGGCACTTCAAAATAAGTGATCCCCGCTTTGTTTGGTGTGGGCATAAAACTGCACACAGGTGTGTACGTAGACATATGTATTTAAGGAGTTCCTTTTCCTGATTGTGCCCTTTGCTCGATGCTTGTTCCTGTACACTGGAAACATCCCAAGGTTTTGTACGGCCTAGGGCTCACTCTGGCCTTGATCCTGAGCGGTAGTGAAGTGCGGAAGTTGAACAACAACGTTCTCTATGTACCAACTGCTCCAGTGCATAAACAAGCCTCTGTATAAGCTGTTTTCCTTTGAAATGTTAAAACGTGAAGTATGGGCTACAGACAATGCCATTTTTGCAACTGAAATGAATTGTGTTTTAACCTTCTGTCCTACAAAAGGCATGTCTCCTCTAGAGACATTAAACTAGCATTAAAAGCCTCAAATTCAGCAAAGCTCATCAGCATTGCTCAGAAAGTTAAGCACCTACTCAAATCCTTGGTCGAACTGGGATAGACTCAGGTATGTGTTAAGATGGTTTATTACCTTACAACAGGATAATCACCCACCAAAACGCTGAAGGCAGCTAGGAGGCAGACAGACTCCTCACCCCCACAGGGACAAACTCCCCAGCAGGCTGGGCCCGCGCTCGTCCTTACCCAGTTTTGGTTTGACAAATCCATTTGTTATCCCAAGGTCATCGGCAGCCACCGTCTCCCCGTTCACTACTCTGAGGATGGTGAACTCAGCAGCCAGCGTGTGCATGACGAAGGGCAGGTCTCGCTCACGTACCTGAAGGTGACAACAGGGTTAGCTTGTGATGGCATGCACCAGAAGTGAGAGCGTGCTGCAGCGGAGGCTACACACTCTCAGGGCACAGAAGAGTGGACACATCATTCTGGTTTGAGCCAGAAGGTGCATCAGGATAATTGCCATCTAGATCTGTGTCTAGGGAAGCATTTTTGGTGCTTTTACTGCAAGTATCCCTGTGGAATCCTACAAGCTTGAAGCAGCTTGCAGTGACTAAGAGGGAGATGTTTCACCTCTTTTCCAGCATCCCTGCAAGAATTTAGCACTGCTTGTTCTTCAGCCTTGTTCCCTAAGGAAACAGATCTTATGTGGTTGTGCCCTGTGTGCGTGCACACACATGCACACATGTGAGGCAGAGTCTGCTCATCTCCAAAACAACTTTGGAGCCTCTTGTCCATCACCAGGCAACCTGACAGCAAACACTATATTCCTATAATGCAGAAAACCAAAGTCAGAGGGAAGGTGGAAAACGCTGCCAGTGCCTCCAGTAAGGGAAGGACCACTCTCATTAGAGACCAGATAACCCATACCAACAAATGCCTCATGGCCTTTTTGGGAACGGGAAAAGCTCCTGAGATGCCAGAGAGCCCAACGGCATGGCACAGAGCTCTGGGGAAAGCAGGCTTTGGTGTTCCTGCTGCTCCTCAAACAACTTGTTGCCAATAAAACTCTGCCCAAGTGAACTTTCATTTGGTGGCAGGTGCCTGCCCAGTTCTCTCGTGTCCTCTTACCAGGATGAAGTCCGTCTGATAGGTGGAGAGCATGAACACTGAGATGTTTTGGTCAGCTAGTGGTGCTATTACTGACTTGGCAATTTTGGTCACACCGATGGGCTGGGAGCCGGAGAAGCCACCTCCACCAGACACCACGTTGAGGGCAAGCCATGTCGCATCGGCCACGCTCAAGTGTTCTGAGGACGGGAGCTCTGCAAAGAGACAGAAGGGGAGGACAGAGGTTTATTTTAGCAGCAGAGAGAGCCGTGTCCACCATCTGATTTGTACGTGGTTAGCACAGACCTCAGTGCAAGGAATGAGATGAGCCCACTTATCCAGCCAGCCTCCTGGGCACCCCACACCACTTCACAGCCTGGTGCTGTGCTGCTTCTTAGATAAACCAACCACACCAACTTCACTGCAGGATTCCCACAGATTTCCAGGGATGACAGAGGGCATTACGTGAGCCTCAGCTGTTTGCTTGGATGCTGGTGACCCACACTGCTGACATCCACACATGGAAACAGCCTGAGGTCTTTGACTTCAGTCTCCTCTACCACCCTATTTCTCCAACTGCTTTACTCAAGCTTTTCTCCCTTTTTCTTTCTTCTTCTTTTTTTTTTTTTTAATTTACTTTTCGTGCTCTAAACCCTTTTTTTTCCTCCTGGACTTGATACGGAGGTTGATGGAGGAGCCTGTGTGCCAGGGCAAGGCGTGGGAGGTGCAGAGCAGGACCCCTGTGCATCTGCAGTCTGCTGCCTCCATCTCTAATGCAGAAGCCAGGAACCCCACGGCTCTATAAGGGACGGATGGTATAACACACGCACTAGAGATTACAAGGTGATAACACAGTGAGGTAAAGGAAATCGTTTTAAGAATAACCCCAGTTCCATTCCATTTGCTTCTAGTCTATTGTCATTAAGGTGCTCAAAATCTGTACTTAAACCACTTAATACAAATTTCTAACTGTTTTAAAGAAACCTTAATGTATTAACTGCCTGTAAAACCAGACACGGACTCTGGAATGAAGGTATAACCTTCTCTAAGATTGTCTGGACTTTGGATTTTGGTTTGGCAAATTGCAGAAACAAACAGTTCAGAGCCAGAGCCAGACTCACAAATGCATAATCCCAGTTAAATCTCCTTGGCTTAAGGAACTTGACCTCAGATGCAGATTCAGCCAGCAAAGACTCAACGGAGGTCCCAGAGGAAAGCTACACACTTTGCTAGAGGTTAGAGCAGCCCAGCAGTCTGAAAACATAAATTGCAGTACTGCTGCTCTTGCACTCAGCCCTCGACACCACAGGCACACTGCGCCATGTCCGTACCCACGTCTCCTACTCCATCCACCCACTCCTGGCTCCTCCATGCTGTATCCTTTCCTTCTCCTTCAGGGAGGCCTCTGGGAGCTGTTTCTGTACAGCTCCACACACCATGTAATAAATTCGTAACCTCACACTCCCTGAATCCCCAGGCACCGCTGCTCTGAGACGAGGATAGTGCTGAAAACCCAAAAAGAACTGAATAACAAACACTGTTCGTTTTGCTCTCCTCAATAACCTCAGTTGTGTATGGCATGAAAATAACCCTGAGCAAACACACTGCAAACAGTGGGGACACTGAGGGTTCTGCTTTTGCATTTTGATGTTTAGCTTCATAGGCCAATGTTTCTTTTTTACTGAATAATCAGAGCTTGCACGGAATGAAAACTGGGCACCAGGGAGATTGGGTAAGTTTGTGCATTAATCAACAGCATGTTACCTCGGAGAGACCACTGCAAGTTGCTTGCAGAAAATTATGGCAGCAAAATACCATTTGGTGATCAGATCGCCCTTCACATCAGGAAGGTACCCCCAAAACAAAGCTTACTACATCAACTGGCATGGAGAAGCTAGGGCTCAAAACAACTGCTGCTGATCTAATAACCAGCTGACACCTTTTTTCCTTTATTCCCAGCTCTGCTCCTTGCCTGAGAAACAAATAAAAAGGAGAGAAAAAAAAAAAGAAAAAAGATGTGTTCCTTCTTTGGACATGTATTTGCTCCCTGGCACCACGGAGCAGGCGAGTGCAGGAAAGGCACCTACATGTCATCAGTATTTACACTTCCATTTCCCGCATCCCAGAGCCATTAAAGCAGGCAGGCATCTAAACCACCACAGGGCCAAGTGGCACCTCTCCTCTCTGCAAAATCACCCCCAAAGTAGCAGGCAGGGCGGTTGCCCCAGTCCCTGCACTCCATGGCCTGTCCCACCCGCAGCCAGCACGTCCCCAGCGCGCCCAATTCTCCGAGCGATTTGCCACCAGCAGCGAGAAGAGATCACAGCTCATTTCCCAGGAGAATATTCTCCTGCTGTGCATGGGTGACGTGATTACAGCCCGTTAAATACCAGTAAGCTGTTTTGGGTCAGGGATGTGATGGCAGATGCAGCACTGCTCGGTGGACGGAGGCATTACTGCGATTCCCTCCGGCAGCTGTGGTGCTGGAGGACGGCCCCAAGAAGACCTCGTCGACCTGTTCATTACGGGGCAGGGAGGCCAATTTGCCAGTTGCATCAGTAATTGCTGGGCAGTGTTGATCATGTTTGTTTTTATGGGTTTAACAGGCCCTGCGAAGTGTGACAGGGTCATTTTTTTTCGTTTAAGTAACCTGCTTCTCATAATTCAATTAATTGTGCAAAAGCCATATAGTGACTGAAAGCATCACCTCTGGACACTGTTCCCACTAGGCAGCCAGATGGAAAGGTACAGCCCAAACTTTATTGAAACAAACCCAGGCTAGAAGCTCAACAAATTCGTCTAAATAGCACTGAATAAGCCACGTGGGAAGGTGCTTTGCCCAGGAAGCTGTTAAAGGCACCAAGCATAAGGGGAGCTGAAAACACCAAACGAACATTCACGCAGACTCAGTGAGGCAGATGAAGGTAATAAATAAAGAGCAAAATGAGGAACCGTCCATGATTCAGCCCCAACCCACCAAATCCACCACCTCCATCATCTCCCCCATCTCCTGATGCCCTGTGGCTTTGGCACCGAGGCATTCCCCACACAGGACCGGCGCACAGATCCCTCCATCGGGCTCTCAAGATCCCCTCACTGCTGGCTCATCACTCCTGCTTCTGACCAGAGGGGACACCTCACCTCGGGCTGAGAAGGACCTCTACAAAGTCAGGGTTGAGCTCTGTTAATTACGAGCAGGGTTTTGGAGCCTGATTTGGAGCGAAGCCTTTTGGTTTTGGTGTTTCGGCTGTGTAACACTTCACAAGCCTGCTGCCAGAAGGCCCACAGGAGCGGTTCTGCTCCTGTAGGCTCCGTCACCACTATCTTCTGCCCGTCACCACAACCACCGCTGGCAGGTCACGCACTCCAGCTGCCATTTCACCCACCTTAGCTGGCTTCCAACCCCACCAACCTACGCAAGCCGTGATCATCCAGAACCTCGCTGGCCCATTTGGCAGGCGCAGCTGAAGGAAAGCAGCCTCCGTGGCACACGCCACCCTGGGCCGCGAGCTGGTGAGTGTCGTACCAGCCATAATTGGCTCCTGAGCACAAATAATCAATACCATTTCCAGTGAGGACAACAAACCTTGGCCGAGACCCAAGCAAGGATTGAGCGGCTGCCTCCAGAGCACTAGGAAATGCTGTAAGCACGGCGAGCCGGGCTCCCCGTGGCACTCCGAAAATACCTTTGGGAGGATGCCGGGCAGGATGATGAGCTTCCAGCTCGTAGGGAAAGCAGGGAAGGAGTCTCCTTGCTTACAGCTGTGGGAGAACAGCAATGTTTTGTGTTTGCCTGTCCTGTTTTCCTGGGACCCTTAAGCCTTGTGCACCCTGTGGGGCAGGACGTAAAGAGCTGGGAGAGCCCTCCTGCCGGAAAATGGGCAAAATGCTCTGAAAGCACATCACCACCAGAACTCGTCTTCCTGCACCTCATTTAAATGGGTTCAATTTACTCAAAGGGCTTAAATTAAGGGGCCATGACAGTAACTGGAAAATGAAGGGTTCCACGGTGCAAATGCACTTCCCCGTTTCCTGCAGAGTTTGTTCCAACTTAACAGCAATCAGATACGCACTTGAGGACACCTATTAGCTTTCAAATGAAACCATAGATACATGATGGATTTATTGCGGTGCTTGGAGGGAAATGAAGGTGCTACGCTGGTTTGTTTCTTTGGTGTGATATGTTGGATCATTTCCTAAGCACCTACCTTCACTCGGTACACAAATTTTCGCATTATAGCAGAGTACTCTGGGTGAAACAATTGCTCATTCAATTCATCATTATAGGGCTTATGTTTTCAGCCATGGCCAACTCCGAATGTTGAAAAATAATGAAATTAAAAATTACTGTGCTTTTTTTTTTTTTTTTAGCAGCCTTCTGGCTTTAGATCCCTTACACTGTACTTATTTCACCTTTTATAGCCTCCCTCTGCAAAAATGACAGCTAGAGTCCTGCTTGCATTAAAAAGATAAGAGGAAAAAGCTCCTGCAATAGTAGGACTCCAATGGTCAGGCATTAAAAATAAAAGTGCTGCCAACTGCAAAATTCATGATAAATTGGGAGAGCTGTCACCCATGCCTCTATGTGGCAGCACAGTTTATGTACATATATTTTTAATATGATTTTTATGTTTATTAAAAGGTTCTCTTCCCGCTGCCCAGTGGAAGCTGTCCGTTGCTCCGCAGTTTTAAAATCCTATCTTATAATGAAGCGAGGGATTATCTCGGGTCGTAAAGCCTGATCCAAAGCCCGGGCATCTCTCTGACTTCTCGATCGGCTTTGTCACGCAGTCACCGAGGAGGGGATGAGATGCCACCAGGCGCTGCAGCTGGGTGCTGCCAAGATGAGCGCACAGTAGGCCAGAGCATCAACGAGCCCATGGGGAGCCAGGATGCCCAGGGTGGGTTTCCAGCACCCACTGGCCTGGTTTCCCTGATACCTAACACAGTGTATGTGTTTGAACTGGATGTCCCTGCTCAGGAAACCTCTCAGAGGCTTCTTATTCTTGAGAACACCGTGAAAACTGGCCACACGAGCTCTTGGGGAGAGTGGGAAGAGGATAAGCACCTGAGACTCACATTTTTGGAGAGATTATGCAAAGTAATACTCCTTTAATGCTAAGAACCGGGGTGCTTTGTTTCTCTCACTTCCAGAAAGCAATGCAAGTGGGTTGAAATTGGGGTAGAGATGTCATTTTATCAGTTTCTGTGGTGTGCTAAAATTCAGAAACAGCTCTGGAGCCGGTGCAATGCCCAGCTCCTTGTGTCCCAGTCCTCACCACCCCAAAATCACCTGGGTTATTGCTGCAGTACGCCCCATTCCTCGCTTTGCTCTGCCACAAGCCAAAGTGATCCACTGCTGAGCTTCCCCTACAGGGACCCCACCAGGGCGAAGAATGTCTTGGGGATGTTACAGTGCCAATCATAACCTGTCAGAGGATGCAAATATCCTTTCTTTTGCATCTAGGCACATGCACCGCCAGCTTCACACTTAATAACTGGGAGCAAAGGCAGTGTCGTTGCCACACCAACTCTCAGTAAGCCCCGCAGGCGTTTGCAGCACGGTGTGAGATGGCTGCCAGGCAGAAAGTCCTCTGCGTCGGTTTGATTCGAGTGCCATGGAGTGCTCTCACACCGAGGGACTTAGCAGAGCACAATAGCCGGGTGAGATGAAAGCGCATCGCCTGGCTTTGTGCTGGGAAACAAGGTGATTAGGTCCAAAAAGTTAATGCTTCTGTGCAGGAGAGAAGGAAGAAAATCGCACAGCTCTGATTCAGCTGAAATCATTCAATGAGTCTGAGCTCGTCCTGGGAAGAGGTCGGCATGCTTGCAAACAAGCGGCTTTTGCAAATTTTTTTTCTCCTTTTATGTTAGTGGTTTGGTCAGCTGCCACCCTCTTCAGAGGGTGATGCTGGACATGATGGGTGCCAGAAGCAGGCAGAGGAGAAAGTCCTGCCAGCACGAGTCACATCACAAGGAATGTGATGCCTCCAGACCCACATGTGTTCTGGGTCATCCCTGGAGGCACAAGCTGGCAGCGATATGTCTGATCCTGCAGGACATCAGGGATCTTTTAAGTGCTGGTTGCTCCAAGCATTCATTAGATACCACATGCTACCAGGGAATGGGATGGCAGATTTCTCCAGGACCACAGTGGACCAGAAAACTTCAACTTTTGTCTCTTTTATTACTGTTCTTTGCCCCCTATTTTCTCCTGATGGGATGCCCAGGCACCTCTGCAGGGCTGCATCGACAGCCGGGGATCCTCACCATCTCCAACTGCCTGCTTCTGTGTTTTTGGCATTTTTATCTAACAGAACATGCAGAACTGAGTTTCTTATTCCAAACTCCCTCAATAGGGAAGCTGTGAAACCCGTCATCTCATTTTCCTATTTAGGTATTATCCCACTCACAAAACTGTCAAAAGAACATTGTTAGGTTCATAAACTCAAACACTCTGCAGTGAGGAAATGACAGCTTGACATTTTATATATTTAGCCTCAATGCTTCTGTGCCTCAGTTTCCTACCTATAAAGTGGGTACAAAAAATAACATTTCCTCTAAGCCTTGCTCTCAAGAAACAGCTGACCTGTTTAGCTGGGGTTTGTACACATCTCACCATCAAAGCATTTCACAGTTAATGCAAAAATCAGCACTATGGAGAAAAACAGCATGGAAAATTTCTGCCCAGAAAGGGAATTTGGCAAAGATTGAAGTGTCTGAAAACAGAGTAAGAATGGGAAGAACAGGGAAGCATTGCTCTGGCCTCTTTGAAGATTTTTCCAGGGTGATGTGCTTTCTCACTGCTGTGGGAGGAAGCTGTTGGTGCTAGTGCTATTCTGGGGTTATTCAGGTAGGTTTGAAAGGCAAAGGTCTCTCACTTTCCACTATCAAGACCATGAAAGGCAGACAAAGGGAAAGGAGGAAAAGAAGACAAGGAAGGGAAAACAAGCAGCCAGAGCCTGGCAAAGTCTCTGTCCCCAAGCCCCAGGCAGCTGAAGCTTGCAAAGCACTCAGCCCAGCTCTGCCCAGGTCTGCACCTCCTGCGAGGGCTCCCGAAGCACGTCAAGCCATGCAGCCATTTCCCATGTGAGATTTATCTTCTCCTGGTCCCTGCCTGCCATTACGGGTTTTCCTTCAACTACGGATTAACTCAATCTAAAAGGCCGTTCGTGGGTTTACACCAGAATGGACGAACATACCCAGTGCAATTTTCTCGTGTTTTCCTGGCAGTTCCATCAAACTCTACCCAGCGTAATGACCAGTTTGAATTTCACGTTACTTGTGCAAACAGGACAAATCACACACACAGGGGATTGCACACAGTGACCCCAGGTCCCATGTCCATCTGACAAACTACTGTTATTACTCAAAGGAAGACAGTTATCCATGCCCTTCACTGGAGAGGAATTACAAACATGCTCATCCCCCCTTTACTTTCTAAAAATCGGGATACTCGGCTCCCTACCTCCCAGATCACCTTGCTCACCCAGGGCAATCCTTCAGGCACAGTGAGGAGTAGCTCCTAGCCAGAGGCAGCAGCTGAGTTAATACAGAATATTTTTCAGGAGCAACTGGAAAGAGACTGTGTCAGCTCAGCAATAAGCACCAAAGCTTCACTGTCCCCATAAACGATTTGCAGGGGCACATGAGTATTCTGAATTTTCAAACAACGGGGATGGTTTTTTGTAAAGCATCTCTGGCTGCAGCCAGAGAGTGGTGGTCACTGGCTCCATGTCCAAGTGGAGGCTGGTGACAGGTGGTGTCCCTCAGGGTCTGTCCTGGGACCGGTGCTGTTTATTATCTCTATCAATGACATCAGCAGTAGGATCAAGTGCACCCTGAGCAAGTTTGCAGATGACACCAAGCTGAGTGGTGCAGTCGATACAAGAAGGAAGGGAAGCCATCCACAGGGACCTGGACAAGCTTGAGAAGTGGGCCCACGTGAACCTAATGAGGTTCAGCAAGTGCAAGGGGCTGCACCTGGGTTGGGGCAATCGAGACATGAGCACAGACTGGGAGAAGAACTCATTGAGAGGAGCCCTGCAGAGAAGGACTTGGGGGTTCTGGTGGACAAAGAGATCAACGTGAGCCGGCAGTGTGTGCTTGCAGCCCAGAAGGGCAACTGCATCAACAGAGGAGCGGGCAGCAGGGGAGGGAGGTGATTGTGCCCCTCTGCTCTGCCCTTGTGATCAGAGGGCTGGAGCACTTCTCCCGAGAAGACAGGCTGAGAGAGCTGGGGATGTTCAGCCTGGAGAAGAAAAGACTCCGGGAAGACCTCCTCGCACCTTTTCAATACTTAACAGGGCTTATAGAAAAGATGGAGAGGGACTTTTCACATGGACAAATGGTAAAAGGACAAGGGGGAATGGCTTTAAACTAAAAGATGGGAGATTTAGATTAGAGGTTAGGAGGAAATTCTTCACTTAGAGGGCGGTGAGGCACTGGCACAGGCTGCCCAGAGAGGTTGCGGATGCCCCATCTCTGGAGGTGTTCAAGGCCAGGCTGGACGAGGCCCTGGGCAGCCTGGTGTGGTGGGTGGCATCCCTGCCCTTGGCAGGGGGTTGGAACTGGATGACCTTTAGGCCCCTTCCAACCCAAGCCGTTCTGTGGTTCTACGATCTCTATGACCTAATAACCTAACCAGCCCCATCCACTGGCACGTGAAACACAACTGCTTCTGCAGGCACTACAGCTGAGCAGCTCTCGAGCAAGACCTTTGTAAGAGTTTGTTGGGAAGGGGGGACGTAACGCTGTGCAGCTTCTCACTGCTCCAGATCTGCCCACATATCCGCATGCAGTAAGTGGGAACGTTGTTCTGACAGCACTGGAGATGTCATGCTCAAAGGCAGAGAAGTCAGTGTATTTTTACCACGTACGTACCGTTACCAAAACACATCCCGGGTACAACTTCCATGCCATGGATGATGGAAGAGGACAGTTTATTGCTGCTTCTCTTTGCCTATTTGGAAGACGCGTGTCCCTTTTTCAGCAGATGCCAAAGTGATCTTCACCTCTGCGTACGTGGCCACGGCCCACATGGGTTTTGAGGAATGAGATGAGGTACGTGCCCGTACAGCACCTTCCTGGAAAGTTTCCTAGCTAGGCTGCTGAAAGCAGCAGAAGAGGCGATGTATTTACACTAGTCACGGAGCCTGGGAAGGAGTACGTGCTAATTAAAATTATTCTTTCTGCTCAGCGTGTCCTCAGCTGCGTTTGTACAGAGCAGAGATGACGCCATGTGGCTGACTGATCTATTTACACCTCTGGAGTCCCCTGCTCATCCCCATCCCTGTTTCCCAATTAAGGGTGCAGACAGGAGTCTGGGCTAGTTCCAGCAATCAAATACTCCTGGCTCACCGCTGGGTCTGAGGAGACAAGCCAGTGACTTTTACCCACCCCAAGCCATTCAGGATCTCTCTGCTGCCTGAAAACAGCAAGCAGAGGAACCTGGAAAGCCCATTCCTGGGAAAGAGATAAAATAAACTGGATATTGTTATCAGACGCTGCTATGTATGTAAAAAGCCTCCAAAAGCCAGGTTAAAAATGTCTGTGCTTTTCCTTCCTTTAAAAAGTAGAGGCAGAAAGATTCATCTTCACACCCGTGCTGCATTCCTCTGCCAACAAACGGAGCACGCAGAGCAAGCAGTCCCAGCTACAGCTGGACCGAGGCGCACAGCCGGCATCGCATGCTGCTGGGCTGGGTCTCGCGGCGCTCTCGTGTTGAAGCCCAGCGCTGCCGCAGTGTGCTGCACCCAGAAATGCTCCCGATACCTCCAGTTCATGATATGCATGTGCTTGAGCACTCATCAGCTATCACCTGGCACCACTGGGCCAGAACTGGAGTGCCCCATTGCCTGGCAATGCTCGCCCACTGTGCACAGCCCCGGCCAGCTGCAAGCCTGTGTTCCCCCACCGTAATGAAGGTACCTTAACGTTTGCAAAGACTTCTGCTCCTGTTAAAAGAGACAGCGTGGCTAAGAGTGTACAGACTCATAGAATCTTCCAGGTTGGTAAAGATCTTCAAGATCACCAAGTGTAACCATCAACCTGACCTACCCAATCTCATCACCAAACCACGTTCCTTAGTGCCACGTCCACGTCTCAAAGACCTCCAGGGATGGGGACGCCACCACTTCCCTGGGCAGCCTGTTCCAAGGCTTGATCGCCCTCTCCAGAAAGAAATTCTTCCTGATATCCAACCCAAACCTCCCCAGGAGGCTGTTGCCTCACAAACTATCATTTGTCACCTGTAAAAAGAGACCAGCGCCCTGAATGATCCAATTCAACATTGCACTGCAGATAGAGAGAAGAAAGCACCCGGCAGACGTGCCTTCACTGGGGATATTGGCACCTCAGGGCTTTTGCTGGCTCCCCACTGAAACACCAGAGGCTGCAAGAGAGATCCTGGCACTCTGCTCTCTTCTTGCAGGGATGGGGCTGTATCTCTGCACCTCAGGCCTCTCGGCATGGGCTGCACTTCTGCTGCCTGCTCGGCACAGTGATCCAGCAAGCAAAGCGAGGATTAAAGAGCAGCTGGCCACCAAGGTGGTGAAGAGTAAGCACAGGGGATGAAAGTCTGCTGCACCCTGCCTTGCTGCTTTTGACCTCGAAGATGTAGGTGCTGGCAGATGCCCTTCCAAGCTGGAGATGTGGGTCCCATCCTGCCCGCAGTGCCCTGCAGACGAGGTGTTTGCAGGAGCTGCTGAGGGCAGGGAGTCCTCCAGCAGAACACAGCTCACCTGTACAGCTGCATGCCTGGGTTTGGTGACCATCCAAATTGCCACCAAACAGCAGGCAGACATTCGTACAAGTTCATGGAAGCTTCTTATGGGAGAAGGGTGCACTGATGAATACAGTGCTCTTCAGGTAGGAAGGCTTTTTGTCACTGAAAATGTGTAATGAAATGCTGAGGGGCCCACGTAATTTCATCAATATTCAGATAAATAATTAAAAAGCATTCCTCCTCAACCCCATTGCTTATTTCTCTTTTAAATACAAGGGATTTGGAGTACACATCACCCACATGCTGGAAAAGATGAAGCTTTGCTGACTTCCTGCAGCCTTTGGTGTTCTCTGGAGGAACCAGTTTTCAAGACGAATGCTCTCCTGCCTGCAGCAGCAGCGTCTCTCTCTGTCTCCCGGACTCCGATGCTCTCTGATGCTGAGGGCTGCAGGATGTTCTGCAGGTGCTGTGGCCCTGCAGGACAGGGGCAGGCTGGGCGCAGGGACGCTGGGGCAGTAGCAGGGGTCAAGGTGCTGCAGGTGGATGCTGACCCTGCAGCGGTCTGGCCCGAACAGACACGGCTCACCCACCCTCATCTGCCACTAGCTTGTGAGGTGACCTCAGGCACATCGCATCACCTCCTTTTACCTGCGTTTCCCTTCCACATTAAATATTTGGCTGTTAAAGTCCTCGTCTGATGAAACACATGTAAAATGTTGGCAGCACAGAGCATTGAGCTCAACTGCGGTTCCCAGGTATTACAGCAGTAAGGCCAGAAATAAGCAAGAGCTTAGGAGATGTAGCTTGGCCACCCGGCCAGGTGCTCTTCCAGGAAGGAGCTCCCCTGTATTTGCCTCCAGGTATTTTCATTCAGGTTTCCCAAAGCCACCTGTGTCCGCAGTGCCGGGGCACTTGGAGCCATCCCCAGCAGTGCCCGCACCACTGAGCTGAGGGGTCTCCGTGCCTTCTTTCACTGTGAAACAGGAAAAACAGCAACAGCTGCAGAAATCCAATCAGTTGCTTTCTTCTCCCTCCATCAGGCTCCAACCTACAAGCAAAACAAGTGACTCCTTTGGTCTGCATCTGGAGTGCAGCTGGATCGTCTTGCAGCAATGAAAGGCCAGGGTTTCCCAGGGGAGAAAAGAATGAGTTTGCAACGCAAGGAGAGAGATCTTCAGCCATGTGAAGCAAGATACATTTGCTCTCAAACCTGCAAATATTCCTCCCAGTCTCAGCTTCCCCACCTTCTAGCATCTCTGTGTGCTGTGACGGAGAGCTGAACTCCACAACCGCTGAGCACTACGCTGCAGCCTTCCAGGTGCTGCAGGCAGAGGCCAGAAACGCTGCCTGGGGTCTCCTCATGTCCCACACCAACCACTGGCATGCCTGAACGGTGATGTGTTCTGCTGCACACCTACCAGACCTGCTGCACCTCGAGCAGCTTCACTGGAAGCACCCGGCACAAACCTTCAGACCCACGTGAGCTCATGTGCTCAGCCCTCTCCCTTTGCTGGCTCGGGAGTTTGTACCTGAGGAGTCTCGCAAGGACCTTGCTGCGAGCATCGATGTTTGCTGGCCTCAAGGAAGCCCCCAGGCTGACCAGTCCTTCCCCCAGCCTGGAGTGAAGGCTGTGGCAAGAAGCAGAGCCTAGTGTAGCTGAGCTCCCTGCGGGTGCAAGGGATCGATTTTCCTGGATGTGCTGCTGTGGTGCTGTGATCTGCCACCCCACGAAACAGGAGGAGAACACTTGTGTCTTCTCAGGTTGTGTCCAGAGCTACAGACAAGGCTACGGCAGTGAAATGAATGAGGGAGGCCATTTGTAACGTTCAGGTGGGTCTCTGATACACAGCAGTGCTAGAGCAAGTCTCTGCAGAGTAAATCTGTTTACATGAAATTTCCAAGCTCTCTGACCTTTGGAGTTGTTTTTCTAAATGCCCTCACCCCTTGTTCCAGTTAGCGGATGTGGAAGAGAAGAAATCTTTCTTGGAGATGTTTTGGATCCACACCAATGGCCACACTGAGTCAGGCCAGAGGCAGTGCCAGTAGTGTCCAAGTGACAGAGGATCACACAGGTCTGCTGTTCGGGTGTTCTCGTCTCACTCTGAGACTGCAGAATGGCTCCAGAACACTTCTCAAGAACTTAAACCAGTTCAAAAACAGATTTCGGGGCACCACTGACATACCTGCACATCTGTGGGTGAACCAGAGAGAAACAGGGGAGTGCTTGCTACCCAGCCCACCGTCCCGAGGATGACACCTGCTCGCCACTTGCCATCTGAAGCCATCACTGCAAAAATCACAGACCGGGGGGGGCACCAGCCACACAGACCAGCTGAGCTCTGCTCCATCCACGTCTCCTGCCAGCAGCAGGCATGCAGGTGACATAGGACAGTGCTGGGAAGGGGCTTCGCAGCAGCTCAGTCTCCATTTTGTGAGTTGTTTCTTTATTTCTACCTCCCATGTCCTGTTTTATTTGAGGACAGACAGAGGGGGTATGTCAGTATTTTGTCTGAAGTGAGAAAACCTTTCCTTGGCTGGGAGGTGCTGAAGTGTTCTAGAGGTGTCACCAATCCTTGCCACTTCTGGAAAGCTGAACACACAGGTGTGAGGGCTGCACACACTCACTCATGCAGATGCTTTTGAAAAAGCATCACGAGAAATTTTCCAATTGTTGGTGAAATCCTTAAAGCTACGGCTTGGTGCGTAAGCCAGCTTCCCTTCCCTGCAAGGGCACGGTGTGACACACTGCTGGCGTGAACCTTCCCCTCCGACAGATCTGCCCCTGGCAGGCGCTCACCAGGCAGCCTGGCAAGAGGCCGGGAGCACACGCGGTGCCACCACCTCCCTGCTCCCACCTCCTTATGTGCACACCCGGGAGCTGTCCTCCAGCTCTGCCCAGCTGGCTGGGGTACACGACTGCTGTTCACTGCTGCCTACACACGCACGCCACCCGCAGGCAGGGCTGATGCAGAATCAGATGCAAAGTTTGCTCCACAATTTGCTGACGGAGGTGGATGTCCCGGAGGGGTGCAGGGGTGCTCGTCCCCGTGCACAGCCCCACCAGCACCATCCTGCGTGCGCTCCACTCCCCATCGCCACCCTGGCCCAGGGCTGCAGCACCAGCCTTGCCCTCCTCCCTGCTCAGCAGAACCACCACCCATTTTATTTAAAAGGTACGAGAGCAAATCCTGCAGGCAAACTGAACCTGCGCCTGCGAGACAGGGAGAGAAACGGCTGCCGATGGGTTTATTTTTGCACAGCCTCCTGCTTGCAGAGCACCGGGAATTGCTCACATTACATCATCTGCACACCCCCGCCCCTCCACGGCTCAAACCCTGCAAGCACACAGCACAACCAGCACCACAACCTTCAGCACAACCAGCCCAACCTTCGGCACAAGGCTTCTGCTGGCGACTGGTAGCAACAGCTACAGGAAAATTAACTCTTTGCCACACAGGGTGCGTGCTGTGTTCTCCAGGGGCTGGTAGCCAGCCCTCTTCTGTTGTGGCCAGCTGCCGCAGCAAGGATGTCAGAGTCCTCAGGGATGAGCAAGCTTTGCTCCAAGGATTTAGCTAACAGAACAAGTATTTAGTTAACAGGACGAGTCTGAGATGCTCCCAGCCTTTCCAAAGGCTGGGCTAATGATGAGCAAGAGCAGCCACTTGATACCCCGAGGAGCAGAGTGCAGTTCTGACGGAGGGACGTGACCGATTAGGACTTCCAACTCGCACCCACAGACCTCGGTTTCACAAGGAACGGGCACTGTCAGTGTCCGTTTTCCTCGAGACCCACGTGCCCTGACGGAGCAGCCGCTGAAACAGAGGCACAGGCATCTTGTCAAGAGCAACACAAAAGCTTTTCTTTGCAGGAAATTAAAAACAAGGAAACAAACACCAGCACTTGCGTAAGCCCCAGGCTGGCTCTGAGAGAAAATTACCTCGAGACTGTTTGCGTTCCAGATCAATGCATCAACTGCAGCGTGGGGCAATTAGCACCTTGAAATTATTCAGCAAGCTGAGGGGTGGGAGTTTTAGGGGAGGGTGGTGAGGGAAGGCTGAGAGCAAGCAGGAGCAACGACAGATCTTCCTGGGTACCGAAGTCAGCGGTGGGCTCCAGCCGAGCCCAAGCTCGGATACAGGCCCAGCTGGCCGATGTTTCTGTGAGGCAAAAGGGGGGCAGCCGACACTGCTCCCATGCAGCAGGGCACAGCACGAACAAGGAGAGCAGCAACAAGCAGATTGGGACTGGCTGGGGCTAAAGATACCTGCCCAGAGACCAAAGCTTCAGCCTTCTCTGCTGTATCCAGCGCTCCAAGCAAAGTAAAGGTACCTCATAAGCAGCCCCGGCTGTGCTGGGTACGTGCATGGGCATGAGGTGCGGTCTGGCCACAAAGCAAAGGTCCCAAGCAAATGCCAGCCTGCTTAGGGCTAGGCCCAGGCCCACGACGAGGCTCAGGACCGGTCCCTTTTGGAGAAGCGAGTGTCCTTGCAGAGGCTGCGGCCTTTGCTGCAGGACATGGGGCTTCTGCCACCGCCGCTCCTAAACACGAGCCTGCAGAAAAGCCAGGTACCAGAGACACAGCAAGGATTAAAGCAGCCACTTGAGAAAGCCCTGCTCCTCGCTAACAGGTCTCCATGCTTCTATTATTCATCTAGGATGAAAGGAAAACCACCTCTGTCCAAACGGTTTTCTATTATCAAGGATGTGTTTGCATCTAATCTGAATGGGGGAGGCCGAGGCAAGCTGACAGCAAAACTCTTTCAGGCACTGATGCTCTTAACACTTTGAAATCATGCTAATCTGGTAAGGCACTGAGGGAATTATGCAAGTAAACAAAGCCAGGCCCCGATAAGGAGCATTACAGATCGCACACACCACGTTATTTAGCACTCGAAGGGAGGGAGGTGGCCGTGGTTTGCATGGTTCCCTGCAGCCTGGTGCAAGAGAAGCTGCGGCGGCCAACTGCCCTAACCACTGATCCCTGTAGCCCACGACAAGCAAAATTAAACAGCAGGATGTGAGCACTGCTGCTCACAGCAAGGTTTTCCTGAGCATTAACATTTGATCACAGCACTTCCTTCGCCAGGATACAGAGAGATGCAGGAGGGCAGGCTAGAAACCAGGAATACAAATGGCCAGAACGTAAGGGTTAGCTGCAGACAAAGCTCGGGCAGGAGACAGCAGTTTTCCCTCTTGCCTCTGCATGGCTGGTTGATGTTCGGCAGAACTTGAGCCCTCTCTTCATTCCAGGTTGCTTCATGCTTTGTGAAAATGACGCAGGAAGGCTTCAAACTGTTGCCCATCCTCCCACGGCACTGGCTTCGCTGGGAGCTCGCCCGTGATCTCCCTGCCGAGTCCCCCAGACAAACAAGCCTCGCAGTTGGAGGAAAGCTGATCTAACTCCTAAATCAACTTTCTAATTCAGGGGCAATTTTCAAAAGCCTCTCCCCGCTCCAGGACACGCAGAGCCTGACTTTGCACAAGCACTGCTCTCACCTCGGAAATAGCAAGGCTGCAAACGAAGCCCCCCAGCAGTCCCCCGGGGCTGCAGACACTTTCTGCAAAGCTCTGTTGCTACCTTCTTTGTCTCCCTTTCCTTATTTCTCCAATGGGGATATGAACCCTGTCGTTTCAGGAATGCTGATGAGTGACTAATAGCTGCAAAGCATTTGGAAGGTAAAATGGTCTGGGTAATTATTACCCTGAGTGACAAAGAACAAGACAGTTCAAGAGTACACACTGGTGGATTGCAACACCCCGCAACGAGGGAGCACCCAAAATCTCCCAGCAAAGCCTGCTCAGGTGGCCAGGCCCAATGCTGTACCCGGGGAGAGGCGCTATGGTGTGTTCACCTCATCTGCAGCATTTGATTCTGTTATCATGAAGGTAAATGCCAGTGGATAAAAGGGATGAATGGGTGAAGATAAGGGGAAGGCTGGCTCCAAGAGGGGCCTCTGGCAAATTTGGCTGAAACCAGCCAAAAGAGAGGCTCATTCAGTGCACGTGTGCAAATCTCACTTTCTTATGGAGAACATTGGTGTTCCTGAGACAGCCAGGCTTTGGGGTAATCCAGCACTAAATTCCACGAAATGGCAACTTTAGGTGCAATTAAAAAAGAGATGCTTTCCACGGCAGGCTGTATACTCCGGAGGCTGCCAGTTCACCCAAACAAGACAGCACAGGATTTTACTTCTTTATTTCTACTCCCTTAACCATGAGATCAATGTAGCCAGACATAGAAGAAATAGGCACAAAATTCACTTACGCTTAGATGGGTCTCATGCTAAAACATAGTTTTCCCCTATTTCTCCAGAACATTCAGGACAAATACAAATATGGAACAGGACTGACACTGGAAAGCAAACAGCATTTAGTCACCCACACAGACCTCTAACAAGCACTTTACTGCATAAGTGAAAATCCTCTGCAAAAGCAGTTTAGTTCAGGGGAAGGAAACCTTTAGGAGAGTGGTAGGAGAACTCCCTGACTGCCCATTTGTGGGAAATTAGAGGTAAAAACAAAACATAAGAGGGAAACCAGAATGGTTTAAGCGGGAAACCTCCAAACTGAGGAAGCAGTAGGGCTGTGGTGGCCTGCTAGCAGGCAAATATAAAGTGTTTGTGTGCATGTACATCCATACGCCTATATATAACACACAAACACGCCAGCTTCTGCATGCACTGCGAGGCTCTCCCCTCCCTGCCAGTCCCATTTTCAGCCGGTATCAGGCTCACAGGACAGGCAATTTGTCTTCAGGCCACACATATGAGCTGGCATCAGGAGAATTTGTCCCCTTCTTGACCCCAGCATGTTGGTTCGTTCTATTTCTGTATTTTTGATCTGTAATCCATGACAGAGGTTTTTGGCACTGTTGCTGGAAGGTCAGGAAGGACCACGGAAGAGTAAGTCCCAGGCACGGAGCTCTCACAGAGCATGAACTGTCAGCTGCCCCGCCAGGAATTTGCTGTGCTTTGAATTCAAAGAATCTCTTCCAAAAACAAACAAACAAAACACAACGCTCAGGCCTCTATGCCAGGATGGTAAGCTGGTGGCCCAGAGCTGGTGGCAGAGCCCAGGGAGCATCCCACACTCAGACGGGGCAGCTGACCTTGGGGAGATGCTTGGCCACAAGCCTGTGAGAAGGGACGAGGTGAGATGGAAAAAGCAGATTCCTGCAGGAGGGAAGCCCTCTGGGAGCTCCTGCCCAGCACTAAGCGTGCTGCTGGCCAGCTGGTTTATTAGTGGTGCCCAAAGCAGGAGAAAGCGTCTGCAGAACTGCTGAAGGCCTAAGAACCGTTCTGTGGATTCCCTTCTCCCTTCAAGGACTATAAACGATGCTTTGTAATGTAGATACTACTATTGATAGGTGCAGGTGAACATCTGATGATTTCTAGTGTTGTCTTGTTGAAGGCTTCAACAATGGAGTCCAAGACGTGCCAAAGAGGACAGCACGTTTGGCCAGGAGGAAGACTTTGGTCCCAGGTTCTTGTGAACCAGAGAAGCCAGGCTGAGGAACTGGAGACAACTGTGAGAAAGAGCCATGTACATCAACAGCGTGGCGATAACTACGTCAGGATGAACCTACCAAATGCACGACCTCTTCATGAGCTCCCAAGCAAATTCATGTATACACATGTTAAAGGTCCTAGAGGAAGACATCCAAAGGGAAAAACAAAACAAAGAAAAAAAAAGAAAGCTATGGGGGCTGGGTTTTCAAATGATAAAAGACCACAGATCTTGAAGGAATGGCACTTTGGAGTTTCTAAAGCCCCAATTCCCATGTCTCAAGGTCTCAAAAAGAAGGTGGACACAGGTCAGGTGCTTCCCCTTGCACAAGGCAGGCATGTATCTAAATAGGTGAAAGCAGAGAACAGGTGGGTTCTACATTCCCTACTGGAGACAAACCACAGCATCCTGTTTTTCAGTGCTCAGGTTTAAAAAAATCCTCTAAACTTGACAGTTCTCGCCCCTCGGTCTAACAACACGGTACCAGAGGACTTTGTTACTGCAGATGCTCCATCACAGGATCGCCATGCCCGCAGCTCCGTGCACCACGCATGGCCCACAGCCCTTGCTGGACAGGGACAGTCCCTGCAGGATGAGGGCATTTCATGGACTGAGCACACATTCCCACTGCCTCTCCAGCTTCTCAAAACATGTTTTTCCCTGGGTGGAAAACAGCATCTTCCCCCCTCCAAAGGCCCACCTCCGGTATCAGCATCCAGGTGCTCCCCCGGCCACGGCGGGTGCATCGTCACTGCTCACCCACCCGGGCTCTGGCACGTGAGTTTTCTGTTTAATAAACTTTCCTGCAGTTTGTGCTCCTCCGTAACCCCGCGGCAGTAGTCATGGCGACAAAACCGGGGGCCTTGGCAACACACCAATGATGCTGCAAATCTACGATGACTAATCCTAAAAGCCTAATTTGTAGGACTCATTTAAATGCTTAAAGATATGCAGGTCACCACAGGGGTCGGCTTAATGGCTACGGCATATCTGGTGGTGAGGCAGTTGTTACGGGAGGAGCAGCCAGGGCATCTTCTGGCCATAAAATCAAGTGGGTTTTTAACGCAAGATGCAGACTAAAGAGATTAAATGGAAAGTAGAATTTAAACGTAGGCACGATAACAAACCCAGCTGATTCCCAATCAAAGAGCTGGTCAGAGCTTCCAAATGAAACGCTCTTTTAAATAACAATCCGACACAACAATACCGCTGATACAGTACTGCCTGGTTTATTTCTGCCTATTCAGAACGCAATCAATGCTCTTCTCAGCACATCTTGCCCAGGAGCTCGCGAACCCGTGGCGCAGCAGTGCCGGTGACCCCGCTGGAGGCACGCAGCGGGTGCAGAGGCAGCGGCACAGCGCTTCCCAGCTCCGCCAGCACAGCCCAGGCACCCAGCACCTGCCCCGTGCATCTCCCCCGGGGGAGCACGCACAGAGCAGCGGCTCTCGTTACCTATTCAACGTTTCAGACTTTCAGCTCTTTGCTGGCACTAAAAAATTCATGGCCACATCTCCAGTTAATACGCTGATGACGCCAGCGAGGGAAGGGAGCCAAAGTAAGTATATTGCTCGAGCTGCGCCCGGCTGGGCCAGCGGGGCAGCGCCAGAGCCATTGGCTCTTTTTTTCCACAGCTTTTGCGTCTCTCCTCTCCAACTGTCTGCCACCTGGCATTTAACACACATAGGCACAGGGAGGGTGGCCTCTGCTAACACACACATCGGCAAGACCCACTCTGCACAGGCTCCCTGTCCCTCTTTATATAAATAAGGCAGTAAGCAGGCATGCTGTAGGCAATATCTTACCCCACGGAAAGCAAATCACACTGGCCTGAGGCTCGGAGTCCTAACTATAGTGCTAAATAATCATCACTCATCTGATTTATTGTGGTTTTGAGTAAGCACTCACGTCACTCTCTTTAACCCCCTGCCCTTCCCACATGGGCATCTTCCAGGAGAAAGATGTCTTTCATCTGGCCAGGAGCTGCGACACGAAGCACATCCACAGGGCAGAAAGGAGGCAGTATTACTTAAAAGCAGATAAAAAAAATATTTGGCTGGCAAAATCCTAGTTCCACTTATCAGGACTTTCCCCTCTTTAAAACTGGATGCAATGTAATTGCACTTGCCGTTGTGGCTGACACTGAGCCAACTCAAGTGCAAAGCACCGTTGGTTCCCTTCATTAGTTTGTCAACGTTTCTGTTCCTGCAGAGGAAATTAAGTTTAACCAGGAGTTATCTCCACTCATACTTCATTATATTGCTGTAATAAAGCAATAGCAACAACAATAATTATTATGGGTACTAATGACTCCTACTGCACCTTCAACAGCAAAACGTGCCACATATATATAATGCTTGCTTGGATGCAATCGTGGCTCTTCTTGGGTTAATCTTCACAAAACAAAGGCTCTGTAAGTCCTGAAGATGGACTCAACCTCTGCTCTTGTGAAAAATAAAAATCTTTGCTGACCTCACTGGGGGCTGAACCAGTGATCCCAGAGTACTCGGACAGTTCGACGGCATCTCCAGTCACCTATAAGAGCACCTCTGGCTGCTGCCGTGGCACCACCACTGTCACTGACCACAGAGGTGCAATACAGCATTAACAAGATGCATCTGCTACAGCAAAAAGCCTGAATACAGATTTGTACCATCAGTGCTGATATCCTGGTCCTAGTGCCTGGGTACAGAAAGGCACGACTCTGTTTTCTGTGATCAGGAACAGAAACGGCAGCGTCATACACTGACTGCCACAAAGGATGGGAGCCCAAACTCCACTGTCCGAATCCCTGTGTGACCACACAGAACTTGCATCAATCACGGCTCCGCTCCCCAGTGGTGATAACAGGTCTGGGTACCCTCTCCTCAGTACTACTGTGAGGCTTTAACTAAAGCACCCGTGACATTTTGTGATAAGTAGTGTCATAAACCTCTATGCTGACCGAAACCCTGGATATGTGGATGTAAAGAGGGCTTTTGCTCATGGCTTTTTCAGCCAGGGCTATCTGAACTTTTCTTGTCCAAGCAACAAACCCCGCAGGGTCCCCACCAGCAGCGCAGCTCACCGCTGCTGCCTGCGTCACCTCCCACGGCCCTGCGTGTCCCCTTGTCCAGGGACCAGGGGTGATGCTTTCCCAGGGGTGATGCTTCTTGCCCTGCCCCTGAGGCTGTCACTGTCCCAAGCCCTGGCCAAGGCACGGCCACCTCGTGGCACTGCCCTGCTGCTGGGAACGCTGCTCCAGGTCTGGCACAGCCAGCACCATGACAGTGTTTTGCTGCAGACCATAGCTCGTGCCGCACCTCTCCAGCACTGGGCATGAGCACCGTGGGGTTTTACTCCATTTCCGTAGCTGCATCTGCCTGGACATCTGGGTACTGGCCTCAGGTCCTTCCGGCAGCCCGCAGGGGCTCGGGATGGAGCAGGCAGTGCCCTTCTAGCTGCAGCCCAGCTGCAGGAGATGAGCTCCCTATAAAACAGCCCATGATGCTGTCGAGCGTTCGATGGCTGCCGCATAAGCAATTGCAAAATCTATTCACTGCTAGGCTTTACACTCACCTCCTGAAAACGCAGTATATACCACGGACATTTAAGGCGCAGCCCAACAACGCATTAGAAAAGGGCCGTGAGGACCGACAGCATGGTCAGTGGAACATGCAATCAGCAGAGGTGTCTGAAAAGGCATTTACCATTGCTAAAGCTTCGGGTAGAAGAGAAAAACAAGACTAGAGAAAGAGGGACAGGAGACAGAACAGGTTGCTGTGAGGTCTAGGGGACGTGTGAGCCCTTCTCAACATCTGCAGGAGGGTCTGAATCCAGAACAAGAAACCCTGGGATGACGCTAGTTAAATGCTTCAATGAATTGGAAGTTATCTTCCAGTATATTTTTAGTTGGCACCAACAGGCATTACATAATGGCTATTATATAACAGCACTACAGCTACAAATACTCTCGTTTGGGCTTTTTGTTTGTTTCTTCTTTCTCTCTCGTCTTTTTCTTTTTCTATTTTTTTAAAATCTTCTTCTTAGCGGAAAATTGATCAATAATTGCACTTTCTATCAAACGAGGGAGGCAAATCCTTAGGAGAAAAAATCAAATGGAGTAAAAATATTGTTACTAAGCCTATGTGCATTTCTCTCTTGCCCAACCTCAAACAGAATTAACTATTCCCAGAATAGAAATTCCACTAAGGCTTATCTGTAGTTTAAAGGGACAGGCTGTGATTCTGTGTAGACACTAAATTTCTCCATACTGGAAGGTTGTTGTTTATCTTTTTTTCTTTATTTTTTTTTTTTTAATCTCTTACTGATGATAGCTCAGAAGATAAAAATAAAGGAGGGGAGCACGACGCAGAAGATGCTGAGGAGAAGCTGATGGAAATTTGCTTTATCTGCCAGCAAGATCAATGCCAGTTGGTGCCCCTTTAAAATCTTCCCCTGGCATATATATATGTTTTTAATCTTTTCTTCTGAACAGCCGTACTGGCAGAGCAACAGAGACTTTTGCTTCCAAACTAGGTGCTGCATGAAAAAAAATGAAAGTTTCCAAAAGCTGGAAATATTCCTTTTCCTTTATTTTGTATCTCTGGACCTAAAAAGAGCCGAGGTGGGTGTTCTGCCTCTGAAGGCAAAAATAAAAACCAGTTCAGTGGCACAACACGAGCTCCCGCATCACGCTGCCCTGCGGGCTTAGGCAAGGGCTCGCTTTGCTTTTGTTATCCCAGCACAGAGCCTAACAAACAGCACTCTCAGTAACTCTGCCTTTTTTCAGGCTCGTCCTCTTTGAAACAAATGAGCTGATTCCAGAAAGAGCAGAAGACATCATCTGACATAACCACTTTGCTAGCTAGCTGCTCCCCTCTGCCGTTTCACTCTCCCACCTCCCCAGATCTGGTAAGGCCACCGATGCTCTCCTAACTCGCGCTAGCTTTATAAATACACCAAAACCAGGGCTACCTAGATGGGAAGGCATCGTGCTGAGCACATCGCTGGGTGCCACACACAGGAACAAAAACAACCCTGCGAGAGCAGAGAGGGAACAAATATAAATGCAGCTGCTTGGAGTGCACTGAGTAAATTCAGAGGGCTTTCTGCCCTTAAAAGCTTTCGTGGCACAGAGCAGACCCCACTACTGAGAGTGGCTCTGGAGGCAGCAATTGCAGCCCGGTGTAGAAGGAAAGCCTGGCAGGGCTGGTCACGTAAATGCAAGTGAAAAAAAAAAATAAGAATAGAGGACAAAGTGGGAGCAGAAGGGATAAAAATGAGTTAGCTGGCATGATGATGCTAGGTTTGGGCTAAAATGCGGTTAGGGGAAGATGGAATAGCTTACAAAAACCTTATCAAATGTAGCGAGGTATATTACTGCATGAGGAATACTGCCTTGCTCTGGTTTGTGGACTTTTGACACTTAGGTATTATAGTCTTGAGTAATTAAGTTGAGAAAAAAGCAATTTGCTGGAAAAGCTGGCTCAAGAAGTTGTTGGAGCTGGGAAGCTATCAATGCATGGGAGTCCTGCTCCGCAGTGCTTTGCAAGTGGTCCTCAGCAACCACAAAGAATACGGCCATTTGTCATTTAGGACAGAAAATATTAGAGAAACAAGTATCAAAACAAGCAAAAGCAGCAAGTTTGCTTGCATTTGTCATGGTTTTCTTCTCTATAAAAACCATTAAGGGATTTTACAATAACTGATCACTTGCAGCACTGGGAAATAGCAGAAACAAGCTTAACAGAGACAAATGTTCCCAGTTCTCGGGAGAAATGCTCCTAATTCATTTCAAAGAACCCTGCCCTGCCGAGCCTCCAGCCCCAGGTGCTCAGGATAAAGGCTTTTGATACCGGTTTGGATGCAGGATTGCTTCTGCTGCTGAGTGCCCTTCCCAAGATCAAAGCGCTGCAGGCACGCACGGCACAGCAGCTAACTCCCTGGTTAACGAATCCTTCTACGTGGTTGTACGCAGGTATCGGCAGCTTGTTCATGCATGTATGCAAATGGGGGAGGAAAAAAAAAGAGACGTCCTCAGGAACCAGCAGCTGAGGATAGGGCCGGGTGCTGTTTATCGAGCAGCCGCGTGCAGTTGCTGCTGCAGCACTTGGTTTGAGCCGGCAGCAAACAGCCCGGCCCCAAGCAGAGCGGCCACAATGGGAGCGCGCCTGGGGGTCTTCCTGCCATGTGGGCTCACTGGGGGGCAATAAAAAAGGATGTTTAATTTAAAAGGAAGGGATGCAGTGTGCAGACTGTGTGAACTTTTAAAAATCAGGTTTCACTCTGACGTACTCAAGGTTGGGCCAAAGAAAACTGCTGGACTCTCTGAGGACAGAGGACAGCCCTTCTCCACCAGGAGCTTCCTTTGTCCAGCTCCCAGCATCCCGGCCAGCGGGGGAATGAAGAGCTGCTTAAGAAGGGCTCCACGTGCAACTCCTGCGCTCAGGGATCAGCCACTGCAAGCAGCCTGGCAGGAGAGCAGCTGCAGAAAGGACCCCTGGGTTTTACCCCTGCTCTGCGACAAGCGTGTGCTCACGCCTGAGCCCAAAGCACTGAGCCCAAAGCACTGAGCCCACCAGCCCGGTGCCCGGGAGGTGACACAGGGCAGCAGCTAACACCTCCCTGTTGGCCTGCTCATCTCCATATCTCAGCACACTACAGCTCCCTTCCCCACCCAGCCCCTCTGCAGACACCTTTGCATCAATCCCCCCTGACACCTCAATCCCCTCTCCAGTGAGAGCAGCAGTTATCCCTCAGCACCTCGAGGCACGATGCACTGAGGTTCAGCCTGGTGGTTGTTCAGAGCTCGCTGGTTTCTTACTTTTACGAGACTTCTGGGGAAGTGCATGCAAGAGGGGCACAAAAAATCCCAACTAACCAGCTGCAGTCCCAAGCACAAGCCTCCACAAACATGCTGCTGCCAGGTGAAAACGCCAACCTCACTGTAGAAATTGTTTCACCGTGTTTAAGATGGAATTAAAACATATTTAACTCTTATAAATGATATGTAATAAATTTAAGAATAAAATAAAAAGCCTCAGATCTGCGAAATATGGACCATTAATCAAACAGACACTCTGAAAGACCTCACTGTGAAGTCTCCAGTGATTAGCTATGGGCACCCAGCCAAAGAGGTCTGCAAGCTCTGTTTCACTGACATGTATTTTTAAACTAGCTCCAGCAAAGAGAGGGCCATTTTGAGCACAGAATATCGGTTTGGGGGGCTGGGACAAGGCCCTGCCACAGATTATCTTGCAGAGCATCTCTCCGTACCTTGGTTCTCCCCCTCTAATACTGGGCTAACATGCCATCTCCTAATGCCTGCCTGGTTTTTAAGACCAAATCTGCAGAGCATGGACCACCTCTTCCTACATTTATACAGCACGTGACGTGATTCTCTCCCTGTTCGGTGCTGAGAGGTGCGTACATCTGTAATGTACACCATATGAAATGTAAAAAGGCAAGGCTGAACGATCATCAGGCATAACACAGCCAGTCTCTGGTGATGCCATTACCCCTAGATCCTTCCCAATTCCATTTAATGCATTCTTTTAAACCACCCGGTGATAGAGAGTCTATGGCCTCTTTAATAGCACATTGATTAAAGGCACTGCCACAGGCTCGTGACACCAACTACCAGAAGCACCTCTCAGACTGCATCAGTGTCCCCCGAGCCCCAGGTACACCGAAACCTGCCTGGGCTGGGGCAGGAGAGCTGGCAGCTCATCAAGCCAGGGCCTTCTGCTGACTCGTGCTGAGCAAAATATCTATAAGCTTCTCACAGGTTGCAAATTGCCCAGAATGCTACAGGGACAAAAGGTTATGCTGGTAACAAATACAGAATTAAGCCGACAGATTTGGAAGATTAGTAAAATGTTGCTTTCCATTCAAAATAAAAATAAAAAAAATAAAAAAACAGATTACTTACAAAAAAAACCCCACAACTCTCCCCACAGTGTTTACTCTCCTGAGATGCAGCGAGAGATTATTTGCATTACTGCAGATCATCACGTAGACAAAAGCAAATGTTTAACGAAAGGGAGAAGAATTGAGAGGTTTGGAAAATAATGCCAGTTAAGAGGTTTTCAAATTGGTCTGCCTGAAAGAAGATGGGTAAACAGTGCTCATCTGAGCTCTCTAAAAGCAGGAACCACTTAGGGGGTGCAGAAGACCTGCAGACTGGTGGTCAGCACAGGGGCCCGGGGGATCACGGTTCCCAGCGTCAGTCCCACAGCAGTTCCTGGATCCAGCTGTAGGTGCTACTCGGCTGGACACAGCCAGAGCCTGCTCCTCTGTTACGGCCTCAGCCCCGCTCTCTGAAAGCCATGGTGGGCATTCGGACTCGCAGTAACTGCTGCAGTTTCTGGAGATCCTCCAAAAAGCGAGGTTTGTAACCCAGGGGGGCTCTGAGGGCGGATTCCTGAGCGGGCACCACTGCTCCTACCTGCTCACCCTGCAGGGAAGGGAAACCCTGCGTGGGGAGGTGCTAATTAAAAAAAAAAAAGAACAGTGCAAGCAGAAAAGCAGACATTGGTATCTTCAGCATGCTCTGCCAGCTGGGAGCAATTTGATTTATCACGCAGTTTTGTTTTAAAGGCTTGTACCACCTAAGTTTTTAATACAAGTTTTAATAAAAGTTTTAATACAGCGGATGAGACGCCACCAGGAAAAGCCATGTGCTTGTTTCAGAAAGATGGTTCTTGCCCCCAAGAGTTTACATTTCAATCTGACACAGGAAGACAAAGCACATAAGCAAACTGCATTCTGGCTGCTTTTACAGCACTAGAAGTGTTAGGAGAGTAAAGGAGGTAAGCACAGACAAGAATATTTTAAATTCATTTCTGCAGACACGATCAGAGAAGTGCAAAGTGGAATTTCTCTGCGCATTGCAGGGAATCAAAAGCCAAATAAAGTCCCATGACAGGACTTAGCAGAAGCTCAGCGCAAGCTGTTGAGCAAAGAAATAAAACAGGCATCTTCATATAAACGCAGGTCCCGAAAGAGCCGATCGAGAGAGATGACGGATGCCCCAGACACGGAGGCTTACAGGCACTGCAGACTGAAACATTTGCTCCGCAGCTTTACCCTCCTGTCTCAAACAAGTTGATCGGTGGAGACGGGCACACAGCCCTGCTGGCAACCCTGCTGCTCGGCATGCTCTTCGGCTGATGCACTTGCCTTTTTTCGGGCTACCCCCTTCAAGCCTGTTTCATAAGTGCTACCCTGGAGCAGCTAAACACTGATTTGTATGGAGCCACACCAATCTTGGGTCCTAAAAATATAAATAAGAGGATAGCTAACTTCTTCAGCTCTGCTGTGCCTTGTTGTTGTTGTGAAGCGCCACGGGACAGCGCGGTATGAAAGAGGGCATAGAAGCAAAGCGTCCCGCGGAACAAAGCCGTTGTGTCTGCCGTGGACTCACATGACCTCTTCCTTAGGGTAAACAAATCTGGACTTCTTCTGAACCTGACACAGTCAGAGACGACTCTCCAGTCCCAAGACTCCCAACTGATCCTGAACATGAAAGAAAACCTTAAACGCTGGGCTGTCACAGCACAGATGGCCCTTTATACAGGTGATAGAAATGCCTTGACCTGCTGGACTCATCGTGTTCGTCATCGATAATAAACTTACCATTTATTAACCTTTTAAAACTTTCCTATAAACATGTCTTTAATGAAAAGGGTGATCCTTCTTCTCAATATAGCTGGTCATCACCTGCGGAGCTTCTCTGTATGGACAATTTACTCCTGAATCCCATGATGGCCTGAAATTTGGGGGAATATTACCTATGCTTGGGAAGCAACGCGTTCCCTGATGCTCAGGGATCTCACCACGCAGCTCGCAGCCAGCCCCCAGCGGGACAGCCCAACCCGCAAGGATGCGGCACAGCCAGCGAAGCGCACACGGACATGCCCAAGTCCCGCTGGCCTCAGTGGGGATTCAACACCCGCTCAGCACCTGGAACTAAAAACAGGGGGTCCTCCCAAAAGGCTGCTCACAAACCATCACCCTGGAGCCTGCATGACTTCAGCCCACTCCAGCACAGCGGCTGAGGATTTATATTGCACATAAAAACGTTGTTTACAGTGGTGCAATACTGAGCGCTCTGAAGGAAGGAGACAGCCCAGCAGCGGTTATCATCAGCTGACAGGGTCACCATCCTATTTACCATGAAACCACTCTTTCTTTTCCTGCCATTTCCTTTATTTAGTCTCCAACTTGCAGCAGCCTCCGTCACCACCTGAGCCAGACGCCACCCCAGCGTGGGAGCTTTGGGCACTCCGGGATTGGGGCTGCAAGCAGCAGCCTCTAAGGTTGCAACTGAGCATCTGCGTAATGGAGAGGACACAAGGGGAGGTATATCATCCCAGGCCAACTGAATTTTGGCATCATCCCTATTAATAATACCAGGTGCTTTTAATATTAAACAAAACGCCCAGGAACAAAACCAGTGTAAGCACTGGCCTACACACAGAAAACTGCTGAAAAACTGCAACTGCATCAGAGCTTCACTGCTTCTTAGAGCCAGCCCATTTAGATCCACTGCTGTGAGCACTGCCACTGTAGCTGTGGCCTCTTCCACTGCCCAAAGCTAGGGAATGGGTCTCATGCCTCATTCCCCTCAGTGCCAGATCCCCCCCAGCAGCAGCGTGTCCTCATCTCCATCGCTGCTGATCTCACTCTCAGCTTCCAATCCCGCTCACCTGACCCTACACCCCCGCTGTTTATAACTTTCTTCTGCCTCTGCACTACAATGCTAACAGCAGGGCCAGAAACCTCCCTTACCACCACCCCAAGGGTCCCTGCTCCCGCCGGCAGCACAGAGGCAGGGGCACAAAGCTGGCTTTCCTCTCACCTCTCCCAAACCCAGGGGTACAGCAGGCACGATCTGCACTACAGTCTGTGAAAACATACCCCAGACTCAGTGTCATTTCAGACACTTTGAAAAACTCCAGAGTGCAAAACTCTGCACCAGGGCTGAACAGTTTTAACAAGGAAGGCAAAGGTGCCTTCGGGTGCACAGACACCTCCCCTGCCACAGCACGGGAGCTCTTCAAAGAAAAGGCTGTCAGTGTTTTGCAGCATTTCCTTCCAAGATGCTCCCAAGAATGGTTTAAATTAAAAAACAGAACAAAGTCAGGTCCCCTTGCTGGACAATGCAATCCCAGGTAACCAAATCCAGCAGGGAATCAGGCAAAGGCCTCGGGCGTTTTACTGGAAGCACTGGGCGCAGTTCGCACAAGGCGGTACGATCGGCTCTACCTATAACAAGTTTTCAACTTTTGCTGACACAGTTCATTATCTTACAAAACAAATTGCTCCAAGTGAACTGTGACATTAGTGTGTGCGATTCTCCAGTCGCTCAGGCTATTAATGTTTAAGATGTAATTAGAAGTAAGGGTAGAAAATAGCCTTTGCAGAATATTTTTCAGACCATTAGTTGAAAGAATTTTCCACGCGATTTCTCTCTGGCATTTTTGAGTGCAAGGGCCTCCTCTCTATCAAGTGCTCCCCACCCCGCTAAACACTACGTGTTTGCGGCAGTCACACCAGCTCCCTCCCAACATGCAGCAGCATCTCCAGCTCTCATCCCACTCCTTGGCCAAAGCGGAGAAGACCAGGTCAAATCAGACACAGGCTGGCAAGGGGCTGCCTGGTTACACTCGCCTCCATTGAAAAAGGCCAAATCAAGCTTACTCTCTGACCCGTGAGTCCCTCCTGGTAGCCAGGCTGCTGAAGAATTGAAGAAGCAAGCTGGGAGAAAAAACACAATATATCACAGCACACCTACCTGCTGTAGAAATACGCATTGTTACTATCCAGCAACAGAGACTGTCCGCTCATTAACGTACTGTTCATTAAACCAGCACTTTCCTATACGGGAAATCCCTCACATTAAGCCCCTGTCACGTGCTCAACTTGGAAATAAGGTACCTTCTGTGCTCTTTTAAAAACCTTCTTGCCACCTAGAACATTCTGCAATGGCTGCTTGGAAAAACCTACTTGCTGAGCACGTGAGTATTTCAGCTTGTTGCTCCCTGGACCGCATTGCTGTTATTCTTTAAGCTGTAGCAGAGGCTAGGAGACCTGGTCGTGGACCAGAGCCCAGCTGCCTCTAGCTCACTAGGGAAAAGAAATCAGAAAAATTCAAAAGCAGGAAAAGCAGCAGATGAAAAGCAGTGTCTAATTCGTTTTCTTTTCCCAATTTTCCACTGAGTGCTTTTCAAGCATCATCTTTCCATTCTCAAACGAGGAGGCAGGCTGCGCCCCACGCCAGCAGCCCAACTAATCAAAATTGACAACAGCGTCCCCACTTAGGGCAACCCATCAAAAACATACCAAACTCAACCACAGGAATCTCTATAGAATAGTGCTTTTTGTTGGTTTTTTTTTTTTTTCATTCTACGTTTCCCTCCAGAAACTTTCTGAATGAGTCCTGGGGAAGGACTGAGGGTTGGCACCAAGCACAACCTGAAACACCACGGGGGCTATCGGAGCCCTGCACAAGCACTCCAGCACGTGCCTCCTCTGCCGTATGGAAGAGCCCTGTCTGAAATCCAGTTTTGCCCTGCCAACAGACCATCAATTCCCCCTGCCATGTAATCTAAGCTGGACATATTCAAGCAACGAGGCTTTCACGCAAGTAAAACTGCCCATGCCCTCCTCCTCCCCATCATGAAGAGCTGGGCTCCCTCCAACCCCCTTCCCTTCCTCCAAAGCCACACTTTTCTGTGGGGCTGCACATGTAGGGGCCCTGATGTTTTGGATATTTCATCCACATTTGGCTTCGGCACATGAATGACTCTCTAAGCCCCAGTGGCAGAACATACGTGCTTAATATGCTTAAAATTAAGCAGGTGCACATGCCTTAAAGGTGCAGCCACTGCTCCACCAAGAGCGTTGATATTAAACCTCCTGTTCTCAGCAGTGTTTTTTGTTGGGGTTGGTGAAGTATACTCTGCAGCTGCTTTGAACTTCATGTTTATGAGACGCAGGTTGTACTTTTGAAAACGAACTGGTTTCAGTTTGTGGTTTCCTTTCATCCAGCTGGGAGGCAATCTGAGAAGCTGGCATGGATTGTCCTTGATTCTTGGACACACAAATACATTTCCTTGTAAAGGTACGTACAAGCCACTCAACCAGGCACATTGTGGCATGCTGCAATATTCATCTAGGTCAAGAATTTGTTTACACAAATTCTAAAAATGAATTTGTCTGGGGGGAAAATGATCTCTGTTTAGAGCATAGAGACATGGTAAACATCCATCAGAGCAGGCACTCCTGTCTGCTGCAAACAGCAGAGAGCTTGTTTGAGAGCCTGTTTTATTTTCGTGTTCACTGGTTGAAATGCCAAAACAGATATCCACCAGGGGCTGATCCACACCATGACCCACCTAAGTCCTCATCCCAGATCTCCAAATGCTCAGGCCTAGCTTTAAAAACAAACAAACAAAAAAACCAACAAGCAAACATACAAACCAACCCCTAATTCACCCAACTTAAAACCTGTTATCACTCGGGATTTCAGTGGTCTGAGAGCAGTACTCGGGCAGCTCCAGGGGATGCCCTCCTCCCTTGGATTGTTCTCACTTATGGATGTTTATGTCTGCTATTGTGAGCTATTTAATTCACCAACTAAGGAAAACATTGCGTTGATCCTGGACCGCTAGATCCTGGCAGGTGCTCTCAGTAGATATATCAAAGCTTGAAATTCCAATATATATTGCAGTTTTAAGCTAGAGTTTAAGGACAGGCTTCTTTAAAAGAGCAGCTTAAATAATTTCACTGAATCCCCTTCTATAGCCCTGTAGAAATATATACACATAAATGCACAAATATAGGTATATACACACATGCATTATATAAATTGGCAACTCTTAATTACACAAGTTCAGCTCAAAGTGCTTCAGTAAATAAACACTTTACCCAAGCCCGGAGAAGCAGAAGAGAAAAACAACTGTGAAATAAATACCTCGCAGACACGGTTACTTCAGCAGGACTCCAGAGATTACCGTTTATTTAGTACTTACAATCTGCTCAGCAATGTACAATATACAAAAATAAAGAAATCAGGTTTTTGGGGACCCTCCAAGGGCATGTCAGCCACACACCCGGTGCTCCTGGAACCTCCGACCCTCGCAAAGCCACCTCTCATGTTATGAAACTCTTCAATTTCACATACTCCACAAACAACTCAAAATAAATGCAGACTGACTGTGGCGATATGGTTCATTCCAGCTTTAGAAACGCGATAAATATGGAAGAGGGGAAGCTGGAACTGAAGAGGGATCGGTAAGTCTTGCAAAATAAAAATGAAAATGTTTTGGTAGAACACTGCAAGAGCAAACCCAGGAGAAAATGGACAAAACTGATGCAAAGAAAACTAGTAACATGTCTACCATCTTTTGCCTAGATGGTATGCAAAGAGCTAGGAGAGGGATTATGGAAGAAAAGGGAAAATAACTTGTTTTTTTTCTGATACTCTGAAGGAAGTCAGCTGCTGCCAACCACATCTTACACCTCAATGAGGTTTGTTGAGTCAGGAGGTTGGCTTTTTAAAACGCTGTGATTCAGACTGACATACATATACTTGTTGTATGTACTTGAATAAATCCAGATCTATTGTGATTCTTTCTGTTCATCTTCTCGGGCTGCAGCATTAAGTGTTCTTATTTATATGAACTTACTAGGGAAGGGAGGATAGGAACCTCCTGGCTCATCTCCTGTCCTTGCAGACATCACGCAGAGGACATCCATCCCATGGGCAATGCTCTTGTAGCCAAAAGCGAACCTGAGCTGACACCCCCAGTTTTCTGAGATGCATCAGTGTCTCAACAGAACAGGATAAGTGCAGATTAACGTAGACAACAGGTCTTCACTGTTATTATACATTGCAGTTGATGTGGCAATTCCTCTCTCATCACAGTATTGCGCCTGAGTAGGGTATCAGTCACCTAAAAGGAAATGGACATACAGAATCCATACCAGAAGCCCCCTTCAAAAAGAGCCCTCTGGTTTGTGGTGCAGGACGTGGGTGTAAAGACTGCGCAGCTGAAAGCTCTGACTGCAGATTAGTAAGCAACTCATTAAAGTTGCAAGACTTAAATAGGTATCCAATACATCAGGAATTGCAATTTCGCATTATGGTTATTTAAATGGCAGCTTAAATGCTTACAGGACTGCAACAATGAGGACTTGGTTTGGGAATTATCAGAACTTCGAGCTCTGGAATGACTTAGAATAGAGTAAAAACAGTGAAAAAGAGAAAAAAAAATCTTTTGGATTCAAGACTTCAAGACAACCTTAAGAGAGGACTCCTGAACAAACACTACCACAGGAGAGAATTCAGAAAACATCAATTTGTACAGCTCACTGCATAAAGCTTCTGTAAGCACAAATCATGATTCAGGATCTAATTAACATAACCTGACGCTAACACCCTTTCCAAATTGAATAAATGATTTGGAAGAAGAGTTGACTTGTATGTTTATTTCTATCATTGCCTGATTGTGTACTAAGTGCGTGAGCCATAAAAGCAACATATGGGAACTCTGCACTGTGATATAACCCCCAAGAAGCTACAGCCTTCCACTACAGGTAAACCTCACATGCTTTCTTGTTGCCTGTGTGTCTCTAAAATGCTTCACATCCTCAGCTGTGCAAGTCCTGTTAGTCTTGCTGTGCTGATAAAACATATTTCTGGAAGGTGGTTGCAGCTGAAAGACAGATTTACTGATGACACAGTCCAAAAAGATGAGAAGTGTTTTAACCACAGGGGTAGAAGAAGAGCGGGCATGCCTTTAGCATTATGCACTGAGTATCACAAGATAGACACGTCTCTGCCAAGGGAAGCTGGAAATGCAACTTGTTCAACTTTCTCATGTGTAAGCTGCATGCAAAATATTAGTGCCATGGTCAAATAAAACATTCTACCATTTTAGGCACATTGCCTAATTAGAGGCTATTGTTATCTGAGAACACTGTTTTTGCAGCTGTCAGGAAATTAAATAACCCAAGGGTAACTTGGAATTAAATGAAGCTGTACAAACACAGAGCCCAGCTCTGAAATCCTGACTCTGACAAGTAGCTTCTCTGCCTTCCAAGGGACTGAACATCTAACTAGGGCATGCAACTATCCTTTTCTATCATGCCACAGGATAACATGATACTGGTCCTTCTGGAGTGGCTGATGTCGCAGCTGTTTAGAGACTGGGAACTTGTGAATCCATATGTATGCACAGACACTGCCTTCTCTCCACTTAAATAATCAGCACGTCCTGAGGAAAGACCTTCAGTACAAGTGTCCACTAAGAGCAATCAAGGACTGATAAAAGGAAACACTTACACAGAAACCCCTGCATTGGTCTTGTTTTCAATCAGTTCTCCTCTTGCAATCCCTGGAACTTTAAACTTTGACAGCAATCTAAAAACTAAGCTGGTTATACTTTCTTAGTGGCTTTTTAAAAAATTAAACACAAAGGAGGAATGCATTTCCAATGGGACTGGCAATATCAGGTGAAACGCACAGAAACGTCCATTTGGAAAACATGTGTATGGCGGCCTCCTTTCTCAGCTCTCTGCCTGTGATTTCTGTCATGAGAAACAACTCTGATAGCAGCAGAAGAGCAAGGAGGCCTGGCCAGGCCAGACACGGATTTAGCAACAAATGGCACTGCACGAGGAAACTGAGTCATAATGCAGGGTGGTTATGATGTGGTAGCACCCTTCCCACCTGGCTGCAAGCAGGGGAGCGGTAAGTGACTTGCTACAGACTGCTGGGAGGGTTGCTGGAAAATCGAGTTTTTACAGCAGTGTCTTAGAAGAGATACTCAAATCTTTCGGATACAGTGGTAGGTGATGTCCAATTTTAAAATACAGACACCTGAAAGGAAATCTCGGCTCTAAGTTCAGGCAAAAACTGAACCGTCCCACAAAATGTATATGTTAAACAAGTCGCTCAGTCTCCTTTGTGTATCAGTTTCCTCATATGTGGGGGAAAATTCTTACCTCACAGGGGTATCATAAGACGGGAAGTATGAATGCACTCTAAAAACAAAGCATCATTATTATGTTTGGCTAAAAGTGCAGAACATGGCAAGGTGGATTCCAAAAATAATCATTATGTCCACTCTCGCTGGAGAACCAAGTTAGGAAGACAAATCCAGGTTAGGCTACAGCCTGCTCTCAGGAAATCAGGCTGCTCTCTTCCTTCCTCTTCACGGGATAATGCACCGCTAATAATGAGCAAACCTGGAAAATCAAAACCAGATCCGAGCTCCACAAGCTGGAGTCCGCTTGTGAGAAGGAAGAAAGGAGAAGAAATTAGCTTTTTTTTAATGGTAAGCAATGAAAGATGAAAAAGTTTGGCTCTAAATGTGTCCAGAGCATGGACACGGGTCTATCTGCCCCCCTGCCCAGGACTCCCTCCTAAGTGCACTTTGATGCCCCCTCTGTGCGATGACCAAGATGTCCCCAACCTGCCGAGCACGGCTCTCTGCTTCCAGCCACGAGGCCACCAGCCTGCCCGCGGCGCTCAGTGGTTTCACGAGCACACAGGCTCCATGGGCTGAAAGACCCAAGGACTTCGTCTCTGGCAATTGGGCTACAGGAACTGCAGAAATCAGCACATTTCCCACTTCCTGACAAAAAAAAAATATAAAAAAAAAATCCCTGTATTTCAAAATCTCTTGGCAAGGGCTTTGCTCGCAGAATCTGCAAGCCAGGGGTGGGGAGGACCCAGCCCTGACACATGCGGAGGGCTCAGGTTCCCACCAGCACGGGGCAGCAAGCAGTGCCTGCTGCTGAAAAACCAAGAATTTAGAAAGAAAAGACGACCAAAAAAAAAGGAAACCAATGTGGATAGACTCATGTTTTCAATTCTTTTCTATTTTCAAGTAAAACAGCCCAAGGAGTTTTTTTTTTTTTCCCCTTCCTTTTTTAAATTGCATTTCAGATGATATTTCACCGGGCTGACAGAGCAGTGCAAATAATTACATTTCAAACAAGACTGGAAGATGTAGCCACGAATTCCTAACAGTTGTATGACTGTAACCTTGAGGCTGTATGACTTAATCCTGAGCAAGATTAAACACTAAGATACAAGATTTTAAAAAGATTATGGAACTTTTTTTTTTCATAAAAGGGTGCTTTTTCCACCATAATCTCCAATCTGTTCCACTGTGGGGATGATTTATTCAGCAGGTCTGCAAGTGTACCCATTGTAAAAGGCTTTGTGAATCCTTTGGGACAGAAGCTACCTCAATTATTATTTATCACGGCCCTTGCCTGTTACACTATCAAAGCATTTCCACATGTTTACTAATTAATCTTTATAAAGCCTGTTACGAGGTGATTTAATAGGATTATCCCTATTTTTCAGATGAGGAAACTGAGACACAATGAGAGACTTGTCCAAGGTCAAAGAGAGAAGCCTGCAGCAGACCTGGGGACTTGAGCTCCAACTCCTTGTCCCTTCACCCTGCAACTGCAACAGCAAAGTCTCTCGCTGCAGAAAGGTTTGTTTCCCCAGCGGGCGGCCCTTCCACAAACCCTGAAGACACAGGACTTCGGCCTGACAGACACAGGGCGAAGATGATGGCTGGCCTATGTGTTGCTGTCAGCTCAACATGGAAAAGAAAGACCATCCCCTCTTTATGTGTTTTAGGATGGTTAGTGTAGGCTCATCGTTTCTAGATTAAGGTCACAGCACTTACGAAGGGGATGCCAAGGTGGGGAAGTCCAGTTCCTCATCAGGTGATGAACCTGAGAGAAGTGAGGCTTGAAACTTACGGTGTGGTCTAACTTACTAGCAGAGTTTGGGAACTGAGGGTTGGATGCTTTCAGCCTTGGGAAAAGGAGTTTATTTCACTGCCGTATCACCGATCCCTCTTGGAAAAGATGCTCAGCTCTCCCTGCGCTTCAGTTCCTGACCTGTGGTGGGGGGTAACAGCACTTCCTCATCTCTCACAGGGTGTTCTATAAAAAAAACCACTTAGGAAGCACAGAAAAAAAAATGCCTAATTGCAGTTTTACCAATATTTCAATATACAAATGCTCAAAAAGTTTTACAGGGTATATACAGCCTTGTCCCTTCCTGGCCATGGGGTGCACCATTTGCTGCCCTGGCTTGTCTCCACCAAGCCAGCACACTGCCATTAGCTCCAGACACAGGCAATCAACCAAATCAACCAACTCCCCTTAAGTCCTGCCTAAAATCTCTCTCTCTCTCTCTCTCTCTCTCTATATATATATAAATCCACTGGTGGAAACAGCATGCAAATGGCCAAATGCTCTCCAGCAGAAACAAACAAGCAGGGCTGCTACATCTCTGTTGAGCTGTATCTTGCTTTTAGAGATCAACCTAAAATTTCAGTGAATCATTCCATTGTTTCAGCCAGAAAAGCATTTTTTAGGTCCTGCGTTTATAAGAGTGGTTTGATAAGAGCAAGCCATGGTATCTATCTACTCATCTGTCTCAGATTGGAAAGTGTTAGGAAGCAGCCAAGATGTAATAAATTTAAAGGAGGAAATCATGGCCAGTCAAGTGGTTCAGGAAGAGATGTCTGGGCTTTCTCACCACGGGCTGTGAAACAAAAATAGATATTGATACACACCCATCTGCAGGAAGAAACAGTGAAAAATGTGTCTTATTTATGCAGTATTTCTTTAAATAGGAGCAGAGAAACTGGACCAAAAGTCTTTACGTGGCAGGCTACAAACATAAGGAATAATATGTGCGATCAAGATTTGCAAACCCATACACGTGTCAGCACTAAGGAGAAGCTGAGGTGATCCTTTACCCAGGTGACACAAACCAGACCTTGGAATATTACAGATTTCTCATCTTCCCTTCCCCCAAAAGATTTAAGTACCAAACCTTACTGCCTCTCAGGAGGGGTCAGAAATCCCACATCATCACAGCCCCCCAACATGCATATCGATCTACACTGACACACATGCATTGCAGCAAAAACCCTTCTGAGCAAGCACACATATCCCTCATTAGCCCGTAGTCAAATCCCCGTGTTTTTAATTTGTATTTAGGTCATTAATACCACATTACTTAAAAAAAAAAACCTGAAAACCACAGACACAGTATAGTCTGGCCAATACAGAGATCCAAAGGAGAGTGATTGTGCACGTGTTTAATAGAGAAAAACATCTTCTGCCTAGCAACCAGCCGGCTCTCCTGGCGGTCCAGGGGAAGGAATTCAGCGCTATAAATGTCAGCAAGCAAATTAAGCCACCGTGCCTGAGATACAAAGGCCTAGTCACTGGGCAATAAAAAATTAAAGGAGAAATAGTTACAGGAGAAATATTCAAAAAAAAACCAGATGTATCTAATAGCTTGCTTCCCCGAGTATCTTTAAATAAAGTTACAGATTGCTCTCAGCTAGATGGGTTCTGTGCTTGCACTTATTTATAAGCTGATTTCTTGCCCATTTTATATACAGGATGAGAGAGAGGATACTGAAAGCAATTTACCATTTTGATATTATTGAAAAAGGGACTCAATGTGGTACTAAAGTATACGATGGTCCTGAGTCCAAGGTCAGATAGGGAACAGGTTGTCTGAGGATGATGGTTATCAAAACAAAGCACTGCCAGCAGGGGGGCTTTTTTTCTTTTTATCCTTTCTTTTTATTAGAATGAGGTCAACGTTTTAAGAATTCTGACAAAATCTCTGCCACTCTAACTAGTCAAGGCTTTTCAAATAGTCCCATTATTCTTAACTTACTGGGCAATTTACTGTGAGGTCTGAGATTAGTAGCCTCCTCCTTCTGGAAGCTGTGCAAATACATGGATTTCTGGCCTTAGGGAAGTCACCACCCACACTAGGCAGCCCAAGAAGGTTAAAGGAAGGACTGCCACCTCCACTTTGAGATGAACCCACGTGTGGAGAGACTGACAGCCTTGCTCTACACTTACACAGGGGATCTGCACCAAAGGAGGTGTTTCCCCCTGCTGCTTCAGTACTGAAATCCAAGTACCCTTCTCCCGCTTCCCATCCAGAAGAGATCAGTCAGGACCTAAGTCTGCTGCTGGCAGTGACCAACATGAAACGGGCTGGCTGGTTCCGGGAGACAGAAGCCCAGAGTACAAAGTGCTGCATTCCCCCACTCACCCTCAGTTCCCTTAAACTGGAAGAAGCATGTTTGCCAGCCCAGAAACCACAGGGATTCACTCCTCCCTTAACCTCAGCATTTGATTTCTTTTCCCCTTCTCTGATACTTCTTAAGCTCATTGCCTGCAGAGAAAAACTGCATGGAAGGGCCTCCAGCCCAACGCCAAGGCTGGGCAGGCAGCGTGCTTGCCTAGCAAGAGGCTGCTTTACACTGTTCAGGACAGCTTCACCTGGGTGACAGACTGTCACAAAACCCTTTTATGCAGATGTTCGTGGAGCAACTCAACAGCTGCCAAGGTCACAGAGGAGGCTGGGTCAAGGCAGCAAGAGGCTCGGTGCTCTCCCTGCAATGGGGAAAGATGCCTTCAAACTCCACATGCTGCCCTTAAACAGGTGTCAAAAAGGGGGACTTCTTTTTCCATCATGAACGGGGCAGAAACTCAGAAACTAGAGCTTGTTGCCTTCTAGGTGCAGTGACTATCTTGCCCCAGAGATGATGTTATAGAGGAGCTCCTTCTGCCCTAGCACAGAGCCAGGGCCCTGTGGTGGTCATTCTGGGAAGGTCTTTGCAAACCCCCCAGCTTTGTTTCAAGTAGATGCAAGAGATACAGAAAAAATAAATAATCTGAAGGTAAACCATAGACATCTCTCACATCCACGCAACTGGACCAACTTATACAGGTGACACTGGGTGGGCTCTTCCTTCATATGGCTTATAGAGAACGCAGGTGGCTGAGGGAGAGCATCAATTCTTCCTTTCACACTGTGCTGTACAACTGGAGAAACAATGTAAAACGGGGCTAGGTGAATGGCTCTTCGCTGAGCTACCCAAGCAGAACTATTGCTAAACCTAGAAGTGGACTTCCAGGGGAAGAAAAAAAAATGGAAGAACAAAACTGCAAACAAACCAGCTGAAGACACCAGGATCAGAAAAGAGATGAGTATAACAAACCACACACCCAAAATGCCCTTTTCCCCCCAATAAAAGGTCCTCTGGATACATGGTAGAGATGCTGGACATGACAGCTGCTAGGAATGCCACTGGAGGAACGCTGCCACACCATCATCCCCCCAAACCCACCATTTTATCCAGATGGCACCTCCAGGATAGCACCACAATGCCAGCAACTGTTTCCCAGTGGTTTCAGAGAGCATGGCTATCTCCAGGTGTGCTTTGCTTTCACTGCGTGAGACAAGGAAAACCCATGATGATGGAGGGAGGCTGGAAGAGGGACAGACTGTGCAGGGAGCGCAGGGGCTGTGATAATATCTGCACCACGCACAGGTAGCTCCTGCTTTCAGCCAAACCTTGGGAAGAAAAACAGATGAAACTCATATATTCCTGTACGTCAGGAAGCAGCAGCCACTTGACTCTTCTGCCACGTGCTGGCTGCACAGCAGGTGATAAACGCAAGGATTTTACACGGCTGTCCACGCAGCCCAGCAGCCGAGCCACTTGTCCTCACAGAGGAGGGCCCACGGCCAAGCTCCTTCTGCTAATTCATCTCGGCATCAGCCAGGAAAAGAGCCTTCTGTGCACGGTCCCCCTGTGTCATTTCGCTGAATAAAATTCTTCCCCATTAACAGGCCAAAGCCCAAGAAACGGTGCCTGGAACAAACGAGGTTCTGTGCAGATCTAATCCCCACCTCAGCGCCAGGGAATTAAAGCAAAGAATTAGGCTGTGGCCGTTCCCTTCCAGCATGATGAATGCTTAAGCAGGTTACGGCTTTGCACTGCAGACGTTTTCTGGGGAGAAGTAATGACTTCTTTCCCAGCCCAGCTCACTTGCTTCTCTCAGGGAAACAAGCCTGAGGATTATTTTTTGACAAAACAGTTAAGAATGATTACTGCATGTCAGTATGCTTGAAGTGTTAACCTCAAGGATTGCTGAAAGTGCCAGTATTTCTCCAGTCTGTTCTTCTCCCCGCAGTACTGTTTGTGCCGTGCAGGACGAGGGGCCTGGCTAACTCAAGGTTCCAGGGCAATCCTCTCACTGCTGCCACAGCAAAAATTCATATCAGTGCCTGAGAGAGAAAAGCCCCAAATTTCCTCAAAGAAATGCCTACCCTTCAGAAACTTGCATCAAGTTTGTTAAGCCTTGCAAGAAGAAAAATTACCTAGAGAGGAAAAAAAAAAACACACAAAAAAAACCTTGCTGATGGACTTGCAGCCGACACTGCTCACCAAAGGTGAACTTGCCCTGCAATCCTGGAGCTGAACCCAGTGCCTCCCTAGTGAGGCCAAGAGGCAGCTGATCCACTTGAGGCAGGGATGATTCGTACTGCTCTGCAAGGAGGTGGGAGGCTACAGCTCGTACAGGTTTGGATCCTCCCTGAGTCCATGGGCTGATTGCACTTTTTATGTGAAGGCCGAGTGAGATTCCTCCTCCTTGGCGGCTTATAGCCACTGGGTGAGGGGAAGCAGGGAGCGAAGCAAAGCTCTTTCACACTTAGGTCCTGAATTCCTTCAGACCATGGAAAACTTTGCAGCACGTGGAAATTAGAAACAGGGATGAAGCAACAGCGGGGATATCCCAGCAGGGCTAACCCTGAGACAGCAGCTTAGGATGGGGTGGTGACAATTCAGAAAGAAGAGGTTTGGCTGGACACAGTCCCCCTAAGGGAACGGGGTTGTGTCCTCTGCATCATTTAAACTCTCCTAACATGAGTCTTGCCAGCAGAAGTCTTTCACTTACCAGCAAAGGTAAGGTGACGAAGCTGCCAGTTCTGTGACACTACTACTCATGCTGGGTTTTGCACCTGACTTCAATGCCCTGCTGAAGCAGAGGATCACCTTCATGTGCCCCTTTCTTCCCTCCTTCCCCTGCATTGCCTGTAAGATGACCATTACCCCTGCAAATCTCCGCTTTAACACCCCAACTGCACACCGTGCATTTGACAAAAGGGATGCTACGTGCTGTCAAAACCATAAGCCAACAGAAGGTACATGGGTACTGTAACTACCAGCAATAAATTCTCATGCACATGAGAACCAAGGTAGCAAAGTCAAAAGGGTGCAAGCAGAGAGGACTGCTGCTTTGGAGTGCAGCAGCACTGTCTGGTTCACAGAGAAAACCCGGGGCAGCAGCAGGACATGCAGTTCCTCGAGGACACAGGACTGGCTGGACCCAGGATTTGCTCTAAGTACAACCACTGGCACACAGTGCAACACAAACCCCCACTGCTGATGAGCAAAACCTCTGTTTGAGCTTACCTTTGTTTCAAGCTGGAATCATTTCCAGAGAGAGAAACAGCAGCATGGCCTGGTAACGCTAGAGGCTGCGCAGGGGTGGTGGCAATACAGATTTGCCACCAGCGATTGAACTGAGGGATCTACCTTGTGCCAGCTGGGCAGAGAAGTGAGCCCCACGGATATCACAGCTTTAATATGACACTGAAGGTGAGCAAATCCACATGGACAGCACAGGTTCAGTGACGCAGACTCCCTCCTGAGGAGGGGAATCTCTGGATTTCTTGCTCTGCCACATGCTGCAGTCCTTGGGAAAAAAATTCTCCTCCTCCGGTGACTTCTCTCTTATAATTAAGCTCTTAGAGGTAGGTTTTGCATCCTACTATAATAGGGAGACCAAATTTGAATTCATCTCACCCAGCTAACACCCATAATAGAAAAGACAATATTATCAATAGTAGCAATAAAATGTTCATGCATATGCCACCTGAACAAATGCAACAAGGGACATTCTGGCAGCAGGATCATAAGTCACCACATCATTTGGGAACAAAACCAGAACACGTGACTTCCACTTCCAAGCAAACCCCACAACTCCCAAACTACAAAACAGCAATAGCTGTCAAGATCCATCCACCTATTGTCAACATAGTGATTATTTTAGGAAAATGTTTAAGCCACCATTATAGTATTCCAAAATGTAATAATTTATTCTATGTTTATGAGTACTCCTGAAACAGAAGGGGGAATAATTCAGCAATGGTATTGATTATAAAACATTGAATCTGTACTAAGTAAAGATGGTATAGTTCTTCATTTTCTCTTTAGGATCTGGGTATCACAGAACCATTGAATACTACAGTGTCACAAGTAGGTACTTGGCAGTTAATTCCTATTCAGGAATGAAATCCTTCTTTTTCATATTTTAATGAATTTTCTCCGAACCGGTAAAATGTGTAGACTTTGAATTCCAACCACAGAAAGCAGCAATTGAACAAAAATAATAATAGCTGCACAACACTTCCTCATTCCACTACCTCAATAACACTGCTACAAACAAAACCTCCCCACATGATAAATGTTATTACAAACTATTTCCATCCGCAAAGCCAAACTATTCTCTCCATCCACACTTGCCCGACACCAAGCATCTGCAGCTCCCAAGCGCCTTCTTTGGCGCACAACTGCCTGGCTCCACTTTGGATGTGGGCAGAGAGAGACCTTCAGCCACCGTGGGCATTGGTGGCACACAGTCTGGACAGAGATGGGTGTGAGAAGAGGGATAAATCCCAGCTTTCAGCAATCAGCCAAAGGAGCTGATTCACAACTCCACGGCACTGCGATGGGTGTGGGGCTGATACCAAGCGCTCATCCTCAAGTGCTGCTTTTAAAGAGGGAGGCTGGAGGAACAAGCTGGAGGTGCAAGATGTGGTGTGCTCGTAGAGGCTTGGGAACAAAGGCCAGCTCATTTTAACATAATAATATGCAGATGGTTTCGCTTTTTCAAATATGCTTAAGCTGCTCTTTAAGACTTGTGTGTCCTCTTCTCCTGGCATTAAAGCACATTCATATTCTGCGTGCGAGACGCCTTGTACAGCACAGCAGCACAGACAGCGTGCTTAAGTGATCAAAGCACCTTCTGTAGCTGCACCACGAGCAGTGACAAACAGAGCTGTTTTACAAACACTCTGCCTTATGATCTCGCCAAGAACTGACACATCCTCCTCCTCCCCGCGGGTCGGGTGCCGGAGCGGCGCACGCTGACACCTACCTAGGAAGCCCTCTTCATCCACGATGATGGTGTAGTCCTCTGGGGTTTCCGTGAGGCTGAAGAACTTGCACCTGGCAAAGGCAAACAGCAGAACGGGATTAGCCTTTGAGCTGAGGTCTTCCAGCTAAAGCAGAGGCCCTTTCCCTCCCCAAGCTCTGCTGGAGGAAAGAGCCACAGCCTGGTGCGTACGGAGTTGGCCCAGGGCGTTAACAGATGTAGACTTTACTCCTGGCTCAGCCACTCTGAGTGCACACGCTGCGTGACCCACATTCCCTGCTGCCTGCCTATACACCATGGAGCTGGTAAAACACATATTATTTTTATGACTAAGTTATTAGCTACTTTTCTTAATTACCGTATCCCTTAAGGCTTTCCATCACAGCCCAGGACCTGCTGTGTGGCCCCAACACAGAGCAAAAGGCTCTGCCTACCCACTGATCGCTCTGACCTACTCCAAAAGCCTCCCCATGGTTCACACGTGAACCCCTCTTGCCGTTTAGCCCCTGAAGTTTCTTGCCACATCAATGTTTGAAGGCTGATCTCTCAAACAAAGCCCCTGCACCTCTTCCTACTGCTTCAGAGCCTCTTCCCAGGAGCAGACAGCATCCCAAACCCCGCTGCCGATCCCTGCAGGAAGCCTCCCTCCCTTGGGGAGCTGCAGGTGAAGAGACAAAGGGCAGCAAGCCGTGCGCCCGAGCCCAAGGGCACGCTTCCCTCCTCTCCATCCTCTGCTGCCTCCCTCCGCTCTGCCCCACGCCCATCTCCTCACACCTCAGGCCACACGAGGCACGGCCTCTCCATCTCCTTCAACACCAAGCCCAATGTCACCCCTAACACGAGACACAAAATAGAAGTGACGTGAGGTTCTCAAGCTGTAGACACACAAACAAGAAAAGCCTCAGCCTTAAGGTTTAACGCCACAGAGATCTGAAGGATTTTATTTTCCCCGACACACACCAACCTACGTACAGCAAAGTCTACTTGAAAAAAGACCTCCTCCACCTCTGTTCCTCTACCCTTGGTCCCCAGCAGCACGCCAGAGCGCCCAGACCGCATCTGCAGCCCAAGTCACCGGAGAGGTGGCAAAGAGCAGGATTTTGCAACTGCACTTTGTAATGCTATCAGATTTATATGAGGCCAGCTATAGAAAATATTTAGATGTTGGCAAAATATGGATTTTTCTTAAGGTCCCCAAATTTCACAGTGCATTTACAGCGTAATTCCTGTACGCCGTACAACTCAGCAGGACTCACCAAGCACACACCACCAGGGCTTCTCAGCACCTGTGTCCCAAAGTCTTCAGGTCTTGTGGCAGCCAGGTGCCCCACCATGGTGGCCCCACATCAGAAAACAGAGGCATCCACTTGATTAGAGGATCAGACTAAGAACTGGCGTAGGCTGTCTTTTGACTGGCTGAAAAGAACAAAGACTGCAGCTATCCCCTCCAAAAACAACAGGCAGGAAAACGAGATGGCTGCTGCCCTCCCCATCACCTCAGCAGGAAAACCAAAGAAACAACACGCAGCTCTATTAGCGATCTGCCACGCAACCTACAGGGCTTCATGTAAATGGAAAATACCGGACAACCTGCCTCTACAGACTCATCCTGCTTTCCTAGAAGCATCCGTCAGGACAATGAAGCATGACAGTCTCCCTCCTAGCACAGATGTATCACTATAAAATACAGCAGTGGCCCCACCACAACAGAAACCACAACTTAATTATTTTGTGTCATTGGTAATAGCTACCGTGACAGCCACATTTACTAACTCAACTCTCTCCAGGAATAGTGCCAAGAGAAGCAGAAAACAGTAGCAGCCCCAATTTTTTATTCTCACTTCTTAACTGCACAAGGATGCTACCTGTGATGGGTGATCTATGGTGGGTAAAAGGGACTTCTGGTATGCTGCTCCAGGTGGCTCCCAGGAGGTATCAATATTTATTAGTTAGCAGATGAATTCCCTGGAGAAGTCACTGAAATAAAATTATTTGCAACTAACAGGCCGCCCACCCACATGCATGCTGACAAGGGAGAACCTAGTGGTCTTAAAGGAGGAAACGCTAATATTAAAAAAAAACCAAAGCAACAAAAACAACACCAGCTTTCTCTGATCTGCGATGAGATTTACAGAGAAATTTTGTTCCACAATGGTAATGAATGTATGTGTGCACACACTGACCCAGCAGAAAAAGCATGAACGTTGACAGATGCCATTTTCTTAGCACAAGTCTAAAAGTGATGATATTTAAAGGATACGTACAGATGAAATCCCATAATTGCTGGCTCAGAGAGCATGTCAAAACCTCACATCTTCATATCCCAGCTCCAAGCCCAATCCCCACCTCACAGCGTTTCTGCAAAAGGTCAGCAGCACAGAGCTATTTGACTTTAAAAGCAGTCTTTTCACCAGCCCACAGAAGAGCAGTAGTTCTTGGGGTATACATTTGCTTTGTTCAAGCCAACCGTGCATTTTTTCTTAGGGAAAAGCTAAAAATGAAAAATCGGAATTGCAAACACTGTGTAATAAATATATGGCGCAGGAAAATTTATTACCATCGCATCTATTTCCACTGAGTGAAACTCAAATTGTCTTGAGGCATCAGTGACAGAAGGAGCCCAATATCGTATTTCTTTGTGTGCCATACTACACGTGCCTCTTCCATTCAAGCTATTCCAGCCATTTCTCTTCCCTCTTACACCAGTCCTAGAAAAGCTGAATGCCACCAGCATCTTGTATTCTCACACCACAGCCAAGAAAGGAAAGGAAATGCCCTTTAATCGCTTTGAGACATCAGGCAAGCAGCATTTCTCTAACTACGCATGGAAAGCATATATATGTAAAGAAGAAAATATTTTTAGTTCCCTAATAGCCAAACCTCGGATAGATTCTTCTGGATTTCTGCCTTCTTCATGTTTCAGCACATTTCCACTTCAGCACTGTTGCTGACTTCGACTGCCTGACAACATATGTCTTTTTCTGGCAACGCAGCAAATGTAGACCAATCTATTATTAGATTAGATCTTTGAAACTGCAAAGCTTACACTGTGTATGGAAGTAATACCCGAGCTTGCACAGAGCCGGAAAGCATGTGTAGGATGCAGCAACAGCATCGTTTCAGTTTGCAAACAGCCCGTAAGCCTCCCCGGGAGAGGCAAGCGGGCAGGAGAGCACCCTCATTGGCCTCGCTTGCAGGTTGGCACCAGAAGCGTCTCCTCCAGACATTTGCTCCCCAGACCTGCCTGGATCACAAGGAATCGACACAACTTCCCTGGGTCTGGTCATACACACAAGGACGTATCTGAGGGGACACTGCTAGGGGTTATTGGGAAGTTCGGCACAGATGATGGTCTTTAAGAAAACCACAAGTCCCATCTTCTCATTTATAAGGAAATTACTCAATTAATTGTTGCCTAGGCAGGGTAAAGGGTTGCAAAGCTGTTTGTTTTATGGAAAAAGACCCCTCCCAGAAGCAGGTGGGCATCCGGCCTCCCCACAATTCAGAAAGCACAGCTGAGTGCCATTCAAAAGCGACATAATGGCTAAAAGGCATTCAAATGCAAAGTCTGGAGGTAACCCAAAAGTCTGCGAAGAAGCAGTTGATCTGAATGGGAGTTAGGAAGTAGCAGCAGAAAGCTGATCTGAGTGAATATGGAAAAACATAATTTGTTGGGTTTTATTCCAGGCTGTCTTCTTGTTTTAGTTGAGAAAGGATTTATATGCTTCACTCTGTACATTATTATAATAATATATATTCTTAGCATAGAAAGACAGTCTCATGCTAATCATTTCCATCCTGGTGATCTTAACTTCTTTGCAGTTTTATAAATAATGACAAGAGGTGAATTCTAGTACGACATATTGTCAAATGTATCTAGGAAAGCAGTAAAGAACACTTGTGCTGTTAATGCGTTTTGACATATTTGTGTAACATGTTAAGTACTTTACACCATCTAATTACAAGACTATATAGTCAAATAGCACTGAAAATTGCAAACAGTGAAATGGCTGGTGTTTTCTAAACAGTCTATCTGTTTGTTAGCCAAAACACTTTGCCATCTTTTTGGTGAGACTCGAAGTACAATTTAGCTGAACTCCAAAGACAAAAACGCCCCTTGCAGTAGTTGCCTGTTCGCTTTCTACTCAACGTCAAGGTCAGAAAGCAATAGATTCACCTACTTTATGGTAATGTAGTTCTGAAGTTTGGTATGAGAAGGCTACTACCCTGTTAAAAGGAGCACTATTTTTTGCATGTACTGTGTAAAACTCTGCATGACCACCCATGCCAAGGGCAACTCTGAAGATAGCACAGCACCCTTAGAAAGGGTCAAAGGACGGCGGTGACATTCCTCCCCGTCGTTAGTTGTGCTCGGATCTGAGACACAGACATCAGCAAATACATTCAGAGACTGCCTACAGAGCCACTGTGATAGCAGAGTTTGGTTCATTACAGAAAGTTAATCATTTTCAAAATCAACAGAACAAAACTAGCAGATTTGTGGCCAAGGAAAGCAAGTACTCACAAACAGACAAATTCTGGGAAGTCCTACAGCCTGTGCTATGCCAAGACTTCCAACACGATAACCATGACGGTCTTGTCTAATCCGTAATAATAATAATGACAGTTTAAGCTACAGATTACATTGTGTACAGTTGAAAAGGGGGACCTTCAGTCAACCCCCGCCCTTGCCACTTTTCTGTAGCTGGGGAAGTTATCTAAAGCCTTTACTTAGACCTTGAGACAACTGGGAATAGAATAATTGAAGAATGATCTGCATTATTGAAGGAATGCAAATCAAAACCAAACACAAAAAGGATGCCTGCAATACAGAAAACAGGAAAGAAAAAAAAGGGGGGGGGGGGGGAAGGATGTGGATGTGCTCAAAAAAAATACTGATTTTAAGTACAGATTACTGATGAAGCCAGGGAACACAAAAAATGTCAGCTGGGTGCCTACTGTACTTGCCTTCATTAAAGCAGTATCAAACCATGGTTCATATCTTCATCAGAACAGTTCCATGTGGTCTGGACTGCAAGAGCCCATGCAAATCAAATTACTGCTGTAAATGAAAGATTAGCAGTAGCTTGGAACAATATTGACTAGTAACTCTGGCATGACTTCCATTTTTCTGGAGACAGACTTGGTCAGTCCAGACTTCCCAAGCTGCGGATTTAACAAAACTATGATATTCAAGAGTTATCTTGCAACACAACCTCAGGAGATTTTTGTTGTTGTTGTTGTTCTATAAACCCACACTTGGGAGTTTATTTTGTATGACTAGCAAAGTCTAAGTCATGATGCTTTCAGTAGTCAAAGCACAAAGTTTGCAGTATTGCTTTCTAAAACTGTTACTTTAGAAACTAAAACAATTTTTTCTTTCATTTGTCATGATAGCATCGATTTTTTTTAATACTTCCTAAAAAAACAATTAGAAAGCAACATGCAACTTGGCCGGCTTATTTTCCCCCCTTCAATACACTTCCACCATCATATTTAGAAAGATTCTGTAAGAAAATCTGTTTTATCTCGACTTATGTGTAGAAATAAATTCTTGCCAAAAACAAAGTAATACATGGAAGTAGGAGTAAGAATACACCATGTGAAGAAACTAACGCATGTTATGTGCTGGAACAGAGTGGAAAACTCGGCTTAGTGAAGGAGACTCTAAGGGAGATGAAAGGTCTGAGTCCACCCAAGTGCAGCTCCCTCATTAAACCACTCCACCTGATGAATGTGACCGTGTTGGTTTCCCATCCCAGCACAACTGCAAACAGGAAAAAAGCCTGCGGTGCTCAGCAGAGATGTACTGCAGGAAATATAAATGCAGTTTAAGACTATGCAAGTGTTACTGCACTCATCTGTTATTTGTCCACTAAGAGGCTAAATATAGAGAATTTTTCTTGAACTTCACGACAACGATGCACAAAACAGCGACTTTAGGTGTGGACGTTGTGAAGTTAACGCATCTCTTACACCCTAGGCTCATCCTGGGCATGGATCTGCAGAATAATTTACTGGCCTGATGTAATTAAAAGTTATTCTTAGCACAGATTTTTCTTCCCGGGTCATAAATTATTTCAAGTGAGCTCTGCTATGCAGTTTTTACTTAGAACATCACTATTCACCACCTATATTAGTGCACAGGGCTGAATGAAAAGCCTGGATCTGAACCTTACTGGTGTGGCCGGTGCTCAGATGATGAATGAGCCAGGTGCTTGGCAGCAGTTCCTCCTCCCATACGTCAAGGAAAGTCACCCCGTTATCTGCAAATGGTTCGTCTGCTCTTTGGGACTCCAGTCTGCAAGGCACCATGCAAGCATCCACAACAAAAAATGTGCTGCAGGGGGCAAAGCACAAGGACAGAGCCTGCAGCAGATCTGCACCCATACTGCACCTCACCTCATCCAAGCACAAGGCTTCACTCAAGGTTTTAGCATTCCTACTGGATTTTTAGTGACGCTAGATACGGGTGTTCATAGGGGTTTGGCTTATCCAATGTGTCTGAAAGCCTATTTGGTGCTCAGACAAGAAGCAGCTCTGAACATCAGGGTTTAAAAATCAGTTGTAGCACCATAATTACAAATTTCCTGGGGTAACAAAAAAATAATATATTGCATATGGGATTACCCCACCTCTATTTCTCATTCACCATTTTCTTTTCTTCTCTCCCATCTCACTTCCCAAAAATGGGCAAGAGGAGTTAAAGGAGTAAGTTCTTGATAAATCAAAACTAGGAAATCACTTCTGGTAGTTTCAAGTTGAAACACTTCCTTTGGTTTTTAAATGATATAAAAAATTTCATGCCAGCAACAAACACTTCATGGAAGGCGCTATTCCAATTTGACATGACTGAGCCCCTCAAATCTTCATTCCATAAATAATCTCAGCTGGTGAATGCCTTCTGCTTGGGAAGCGTTCATTTATCTTGGTGCAGCAGATGACAAGGGGGGGACAGAGGAAAACAGCAGCCATGGCTCAGATTTGCAGACAGGAACAAAATTCCCCACTAACTTTAAAGATAAGAAGACATTAGAATCAAACAGCACTCTGGTAGGTATACACTTAGGTTTCTGCTCCTACACTCGCATCTCAGGCCTTTGAAACCACGTTTCACAGCACGTATGGCTGCCACACTACCATGCTCGTGCTCAACCTGGAACCACACGGTTATTTCTCTGCCTTATGCACGTTGCGTGCTCTGCAAACGCTGCTGTTGGAGCAGGTTTAACAATCCCGTGGCAGTGAGTGAGCCAGGACAGACCCCAGCTCCCTCTCCTGCAGCCATACGTGAGTTGCACAGCATGGTGTTGGCTTTTCCCTGCCTCGGAAAAGCCATTTCTATCACCTGCCTAAGTGGGGAACACAGTAAATCACAACTGAGGGCTGGAGGGGAGGGGAAATGAGAGGGAGGCAACGCGTTCAGTTAGGTTTCACTATCCCAAATACTACTTGGACTTCCTAGATTACAGGAAAAAATGCAGGTGTCAGACCACTGATGGAACTGGCTGCTTTTCTTCCTGAAAGCAGACATCTCTCCATGCTCTAACTACTGGGGACAGAAAACAGAAGAAAATTACTAGGTCATTCATCTTCTGTTACAAACTTCAAGACACGTTGCTTAATGCTGCCTACAAGGTGCTAGTTTTCTCCCGTCAGCACACAGTAATTCTGAGCCCAAATTCATCAGCATACACATGAACACGAACTGAGGGAACTACACATCTTTGTCCCTTACCTGCACAGAAAGCATCAGCATGCCTGCTCATAGGGGAACAGAGCCATACAGTCAATAACAGGCGCTCCTCCACACTCCAAAATGATTTCCCATGTTTCTCATAACATGAATTTGGCAACTTCAAGTCCCCCAGTATCAGTACTACTACTAATAATAATTAGAGCTAACATCAGTATTAGCTGATTTTCCCTGCCTGTCTAGAAATCAAAATCACCAGGGAGCTCAGGTAAGGGCATGCAGCAGGCAAGGTGAAGGCCACAGCTTCCCTCCCGCCTTGAGATTTCTCGTTGTGGTGGCACAAGCTGGGGGCTTGGACGCTCAACCCTCACCAGGTTGGCATTCATCTTGTGCTGCCCCTTTTTACCAAACGGTGCATGCATTTCCACTGACTCAGACCATCTGAGATTGCCACGCTACCAGCGTTTGCTCAGAGCTTTCTGCTGGCCGTGCCGGAGAAGCATCTAAAGCACGCGTGGAACAGAGGCTGGCACTACAGACCAGGGCTGTCCCTCATCTAGCAGCCCATCCTGCCAGCTTGCAAGTGCTCCCAGGATCTGTTTTCCCACCTGCTAACACAAGTAGCAGCTGATGTTGAGCTTTCACCAGGAGGAGCCTCCCTTGGCTTGACTACAGCCCTGCTTGCAACTTAAGGTGTCCTATGTGCAATAAAAGGGGAAATTAAGTGTATTAAGGCAAGCAATTTAGTGATGTCTATCTTCATAAGTTCCCACTTTTCTAGTTACTGGGATACATAAGCAAAACCCTTTTGCAGGAATAGAAGGATCTTGCTTAAGTTGGTTTTGGATCACTAAAGATACAATATTCCCCAACAACAAAGTGTGCAAAGAAGGCATATTCTTTGTTCTGAACACTGAAAACGTGGATGAGAAAGTCCTCTTCTTCCAGCCCTCATTGTTGGTTGACCTGTATCATGTTACAGAAACTCAACTTGAAAAGTGAACTTTCAGGGAGAGTCACTGTAATGCAAATTCCTAATTTTGGAGGGGGAGGAAAGAGAACAACATACAAAAAACAACAAGCTTTCAAAGTTCACAGAAATACAACCAAAAAAAAAAGCCCAGAAATTATTAGCATGGTTTTCTGAGCTAAAAAATAGCCACAAAAAATGTTTTTTTTTTTTCTCCTCTTCTCTGTGCCATTCACTGAACATAACCCAGTTAGTGGCTTGCACCAACTCTCTTCCCAACCCTCCTGACTTTCATCAAACCCAACGGTAGCTTTATTCAATACAAAACGGACAAAGGGCAAAAGCAGAGGACATTTTTCTTTATAGAAATCTGCCTTTAACACTATTATCTGGAAGAATAGCAGAACTGTGTCTCTGTGTTGCACAGAACTCCAATTAGGACCGTCTAGCTCTATCTGTATTTAGCTTTACGCTGCGGGCTCCAGGCACGTTTCTGCAGCTCCTGCCAGCGTGGTGCTGAGCCATGGACTACCAGGGAGTGGTACAACCCCACAAAGCCAGGAAAGTGGTGTAAAGAAAACAAACAAACAAACAAACAAACTATTCACAACTCTTCACGTCCAAGTAAAGTACCCGGAGGCCTTGTAGTAGATGAAATGAATGAAGTTGTGCTAAGGCAGCAGGTGAGGCACAGCACAAGGGGAAATACCAGACCCACATCAGGCAGAGGGTCTCTCCAGCGTGGCACTGCCAGCAGTGAAATCCAGAGCCTTGAAAGCAGACCCAACACGTCCACCCGGGTGCTGTCTGTGCAATGCTGACGTGCTATAACCATTAGCGGGAACCTTTATAACCATTAACGTGCAGGAGGAGCAAGGATGCTCTTGTTTTGCTTTAAGCATAGCAGAAAACTGCCTGTACAGACTCTGCATGTTCTCCTCTGTTAACCAAAACCGTCTATTTAAACCGATCCTCCCCTCTTTCCCTCCCCCCCAAAAGTTATTGGGAACAACCATGAGAAGGGACTAAGACCCTTGCAGCATGAACAACAGTGTCACAGCCCTCGGGCCCAAGAGACGTGACAGCAGCTGATAATAGAAATATTCAAAAGATAAAGTAGCCTTAGATAAGGCGTTCCTCCAGCCCCAGCTACGTGAGGACAGTCACAAAACAGGCTGTGATCACCAACCCGATCCTGTTTTAGAAGGGAAAGCACCCCCAGCACAGCTGCCTTTCCAGCTCCTGCCTGCTGTGAAGGCGGGCGGTAACGTGCCTCCGGGCTTATGGGGTCCGGTCCCAAGGGCTGCAGGCATCGCTACTGTCCTGAGCCTACAGAGCAGTAGGGGAGGCTCTGTTCCCTTTAGGTGAGCCCGTAAATTACATCAGAAATCATTTTAGTCCACTGATTTTGACTGCAATGTCTTTGGAGTTACAAATGGGAAAATGAGACCAAGTTCTTAGCCACTTTTTAAAAGCAATAAACCAAAGAACATCACCACCACCACTACCGAACCTATCAGACTTACGCTATCATCTCCAGAGAGACTAACCTAACACCTAGCCCCACACGGGTCCTGTGGGCTGGGCTATGACTCAGTTCCCATTTACGAAGCAGGTCTGCAAGCACCCCTGTTGAGCAGCACGGTATATAGAACCACACCAAACCTCATCATACTCTCATTTAATGTGCTATTGGGGATTAAATGAGCATCTCAGGCATCGCTTTGCTTATGTTTTATTGTTGTTCTTCCTCCAGCTTTAGTTTCTGAACAAGCATCTGAAATAAAGCAATAGAGCAACAGCAAAGTGTTCTGAATCCCCAAACTTTCAAAAATCATGAAGTTATTTTCAGAGTTAAAACTATCATCTGATGTGCTGTGCAGTGCTGCCTGTACTAATTTCCTTCTCCTAGGATAATGGCAATAGTGCACATCACTTCTCATTCAAGTGCTTTAATTTGTTCTTTTTGGCTTGATTCTCCCCCAAAGCATCTTTAACAATATTGTTTACAGTTTTATCACTGTTAATGACAGGGAAGTCATTCTTCAAATCTCCATAGAGGGTCAACGAATGTTTACATTGAAAAGGCAAGATCTCTTTGCTTTGGGAGAGAATGTTGCAAATGAAATCTCTGAAGGGGAAGCTGGAACAACAAATGAAAAGGAAGCTCAGTTTGTGTGCATTGGAAAAGGACTCATTTATTATCTAACAATTAACCAATTGATCCAGACACACCTTTTCCTCTTCTCTCTTCGCTATTCCTGCCTGCCAGCACTGTTAAAAGGCCATCTACTGAGAGCCAGCTCACCCGCATAAGAGATGCAAAAGCTATTCTTTCCACTGGAAATAGTCCATCATTTATTTAAGCAGAAAGTAACTATGCTTTAAAAACTTTTTCTTTACAGCAGCAACAGTATTCTCAGATCAACGCTTCACTATTGGAGCTGAACTTCATTTCAGCAAAGAAAGGTGGAGTACAACAGAGTTTTCCTTAACCACAAAATTATCTTCTACAAATCAGCAACTGTGTTGAGAAACGCATTACAGATGTGGGTGTGGGACCTAAGGTTTACAGTTGAAAACAAAGCATGATTTAATGCACAACAAAGGCTCATGAATACATTTTACTGAATGGATCCAGAAAGATTATCTGACGAGGACAATGCAAATGCTGAGAACAACAGCAACAGAGCAAGCCCTGCTTCCCTTCCAATTCAGGCACTATACATCAGCACTGGCAAGTCTGATTCTCCCTTCGGTTACTCCTCCAATGCCCTCTGCTGCAGAATATTGACTTTGAAATTCTATCAGCAATAAAACAGAACTGACTTTTTCTAAGTGGAGTGCTACTGCACATCCAAACCCAAATATTTGGGGTACATAGTAGCTATTATTGTGTTCAGCCAAAACCCAATGATTATTGTGTGGGCAACACTGAAAAAGAGACTGCAGAGCATGTGCTTTTTATTTCAAAGACAGGAGAAACCCAGGCTCAACCCAACAGGGGCAAGAGGTTCTTACGATACTGCTCCAAGATACAAAGAAGAGAGGAAGAAACTGCAAAACTGTTGTGGACTGGAATTGATGAACTTGTTTCCCTGCAGGAACCATAAACACAATTTTCCCAGCATGGGACATAATAGTTCTCCCACAAATTACTAAAATATATTTCCAGCGCTCAATATAGAAAGCTAGATGCACAAGAAATGTTTGCAGCTTCAATGCAGGCAGTAATTGAGAACATGTGTGGCAGGGGGATTGGAGGGGGAGGAGGGAGCAAGCTATGCTTCATCGAAATGGAGTGGCGGGAGAAACACATTTCAGTCCTCATCATTTTCAAAGAGCTTCCATTTTTGAGCGGGTCCAAAACCCCACGATATAACCCCATCCAAGGGGGAACGCTGTGAGCCTGCACGTCAAACCTAAATTTAATGCACATTAACAATTTAAGAGATGTTGCTGAGCCTGAACAATAATAAAAAAATGGTCATTTACTTTCCCTTCTGCACAGACAGTGGGTTTAGTTTCTTGAATGAATTAAGGACACATTTACAGGAAAAGCTACCTCTGACTCCTCTCATTCTCCCAAGCTCCATTTCCAGGTCCTGTGGCACAGGGGTATTAACCAGCCCAGCTATGGATGAGAAAAGCAATACTCCTGCATATCCTAGCTGGCATTTTGTGCAAGATAGCATTGTAGATGCGCCAGCAGCCAGCCTTCCACAAACCAGTTCAGCAGTTAAGGTGTTGACTAAATTTGCAGCACTCAGAGGAGCTGAAAGGAAGCTTCATTTGCTTCCTTGCTAATGAAGTGAAAGGAAACTGCTCTCACACCAATTCACTGTTTTTTTGGATAACGAATCCCTATAAATACAAGCAAAGGGGCAAAATGTATTCCAAGAATTTATTTATTTTTAATAAGTCAGTATTGACAACCCACAAGTTTCAGCCTTGAAAATGTAAAATGTCAGCCAGTATTATTTTTAAAAATGCTTTTCCAAAACGCTCTAAAACAGTCTCGTCAGGCTGCGAAGGAAGGACCCACGGAAAGGTAGGCCAGCATCGAAATTCTTCCCAGGCCTACCAGGCCCAAGAAAAACATGAGTAATTATTCAGCAAGTGTGCATGACATGGGCTCAGACTGAAGTCTACCCTTTCTGAATATTGCCCTTTAAATCCAGCTGCCAGACCAACACCCAAAACAAAAGCCAGAGCTCTGCGAGAAACGAAGCCCGCTGATAATGTGGAGCGGGTCACTCTTTGGGTCAGAAGAGAGGTTATGGCTAGTTTTCCATAATCCCATGCACATTTTTGTGTTGCTCTGTCACTGAAGGAACATTTCGGCCACTCCACAGGGCTTAACCTCGCTGGCTATGCTTTGGACCCCTGCAGGGTCAGCAGTGTAGGCCGCTCAAATCGGGGCCTCAAACAACCTGGAAGGTCGCTCAGATCGGGGCCTAAAATCAATGTGGCAGAAGTTAGTTAGCCCTTCCCTCTCTGGGGTCTGGAGAGGTTTGCTGGCTACCTCAACTGGCTGCATTGTACCTGCAGAGCCTTCAGATTTTTTTCTTTTGATCCCTTCAGTTTCAGCACAACAACTCTTGCTTGTGGTCTGTACAGCACCAAGCACAACAGGGCTCAGACATTTCTGGGGAGCATTAACCCAAGTGACATGAAGGGCTGCATTAGGAATACTGCAAACTTTGTAATGCTGTTCAGCCTAAAAAGTTTGCCAGATTATGAGAAAACAGCTGCTTAGAGCCAAAGATTTATAAACTCCACCTAAAGATCTTATAATGCCTGCTGACTGAGTAATAAGATGGCAGGTGAAATACAAAGTCAATAAATGGAAATTAATGCATACAGGGGGAAAATAATTTTAATTCTGAATGAAGAATGACAGGCTCTAAATGAGCTATTACCACTCAGGAAAGAGATTTTGAAGTCACTATGGGCTGTTCTCCAAAAGGTTCAGTGACTTTCAAAGGGGCCATGAGAATACCAGTAACCAGGGAGGGAGGTGAGAATATCTCCTTGCCCCAGTGCACAAATCCAGCACATACCCAGCTGCCAAGTACTTCATGATCTGACCATCCCAAGGCTACCGGTGGGCTGAAACTGAATTGTAAGAAACACACAGAAGTGGCCTAAGGGGAAACCAAGGCATGGAAAACTGAACAGACGCGGGCGATTCAACTGCAAGAAAAGATGGGTCAGCATGGTATTACAGGAGAAGTTACTATGGCCAAGGTGGTTAAAGAAGAATTATTCATTGTCTCACGATGTGTGAAACAGTGGCTGCAAAGTGACCTGAGAGTACAAAGTTTTCCATTTAAAAATGATTGTGGATGAGAGGGGCATGGCCAGAAAGTAGTGCAGAAGACAGTATGTACAAGGAAGCAACGGGTTCCAGGAAGAAGAGCTCACCGGTGAACATGGTGCCCCAGGTGACATCTTCTGTTTAAGACACCTCTTACGCTTCGGGCTCTGGGAGGATACAGCAGGGTACATATGCAGGCCCTGTTTCGCTTCCCTGAGCAGCGCAGTCAGCACAGGCTCCTTGCTCTGACCAACCCCATGTGCTCAACACAGCAGTAGGTCAGGACACACAGATACCATGAAATAAAAATCTGATTGCTCCAATTCTTTTTATTTTTTTCCCCTTCAGGAAGCACTTGCGGTGTTCTGGTGTCCTCCAACATCTGCCAGGTACCTAGCTGGAGGGTCAGTGGATTACCCGAGATGCAGGCAGTAGCAGAGCAAAGGCCTGTCTGCATCACTGCACCCTCCCTGTGTTTGGGAATGAACCCTAGAGGGACTTCATGCTGAGCTGCCACCTTGGGAGAAATCTGTCAGTCCTTTCTCAGGGTGGGGAGGAGAGAACATCAGAGTTAAACTCCTCTGCAGTTAAGTTTCTGGTCCTGTGGTGGTTTTACTCAGGTGGGCGGCCAAGCTCCACCACAACCGCTCTCTCACTCCCCCTCCTCAACGAGGAAAGGGGAGAAAAGGGCTCAAGGGTTGAGATAAGGATGAGGAGATCGCGCAGTAATTATCGTGACTGGCAAAACAGACTCAGCATAGGGAGATAGTAAGATTATTTTATTCCAGCTTATTACTAACAAGCTAGAGAAGTGAGAAACAAAGGAAAGAAACCAAAAGCACCTTCCCCCCTAAGCACCTTCTTCCACCTCCTCCCCCCAAGTGGCGCAGTGGAACAGGGGAATGGGGGGTCATGGTCAGTCTATAGCACTTCTCCGCTGCTCCTTCTCAGTCACTCTCGTCCCCTGTGCTGTGGGGTCCCTCCCACGGGATGCAGTCCTTGCCTAACTGATCTGGCGTGGGCTTCCCACAGGCAGCAGCTCTTCAAGAACTGCTCCAGATATGGGTCCGTACCACGGGGTCCATCCCTCAGGAGCAAACTGCTCCAACCTGAGTCCCCCACGGGCAGCAGCTCCTGCCAGCTCACCTGCTCCTGCGTGGTCTCCCCTCCATGGGCTACAGGTCTGGCCCAGAATCTGCTCTGGCAGGGGTCCTCCACAGGTCGCAGTCTCCGTCGGTGCAGGTCCACCTGCTTCACCATGGTCCTCACCACAGGCTGCAGGGGACTTCTGCTCCGGCACCTGGAGCACCTCTCCCCCTCCTTCTTCACTGACCTTGGCACCCGTAAGGCTGTTCCTCACTCCTCTCACTCTCCCAGCTGCTGTGTGGCGCAGCATTTTTTTTTTCCCTGTCTTAAATATACTCGCACAGAGGCATAAAACAACATCACTTATTGACTCGGCTCTGGTCAGCAGTGGGGCCCTTACCTAACATGGGGCAGCTTCTAGATTCTTCTCACAGAAGCCACCCCTATGGCCCCCTGCTACCAAAACCTTGCCACGTAAACCCACTACAGGTCCTGATAAATCACAGCCCACAGCTTCAGATACAATCACAAGTTTCAAATTCAGACTCAAATTCAGACTTCCAAGCCATATGTTTCAGGATGGGTAAAAGGAGAGTTTTAGCCAGAAGCCAGGTAAAGCCCATGATTAAGATACATTCTCTCCTGGCATAGTTTTCATGGTTACTAAACTCATAAAAGCTTTTTTTAAGGAAGACAAACTGTGCTGGGGAAGGGGGATTGGACAGAACTATATCAGGAAAAAGGCTGGCATTTTAGTAATGGTTCAGAGGTTTCAGCTACCAGAGATCAGTGCTAGGTGTCATCTTCATCAAATTAAAAAGCTTCTAAACAGCAGCGGGCTGTGTGTTTTAAAGAGGCCTTTAAAGTCTATGGGAACAAATACAACACAGTTAACATGCTGGGAAAACCTTTCCACAAGCAGACATAGGAAGAAGTTCAAGTAGTTCTAAGTAAAAGCCTGAAGGCACAGACATCATCTTTCCATTTCCAATTGTCTTGGACAGGATAGGAATTTTGGAAGTGAAAGGAAATGCTGTGCCGCAGGCAGGTTTTAATACCTGAACTAACAGATTTGCCCCTGCCCTACCCTCTTTGCTTTAAAATGGAGATGAATGAAGCGCAGAACCATTTTAAATACCACTTCACACGAAATTCTAATCACCATTTCAGTTTATGTTCTACTGCATTGTTCACTCCCTGCTTCCCTGTGGAGAAGAAGAGGAAAAGAGAAGGGAAGAAGAGCTGTTTAGTAACTGGCAGAGTCCATGAATGTGTTCTCTGGAAACATTCTAAGATTGCAAAACAGCCAGGCCTCATGAAAACCCAACAGGCTGTAATCATCTACTTGTGTCCTGTCCTCACCAAGTGCTGTGCAGGATAAGTATTAAAATCGATTAAAAAAAATTAAAGCATCAAAAAGTTTGTTGTCAAGGATTTACAGAAAATTAAAATTGTGAAATCACTAGTTGGGATGAAAAAACGTAAGAAAACTATACAACCTTCCACTATTAAGGGCTTGGGGAAGAACAAATATTCTCAGAGTAATATAAGGCCCACCCCCAAAAGTGACCAGGCTAAGGTTGGGCACTATCAGTACCACCTCCATCCCTGACTTCATCCTTCCTTTCAAGCAGTAAGTGGCCAAGTTGAGAGAACCAAAAATACATGGTCAGATGGTGCTTTTACCTTTCATCAACAAAGAAGCTTAAATGCTCTGATGACTCAGAAAGGGAATATATGACACCTCCAGAGAGGTCCTGAGACTCCTCAGGCACCCATTCCGCCTGTGGGCTCTGACCCACGCCTGAGGAGCTCCAAAGGGATCGTTCCCCTGGTGTCACAACCAGCACAGGTGCCCAACAGCTCAGGCCTGCACCATCAGCAGCACCCAACTCCGAAAGGAAACAAGCCAAAGTCTCGTTATCTGAGACTTTAACACAAAAGGCTCTTCTGTCACCTCAGCTCTGCTCTTACTTTTTAACTTAAGCTTTTCAGCAGTTCCAGGATAACAAATCCACGTAGAACACAAGTGTCCGTAGCTGTAAGGAAAGCACAGTTCTGTGAACTGAGAGAGATCCCTGAGATACATCGGCAATCCACTTCCACTCCAGTCAGGATTTAAAACACACTTCATGGGTACAGATGAGGCTTCACATTCGCCACCTGTGAGAGCCCTGTCTGCCAGCTATATTTCAAGCACGATCATAAGACAGGCTGAAGTGGTTCATTTGGGTGCTAAATACAGCATAATGCTTCCTGAAGAGTGAAATGAAAAGTATTCTTTTCAGGATGAATGACAAGAACTTCAGGTGAAATGCAGCCCAGGACTTTAGGTAGTATAGCACAAGACACAAAGACGCTAATGAGAGTTATAGCCTCACCCACGCAACACGATTCTTGTTCTCCAGGGCCAGCAAATACTTGTGATTAGCACCATCAGAAAAAACTCTCTTTAAAATGCATTTAGGTCACAGAAAACACTAAAATATCCTCAGAGAAGATTCAAAAACAAAACAAAACAAACAAAACCGAACCAAAAAACAAGTACAATGTTGAATTACGACAATCACAGGTGGAAAAAAACTAGAGAACACGGGTTATTGCTAGGCTATGAGTGGGCCTGGTAGGGAATCACTAAATTACCCTTGTCGAGGAACATGAGAAAAAAGACTCTTAGAAAGACACAATCCCACCTGGCTCCTATTTGCCGCTTTTCACAAACAGACCTCAAAGCACTTTCTAAAGAAAGTTAGTATCAATATCAGCTTTTATTGCATCCCAGCTTCGCAGGACAAAGCACAAGGTAGTAATTCTCTCCAGCCTCACATAACCCAGACAGGTCTGAACATTTAGTGCTCTTCCAGCAAGTCTGCTAGCAGAATAAACAGTTCGTAACAGTTAAGGAACATTTTAAACCTATGCTGAGGATAAAGCGAGCATAGCCTTTGGCAATATACAAGACTTTGCTTTCAAGCCAAGACTTTCCTTTATTCACAGCAGAAAGAAACAGAACAAAACCACCAGGTATTGCTGTCTGCGTGCTCTACAGGGTGAGAAAGCAGCGAGGAGATCAGAAAGAAGCAATGTCCCACAGGAGAGCAGGGTTTGACCCAAACCACCAGCAGCCCGACATCCTCGTTCACAGCTTAAGTCAGCTAATGGTCTAAAAGCTGGAAAAGGAAGTAATGACCTGAAATACAAAATTCAGCCCCATTCAGAGGATGAATATGAATTACATTTTTTAAGCATGGCTAGGGAATTACAAGTAATTGCATCTGATGTGGTTCACAGGTCCGCAGCAGAACCTGGCCTCCAGTCACCAGCTGTCTCCAGCAGCAGCAGCCGTTCTCCAGCAGTTGTCTCAGGAGGCTTCTGCAAAACACAGGCTGCCTCTGCTCCTTTCTGTGCATCACCTGAAGGATTCATAGGAAAACTGTCTGGAACTGGTACTTCACTGCTGGGGGATGGAGAAAAGAGCACAGGATGGTCTGGGAAAGATAGATCTCCACTGCAATATGGACTTCGTTGTTCTGCTGAGCCCTACACTTTACCATCAAACTCATGCTTTAAGATAAGGTCTGCAGGCTTTGTTCTGGTAGCAATTAAATGGCTTACTCACCATTTTTTTCTGCTGTCATTGACCTATGTCAGTAAGTAAGCAACACGGTGTTTTTTTTGATCAGACAAAGAGCGAGGGGGTGGAACCTGCTCAAAGAACAGAAAACAATCATAAATGAACCTCTGAGCTCAGGAGCTATTATAAATCAAGAAGGGGAGCAACAGAGAAGGTGCTAGGAAACCCACTGGTTATTGCACAAGCTTTTCTTCACCCAATGCCAAGACTCAAATCCCACTGGAAGGTTAGGAACAAAACTGCCTTCTCCACAGCTATGACAGTGTGCCCAGTTTCCAGTCCGGGAGTCTTCTTTGTTTTTCCAGTTCAAAATACTGCATTAATGCACTTATATTATCACAGACAAGACCTCAGATTCTAGGATGTCCATCTTAGTCCAAGTCTAGAGCATTTGCTATTATTCTCAATGCAGAATACCTCGATACACAATTCTGGTCTGTTCTATTGATGTACCTCCTCCCAAGGGCAAGTGGAGCTCTGCTCTCTGAGGACAGTGACAAGGCCTGAGGGAATAGCATGGAGCTGGGACAGCGGAGGGTCAGGCTGGGTGTTAGGGAAAGGTTCTGCACTCAGAGGGTGGTTAGGCACTGGGACAGGCTGCCCAGGGATGTGGTCACGGCACCGAGGCTGCTGGAGTTCAAGGAGCATTTGGACAAGGCTCTCAGACACGTGGTCTGATTTTTGTGTGGTCCTGTGTGGAGCCAGGGGTTGGACTCAATGGTCCTTGTCGGTCCCCTCTAACTTGAGATCTTCCATGATTCTGTTCTATGAATCACTGCTCAAACTGTGCTGAGCAGCATTCCTCCTCACCACCTTCGCTGTGGGGATGACAAGCTGCACAGGGCATGGAGGCCGCTGAGGAAGACAAGAAGCCCCATGCTTCAGATTCAACATCACTGGGGCAAGCGCTATCTGTACACCACAGCAGGATCCTGTTCCATAATTAAACCCCTCTGATCCTGTCACAGCAAGAGACATCAACTTGAAATATAACGATACAGTGATTAAAATTCAGACATGGCTGAAGTCGCAGTAGTTGGGGGGTGATGAATGTCACACAAGGGGTGTTTTTCAAGGGATGAACTAACTTATTTTTCATAAGTCTGAATGATTAAAATTTCCTTAAGTAGCAACACAAGAAAAAACAACAAAAACATAATTGAGTAGTCATGTATTAAATGAACTACACCATGTTGTATTTTTCCCTGTAGGTTATTTCAAGATCCTCTTACACAGCCCTTCATAAAGGCCTGCTGAAAACATCAATCAAGCTTCCTAATGCAGAATGACCAATTTCTTTGGCCATCAAGAACACATTTATATCTCAAAGAACTGAATAAATCCAACAGAGGGAAGTTACCATTCATTATTAGCCAGCAAGTTCTTTGCCATTTTGCCTTTTGCTCCTCTGCTAAAATGAGTACTTTGATCAATCGCAGAATGATCCTCTGACATATAAAGCGGCCAATTCCTATCACACCAGAGTCAGTCCAAACAGGATTTTGCTCTTCAAACAGCGATTTCACACGTGGATTTAGGTTGTACTCACTGTGACTGTAGGATGAAGAGTCTGGTCCATGGTGGAGCTGTGAGAAGGTGTCTATGCACTGCTGTCTTGTGCAGATCTGGCACTGCAATAGGCATGTTTGGGGAATGTGAATTTTTAATTGCTCTCTTCCCTATAACTACATTGCACTGTTTAACCTCACTACAGGGTTGAGATGCCGTGGAGGCATTTGTAGAAACTGTGCATGCACACTAGCAGACGAAGCACGATGCAGGGTCACCCACCTAGATGTTCCTCGGTTACATGGCAGCTGCCAGCAGGGGTGAGCTTGCCACGAGCCAGGCAGCCATCATTCAGGGCAACAAGGCGAAGCCACTAGTCACCTAACCTGCCTGGCATGGAAGAGCAACTGCGATGTACTGAAGGAGCTAAGGTCTTGCTGAGATGAGAAGCTCTGCTTGTTTTGTCGCTTTCCCATCACTCAGCAGCAAGGGGAACATGGAGGAGATGATTGCGCTCTTTCCACAGTCAGGGAAGGTTTGGGAAAGAATTACTGACAGATCCCCTACTTCAGGACTAGCTTTAAAGGGAAAGATGATTTATGCAGTCACGCTATCCAATCTGTCCCCTGCACATATGTTTTTGAACTGTTTTCAATAAACATCAGAGTCGGAGATTTCAAAGGTACTAAACAGAAGTAAGGTCCATTCAAATGGGTGCTAGAAGGAAGAGGAAAGCCTGCCTACAGCAGTGCTGAGGAAAAGGCCATAACACAAGCATGGACCTCATTAGACACCGATGAATCCAAGAGGGGCACGTCCCAGCCACAAGAAACCTCGCTGCTCCCGTCGTGCCAGACTCCAGGGAGCCTCGCTGCAGGAGAAAGCGAGAGGAAACCAGCTCTGCTAGTTTGGCTGCTCATTTTCGTCAGAGATGTGCAGCCCGGGCATGCAGAGCCCTATTTGTTTTACGGATCCTGCATAAGCTGCTGTGTTTCTTTACATCGACTGCCTGAAGGGGCTGGAAAACCTGGTGGTTAGTGTCTCCAGCCGAGGGAAGCGGACGTGGACCGCTGTGCTGGAGAGTGCCAGCAGCTGTTCCACGGCCTGGGCCAAGGACACAAACACAATAAAGCTTCCACCCAAAACGGGAACCAGACCTGACCCAAGCCCAGCTGCCTACAGAGGCACCTGGATGCCCACAGGAGAGAGAGGGTCTGCCCCGGGGAGGCTCTCATGGCCGAGGGGCATCTCTGGCAACCCTCACAGCAGGCCCTGCTGGCGTGAGTCAGGCACAGCAGGCCCCGCTGCCCTCCTGGAGCAGCTCCTTCATCTCAGAAGAAGCTCTTCTCTGCTAAGAAGCAGTGACACCTACAACCAGCTCTGTGATTTTGGAGAAGAGAAATACAAGCCCGAGTAGTACAAGCTTTTTTTTTTTTTTTTTTTAAAAAAAAAGGCTGAGGACTGGCAAACTTTCATTTAAGCAGTCTAAAAGTTTTCAGTTACCTCAACACATGCCTGTAAAAATATAACATTTCTCTCAAAGTCAACAGTGGTCTGTTTTTATCTTCGCAGTCCTTTGATGTCATCGCCCAGAGGGCTGGAAATGCTACTTAGCAGCATCACCACAAAAGCGTAGGTAGCAGGATCTTCTGCATCAATAGCCGATGACTCAGGACTCCAATATAATTCAGCCTTCACTTTTGGCTGTTTCCGTTACCTGGGTATTCACCACACTGCAAAACCTGTACAGAGAGCTTAGTATCTTCTCCTTGGAAATGGCTGTCTGTTTACCCTGACATGGCAGAGTTAATTTCAGGTTTCAGCATTGGCCGTTAGCTGTAAGCCATGGGGCAAACAGGAGAAGCCCCCGAAGTTAGGCTGGGGAAAGGTATGTTTTAGTCATTGATATAAGGGGAAAATCAACTTAGAGCTGCTTCCGCCTCACCGACAGCAGCACTTTTCCACAGTTACTTGCCAGCCAGCCAACTTCCAAACTAAAACCCAGCAGCCAGACTTTCAAAGGGGTTGCTAACAGTGCAGACTGTGAGGTTTCCAAAGCGTCCACCCCTTCAAGAGATGGAAAAGGAGGCAGGCACTTCAGTGCCTCTGAAAGTCCATATGAGTAACCACATCTCAAAATGAATTAAATGCCTTCGCACACACAGTGCCTTGTCTCAGCCTCTAAGCGTGGGGTTCTTCTGCCTCCCACCCCACGGGCTGCCATACCACAGGGTCTCTCTTTTCCAGGAAGATGACAAGGGACGTCACTAGGAGCTGCCTCATTTCTACTCCCAGTGAATCACTGAGTACTGGCAGCAGGCTGGGGGAACCCCATCTAAGCAATTCTTGCTGTCACAAAAGTTAAGTTAGATAAACCCTGAGACAACCAGAGATCATTCATGTTGTGTTAATCTGGCTAAGGCACAGCTCCAGCTCTCTTCCAGGCTGGTAGGAGGCAGAAGACACAACAAGTGAGATCAAAATGAGCTCGTGGTGCCAAATGCTTTCATGATACACATGGAACAGAACGTCATCCTGCACTAATTTGTGCTACGCTTTCTTATTCATTCCTCTGCATCGGTTTCAGATACACTCAAGCTGCAGATCTTTAAATGGACACGCTAAATATAAGCTATGGAGTTGACTGACAGTTTTATTTTTGTCTTTTAAAGACATGACTGAATCTAGTATTGCTAGTTTTCTCTCTGTACCCATGGAAATTCCGCTCCATAGCAGGTAAGAGAGGTAGGGGAAATTTCACTCATCTTTGTAAGACAAGCAGTTATCTTGGATAAATGTCATTTACATCTTCCAATATACATTTACATCTGCATCACTACATATAAATATACCAGTGAAACTAACACAGAAGAAATGATTTATGATCTTCCTCTGGTTTTCACTGGTCTCTAACATCACCTGTATCTGATCAGCCCTTTAGTAAAACCCAGAAAATCCCATTCCCAAGAAAGCACACCATCCTCTAACCACTCACGGGCAGTATTGCAAGCTCAAGGCACTAGGAATTACTTGTGCAAGGCATCGGCCACATCAGTCTCGACAGTTTATCTTTTTACTCCACTGGACTGAAGGAATACAAACCCTTTCTACGGGAGGTGCAGGCATTTGAATAGGAAGCTACCATGCTTCAAGGAGCACTCATGATGAAACTCAAAGGAACAACAGAAAACGTTTTCACTTAGTGGTGCACGTGCTTCACCCCATGTATCACAGAGGAGCTACAGGACTTACTTGCTTTGTCAACACAGGCCAGCATCCACTTCTGCTACCTGCTGCGACCAGACAGATATGTTTTGGGTCTTACTTAGAGCAGTTTTACCTTCCCAGCTATGCATCTCAAAGACAAAAACAGTCTCAAAGAACACTTTCACAAATGTCAGCCCTCCGAAAACAGGTTTTGAGGGACAAAAGGAGACATTGTCCTGACTGATCTTCATCCTAGTGCAAGCCACAGATTTTGACACGAAGTCCATAACTTGCATATAAAGCAGAACCTCAAGTGTGGGAAAACAACTGTACATACAGGTGCTGAGTCCTCTGGAACAAAGTCCTGTGGTTTTAGCAAAGAAAGCCAAAAAAGGTACTTTTCCATTTTAACGTGCTTTAGTGTGTGTGAGGGCTCTTGTTCTCAAGAGGTGAATGCGAAGGGCAGCCTTGTTCCCTTGGGAAAAGGCCAGTTCCTCTAGTCTAAGACAACGTCCCCGCAAAATAAGAATGCGGCACTCACTCCTGCATTCCTCCCTGTCTCTCTTTATGTCTATGATTGAAAAGGCTTTTTTCTCTGAAGCACAGGAGCAGGCAAATTACTACCTTCGGTTTCAGCCTAGATAAAAAAGAACATGCCTGAGAAAGCTGGAGTGAAAACCGAAACATCCACATGAGTAGGAAAGGGTATGAGTGCACATGGTCATTCGAACTGCCAGGATGAGCCTGGATCCTCAATCTCTACCTGCAAGTATCAGGGAAGGAATCTAATGGAAGTGGCAGCACTGGGACTCGGGGATCTTAGGTGCAGCTCATGGCTTCAACAGGGATTTACTGCAGTATTTTGGGCTGGCAGCCCCACATCCTTTTCCCCATACTTCTTCCAGTGAAGAAAACACAGAAATTAACCTCTCAGGTATCCTCTGAGCTTACCAGCTATGGGGATGCACTATAATTCATAAGGATGTCTCTCACCCCGCTTCAGTAGAGGAGCCAATTTATTTTATTTTTCATACGATAGTTCAGTAGATACGGAAAACCATTAAAATCATGGAGAAAAGCCAGAAAATATAAAACGCATGCAATTGGGGGTAACATAACGGCTTCTGTTATGTTCTTCTATACTGCTTGGGTAGGAGTTTATGACAATCCAACTATTCAGGACTTGAACCCAGCTCTCATGAAGTTTGCAACCATCCTTAAAATTCATTAAAACAAGTGCATTGAAGTGCCAAGGCATGGGGCAGAGATAAAGAGAGAAGAATTCAACAATCGGCATATAAGTGCTTACGTACATACTCTATGCGTTTGCATACCTGTCCCACAAATTGCAACTTCTTTACATTCATCTGTCATTTTGCTGGGAATTATAGAACACTCCACTTTGAAACACAAGCAGTTGCCAATGCATATTAATGAATATTAGCGCTGACAGTGTGCTACCATACTGTCAAAATGGGTAGCTGTGCAACTTGCTGATTTTCATGAATTTTGAAGCACACAGAAGTAGGTGGGTTTGTGCACATATTATTCCGCTGCCCAAGGAGAAGGAACAAACAACCCATTGTGTCCATCTGAGAAAGAAAAAAAAACAACCTGCTGTGGTGAAGACAAATCAGTTTTAAGTAATGCTGCTGGGGACACTGTTGATGACAAATGCTGAATTCTGGCTTGAATGTGTGGGGTGGGAAGATTAAACGTGCTCTGCCATTTAATAAACTTTACACTAAGCTCTGTTTTTTTCTGCCTTGATCTCTTATCAAAAGAATGAAGCAAGTTATCAGATGCTTCCAGGCATGCTTCATGTGTTATTAACAAATTAAATAGTATCAGCTGCCTCTGCTGCTAGAAAAAGAAATAAACAGTGTGACATAGGTCAGAAGCCCAGTGTTTGGACCAAGTACTGTCCACCTGTGTCACCAAGTTAACTCCTTGTGTTATGAAACCAAAGGCAAGATGGAACATAAAGGGTTATTTTTAAGGCATCAGACGATTTCAACAGCATAGAGGCAGAAGAACCAAAGCTTTGGTGTGTTATTAAACCAGAACCAGATACAAAGAAATCCAGTTAGTCACAGAGATTGCTGCCACCTTATTGCCCCTGTGGCCAGGCAGTCTCTGTCTTGTACCAATGGCTCAGAAGTTGCTGACATCAGCATAAAAGTGTCCCGAGCCACAGAAAGCAGTACCCCCAAAACACCTTCACCAAGCTGCAGGAAATTGTTCTTGTATTTGTTTCTCGCTGCCAAATTCGCATGGTTTTCTGACTGTCAAATCTTATGACTTCTAGATATATTAGCAAGGCAACAGATGAAGTTTTCATGTAATCATGTGCTCTTAAAAAAAGAGCCCTTTAGAATGAAGCAGCTCATCTAGCCCTTGCAGGTGTGGAGGAAGGTCTGAAGCATTCACCCACCACTCAAAAACAGGATGCCAAAATACGTGCCTACATGGAGATCTGATGCATCTTGAATTCTGGATTGACATTTGCAATTTGCATAAATTCATATCTTCCCAAGAAGATACTGAGACACCAGCCACAAAGCAGAAGGGGGGGCAGAGGGGGAGAAGCATATAACTGGCCCAATATTCAGGCAGCAACCAAAACCACAAACTGGAGTAAGATGACCACAAACTGGAGTAAGATGCTGACTCCACAGGGACAATATCAGCGGTACCCCAGAAATGCTCCTCTTTTTTCCATCAAGGATTGCTTCTTGTTTACATTCAACATGAATCCAATCAGTTGGACAGCTGTAATTCTCACCTCATATCAAAGAGAAAGGAGGGGAAACAGCAAATACTAACAAGCCCCTACAAAACAACTACCACTTTCCCCCTGCCTGGCCACCTGTGAACACTGCCACGTCCATAACACTGCTTTTATCATTTACCAAGTGAGCTCTCATTTTCTTTCAGAGGGTAATTCCTTGAGCGAAGGAATTTTTTGGCAGAGGAGACTTGGAAAAGCACTTGAAGATGTCTCTTCCCTTTAAATGATGTGGAGATCATTTGAAGAGGGGGACTGTCGATGAAAGCAACAGATTCATGTGAGCCAAATGATTTCCCCAGTTAAGAGAAGTCTGATGGCCGGACCAACTCACATCTGCCTGCACTGAAAGAAAGTTTGCAGAGAGAATTAAGCAGTTGTGCACATAAAGGAGAGCAAGTGGCAAAAAATAAATGAGGCGTGGGAGGGGAAGAAAAGGATGCAATAGGTGGAATAAGGGTTTCAAAGCACACGTAGTTATGGCTTTAAAATATAAATACTGCATACTCTTGCACAGAACCGCTAACACTAATGCACTACAGCACAGTGTCAGACTCAGCCTCCACACAAAGCAGCACCATCTTGTGCTCCCAATTCGTCCATTCTTCCCCTCTTGTCTTACAGAGGAGGAGGAATAAGAGCAGGACACATACTAGGCATTTCTGAACATACTGCTGCTTCAGTACAAAGCTTATTACGTTATCAAGTGCTCACCTGTGCACTTAACCTTAAAGCTCCCTCCTGCTAACGGATAAGAACTGCTAGGTGCAGGCAGTGCTCTTTAAGATTTCCTGCTAGCCCCATCTTGGTAATATTTGCCCCTGTGCTGGGACATCTGATGCACCCGGGAGGGCAAGTACCAAGGCAGTATTACTGGGAGGAGCTTCGCTCCTTTTTATGCATGCTTGCTATTTCACAAAGCAGTGGAAGAGGTTCAATCTCCTCCAAGACCACAACTGTCCCATTCCTGGTTGACAATAACTTTTCCCTGGATTTTTCTCCAGATAGATTCATCAGGGATGCTGGATTAGAACAGTCCTGACACAGGGACCAAAAGTCCCTGTCCTCTAGTGCAAAATCCATCAGAGCAGTCCTGGCAGGATAACACAGCGGCAGGAAAATGTGCATCTTCAGCAGGGAACGAGAATTTTGCCACCAATTAGCCAAAGGAGGAGGATTAAGCCATTGTGGGTGGGGGAAATCAGAGGCAAGAGCTTGTGATTCACTGGGCTGGAACAATCCTATCAAACGCGATCAACGCAACACAAAGCCCAGCTATGAGCCAGCCACACACTTAAGTCCTGAGCACTGAGTCACCATTACTGGTTTGACACCACCGGTGCTCACATCTGCTGACTTACCACCCTAGGAACAGCTAGGGAGGAAGAGTTCATCTCCCATAAAACTTTTCTCTTGGTTGGCTACCAGGAACTGGCTCCTCTCTCTGCCCAGCTTTGTTTCTTGCTACTCTTACCTCCTCTGCCATGCAAACTCAAGCCTGCACTTTCAGCCTTGCTGCCTGCACCATCAAGTCCCCCAGCGGCTCCAGGAGAGCCGAGCCACTGCAATTCCTGCTGACATCAACCGGAGCTGCAGCGGCTCAGCGCCTCCGCACGGGAACGACCTGCTCAGCGCTTCACTGCAGATGTGGCGATTTGAACACTTCCACATTAAAATTTTGTTCCTGAATTTAAACATTCTCGTAAGTAAAGGCAAAACAGCGTGTGTCCATTGCAAAGTGAGCCACAGGTGGCCTTGGACCCCCTTGGTTATCAGTGTTCCTGAGTAACCCTGCACATAGAGCCAAGACTGATTAACAAATCATCTAATTGTGTTCAAGCTCCTGTTATCCCAAGGCTTTTATAAGCATTGTTTAGTTACAGCACTGTTCGAAGCACTACAGTAGATCCCCTACAACAGATGCTCATACTTAAGGAAAAAAAGGCTGCTTAACAAAGCCTCCCTCCCCACCAATTACCTCCTAATATTTCATTCAGTCCTTTTCAACATCTCGGATGTGGAAATCAAGCTATACTTACTGAGTAAGCAGAAAACCTCAAGGCGAGTATAACCCCCCCCAAATTTCCTCTCTGAAGACAGTTTGGGCTGTGTGCTTGTGGCAGTACCCTCAAACAAAACACACCCTAAGAACAACCGACCACTTACCCTACAGACCACACAAGGCGTTTGGAGCCTTTGACATGACACAAATCTGGGGAACCTCTTTGTATTACAGCAGCTACCCCCAGCCTGAAATACAACGCATTTACATGGGCATCAGAACTGTAATATCTTACTTTCTCAACTGTCTTTGCCGCATTTACACTTAGAAGACTGTGAAGTAGGGCGATTTTTTTCTCCATGTTTCACAGATCAAATTTGAGAATTCAAAGCCGCCTCCTGCACAGTCATTGTAGGTTTCTTGTGTGATTTTAGGGCAGCCTCTTTGCTCTGTGAGCTGCCCCTTCCCTTGTACCTCACAAAAAAAAAAAAAAGAGGTTTGAGGAGGACTGGCATTATGACACTGCCAAAGAGCCCAGAAGCTCTCGTGCAAACCGAGTAGGCTGAGCCCTTTCTAGGATGGAGTCAGCATAGAGCACAATCACTAGAAAGTAATTAGAAGACTGCGAAGTGTGATTAAAAGAAAAGGGAAGGAGACTGCACTACAGAGCAGCACATCAGTACTGCTGGGCTCAGCCCACGTTAACAGCCCCTAACAGCTTGTGGGGTTTTTTGTTGCTTTTTCTTTAACACGAAAAATTGCAGGGATGCCAGACAAAGGACAGCATCATGTGCCAATACACTCAGACCAGAGAAAAATCTTTAAAATTATTCAGAAGTCTAACTTAAACAAAACCCTAGCATGGCAATACAGCCCCCTTCCCCAGCCCCAGCCCAGCCCGTGGAGCAGAACCAAGCCCTCCACAGCATCATCCCACTGCCCTCCCCACTGCAAGGGAACGGGGTGAAAAACAGGTGCCTGAACCCCACTAGCAAAACACCCCAAAGCCAGAGCTGCTGCCCAGCTCTACGTAACCGGGCGCGTGCCCACATGCTCACCTTTCACAGCTAAGGTCACTGCTTTAAGGAATAACACTGCCAAAGCATCAAAATCCAGACTAGGCACTATCATGCACAGGAAAAAAAAAAAGTTCGTGCGTTTCCATGGGGATAGCGGTGATTACATATTTAGCGGCCGTACGATAAGGCAGCATGCATGATCAGCACACCGATTTCCTGGATGGCAGAAGAGCCACAACACCTAAATGCCGGGACAGCCGCAGAACAGACCACAGGTTTCCATCCAGGCTCAAACGTCGAGGCAGGGTTTTCCGCAGAGCGGGAGCTGGTGGAGAAGGCTCCTGCTAATTCATGCCTTGAGATCAGACAAGAGATGCCTTAACTCCTCCCCGGATCTGCTGGTTATAGAAATCCCAGCGGAGAGGCCTGCCACATCTAAAGCAGTGCAAGTCCCACGACTCCTCCCTTCCAGTTTTGGAGTGCCAGGAAGCACCTTCGGGGCTCACAGCTCACTTGGGGGAAGACGGGGCAAAACGCAGGGGCCATCAGCCTGGACACCACAGGGTCTCGATGCTGACACGGGAGCACGGAGGAAGGGGGGCATGGTGGGGAGCAGGCACTGTGTTGCAGAGGGCTCCCTGCAGCACAAAGCTCTGGTTTTCTGCTCCACAGCCCCACGCGCCAGACCCCAGATCAGGCTGACACCTGCACAGCCAGCAGGCAAGCTCCCCGTTTGGCAACCGCGCAAAATGGAGCTGGAAAGCCCTAAAGGGAGATGAAGCAAGAGTTTCTTGCTGACCACAAGACCCAAGGAGGCTGCAGTGCAGTCCCGCAGGGCAGCAAACACCTCCCCTGTACCAGCCAGCGCTGCAGCAACATCCTGAGGAGCCACTAAAACCTGGATCATGTTGGACCCCCTGTCTTTTAATGCTCAGAAGTAGAATGAGACAAAGGACTGCAGCAGAATTAATCAAAATATAAAACTTTTCTACCAGCTAGAATACTCGGAGGCCACTTCTGCACATGTTTATGTCAATATTTTCGCACCCTAACCAGCACGGGGCAGGGATCGGGGATTGTTCCTTACACAGCTGCACTTTTGTGCTAATTCCTTTATGAAAGCAAACAAGCCATTTATAGGCAACCCAAATGCACACAGACACAAAGCAAAAGCATGCAGTTATAGCAGGCTTGATAAAATTAAACTCCCCAATGAATTTCAATTATATTCCTTCAACAGCTTAATAAATGGCAAGCTTAAACTACTGGCAAAAACAAAGCCATTTGACTGGTCACTGAAGTACGTTTCTATGGCTTATGTAATTATACCCCTGTGGCAAAGCTGTAGCATTTGAAGTCCTGTTTAAAGAAAGGGAAGAAATTAAAAAACGACCAATTACTGTATGCCAGCCCAGAGATTTCGGTACAAAGCTGCATGCTGGCAAACAGCCTGCAATCACCAGAGCCGGGGATAATTCGCGTCTAATGCTGCCAGGGAAAAACAGGGCTTGGAAGGCCGACACCTCCGGGACCGACATGGGAATAAGGATGCAGTGTCCAGCACCAGTCACTGGGCTTTTCAACAGCCCATTTCACATTAATGCCTGATACTTGGCAATTCAGGACGTGCTGAAGATGCAAATGTATTTTACCAACACACCTTCACATCTCCCTGAAGCAAACAGGTGTAAATTGTCATTAACTTCATCACTTTCATCTCTGCACATGGAAGCAGCGGTGAAACCCACCTCCAGAGCCTCGATCAGAGCAGAGCTTAGCATTAACCTAGATGCCCCTCCTGCGCACAGCTCAGACACCCAACCCCTTCACTCCCATATCTGCACCACGCAGAGCTTACTGCTCCCGCCATGCCCCTGCACTCCCACGGCTGGAAATGGAAACTGGAAGCAGATATCAAGCAAATTTAAGAGCTCCTGAATTAGAGCAGTGACCCCTGAAAAGAGAGTCATGAGAGCGTGAATCTGCTTTAAAAGATAAAACAGGCTTGACTGCAGGATCAAGAGGCAAGTCATTAGTGAACTCCAAAGTTTAAGGCCAAAATCAACACTGCGTCACTCAGTCCAGGTCCCTTTTGATGTCAGCACCACACCAGAGCTGGGCTTCAGGGAACAGAGCATGAAGGACTCTGCACAAGCAGCATTTCCAGGACCACCTTCAGATGCTTTCCCAGACCCAGCATATAGCTGTGAAGCCAGCATATCCCAAAATCCTCAAAAACACATAAGGGAAAACCATGAAACTCGGACTGACACACAGCAGGCGATGCAGGTCTGGGAGTCAAGACAACATCTATCCAAGAACTGCCCCAGCATTCATTCTTGAGCGTTTCACTACGACAGATCCTGTTCCTGGAACGTGTCCTTCTCAGAAATTCAGTTATTTGCCAAGGTAACAGGTAGCTCCTGCCACCAAAACCTGGCAAGTGCTTTTTCTAGGTGGACTTTTAGGGGGCTACCTCACAGGTAACTCCAAGCAACCTTTCAAGCCCACTGAAGGCAACGGCTGCACAGCTCCACCCCAGCCGGCAGCAGCCCTCTGCTGACAAGCAGCCAAGGCACAATGCGGTTGTCAGCTGCAGAGCTGTCACTCATCGCTTTCCTTCCCAGACTACAGCTGTTGAGTAGTAAATATCAGCATAATTAGAAAGAAGTGGAAAACACACAAACAAATCTAACGGACCAGGCGACAACAGCAGCACTGCGAGGACCCGGTCCTGAAGCTACCTTTATTCCTGGCTTGCTGCTGGTGTCCCGAGGCTGCCCTGATGGATGACAACCTGGCAAAATGGGAGATGTCCCACATGTTCCCCCACAAAGCTATGACTGCACCACCAGTGATCTCCTTATCTAGTCAGACACAGCAGGAAAGGGTAGAGAAGGAAGGACATTTATCCTGCTTTGCAAATAGGGAAGGGAGATGGAGAAGCTGAGGCTAGAAACAGCAATGCTTGGCTTCAGGAAGGTTTTACTGCCCATCAGTGGGCTGCTGCTCTTGAAACCCATCAGGCAGCTACAGTGACAGCACCGAAATGCAACAGCAGGTTCCAAGCCACAGCCCAAAGAGTAACTTGAGTCCTGCCTGTATAGCCTACAGAAACACTTGCAAGTCCCTGTTTCGCAGTTCAAAGACAGAACCCAGCTCCTGCCAGCGCTGACTTTGTCTTCATCCAACACTGACACGGTCCTTGTGCCGAGAGAGCTGCTGCCTCCAGGATGGCTGCGGAGACCTCTCCAGTCCCTCCTAGGCGTACTGCCGTTACAAGATCTATTTTGGAAGGAAAAAATGTAAAGAAGGGGGGTGGCAGGAGACAAAGTTCCCATCGCAGGGAAAACCAGCAGCTTCTCACTTTCTCCTGGTGGGCAGGCCTCGGAGAGCAGCCACCCTGCTCCAGACTGCGCCGCCTGCCGCGCTGGAAGGAAACGCTGCAAGACACAGCCGCAGGGATCTCGGGGCTGCCTTCCCACCTCCAAATCAAAGTTACAAAGGGAGAAAATGGCTACTTGCTAGTACAAAATTATTTAGTTATGACAATAAATCCCAGCTGAGCCATAGAGGAGACACACAAGGAAAGCAATTTTTCCTACCTGTGCAGTGAATGAACTGTGTAATTCCCCGCTCCCCCCCACAGACGTGTTGTTATACATTTAAGCAATGTTGCTGCATTACACTGATTAGGGCTCAAATACAGTACTTGCATCTATTGGTGTACTTCCAAAAGTTGCACTCTACCCTGATAGAGACACCAAAACCCGTTTTGTGATCCTGCGGACACAGCCAGCTTTCCCCTTGAGCAGCCCACGGGTCTGGAATTGCAGCAGATCCAATGGCCACATGCGCCGCTTTGAAGCTCTGCATTACGCATTACTAGAAGTCAGCGCCTGCTGCCATAGACTGCTTGGGCTGAAGACGGAGAACACAACACCATAGCAAAGGGAAGCAATCATTTCTTAAAATGATCTAGCTGCCACTCATTCAGTTAGCCCGCATACTAGAAGGGACTTCCAGCTCTCATCTGCGATGCATCTGTCGGCTTGTGCTTAACACCCCCCGGCACGGTAATAAATACAACTGCACAGTAACCCAAGTTTTCTTGCAACCTGATCTATAAAAAGCAGCTGGCTTCCCATCCCTCTCCCAACACTACCTTGGGTTTCCTGATACTCTTGGAAACCTAACAGGGTTTTTATTGAGCAAGTTGGCATTGGGTAGCTATAAACTTGAGTTCTAACCCTGCCTCTCTAAATATTACTTATAAGGCCAACACCTCTCATCTACCCTTCATCCTGCCCTCCAAAACAAACAACAAACACAAACTTTCTTTAGCCCCTCTGAGCTTCTGGAAGCTACCAAGCATAAAATTAAGATACCACCTAGTTGTGTACTCTGCTTAAATGCCTTCGGCTGCCAGCGAAGAAAGTCATACTCAGAGGCACCTGAATGCAGACAAAGTAAATAAGGATAAACCTCCTACTTGCAACCAAAGAGGGAGCAGAACAACATGGCAAATTCTTGTTCGCAGACACATCCTTATCCCCTCTCCACCTCCCCTGAAATGTAGCTTAGAAGACTAGATAATCGAGGGCATCCATTTTAGAAATTCCAACACATAGCGCCGCCATTTTAGTAAGCCTCACCCTGTCTGCAGTGAGCACGGGATGCCAGAGCGGGATCAGGCACACCTCAGCCCTGTACCTTACTGCCATCAGACCATAAGACTGACTGAACCTGACAGAAACAAGGACAGAAGAAAAGAAGAATCCTGCAGCAAGCAGATGTGAGGGTAGGACTAACCTAAGGCTAGTTCTGTTTTCTGGGGAACAAGGAGGAAAGGGTAAAGGTCTCACTACCCAAATGCCTTGCTATGGCTCAGTTCTGCCCCGCACCGTGATGCTCTGCAAATTTTGACACTCTCACTCTGAAAGGGAAGGAAATCCCGTTGCAATGGCACAGAAGATGTTTACACATATGGTCCCAGTTTCCCAGATTTTGCTGTGCTTCTGTCCATTGTTGTGAGCCTCTTTTTTCCCTGGACCTTCAAACCTCCTCTGGATTAAGCCACTCTGCAGTTTGGCCCCATCTTCTACACTCAGGCCAAGACTTCACGCAGAGAGCCACAGAACTCCCTTAAAGCCCTCTAAAGCTGTATTTTGCTAAGAAAACATATGATTCCTCCCTGCACTATGGGGATAACATGCACTCTTCATAAAACGATCAGTAACGAAAGAGCCAAGTCCTGTTTCTCCACTCTGACATCCTTATACCAGAACACCACTCCACGTAGGGTATGAGGTCACTGTATGGCCCAGGACAAACTTCTGTCCCATGCCACCCTTCAAGAGCCTGGCAGCAAGATCCACGTAAGTGCTGCTCTGCACTGTGTTTGACCGCCCCACATCTGGTGGTTGTCTTGCTTTAAAAAGTACAAAACTGCTTGTGCACTGTTGTTTTGCTGCAGAATTAGTTTTATTATTTATGGCATGTTTTTTCAGGGAAATATATATTCAAGCTTGGGTATAACCTTAAAAGTAGGCTGAGAGTACATCAGGGAGTAAGAACGAGTTGAGCTAATGACTTGCTCAGACTCAACCTCTGCTTTCTGCACCGTTTACTGAGGGAAAGAGCTGCTCCTACGACACAACTCACTATCAGAGCATTTAACCTGTACGCGTTGTCTCCTCCCTGTAGTCCACACACAAGTGTTCTGGGGTCTGCACATGGCTATAATAGGAAGCAATTCATCAATTCATCTCCTTCCTGGGTCCTCAAGGAGTATTTACCCAACTCTCAGGTAAATGAGGCAAGACAGAGCACGTCTTGTTCCCAGAACCAGTCCCTCTCTATCAAGTGTTAGACAAATTTGCTAAAAAACAAATTAGAGCATGTTAAAACACTTCACTTAATTAAAAATAATCCTAACAGTATCACAAAGGTAAAAGTAATTCAATGTTTTGGTTAAACACTGAAAACAGAACCGAAGTCTGTGAGATCACTCTGTGCATACTAAATAATGCTTTATTTTTAAAGCATACTAATGGAGCAAGAAGAAAAGCGATTTGAATTGCCTTTTAAGTCACACTCTTTATGCTGTAGGGAGCCATCAAAAACAGCTGGACATGGGGAAAGGTCAGTATAGAAAGCAGATTTTTCTCCCAGTGTTAAAAAATGTTAGCGTATCACCAATATTTTGAATCTAAATGAGAAAAAAAAATTAACAGAAAACTTCAGATTTCTTCCCTCCTCCAGGGCCTGCCTTTGCTCCAGCTCTACAAACAATACCTTGAATAGATACCTAGCTCCCTGCACAAGCACGACACAAACCCACTGCCTTTTACAAAACGTGGATGAACCTTTAGTGTGACCCAGAGCTCCCCTCAACCCTAACTTGCAATGTCCCCAGCGTCACGGAGGTGGTGGGCCACGTCTTCCCCCCAGTGAGAAGGAACAGCCTTCAGCTCCCCGCTGAAGTCAGACCACGGCCTGTCAGAGATTTCTGCGCTTCTCCACCAGGCAGTTCATAAGAAATGAATCTGTCTGGCAAGCCAACTTTTGGCTACGAAAAACCGGAGGAAAAAAAAACACACAAAAGAAAGAATGGAAGAAAAATACGAGTGGAAATTTGCAGTGAGCCTCCTTCATTCAACATAAAATGTGGCAGAATAATCCACCACCACAGCCTTTTTTTTTTTTTGTAATTGCTTTTTTCTTTCAATCCCATTCCCGGTGCCTTCAAAGAGAAAGCAATGTACATCTTAACTTTTCCAGCACTATGCTTTAGTTCAGACTTCCTTACAAAAATACATCAAAAGTTATTTAAAAGAATGAAAAAGCAACAAAAATGCAAATTACTCATTGCTTGGCATTCAGATAGTAGGAACGCTCTAGGGAGATAAAAGCAAAACTTCAGTTTTTACAGTAATGTATGTCTGCTTAAGAAGACAAAGTCCATTGCTCTGGACAGTTTTTATTCATTTCATTTTTACTGGTACTGCTTGATGCCAAAATACATTCTTCCTGAAAATTTATGGACTGGCATTGCTAAAGCCAACCGCATTTTCATCACCAAGTGCAATGAAAACAGGATCTAGGCTGTAGTGCCGAGCGTATCTATGTCCAGCTATTTTGAGAACATAAATTAATGCTGAAGCATCCATCTGGCATAACAGATTGGTTGGTGTACTCTGTCCCCTGCTAATTAATCGATTAGCTCTACTCAGTAACAAGAGATTTCCCCCCTGGTTCACCAGTTTGGGAGGACAGGCTGGCTGACCGCAAAAGCAAGGGCTCACACCGGTTCTGGGTCTCCCTGGCTTTTTAAAGACCTTTCCATGAAACTACAGCTGGAAGGAAATTCCTCGGACAAGACGTATTTTGGAGAGGAGAGACGGTGAGGTGTATCGATTAAAAACTGTCCTTGTGTGAAGGGACATTGGGTGTCAAAGCTCTTCCAGTTTGACAGTCTGGAGAAAAAGGGGAGGAAAAAAAATTTCTGACAATCCCCCTAAACCAGCATAGGCACCACAGCAGGATGCAGCAGGTAAACACTGATTGCCAGACCCAGCTGTGGAGCCCCAAGCTAGCTCACCTGGCAGCAGAGGATGGAGCCACCTGAGGGCAGGGATGGGGACAGCCACCCTCCTCCTGGCCCCAGGAGACCCCAGCCCTCTTCTGCTGCAGCGGTGGGAGCTTCTCAGGGCCTCCTGCTTGCAAAGTCCACCCTTGTCCCCAGATGTATGCTCATGAGAAGTAACACCCCCACCTGAGATGGCGGTGATCACACTGCAAGTGCAGAGTGATCAGCATGGGGCTGCAGGAGGGACAAGGACATCTCTGCTCTAACCTTGCTCCTCATCCAAGCCATCACCTTGAGCTGTAGGAACACAGCTGAAAACAGACTTCCTCGACTCTGAAAGCGCAGAAAACTTAGGGGATTTGCTTGAACCATCTACATATGCGATATATTCTGGGAAGCACTTTGGAAACTGTACAGCTTTAGCAGCAAGAACACAACAGAAGATAGGCTCTGTTTAAGCTCTCTCAACAGTTTATGTCCTGCAGTTTTGCTGGATTTAACTACAGCTAGCTGTTTAACTACACTTTTTTTCAATTGCAGACTTGTGCTGCTGAAGGAGCAGACACGGCCCCGGGGCAGCCACTGACAAGCAGCATGCGGCCCCGCTGCCCGGACTCGCTGGGTGCTCAAACTTACCCGCACCCACTGCGGCGCCGGGGCTCAAGCCAGAGCCTTCCAAACAAGCCCAGGAAGTCAAAAGTGCTTATGTCAGGAACTAAGGGCTTAACTTACCTGAGACATTAACAAAGGAGAATTATTGCAGGTTTACATGCTCTCTAAACTCCTTTTTGTAGCTTGGTTCGGCAACTTAAAGGGCAACAATGGTTTCATTCCTCTGTTTGAACTGGCCTGTTCGTGTAAGCTAACAAGTGAAAACTCAGAACAGGCTTGAGGAATAATGATTTTTCCTCAGAATCTGCCCGTGTCATAAAAAGATTCCATATACACTGAATATGACTTTCTGGGAAACTGCTCTTCCAAGTTACATTCATCTCCTTGTCAAAATCGCATGCTAGGACAGGCCTCGGAGATCTGTGTAAGCTCCTTAGGGCTGAACCCATCCGCCCCAGTCCAGGGCTAGGAAGCTCCTTCTCACAATTGATGGCAGTACAGCAGAAAACACACAAGTGCAAGTGCCTGGAAAAGAGGTGTCTTACAAGCCAACGAGATACTCATCAAAATAGAAAGCTGACTCAACACTATAACAATTCAGTAAACAGCCTGGTTCTTTGCTACAGGGCCACAGCTTCATTGTGTTGGGTTTGACTGCTAGGAGGGCGTGTAAAAACAGTTTTTGAGGAAAAGAGATGCTTTATGTACCTATAAACAATTTTAAAAAGACTTGATGTCAAAAAACAAGGACTTTCAGTCCCTAGAATCCCCACTAAGCTGCTTCAGACAGGCCAACAGGAAGTTTGTGTCGTGAAAGTTGTAGGGAAGAGGAAATATTTGGGTTATATGCTCACAAATGACAAAAACTCAAATACTTTTTAAGTCTCTCCTATGGGGTGTGAAATTGTAGAAGGGAGCTATTCTGAAATCAGAAGTATGCCTCAGTTAGGCCTCTCACAGTGAAAAACTGGGACCTATGCTCATAAGTCAGGGTCTTGAACTTCCCACCTGGAAGAACTAAGCAAGGTTACAAGGGAGAGGACTCACGTCCCATGTGCTGGCTCAGTCAACATGTCTGGGATGTGATGCAGAAGCTGCCAGAAGGATTGAATGTGACTTGAAAATAAAAGCCTGTCACAAGGAAAACAACTGCAGAACAAAATGCATTCACCAACCAACGACCCTGCCTACCCTGACCACGCAGCCGTCCCTCAGCCACCTCCATGCTGGGACATGTTCCATGCTTCTGCTGGCAATGGGATCTATTCAAGCAACACCCAGCCACAAAATAACGCCTTCATGAATGATCAAACACTACTGACACACAACAGTGGCCCTCACTTCCCTCACCAAGTATTAATTTAGATAAAAAGGCCCACTTTACCTCTGTACCCTGACTTCTGCAGCTTTTTGGTTCTATTTTTCCCCCCCTGCTCACAGATTCCTCACACACCCCCTGGCAAACACCGAGGGAACATAGGCTTCATTGCGCTGTAACACAGCAGCATCGGAGCTTGGAAGGCACGGAGACGAGATCAGTCACTCTCCTACAAAGAGATGCAAATCATGGCTCTCCCTGGCTGAAGCAGGACAAGCCTCCAGTGACTGCAGTGTGAAACCTCCTGGAAGATGGAAACATGAAGATCAAGGACAGGAAGAAGAAGGCAGGTGTTGTAGAAGGTCCCCCTAGCAGCTCCTGAGGCTTCCTGTAAGAAACCGCAGATGTATCACGCGCACAGGTGCCCACGGGCTGGCCAAGACCCTGGTTCTGGTCAGAGGAGCCAGCCCTGCCCCTGTCCTGGTGCCTACAGGAGCTGATGATGAGCAGCTCCGTACACCTCACTGAATATTTATCTGCAAGGCTCAGCTTGGGAGCTCTTACAAACAGGGATTTCATGGAAGTCACTGTGCTGGGAGCTCTACTGATCCAAAGGTGTGTGGCCATTTATTCATCTAAGCACAAGCGGTACAGCTGGAGCAGTTATTACCTTTCAACTGCACGGGCTCAAAACTTGCAAGGGTGGCTATTTCAAATGCAAAACAGTAAAATGGAATCTCATTCCTCCTTAATTTCCTTCCTTGTTTTAGTTTCTTCTGCTTCTCAGCCAGGGTCTGGTACCATTCTTCCTGGAAGTTTCCAATCGATGCCCTTTGCTCAACACATTGATCAAATACCAAGAAGAAATATCCCTGCAGCCTCACATGCAGGAAATTCCAGGCTTTGTCATAACTTAGCTTGAGACAAGAAATAAAAGCTCTACATGTTCAGAAGTCTTCTGAGCACCACCACTTATACAGCCGTAAGTATTTAGTTTAAACCTTTATCACAAGAGCCACGTGTTTATTATTTCTATCTCAAAGTCAACTAATCAGTCCTCCTCCTCCTTCAAAGCCTCCCTATCCATTTTCTTTAGAAACATATTTACACCCAGAGTTAACACCAAGGTCTTTGGGGCAGAGGGGTTGGGAGAACTATTTTCTGCAAAGGCAGCGGATCACATTCAAACAAATTATCTTCATGAATCAAGAGAGGTTGGGAACTGCCATGGTACTGCAGCTGTGGAGCACACCACTCACCTCTTCCAGCCTCCTGCACAATACTGGGCCATCATTCATTGCCATGTGGTTACAAAGCAGGTGGCTTTCCCTGAATCTCTACCTAGAATAGCATGATTGAGCAAGACCAAACATAAAAAATAAATAAATAGGTTCATGCTTGTTTGCTGACAAATCTAAATCAAAAGCCTAGCTACTAATCAGAGAAAGAAATACATATTGAATATTTTTAAATAAAACACACCTTTTGAAGCTTTTGTAACAGTCTTCCTATTTGTTGGGGCCCAACCTCCTGTTTTTTTGGGATATCTGGATATGATGATGCTGAAAGTGGAATGCCCAGCCCACACCTACCTCACGCAGGTGTTCTGTGGCTTAACCACTCTTAATGAAACGCTGCTGGTCTTTTGACACTTATTACTACTCAGAATTTGTGGTAACGCTGCTCCTAAAATAGCTGGCTACGAGAGGTCTCCAAGCAGCGTCTTCTCAAATTGTGCCTGGCTACCACACAGCACTCACCTCATGTACCCAGGCTAGGAGCAACCAAGCAGAAGCCAGGAGAGCCCAGAAGCAGAGTCAGCTTTCTGCACATCTTCCAAGCTCAGACGCCACACAGCAATAATCGAGACAAGATCCTTTACTGTAGCAACCTGGAGAAGCAACTCCAACAAGCCCACTACATCACATTCTTTCCATTTGGCCTCTGGCAAGTCTCTGCCTGTTTGAAAAGATGCCATCAAGTGCTTGTCCACGTTGTGCTGTGCTGGTTTTTTTCCAGTTTATTTCACCCTTCTTCTGCTTAAAAGAACAAACCAGCCTTTACAACCTGCATGTCCACCTGATGGCAAAAGATGACTAAACATTAAACCAGAACAATTTGCCATCCAGATCCCTACATACAGGTCTACATTTAAACGTTGTCTCCAACACAACTGACGCTATACAAACATATTGCTGAAGTCAATGTCAGCTGTTAGAACAGTGCTAAGAAGTGATGTTGAACAAAGCGGCCCTTTACTGGGAATAAGAGTACAGACTTTCTCTTCAGAAGTACAACCCCAACTCCAAACTCTGGCTGAGAATTATCTGAGAAGCCCTACACAGGCTCAAGACAGACTCAATCACTTTGAGCAAGATCTAAGACAATTTTTTAACTGAAGATATAGTTAGACATTCATCATGCTTTTTTTTTTTTTTTTTAAGAAAAAAAGGTTTCCTTATCTTTTCTTTAGCTTTCCAGCTTCCAATTACCAAATGCATATAACTGCTTGGGATTCTACTCGGAATAAAATCGAGTACTGCTAATCTTTTTGTCTTACTGTCACTGATCCCATGGTATGAGTTTTTGTTGTTTTGCTTTTTTAACTCCAGGTTATAAAAATAAATCATCAAGAATATGTCTTTTACACATCTGAGTTAGAAAAAGATGATACATGTGTAACTAAAGAGGCTCAGTCTGGAATGAAGTAAGAATACTTCAATTCTTATTTTAAAAAAATGAAGATTTCAATGTGATTGTTTTTGAATGACTGGCTGTGTATGTATAGTTGATCTGCATAAAAATGTTTAAAGCCAACTATCTTGCATTTTTTACACTCTAGATTCCAAAGAAAATGGCCACAGGCATGAGTAGGTTGTACAAACTCCCTTGCTACAAAGCTTGTATTACTGATTTTATTATTTTTTAATATATCCTCTATGTATCTTGCTGGAAAAGTCTAGAGAAGTATCAAAAGCACTTACAGAAAGTTACTATCTATCTCTGTAAAGTACTCAATGAATTCTAATCTATATCAAATGCTAAAGAGGGTTCACACAGACATCAACAAAGTGTTGTCCTCAATGACACTCTACAGAACTTAGTTGCTTTTTAAAGAACTCTTCTGCTTTTATCACCTTTGAATCCCACAAGGCTGCCTCCAAAAGAACGACTCGACTCTTCTTCTGCCAAAAGGAGGGTACACGCTTTGAAAAAGTTAATGAGTAGAGCTTGGAAGCAAACGAATCTTGCAATTACACCACCACAGATGGGGTTACGGCCAGGCGAGAGAATTGGGGAACAGCCCCCCCACTCCCTACTTATAACTTGCATTCCCCATTTATCAAGTTATTTAATCACATACCTAGCTAACAAATTTTAATGGAGTGACTCATGTGCTTGAAGTCAGGCATGCCTGCAGGCCTCCTGATGAAACAGGGATAGAGGGAGTGATGCATGTTGACCCTGTAGAAAAAACAACCCATCTAATATAAAACAATGTGTTTTTTTGTTTTAAAAATAAAAAATAAAAAAATCCACCTTCCTCTGTTGAGGCCACTGCTTTCAGAGAAACATCACCCAAGCTATCTGGTGTTTACTCTGTATTGTGGAGTTCCAAAATTCCCTAAAAATTGGCCTTCAAAAAAAAAAGCCATTTTCTAATACATGCCTTCAGTCACTGTATACAGATAACTGGCTAGACCATTAATGGAAATTTTAGATACCAGCTTAACAATGACTACTTTGATCAGAGGTGAAATGATTCCTGTCAGCTACGTCAGTCTTGCATTACATGAGCGATCCCAAGAGTTGATGCTCCCGTGGACCAATAACCTTTCTCTTGCCAAACTGCCTAGGCAGCAAGTTGCCCTTTACTCAGCATCTCCATAAAACACTGTCACACGTTCCTACTGAAACAATTTACAAACGCTCCTAAGTTTCCCACCGTAGTTTTCCCCTCTCTTATCAAATCAAGGTAAGAGAGAGCATAAGAAAATATGACAGGGAGAAAATATACAGCTTAATTACCTGGAAGGCTACAGATAATCAAAGCAAGTCCCTGGGGCCAAAACAGGACAAATACATTCTGACTTTTCTATAAACATTAAATAGCCACAGTATACCCCTAATTACTAAAAGTACTCAATGCAGACTAAATTGTAACTGCATAATTACTCAGTGAGCACAAAAAAATGAACAGAAAACTGTGTTCACACAGAGCTATGGAGGCTGGAGCTCAGCTCCTCATGTATTAGCATTATGAAAAATAAATTCAAATCTAGGGACTTACCAAAGACTTCCATGCACTTAAAAACAATAAAATCTTCCTCGTTATTCTCTTTTGTAAAAGATTAAGTCCCATGTTTTCTTACAGAGAGGATGCAAGAAGGAAGTAATTAGCCTTCATATCAAGCTTGAAAACAAAGCCCTAAATCATATGATACTCTAGTGTCAGCAAAAGGAAATGAACATGAAACAAAAAAAAAAAAAGATTTCTTTATGGCTGAAAACACAGTAAAAATATGAGCCTCCCTGTCTGTGAGCAAGCTTTAGTCAAAATTCTAAAAGCTTAAACTCCACAACTTGGTCAGCACTGGGCTACAACTGAGCCCATCTTACTGTGCTTGTCCAGGGCAGTACCTGGAAAGCAGGGCAAAGGTTTTCTCCTGGCTCTTTTTCCAATACCCATTTTGCTAGGGAAGAAATTTCCTGCTCTTTTGGGGTGAAAAGCACTCGGGGCTGCCACCCTGTCTGCAAGGGAAAGGGTAAGAGGACTGGAAGCTGGGATAAGAGAACTGGAAGCTCACACCTACTTCTGAGCCCTCTCGAGACGAGGAAGCCAGCCAACTCACCCCCAGACATCCCAGGCTTTACACTCAGGGGCCACTGGTACCCTCAGGCAGATCGGCAGCAAGCTGGCTCCTCCCGAGAGCCTTCCCTTCCAGGGGAACCCACAGCAGGGATCTAGCAACTGGTGGAGGAAGAGAGCAGACAGGAAAGCAAGCGGTTCCTGTACAGCGAGGATGAGAAAATGTGTTGGAACAAATTGAGGGAACCTCATTAACAAAGTGCATTTAAAGTACAGGCTCTCCAACGTAGCTCCCAGCTAACTCACAGCCACCTTCCCGCTGCTGGCTATGGCTGCCGGTGCTCTTTGCACCCTCAGCCCCGCAGGCTCCCAGGACTGGCTTGCTATAAGGGTCAGGACAACATTTTAATTGGGGAAAGAGGAAAGGAGGATGCCACCCCAGCCTGAGAGGCACAGGAGGTAATAGTTCTGCTCTTCTGCCTCTTACTTCACCTACATAACTTATTTATCACAGACTGCCCACTTCAAAGCCCTGTTAGTCAAGTATATGTAAGCACTGGGACATACCCAACCCTTCACAGGCAAAAGCATGAAGTGCTGCTACACGGACAAACCTTTCCTAAAAAATAGGAAATAAACCACTGCCGAGCTCAGGGTTTTCAGGCCTACGTTTACAGTGAGACCATGCTTCCTCTAGCACCCATCAGCCACACAACTGACAAAAAATCAAGCAGTGTTTTTCTTTTTTTTTTTTTCTGGCTGATCCCCTACTGAAAAGCCTGCTAACAGATTTTTGCCAATAGCTCCGTAGATTAATCCATCTCTGTCCCTGCACCAGGAAAATAAAGCCTCGCACAGACCAGCAGGGCAAGATGCTGCACTCGGCAGATACCAGAACCACACAGCTACAAGATACAGCTCAGGCAGATGCAGAGGTAAAATTTTTGCACATTACAGTATCTTGTTTTGTTGTGCCCTTTAATCTTCTAAGATACTCCAGAAATTAACTCCTAGCCCAGAATGTTTTTAACTCCATTCCACTTAAGATTGCAGCTCAGATTTTCTTAAAGCAAAAGCACCATACAAAAAAAACAACATTCCCATTCGCCTCTTCAAAGGGGTGGGAAATTAATTTAAGGCCAATAAAAGCAGAGTTCACTGCAGAGAATAATTTCTAACTCTCTGAATTTATTGACAGCCGTATAACTCCTCGACGTCTAGCTGAGCCAGTAGCACAAAGAGAAGCAGCAGCACTTATCCTGGCACACAAAGCAAACGAGCAAGGTCCACGCTACAATGACCTTGCCATCTGGACATGTGGCGAGCCCAGTGCAGAGGCATTTCCAGCATTATCCTCTATAATCATGTAAAACTGTATTCTGATGAGAGGGGCCAAAAACCCACGCTCCAAAGGCCCAGCTGATAACTGCAATCCATCAGTCCCCGTTATGGAAGCCAGGTCTCACATCACACAGAGATGCCCACGTTATCTCTTCACAAACATTAACAAATTGTCACACTTTCTGCATGAAGATGATGTTTTTCATTCCCCTAGTCATACTGAGTGAGAGGAGAACAGCAGGTAAGAAGCTAAACCTATGTCCCCAGTGAAAAACCTGGAAGGACTTTGATTGGGGCTGCTGTATGCTCAGGATTAGGCCTGAACGGTTTGTGAGAGGCTCTGCAATGAAGTGGCTACCGAGCTGGGAAATAAAAGAATAAAAGCTGTGAATACTGGTTCCCAGTTCTGTACCCGCTACAAAAGCGCTTCCAAAGGGCACAACCTGGTGGTGCTCAGCCTCTGCAACCACTGCCTTCACCGTGCTGGGCACTGGGGCACACAACGGGGCTCAGCACCAGGACACATCGCCCTTGGGAGGCCTTACTCGGGAATCCTCCAGCAGCTACGCCGAAAAGGCCCTGTGCTGGAAACTATGAAACAGCTGTAGCTTCAGCTCCCACTTCAGTATTACACACCAGTGTTATCAGCCTCCATCTTCGTGCCAGGAATTCTGCAGGAATTTGCTCTCTGTAGACTAAGAGAAAGAAGAACAACAAAAAAGATTAAGGGGGGTGGTGGGGAAGAGGGAGAGAGAAGATAAAAGGCTTTTTAATTATAGTTTGACCTTCTGCAAAACAGGCTGAAAAACCTGATGTAATAATTCCTATATCAACCCTGTAACTTGCACCAAGTCTTTCTGTGCAGCACTCATCCTGCCCGCTGTCCTACCTGCTGTATTGCAGCAGCTTCCAGCCTCCACTCAGGCATCTCACACGAACAGGCTCTGCCCCAAGGAGCTCACTTAGCTGCGTCAGATAAATCCCATTGCTCCAGGAGCAGCAAAGGCTTTAGCCAGCTGAGCACAAGTGGCATTTCTTCAAAACAGCACATTTTTGGAAGAAACAAACACCTCCAAGGCCTGAGATGCAAAAGACCATGGGTTCAGGAGGAGATCCTCCAACAACAAAAATATATACAACCCCTTCCCATACTCTTACATAACATGACTTTATAGGGGTAGAGAGAGCAAGTATAACAGTTGTGATATGTTGACGCGAGTAATGTCACTCACTTCTTGCCTTGTACAACAGATTGACGGATTGCCAGCGCAGAACTTTCAGACGATTTCTAAAGGCAGCAAGCTGAAGACAAACTGTCAGTGGAAGGACCAAGATCTTTTTTTGAAAATGAATAAACACAACCCTTGAATCCCCAAGCACTCTGGACTCTTATTAAAACAAAAGCACAATCCAAAAGAACAAATCCTGATATGAGCCCACAGAGGAGAACAGTCTGTCTTCTGCGTAGAAAAGATGAAAACTGCTTTCGTGAAAGATGTCATTATTTATGTATCAGCAATCCAGACCAAGAAAAACAGGTTAATTCTGGAAGAAAATCAGAGGGCATTATGGGGTTTTCAGAAACCCAGCAATGAATCAGCTAACCAGAAAATCAGATATTTCCTCTGAAGCCAGTCTCCCACGATGACTCTTCCCAATTCTGGGCACAGCCATGACATCGACTTGTTTGGAGAAGTACACAAGAAAATATGTTAATAAAATGACACTGATCATTCCACATGGCATCAAGAATGAAACATGCTCCCTGTCCGTCATCTGCAGAACACGAAAGCTGCTCCACAGATACATATATTTCAGGAGTAGGTGCCACATAGGTACACAGATCCATAGGATAAAATGGCATTATAGAGCTCGTTGCTTCAAACCTGTCAGTGTGCAAGCCTGTACCGAAGTCTACTACCAGTTTACCAGCAATGTTGCATGTAGTGAAGAAGGTAGGCCAAGATGAAGCAGTTTTTAAAGGTTTCCTGGAAAGCTGCCGTGCCAGACTACTCTGTGGGAAGGGAGTTGTCTTCACAGCAGTCCTCAGAAAAGCTGAAACTCAATTCACTGGATTTCTGTAAAATAAGCTTCAGTTTCATCTGATGCCAAATAAGCAAAGTTGCAACTGCTGTGGAGTTTCAGTTGACACATAAAGCTTTATTCTGGAGCTGTGTGGACAGTAGGCAGCATCTACTACTCAAAGGGCCATAAAGAACTGAACGTAAGCATGCTGCAATAAAGAAAGTACCACTCAAACCTATCAACAGATAGGGACAAAGTCTGTCCCTTTCAATTAACGTCAACATAGCCACTGCATGTGATGGGTCTGTAACACAACCACACAGCAGTCCTGAAAAAAGGTCCAAACAAGGCACCAAAATTATAACAAAGACAGAGAGATGGTGAAGAGAAACTGCATGTTTTAACCAGAATTATTTAAGCGCTACAAACTTCAAATTTTCCTGTTCTAAGCAAAGCAGGCGTAAAGAGTTCGGCAATCCTGTGACCTGTACCCAACAGATGAATCTCTTCACCTAAGCTTGCACAACAGATGTGTAGAAAGGACATTAAGGTCATTCCCCTCAGTTTTCAAAGCAAAACTTGACCAAAACAAAAAATTACATGCAAGTTTTCCTAGACGCTTGGTCAAGTCTAACACCTTTTCTTCCTTGCACCCTCTCTCTCCCAGCACAGCATCCAACTCCTCCTGCCTAGCAGTCTGAGATGCTCTGAAGTGTTGTGGACTATTCTTGGTATCACATCCTGCCCTGGAGCAGCTATGAGAGCTGGAAACAACATCTGACAGAGTTCTGAGGCTGCAGACCCTCGTAGCAGCATCTCCATGCTCACCACATCGCACAACAGCTTCAGACTATGGTGGAGCTGCTGAGCAACAGGACAGGAGCGCTGCAAACATCAGTTATGCAGAACAAAGGGATGGATGGGAGAGCCTTGGCAAAATAAAACTAAGTAGCAGAAATCATACAAATGAGCCTGGACCAGGCTGGGGGGTGGAAGAACAGGCAGCAATCCTGTTGCCTGCTGAGATTCCTGAGCTGGGAAATGGACGATGCAATGCCAGCAGAAGGCAGCATGCTGCTTTCAGTCTGCTCATCCAGATCCAGACTGGGTGTGTTTCTGCCCTCTTCGTACAGGAACTTCATCATTTACATAATTTACCCGGAGATAATCAAGAGCTGGCTTGAATATTGCATGAATTAATCCAAGAATCCTTATGCATGCTACACCCAGGAAAATGGTTTATTTTCCCAGACACCTCAGCTGTATTGCTGTCCAGGTTTCGTGCACTGGAGTCTGCAGAAACATTCTCCCTCACATCAGACTTTCAGCGTGGGCTCTACCTCGCTGAAATCAATGAAAAGAAACCTGTTGTCTTCGCCAGGTATGAACTGGGCTATCAGGGCATTCCAAGCAGATTTGTAATGAAGTAATTGCCTTGAATACTGACATTTATACTCTTGTATCTGTAGGCATGACGAAGAAAAAAATATCTCTTGCACAAGAAATCTCTAGTCAAGCATAACTTGAGAGTCAGCTGTTTTTCAATACAAACAGTAAGGTAACTTATTAGGCAGTGGTTACGCTATTTTAAAGTACACGCTGGCATTATTTCATACCAGCCTTTAGGCTTTACTATTCAATCTGACTATTTCTAGTTTTCACCTTGCTGTGCTTTTTAACTTAGTACAATGCAAAATACAGTTAAATGGTACCACCTTGGAACTTGGGCCTAATGCCATTTGTTGGTCCTACAGCAACTGGAGCCAAAAAAACAGGACTTATTTGCAGGAGAAACAACCTGAACAACATCAGTTTGTTTTTGAAGGAAGACAGCAAACTCCTGGATAAGTGGGAAACATTCCCATGGAAGAGAAAGACACACCTGTAAGCTTCCGGTATTTCCTTATTATGAAAACTGATCTTGGGGACGAGAGATATTTACTCAGCATTTTTCTCACTTCTTGCTACCAGAAAGAGTGGATTCATCCACAGCACACACAAAACTAAGTCTCTATAGAGACCATCATTTCACAACAACCTGATCTTTTCTGTTTATTAGCAGAGGCTTGACTTAAATTTTTCAATACTGTATACACAGACCTATATCACATGAGCTAAAAGAATACCCCAATAATTGACAAGATTAGGTGCGGCCAAATGTTTTTCTCATGCGGTTCAGAGATATCGTAGTCAGGCAGCATCGTCTCAAAACATAACGAAAGATGACACTTCATCAGACAACATAGATGTGCCAGGCAATAAATCTTGCAGCAGAAGGCTCCTTCCTATTTTAATTCTAGTCGACACCGATGGAGAGATACAATTGTCTTTCTCAAGCTACGACAGACAGGAGAGAGATGAAGCCAGAGCAAACACCCCAAACAACAGAAAAGAAAAAAAAAAAACACAACACAACACACTGAAATACTCAGGATTTCATTTAAATCCCAGTGCACTCATTCTGGTCTAATAAAAATAGCCCACCCCACTGTTTGCACAATCCCTGAGATCAGTAGATATTATCCTACAGCTGCCTGCACTACTCAGAACCGTACGGAGGCTTGCTTCAGTGGGGCACCTCCATCTGTCTCCCCCTCCCTTTATCGGATGCTTCATTTCAGCCCCAAGCACAAAACTGGTGGGAGATCTCCCCTGCCGTGACTTGCGAATCTGTGCCCTGCTGACCACAAAAAGGTGTCCCTAAAGCTTTGACATTTTGCACTGTTCTAGGATCTGCCATCTAAAGGTTAGCAAATAAAGCTGTTTTGCAGTACTCCACAGGAGTGGGGTTTTTTTATTTGGCATCTGACCATGGCGGCTGTCAGCGCATGCAGAAAGGGCTCTCGTGTGTAGCAGCACAGACAATCACAGACTACAAAAATCCACCTAAGAATAGGGTAAACGTGGCCGCAGTTCGCCTGTGCCAGATTGTGCTGCACTGGGTACAGCACCAGATTTGTCCAAGCCACCTAGCCTAAAGCTCTAGCTACGGTACTGCGCCGTGGATCGGTCCTGAGGTAGGAAGCGTTCACTTTCCATCCCCAGCCACATAACCAGGCAACAACAAAGTACAAAATGAAATCCCAGCACCTCGTCCCCCTTCCTGCACTCCAGCCGCGCACAACAGCCAGGCGGGTAAGGAAAAAAGCAGCAGTGGCAGCAGTAAGAGTCAGAGCCAGAAGAGTTTAAAACATTACCTCTTAAAGAGAAGATTTAGATATATTATCTAGTGAAGTCTATTTGTGTATCAGTGGCCACTTCTCCTTCAGAACAAATGATCAGAAATAGCTCCTTCGGTACTAGCAGCTCAGCGCTCACAAATAACCCTTTGACAAGAAGCCAGAGTGCGCTCAGGGAGGATATACGGCCCACCGGGACCAGGACTCAAACCAGCTTGCTTCTCCTTCTTCCTCTCCTTCTTGTTGTCCAGCTCCCTGCATGCCTGTGGGTAAATCACTCAACCTTCCCGTGCCTAAATCCCACATTTGTGTAACAGGGATAATTGCTCTTTGCTGCTACTGAGAGCCATTGTCAGATCACATTGACTAGTGATTGACAGGAGCCTAGGTACTACAGACAGCACCACCGAAAATTGCCCCTCTGCCCCAAAATGCTTGATGAGAAACAAATGTTCATTAAAGAAAAAAAAAAAAAAGATTTCAGATTCAGTTCCCTAGTAGCTACCACAATGTCCTTTCAAGATTAGGCTTTTAACCTGACATTAAAAAAAAACTACATGCACAATCACATGTGATAAACGTAATGACAAAACTACAGAACAAAGAATGTGGGCAATACTGTTCGTTCTAGCTTAAAAAAAATTACAGCGCACTCAATTTGCCAGTTTTATAGGTGATGTGACAGGTCCTCAGTTCATCTTTGGACAATGTGAGAACAGAATGATTAGCAGTGTATGATGACAGTGATCGCTAGCTGGTTCCTGGAGAGCTGATAAGTTATTAAGCTAAACAATGCATCACTATTATGAGCAAGTCAGTGCACTAACTGTAATTTCCTTGAAAGCTGAGCGGTGCATGATTATACTTGTCCACTCAGACTCCCTGCTGGCAGCTCCGTATTCTGCTATTGTTCGGAGCTCCACAGCCTCCCCAGTACCCAGGATACAGCCGCCTGAAAATGTATTCTTCACATCCAGCCCCCGTCGTGGCAGCTGTCATCTGAAGGGTACCGGGAAGAGAGACATTCTCTATCCTGAAGCACAGCTATTAGAGCCCCTGAAAACATGTGTTTTTGTTTGTCAGCACAAGCTACCTCTCATTTCTCGTCGAGGCAATTTCCATTTCAAGAGTGCTCTGACTGCAGAATGACATATATACATATATATTATATACATACATTTATACATGTTTGTGTGTGTGCATTCAAAAACACACACGCACACAAGTACATCCCTGGCTATTTTCTTTATGACGCTCAGGAAGACTGCTGTTATTACTGGAAGCTCGAATGGACATCTTGCAACCCTACTTACGTTTCTCCCTCAAGGTATAAGCAAAAAAGACAGAGCATACCTTCAGTAACGAACCTAGGAGAAGTAGGAACAGAAAAGGCAAAAGAGAAGGAAAGCCCAGCAGTCAGATGACAGGGATTTCAAGTGGCTAATGCAAACACGGACTGGAAACATGGCTCTTGTCTATCCTACCAGAAAGAGGCAGTTTAGCAGTGGTGTTGGTGCAGGGAACGGGAAAAAAAGAGTCAGGCTCCTACTACAGAGCTGCTCTGTGAGCTGAGCAGGTCGCTCACCCCCTCTGCGTGCCTCAGTTTCTCCCTCCACGCAGAAAGCCAGCCATGTCTCCCAGCTCTCAGAGATGCAGCCAAAATGCACCAAGATGGGCGACCCCTGAGCACCCAGCAGCTGCAGGGATTGCAGCTGCACAGAGGGGCAGTGCAGGGGCCTGATGCTGCACTGCTGAAAAACGGAGTAAAGCGAGTCCCTAACCCACATGGTTATGGGGTAAAAGGAGCACAGAGATCCCCATTTTGATTCCCTGAACTAATTCTCAGCAATGCATCTTCACTCCTTCCTGCATTAAGTTACACTAAGCCTCCCCCCCGGCCTTGGTACACTTTCACCATGCTTTTGTCCTGAAAGGTTGTCAGCAAGCCTGTCCAGGAGGCAATTTTTTTCTTAAAACCCCCTAAGCGTTTTTCCCTCCCACAGTAACAGACATTTCAGAGTCTAAGCCCCATTGGTTTCTAATGAGCCTTGGGGTGCCAAGTGCTTAAGCCATTTTTTTTAAATGGGACTTAGGTGATTCTGAAAATATTATCATGTACCTCACATTAGATTTGATATAAAGTGAACATTAAGTGGGAAGAAAACCTGACACTGAGAACATTTGACAAGTGCTTAAAAGGTAGAGTCTAATTCATTTCAAACTTTGTTTTATGTAAGACTCGTTTAAGGAGCACCATGAAATTCTCTCATTGTCCTTTTCTCTGTGCTGATCCTGCAAGGAATATATACACAGTAATATGTTTAAACAAGCCAAGGAAAATGTACCACTCTATTTTGAATCCAGGAACTGTTCTATTCCTGTCATTGAGTGTTTTGGTTTTTTTTTTTTTTTCCAAATGCAAGTAAAAGGGAAAAATCGTTATTGTTGGAATTAAAAACACAAAAGGAGCACATGTAATACACAAAACATGATACTAGTGATACACAGAAGATGTGCTTATCCTATAGTTCGGAAAAACGGTAAACACCACTCCTGTTCATGTATCTCATACTTCACAAGTAAGTTATTTCTGTCCCTACAACAAGACCTAATCATCTGACCATTCTCCTGCCCAGTAAAGAAGGGCTAAGAAGTCAAACAATCATTTGTACCCTGACTCCAAAATTAGCCATCCCACAGCTGCACTACAGCAGCTGTCCGTGAGCCCGTGCCATACACATAACCAAAATGATTTGGCTTCAAAGGTGCCTTTTTTTCCCCCACTGAACCTGGATCACGCTCGGCAAGCTGACAACCTCCACAACAGCGGAGGTGGGAGCTGCTGACTCGGGGCCAGGAATCTCAACTGCTTGGCTACGATCCTCCAACTGCACCCGCAGCTATCCAGCCAACAGGGGCCGCGCCTAGAGATAGAGTCAGGAACTGCTTCAAGTGCTGGGGCCATCTACAAATCCGTAAGAAAATGCATGGTTATGTTCCAGTCAGGGAGAGCTCAAAAGGAGATGCACTGCAGTAACATGCCACGGAAGGCTATCAAGCATGGATTAACAGCCAAGGATGTACTGGCTCAAAAGCTTGCTGATATACTACAAACATAACAGAAAATTAATTTAAAGCATATACTGATGCACATCTCCAAAGGCCACCAATGTTACAGGAGGCATTTTACACACACGTGCACACACACTTTGTCATTTCTGACTTTTTTCCTGTTTTATTTCCCCACCAAGAAGTAGGTCATTATCACTTGTACGCTTCCACAACGAGATACCCATTGAAAACACGCTGCTTCACAAGCCCATTAAAAGCTAATAGATAACCATATTGTTTTGAGACTATTTCATATTTAAATCATTGCCTGAGATTACCATCCAGCCACCATCTGAACGAACAAAGCCATTCAGATGGGTACAGGACGCACAAAGTCTTTTTACATTAGTCATTCCAGGCTGATTTCACAGTGCTGCGCGAAGGAAAAGTATTTATTTCCCTTATGCTGCAACACCAGAAGAGCTACCAGGGGACAACTCGGTGATTCGGCACAATCCCTTCCCTTTGAGACCTCTCTCCTTGCCCAGACGCACGGCGTCGGTCCTCGCTAGCACGGAGCGCCTGTCCCGGGGTCAAGCCCCGGCGGCCCCCGAATTACAGCACTGCGATGGGTAATGTGGCAAGGCACAAAGCCAAGGAAGTGACTGTGTGCACAGGAATTATGAGAACCACTCAGAAAGGCAGGGCGTTGGAGTAACTTGATACGGGTATGAGGGCTATAGAGAAAACTCTTCCATATAGTGTGGTTTCATCGCATGATGACTATTGCAGACAGATTTCAGGAGCTGTGCAATAACCAAAGCACCAGTTTTCCTGCAGGCCATCCACCACACAGTGCTGTGTGCTAAAGTCAAACCGAGCACCATTTGGACTCCATGCCATTCTAATACTCTCTCTTACCTGTGTTGACATAAATAAAATTTTCATGTCGAGGGCTGGGGTTGAAGTGGCTTCATTAGTCTTGTACATCCATCTAACAGTCCTACAAATCGTAATTCAGCTGCCTGCACTGATACAAAAGTGAGTACATGCCCTTTCCCAAGGCCAGCTTTGCTCTTATCCAGCTATGGAATTTTTTGGCTTCTACTTTGTTTAAATTAGAGCAGCCTCGAGGCTGCTCTAACTTCAGCTCTTTTTTTTCTTTAAACAATGTGCAGCCAATAAGCAGTTTCACATGAAATGCTCACGAAGAAACATAAAGGACCGATAAATTAATGCAACAGACAGTTTCGCTTCCATACCGAGGGACCTCTCCAAAGCTAAGAGGTCATATAACCCCACTATTACCTTCAAAAACCACTTCGTCCTGTTTAAATGAAACATTAAATCACAAGTTATACTAGGTTAGGGAAAGCAGTGCCAAACAGAACAAAGTTATAATGTCGGGAAGGTCAACAACACCTCAACTCACAGGACAGCAAAGCCACGTGCAGGGCTTTAAGTACAGGATTCACCTGGCCAAAACCCTGCGGGACCATCTCTACTCAACTGTGCCTTAGCTGGGGGGGGGCGGTTGGACCAGATGATGGCCAAAAATCCTTCCCAACCTCAACCACTCTGTGAAGATGTGCTGTTTTCTACTTCTGTAACAGCACTGTACCAGGCTTGGACTGAAAACACCACAAAAAGGTTAAGGATCTACTACAGCATTAACCAGCATTAAGTCCCACAAGAGGCTACCATGTGGTTATGAGACCTCAGTCACCAAGCCAACCTTGTGCTTTGTCGTTCTTCTCCCCCCTTAAAGAAAACCCTAACGCTTGCTTTGGTCAAGCTGAATTATTGCAAACCTCTGCTTTGCTCAGCCAAAATCATTCTGGTCTAGCAAAGAGGTCCCTGCTGGCCATCAAAATGCTGAGACACCTGTGTGCCAGGGACACTGAAAAGAAAGTAAACGTTAAACCAAAAATCTCCATGTTAAAAGCAATGCTCTGGTCTCAAGGAATTCCATCATTTTACGCATTTCTATCTACCATTGCCTCATCTGCAGTGCCGGTAATTCAAATCCGTTTCATTTTCCAGAATAACGTATTAATTTTATTTGCACAGAAATCTCTACAGTCTACACTGCTGAGTTTTGCCTGAAAAAAGACCTCTTAACAAAAACAACGATCTATCTTGATTTGTGTGCCCTAGCCCACGGAAGATAAGCATTGCAGGACACACGGCCCCACCACTTGCTGCAGAAACCCATTCACCAACTGTTCTAAAAGCCGTGGTGAGCTCGAGAGAAGGAGCCACAAGCGTGTATGGTTTCACACCTTGCTACCTCAGCACACGCAAACAATTTATCTCCGTAGCAATGAGAGGTGAATTCTACCTTGCCCATTTTGCAGCCCAGTAGTTAGTACATGAAAACAATTAAAAGTACAATTTTATTTTAACATTATAAAATCTGATCTAAAGATTCCAGATACCTGAAATCATTTTTCAAGTGATGGCATCTTACGCGTAAGGAAGATTATTTAAATAAGAATTAACTATCAAAGGAAGTATGTTTCTTGCTGAAACTCCAAAGCAAATTTAACAAGTCAATTGAGGAGAAATCGGTGACAAAGCAACTGGAACCAGTCCATTTACGCAATAAGCCAGATTTTAATAGCAACAGCATCTTCTGCAAGAAGAGTAATTTGAAATGAGGAAAATATTCTCTCAGTTTAGTTGAGAATGATCACTAGTTCATTCCAGGTTGAGACACAAATTAGGAACTGAAAAAGCAAGTAAATTTGTTTTTTCTTTTTTTTTTTTCCCCTCCAGTCTGCAAACAAGAAGTAGGTGTGGGAGGCTGAGATCTACTAGCTCTAATCTCTTGACAGGCATAGTCTCACGTCACCATCAATTCAGTTTGTTTTATACAGATCAGAACAAATTGCTTAGTTGCATACACAAAATAGGTTCATACTTTTTTTTTCTAAATACTCAGCACATTTAATGCTGTTTATTATTTAAAAACAGCAAATGAAAATGCTTGTTTGCCACGTTATAACCAAATTCCAATTTCCACCCAAAAGCAGCATGAAGAAGATCACAACTGGAAGATTAATCATGTAATAAATAAGTCATCCATCATTTTCAAAAAAGCATAAAAATAAAGACTGAGTAAATCTATGTAAATGTATACAGTTGCTTAGATGCATACAGAGTATATCCTTCTCATTACTAAGAACAACCTTTTTTCTTGTTGCCGAGACCACATTTATTTGCAAGTGAGTGCCTTAGAGGCTATCAGCAGCGGAGAGTCAATCGCTCTTTAGGAAAAGAAATAAAAACTACAAATGTTAAACAAGATTAACATGGGCCATTTCCATCAAGGTCTCTGACTTGTCAACTTCGGCCAACTCGCCCTGTAAAACAGGATATATTCTGTAGCATAAAGGGTTGAATGCTGATCATTTAATCACAGAACTAGGATAAATATTCAGGTATCACTAAAACCAGAGCATATCATTACCCAGATCCTCTGACACACAATATTTCTAAAAGTCTGAACAGAAAAAAAGACAGGAAAAGAGAGTCACACCTACGTTTTAACTGTTCTACCCATGTCAAAACTTGTAAATTTTCCCCTCCCAGCTTTAGAAATTGCCGCAGCATCATCTAAAAAAAAAAAAAAATCCACCGATTTGAATACTTTTATATAATGCTTCAAGGTTGCATTTTTACTTTAAATTTGTGTAGTTTGCAATACCTTATGACATCTCTGGTATCCTTTGTAATGAGGACTCTAAAACTGTGGATTAAGAAAAGGAACGTTTCCTATACAGTTACGTCTGCATCAAACACATTCACACTTATGAAGCAGTTGGGTTCCTTCTTTACAAACAATTTCTACTAAAAGAATTTGGGCTAAGGATAGCCGACTGGCAACTATAAGCTACATCTCCCTACAACTACTGGACAGTAATAGCACAAGTATCTTAAAAAACACTTATTCCATCACATTAATGAAACTGAATTGGACCAGAAAGGTCTGAAAAGCAATTGCTTTGCCAACTGAGCCATCCACACAATAGTGCGTCTCAAAGTCCTCCAAAGATTACCAATGGTTTGCTGCCACCAAACAAACTCACTTGTCTTTTCCTCATGCCAATGTTGTGCTAAACAGCAACTCCGACAGCTCAGCGTTAATGCTGTGAGCCCTCTGAAGTAGGCTGCAGTTCAGAAGGACTTTTTTATTTTACTCTCCAGTTAAGAATATTTAACCAAAGTAAGGAAGCCAGTTCTGGCCGGTGAGGAAGTTTAGGCATTCATTGCTTTCTTTTGGTTGTGAAAATAAAACTTTATCAACCAGTACAAAATGTTTATGATACATCAGACCACAAAAATGAGATCTGATTCTCTGTTTCCATGGGCAGCACAGCAAAACTTAGTGCAGTAAGTCCGAAACTAACGGGACCGTATAGTCATGAAAAAGGCTTTATCAATCTTTATTTCCTTTGTTCCCTAATAAAACATTTTTGTCTGTTGTTTTCTCAACAACTGTATCTTATAGTTAGTTATACAAAACCAAGCTGAGCTCAGGGGGAGGAGAGATCTTTTTACTTTGAAATGATAACTGCAACTTACAGGCTTTGCTCTGTTGATTCTGAACTGCAATGAATGGAGTTATTTCCTCACATTCCTGTTGTATAATTCTTCCTTCACCAGCCTTCAGCTATCAGCAGATCAGAGCTGGAGTTTACTCTGGAGTTGGCAGTAAACAAAAGAACAAATCTGCACTGTTTCCTCTGAAAAAGAAATCGTAGCCCTTGTCCAAATACATTAAAAAAATCAAAATATGCAGGACGATTAAGAAGTTGTGTATTAGATAAATGAGGTACTGTGCTCATCAGATATTAAAAAAAAAAAAAGAGTAGAATTAATTGAAAAGATCTACATATTTATAGAGGACAAACAAGGCACTGTCAAATAGTTCCAGCTATCAAACGGGGCCTAATTTAAGTTATAACTCAGCAGCAGGAATAGCCTGTGGATTCAAGCTATTGTGTTAATGAACAACTCAACTGTTACTTCTTGATGACAAACGCACACCAGTCGTGCGTTCCTAAGCAGACCTGCAGCGCTGCTGCTGAAGCAGAGGAGCACCCAGCTTGCAGAGGGAGCCATCTAGGAACTAACAAAAGCCACATTTTTCATTTAAATATTGACTTTCATCTGAAAGTAATAAACAAATATTCAGCTGAAGGGAGTTTTAACAATTTACATGGCAAAAGATAAATATTTTTTTCCTCTTTTTTATTTCTCAGCTCAACATCAGTGGGCACCAGTGCTGCTTCCTCTGCATGACTGAACTTGTACCGTATCCCCAGATGATGGATTGCGTCTGTGCAACAGCTCTGCCCATGGACAGCAGCAGTTCAGCACGGGAAATGAGGAATAACAACCACCCCACGACAAGCTACAGCCAGGTGTTTGTTTATTTAAAAGGCAAATGTCCAAGTTCAGATGGGGGGTGGGAGAGGAAAGGGAGGAAATCTTAAAAAATGAACAGTTCTGTTACAACGGCCAACATCTAAACCAAACATTTCTCCAGCTACAAGGCGCTGTGGGTTTGGTCCAGAACTGCTTCTTTGGTGCAGATTCTGCCTTCTGAATCCCATTTACTTTCTAAGTGCTCCTGACAGCTTCTGACCGGGCACCAGCCTTAGGGCAGGCTGGGGACACAGGGACACTTGCCAGGCAGAGACAGGAGTAAACCAGGGCAGTGTCAGAGCAGAAAAGAAAGGAAAATAACAACAACGTTTGAAGATAAGCAGTAAGAGACTACCAGGAAGGAAACCTACTCTTTACAAGGTTTAATGTATTAAAATACCACAGAATGTCCTCACATCCCAGTGGTAGCTGGGACGCCCAGCAGCCCTGAACAGAGCGATGACGTTCACAAAGAGCTGATGTCCTTCATTAGGCCCAAACAAACATCTATTTGCTCTCCCTCTCATTTGTTTGATTCTCCCCAGCTCTCGCTGGTCCTGACCAGCAAGCTCAGCACCACACAGGGACAAGGGAAGGCAGTCAGGAAGGCCAAGTGCTTTTGGGAAGGGCAGGCAGGTGGCTTCGGCCACCAGGCTCCCCATCGCTCCAGCCTTCCGTGGCAACGGGACATCAACGTTTGGGTCCCTCCGTAACTGGTAGTGAGCCAGCCAGGCTGAAAAAGGAGTCCCCAGACCTCAGATACCACACACCAAAAAGAAAAAACAGAGCCTTTGCCACACCAAAAGAAAACAAGAGCAACCTGTTTTAGTGAGTCAACACCGCAGAAGCCTCCATTCAGTGGTCTTCCTGGGACATCCCGGGTGGCAGAAGCCAAGAGCAAAAGGTTTTAACAACAGGAGTAACTTATCCTTGCTGGAAGATCACCCAATGCTGCAGAGTGGTCTGTACTTTATAAAAGGGACATAAATGCCCCTCGTTTGTCTAAGTTTATACCACAGGAATGGACTACTGATCTCCTGAACTCCCTCAAATGATGCACATTTTAAGATATATTTCAAGCACTTGTTCATCCTATTATGTTTTGAAATCCAAAATAGATCTTTTATTACAGTATCTCCAATTTCAGGACACCTAAACAGTAAACAACTGATGAGGGAATGAAAAACACTTATATTAATAGCAACAACACATTGCTTATAAGTAGGGGTGTCGATTATTACTAAGCAAAAGGGACACATCACCAAAGAAACTATCACAAAGTTAGCAAAAATAACAAACCTAGCTTCACAGCTTATTCACATATGAAAGAGAAGCCAGTTTATTCCACACAGCTTATCGTTGTTTATTTCTCACTACACTTTGATTGGAATGAACATTTTTAAGCACCTCTCTGAGAACCCCTCCCGCCTCCGAGCGTCCCCTGGCAGAGGCAGCGTGACAGCAGTGCTGAGCACGGGGCAGAGCCCAGCCTGGCTCCTACAGCCCACCCGGCTCCTCTGGGAAGCATCTCTTCTCTCTCGCACGCCCAGCCCCATGGATCTAGTGCCAGATCTGAAATCTGAACCTTGCAAAGTGCCTGTGATTCTGCTTGAAGCCACCGGTGTGCACAGACTGCACCTCTAGAAGGCGACCTGGGAGCCTTGCAGAAAAAAACAAGATGCTTTAGAAATGGCTGCCTTAAACACTCCTGTGATTGAGGTCTCACCCTTCACACATGGAGAACTTGTTCCTTCTCTTTAGCACACTGAAATAACAAGGACCACCACAAACTAAATGCTATCAGAAAACTCTCAATTAGAGATTTTACGATTTTCGACGGTAGGCACAGGACCTACTATTATTTTAACTGCCCAGCTCTATGAACAAACCAACCTCTCAACTTCACCCTAATTATAACTTAATATCATTAGAATTTAAATAATACCTTTCTCCCTCAACTACTTCAATTCTCTGTTTACCACCAAACCTTTATATCAGGTACTGGGACCCAGAGAGGAAAGGCTACTTGTTAACTCATTGACTCCAGATGTTCGAGGGTCTACCTCAGCACTACCCAGAAATCAGCAAGCAAAGGCCAGTTCCTTTATACAGACACAGTGCTTGGAAAAACCCTGACCCCACTTGATTCTCCAGGACTTGAACTCTCCGTATATATTTTTATAAACTCAAAAGACAAGGTCAATCTCACTTTTCCCTATTGCATGCACTAGTGGCTCAGTGCAGGCGTTATCCAAGACTTGGAACTGCCCTTCCTCCCCCTCCATCCAGATTTAATTCCTATGCTGTAGAGGGAGATATAGTTAGAAGTGTGCTGCAAGCAGGATGAAGATCAAGACTGGAGTGTGATAACACATTAGGATATCTATCAAGTCCTCAAGCAGGTCATTTGGGGCACATCACCCAATAGCATGAGATGTTTCAACCCTGCAGAAAGGAGATGCTTAATTTTGGTGGGAGGGAAGCTGCTCTTCTTGCAGCACTACAGGTGGGAAGGATGAGCACAGTTCTCTGCCACTGAGAACGAGCATTTACAGGGGCACGTACAAAAGCAAAAGGATGCAGTGTTAAAACCAGGCACAGTTACATTTTCATACACAAACACAAGGCACACCTTCTGAGTAGGTGAAGATCCTTGGCACCAAGGAACCCGTGAGCCAAATGCAGACAGGTCATGATCAGCAAAACACTAGGATGATGACGTTGAGAGCAACAGCAAAAAGATGAGGTACATGCAAATCTTCAGCATGCAACTAAACATTACAGGGACCTGATCCTCCACTAGGGTGCCTGGCAGAGCTCAGGTGAAGTCAATGGGTCTGCACTTATTTACACAAGCAGAGCACCAAAAGCACATTGCTCAGCATAACTAAGTTGGGGTTTCACTATTAGTTATCATTTGACTATCTGTCTCAATGCATCTCTGCATAAGATATCTCATACCTAACAAAGTTATGATTAATAGCGTTTGTCTTTCAGCTCAGCTCAGCCCACTGTTTTATTCACTACTGGTCTCACCTCTTCACCTCGTTAACTGCTTTCTTGCTTCTGGCCATCGGAATAGTTCCAAAATTGCTGTTCTTTGTTCAAAAAAATACTGCTATTGTAACAGAAGCTAAATTAAAAGACTCATGACATGAACAAGGGCAGACAAAGTGGCAAAAGGCCAACTAACGAGAGGGAGATTTGTTACTTTTCCTTCCCAAGAGGATTAAGAAAAACGTACAAGATTTGAAAAATTGTTCCAGCCCTATTCCCTAGTGCGCGAGACTGTGAAAGATATTCCAATACTCCCTCCAGATCACCTCTCAGAAGTAAGAGCCTATGCAAAACTGGAGTTTCTTGCCTTACCAACGTAAGGATACTGGTGATGTCATTGCCACCTCTCTGGATCACATCTGTCCCTCAAGTCGTTATTTCTCACCAGCAGCCTTGCAGCACAGGTAAGAGCTCTGTTTAAGGTCTCAATGGGAAAAAGATAGGTAGTAAAAGTAACGGGCATCTTTATTATCTCATCAGAAAGGATCTGCAGAGATGTAGGCCACCTTCTGCTTTCACCCCCCACGTGGTCCTTCCCCAGTAGGGTGATCGGGGGGACATTTGTCTTGCACATGAATAAAAAGTTGTCGTCTCCTGGGTGCATCCACTTCTTAGAGAAGTGAGAATAAACCAGCAGGACCATAAATTCAGTTACATCTCTCAGAGACTTTCGCTTCTCATGCACACACATCCATCAGAGCAGAAGATCCATGGGGCAGGGGCCTTGGGTGCAGCAACCCAGAGGAGAAAGAGCAACATCTCAGCACTATCGGCTGTCTCAAGAACGACACGGGCAAGCTTTCCCTTCTCTCCCCTACATCCCTACTCTCTGCAAAAACAACAAAACAAAAGGGAAATAAACAGAAGTTCCCCATGCCAAACAAAACCTTTCCACAAAAAGCTTTCTTCCTGACCAGTGAGGTTCCACGGAAGCGTTATTGATACTCACTGTGCATGGAAAGGGCCAGACACCAGTGGCCAGAGGAATCCCAAACTGCCCGGTGCTGCACCCCAACGCGGGACCAGGTATCGCACCCCAGGGCAAAGGGCACACTTGCTGTCCAAGCCTTTCACACCTCTCTACGTACATATACGAAATTTAGCATGAAGCAAGAAGAAAACAGGACCATCCCATGCACTTAAATACGTAAATAGATCAGTAACCCCCAACCCCCAGCCTATGCATTAGAAGTGACAGGTTTGAAGATTTCACTGCTGACGCCGATAGCGACACTTTGTCAGCGGGGGGAGCAACAGCCCCCCCCCCCCCCCCCCCCAAATCAGCAACCGCTTTCAATTAGCAATGAAATAACACATGAAAAATAGAAATTTAAGATTGAAGAGCCTTTAATACCCTGCTGGGTATTCAGGGACAGCAGTAAACAAGGTGCTGATGTGCATTACGCTGCAAACAACGTTAGTGCTGAGCCAAATGGGATGAGCCCCAAATCAGAGTGAGATTTCAATGCATGAAGTTTAACTGTGAGATAAGGGACTGTAATCAAATTACACCACAAATAGGTCCATTCATCCGTAAGCATTATTGCAGAGAGAGGATTGAATTACAGCTTGGAATAAAACAATTTAAGAAATAAAAAGCAAATTTATTATCTATTTATTATTGTCCTCCTGCCAAAGAAAATTTCCCACCTTCATTACAAGAATGCTATCTAAGATGAATCTGAGGAGAAAGCTGAAATACCAATTACCAGGCTGGAAAAACAAGAAGAGTTTGAGTCGTGCTATTTACATTCCCATTCCTCTTTCTGAATAGAGCAACAAAGTCAACAAGCGAAGTGAAGACATAAGAATATGCATTTGCAATTCAAGTTGTTTTGCTGTGAAAGGCCTAGGCAGCGAGGCACACTCGGTAATACCGGCCAGAGCGTTTTCTTTCCTTCCCCTAAGAAAAAAATAAAATTCTTCACGGTGCCTTCCATTACAGTTTGTTTTTTTTTTTCCTCCAGAAAGCTATCACAATCCCTATTACTCAACACCACGATTTTTAAAGAGCACCAAGTGCAAGGCGAGCATTTCCCCTGCCCTCCTGCAATCCGGCAGCACCAAAAAAACACCTTTTAGCGCAAACCTTTGGACGAGCCGCCCCGCCAGCGAGCGACAACAACCGGGAGGGGAGGAAAAAAAAAAAAAAGGAAAAAAAAAAAAGAGCGAGAGAAAAAAATAAAAAAGAGCAAAAGGGAAAAAAAAAAAAAAAAAGCAAGAGGAGAAAAAAACACCAGCACCGAGCTCTCCTCCTCCTCCTCCTGCCGCTGCCTTTGTTGTCCGGCGGTGGCCCCGAGCCTGCCCCCCCGGCCCCCACCTGTTCCCGTTGCGCTGCCCCAGGACCTTTTGGGGGGGACCCCAAACTCCGGCCCTCTCAGCTTGGGATGGGACTGGAGAACTGCAGGGAGGACACCCCTGTCCCCCCAAAACCACCCCTCTGGGGGGCAAGGTGCCCCCCAGGGCCAGCACCCCGGCTCCTAGCGAGGAGGGTGCCCCCCCCCCCAAAACGCAGCACCTCAAGGTGCCCCCCCCAAAAACGCAGCACCCCCGGGTGCCCCCACCCCTGGCAGCAGCACCCCGGGTGCAGGACGGCCGGGGGGTGCCCCCCGAGCTGGGTGCCCCCAAACTCCCCCCCCCACACCCAGGGGCGAGGAGGGGGCTCCCCCCAAACCCCGTCCCCTTTTGGGGGGGAGCGGGGGGGGTCCCCGGCACCCACCTGGTCTTGGAGGAGAGGAAGGCAAGTTTGATCAATCCGTAGGTGAAGAGCTGGATGCTCTCCTTGGCTATGCTGGCCACCCGGAGCCTGTGCTCTAGGATGTGCAGTTCCATCTTTTCCTCTTTCTCATTTGTAGTTCATCTAGCCCCGGCGTTAATGGGGGGGCTTGGAGGGGGGGGGGCTGTTACCGCCGGCGCCCCGGGCTCGCTTTTTGTGTTGCCGTTGCTTTTATTATTATTTTTTTTTCCCTCCCCCTCCTCTCTCTCCCTCCCTCCTTCCCTCCTCCTCCTCCTCCTCCTCGCCCGGCTCCTCTCCCCCTGCCCGGCTCCGGGGGCGGGGACGGGGGGGGTGCAAAAGTTGCGCGGGGGGGCGCGGAGCGGGGCGGGCCGGGGCCGGGGCCGGGGCAGGGAGCGGAGCCGAGCGGGGCCGAGCCGAGCCGAGCGGGGCCGGCCGCACAAACAAGTTGCCACTCACGGCCCGCGCCTGCGCAGCGCCCCGCCGCACGCCGGGCCTTGGAGTCCGCGCAGCCACCGCCGGGCGGGCGCCGGCAGCCCCCGAGTCCCCCCCCCCGTGTCCCCGCTGGGGTGGTTCGGAGGGAAAGCCGGGGTCCTACCTGCGAGCCCCCGGCCTGTTCCTTTTTATTTTAAAAAATTTCATTTATTTTATTTTTACTTTAATTTACCTTATTTTACTTTATCTTAATTTTATATTATTTTAATTTACTTTATTTTACTTTATTTTATCCTTAAAATTATTTTTATCTTTAATTATCTTTATCTTATCTTTATATCTTGTATTTTATCTTTACCTTGTTTTACTTTATCTTTACCTTATTTTACTTTTTCTTTACTACTTTATTTTTCTTTCATTTTCTTTATTTTCTTTATTTCCTTTATTTTAATTTACTTTATTATTATTTATTTTTCTTTATTTTTCTTTTATTTTATCATTTGGCTCAGGAGGCACACAGCGCAATCCTTCCGGAGCCAAGACCCAGCAGAAAAGAGAAGCTTCAGAAGTTTTCAATAATAAAGGAAATACTCTTATCTTACCCCTTTTATCGTCCTATACAGAAATACTCCCATCTTACCCCTTTTATTGTCCTATACAGAAATACTCCCATCTTACCCCAGTTATTACCCTACACAGAAATACTCCCACCTTACCCCGTTTGTTCTCCTATACAACCGACGCACAGCCCGCATCAGTTTCCCCACAAAGCAAAACCGAAGCGAACAAACCACCCCAATGTGCACCCAGGTGTTACAAAAGGAGAGCTGCGGTCGGTAGGAAGGCCAAAGCAGCCGTGTGAGGATGAGGATGGCGGTGGCCGTGCTGCCAGGGAAGGACGGGTCGGGGCTCCACACCAGCACCCCACTGGTGGGGCAGCTCCCGCACACTGGCCTGACTGCGCCAAGGGTGGGGGATCTCAGAACCAGGACCAAAAATTGGGGTTTTAACCTCCCATGTGGAAGGGTTCACTCTGGCTTTGGACCACGCTGATTCTGCTGTGAATAAGAGCAATACCCAGACTGCTGTGTCACTTTTCATTGCTGGATGACAAACCGACTTTGTAAAGACCATCGGTTACAGCCCTTGTGCTCTGCATGTGGGGAAACTGAGGCACGGGCTGTGTGCAAGGGGCAAGACACAGCTCGGTGAGCTAAGCCCCTCTCCGGGCCACTCTTCTGCTTGAGATGAGCTTCCACAGTTCAATAACCTTTTAGGGCCTGTGTTCCTGTGGCAGAAATCCCTTGAATCCAGGCCTGCTGCAAGCTTCAGAAACTAGAATTTCCAAATCCTTTCTGCTCTGTTAATTCCCGCTGGATGGCTGTATTCCCCCCGCTGGACGCGTCCGTTCTTCTCCTGCCCATGGCCATACTTCTGAGAGGCTGTCTAAATTCTGTTATATCCCAAAAGGAAAACCTTGAAATCAGAGTCATTCGTATCAATAGTTTGAAATCATTTGGAGGAAAGGAAACAAAATATTGAAACTCTCGTACATTTTTTAAAAGCCTTTAAAAACCTAGGGGTTGTTTTCATTCGTTGCCTCACGCGTAAGTCCTGATGACTGTAGGCGTTGCATTTTAGGAAGCTGAAGCGGGTTTTTAATCTGCTTCCACTGCTAGTTCAAGGTCTTGGTCTTCAAAGCTCTGGCTGTATCTGTGCCCAGCTACAGAAAGTGCCTGCACCTGCATCTGCAAATCACAGAGATAGTTGTGTTCCTGCGGGACAATGCAGGCCGCAGAGTCCAGAAGGAAGCAGCCAGGGACAAAACATTTGCCGTCAAGGTTGCTGTGAGCTTCCAGAGGAAATCAGACAAACGTAGCCTGAACTGCTTCTAGGAAATGCAGCAAAACTTTCCTCTTTTAAAAGATTTTCCATCATAATCAGGACAGCATTCACAATATCGACTCTTTGCCTCCCCGCTCAGAGACAAAATATGCTGCCCCCAAGCAGAGCTTTCTCAACCCAGAGAGGGCAGGCACTCCAGGAGGGCCACCAGGGAATATGCTTTTACCAGCCTAATTACCACAGAAAATGCTTACATGAAACAATGAGAGATGGTAGAACAGACCCAAAGGTAAAATCAGTGGGACCTTTTGAAGCAAGCAAATCATCAGAGACTTTTGTTCCGCCTGCAGGGAAGGAGAAAAGAGGCCCTGAGTTAGTCATCTGGATTTACTAAAAAAAGAAGAATCGAGCAAACAAGCAAAAAAAAAATCCCCCCAAACCCACAAAACACAGAAATACTTCTTCATTTTTTAAGTTTACATCTGCTCCTCTCCAAAATTGCAATTTCTTTCCTGGGTCTGACCAGCTGCTCCAAGCCTTTCCAAGAAGGCCCGAAGGCCTCGCGGGGCAGTGAGTGCAGCCCTCGTGGCTACGTGAACCTTCGCACAGCTGACTGTAGGAAGCATTAGGAAAATATCGAACCCTACCAACACACAACCCAATTTTCTCCACATGAAAAAAAAAAAAAATATGCCTAGCTCAGCACAGGCACATTTTTCAAGAGCAGGCAACCTGGCAATTAGCCAAAATACTATTAGGTGCCCCCTCCTCCAGTTGCCATTAGTATTCAGATCTCTCTCTCCCTCGTTGCCAGGTGTACCTGGGAGTTTCCGTGCAGGGAGCAGGCTGGAATGCGTTGTTATTACATACAACATGCTGTAATATCATTTAATTATTGCAATTCCAAGTTTTTCATATTTTTTGCAGCTCGAAAGGACTCTCTTGGCCCAGCCACAGAGCAGGGACCTGTTGTGCAAGATGATGTAACCACACTTTTTTTTTTTTAATTAAAAACAAAACCCATTCCCTGCCCACACAGCTTCCAATGTCAGTTACCACAGCACATGCTGGGCAGACAGAACAAAGAAATGGGGAGAACGGACAAGAAAACAGGAAGATGAGATAGCAGCCAAACAAATCTCAGTATGAGGACCAGGCACCATGACTCACCTCCTGCCTGGAGGGGGAGCAGAGCCCTTACAAGCCATCACAAGTAGAAGAGATTTCTGAGTGCCCTAGGTCGCGGACCACCGATAACGCTTAGCAAACTCTGGGCTTTGAAGCCCCAAGGCCAGAAGCGGCTGGGTTTCCCTGTAGAAGTGCAGACCGTACTTGAACAGATGGGCAGTTTTCAGATATTTCAGCTTCTGCTCATGTTCACGTGAACCTTCTTACCGCGAGCAGGGCAAGAGCCATCTCCTGTTCGCCCCCAGGCACCATTTGTCTAGTACTGAGGTCCTCTGAAGGAATGCAGTGTTTTATGATAACCCTAAGTTCAAGAAGATAGTCTGTATTGTGCCTTGAACCTTTGCCTCAGCAGCCAGGTATGGGTCAACAACAGGCCTCTGGGAGACTCTAGCTCTCCTGAGTCCTTTGTCCCAATGCTAAATTTCTCATAAACCACACTGCAGCCCAACACCCGAGTCTCTGCATACAGATCGCTTCCACTCAAACCGAGACACTCGAGAACAATCAGCGTTGCAGGAAAGAGAAATGGGAAACGTAGAAACAGTTTAGGTGAAAGGAATGTAATTACGCACTGTGATGAACAGTTCACCAAGAGCAGCGCTGTGCACAGAGGAAAAATAAAGGAGAATTTCTAATCACGTGAGTCATCATGTTTTATGCAGTTACTCCAAACTACAGCAGGATATTTCAGTATTATTTTAGTTAGCTGGTGGAAGGAAGTTCTTATATCATTTGTGGTCTCTTCTGATACCATAAAAAAGCCCCAAATTACTCTATTCAGTTCTCAAAGATGAGGCTATGGTTGCCTTTTACAGATAGATTTTTAACATGCAGTACCTAAATTCTTGGCAATAAAACCTCTTTTTCAAAAAGAAAAAAGAAATATAGTTGAAATTCTCTCACACGATTTGTCTGACATGGCACTGCTGCAAACCTAACATTACTCTGCTGTTAGCAGAATTATGCTTTTCTTTCAGAAACATCTGAAGTTCAACAGCATCTTGACCTCTGACTAGGGCTCGTACCGGCTTCTAAGATGTGAAACAGCAGATAATACCAGTCCCAATGTGAATGACGTAATGGCAATACCCTGGATAAATATGCCCAAGGCAAGATGAATCCAGTGTCGCAGTTGTTTATACTAGCGTTTGCTTTTCCGCAGTAGACAGAGCATATGAAGTTCTTAGCACGTCTGTGGCTCTGGTGCGAAACTGGGGTCAGCGTGCATTTCTGGGGTCCCCTTCAGGCTCAGTACACAAGGGACACAATCTGTTCCAGTCTCGGGGAGCACTTTCTGAATGCAGACTGTGTTCAAAGCTTTGAGGACTGGAGGTATCTTCAGGTCAGTCTCAGGTTTTGACCAAAAGGGAAGCCATCACATTTCTTAACCAGTTTATTTGGGGATGAAAGTTACTTAGTAACTATAATTATCCAGGAACCCTTAGCTGAAGTTAAACAGGCCTTTCTGACCCAGGGAGGGTAACACCTCTTTACACAAACCGGTGAGCAGAGGCACAGAAAGACAGGCAAAAAACAAAGCTGTGCCATCAGCTACTGCCATTTTGGACGAACAATTCACAGGACACCGCCTGGCCATGGGACCCCTGTGAAGTTGTTGGAGGCAGACAGACAGGATGGCTTTACAGGCTGTTGTCTTACACTTCCAGTGACAATTAGTCTCTCTCAATCAGTTCTTTAAGAAAAATCATGTAAAAAATAAAAAAGCAAAGGTAAAAAAATAATAATAATAAAAAAAAAACTTCCCAAATGATAGCTTCTGGGCTTGCTTGTGAAAAATTACCCATTTGTTTAATTGAAAAGAGCGATTTATCAAGCTAATTTCCTTCTAGCAACCAGAGACCTTTCAAAACTTGATTGCAGTTAATGTGCCAGTGTTTCAAAGCATTTTATTCAACTATCAAATAAGCTAATGAAGACCTTTAATTTACTGTTGAAGTACAAAGTGGGCTGAGCAGGTCAGGCATTTCATGCTCCCAGGGCAGCAGAGGTGCCGATGAGCCGCTACCATTGCACCAGCCCCTGCGAGGAGCCCAGATGTCCAGCAGGAGTGTTACAACCACATACCTTGCTCAGGGAGGGGAGATAAATACCTTACCCCCTGGTTCCCAGCTATGTCCTATGCTTTGGTGACACTTAACAGCTACTGTCCCTGCAGAACAGGAAACAACAGGACTCCCAGTCCTGGGCTAGCAAAAGCAAGCTTTGGCACTTGTAATCAGCATTACATAGCTTCTGAAGCAGCAAGTACGGGTTGCATATAGTTGGACATACCAACCTCCAACTGCTGTACCAACGAAAACTTAGCACTCCAGAAAGCAACAGGCTAATGCTGTGACCATCTAAGGCAAGCAGAATTTGCTCAACCTTGGCCTGTGAGGAGCCTAGTACAGGTATTTGGTGTTTCATTCCAATCCCTTGTTCTCCTAACTACTGGCTGACAAAGCCTGTCCACATCCTTGAATGTTCAATGGACACAGCCACTCCTACGAATCTCTCATTTGCAGTAACACACACATGTATTAATGAGTTGCACCTACAACTCTACTGGAAACATAATGTCTGGGAGGGAACGTGATTATTAACAAAAAGAGGAAAAGTTGTGCATGTGTTGCTGAACCAAAACATTACCCGACATAGAATCGGAAAGTTTCCTAGCCACGATGCTGATCACACACTGGTTACTGATTAGGTGAGCTACTTTGACCCGTTGGCTGCAACCATCAGCACTGAGACAGACCCAGCTCAGCTCACTGGCTCCACATGAAGCCAGGTGAAATGGCCAAAGTCATGTCCACTTCATGATGGCTGAAAATCATCACTGATGCAGAACTGAGACAAGCACGGCTCAGGCTGTGGGAGGGACATCACAGCTACTGGGAGGTGTTAAAGATGACCTCATCTTCTTTTGCTTCTGGTATTGAGACAGGCGATTAAAGAAAATATTCCCCCCTCCTCCTGCCAGCCTCCTAAAGAGCAACACATCTGCAAACACATTCTGCAAACCTAAGGGAAGAAAGCCAGATTGTAGCCTGCCTTATCTCTTCTGACTTGCTAAATGTATTTCAGGCCTCGAGCATCACATGACTGCACATAACGTGTGGGTACAATAACTAATGTGGCTTTCATAACGGATCAGCAGGGATCAGCAATGTTGAACAAACACCCTTATTTGCAAAACCACCTTCCCAGCCCATGAAGCAGATGATCTTGTCTCCCAAGGGTTACAGTTTGAAGTTAATGATCCACAAATTAAGGATTTGGAGCTTGTGCGATATTTATCCAGAGCTCCCCCTTCACCTCACTGTTTTACACTGAGTCAGACACTGTCTCTGCTCCACAGAAACCTGGTGCAACAAGCGGCCAACTCCTGATATCACAGGAGGCAGTGAACAGTTCATTTTCTGCAAGAAGGTGCCTATGGTGGGGACAGGACTTTTTTTTTCCATGGGAAAGCATTGATCAGATCTTGCTGAACACCCTTAGTTATACCCCCAAGTGAAGAATGAATGCCTCCTCCTGACTGCAACACCCATGGGAGATGCTCAGGGAGTGGCAGGCTCCAGAGCAATCATGGGACTCCTCCCAAAGACCAAATCAAAATATAAACTACTAAAGTTTTCCAGAACAGTTTTCTACACTCTGGAAAGATCCCATTGCACAGGAGGAAATCCTGTATGCTCTACTGAAACACAGGATTCAGGCGTCCACAAGATTTAATTCTGGATGAAATACCACATAGAAAAATTCCCTGCCTGTCACCTCTCACCTTCTCAAGAAATTATATTCCACATCTAGATGGTGAGAACTCCTTATTTGCCCGTATATTTATAGAGAAATGTGCACAGAAGGCAATTTACTTCTGGTCACACCACACTTCTTTTACAACTGGTATAGCTAAGTCAGGCTCACAGGGTTTTGTTTAGGACTTGCCCTTTACACCTGCAGACCTCTTAAATCTCTTGGTATAACCGAACCTCAGTTGGTATAACCTCTGGATGAGTCCTGTGGCTTCGTTAACTTTGTGGGCCTGTGACTGCCATGCTCTTTACTTGCTAGGGAATTTCTGGCTGTGGCAACGCATTTACTGCTGTTGAAGCTGGCTTTAGAAGTTGCAGCTTGCCCTAGGGGACTAATTCCTACACATTTGCTGTGCTAGTCAAAGCTTTTGTCTGGCTGCAGGACGGCCAGGGAGCTCCTGTGTCAGAAAAGTAGCAAAGAAAAGCAGACAGGGGAACAGCCTGCCCCCTTTGAGGGAAGCTGTGCAAGCCGGCTAAATCCCAGCCAGACACAAGGCCCTGCTGTGACAAAGCGGGGCCTGTTGGTCACTTGTCAGTAAGAGGCATGTCCAGGCCTCTCCAGGCACGAGCTTGGTCTCTCGAGCAGCTTCCATGTCCCCTGGCACGTTATCATGTCCTTTCCTCCTTTCAATCCTGTTTGTCTTCTGCAGCAGGGTCTTTTTTACACGATTACTTTGACACAAGTGATGCCTCCTGGAGTGATTTGGAGGATAAAACCAGTTGTTCCCATAGTCTGTAACGTGGAGTCTTCTTTCAAATATCTCAACCCTCGATTCCAGACAGTGCATTCCAGCAAATACTTGAAAACACTCTCCTCCTCTTGCCTCTCATGCCAGGCAAGACTTTAACCCATTGCTAACCCCTGCAAACAGGATACAGCAGCATGCACAACAACTACTCTCGTGCACTTCATGGATTTTAATACTAGAGACAGACTAAAAGCAAAATGAAGGATGGAGTAAGAAGATGTGAAAATCACTTCACAATTAGGAAATGCACACCTCTTTACCTACACAAGGCCTGCTTCTACAACCCTTGGGAGTCAGGTATAATTGCTTCAGGTTCCAGTGTGCAAGTGCAAAAACCACAGAAACGCCTCATCTATGCACAGGGTACCTCTGCAGAGAAACGGACATGAGTTTTTGCATCTTTGGATTGTGTGTTCCTTCAAGATGACCAGGGAATACTTTCAACTTGGTTTATACACCATATTTGTAGATTCATAGATGCTACAGGGGAGGAGTTGCCAAAATAAATTCAGCGATTGTTGTGGTTTAACCCGGCTGGCAGCTAAACACCACACAGCCGTTCGCTCACCCTCCCCCCTCCCTCTCTGGGATGGGGGGAGAGAAACGGGAAAGTGAAGCCTGTGAGTTGAGATAAAGACGGTTTATTAAGACAGGAAAATAATAATAACAATAATAATAATAATAGTGATAATGGTAATAGTATTAACAATAATAATGTGTAAGAAAACAAGTGATGCACAATGCAATTGCTCACCACCCGCTGACCGATGCCCAGCCTATTCCCGAGCAGCCGGCCCCCCCACCCCGGCCAGCCACCCCTATATATTGTTTAGCATGACGTCAGATGGTATGGAATACCCCTTTGGCCAGTTTGGGTCAGCTGTCCTGGGTCTGTCCCCTCCCAGCTCCTGCTGCACCCCCAGCCTGCTCGCTGGCAGGACAGAGCAAGAAGCCGAAAAGTCCTTGGCCTGGTGTAAACACTGCTCTGCAACAATTAAAACATCAGCATGTTATCAGCGCTCTTCTCATCCTAATCCAAAACATAGCACCCTACCAGCTACTATGAGCTACTTAACTCTGTCCTAACTGGAACCAGGACAGCGATGAACATAAAGAGCTGCAGAACTGGACCATCTTGCCTTGAATCCTGTTTCTGACAGTAACAAACGCTGATAGCAGAATGCAAAAATAAGACACTTTTGTAGCCTCCTCTGCTGCACCCTGTCTAGTATCTAACTGGTAAAAAAATTCACATTCTTCAAACTACTCTTTGGACCTTGAACCTTTACCTTAAGAGCAAAAGTTTAGTAGTAATAATGAGTGCTCTGAGGAAAAAAAGCTGAAGCAAGGAACAAAGGGTTTTTAAGACAGCAGAGAAAAAGTCATAGAAATAGTTTAAAATGGAACACCACAAACACTGAAAACAAGCAGACTAAAGAAATGGGACAGATCCACACACAAGGGAGCAAGTAGAAGGAGGCTGTCAGCAGCATTTAACAGCATAGAAAGTTTGCCTTATATAAAACATTCCCCACGCCGAGGCTTAAATCACAGCTTTCCTCTGCCACTGACCCCAGTAAAAAACAACAACAACATGAAAAATGTCCCAGCTTCAGGGATCAAGGGAGGAATTTATGTGCTGGGTGCTACAATACGGTCACAGATATCCCCCTCCCAACTGCTTTCTCTCCCCTTGTTGTAAGCACCCATGTCTTTGTCTGGTGAGCTGACAGGTTTAAATAGAGCATATAAAACTGGCTGCTTGCAAGACCCCATTTCTGCCTGTCACAGACAGCATGCAACAGACTTCTTTACACTCAGAATCACTTTTTCAAATTTCAGTTTTGATTACTTCAGGGCTATGTTTCAAGCCATGCTGTTATTTATCTTAATGAACTCTGCCTACTCTATCATTTGGTTCAAACTAGGAGATCTCTGGAGCTGTTATGCTATGCACAAATTCAGGATGATACAGCAAAGTAACCTAAATGGAATGAGGCCAAACAACATGTAATCATGTCTAACAAGGAGGGAGGGTAGAGAGAGCAGAGGGGGATGGGTGGGGAGAAGTGGAGCTGTAACAAACACCGTGCACAGAAAACCACCGCCTCTTACTACATGCACAAACGCAAGGGAGGACAGGTCTCGGTGAGAGGAGTGAGCGAGATATTGGCAGTCAGGTGGATGGGCAGCGAAAGCCCTTTTCTGAACTCCAAGCTGATTGTTTGTAGTGGCTTATTTTGCATTGCTGTTCATCTCTGATTTCTCTCTTCATCTCTCTGTTTTTCTCTGCAGAAAGCAGAGAAAAAAAAGCAGTTAACACAGAAAAGAGAGACTCCAGATACCTGCTTCCTAAGCCACTTATTACCTGAAGACCATTTAGTTCTTGACATTACCTGTGGCCTTCCTTCCCCCCTTTCCACATTAACTCCCAGTTCATTCCTGCTCTGCTTACCCTTTCTGCGGAATAGGCAGTGCTTACATGATCTGCTCCTTGGGCAGAGCTAGAAATGGGATAAACTTCTGAGACAGAGATAACACTTTAAATGGGTCCATGTGTTTGCAAAACAAATCGATGAGTTGAAGGTAAGGCAACACATCCACCAGAATATTATTTCACTGCTTCTGTTCCCACAGGGTGAGTAGCAGAAAGGTGTCTGCATTGGAGTAACTTGTCCCAAGGGGAAATGAGAACGGAGTACACTACTACACAGTATCTGCTTAATGCAGGAGTGTGCAAAAACAAAAGTAGGAGATAATGAAGCCTATGGAAGAACAGAAATCCTAGGGTTTTTTATTCGTTTCACATACACCAACCACACTCATGGAAGCACTTTGCAACGTCCTGCAAATTCTTGGACCTGAACCTATAACTAAGCATACCAGAACTCCCCCTACTGAGGAGCTACCACAACCACAACTAAATATTTGGGGAATTTCTTTGGCAAAACACTTCTCCATTGGAAAGTGCTGATTTGTTGAAACCAAAGCTTTCTGTGGAAAAACACCAGCTTCAATGAAATACTGGTTGGGAAGCAGTTCTTGTGCTCACAGTACAATTGCTTGGCAAAACCAGACAGATACAGCATTCCTTCTGGGGTTCTTCTGCACTGCCGTATACTGCAGTCAGACAGACCAGCAGACAGACATAAATACAAACCAGAAAGGGCAACCTCTAATGTGGAAGGCAAGATTTAAAAAATGTGTTTGAACCTGACCTTTCCCACTGGGCTTCCACCATATGGGAAGGGTGCTGATTCCTGTCTCAGAATCCTTTTTCAAGATAACGGGTTCAGGCACTTTGGTTTTCTGTTTCAAAAAAGAAGAAAGAAAGAAAGAATGACAAAAAAAAAACAAACAAAAAACACATTAACTTTTCATGAAACAGCACTTGGTTCCCACTCTCTAGTTTTGACATAAATGATATCATTGTATTCACACTAGGGATTTGGTGATTATTTTGGCTCAAGAAAACTAAACAAACAGGAACAAAACCTTGCAACTCTGTGTGATAGCACTACATTTAGAAACATTAAGCCTAAGATCCAAAATGAAAGAAATCCTGCCTCTCTCTCTATCCTTCAGCCTGAGGCTGACTCTCCTTACATGCACACTTCTATACTTGCTGCCAGCACCATTTTGCTACGTCAGTGGAACCAGATGCAAGTAAGGCCCCCTGACCAGAGGAACTGCATTTTCTGTTGGTGTTCAGAAGCATTAAAAATCTGCCCCAAAATGCCAGATCCTCCCTTTAAGTGATGTGGCTACAGTAAGATTTTGTTTGTAAGAATATAACTGCAGGAAATATATATATTTTTTTAAGCCCAGATAGAAAGCACAAGACCTTTTTGGTCCTTAAATCCCATTCTGTGCTATTGTGAGCAATCACATTCTCTAACTCCCTTCCCAAATACCTCAGGCCCCAAGGTTTTTTAGAACAGCTCAGCTGCTTGGCAAATTCCCAGTTAGCTCACCCTGGGTATGCCCTTGTCCATGCTGATGGCTGCAAGGGGGCTGCTGCTGACTGCGCTGAAGGTTGAGGAGCTGGGTGTGCTGCTCTGTGGCATCTCTGCCGTAGGCAGGTGTTGCACATTTCACTGTAGATGTTTAGAGTCCAAAGAGAACTGTGCCTCCTCCTGATTCTGTTTCCCAAGGCAGCGCTATCAACTTGCTATCAAACTTGGGGAAAAAACAAATGAAAGAATTACTTTCTGGATATGTTCATATGCCTAGCTATAAAATAAGCCACAGGCCATGAGAACAGGATCAAGACAAGGTCTTGCAGACATTGCCTGCTGGAACACAGCTGAGCTTAAATTAATTGAGGTTCCAAGTAATCAAGTAATGAGTCCACAAACAAGCTGTGAGCCCACAGCTACCTTGACATGAGTCTGCAGTTAGGATTAAAATCTGAACCATGGTTGTTTCAAAAAAACATGGCATTACCTAATCTTAGGTCCTTCTGTGGTCCAAAATAAGCTTTACTTGTGGATCAGTATTATGTGACTGACATTTTTATGCCCCTCATTTGCTGTACACAATCTCTGCTGTGGCAACAAGGGACAGTGCCTTGCACATTAGGGTTTACTGATGTACAAGCCCCTCCAGAGGAAACTGCCCAGGGAGAAAGGAGCAACGACCCATGCATTAGCCACATACAGAGGGCTGAGTTAAAGCACGTTGCCATGCCATCAAACCTTCACAAGAAATTATCCAAAGGAAGGTTAGCAGAGACACTTTGGTCCCAGGCTGTGTTTGCCATCAGGTTTTTGAGCTAAAAAATTGAAAGGCTAGAGAAGGCCATGAAAATTCAAGAGCCAGTAGGTGAGAGGGAGGGGCTATTTGCCAAAGAGTGGGTCAGTGGAAATCTGCTCGGATCAAACCAGTAAAACAAACTCACCCCATGTCATAGTTTCTATTAGGATATTGCACCCACGTATCTGCATCTGATGCACAAGAAAGCTGTGATTTCATTAGCAACCCCTTAGTACCCACCTTCAGTACTGTTGTGGATACTTACAAGCTTTGTATGAAGTTGAAGCTTGGCTATAAGCTTTTTGACTATTGGTAAGAGAAAGGTCCATAATATAATCCTGTAAAGTTTTATTCAGTCACACTTCAAATTCAGATTTTGGCACACTTGTCTCCTCTGCATTCAGAATCATTGGCATATTTATAGCCTTTTAAGTCTGTTTCTTTCTAACTTTCAGTCTAAACAATTTCTTGAAAACACAGAAATATCCATGACAAATAAGAAGATATCAAACATGATCACAGGAGGCTTCATCCGATAGGCAAGAAGAATATGACTATTATGCTGTTGTCCAACACAGAAGCAAAAAGTCATTAGAAAGGTATCTTGCAAGTAACGTGGGCTTGGAAAAGAATCAAGTTCTCTGAACATAAATGGCTTGAAAATGAGAAATATCATGCTTAGACCACTAATGCAAAGCTTTTTTTTTTTCCTACTCACAAAATAAAAAAAGGAACTTCTGTTCAAGACTCCAAGTACCTTTAACTGCCTTTGCTGAAGAAATTATTAAAGGTTTGTTTTTCCTCTTTAAAATTATTTTTTTTTCCTTCCCCCTTCCTTTAAAGGGAGTCTGTCCTGACTGTCTGGAGAGAGTGGCACTGCTAAGGCACTGAGCCGGCAGAAGGCAGGCTGCCTCCCCGGCACAGCAGAGTCCCCATCTTTTTGTGTGGAGAAAGGCAGTTGTGTTGTGGCTGCTTTTCAAAATGGCTATAAACCAACGCTGGGGTTTGCATCCGAGCAGCACACCTCAGAAATAATTATTTTCTCTTCCCTCACTTGTAGATTATATTTAAGCAGAAAGCAAATACAGCCCCAAATCCTTGCAATTAAATGAGAAGCATGTTTCTATAGCTCCAGCTGCTTTTGCAGAGACGTTTCAAGGAAACTTCTTATAGCAGATTCTTCATATTACATCCAGTTTCATCTGCTCCAGCAGCAGGTGGAGCAAATTTAGGCAGCGAGGATAGCATTGTCATTTCCGTATTATGGTCATTTTTGTGCAAGTCCCTCTTGGGAAGCTAGCATGAAATAGTACAACTCCACCAGACCTTTCTGGGATAATATTAGTTTACAATAGCTCTGATTTTCAGGCACATTACCTACCTACTAGTAAGATGTGTGGAAACAATTATGAGAGATGTAATGAAAAGACTGATGTGGTTCTGTAGTTGTGATGTTTTCTTGCACCACGTTTTGCCAATTTACAGATGTCTTCCTTATTAACCCTGTTTGCTCTCACAGTATCATAGCTAAGCTAGAAGCTGGTTCCTGCTATGCTGATCTATCACTTTGTGCAACACCTGCATCTGAAATTGGACAAGAAATACAGATTTACTACGGAGTAGCAGCAAGCAGCCTGCAGTACTGAACCTGCAATCTTTATGAAGTTGGAATTCCCACAGGGTTTTGATTGAGGTGTGCAGAATTCAGTTTCAAAGGTCATGCATGAACAGAAACATAGTGAGGGCAAATGCCAGGAGGGACTCAGTGGTCCTGAGAACACTCCAGGAATGTTAAACTGTAACATCATACACTAACTTAAGGATACCAGGAGTTACACTCTCTCTACAAAGAACAGAAATTAACTGTCATTTTGCTCTCTGTTCACTTATTTCCAGCTAGATTATTCATTATTTTTTAGAACAGAATGAGAAACATTCTTCCATCCAACATGAATGTGATTTAAAAAATATTTTCCCCATTTAATTTGGAATGAAAAATTCAGCTTGATTTTTTTCAGTGAAACTATTCATTTTGTCTTATCTTTTTCAATTTAGACTTCCATTTACATGTTTCAAAGAGTAGAGTTTATAAAAGAAATTGTTCAAAGCAGATGTTTCAACAATGTCAAAACCTTTCCTGTAAAAATGATTAAAAAAGACAGGATGTGATAGGATAGTCTCAGAACAAGCCCTCTCCTGCAAACATGTTTGATTTTAATGAATTATAGTTTTACAACAGAGACATTTCAATAAGAAATTCTTGATTAATTCCTCCCAATAACCTCTCAAGAAGGAACATCCTTTTACTATCTATGAGCCTGGAATTACTGAGCAAGTATGCTGAAGGGTGCTAGAGACAGGTATGTGCTCAAAGCCACCTGGGTACTTCTCCTTCATGACACACTCTGGTAACCTCAGAGGAAGCACAGAGAAAATACTACCCTCCAAACGACAACAGAACAATGCAGTCCACATGCCCTTGACAAATCAGGACAGAACAAAGAATGTTGTATTTCACTTGTCACTCTAATATCTTTTTGCACACTCTTCAATGAGGAATACAAGAAGAGTACATCAAGTGGCTTTAACCATTGTGCATTATCTTGTTCTGAACCTGTATTGATGATATACATAAAATGTATTAAACTTATTCTTTAGAGCATGGCTGTATGTTCTCTGCCCCAGGATGTGAGTTAGGAGCATGTTCTCCATCTTGAGATTCCACTCTTCATTGGAGTGCACTGCCATTACAACACTGAGCTGCCATGAACATGATAGCATCAATTACATTTCCACGATGAAAAGTTTACACTAGAGCTGGTGTAACAACACATCATGCTGTTGACTTTCCATGGTTATGCCAAGGACTTGGAAAACTGTAAATTTTTTGCAAGAGGATAAGACATTTCCTAACTGCAGCCTCCAAGTGTCAGTGCTGCAGTTTACTTTCTTCCCTCCCCACACCTGCAACTTTCAAACCCACGAAAAAAAAATGCTGCAACCTGCACCCAAATACAGGACTCACTGCTCACTCCTGCATATACCTTTCTTCTCCAAGCAGGTGGACAGAAGTCTCCACATGGCTTAAACTTTCTTTCAGTACGGGCTTGCTGACTTTCATCGTTTTTCATTATGCAGCAGCAAAGTATAGCAAAACCTTCACAGAATACAGATTCCATTAATATAAAAATAGAGAGAAGGGAAAGAAAAAGATCTTGGTGACAACTATATGATTATGAAATTCCAGAACTTTGCCAGATGAACATTAATATAGTTCCAGAGGGTCACGTCCACAGTTTTGTTGAACAGAAGTTTGTACAGTCAGATGACAATGTGTTGCACACATTTAAAACATTCACCTATATATTTTTAAGCCAAAAAGTATCATTAACCTGTCAAACCTTCTCTCTGTAACCTTCATTCATCTCTTGAAGACTTTCACCAAGATTCTCTTCTGCTCTTCAACTGAGAGGAGACAAGCAATTACATACTGTACTCTGCTGTGTTACTGCTCATCAAAGAGACAAAGGAAGAAGGCACACATGGGGCCTCAGATGGACAGATGAGACCCAGAAGGCCACAAGCATCAGTGATGTACCTGCTTCCATGATCCACTTACATTTTGTCTTAGAAAACACGTTAAGAACTCAATATGAAGAGTGGCATATGCCTACTCATATCAAATGTAGAAGCTTATTATTTCTTAGGGTCAGGCCTTGAAGACAATATAATTTCCATAAGGAAACAATGGCAAACCATTTATTTAATTTATTCATCCACAGTAAAATAAATGACTGTTTCTGACACCTCTGTTAGACTGGAACTGGTCAGGAACTGGTCTGGAACAAAGGGAACGAATCCTACTGTTGAGAAGACTGGGGGGAGGGGGAGGGAGTCTGGGGGGTGACACACGATGGGGACACAGACAAGCTCCACAGTTAATCGGAAAGCTGAAGACCAAACACTCTTGCTGCAGAAAGCACATACCTCACACATACTCCTATCAACAGGAAAGCAACGTTGACTACAACCAGTGCTCACAGGGAAGTATTCTGCTCACTGAACAGCCAGCCAGGTCATTTCCCTGGCTCTGCATCCAATTTCAGCTGGTTGCAGAGGGTATATTATCTTTATAAGTGATGTCCATAAGACCTGTGTAAATGCAGTATCTGGTTTTAAAACAACCCTCTGTCATGATAATATCATCTAGCAAACATCAAAACAAATGCACATCCCACCAACTAACCCTCAAGAGAGCTGCGCTTAGAAGGAAATACAGAGCTCTGCCATTAGATTTATGTTGCTGGCTACATCTACTGGATACTATCAAGGCCAAGTTGTAATCTTCCTCACAGAGGTTCCCCCTCCCTTGCAGGGCAGAACTCCCTTGGTTTCACTGGGACCAATATTTGGCTCTGGGAGCACAAACTACAAAGCAGCAGCCAGGCCACACTGCTGCAGCTCATACAGCAAACAGCAGAAAAGGAAATGAAGAAGCTAGTACTGCCAGTACTTTCTAGGGGGAATGAAAAGGTCAGCGTTTCACAGCTATGTCCTGCATATAGACACGTATGTATACATTTGCAAGATAGTTGTTCTTTCCTCCTGCTGTGCTATATGTTGTTCTGTACACACAGCTCTCCGCTTTCTGATCGCAAGCCTTGAGGAATTACTACTGGAACAACTGTCCTGGACGTGAGCATGATTGACGTGGCTGTATTCTGTTTAATCACACTCAGACACAAAAGTTTCACATCCAGAAGAACAAAAAAAAAAAAGCTGAGTTCAGGCATAAGGAGCTGATCTGGACCACCACCACCTTCCCCCTGTCCTAGTGCCAGCACACTACTAGTGCCTAAGCCTAAGACGGCGCGCAGGCTTGTTTCTGACACCTTCTGGAAGAAAAGCAATAGTTAAATAGGCATGAAGGCCCCTACTGTATATCACTGACATTTTTATAGTACTGGAATCAGGTGGGCTTTTGCTGTTTCATCTATATTCCCTTGTTTGTTTTGTAATAACCAGGCTATTTTTAAAAACAGTCATCTGTCCTGGATATTTGGCTTTGAATGCAGTACATGAATTAACTTTCAAGCGTGCATATTTAACAGCCTGCAATTATTGCAGTCATCTTTCCCTACAGACCCATTTAAACAAATAGCTCCTCTTTGTGTACAGTAAGCTTCCCTGAAACCAGCAAACCCGACAACACAGGCACGGAGTCTAATCGCAGGGTCTTGTGCAGGGAGCAGGCAGGAGGCAGGCAGAGACGTGCACAGGGCTTCAGGACTCGGCGCTGCATGGGTTCTCCGTCCGCTGCTGTGGTTCAGCAGAAGGGTCTGGCCTAGAAGAGGTACAAACAACAGAGATGATGCCCAGAACTGTGACAGTCATCTGTGAGCATCTACCAGAGCCCGTAAGCATGTGCTTACTGTTAACCCCTTCTTAAAGTCTTCCTGATATCAAAGGGACTGAGCATGTGCTTGAAGGCTCTGTTGAGCGCACGAACTGAAGCACATGCTTAAAAGTGGTCAGATGTACTGCAGTCTCTATAAATTGAAAAGTTATTTTTGAAGGCAGCAATGAAAGACAACAAATATCTTCCAGAAGGCTTAGCAGAATACCCTTAAAAACAAGATTCATGGGGTCAGTGCAACTCACCATAAACCCAGGATTTACTGGGATCATATTTCGTTAGAAATCAGCCTGTATGCACTGGAAAGGAAACAAGGCAAAGGAGTTTGTAGAGCTTTAAGAATAGTTTCTGGTATCTAATAGGAAAATATTTCTCAGTTGTATTCTTCACTACAGCTTTGGCTTTTTATTTTGTTTACAGTTCAGTTTAGCATTTTCCCCACTCTGAGTTTTTTTTTCTACGTCTTTTTCCTAATTCAATGCAAGTTCCTTAAAGATGGAGGGTATTTGTTACATACATAACCCAGCTGGATTTTCAAATTCAGTTTTGTAGGATTTCAAGAAAGAAATACATTGATTTATTTAAAGAGCTGTTGGGATACTGAATGTACGAGGGCCTTTCTATACCTAGGGGAAAGAGCTCCATAGCTACTACAAAGGAACTATTTCACAATACCCCTTTCAGTGCAGTTCAGTTGCCCAGCGCAGCTCCAGACCTATCTCTGCAAAATAAAAGTCACTTTAATTTTAGATTAAGGAGTGAAAGAGGGATAACTATGCTAGCACAGTTAATTCTGCATCAGCTAAGCCACAAAGAATTTTCCCTGGCATAAAAGTATGCCCGTTTTTTTAACTCCACTTTTTAAGGGAAATGGCCACTAAATCAATGTTAGGAGAGCAGGAATGTATTTTGCAGTCTCTCTTCCACACTGACTCCATTGCATGAACCTATTGGGACTGAGAAATGAGGGTTAGGCAAAACAGTAACCATAATATTTTCCAGAGCGTTAAGGAAATTTGGGATTCTCAGTTTCATTTGAGTGTATTAGTAATTCTTAGAAACGAAACTTTGTATGACAGTGCAGAAGTGAACATTCTTTTTTAATGAGATTTTCATCCTTTGATCTCATTGGTTTCTGTTCTCATTTGGAAACCCCAAATATCTTTATAGCAGATGTTCAAGATGATACATTAAAAAAATTGAATAAATTAAAAGTTAAAGATAGCAATAATTACAAGTACTCACAGAAACTACCCCTCACTGTTTGTTTCCCATCGTGTAGGAGCTATGCTAGTTGTATTTGTTCTGAAGGTGTTGGCTTGGTTTTCAGAATGTATCATATAAATCAGAGCATGTGTCAGCTTCAGTGGGTTTCCAAGTCTGGCTAGCTAAGAAAATGTAGCATGTCAATAGGGCACACACGGACAACACAACAGGAGGTTTGCACCTAGTCTGACGTAGCCAATTTACTCTGAAAGGTGTTTTTGCCGCCCCCCCCCCCTTTTGTGCCTTTTCCATTCAGCATTTTCTATGAAAAGAAATCACTAAACTTTCTGCTGAGAAAAGCTCACCTGACCCTTTCCTCTCACCTTCCCACTCCCAAGTAGTGCCCATTAATTGTCCTATTCAGCAATTCCCTGCCCTTTACGATGGAGAAAACATCTATTATCCAAGCAGTTTTCAGCGACCTTGGCCTCACTGTGGTTGTTCAGGAGGCCTCCAGAAGACAGATGACTCTGACTGCATGGTGTGAACTCGGGCACTGCAGCAAACACCCTCTCTCAACCACCACCGAGTCATTCGTCTTCTACCCAGCACCCATGGGTGACCTTGAATTTGCCAGAGTGCTGTTGGCTTTGGAGACAAAAGTGATGACTTCTTTTCTTTACTGCTCTCTATACCATTTGGCAGACAATGATTTATCTGTCATATTAGTGTTTCCTTTTGTTCCCCAAGTAAACTCAGGGGCAATAAGCAGAACCATGAAGCAAAACGATATAATCATATTATTTTTAAAAGCAGGTCTGCCATTCTCATTGCTCTGCAAAGATGATTCACAGCACCTCTTTATCAGTACTCATGTATACTTGGTCTTTGTTTTTCCACCCCTCATCATGCAATAGAAGCATTTACAGAGTTTCAAAATAGGCAATGAAGTCTCCTCCAAGGCAGTTAGCTACTTCCCATGCAGTTCTCATCAACATATACTCCAATTAACACATTACCATATTTTTAAAGGGGCAGAATCTGTGCCGTACTATCTCAGCTTCTAGACACAAACAGCATAGCCGTATTCCCTGATGCTTCATTTGTTTAATTTAAAAACAGAAAATGGACATTTGTTCTCACTTGGACAAATTGCAGCAGAACCTCAGATACACGGTCTCTTTGTGAGAGGAAGTCTGACATACAGATGGAAGTGTATTCAGCTCAGGGACTATCCCAGGGGTATTAGCCTGACGTTATGGCTGTCTGTACACACCCATCAGAGCTCCAGCACAGTTCCAGAAGCCTGACTTAAAAAAAAAAATTTTTTTTTGGCCATTTGCAAAGCTGTCTTACACTGGCAGCTCTTGGCCCAGGCTAACTGCCCACTCTTCTACTTAGTCCTCTAAGATGTGGTTTGGAGACAATGTGGAGGAAGCTGGGAAGAACTAAGAACGTTTGCTATCCTTGTATCGGTGTTATATGGTACTGCAAGCTGTTCAACGGCCGGTGTCAGGCACAGTGACCCTGAACTAGCACAGGTTCCCATGCCTCTGCCAAGTGACACCTCTATTGACAGACCAACAGCAATTGCCTGTAGTAAAAAGAACAGGCTATATAACCAACAGCTGCTGACCTACCTTTGTGTGTGTGTGTGTGTGACAAGCTTACAAATAACAACATCATCAGATTTTTTTTTAAATGTTCGTAGGCCTCATTGATACTTAATATTTTGTTACACTGAACTCAGGCCTTGCAGCCTCCATTGAGTTTAATTGGATATCATGTAGTAGACTGAACTAAAAAGAAAAATAAAGAATTAAAGTATCTTGTAATATGCCAGGGTGAGAGTACAGATTTCTTATTGACTTTCCTGTGTTTTGAAAGATAAAGGGCAGAGGACAGTGTGTGTTCCCCATTGCACTGCTCCGTGTTTAACCATGGGCCACCCTGGCACCCTCCTTCTGGTGGTTCAGAAATGGTAACAGCAAAGCATACACAGGAGCTTCCCAGCCCAAACCTGCTATTCCTGGCTGTGCAGAGCAGAACTTTATTGGGAAACTGTCCGGTTGTCCTCCACTTGGCCAAGTGCTCTCTGGTTCTGAAAAAAATGTACTTTAACAAGCCAAATACTCAGACAACCACATCTCTGCATAAATTATATAAGGCTGTATTGTTTTCAGCATACAAACTGGGTCATGACAGGTCTAAGCATGGTATAGAATAATGCTCAATATTTTACCTTTAGCATTTTGTACAAGGAACTGCACTGATGAGTCAAGAGAAGCATCATGTTCCCAAGGCTCTCCTTCTGCAAAAGGGTATTACAAGAAAGCAGCACTCAATTTTCTCTGTAAGACTCAGCTGCCCCTTCAAACGCTCAAGGCTGAAAGCTGTGGCAGCTTCCATCTCCTTATCTTCTAGTGCTTCCTGCTCCTTATCAGGTGCTTACAGACAGCAATACGATGATAGAGAAGCTGCTGCTAATGCTGCATCAGAAAGCAAAAGGCAGCGTATATGTGTACAAACACACAACTCAGCCAAGCCAAGCTCCAGTTCCCCACCTGCTTTTACGAGGCCAACAAATCAAGAACCAGTTGAAATTACACTTGCCTAAACCTTCAGCATTTAAATTGCTCTCCTGCCAGAATACACACACAGGAAATTTGATTAACTCCCACTCCAAAAAGGGCAACACAGCCCTTCAATACCTTTTCACTTAATAATGAAAAGGATGGGCTGCAAAAATACCTCAAATAATATTCAACCCCTAGATAGTGCTTCACTTGCTCTAATTTGTAGAACATGCCTGTCAAAAAAGAGCTCATACATCACGTAGGAAGAAATAAACGTTGACACAGTGTTCGTTATATGAATACAATCTGCACGTGCAACATCAACCACATTGAACCTGTTGCCACTTAAAATCTCAAAGCAACACGCAGAGTCAACTATAGTTAAACTCCAACACTGAAAGGGAAATAAATAAGCTTCCAAAACACACATTGTGTGCATGGAACTCCACATAGATCTCATAGTCCTGGATATCTATGGATTGCAGGAAAAAAAATCTTTTTCTCTTTTTTCCTGAAATCTGTAGTACAAGGACTGTATGGGCTGTCGGCACACTACCAGATATAACTCACGTCAGGCTTTTTCCTTACAGGATGGCTAAGTCACCCTTCAGTCATTTAAATCAAGTTAATCGGGAACAGAAACGTCAGATGTCCAAGCACTGTGGATCGATAGATGCTGTCAGGACAACTTACAGATAGGAAGCAGTTACTGAACAGCCAACCCCTCATGTGTTGCAAAAAATGTACATTTTTTAAACCCTCAGAGATGACTAATTAGGAAAAACAAGTACAAAAAAAAAAGAAAAAAGACCTATCTGCACAAAGAAAGGAGTGTGCAAAGAATAGTTTCATACAGACAGTTCTTTATTGAGAACATGAGTTTTCTGTTGAGGTGAAGTGGAATCTAGATCAAGATCTACCCCCACACAGCAGTGAGCCATCTATTCCCACTTCAGCTGAGTCATCAGAAGGCTTCAAAACTCTACAACCTTCCATCTAATCCACACATGAGTTAGAAGGAAAATGTTATTAGAGTTTAGTTACAGCCTTCCATGGAGGACTGCTACCAAGTCCATGAAGGCTTGACCTCCAGATTAGTTTTGCCTTAGTAGAGGAACACGTTATTCAAACTCTTCAACCTGTTAACGTCACATACGCTTCAGCAGCTCTCTCTTTCCACAGCGGCGCTGAGGTACTTCTTGCTCTGTTAATACATTTACTAACCTGTTCCTCCCCCCCCCCAGATCTTTTCTTTATTTAAGGGAAGAATTCTCTAAGTGCCTTTGAGATGTTTTGTCCCTGTTCTCAGAGAAAAGGGGACAAGGATAATGAAAAGTATTCTACTTTAGTCTTGTGTCTTGAGTGCAGACATTTGATGTGGATGCAAATATTCTTGGCTAACTTGCATGAAAAAGATAAGCATGAGTTTTCTCCATATTGCAAAGTTCCCATTGGAAGTTTATCCCAATCCTTGCACATTTGCCAATCAAGCAATCCATCAATCGCTACCATACTGCCGTGGTAGGCAGGAGGAGGCTGTGGACTGGTTTTCTAGCACGCTGACAACCAACCTGACTATATGCAAGGATTATTTGTGTTAACCATTATTCAGATTTTACTTCTAACATGCAAGAATCATGATCCATTAAACCTACCTAGGCAGATTTATGCATTTCTTGTGTGTCATGTAAACCAGCCCAGAGAGGCCCCCCTGAACTTCCTGCAGGAATGTGCTGTTTGGGTGACAGAACAGTTTGTAGGGATTGAACCTGAGTAATCTCTTTACCTTCAGATCAATGAAACTCCTGACAAAGTAACGTAGAGTTCAAGGGATCTGGAAAATATCCAAACCTGAGCCATAATCTTTCTTAATTGAGCGGAAAAAAAAGTTGGATATTGCTCCACATCCAATCTGATCTCATGTGATGACTGCCATGGCAGCCTCTGATGCCATTTTGATCTGAAGTACGTGCATAATCTGGGGGGTGCCGGGAAAATTGTTTTCTAGTGGCACTGCTTGACTTGGGCAGTCTGCTGAACCAAGGCACCGTGTATGAGTTACTGCTCCTCTGGAGGTACACCTGGTTCCCAGTACTTCGGGTCTGCTTCAACCAGAGCCTCGGGTAAATTCAGATGAAAACTCCCATGGCAAGTTATCTTGCCACAGCTTGTTCAGACATTAAGAAATTGAGAGCAGAAGATAAAAACCAATTGCCTCTCTGCCCAGGCACTGATGATTTGTTGAGTCCCTATAGCTTACAGCTAAATTTTGTTTGGCACTAACAAAAAGGAGAGGAGCTCTATAATGATTAGTGTTGAGCAAAAGCCACCTCAGAATTTTAAAAAAGCACTGATGTGGGTTCAGGAAACAGCCACTAGGATTAACTATGAGATCATCATAATAAAGTTACTTTACCTTAGGAAAAATTAAGCTTTAGATCTAGGACTTAAATCCTACAAATTCTTGGTACCCACATGGAAGCCTTTTGCTATAAATGTAGTTAAGAAATTAAATTTTTCCCAGAGGATCATAAAGCAACTATTAAAAATAATCAGTCACAGAGGGCATCTCATTAAGAATTAAGTTGACATAGATTTCAATTAGTCTCATTCCTAACTAACAGAACAATAGCCCTTCTGGGGCAGACAGGCAGATCTGAAGTTTTCTTTGGTTTCCTTTTTCAGATCTTGAAGAACTTGACAAAAACATCCATCCTGAGAAGAAATGATCCAACTCATAAAACATACCAGCGCATTCTTAAAAACAAAAACAAAAAAAAAAAAAACAACAAGGGAGAAAAAATTTGCAAGGCTGAGGTAGAGCTGGGCAATACAAATCAGCCAATATTTTCAGTAGAGGTTTTATATCAACCTGTATGAGAACATGTATGACTAGCCTGGTACCCTGACACAGACAGCCTGGGAAACATAGGAAGAGGGGAAACCTCACTGCTCATCTGCAGCAACTTGCCAGCCTCCGTGGAGCTGCAGCTCAAGGGGCTTCCTGAACTAACAATGATTCCTTGTATTCAATTATTCTTGATTAGTTTTTCTTGATAAGCTTGTTCAACTGTTTTTTGAAGCTACATTGAGTGTTTTGCTGCACACAACGTTCTGGCTGCACGCTGTAAGGTTTATTAAGTTCGACTTAAATTCAGAGCGGGACTTGCACTGTTGAGGAACAATTCCTGTATGAATTGGTTTGTAAAGTTGTTTTTCAGTTCTTCCTGAAATCTAGTGAAGATTTTCTCTCTGTCTGAAGATGATGCAGTGATATTTGTCATTGGTTCCAGATCCAAACCTGGCAGAGAAACTCCATAATGGGGTCGGGGAGGGTGGGGAGATGAGGTCAAGTGGGCACTAATGAAGCAAAACGGTGGGTCAAAGGTAGACACAAATACACCTGAAGCTCAATTTAAACTGCCAGTCTCACTCAAGTCCCTTCCTGCCATCGATCATCTTTTTTAGTCCTCCCTACAGGCTTCCTGAGGAGGTCACACCAATCCCAGCCAGTGACAAAGAACAGCTAAATTCCAGCCTCAAGCCTCCAATTCGCTTCTGTTCCACAGTCAGGAACAAAATTCAGAAAGTGTTTATAATCTACTATTATTACTATTATTTTTATAATTATGGGACTCATTCAAGACATTTTTAGTATCTTTTAGATGCAGATTACCATAATGAGACAGCAGTTGCCTAAGCACTACCTGTAGCAAATTAATTGTCATTTTAGGATTATTTTCAGAATAATCAGTGTACACTATTTTTTGTAAGCAAGCTAAAAAGCAAATTCATCAAATACAAACAGTATTATCTAGTAAATTCGCACTAATGCACATGATGCTGTCTTCAGCCTAAATTTCTACTTTTGCAATGCTTTAAGAGAAGGCAGAGATGTAACACAGTATTCAACATGCATTACTTTTTCCCCTGTGCTTGACTCACAGACAGTGTGAACGCATGTTAGCTTCCAGCTAGGAAACATGTTATTTCCTTTTAAACTATAAAGGTGCTTGCTCTTAATTCTACAGAACTTTCAACAACAAAGATCACAACCACTGTGTTACCGATGAGTGGTGCAGCAGGAGAGGATGCTCTGCTGCAGTCAGATAAGGGCCAGGTGAATCAAAAGCAAAGGTTACTAACCTAGAATTTTTAAGGAAGCCTGCTTAATGTCAGATATTGCAATTTACAAGCTTCTGTGATAACACCTTCGCAAGAGCTAGGTAGTCCTTTAATTTATTAGAAAACATGCTGGCCTTTTGGATGAGATACAAAACCAGAGGCTATTAAAAAGACTATTCATTATAGGATTATTCACATTAGCAGCATTTCCTCTCCTAGTTTTGGTGACAGTGGTCACAGTATTGACCCTAGGTCTGGTACAAGTTCGATGACTTCTATTAGCAAGCATGTATTTCACATTAATATGAATCATGAACTCCTGCTAGTGAGCTAAAACAGAAAGTGGCAGGAACAAATGGCTGTAAACAACTGCTTGACCAGAGATCCCAATCTCTCTATGGCATTCTACAGCAACAAGAGGAGCTTTGGCACATAGACAAAGCTCGATTTAGCAACAAGTCCTGCAGTTCTTGTTCCTTAAACTGTCTGATAAGGCAGCCCACATTAGGGTTTCATGTTTTTAAAGGTCTGACTCAAGAACTCCCCTGAGTTGGGCATCTAATTATCAAATGATTTGAACAACTGACTTAAAGAGAAATGCTCGAGTCTCTCATTTACACCTGACAAAGATTCCTGAAATCTCTGATGGTTGCAGTTAGCGGTGTCAATCTGTGTCTAGGATCCAAGTAGTGGGGTTAGCTAGCGTTTCCTACAGGGAATACAATTAAATCACCTCTCTAGCTTTGGCTCACTTAGTAAATTCTTTGCACACAGTAAGTCTATAAGTCTTCTTGCTGCTCACCTTAGAAATCATATCACTAGTCTTCTAACACATTGCTGCTGCAATCCACCTGCACTCACTTGCAAGGTTTGAGCTGAGCTGTTCCTATGTATTTCTGTGCTAGGCTTAAGCACACTTCTAAAATGTGCATTTGTAATGCATCAGATTGTCACAAACTGTCAGCGTAGCAGAACATCACTGCAAGTTACTCTAATTGCTTATTTACGATCTTTTTGATGGCAGCATTTATAGCTATCTCATTTGCCAGGTAAGCCGCTTTGGCAGCTTCAACTCTGAAGGAAGAGAACTGATGAGTGAAGCCTCAAGGCAAGATTCAGACACTGTGAGTAGGGAAGAAGCTGTAGAGCTACATCTGATACCCTGACTAGGTGTAATACGTGGGCAGTGTAAAGAGGGAGGATGGTACAGCCACCAAAGCAACGGAGAATAGTTAATGCCTTCTTCACGTCTTGGTCCAAGAACCTCAGCACTTCCATGCCTTGATTTGTTCATATACCTTCATGTATATACACGCACACTCCTAAATACGTATTTTATCACGTAGTTTAACTTTTTACAACTGCCCTGAGTGCCCTGGAAGGGAGAAAGCCTCACATACAAATGTCAATCTCTGCTCTCTAACAACTGCTGCTCCTGAAAAATACAGACAGTTAGACAAACTGATTTTTGTAAGGAGGTCATATATTTGTGACCATACACTGTGTCCCTTGTTAGCCTAGGCAATGTCACATTATACTATGAAACTCTGAATTATTTTGGAGAAGCTGTTATAGGACAGTGTTATAGAACACTGTACAATCATAAACAATGAAGATAATACAGTCATCATATTAGGTATCAACAGAATACAGACAAAATCCTTTACTGTTGTATATACGCAGTTCTACAGTGCGAGGGGAGACACAATACAGGGATATAACACCATTGATCTGGTAAGGGAAGATCTTGTGTGTCATTTCTTTAAGTACATGTTAGTGTCCAAAGGGAAAAGGAACAGCAAATTGGACTACTAATTTTAAGTACAAAACATGCATATGCTACGTGGAGCTTAAACCTGTGACACCAACTAGCTTTGAATTTAGTGGTTTTGCTTTTAAGAAACTAATAGTGACAAATGTGACAAAGATAGTTTTCCACTGGATATTATTGAAAGAGGAATAACAAATTACAAGCTAAAACAGATTTTATTTGCTTCCAACCTCTTTCCCCCATCTTTATGAAACAACAATAAACGAGCTGAATTAATTCAGAATTCATGTTTTAAAAATATCCTGATAAGATTTTTCCTTACACTTCTTTGCAAATCTTTCATTTTGAACTACACCAGTTTTTAAGCAAAAAAAAAAAAGTAGAACTTATATACATTAATACAAATTAAAACTAGCATTGTATTTACCTTCATGTTGCAGAGCATCCTATAAACAGCACAGCGGCAAAGCCAGGAGATTGAAAAGCATTTATGCCTTCAGAATGAGAATTTCATTTGTTCAGGCTCACACCCCTTCAATTTATAGAGGAAACATTTACCTAAAGTAAACACCTCAAACATCCAAAGTCATCTCTGAATTTTAAAATAGTTATCAGGCCATGGGAAAGGATTTCCAAGGCAGGAGAACCAGGTGTCCATAACATCATAAATAACCCACCCCTGCAGCCACACCCCCCACACCTTCGTACCAGTAAATAACAGGCTGTATGCTAATTAACATCTATGCATTCCTTGCTGGCATTGTTTCAGCCTAAACAAATGAATTCCTTCAGGGTGATTAGGATGCAATTTTCTATTTAAAACATACAGAACGCATGCACATACAACTTCAACATCCCATACACCCTGTAACAGCAAGCTTTACCTGCAGCTCAGAGAACTGCACCAGACGAACACTGTTTTAGGTGACTTGAGTCAGCATCTGCAGGGCAGCCGAAAACACAGCCATGGATTTAAGAGTCATGATACCGAATTTGCAAGCCTCTCCTTAATCCCCCATACAGACATACATTCACTGTCAAAGAAATTTGGCCCAAGTGCAATATAGTTCACTGCATCCGCTGAACATACATACTGAAAGCTGCCTGCTGGGAGACACTTCACTGATATGCTTGCTCCTTGTTTATTCTGATCAAAAGAGTATTTTGCTATAAATCAGTTCTGTGTTTTACAGAGTTAAGAAAATAATTTTTCTTTCCTTTGAAGGCTACTTGCTTGAAAGATCAGGCAAGATTTCACCAGGTCATGAAGATGCCTTCCAGTGCAAAGAAAAGCTTTTCATTTTTGCTCATGGAGTTTTTTCCTTGTATGCAAGCACATATTTTAGCAGATGCATTGATTTGTGAAGTGGTAAGTACCATTTGCCTATAATTAAAGACTGTCCACACAGATTAATGTGCATGAATATAGAACGCACAAAATAGATCGCAGTGAGAAATGAAGAAAAATGCCTGACCTCTTCGCAGAGCAAACAACTCACTTTCCCCGATTTCTCTGATGACACACTGTTTGCTTGGAACATACCAGTAGCACACATTGCAATTAAATACAAGATATTTTAATCAGCAAAATCATTAACAGCAGAGGCCATCTCCCATGCCCTGGGTTGTGAATGGTAGGTTTTCATTTACTAAATGATGATGGTCTCACTGAGACAGAGATCGCATTTTGAGAGGCATGCTCTGGGGCACCTGTGTTATCAGTTAGCTTCTCTTGCCAAATACAGCTGAAATCAAGGTCAAAAAAGCAAAAATCTCTTTCTCTCTTGGAGAACAACTTGACCTCTCCCACCTGTGAGTTTTGATCAGTCTGAGTGAGCTGACCTCTGGTCTTCAACAGTTTGTTTGAACAAGGCTGAAGAGCTAGGAAGTAATCATCTCCCCTTAAGAAGACTGCAACATCGAGGCAGAGAGAAGTGAAGCCACTTAAGAAGTTACCCCTCTGTGCTTCAGCATTTCGAGTGAAGGGATTACACCAAGTCCGTCTGTCAGTGGGTGGCACAGCCAGTAGAATGAAGCAGAACTCCGGCTCCCAGTTTTATTCTCTTGTCTCCATGCTTGCAATAATACCTTACGCCATCAGCAGGCCTGTGCGAAGGAAGCCAAACGAGGGGCAGCGCCGCACACACTTCAGTGAGATGTGAAGAGGAAGAGCTTAGCAGGATACACCAAACAAGACAGGAAAAGGGATGAGAAGGCAATAAGAGGAATACCAACACTACCCTAAATATTTTTAAAGATCACTTGTGTTCAGAAAAATAAAACTTATGTATAGAAAGAGGCAGGCAAGAGATGCTATGCAGCATACCGATCACCTGGATAAGAAATGCAATACTCTTTTTTCATTGACACAATTCTCCTGAAGTAACAAAGCTGCGAGCTGTGGGGCTGAGTGCCCACTGCCTGAAATCTTTCCTCCCTTTTGCAGTCTTGGCAAAACTCACATAAGGCCGCTTCTTTCAGGTCTTCCTTAAAGGCTCTGTGCTACTTTGCTCATATCTACTGCACACAGACACTGGAATAACAGGTGTGAAGGCCTCTATCTCACCTATTAATTTCTTACCCTTAAGGGTAGCACTAAATCAGCTACTTCTCTCAATTTTCAGGTTGAAAAATTTCTAAAGTTACACGAGGTTACAGCCCCAAACATACAGCAACCTCTAGGATTTAACGTTTTGTTTCTTTCCCCTACTCTATCTGCAGAGAAGTCATGCATATGATGTACACCACTGCATAGAGATGTGTTTAACCTCAAGATCTTGAGTTACAGAGGTAAAGGCGTACCTCTAACCATCAAGCATATAACTGTCTCCTCATCACAAGCTTCTCTCCCCTCTTGCTTCCTCCTGTTTGAGTACCCTGTGGAGCAAGCCAAGGGGATGCATTTGCAGCTCCAGGTTCTTCTCTCACTAATACGTGCTCACCCAACTACTGCCTCAGCACAGCAGTTTGCAGAGCTGCTCCTGAGAAGACAAATGCCGTCAAAAACACAGACGCTCAGCAACATTGCTCTTCTGGAGCATAGAGTTACTTTGAGGAGAAATGCTGCTCTTCAATTCTTTAAAGGGAACAGGGCAAGAACCTCAAAGTTGTAATACTTAGAAGATTTACGGTTTTCCTCCTTAAGAAAACAGATGCAAACCCAAAGTATCACAAATACACCCTGCTGCTGACATCATTTTCTAAGGCAAGATAACCTGTCTGACTGACAGATCCACAGCCACATCCCTGGCTTTGATTCAGAAGGCTGTATTCTCAAGGGCAAGCCATTTGCTCAGCTGCTGTTAGGCTACAGCTGATAATTCAAGCGCATTCAGAATGTAACATTTGCCGAGTTCACCTCTGTGCTTTTCATGACGCTGAGATACGACGCTTTTCCATTCATCAGGTTTGTCAGCTTCTTTGGGCACGGGCAGAGGCTGGGAGACTTATCTCTGCTCTAAGTAAAGAAGCCAAGATCCACACTGCAGTGCACGCAGCCAATTTCCCTTTCTAGTTATCTGTGCAGAAAACGTACCACCAGAAGCGCACTGCCGTGATGAGCTCCTACAGACTGCCTTACTTGAAAGCAGCCTGCCACCTTCTTTACACAAGACACTTGAAAACATATTATTCCCAGGCAAAAGATACATTACTGTGAGAATACACTTACACTGAGTAGGATGGTCCTTTTGTCTATTAAAAACAATATAAGGTATCCAGCAACCAGAAATTGGCTGAGGGTTTGACTCACATAAGTAGCACAGTTCACTGCTGCCTGCAGAGACAAATGTTAAAATAATCAGACCTAAACAGCATCCATGAAAGCCAGCTCATCCTCAGTGGAAACAGACAAGCCCAAGTGATACAGATATATTTTTTCAAATGAGTGTTGTCAAGCAAATTCTTTACAAACCAATTTTTATTAGGTATGTTTGCTTATATTATTTCAGGAGAATACAATAATATGAATACAGAGATAACCATTAGCATATTTAAACAATTTATATTAGTGAGTAAATATTAGGTTGGGCTACATTTTTGATTAAGATGAACCAAGGCATTAAAACCCAAGCATTTGAAGTATTGGTCTGATTGATTTTGATTCCCAGAAGGAATTCTCAGATTCAAGAGACTGTTGACCATTAGCAGGAAACAAGAAGGTCAGAGTAGAGCTGAGAAGCAACCTCTTTAGTCCCTTCTGTCCTTGATGAAATATAGATATGGCCTATCACAACTGGTATCTGTAGGAAACGTATCTCCTTAAGAAAAAGGACAATCTCGAAGCTAAAAAATCCACACTTTCAGGTAACCCCCAAGCAGATATGTTCTTGTAAAGTGCACAATGGCTTATGTCAGGGAACAGATTTGTTAACAACAACAACAACAACAAAGTGCATGTCTGGTAAGTGGATAGGGAAGAAAGTATTGGTTAAGTATGAGAAACAAAGGGAGAACCTGAAATGGCGGTAGCTGAAACCTTAGCGCAGTATGTGGGAAAACATTTTTTCATCATAACAACCAGACTTATGGCTCTGTGGGTTAATGTGTTTGATTAGATTTCTGATTACCTAAGTTAAGATGGGTTGTATTACTGCACATCCGATAAACTTATCAGGGAAGCCCACAGCAGGCATTTAATTAAGCATCATTTTGTCTTAAACAGCTGCAGAATTTGTGTAGACAGGATTCTCTACTGCATTACTCAGCTTCGCACACATCTCCAGTGACATCAAAGGGAGTTGAACTGAACTCAGAGTAGTGAAAGGGAGGCTTAGAGCCACTATTTTCATAATTTTGCACAACCACCTGCCCCTTCGCCTATAGCTCATACCTTTAAAACTTCTCGAACCAATGAGAAAGGTCTTTGAAGGCCTTAGGTTCTCATTCAATTCAAGATCTTTATGCTATACTTTCTTTCAACAGAAATTTTGCCTGTGTGTGGCTGAACAACAACAAAAAAAGCAGACAAAGTACCACCAGTGAATGTCCTCGCATCTTCTGGACCAGAACTTGGTCTGTTGTCTCCTTGGTTGCCCAGAGTTGATATAGTATGTGTTGCTGTCATTTCCCTCCCTATGTGACTAAAAAGTAGGAAGTGTGCACAACAAAACGGGGAAAAAAACCAAAGGTCAGCAAAGTGCTACTTGGAACAAAGTGAGTAAGTAAAAGCACAAGCTCTGAGTCTCCTGATGTGTCCTTATCACCTTTTTTAGATACCAGTAAACTGTGTTTCGTCGGGAATACCAAATAATGTATTTTAAACTTATTTGTAAGCTTGCTGAGGATGGTATTCGAAGAATGAATCTGTTCAGCATAAGGAAATTACAGTGGAGAAATTAGTTACAACATACTTGTAAATTGCTGACATTTTACAAAAACAAACAAACAGAAAAACATTGCAGACTTACTGGAATATTCTCCTTAAGAAAAAAAAAAGGGTGAGTTATCAAACTTGGGATCACTATGAAAGTCTAAAGAAAGCTGCAATTAGAGATTTAGTGATGCAACACCCATATTAGCAGCTGACATGTTCTAAGTATTAATTAAGCCATTCAAAGCTTTTGTTAGAAAGGTATAAACATAACCACACCTGTTTTACAGATAGGAAAAAAGGATCAAAAACATTAATCATTGTCATTACCTAAATTTACACTCAGAAGTATGCAGCTCCAAGTTTTATTTTCATTCCTTTGTCTCATGCTTACCAGATGAGCTCCATTAAATTTATTCTACATTCATGATTCCATCGTCTCAATTCTGTGTGGATACAAAAGTGGACACATCAGTATCTTACAACCAGAAATATTAGAACTATTTTTATTTACACTCAGACACACAGAGGACCAGCAGGACAGGGACATGGACAGAGAGCAGGCAAGCTACCTAACTGTACAGTTAATACACAGAGCATGCTGTGGTATCTGAAGTGCAATAAAAAAAGAGTAATATCAAAATATAATATAAAAGATTAAAAGCACATGAATGAGCAGGGAAGCCTGAAACCCATTTAACTAAATTCACAAGTTGGTCAAAAATACCTTCCTCATCTGTAAAAGGGACAGCTACACTCCTCTACTTCATCAGAGGGCCAAAAAGAGTGCAAAAGTAGAATTGTCATAGAAAACATATATGCAAGTAGAACACACTTAATGTATTTTCCCTGAATTCAACAGTCAGTCACTTGGTTTTTCTAAATCTAATTGAAAGTATTCTCACTGTCCTGCCAGAATTACATCAGATTTTCACTTGACTTCCTTTCCAAACAGCAGCAGAATGGAAGCTGTAAATTCCTATACACAAAACGAGACGCAACGAAAGCTTTCCTGAGAGTACGCTGAAGTCAATGAGTTTACACAGAGAAACCAGTCACAGCAGGGTAAAAAGTAAGATATGCAACTTCGTAACTGAACCTCCTTTAATACATGCTAGGTATATTTCCTTTTATAACTTGGAGGAGCTGCCATGAAAAGAAGCAGTTTAAGTAATCACAAAAGAAATAAAACTAGAATGAATGATGACACAGGTAGATCATATATTTAATTTGAAATTTAGTACTGGAACTGCCTGTACATATCTGAACCATCTAAGGGTGTGGAAAAGATTCTGTAAGAGCCATCAATCACCCTGTGAGAATGACTTTTTTTTTTAAGTACAGTTTTTGTTGCTCCCCTCTATCACATGCCTAAGTAAGTCCCAAGTAAGCAACACCGCTCCTAAGAACAATTACAGCTACTAGAAAATCTTCTAAAAAGCATTGTCTACACACACACACAAAAAAAAAAATAAAAAAATCCGTACTCTAGTGCTGGTCCTGCTGCAGCGCTGAGCAATCATGAAATTCAACACCAGGGAAAAAGGAAAGTTCTTATGCGGCCAAAAGGTTCTTACTATTATCATTCTTTATATACACGCACAAACTTTTTAATATATACACAGTGCAGCTGTTCTAACCTAGAAGTTAAACGTTTTAAAGAGGAAAAACACTCCTTTAAATAAAACAAGGGACTTGAAGAAGGCCCTATTTCAACAATTTTGTATTCCAGTCTAGAAGCACTGACATTACAGATTTAGACATACAGCAAGCACTTACATTCAGCCTCCTAAACCCAGATGTATCGATAAAGTTAAAATCTTACAGGCACAAACGGAAGGCTAAGTTCTATCCTGATTCCTGATTTAGTCACTGATAAAAGAATTATATTTGTCAACATGTGGCACATCTGGAAGAGTTAGAGCCATGGACCGGATGGGGAGTAAATCAGGACAGAATTAGACCTCTTGAGCACACGGCTGTATGGCAGCCAGATGTGCTCTCTGTCAACAAACATAATCCCTTTCGAGTCATTGACTCCATCACCAGCAGAAGTGGCATTATTAGCCAATGCTGTGTATGCAGTTTCACTAATGTACTCCCTTGGTCTCAGGGATAAACATGTGCATAATCCTGCGCTGCATGACTCCCACACACTAAACAGGAGTCATGCAGATTGGTCAGACCACCCAAGCTGAAGGTCAAAGTGCAACTTGTTAAATGTCCAGACTGCAAATCCCCTACTCATACTGGTAAGCAGTCTCCTTACTTCCAGTTCACTGAGTGAGTGGGTAACTACTTGCCAGAGGATTCATGGCAGGGCTTCAGAATAGCAGAGATACCTTTATCTTAAGAAACGTGAAGGGAATAGTTGAGACAGTAGTGATTGCCATAGGCTATGTGACAGGAAACCGGAGCAAAAGAGACAGAGAACTCAGTCATAACTATAAATATCACAGTCATCTCACAGAACTGTCTCTGATGGATACCCCTGTCTCCAGGCTGCAGAAGATACTTGCAGAGCTTGTGTCACCTTCCATGTTCTGCGATTAGAGCAGCAATGATTCTTCTTTGGAAGACGATGACAGATCAGATGACCTTGCAAGCTCTTTTCTAGTACATGGCTTGATATATGCTGCTTCTAATTTTCAATGGCTACATAATGCACAGGAAAAGAGCACTGAAGTTCCTCTACTCAACATGAATGAAAAGTAGAAAGCTGAAATCACAAATGAAGATCAGAGTCCTCTACTGATAACCAAGCTAATCAATCAGCATTACATTTAAGCTATTGATGCCATCAGGACTATTCCTGGAGAAGAGTACCACCTCAGCCTGTCTAAAGACGACAAAATGTGACTCATGACCAAGTTATACAAGTATCACATGCATTCCAAAACCAAAATATTACAATGCAAAAACCTTCTAACGAAGAAGCATGAGTTTAAAGCTTGTTGACTGGCCCTGCTGCTTCTGTGGATGCATAGACTGAGACTGCCTTGCTAACTGATAAAGAATAAATAAATAAATAAATTCATAAATAAGTGAATTAATGCTACCTGGAAATGACTTTTATGAGACATTAACAAATATTTTTAAAGGTGTATTATGCTAAAGTTAATGACAAACATTGTGAGATGGACCAGCAAAACAAAACAAAACTTAGTGTGTTCAGTTGTCTGGCTTTGGAGATGGGAGATGTCTAAGTCTATAACATGACAACTACTCTTACACACATGAAGATGGCCTAGGTCCCACCAGAGATTACATAATGTCTTAGCTCATAAAAGGTCACCCCAGTACAACAGCCATGGGGTAAAGGTGAATTAGTCTCAAGCAGGTGAATTACGCTGATAGTTTTATTTAGCGGAATTTAATGGAAGAGTTTAACTTCAACAATGCCCTCAACTGATAAAGAACAACAGAAGAGCAAGCCTTACTGTTATAAGCCATTTGAGATTTCCTTACGCATCAAATTTTTTAAAGTTCAATTCTAAACAAAGAATTTTTACAATTTCTCTTGATGAGAGAATTGTTCTTATCCCACGTGTGAAAATGTGTCATATTCATTAAGAAATGCTACAAAACTTCCTAAAGCATGCCTTAAAATGGAGCTACACACCTGACTCCTAACTTGAGTCTATAATGCATTATCATTTCTGCACACTCTTCTGAAACAGTTGAACAGTTTAACTGGTTTACAGACAGCTAACTAGGGAGACAAACACACTGGGGTCTGGCCTACCCTGGCTACACAGAGTGTCTTCTACTTTTAAAAAGACATATTTGTGGAGTTTCACAATAACAGTGAAATACTACTGCCTGGTTTAGAACAAATTAGAAAGCTGCCGACCAACACAAGCAGCAATGATTTATGCTGCTTTCCCACTGAAAGTTATTATTTTAATAGCTGGTATGAAATTTTCAGGACTATCTTTAAATTCTATAGGTTAAATACAGGTGTTTCACATGCAGACAAAGATCTACCCTGCTTTACATCTTCACTGGCCTATTGAGCTTTAGAACATTTTTTATTAGACAAATGACAACACCACTCTGCCATACATAAAAGAAATGCAAAGGGATTATTAGTCAGGGAAATCTTTAGCAAGCCAATACTTTCCTTGCTGCAGCTGTTTTCAGAATGGAAGTGATCATTACTCAGACTTGCCAGAATTCCTGAAGGGGCGGAAAGTCATTCGCAGTTCACCATTTTCTGCCTAGAGACTGCTGGAGTCATGATACACATGGAAAAATCAGCGTATTACAAAGGTTACACAGGAGAAGAATTCTGAACTGGACAAATAGGTAATTTTCATGGCACCTCCTTCCATATGACATAAGTGTTCCTAAAGTAACAGAAACTTTATATGATTTTTTTTTTTTTGTGCTGCCTGAACAGTCACTATATATTTTGACTTTAATATTGCATTTTATTGCAGAAAAATAAAATTAGTGCCTGTTGATAATGACAATAGCTATCTGGCACGGAAAAATCCCTTCCAGGTCTGTGTAAATGGAAATAAGGATCATGCAATAGATGGGTATGTCTTTCCCTACAGAATTAGATCAGATGATTGGTATGAGAAGCAGCAGCACAGCAAGATAAAACGTATGCATAAAGAAATCACACTGGAGATCTGGAGTAACTTTGGACACTGTGCTCAGTTTTGCTTCTTCCTAGTACTTATCATGGAAAGGTGAAAAGGTTGAGGAAATACTAGAAAAATATCAGCCCTATTTAGAATACTTCCTCTGTGCACAACAGCAGCACTGCTGGCCATCATGAAAGGCGTATATGACCTTCAGCCTTTAGCCTCGATAAAAACTGTCTAACTGATACTGAAGGATTTTTTTGGCAAGCTCTAGGACTGAGACTAGTGCTTACTGTACAGTTTGAGTTATATTAGGGCTAGCAGCAGTCTTGTGTGAAAAAAAACAAAAACCACAAAAACTTCATTGCACTAGGAACAACAGTGTTGTTGGCTTCATATGCTGCCTGCAATATCAGGTATTTAAAGAGAATCTTGAGTCTGAGAATTTTATACATAATTGGATTTCAAGCAACAAAATTAGAGAGAAAAAAAAGTAACAGTATTAGCCTCAGCTTATTTCTTCCTAATTTGCATCTAAGCAGCATCAAGCAACAGAGCTGTTTATTTTAAAAAAAGCCTGTGCTATTTCATTGAATAAGATTACTGAAAGAAAATTAAAACCCCCTTGGGTTAGATGAATTCGGCCTGAAACTATCACAAATGTGCCTTACCCATGAACCCGTGATTCAGGGACAGAACATTTGCAATCACCAGCAGTGAGCTCAGCTTCCTCCATCTACGGCTCCCAGAGGCCCCCTCCTTCAAGCCAGGCCTACACACAGGCAGGGCAAAGCCGAGGGAATTTGTTTGCCTTGTGCATCTTACCGGAGTGCAGCTTTAATCTCCGAATGTTTGCAAACTGCTGGCTAATAACAACGGACCTTGTATCTTCTCCATCCCCTGACAGCCATTGTGTTTTATTGGGGTTATCAAAGCAGGATTACCTGGAGCTTATCAGCACAAAGCCACCTACACAACATTAAAAAACAAAAAACACAGATATTACTAGCATCATCTTGAACTAATAGTGATTTTTCCAACTAAGGATTCACATTTGCTTGCTTGCACTAAAAGCTGGCTAACCTGCTGAAACAAGCCAATCCCACTATTCCAGCCTATTCTGCCCCACCTCTAACAGGACATGAGAAGATAACGCAATTCTCCCCTTCAAATAAAATTGGTGCTTTTTGAAAGCACCAAAACCACTCATTTTATGGATTAGGGGGAAAAGGAATGGCTTCAGCTGAGGGCGTTGCCTATTCCACCCCTTCCCGCCACTTCTCCTCAGAGAACCAGGCCGGGCCCCAACCTGATGCCAGGGGGCGCCATCTTGTCTTCCTTCCTCACCCCTTCCACAGCCCCTGAAGCACCGCGGCGCCATCTTCTTTTCCTTCCTCACGCCTGTCCTTTGCCCCATCCCGGGTCTGTGGCCCCATAACCAAGGCGGTGCCACCAGCAAAGACTCGTTGCTCGTGCCTGCCCTGAAGATATGCTAACGTGGAGCCAGGAAGATGAGTTTGTGGTGACTTATTGTTAAACTATCTCACGGTAATTCTGGGTGCTGCAAGTTACAGGGCCCTCCTGCAGGGAGGGTCAGGCTTGATGCCATTGCTCAAGTGGCTCGTGAGGGAGACCAGGCTGTGTAGCATCACGTGCTTGCGGCCTGAGGGCTTTCAGCCCCACAAATTATACTATCATATTTTCTCTTGTTTCTTCTGACAGAAAACTTTCTGGGCCATGCAGTGTGCTTGCAGCTGCGACAGAAATGCCAGTGGCTGCAGACCCGTGTCAGCCTCGGAGCTGTCCTCCGGCTCTGATGAGGTACGTGGTGAGGGCTGGGACCTGGGGACAAGCTTTACCTCAGAGATGGCACCTACAGGTTCTTATTTTCCAGCCTCTTCACTGACTGACTTTTTGCCCCCCCCCCCCCCCCTTTTTTAAGGGGACTTCCCTGGGATCTGTTGCATAAGAAGGATTTCAACCTGAGGTAAATGAGAATGGATGTTTAAAATACCCATGGAAAAATTCACCTTTGCCAGGAGCGTGGTACTTTAAATACATAAATAAAAATATATTGGTAAATAAATTCCAAATGCAGCAGTTTCTTTGCCACACAGCATGAGTTACTGGTGCTGTATTTTGCAGCATGTTCTTACATTCCTCTTAAGACCCTCTTTACCTTTATTTCTGTGCCAATCTGACAGGTCTTCTGTGCTTTATTAAGCTTTCCTGGTTGGAATTGATTTTTTTTTTTTCTGTAAAAGTCTTTTCCCTGATCAAGGATTTTTCTGCATTAATGAAGCAGTATGTTCTTGTGTCTATAAATGGAACGGTATGTGCAACACAGCAAGTGAATGGGGAGCAATAGAGAAACCTCTAAGAAAAATACCTCTTCTACTAGCAAAAGCATGGAAGTGAGAAATGTTTTGCAAAATCATCTGTGTATGGGCAGTACCTCACTAGACGTAGGTTACCGTAATATTTGTTTTATGACTTTTGTGTTGTAATTCAACAGCGAAGCAGTATAGCTTTCTTGCAGTTATTAAGTTAGAACAATGTGATACTTAAAAGCATTTTTCATTTTCTATGATTTTTTTAATCCTGCTTAGGTTTTCTGTTGGCAGTCCTATAAATGTTACTAGCAGTGCGGTGTTGCTGATCGTGTTAATTGCTCTATAGAACTTGTGTTGATGTAGTGAGCTTAGTTTTGCTGTTAACACACATATCCATTCCCTGTTTCTGGCTTCCCACCAACGCATGGTGAAAGCTTACTGAATATTTGGCTGCCCAAGTTTAACTCATTGGCAGTATTTTAAAGATATAATTCGTGTCAGTACGATGAGACATTTGACTTTAATCCTTCAAAGAGACATTTAAAAAAAACCAAAACCCCCCAAAATAAACAAACCCCTTGTGCTAGATAGTTACAGTCGGAAAATCCTGAAGCCATCCCAGAGGATCACTAGTTCAGAGAGATGGCAGTACAGGACAATTAGATAAGAATTTGGTGGTTAGATGAAAGGAAGTGAGAACTCCTAAACCCTCACGGGAGCAGTACTAGCTGATCTACCATGAAATGCAAATGATCAAAATGAGTAAAATGTAAGTTTGTAGTAATTTTGCCTTCTTCGTTCTTCTTTTTGTCTGGAGGCAAAAAGATGACATTGTGCACTTGAGTAATTTATTTATTTAGTTTTTAAATTGAAGATTTATATATGGTTCTAACTAGTCTATAGTAGCTGCTTTACCCACAAGGTGCCATTAGAATTTTTTCCTTAAGGCATTTGTTTATGAAAACAATTCTCATTTATGGCAAAAAGATGTGTCTGGGAGACTGAGTGTATTTGCTGGTAAAGCAAACATACGGAATGCTTGGGAAGGTGGCAGTCTGAGGAGGAGGTCATCTCCTAACTTAAATTAATAAAACTTTCCAAGGGTCTGGTTCAGGTAAGGAGGACACCATGGTCAGAATGGTGGTTTTCCGATAGTGAAGCTAATAATGCCTTATGTTTTCAAATATGCTTATCCTGGGAAAAAAAAACAGCTACATCACTTGTGTGTTAATAGTGGAAAATGATGTTCAGAACTAACAGTGTGCTGCCCAGACAGTAATGCCTTTTGCCTAAAGCTGGGGTGGATTTTGCATAATGTGGTAGCTTTTGCAATGCTGCAGCCAGGTGAAAGCCTTCTGACTACTACCATGCATTTGAAAGAAGCCAACTTCTAATTTCTCTACTGAATGAAGTGTTGGAAACTTTAAGCGCTCATTCTGATGCGGGATGAAAACAAATATGAGACTTAAGTGCAAACATTCTGTGGGAACACCATAACAAGAGGACTGCTGTTTTTCAAACAGTAGAGTTTTTGGTAATTGTTTCCCTTCAGAGACTTGTTAGTAAAGCACAAGCACCTTTGTAGCCCTGTCCACAGCTGTGGGAGATGTGGCACAGCTGTGTTGCAGTGTTCCTAAGGATAGGATGCTGTACCACTGTAGGTCTCGCTGTGCAGCCCAGCGTGCCAAAGCTAACATAAATGTTTAGGCTAAGAGTTGTAGTCTCATTGTTCTCAAGTTTTTCCTCATTCTTCCTCTCACTCCTCCATCCTTCTATGTTCTGCTAAGGATACATGTTTCTGTCTGAAGGAATCCTGCTGGCTTTGCCTCGTTACAGAAATAAGCCCAGCAAACTTGCGCAGGCAGTTGTCTGCAGTGTGGTACCTGCGAGTTGGGTTCTTTCTAGCTGAAGAAACTTGTGACCTGTGTCCTGTTTCCTGAGAGGCTCAGCTAAAGCTTTCTTTGTGGAAACTGCGTGTTTGAGCAAGCCTGTGAATGAACTGCTTGCACGGTAGGAAGCATCAGCTGAGGCATTGGACGAAGGACAGAGAAAGTGCTGATTGGTGCCGAAAGCCTATCTAGTTTCCTGGACTCCTGGGATGTTACTCGGGTAGAATGAGGTCAAAATAGATTGTTATGTTTATGTTTTAAAACCAGCAGAAATGTCCAGGAAGGTAGAAATTGAAGAAACAATACAATGGATGGAGAGCAGCAAGATTCATTTGTTGCGCGAATTAGTGAATAAAGTAATTAAAGTTATATGACTGTACAGGCCCAGTGTACCTAATGGGAAGTGTCCACTGTTTTTAAACTGCTTTTGGGTCATGCTTCTACAGAGCAGAACTGAGACTACTTCTGATGAAGTCAAGCATTTTTTAGAGTAATAAGCATGCACAAAATCTTTTCCTTGGGGGTCCTCCAGGAAGCAATAGGAATGCAGATGGAGCCTTAAAAGCAAGGATATTGGGAAGGCCAGGTCATGTAACATGGGAGAATTGTATATGAGATCTTGAATACACATGTAATTATTAAAGTGATAGTATACTTGCAAGAACGCGGGTAACGTTTGTAAATTAGTGTTTGGACAGTAACTAGCACATTGGTCTGTGTGCAAAACCATATATATGATTTATAACAAATAGTAAACTTGCTTGAATAGAACAGCATCCTTCAAGGTGTGAATGACCAAAGCATCTTTGAAGATGTGCAGGATTTATATCATTACCCAGTTCTACCTAGTGACTGGGAGCAATGGAAATACTTCTGTTAACGTGCTGGTTATATGAAATCTCTTTCTGTTCCTGGGTGACTAAGTAGTTCTTCTAGGTAAGACTTCTCTTAATGCCATCATAATTGTAGCATGGCTTTTCCTGCTGCTTTGATGCTTTTTGCATTCTCTTCCTGCTCTAATTTTATGTGATAATGTTTATTGGGATTTGGGTGGCCAATTGTTTGGAAATGGATGACTCAGAATGGTGTAACTGTCACCAGCTATGTTAATATTTACAGAGCAATTAGCAGAATATCATAGTGTCCCATCCCTCCTCTGCTCCCCTGCCCCGTGTAAACACGGAAGCAATGTGACAGCTGTTATTTATGTGTAGTCAAGCAAGATGGTTTATAGCTCTGTGGCATCCAGTGCTGAATCCCAGAACTTGATTATGGGAGACTCAAGAATTCAAGGTGACTACCTGCTGTACTGAGCAGAAGTTTATGGAGGTGAATTTAAGAGGCAGAGCAACACATACCTTTTAAATAATGCTTCTTCCCAGGTAGGTCTTAGATCCGAAGCTACAGATGCAATAATTTCTTCCTTGTTCTACAGGTGGAGAAACTAAGGTACAGAACAGTGGTAAGTCCTGTCTGTCACTTTGGAGGATGGATAGGAAGAGCTGATAACTTGGATTTCTCAAGACTTAAATCTAATTCCCATGACTTCTCTAATGACATGGGAAATACCGTGGTGGACAGTAGTTTCAGGCACTTGCAACCTCCCCTCCATATTTCAAGGGAGTTGTGTGAAAGTTCAGATGGGTCCACATACAAGTTGCCATACAACATGCACAAACCCAGTTTTCTTAGATTCCTTTTGTGAATCTGTCACAAATAGTTCATGAGCTCCTTCCCTGCCCCCCAGAGAAGTGTGAACCACAGGATGGAAATTGATGGTGTAGAAGTGTTGTTAGCCAAAGCTGTAAGGCCTGAAGTGTGAAGGAAAATGCGTTTGAAGGCAGGTTTGAACTTGCTAGATTAACCTGCTGCTTTGCTCTTCAGATAGTTGCAGCTGGAGAAAAATCTCAAGTGAAAATGTTGTGGAGTGTGTTTGACTTCAGGTCAGAAAAGAAAGCTTTGTCAGTTTTTGTTTGTGGATGCCACTGTGTGGCTCCTGAAGGACCACAGGTGGTACGGGTTGGGGCAGTGGTGGGGGCCTTTATGTGGAGCAGCTGTGTTGACTTGAGGAGCCTTTGCCTTGTTGCAGGAGTTGAAACTGGGAGGAACTTAAATGGTGACAGGCAGGTACTGCCCTTAGCGTCCTGGTATGTCAGTAGGGGCCTTCAGCTTATACTTAGGGACAGCTTGGGCAGGCTTGGCTGGTTCAGGGACCATCACCCCAGTGGAAGCGCTGACAGAAAGCTGCTGGGCAAGTACCATCAGTGTGGGGTTTAAAACAAAACAGCCTGTGGAGCAGTAGGATTGGAAACGGTGTTCTAAACCCATGCTTGGAGATGTGGGGTTGGGGAATGGGAAAAGGAGTGGACAATGCTATCTGAGCTTCACTGACTTTTTTTTTTTTTTTTGTATGGAAGACTTTTATTTCTTTATGGTGGCTTTGTATTTCCTCGCAGGGACAAAGCCGGTATCTGAGTGGGACTGCTCTGCCTTGAGTACCTGTAGCCCTGGGGTTTCCAGCCAGTGCTGCAGTGCGTAGTGTAGGCTAACCTCAGCACTCTTAAACAATAAAACTGAGCTAAGCCAGTCTAGCTCTGCCAGGAATTGGAGCTTCAGAAAAACAGTTTGTATATAAAAGTGCCTTTGGGGTTCTCATGTTATGTTTCCCGTAGATGGTTGATGGATATGCTGTGCTACTATATGCAAGCCTATGGAGCTCTTGATCTCAACAACTAGACAGCCTATGTGGGCTTTCTGCCGCATGCCTGTGTGTTGTTAAAAACGCTTAGGGAGTTAGGTTCCACTCCACGTAGGCGAAGGGTTAGGAATTTTGATTATGAAATGGAAGAGGTAAGTTCATTTGAGCATAATTCCATGTTTTGCTCTTGAGACATAAGCATGTAGCTTGTAATCTTCTTTTAAGTTCTTTTATGTGCAATAATCTAAAGATGTTTAGAGTTTCAGTTCATTGCCAAGTACTTAAATCTATGATTAAGCATGTGTACAATGTAAATGGACATTTTTTTGAACCATGTGTTCCATAAAATATCAGTAGCACGTACAGTGCTGTAGGTTCAGGGATTCATTGCATCTTTGGTCTTTAAAAATATTCTTGTTTAAAAGGCCATAATATTGCTTTTCACTTGGTACTTAACTGCAGCTAGAAATGAGAGAAGGACATATGCACCGTGCTGTCTTCTGGGCTTTTGGTTTGGATTTATTTTGTTCTTTTTGATTACTAAGAAACCTTGTTAAAATAAAAAGAAAGTTTTCCCTGGTGAAAGAGTATTGAAGTTCCCTTCAGCTGCAAGAAAGAACTAGTGTAGAGCCAGTCCAAAAGCAGGGCTTGTTCCATGGATGAAGTCTTTGTGTTTTATCCCTGCTACTAGGTGTCTAGATTCCTTTCTTATCACAGAACAGCTGGTGTTGGAAGGGACCTGAATGGTCATCCAGTTCCAACCCCCTGCCAAGGGCAGGGATGCCACCCACCAGATCAGGTTGCCCAGGGCATCCTGGCCTTGAACACCTCCAGGGCAGCCTGGGCCAGTGCCTACCACCACCTGAGTGAAGAATTTCTTCCTACCCTCTAATCTAAATGTTCCCTCCTTTAGTTTAAACCCATTCCCCCTTATCCTTTCACCATCTGTCTGTGTGAAGAGTCCCTCTCCATCTTTTTCGTAAGCCCCCTTTAAGTACTGAGGGGCTGCTTTGAGGTCTTCTCTTCTCCAGGCTGAACATCCCCAGCTCTCTTAGCCTGTCTTCATAGGAGAGGTGCTCCAGCCCTCTGAGTATCCTTGTGGCCTCCTCTGGACCCGCTCTAACAGCCCCACATCCTTCTTGTGCTGGGGGCTTCAGACCTGGACATAGCACTCCCAGTGGGGCCTCACGAGGGCAGAGCAGAGGGGCACAATCCCCTCCCTCCCCTCCTCTGTTGATGCAGCCCAGGATGCAGTTGCCCTTCTGGGCTGCAAGCACGCACTGCTGGCTCACGTTGATCTTTTTGTCCACCAGAACCCCCAAGTCCTTCTCTGCAGGGCTGCTCTCAATGAGTTCTTCTCCCAGTCTGTGCTCATGCCTGGATTGCCCCAACCCAGGTGCAGCCCCTTGTACTTGTTGAACCTCGTTAGGTTCACGTGGGCCCACTTCTCAAGCTTGTCCAGATCCCTGTGGATGGCTTCCCTTCTTTCTGTTGTACTGGCTGCACCATTCAGCTTGGTGTCATCTGCAAACTTGCTGAAGGTGCACTTGATTCCATCATCGATGTTATTGATGAAGATACTGAAAAGCACTGGTCCCGGGACAGACCCCTGAGGGACACCACTTGTCACTGGCCTCTGCCTGGACATGGAGCCGGTGACCACCACTCTTTCTCAATCAAGTCTGGCTATTTTTTTAAGAATAAAGTGAGAAACTAGATTTTATTGGGTGGCACTACAGAAATCCAAGGAGGCAGGCAGCTGATGGCATTGACATCGCTGCGGTTTCGCTGCTGCTCTGTGATAGTTGCAGGCATTTTCTGCACCAGGGGAAGGCAGCAGCTTATGTTTGTTATTTACTTTTATACTGCATTTGTGTTCACGTGGGGAGGAGTTGACCTGCAAAGGATGTCTCAGAGTTTAACAGTTCCCCTCTCTGCTGAGGATGAAGCACCCTGGAAACATCAGATCTTGAAGCAGCTGATGAAATAATGACGGACGTGTAGCCACCTCAGGCGTCTTGCCGAGCTGCATTCATGGGTTCTGTTCTGTGCAGAGAGTTGTTCCTGTTCCCAAACTGCAATATGCAAGACCACGGTCCAGAAAATCCTAATGTCTTGGTGGGATTTTCAATTCCAAGTTTGGTGATGAGAGGACACAGATTTGCTAGAAAAGCATCATGTTCCTTTAGTTTGATACATTTCTGCTAGAAAATCTGGACTCTGTTCTTGTCTTCTCTCAGGCCCTTTCCAGGGCCTACAGCTGAGACCCCTCCTCACTCTAAACTTCCTCCCTGCTCTAACTGCAGTGAGGTTAAAGCTAGCCTCTTCAACTCTGCGGCTAGCAGAAGCTCAGAGGAATCCAGCTTCACAGAAGCAATTGTGATTACCCTATTACTTGTATGTCAACTGGTATCAATTAAGCGATTACAAGCTCATTCATCTCTGCATGCTTTGGGATAGACGAACTTTCAGTATTTCTTGGGGACAGAAATATGCAAGCAGCACGCTACAGTTGCAAGGGTCACAGCATGGCCACTGTCATTTGGAGGCTGATCACACAAAGGAAGGTTGTGCACGTTTTAGCACCCTTCCTGGCTGTACACAGTAACACCACCACATACAGTGTGTGTACCTGGATCCCGTGTACCACTGAACACGAGTGAAGTATTGTTTGCAAGAAAATCTTTGTGAATTTATGACAAGAACCCAACCTAGAAATTGGAAGCTGTCTTTCTTTATTAGAGCTTACTGCTTTGTATCCAGAATTTGATTTCTTTTCTACAGAAACAAATTGATTTTTAAACACAGAAGTATATCAATGTATTCATTCACCCCTGATTTATTTGGATAAATGTGACATTTAAATTCCATCCACCTTCAACCCTTTGCCCTTCTTATGGTAATTAATTCATACTTTGTTCCAGTACCACTCAGAACGGGCTTAATCAGTTGTGGGTGTTATCCCCAGCATCTGTGACGTTTGTGTAAAACCTGTAGGAGCCTGACGCTGTATGAAATTGCTCTCATTACACAGTTCATTTTGAGATTGAAGGTACCCCTGCTGCTCAGAAAACAGGATTAGGGTGAAGTATTGTATTAACACACTTAATCCATAACTAAAATAATATTCATTACTCCTTTCCTCTTTTAAAAGACAAATGTTTTATTTAAGCTGGGAGTGACCTTTCTGAATAGGACTTAAATAGTTACAATATGAAATTGAAGTCTGTAATGAAAAAGATTAGTTGGAGCTTGTAATACACCAAGATTATGTACCAGATAGGAGGCAGTGTCAGAGGTGTCGCCACTTTGTCGGAGCCGCTTCTCTGCAGCTGGCAAGGATAAAATTTTAATTCCTTTCTGAAATGTTGTTCTGTGGTGTATGTCAGAGTGGTCCAAAAACCATCTTCCCGGGATATGTCTGAGTTACTTGCTAGTAAGGCGCTAGTTTCTCAGACCGCTGACTGGCTGCTGGTATTTCCAGCCATGTCTGTGTTGTAGCCACGTTTTTTGGCTCACGGGCCGGGACTGAACTGGAGGACTCCAGAGCTCGAACAATGAGAGCCGACAGCTTCAGTGAACGAGCCAAGCTCCTGTCGTGGGTGGCTGTCACAACACACATGCTTTGCATGTTCGCTAGAGGATGGATGAAGAGCATTAGAGCAGTAATGCTGGGTTTTTCTCCATGCACAGAGGCTGTCTGTAGTCTCTGTCAAAATTACTTCTTCTAGGCTGGAAACAACCGTGGGATCTTTGTTGGCGAGCTTGCCGTGGCAGGGTCATGCTGGTGACTGCTTTTAGTTGAAGTGAACGCAAAATGGCTGCCTGCGTACAGCAGGGCTGCAGCATCGTGCAGAGAGAAGAAAGGCACAGCTGCTGTGTGCCTGCTTAACCTTGCAGCACTGCCTTGCCTGAATTTGCTAAACTCATCACATTGCTAGCCCCAATTAGGAATAAAAGAGGAATTGTATTCTTTTGCAAAGTATTAAAATGTTTCTAGTCAGAGAATGCCTTTAATAGCCTTTGGGATACCTCTTGTTATCCGAGACAACAAAGTCCTGCTGAAGCAGAAGGAAGCTTCACGCTTTTCATTCTGCTTTGGGAATGTTTTTGTGAAGCGCATTGTGGAAAGGCATGCACATATCTCTGGTTGGAGTTTGTAGCTATGGGATGACTGACTGGGCTGGGGGATGCTCCATGTTTATTGTCCGTTCTGCCTGATTCATGGTGAAGTTCTTCCTTCCTGCATATACTGAGCAGGGAATAAAAGAGAATCTCCCTGTTAAATATCTGTTTGGTATACCTGGATTCATTTTGACCCAACTTCACACACATAAATGCTGTTTTTCCAAACTATGGCAGTACTGATAGGAGGGGATAGTATGAGTAGAAAAACCTAAGAATTAGCAGAACAGGCGACAGAAGGAACAACAGTGAAATAAAGTTACCATTTTGTACAGATCTTCGTTTTATACACAAAGTTTTGCTGAATGTTGGTGCCTAGCACAGAACAAGAAAGAGAAATGGAGGGAAGGAAAAATCATACAATTCTGCAAGACCTACTATTTTTTTTTCTTGTGAAAAAAGCATCGGCCGAGCAGCACAGGATCTGGTCTGGGTAAGGAACGAGCCTGGCCAGAGCTAAACCCTTGGTCAGATAAGATAAGTGAGACTTCACATTCTCTGCAGCTTCTTGTGCCAGCAGGTAGAGGAGCCTTCTGTGTTTCTTTTTGGCTAGAGGATTTTGTGATGTAAGAACCATGGAAAATGGACATAGGGCCTTCAGAAGGTAGCTCTTTCCAATTTTTCAGGGACAGGTATCCAGGATGGTTCAGAAATGAAGTCCTATCTCTCTCTGAGAGATCATTTCTGTACTTAGTGGTGGAATTAAGATCTCTTTTATTTTCTTGTTCACCAATTGCCTTTTTTTCCATCTCTGTGTTAGCATTGGTTTGAATTGATATTTAAGATGTGAAAATATTTTGCCATTTTTGGATAATTTTCTGTTAACATGAAGCTGCTGTGGGAGAATGATCACAATTACATATTTTAAAATGAGTTTTCAGTTGAAATTGATTTCAGAAACAAGGGATAAAAGGAGATGAGCACAATTTAAAAAAACCCTCAAGTATCAATGAGCCAAATATTTTGGTTAAAATGCATTAATCTTGTGTTCAGATCTCCTTTCTTGTGGAAAGTGGGGAGTGGTCATGTGGAAGAACTGTTCTCTCTTGCAGAATTTTCTACTCTTCTAGTAAGCTTTCGGGGATTGTTTAAACGTGCTGTAGAATATCTGTCATTTTCTATTATCATTTTATAGGCGTTTATACGTCATTTATGAAGAAGCTATTCAATTTCATCTATAATAAATTGTAAGGGTCTGCTTCATAAAGGATCTGTATGTGACTGCCAAAGGTGTGGATTATCACGCAGTCCCCTTTAAATATCTTTCTGGGAAATCAGCGTAGCAAAAAATCTCTTGATAGGAATATGACTTTATTCTAACTGTGCTTGAGCATGGAAACAAACATAAGCTTTGCCAGCGAAACAGCCCGTGTAAAGTGAGTGCTGGTGTTTAGTCACTTGGTGTAGTTTCAGCCAGAATCGGGGTTTCTGATTACCGTAATGAAAAGAGATTGTATAGGCTGCTTGCCTCCCGTTGTGGGACGATGAAAGCAGTGCCATGTCAAATATTTGTGATGAGCGAGCTTCAATTCATGAGTAAAAAGACATGGGGTGATTTAGACCAGTGAGTAAGGATTAAAAGAAAATAAGGTGTTAAATGATCGGTGCCTTTTGGTTAAAGGGCAGCGGGGGGAACTGGCACCTTGAGGTGCTGTGTGGGTGGCTGTGCTGGGCCCCTCTGCCCTTGCTGGTGCATGCGGGGTGCTGGGCACCGGGCTCAGGAGAGCGCAGCCTGCTGGGTTCCCTGGCCACGGCACTCAGCTGAAAGGCCAAGGCAGGCCCTTTGTGGGGTGAGATGGGAGTGTTTTCCTCACCCTCTGTTCTGAGCAGGCTACTGCCAGGTTTTGGTCCTAGTTTTGGAGAGGACAGGGGAACAGGCAAAGAAAGTTTGATTGTAGACATTTCACGTAGCACAAGATGGCAGTAATGCTCTACTATTTTTACATTCGCCATCCTGGAGTTGAACAGACACTAAGAGCTGCAGAATGCAAAGCTGAGACTTTTTGCCTTAGAGATAACTTCATCTGCACCCCCCCCCCCACACACACTTTGTTCCATTCTTCCTGTTTTTCCTTGGGGTCCAGGGGTGGGATAGAATGGGAAATGCGTGACCTGAGCCTCCTTCCTCAAACCCACGCAAACTGAATCCAGCTGAGGTTGGTACTGTGCGAAAATCAGTTGCAACGTGCTTACCAACTCTCCAGTCTCTGCTAGATATCTGCTAGGTACAGGCCACGTGGAGCCGCACCGGAGGGGCTGAGATAGCACAGGGTGAGATCTGAGTACAGGGACCGTCAAATCATGCTGTGGTGTAAGTCTAATTCTCTGTTACTTACTGCAGAAAAAAGGTGTTTTTCCTCTACCAAGCTCTCTTGTGGTCTTCTTTAGAACGAATCTAAATAATGACTTCTTGGGGCCTTATCTCAGAAATGGCCTCCTGTTGGCTGTAATCATGTAGCCTTGTTCTCAGCTGGAGCGTGCAGTTCTGCCTTGGTGTATGCAGGCCAGGTCTGTGTCACGGGGGAGCTGCTCGCCACCTCTGGTGCCTTGTGGAGGTTAGCTGGGCAGACAGCTAACCACACGGCTGCTTGCTCCCTTCCCCCTGCAGCGAGATGAGGGAGAAAAGAGCAAGAACTCTTGGTTTGAGATAAGGGCAGCTTAGTAAGAGGGGAAAAAGAAAAAGGAATTGGAAAAAAATAAACAAGTGATGCACAGTGCAATTGCTCACCACCTGCTGACCGATGGCCAGCCAGCTCCTGAGCAGCAGCAGTACCCCCTTGCCAGCTCCCCCCCATTAACTGTTCAGCACGGTGCTGTGTAGCGTGGGACATCCCTTTGGGCAGCCTGGGCCAGCTGTCCTGGCTCTGTCCCCTCCCAGCTCCTTGTGCACCCCCGGCCTCCTCCTCGCTGGCAGGGGGTGTGAGAAGCTGGAAAGTCCTTGGCTTCATGTAAGCACTGCTCTGCAACAACTGAAACCTCAGGGTGTTATCTGCATTGTTCTCAGCCTAAATCCAAAACACAGCACCATGCCAGCTGCTAGGAGGAAAATTAACTCTGTCCCAGCCAAAACCAGGACATGCCTTTACCTTGTGTTGGCCTTTGCTCTGCCTTATCTTTCTGCTAATAACTCATTAATCGATTTCCATTATGGCCCTCTTCCTGAATTTGTCAATTCTGTGAAACAGCTGTTCAAACTGTTTTCATGGAAAATATGCTTTCATTCATTCAGAGACAGTGTTTGCATTCCTGTCATGAATGGGTCTGGGATTACTTATTTGAAAAATATCTGCATGTTATATGGGGAAAGAGGTACCAGAGTGGTGGCCCCAGCCAGACACTAGACACTGCAGGAGAAACTCTTGGGACAATTTTGTGTTCTCTTTTTTTTCCTGTACAAATTTTACAGAAAGGTGGAGTACATCTGATCACAATAACGTTGCCCATTGTTTTCCATCCAAGCTACAACACAACATTGTGTTTAAAGCCCAGACATGAGGCATCTTTGCCCGTATTACTAGGACAGCAATGACGGTGTTACAGTTTGTCCTGTTTTTCTGTAACCTTCCCTCCCACCCCCCGGCTATTTGGATCAAAGCCTTTCTGTTGGCAGTCAGTGAAAGGAGGTTTCTTGGGGTTAGGCTTAATCTCATTCCTCTCGATGAGGAAAACCCAGTGTTCAGCAGCATGAGGCCCACCAGATGTCACTCTTGACTTGCGGGAGAAAGCTGTTTGAGAAATCCCCCATTCTTTCTGCCAAACTGCTTTTCCCTTTGCACACTGCTGTGATGCTACCTTGGTGTGGTTGTCGTGTGTTCTGGTACAGCGTTTCTTTCAGCTGCGAGTATTGTGAGAGGAAAATGGAATGATGTTCCTGTGGTTGAATGTGCAGCATGCTAGTGATTTTGAGGAACACAAATTTAGTACAGTTTATGGAGATGACTTTTTCGGATGTGTCCACGCAGTGTTCGTGTGACAAAATGCCATGACTTGCAATGCATCTGTAATTTTCCTTTATTTGTCTGATTAACTTTCTAGGCAACGGATTACATTTCCACAGTTATTTTGGTACACTGGCAGCAACAGTTAATTCTTGCTGTATTTTGCTATGTAGCACCTTCCAAACGTGGAAGTGATGCCACCCTCATCCTGGGCAGCACGTACTGAGGATTAGATTTTGGGTTTCTTGCCTCGGGACTTGTCACCAAGGGTTAGCAAAATGTGCCTGGGCAGCTAGGCAGTGGCAGCGTGTAATTCATCTGAAGAATTGCCAGCTGTCCTGCTGCATCCCACAGTCCTTCGCAGCTGGAACGGTGCGAGAGCTCTGGGTTCTAGCACAGTGTTCTAGTTCTGCTGTGGGAGGAACAGTGCTTTGTTGGACTCAGGATGACTGGAAGAACATTTAGTCCTGATTTTTAAGATTTTGCTAGGTTCTGAGGAACTGGTGCACTTACTACGAGCTTACTTACGAGCTGCTCAATGCAGCCTGCAGCACTGCTTAGCCACAGACAATACGTGTCGAGTAATATCAAAGCCTGCACGGGTATTTTTGACATATGTAAGTGCATCCATATGTGTTTTTTGTATATGGTAAGAAAGTTGCCCTGAAAAACAGACTGTAACTATTAAACATATGCTAAAGCTCAGAGTTTCCATTAATTTAATATATCATGCATTGCTGGAGAATATACTGTACTAGCAGGAGATTCCCTCATCTAAGCAGAAATTGGGATTTGGGGTCTCATATGTTTTGTATCACTTCCTTGTCTTGACTCCATCTGAAAAAGTATTGAAGTGTTTTTTGATAAAGTTCCTCCTAGTCTCCCCTCCAAGTAGCTTCGCAAATTGTTAGGTTCAAAATTAATAACATGGTCCTTGATTTGCCAAAATGTAATGGGAGAAAGAGACTTTAGCACTCCAGGATGCGGAGTGGTTTTTGCTACCTGTGGGCTTCCCTCTTTGCTGTGTAGTGCATCTTGGGCGCATTTCTGAAAGGAAACCCGTCCACGCAACTGGGTGTTCTGGGTCAGGACCTTGGGGGGGGGGGGGTCAGAAGCAGTGGTTTGAGCCACGAACCCGAGGAGCATCCATTGGGATGTACTGAATGTGGCACGAGCCAAAGCTTCCTGGGTCACCCAGGGGTGGCTGGCACATTTTCTCTGCAGGAGAAGACATGGAGGTTATTTATATCTGTGCCCCCGAGGAGCGTCATGCTGCAGTGTGCTTGGACATGCCAGACTGAGCTGCATGTGCCTACTGGCCAGCAGTTACTGGGAAGGTGTAGCAGCAGGGACTCCTGCACGCTCTTGGGAACATGCGGTCAGGTCACTGGCTTGTTATTAGCTCGTATGGTGCTTATTATGTACTAATGCAACTGCCCACAGTGGGTATGTTAAGCTAGTAGGTATGGTATGTGCTGCTATATACACCTGCTAGAGGTTACAGCCACACCTTTGTGTTGCTGTGTGGGTGCATCCCGGGAAGTTTTTGTGCCAGGAAGTTTCAGGTGTGTGTGTGGTCCTTTGTGCCCGGCGCTGTGGTTGGGTCGAGTCTTTCAGGTCTGAAAGGCAGCAGAGATTCGTTTTATTTCCTCACTGTGCGTTTGGCAGGCAGGCAGGACATATTCTGCTGTCCTCCCTCCATGAGTTGTGACTATCACCTCCTAAAATGCTTGCGCCACTCGTAGAATTTGTAATTATTTAGCATGTTGTTTGAATGACACCTTTTGTGTATTAATTGTTGAGTCAGTGCAAATGGTGTGTTCATTCATGCATACGGACTTAAGCCTGCCATCCACCAAAGCAATTAAACTCCAGAAACACAACTGTGGCATCAGTCAGCAGTGTCAAAATTTGCTTGCGTAGCAGTGGATAAACTATTCTTTTCTCTTGTGACTTGTGCATGTGCTCTTTTTCTTCCTCTTGCGTGGTGTAGACTGAGAGCTGGATACTTGTCAAATGCTGTAACATGAAGTTAAACATTTGACTTGGGGAGAATGACACATTGACACTTTTCATAATAATTGCTTCCTACACTGGAAACCTCCAGCTGTTTTGGTGGAAATAACATGATGTGACTGTGACAATAATACAGTCCCAAAGCTTGTAGGCTGAAAATAGGAGCTTATAGATCTGCTTTTAGTTGAAGGGTAGGGTTTTTAACCTTTTTACTACTGATCATAAAGATGGTTAGAAATGAAAATTAAAGGAATCCAAAGAAAATTCTTCCAGTTGTTGACACGCATACATAGGTGTTTGTTGGATGTGCTTATGAATGAGGTTTATTTTCATGTCTGTCCTGCAGTAAATGTCAGGAGTGCCCTTCAAAAAGGAGTAGGTTTAGATTTTCTTTTTGCTTCGGAAAATCTAGATTGCAAAATCTGTATCCCAAGACCACCCTGTCAAGTCCTGATGTTATGCTAGCTTAGGCAGCAGAGGAATCTCAGATGCTCTTTCCCTTTGAGGAGTGTATGGCCAGTCCCAAGTTGAAGGGAAGGTCACCTGAAGGTAAGTCTGTGCGTGGACACCGATGGGGTAGACCTCCATTTCATGCACTTCCTGTAAGGGAAATCACTGGTGTAAATAGCAGTCATTAAAGTTAGAGCTGAATGGGGAGTAATTATTTTTAATACATGAAACATTAAAGATTGGACAGTAAGAATGCTCTTAATGAGACACATAACTATTCTGTGAAAGGCTGAATATGGTAACTGTGTTTCATTATCTGTTTCTCTGGAATTAGTGCTTCTATCCCCCCCACGATAAAAACAGGATGAACATACATCTGCTAAATCTTTAATGTCTCTAATGGCCTCTTGGTCATTTGCATTTCAGATCCTTCTTCACACACTGTAGCAATTTGTGATCTTGGAATGCGCTGCTGATTGAAGCTGAAGGTACTGCTTATTGTTATTATTTTTCACCCCCATTCAGCTGTAGGATGCAACAGATAAGACTCTACTGTGATATTTCTGGAGATTCACTGCTGAGATCTCAGCACTGAGAGGGTACAGGCTTTGCTAATTGTATTCTGAAGGGGGTATGCATTTATGCATCTTTCTTTTTGATGACAGTGATTCACAGAATTCATTTAAAAAACAAAGCAAGGCATTTGTTGAAGATGGGAGAAAGGCAGATAGGCAGTACCTGTGGTCGTTGTTTATAGTACTCAGAAGATGGTCCCAGAAGTCCTGTCATGTAACTCAAGAGGTGGATTAAAATCACTTGAGTTCGATGTGTCTTGTAGGTGGTGGCAGAGCCACTGATGGAGCAACTGCCGAAGAGAACAACTCATGGGACTGAAGTATGTTGTTAAGCCGTGGTCTGATTTTTAGTCAGCTGGTAGGAATTGCAAGGTACAGGGACTTGAGTGGAACTTGGCATTTGTGAATATGGCCATTGAAAAGGGATCTGTTGATAGAACAAGTTACTTGCTCAGCCTGCGTCGTGCTGAGGTTAGTTGTGCCACTTCATCACTATAAATGGCAAATCCAGGAATAGTTTTCTTATTTGTTGGTGAAGGTTAGTTACTTTAGTGTGTGTGTTTGTTCACAGTATCCTTCTAGTCTAGATTAAGTTGTTAAGTCGCTATGAAGAAGACCTGGAAGGTAGTTCACTATGGTAATTGATTTATTTGGACTTCTGCCAGTCACCAGGGCATATATTGTGGTTTTCAGTAGTAGCTACTAGAAAGTCTCTTTTCTAGTAGTCAACTGAGTATAAGGCGCCTTAAGGGCTATATTGTAGAAGGCCAACAAAACCCTGACCTACGATGACCACTTTTGTTAAAGCAGGAAACAAGGTTGCAAGCTGTGCATAAAAATGTGGTTATTTTACACCTTGAAGCCTTCACCTTGTTCTAGGGATGCCAAACAGATATGGTGGTTGACAGTTTTTCTCCTAGGACAACAGTTTCTCAGTTTCTGGGCCATACCAGATCCTGACAGATCTGTCTTGGGAGCCCCTCCATATTATGTCTGCTTTTTCATGCTTCTGTGAGTATTGTTGAGGATTGCATCAGTTACACATCCAAAATAAATCCTCTGTTCTTACTGGAAGGTGGAAGTACAAACCCTTCTGATTACTCATGTATAATGTGTAACTGGATACCAGATATCAGACTTGCTGCTTGCAGTCTGAAGATCAAACAGGTGCTGTAGTTGTACCCTCTAATTTCCTGCTTAAAAAAAATGAAATTAGTACTTCCCTGTCATGTAGAAATGACTTTGTTGTTGTTTGTGACACAGTCATGCCAAAGTTGCAGTAGCTATGTTCAGATGCAGCATGTTGAAGTGCAGTGCTGAGCTTACTCCAAAAGATACCTTGTCCCCCTCACCCTAAAGAAAGATTCTTGCTATTGACAGCCCAGCTGTCATTGTGGCTCCCAGTTATCATGAGGAGTTGTTCAGGGAGCCACTGCAGGTAGGTTATTTAAGCTCCTTCCTGCCTGTAGTGGATCCAGGTGGGTATTAAGCTTGCCAGCGTGGTTTGTAGTGCATATGCTCCTGTCTGCGGTGGACAAAGACCAGGTGTCAGTGGCGGTTCTCAGCCTGAGCCCTGATTTCAGCGACAGGAAAGTGATAGGTCTGTTGGGCCCTGGTACGGATAGATGAGATGCCCTCAAGTGTGTCTGTTTTTCGTCCTTAGAAAACTCGGAATTTTCTGTGTGATTGCTCATCTGCCTTGAGGGTTAGCTCTACTGTGGTGGGGGTTAGCTCTACTGTGGTGGGATAGAAACACATGTTGGCATCCCTATTGTTCGAGGCTATGTGGTGATCTGAACAGCACTGTTAATATGTTGGGATGCTGTAAAACTCGATTTGTTTCACTGGATCCATGTGCTGTAGATAAAAAATATATATATTTGGGTTGAAAGTGGCCCTCTGAGATTTGACCTAGATAAGGAGGGAAGCATTCTAGCAGAAATGGTGTAGTCATGGAGTAACTGGTGAGATGTCTGTGTTTTCTCACTGTAACTTATTCTGGTGGCTCTTCTGTTGATTTAGGTGTCTTAATAGTACTCCAGCATGCCTTTTCCACTTATTTTAGATCTCTTCTGGCCTATAAGGTGCCTGTTTCTGCACGATACAAACTTTGCTTGTAATCTGTGCAATATGGCTGTTTTGCACCTCCCACTGGATTTTTGCAAATAATTTTCCTTGTGGTTGCAGTTCCCTGGGTACCGAGGGCTGTTCAGTACGTCAGCAATTCAGGAGGTGTGCAGGTCAGCGGGGGGCTTGGTTACACCTTGTGTTCGGTGCGCTTCCTTCGTCTACGCACCAGCAGGGATGGGCAGCACCTGGGGTACAGGAATGAGATATCGGAGATGATTTTGAGGCTGCTCTGAAGGCAAGAATGCTGGGCACTTGATGACAGTAGAGGTTTGTCGAGGTGTCTGGCTAGCAGGGGAGGATCTGGTAGTCCCTGAATGGCTGTGGTTCTGTGCATTTCATCTCAGTTTAAATTTGAAGGACATTATGCATGCTTTCTCAAGCTGTAGGTCTTAGTTCATGGTAACTTGAAAACTTGAAAGTGGACTTGCTATGTAAGAAAACTTTGCTCTTTTTCCTCTCAGAAGATATATTCTATTTATACGTATGTATATTTATAAAAATAAATAAATGGGGCCCAAAGCACTGTCAGGTAGTGCTGGCTGAACTTGCATGCCTGCTTTGGTTAAATGTAATCATTTGCTCTTTATAAATTGTTCTTCACATCTGAACATCAGTACAGGTTGAACAGTAACCATTTAGCAATGCAAATCCAAGAGTTCCATAATTTTTTCTGGCTAAATTTTTACTGATGGCAGGATTTCTAGCTTGACCATAAATCATCTATTTTTCATGTCTTTTTGTCTGTCTTTGTAATAATGTCTTCTTGACATACTGTACTCTGCAGCTCAGTGCTGAAGACAGACTCTTCATTATTATTGAGCAGCGATATTCTAGAGAGTTTTTTGAGGTAGTACATCTTGCTCAATCTGTTAAACTAAGGCCTTCAGCATGCCTTACCAAACTAGTCACATCATTTTTTCATCCCTCTTTCTAGTTTGTAGTGGGTGACTCATACCATCCATCGACACCATAAATCCTCATTCGAACAGTCCAATTTACATATTGCTACGATCACACTGAAAGTTCTAATAAATTTCCTTCTGTGGCAGAAAGCTCTTTGAATAACGGCTCTGTCTAAAACTGTCATTTTAGTACCCACGAGCTTGTCATCTTCCTGGAGCTTATTACTCCAGTTTTAACAGTACCCTGCAGCTGATGTCCTGCCTGCATGTTTCTCACTTAAAGGCCTGTGAAGTTCCGTTGTCTGTGGTGCTGCTACTAGTGCTGCCAGTCCTCTGGGTTTTCTGTAAGCAAACAAACAGCCTTCACCAGTGCTAGACAAGGTGCTGGCCACCTGCTTCCACGTCTGTTTTGTTGTTCCTTCAAAGCAGTGGGCGAGAGTCTTCAAGAACCGTCTCTCAGGAGTGAGCTTTTGCTTTTGACGTACATGTAGCTTATTGCTCTTCCGGAGTGGCATATCACAAAGGGTGCCTGATCCAGGCATCTCTGTGAGGCTATGTGTAGGCCTATTTTCTGTAACAACTCTTTCAATTTAATATTTACACATTTTTTGTATTGAAGAGTATAGAAATACTGGTGATGAGGGGAAATGGTTGGATGCACACAAACTGATGCACTGTTTGGGTTACGGTTTGCATTAGCAAGGGAAGAGGTACGAGGAGCTAAAAGTTGGTATTTGAGGTTATTGAAACTGCACTAGGAAACAGCATTTACCTGAGAATTTGTGCGTGACGGGCAGTTGTTACATGTTCCCTTTTTAAGTCAAATGCACTGTATTTGCAATTATTGTACAGAATCCATTGTAAAGAGCTGTTTGCTCTTTAATTTATTTCTCTTGCAAGTATGCAATTTATCTTAGACACCTTTCCTCTTTGGTCTTTGTGTTCATTCTTACTTGTCACATCCAGATGTGCTTCATGCCCACTGACTTGAATAGTAAGGAGAACAGAGAAAATTCGTTTTGGAGCAATCCATTGCACTGGGATTGTTTCTGAAGACAAACCTCTTGGATATAATAGATAAGTTGAAGTCTTTCTTTTCCTGTTAGTGTCCTAGATAGCCTATCTACTCTTCAGCTGGAAAAAAGAGGCTATTCTCATCTGTAGAAGGAACTCAGTCTTTGAATGGATCGATAGACAGATAGCATAATGAAAATGGATGTGACAAAGGACAGGGTGCACTTCTTGCTACAGGGCTGATAAGATCCCTCATGTGGAAGTGTAGTATTTGAAATGGTATGGAGGATATTTGTTTGCATGGGGAGTATAAATGCTTCTTGAACATAGTGGTAATTTTAGAGCTAAACAGTTTCCAGTCTGATGAGAGATTTTGGCATTTTATTTGTTTTAGGCTTTGTTTTAGGTTTGTTTCTCTTGCTCAGAGAAAAACTGGTTCAAGACCCTGCTCAAGGTGGATGAAAGCAGCAGATGTAATTGGATTTTGGGTTTCCTGTGTTTCACATCAGTGTCTTGTCTGGGAGGATTTAGAGAAAGGCTTCTCTTCTGCTCTTTCTCATGTTTCCAGCTTTTGTTCTAATGCACAGTGAAACCAAATGTCAAACTCTCATCCTTCCTTAAAGAGTGAATATTTTGCTTTCTAGCTTTTCTTGTAAATAGTGGTGTTTAGGACCAGCCAGTAGTGATGTGCATCTCTCACCAAAGACCACTTTTGGCGTTGGGTCTGACCCAGTTTCCAGTGAAGTTGCTGTAAACTTGGCCTAGGAAGCCTAATAAGAAAAAATGTGCAATATGCTGGGGAAATGAGTGTTGTGTTGAAGACTGGGAATCTGTACGTTCAGCCTGCTTGCTTCCTGATTGCTGTCCCCAAATAGAAAGTGGATGTGTGCTTTCATATGTGATGAAAGCAGGCAATTTGGTCGGCTAATACCGAGCGTGGCACCAAGGCATGTGCAGCGATGGGAATCGGTAGCTCAGGTTGATGGTTGGGCTTGGTGATCTCAAAGGTCTTTTCTAACCTAGATGATTCTGTCATTCTATAAATACAGTGGGTTTAAATGGATTTAAGAAAAGAGGAAAATGAGTTGTAGAACTGTGATTGCAGGGCTGGACTGAGCAAGCATGGAATTTTAGTCTGTTTATTTGTTTAGTTGTGAACTTAAAATTTGGGAAAACCTTTTCTGGCTAGGACTGTTTACTTCCTAAAATACAAGCTCTCTGGATTACAAGTATGTATGTTTTACCTTGAGAATTGGTTTTGACATCCTTTTCAGATATTTTGCATACGTGTATTTCCCTTAAACCATTTTTGTATCTACCTGAGTGGGCAGGTTAAGGGTGCTTTTTGGGTAGGTACATTGCAACAGCGAAGCATGGCAAGTTCAAGCCCTTGTGCAGGGATGGAGTTGCCTGAAGTGACCAGTGTGCTTGTGAGTGCCTAGCTCATGTGTCGTGATGGATCTTGTAGGTCACAAAATTAAAAAAATAAATCTGCTGCAGTGTTGCTTAACATGTTTGTGTAATAGTCTGTTCTAATAATAGGAAATAAGGGTCATCTGATTATTAAACACTTGTACAGGCTGCCATCTGAGCTCTGTGCAAAATTGCAGAACCGTGGCCAAATCCTTTGTGTTACTCAGGTGCTCAAGTCTTGTTGATTAGGAATTCATTGATTTCAGTGGGAGTGAGGTGATCTCAGTAGTTTTGCCTCTCCCTCCTGATCAGAAAATGTCTAGCTGAGCATGTGAATGGTTTCACTGGTATTTTAATGATGCCTTGTTGGAAATTAGGTGCAAATCCACTTTTGGACAGGCAGCGAGTGATTTCTGAGGCTTTTTGCACATTCATTTGAGAGGGCCTGATTTTTCCCTTCCTTCCCCCATATCTTGAAAATAAGACCTCTCTAATGCTCAAGTTGAGTACTTTTATATCAAGTGTCAGTTTGGAAAATTGTATTTAGTTTCACTGTTTATTATTTATAAAGTATGGATGTAAACACCACATACAGAGTGGTGATACATTAACGGTACTCAGACTGAAAAATATAATTTTTTTACAATATTATATTCTAGGTACAATAAGGTAGAAAGCAAGTCTGGAAAATACCAAGGAAGGAGAAAAACATCTCCCATCTGTTCATCTGCTGTTCTCTGCCACTAGGTATTGTTTTCTGAGTCGGATGTAAGGTTTTATATCCTAGATGTAAGTAAAGCAGACTGCCTCCCTGTAAGGTATTTACTGCAGTTTGTTACCCCATGCAGCATTGCAGTGATTTCTGTACCTCCCTTGTACAAGAACATCCTGAGTTGTTGGAGCACAGACAGGCTGGCAGGTGGCTGCACAGTGCCTAATTACAAAAGGGTAACATGGGTTTCTGTCATATGTATATGTGAACATAAATCAGGCAGGAGATGAAAAATATTCTTTGTCCAAGTTGGGCAGCAAAACAGGAAGAAGAACTAGCAATGACTTTCTGGAACTTTCCCACTAGCTTCACTAGACTCTTCGGGATATGTGGTGTATTGTTCTGTTGAGCTTCTTGCATAAGATGTGGAAGAAGTCAGACTTGCAACTCATGACCTAAATCAGGGTGCAGACAGAGGTGTGAATTACTCTCCTGTCTCACATGTCTGTTCAGCTAGTACTTAAAAGGATCGGGTCTAGTAGAAATTTGATTTTGGTTACCCTTCTCCTATTAGGGGCAGAATACAGATATCAACTAAGTCAGTACTACAGACGTGGAAGGAGATGTTACCACTGTTCAGCTTTGAGAGAGATGTCTCACTCCAGTTTAACTGAGTTTATGACATACCTGCTTTGAGGTCAGGGGATATCAATGAATTGTCTGCAAACTCTTCGTGTTTGTTCACTCTTTTTTTTTTTTTTAAGAAGAAAAGTTGCAGAACATGAAGCTAGATTGTTGCTGTGCTTCAGCTTTTATATTAGGAAAGGCAGTCTCTGACCTACAAATTCCTGCGTCAAATTCATGGTTTAGTGGACTGTTCCCAGTTAGAATTCTAGGTTTTTGTTTATTTCTGTGACATTGGTAGTTTGAAATTCCAGTGGAGCTTGGACATTGCTTGCTCTGGGTGCTGAACACAACACACAGACCTGCTGCCAGACAGCTGCAGTCCAGCGTCCAGGACAGGCAGAGGACTGGAGCCTGTAGCTGACTGGACACAGGCCCCAAGTCCAGCATCCAATGCAGTGGGGTATGTTGCCTCCCTGTCTAAATACTTGGGTTTAATACAGTCATTGACAAGTGAAAAATCTGCTGTACAAAAACACTGCTATAGAAGATAGGTTGGTTGTCAGTGTCCCCCGTGCTACACACTTGCTAGACTTGAAGGGATGGTCTGTCTTCAAGCAGCCTGTGTCCCTGGTGCAAGTACAAAGCCAGCTGACATTCCCACACTCACTTTGCTTCTAGCTTTTTGCAAGACAAACCAGACTCTGCCTGCACAATAAAGAGGGGAAGAAGAAGAGGTGTGTGAGAGAGAGAATCTTACTGTAGGTTTGCAAGTGGATATATGGAATTTGGACTGTGCTGGTAAATTGGAGAATAGGATGAACGTGAGTGGCACCCTTGATGCTGAGGCAGTTGGCAGAGCTGCTGGCATTTGTTACGTTTGGTGAAACGTAGCCTCTGAGGGGTCTGAGAGCTGTTTTATTTCAGGTTGGATTGTGGCACTGAGAGTGCTGAGGAATATTTGTCTTCTGCTTTTCATCTGAGACTAATTGATGAACAAATTAATGTACTTTCAGTGTGAAGTGAGAACTGAATTATTTATCTTTGTCTTTTTTGGATAAAGACATGTAAGTTGTGAGCAAACATTGATGAGAACTTCTGGTTGGTGTAAAGTCAATAACTGACTGAAGTGCCGGAGCTAGATATTTCAATGGTATGCCTTGACTAGCTGGAGTATGTGTGTTTTAGGCATAAGTTCATGAATACCTCCAAGTACCTATTAAATTGCAAAGCCTAACTGAATTTATTTGACCCAGGGACTTGCAGAGGAGTACTTCTGCCTACAGGAAAGCCGCTGTTGTACACAAAGATTGTAAAATCACCATGGAGTAACCTACCTTTGTTTTTTAAACCCAGATGGCAGGATGGCAGGATACATGTTTTTTTTTTTCTTTTTTCTTTCCCATTTGTTTGTCATTAAAAAGAGAGAGAAAAAGTACCAGCAAGTACTCTTACGTGTGTACTTCCAAAGGTAAAGAGGAACTTAAGGCCATTTCCCCCCACATATGTGAAAAGAACAAAGTATGAGATCCTTTAGTATGTCATGCTGTATTTATGTTGTAGTTCAGAAGGACAATACCAAGCTGTAGCAGAAAGCCCTGTCCTGTTCAAAGGGAGTGCAAATGGAGAAGAAATACAGTGCTGTGGTCTAGAGCTGCACTTAGGCCTGTCACAGGTGCTCTGGGAGACCTTGAGGAAGGCCTGATGGAAGTTTCTATCTCAGCTTCCTACCTCTAGTTCTGCTGTTGTCTGTTCAGGCTGTAAATATTCAGAGAATGTTCTGTCTTGAGATATGTACAGCAACTAGCACATAGGGTCTTGCTCTCAGGGCACTGTGGCAATATGAATAATAATCCTTAGCCGAGGAAGCAAGGCACGTTTTCCCTTTGCAGCATAATAGCACTTTAAATTCTTCTGCTGTCCTTGGTTGTGTGTATGCCGACTCAGCAACATACGGAGACACTGCAGAAATTTTTACGTATGCTGTGGGTTTGTGACTGTGCTTCCACAGCCATGTAAATCAGAAATAACTCCGCTGAAATCAGTGCTTTATGTACTGGTGCATAACTGTGGGAGAGAAGAAAGGATTTATTTTGAAAAATGGGAACAGCAGCTTGCTTAATGTTTCTTTCCTTGCATTAAAAAAAAAACAAAATGCATTGATGATGTTTTCCTAATGGGCTCTAAAGACTCAGCCCTTAAAATAAGCAGATTCATGAATAAAAGAATTGTTCCTGGTAAGGAAAAACTGCCAAAAAATATGCTTAATTTATGGCACTGAGAAAGAAATACTCATGTAATAGATGAGTTAATTTTGCCATTTGATTATGCAGCTAAAGTTATGGGTGTTATAATCTTAAAATTGTTTCCAGTTTTTGTTTCCTTCCTGCGTCACATAAATACTGCAAAGTAGTTTAAAATGGATGTGTGCTGTGAAAGGAAAACTTCCCTTTTGTGTGTATCACGTTAACTTGCACAATGCCACGTGAATGCAGTCGCCAATCAAACACACGTCAGCTACCAGCAAGCTGACCTCGCCGTGCTGGTTGTCTGCTCTCATTAGGTGGTGTGGATAATGGGAGTAAGGCAGAGGCTGTAGCATCTGGACAGGTGTCCTTGCAACACGTTTCTCTAAGATACTCCTCTTAATTATAAAATAAGAATGTTCTTCTGTGTTGTTTTCCCCTATCCAATGACTTTTCTTTCTTTTGCAAGGTAAAAGATGTCATTTTTCTTTCTCTTGGCTTGAGCAAGGATGTGTTCAAGGGCTCAGGGTTGCTTCAAAGCTTTGTGTGTTCTGCTGAGGACTCAGAGCAGTCAGCATCAGCTCCTGGGTGGCCCAAGAGAGTGAATGAGGGAGTCTGCACTCATTTTGAAATCAGAAGAACAGGGAATTCGGACCAACAGATTTCACAATGGTTGTATAAAACTGACTGAAAAAAACAAGATGCCTGGCTGGGAGCTACTTTCTTCACTGTAATTACCTGGGTATGTTGTAAAATTCAAGTGCAGGGGTTCTTTGCCAGTGATTTGAAGGAGCCTCAGGTACTACGACGTGCTGATTACCCCTGAGTACTGACATTGTTTTACTGTAATGTAGTTCTTAAAGCATGCAACAACAGATTATCTCAATTTATCAGCTGTGGAAGTGGTCAGAGAAGGAGGAACTGGTGGCCTTCCTGAGGTTTAAAAGGCAAATTCTAAGGCAGAATCGAGAGATTCAGTTCCCAGGTAGTGCTCTATCCATGAGGCAGCAGCTCCAGTTGAATTCTGATGTCTAATGTTGTCTAAAATTCAGTGTATTCTTATTATAGAGCAAATAATATCTTCTCAGTTAAGACTGCTGCCAAAAACCGCTTGAAACTGAAGTGATTTAAATTTCTTTTTTCTTCCAGGGAGTAATGTGGGTGCAGGTTTCTAGAAGCATGCTGGATTTGTGAAGTGGAATAGGATCGAAGCTGCGACTTAGATGTTTGGGTTTTGGTCTCTTAGGTCTGTTAAGCACCACTTGAGAAGCAGTTCCTAAAAGCTCTGAGATGTCGACATTAGAATGTGTCTAGTTCTAGTTCCCTGCCTGCCTGCCAGCTAGTTCACATGTGCGTCATCTTCTGCCCAGGAGTGATGGCAAGTTCCCAGAGCTCTGGGGTGCCCTGGCTGATAGGGTGGTGAGAGGTGTGGGTTTTAACCTCCCTCCAGCAAAGGAGGAAACTGAAACTGGACCTCATACCTCCTGAGCACGGGGGCTTTGGGTGAGAGGGGGATGCCACTACATCCCAGGTCAGCCTTGTTTCAGAGGGAAGATTGACAGCTCACTGCTTTTCAGTAAAACAATCTGCAAGTGCACAGCTTGTCAAGATGTTGCCAGGTGTGTGAACACTACAAGAGAAAGAAGATGGATTCTTGCAGAAGGAGATGCAAGATATGCTGCCTCTTGCAAAAGGCCGTTTAGATGGTGGGTAGCTCAGCAAGTACATACAGTGAGGGATGGCACTGGTGAATGTGGGTGAGGTACCTGCGGTGCTTGTGAGAAGCAAGTGTCTGTGGGGACCTGATCCTGGCTTCGCTGCAGTTTGATTGCACGCTTGAGGAGAGGAGTCAGAGCTGCAAAGTTGGGGTGCTTTACATACCTGGCACGAATTGGGTAGAGAATATTGAATCCAGCAGACCTAGAAATTTCCTTAACAAGCAGAGGAACTCTCGTGGAATGTTACGTTACGAGGCTTTTGGTTTCGTTTGTAAAAGTATTCCCAGAAGATGTCATGAATGTGCAGAACTGAGGCCGTGGAATGGAAAACTACAGTCTTAGGTTAGGTGTTAAAGCCTTCTTCTGTGATTCTGTGGTCATATAGTGGTCTTGCAGAAATTGCTGGAATTACACTTCTGACTTTTGGGTTATCTCAAAGTAGAAAAAATGCAAACACCTTATTTCTTCTACAAAAAGCCTTCCCCAGTTTTCTCCCCTGTCATTCCGCAGCCTTGACTGTTAAGAGCTTGTCTGTGTAACGTGAGGGATAATCTGCACCAGAGTCCGTGTTCCCATTAGTCCTCAGGTCTTTGTCTCTGATTTTGATGGTTTGATGGTTTCTCTTCTGGCTTCCTCTATTTGTGAAAGGAGATGGGATATAAAAGCTAAGTGGCTGCATGATAAAGGTGTGCTGTCTGTTAGAGTGCTAGAGAAATCAGGATCTATAGCTGGTGAAATGTAGCAATTCCTGGATTTCTTAATAAATCAGGCTGTAGTTAGTCTTTTGAAAGTGGTTGTTGCTTGTAGAGTGCTTTAGTGTCTGAGTTTGTAGCTCTTAGTTTGGTTAAGGAACTCCAAATTCAGAATATTTTGTGTGGCTTTTGCAGAGGAATTTTCATTTAAAGCTGTCTTCCTCCCCTGAAGAAAATTCAAAGCTATTACCAGGTGGTGTGAAGAGGTGAGTGAATAGGGCATAGCTTATATTGGCTGTGCTTATGGTAAATATTCCTGAGGACAATGCAATGAGTAGAAAGCCTGGGCTTTAATTGACAGGCTCAGACATGAAAAGAGAGACCTGTTTGATGCACTTCTCATTACTGGGCAAATAGAAGGTCAAGCTAATTAGTTCTCTTGATAACTTGCTTACTGCACTGTGGGAAAACTTGAATGTGTCTGAACAAAACTGGTTTGCAATGCAGCAGAGAATTGCCTTCCAAAATCATTAAAGAAACATTAAGGAAATCACAAGTGTAATGCACCTGGGCAGATTACAAGGCTCTGTTAAACCAGTGCATATTTAAAATTAGCTCTAATTTCTGCCTTCATTTAATGCACCTTCATATCTTTAATGAGGACTCCTGTGAATTTTAGCAGAGGGGGAGAACTGAAAGTGTCCCAAGATAGCACTGGTTTCGTGCAAATAATTCAGCCAATTGCTCTGTGGCCAGGTTTAAAGGCTGATAGTAGTACTTCATCTAGTTTGATTCCAATAAACACGGAGCCTACGCTGAGCCTGGTCTTGGATCTTACGTTTGTCAGTGTATGTCTCATAATTACGGAAGGCTGATGTTGTCGTGGTAAGGGGAGATTAGTCAAGTGAATGCATTGGTGTGCTTTACCTGAGAGTGAAGCATCCTTACAGCAGTATTGTGACCTGAATCTTCATGGCCATCTCATGTGGTGTGCTCTGCTACATCAGTGAATGCATAGTTACTGTTTATGGTCACCTCGTAAAACAACATTTGTAACTGAAGAGGTTTGTAACCTTTTCATAAAGCCCTAGCACTCTACTTTCCTTGTTCTACATCCTACAAATTCAGAGGAGAGGCAGGCTGTGCCTGTAGTAGAATGGTTGCAGCAGTTGTATGCTGCATCCCCCTGGCCCAGGCTCTCCAGTTTTGCATCTGGGTGTAAACAGTGCTGGTTCCATTGCAAGCGTAAACTTGGATGTGCCCCTATCAGTTTTCTTTTACCTGGTGGAGGTTTTTGTATACTTTGTCATTAGCACAGGTCAATGGGAATCAGACAGTACAGGAAGAGTGCTGCTCAGATGTAGTTTAAAAATCCGCACACCTTGAAATCCAAATCAGTAGGCACAGAGGGGAACCAAAGAAATATTTTTATCTATTTATGGGAAGTGAAGTCAGGAAGAAATCAAGTAATTTACTGTAGCTCCCTTGGGGGAGAATGAGTCTAGGGTGGGAAAAGAGAAGTTCGAATTCAGATCTCCTGAAATACAGCGTGATTGCCCAGCAGCAGAACTGCTTTGCACAGTGATGCGTCTCATCTGAAAAGCAGAGAGTGTTTGGGCACCGTGGGTTTAGCTTCTTTGTGCAGTGAAAGAAGCCTCTGGGAAAGTACTTGAATGCTTTCTGAGACCAGTTTCAGAGATATCTAGTCTTTTAAAATGAGTTACTTTTTTTCCACAAAGCTGTTCTGTGGTTCAAATCAAAAGCATGTATGGACTGTGAAGCTAGAAGTATCGTGCAGGTCAGCTCATTTTAAAAAGTGGGAACTACTTATATGTATGTTTTCCATTGGCAAAATGGTCCCATGTTTTGGCAGACTGTAGCAAAATTTGGTTTAAACAATGGGGTTAAGATTTTTTTTTTGTGTGGATACTGAATATTATAGGAATGTGTTTCCAATTTTAAGCTTTTCTTAAGTGTGTGTATAGCCTAAATGTCAACTTCTTAATGTCAGGATCGTTCCTATTTACAGTAAAATTTTGTTTTGTATAACCTCCCCTTTGAAAGAGAGGAGGAAAAAATGTTTTTATTTTTATTAGTATCTATGGCTAATGCTTCTCCTCTTACCCCATTCTTCTGTGGTGTATTCCCTGCTGGCTCCTTCTGTTTTGCCTTGACATCCAGACTTGGATTCACAGATTCACAGATTTCTCTAGGTTGGAAGAGACCTCAAGATCATCAAGTCCAACCTCCGACCTAACACTAAGTACTCCACTAAACCATATCCCTAAGCTCTACATCTAAACGTCTTTTAAAGACCTCCAGGGATGGTGACTCCACCACCTCCCTGGGCAGCCCGTTCCAATGCTTAATAACCCTTTCGGTAAAGAAGTACTTCCTAACATCCAACCTAAAACTCCCCTGTCGCAACTTTAGCCCATTCCCCCTCGTCCTGTCACTAGGCACGTGGGAGAATAGACCAACCCCCACCTCTCTACAGCCTCCTTTCAGGTAACTGTAGAGAGCGATGAGGTCGCCCCTGAGCCTCCTCTTCTCCAGGCTGAACAAGCCCAGCTCCCTCAGCCGCTCCTCGTAAGACTTGTTCTCCAGACCCCTCACCAGCTTGGTCGCCCTTCTCTGGACTCGCTCGAGCACGTCCATGTCCTTCCTGTAGCGAGGGGCCCAGAACTGAACACAGTACTCGAGGTGCGGCCTCACCAGAGCCGAGTACAGGGGCACAATCACTTCCCTCGACCTGCTGGCCACACTGCTTCTTATACAGGCCAGGATGCCGTTGGCCTTCTTGGCCACCTGAGCACACTGCTGGCTCATATTCAGCCGACTATCCACCAATACTCCCAGGTCCTTCTCGGCCAGGCAGCTTTCCAGCCACTAATCTCCCAGCCTGTAGCTCTGCTTGGGGTTGTTGCAGCCCAGGTGCAGGACCCGGCACTTGGCCTTGTTGAACTTCATGCATAAACAACACCTGATGGTGTCAGTGGGACCACTGCATACTTGAGTGTCCTCACAGTAGTACCCTGCCAGCAGCGATGACATTCCAGCCCTGTGTTTGACATTGATACCTGTTCAAAGACAGTGAGGAGTGATATTGCCTGCTTGTGTTTAAAAATGCATAATGTATTATTTTAAAGAGTTTTTCTTTTTCCCTTGGTGTGCCTAAAGGCAGTCTGTCCCACACTGCTAGCTTAATCCTTGACTATGAAACTGTATGTCCATAGTTTGATATACACACACAATTCATTTCTATGTATATGAATGAGAATTGTGTGTATATAAGACAAAATATCTATTAGGACTGTGTGAACATCATACTTTTCTAAGTTTAATACCTCTGTTTGTCAGCTGCTAAATGGATCTTTGAATTGCTCTTTGATGCACAATTTAATGTGTTGCATCTGCATTATTTTTTTGGCTATTCTGACCAATTTAAAGAAGTCACTTTACAAACCTTGATTTTTTTTTTTCTTTCCTGAGACCTCAGGCTCTGTTTTTATTGTTGTTCTGCAGGTAAATGGAAACCAGAGTTTCTGTGTGCCATCAACAGATGTCCAGTCAGAAGATTTCTTTTTGCTCTGAAGTGTACAGTTCATTGCCTTTTTGCTACAGACCTACATAACAGACATGGAATTAAGCTGGATGCAGTTCAAATAACAATGTCACTTTTTGTAGGTTTATTGAGTGGCTTGTAATAATTAGAAACCATGTGTAATGGCACTTTTTATTTTCTCACATTTTGATTTGTGTTAATGGATGGCAGCTGCTGGTTGTATTACTGCAATAATCACAAGTTCTTTTGATTCTAGCCTTAGTATAGATGAAATCATATTTCTGGTTATAGTGCTTACTGCTGCTTCTGTTCCCCATGACTATGTGATAAAAATTGCCCGTGCGCATAAGCGAAGCCTACTTGAACTTTGTAACTACAATTTCAGTTTTATTAAAACTGAAGCCCTCATAGAAACCTGCTATTAAAAATTCAAAATTTAGATGTCGTAGTGCATATTGAAAAAGCTGATGACTGATCTGACCAGGATGAGTTTTACTGAGTAAACAGTGAAGTGAATAAGGCCTCGTGGAGTGATACTGATTTGTATCAGCTACAACTCTAGACCAGCAGTAATTTTATTATTTGAAACCTTTGTTCTGGCCTACGTGAGCACTTTAAGAAGAGGGATAGCCTAGTTTAATACAGCATTTAGAAGCAGAATCTAAGCAGTTGAGAAATAAAACTTCATACATTTGCAGTAGGAGGTGACTGGTTACTGTAGGGCTGGAGGTGGGCTGAAGTGAAAGTCATGCTAATACTCTGTCTTGCATGGTCTCGTTTTTGTTTACAAGGTATGTGGAACTGAGTTACCTTTGCCTAAGAAGAGCTGTAATAAAATACAGAAAGGCACTGGGTATAAATGGAGTAGGACTTGTTCACTTTCCTTCTAAGTAGAAGTGCTGCTCCAGTAGTGCCTGATACCTGTTAAAAAAAAAAAAGACGTTTCTTAGGTCTTCAAGAAGATCCATCATTTGCAACATCCTTCTGTTTCACTGCCAACAGGCACCATAGCAGAGTCATTTATAACACCTCCCATCTGCTCTGTGGCTAAGAGTCGCTGTGAGCAGAAGCTGGGCAGGCAGCACCTGCATGCATCCATATCCAGTCTCCCTCCTGTTCCAAGAAATGAGCCCAGCAGTTAATTAAATGGGTCTTTCCCCAAGTCTGCATTGAGAAATACAGATATTCTGGTTAATGGAGTGTAGACTTATTGCTGGTTGAATATTGTTCATCTCCCATAAAACTGTTGCAAGGTATGACTGCCTCTGTTTTGTCGAGGAGGGGAGCTCAAGAGGGCAGGAATAAGGCAGAGAGTAGCGCTCTGACCATGTGGGTCTTACTTGCAACTGCAGATAGAATGAGAAAGGGAGAGCTGTGTGCAGGCTGTCTTTGTGCATTTAGCGATAATTCACTCTTTTTGTAGGTATTTGCCATCATAAAGAGGGAGCCTGGAGGAATTACATCCCATTCTAAAGGCTGAATTTAGGTGGAATGTATGTTGCTCTGCCGCAAAATGAAACAAGGTTGACAACCAACATCTTCCTTTCTAGTAAGGATCAACTTCACAAAATCTCATACAGTGGAGCAAGTCTTCTTTCTTCCTCTCTGTTTGCCCAGTTCAGAACTGGTTATGTTTTTGATGTTAGGACTGCAGTTCCCAAATGCTGAAATAGCAACATTTGGTCCTATTTTAGAGCTTTCTTCACGTTAGAAATAGCCCCTTTTTAAAAAAGTAAATACTAAAATTCTTGCGTGCTCATGTAAGCCCATGGGTATAGAGCACACAAATCGGATGAGCGTCATGATAAAATCACAAGTCTGGCTGCAATGTGTGTCTGTAAGTCATCCCTGAACGGATTGTTCCGTAACACTAGCAAGTACTTTGAAGTCTTTTGAAGTAGGCTAGTTTTAAATTAGTACATTCAGCAATGAATGACCTGCTTCCTATTTTACTTTACTTTTTATGAGGCCACTGTTCTACAGTAACAGGCTGTGGAAATTTTGGTGGACATGGAATGGGGACCCTACAGGACTTCTTCCAGGTCCCTTGCATGCTAAGGGCAACTAGAACTAAAAAGGTTAAGTTGGAGTCCTGAGCTCTGCCTGTAACTTTGGGCTGTGTCTTAGCAGGCTGCTGTGTGCTGCAACGTGAAGTGCACAGTTTGCTCTCGGAAGCCTCTGGCACTAATGCTGTATCAGTATTAAACAAACCAAGTGAATGTGAAGGTCCATGCAAGAGCAGTGAGATGTGGGCCTAAGTGAGAGAACAGACGTGGAGGAGGCAGAGATGGCAGCTCATGTGGAGCAGAATTCAAAATACAAAGTGTTAGGTGTGTATCTGGGAGAAGAGGAAACTGAAGCCATGGAGTTACAATTGCTTGACTCCCTTTGCCTCTGAACCACAGAAACTGTATGCACATTTTAATAACGTTGTGGTATGAGTAAGGACATCATTGTGCACAATTCTTTTGCTGACTCTAGTAATAAAGCATTCTGCCCTTTATTTATAGGACTGCCTCAAGGATCTGACAGGAGGAATTGAGTATGCTGCCAAGATATTAAATGAAATTCCCCAGAAAGACATTCAGTGCACTAAAAGAGCCTCAAAGGCAGAAAGGGAAGGAAATGGGCAAGGTAAGTCATACATAATGATCTCAGTTGGCGTCCATTGATCTCGTCCAGCATCCTTTGAGAGTGGAATATCCATAAAAGTCTTTTAAAAGTCACTTGGATATTCTGGGTAGTGTTTGTGCTCACAGATGCGCATTGTTCAGCAGTAAAGCTAACTGTGACAAGCCATTTTCTTTTGACCCAAATAATTAAAAAATGTTGCCGCAGTCCCTTGCTGTTAACCTGAACAGTCAGCAAAGAAATACTTAATTTCACCTGGATGTCTCTAGCTCTCTCCATTCTTTCACTGGGTTTTCCCTGAAGGGAATTCATCAGCATGGGATTGTACCAGGAGGGATGAAAAGTCCCTTGAGCTTTTGCTGTCTCCAGTGCGGGCCAGTGATGGATACCTGAGGTGAATATAGGAACAGGCAAGTGCATGGTGACATTCTTCAGAATCGTTACTGCTACCCATTTGTGGCTCAGAGCCTTCCTGAGCCACATGAATTTATCTGCTTGCTTTTTGAACTTAGAGAAGCTAGGAGCGTCCACGAGGTCTTCCAGCAAGAAGTTCCAGAGGTGAACTGTGTGTTGTTAACTATCATTTCTGTCTGGGTTTAGTGCTCCCCCAGAAGTTTCACTTGAATCTGCTTAGTTCTTACACTGTGGAACAAAGAAGCAGACTTTAATTTTTATGTTCCCAGATCTCCCCGCCCCCATTATCTGATTTCCCACCTGGAAAGCCCTCATCTACTTCAGTTGCTCCTTGTACAGAAGTTGCTCTTTTCATATATCTAAGCTGCCAGCTCATGACTCTTTTGTGGTAAAAGGAAAATGGTTGTTTTGGGGCAGACCTGTTTTGAGTATGGTTTTTGTAACATCCCTGGGCTGTAAACGTAGCTCTTGAGAAAACTCTTCTTTTGTAGGAAGACCTGGGAAGGTATGTATTCCAAGTGACAATGCAAAGGAAAAGGTTTTGATGTCTATGCATCGTGGCTAAACATTTTATATTTTGGAAAACTGTAGTTTACAGGAAATGCAATGGTTTTAAACTAAAAGATGGTAGATTTAGATCTTAGGGAGAAATTCCTTACTAGGAGGGTGATGAAGCACTGGCACAGGTTGCGTAGAGTAGTTGTGGATGCCCCATTCCTCAAAGTCTTAAAGGCCAGGCTGGATGAGGCTTTGTGCAACCTCGTCTGGTGGGAGGTGTCCGTGCCCATGGTAAGGGGGTTGGAATTAGATGGTCTTAAAGGTCCCTTCCAACCCAAACCATTCTGTGATTCTCTTGTGCTCTGATAAAGAAATGTTACACTAGTATGTTCTGTTACAGCTGGGACTGTGGGGTTTGTTCTCGGTTTTGTCTTTTGTGTGGTAGGGAACACGTTTCCAAATTTAACGAGTGGCTCTCACTTTAATGCTTGAACAGCTTCTTTGAGGAGGTCTAATAGGGGAAGTGCAAATCTTTTACAGGAGACAGAAGTACATACTTAATGTACTTAATGCTTTAGGTCAACGTTTTTCTAAAATGCATGAAGGTGACGTAAATATTAGTATTACAAAGTGATTCTAACCTGTATCTAAGGAAGGTGGAAGGAAGAGGCCATGTCCATGGCCATGTTGTTGAAGGCACAGAGACTTCCCACGAGATGTGCAGTCAAGTCACTTTCAGCTCAGAAAGTTTCTCTACAGTTTGCGTGCAGTTTGCTCTCTTCTGCATTATTTTATTACCTTCTATAGACTCCTAGTAGTTGTGCACAAACTCAGCTTCCTAACTCAGAAGGGTGAAAGCAGTGTGTGTATTTTGTTTTTGTGATGTGATCAGTCAGGTTCTCCAACCCAAGAATTATGAAGAATCAAGACCCACCTAAATCTTTGGGCAGGTTGAGGTTTCGTGTACCAACATTACGGTTGTGAATTCTGTTTTTGAATCCTTCCTGTTCAGTCTTCCATTGGAAGCATAAGACTATTTATGTTTTATCTCATTTTTTAAAAATACAACGCTACTGCATTATTATCGTTATTCCAGTGATGTTGAGCAAGTGCTTAGACCTGTACAAACCATGTGAGAAATACTGAGGAGACAGCTTTTGAAACTTGACAGGCTGTAAGGTACAAATTTGCTCCAGTTGTGCTGACTTGGGTAACTGGTGAAGGGTATAATGCTGCTGCTGCTTTTTTGACTAGAGCATTTAACTCTATTCACCACTATATACCAGCTAGCTAATTTTATCATCTGTGTTGTACTCACAGGCACTAGATAGCATTAGCCAGGGAGGTGCTTGAGTCTCCTGTATTTTCTTTTCATTGTTTTTTTTGGTATGCTCTTACTGCTCTGCAGTACCGTAGCAGATGCAACTTTCTCATCTGAGCAGTCCGTGTCCTTTTCACCAGGAATGTTACGTGCTCTTTGCAGGTTTAGCGATTGCTGGTATTGCTGCAAAACCGATCTGTCTGGCCCTTTCATTTCAATTAGAAATGAACAGGTTAGAGGCAGACACCCCCCAAACCAATGCTAAGGATACTAATAGTCTGGTCACCCTCCTTGGTTATTCTAACGTCATGGGAATTATTCTTCTAGGTAAATAACATTCAGGCTCTCCCCAAACAGTAGAGCAATGTAGTAATGCCATGTAAAGTGCTCCACAGACAAAGCTCTGGAGAGTTCTTAAAAAGAGTCTAGAGCTGGTAACAGACTTGACATGGAGTAACTTCAATCACCACTAAGGCACAGTCACCTCCAAGCCAGAAATACAGCAGGCCTCCTTTACCAAAAATCAGACTGGATAACATGCTTTGGGGCTCTTGATTCTGGAAACTGAACCAGCACTGCTTTGGAAAAGCAGCAAGCTCTGGCTTCTTTGGAATTTGGCCTTGTTGGACTTTGGCTGAAACACCTGTGTGACACTAAATTAAAAAGTCCCTCCAAGTTCTGATGACCAAAAGATGTCAGTGCTTTAAAAAAAAAAAAATCAAAAAAATAATTTACTTTGAACCTGGGCAAATATTTCACGCAGTTCCCTGACATTTTTAATAGAGTTTTTATTGATTACAGAGGGAGCTTTAAGTACAGGCTTTTCTAGCGTTGGACCTCTTCGCTAAACAGCTGCACCTAAATTTTAGCAGATGTTTCTCTATTTTGAGCTTTTTGAAACCTCCAAGGATTTTTTTCGATCTAAGTACATTAGGACCAAATGGTGAATTACTGAAAGTCAAGAAACTTTGTTTTTATCATAGAAGTGCTTTCTAATAACAGAAAAGACGATATTAAAGCCTTTATTATTGGCTCCTGGATCAAATTGCTACAAATTATTCCATATTTAGTCCAATAAAACACTTGTGATTACTTTGTATTGAATATGAACTGTAACAAAGTAATGTGGCAGTTGGATGAGCTGATGAATTAAAAAGGAGAATCTTTTACAGCTGGGAAACTGTCTTTGATGTGCCATTTATTATTTCCATGCTACGCCATGTGCTGGTGGTAAGCATGGCTGCTTTGGAGTCTGCATTTCTATTTGTGCACTATCTCGGTTGTGCCCTGATTACAGGAACCATTGGGTTTAGTAAGTGTAACTGTTAGAAACGGGAATAGAAAATATTCCAGTGAGGAAACAAATAACCAAGTATGCACAACAGCTCACTAGGATTAGGAGAAAGAGCTTCCATTTAGTGTTTCCATAGAGCTCAGAAAAGAAATACATCTAGCAAGCTAATGTTTTCAGTTGTTTGAGTAACACCGCTATACCAAAAATGACTTCGTCAGTTACTTGAATGGAGTAAGTTGGCAGACTCTGCCCTTTTTTTCTTAGGGCTGCAAAATCTGCACAGGGGAAGGGGTTAAGTGTGCATTGTCTCAGTGTTTTTATTTTTGGGATCTTTTAGGAGCTGCCATGCTTTCTGGCAGTTTGACAAGGCTTTGAATTTGAATTAGTGGTGCCTCCGTTGCCACCTTGTTCTCTTGAAGTCTTGTGCAATATGTTTTTTTTTTCCTTGTAGTGTGTAAATAACTTTAGTTGCTGCTGTCTATAGAGGCAGTAGTTCCCCATTCTTAGCTGCTGCATGGAAGCCCTGCAGCACTGCTGGCAAGGAAAGAGTCCAACCGCTTGAGTCGTTCAAACCTCTTTTCTTTTTCTAAAGCTGTTGGTAAAGTATCCTGGATTTTTCATAGAAATGTAGGAGCCTGCCTTTTAAGTTACAGTTAAGGTAAGTATTGAGCCAGTAGTGCACTGCCTTGTATCCAGGCTTTAAAGACCAGCTGGCCTTTCCCCGCACAGGTGTCACGGTACTGCCTTTCTGGTGTGAAGCTTTTGGTATGGGAAGCCACTAGTGGTAATTTGAATACAAAAAAAAGGGGGGAAGAAAAAAGAAATTGTAAACTTTAGCAGCTGATGTGGATTTTCCAGATACTTGTTTCTTTCTGAAAAGAAAACAGGTAATGAAAGTGCTTAAAAAACAAAAAGTGCCAAGAAGGTATCCTAATAGAAAGGAAAAGCAACTCTTAAGAGTGAGCAGCCTTCATTTCTCTCCACTCTGCAGGATGCAGGAGACTTATCAAAATTTTCTGAGCCCTTTCTGTGAAGTGTAGACTGACCTTTTAATAGAATAATTTAGTTTGGAAAAGACCTTTTAAGATCATCGGGTCCAACCATCCACCTAACACTACAAGTCCACTATGAAACTGTGATCCTAGGTGCCATATCCACACATCTCTTAACTACCTCCAGGCACGGTGACGCCACCACCTCTAAGAGCAGCTCATGCCAACACCGAACTACCCTTTCTGTAAAGAAATTCTTCCTGATATCCAATCTAAACCTCCCATGGTGTAATTTGAGGCTGTTGCCTTGTGTCCTGTCACTAGGATTTCTGGCACTGCAGCCAGCTGTGCAGAAGTGTGCTTTCCTGGAGCTCAAAATTTTGTTTTTTCTTGTTGCATGTGTTAAGATAGAGGGTTCACATTTAAGGGAGAACAGGAGAGACCACAGAATTAGACATGTGGCCACTTCCTAATGCCTTCTGCTCTGCAAACGTGTTTCAGACCGGAGAGGCTGAGGAGAGATTTGCCAGCCAGGAGTACCTCATGGCACAATGCATTTGTCCAGTATTTCTGGGTGCCAGCAGCATCCAAGCGGTAGGCACAGGGCATGCGCAGCTGGTGAGGCAGTTCTTGTCGATCACCCATACGTACAAGGGCAGCAAGTTTCACTCCTGTGAAAGAAAGTTTCACTCCAGGATTTCCCACCCTTCATCTGGATCAGAGCTCTGTCAAGGGGCAAAAGAGATTGGGCCAACTACAGGTAAATGAACTCTGATTTGAAAACTGTCTTACTGAGTTAAATCGCATTGGAACTGAGGTAATAGCTCTTGCTGAGAGACAAGAGCTATTAGATTGTGCTCAGTGCTAGGCTAACACGGTTATGTACTTTCCTGCAAGCCTGGAGCACGGCCAGAGCAAACTTAGGCTCTACTCACTAGAGACTGTGTGGCTATCCTTTAGAATAGAAGGGATAAAACTCAATTCTTTCCCCTTATCTTTAACAGTTAGGGACTGCTTTTTGTGCCCTGAAGAATGATATCTTCTCACCTTTAAAATGCTGCAAATTCTTTTTCTATATTTATATATATATATATATTTATTATTTTTTTTAATGTGAAATGCTAGATATGGAGAGTCTGTGGGGATTGGGGGCATTTGGCGTTTGTCCAAATGGATTAAAAGCCTTTATCACTTTATTTCATCTGCACCTTCACAACTTCTGCAGCCTGAGAACAGAAGCCCTGAAAACATGTTAGGAGATCACTGCAATAAATAGTTGTTGCTGTTGATTCATAACTAAAAGATGTTTCAGCCATTTATGTGCTGGCCTGTACCCTAACATGGGTTAGGCTGGATGCAGCATAACTTTCATCATGCTCTTTTCTGGCATTTTGACTTTGTCTGCACAGAATTATTAAGGAATCTGTTGAGATATGTAAGTATGAGATACTCTGCTTTAAAAAAGCTAAACCATGTTCTACCTGGAGGAGATTAGCATCCTTGAAGGAAGGGAGTCTGAGATGCAGAAATGAGGAAGATAAACTGTGAGGCTGTATGTGCAGAATAGGTTATGGCTGTGTGGGACCGGGGTATGGTGCTTCACCAGAAGCTTCCTATAGTGAAATGGATTTGGATCCCCAGAAAAACTGGCAATGTGAGCCGGGGAACCTGTAGATACACTAACTTCTGGGGCCGTTCCTGCCAACGTCATGAATAGTCACGCAATAGCCCTTATGGGCGTCCCCTCTTTTCCCAACTGAGAATGGCTTTGTGTAGCTCCTTTGGAGTGGGAAAGGCTAGTGATTTATTCTGTTCAGACTGATTCGAGGATCCCCGAGTTCCAGTGCTAAATGAGATTGTTATTTGAGGAAGATGCTGTCATTTAACTGTAGAATATATTAAGTTTACTGTAAACATGGAAAAAAATAGTTTGAGAACTAGATTGGTTAAAACAAAAAACTAAAACTGGTGTGAAATTGGAAAGATGTGATGGCAAGAACGGTAAGGGATTTCGTTTGTTTAAGATACTCAGCTGGTGATTTCTGCTTGGGTAAGTTTTCGTATTTCATCCATATAAATAAGAACATTTCCTTTAACTTTAGAAAGGCGATGTCTGCAATAAATTGGTGCCCTGTCTCACAGAAAAAACAAATTCATTTTCATCATATGTAGGTGTTAATTCCTGTCACTAACTCAGCATTCTTAATGAGTTTTTGATCTTCATTTTGGGAACAAAACCAGTTCGAGAGATGTATTTTAAATGGAGATAATATCAGGAAGGATATTCAGCCAGCTAGGAAACTATAGCAGTAACAGAACATAGACAATTTATTTTCCAAAATAGTATAATTGTAGACCAAAATAGGGGAAAAACTTGTGCTGACTTCCGTGAATTGTTTTACCTGAAAAAGAGAATTGAAACGTTTTCCAAGCTTGAATGTCGTGCTGATTTAGATCAGGTGTCTTTTGAAATGTAAGCTAGTACATGAAATTAATTTTTTAACTTTAACATTGTGGCTTCTTTTTGGCATTTTGTTTCACCAAGAAGACAGAGCAGATAACTCCCCTAGCCAGCCAGTCAGATTTCCTTCCCTTGCCATCTCACCTTGCACAGTTTTGGTTTGATTTTCAACCCCGTGTCTCCTTCGATTGTACTGTTATGCACAGACGTCACTTCCTTCTCACAGGACTTCAATTTTGACAATGACGACTGCTACAGAAGGAGGAGAAAGTGCTAATTTTATGGCAGAAAGTGCTAATTTTATGGCAGAATTGCCTGCCTGTCAGTATAGGACTGAAGGACTTGTTCATTTCCGCATTGATTGACATTTGGGTGGGTTGGGAAAGTAGTTTTGCAGTGAGCTGGGACTACAGAAGTGATAAAAATGAGCGTACTTACAGAGCTGCTGTTGGACACAACAATTATAGCAGCCCTGAACTGGGGAGTTGATGGGTTCTGGGTGTGTATTGTATGGTTTGCTTTTGCTCACGAAATAGCTTAAACATCACCTGTAAATCAAAAATATGCTACCTCTGGTAGAGATAGTAACAGTAGTTATATTTTGACCGTACCTTTAATACCAATGGTCATCTACCTTCATTAATTTCTCTTCAGAAAACGAACTACTTTTCATCTAATGATCCTTGGGCATTTTCTCAATGCTGCCATTTTTACGTGAAAAATGAGTTTGGGACTCCATTTTTGGGAGGTAACTTAAAATGAATTGCTTTCTATTCTTTCATTTTTGACTATTGCTAGGGGTCAGTAATAGCTGGACTAATGCCTCTTCTAAGCTGATGTTTCCTAAAATAGATAGGAGATTTTTCCAAGCACATGTATTTGTTTTAAAAAGTTACTTGTAATTATGGCTGCTGAATTTCTACTTCCTTCTGCAGGAGCTTGGACAAGCTTGAAGACATTTAAAACTCTGAGAAACTAGAGTTGATTTAAACCTTCTTAAATGCACCAAGGACCTGTGCTGTTGCCATTAGGAGGAATAAAAGCTTAATTTTTATTTTTTAAAAAGGCAATTTGTATAGTAATGTGGATGTTTCTTACAGGGACTATATGCTAACTAATGTGCAATTACTTCTGGCAGCAGTAGTATTACTGTAGTAATGCTAGCTCTTCTCATATGTTAATGGTTTTACGATTACTGAAATGATATTTTAAAGCCCAAATGTATCCAGTGGAGTTGGATATATTTAGGCAAAGTTTTCAGATTCTCTACAGGAAAGAATGAGGTGTATAAGTGAAAACGTAGTCCTTTGAGATATTACTCAGAAGGAGCGCTTTCTGTCTGTTACATGTTAATCTTTATTATCACTAGCTTTCCACCCTTCATATTAAGAATTTCCTTGGAGAAAAGACTGCACAATCCAAATCATTGTAATACGACATGAACAGAATAAAAGGCAGGAGCTATAGCGGCTTACCGTGCTCAGTAATAGAGCTTTCTCCTGGTTTGTTTCAATTAACGCTAGGTGGAAGTTTTATTGTATTTTGATTATATTTTATGTTGTCAGTTATATCCAGGAAGGTGCAAATTGTTTCTGACTTCTAAGGAGCATAAGAACAGAGGTGTTAAAGCCGTGGGGGACTGACATGCTACCAAGAATATCTTTTTATTCAGGTATGGGATGAGTTTATTTTGCCTACAGATACTCCAGGGGGTAATGTTGAAACTGCTGTCCTCTGTGTTAGCACCACAGTGTAGTGGTTTGGGGTCATTACTGATCTCTCAAAACATGGATCTGCAGCAAAATTTCCTATGTCGTGCTGCCCCTTGGCAGTCCTTTTTGCAGCACCACTGCAGACATAGGTATGCCATTAACAGAGTTGTTCAGTTTCAGAGTTTCTCATTGATTTTTTTTTCTGAGATATATGAAACATATTTCTGCTTCTGCCAGGGAATCATTGTTCAGCTATGTTTCACGTTTAAAGGCAGGTCTAGATGAAATAGTAAGCTTCATACACACAGTACCTCCTTTGCAGAGCTTTTAAAAAGTGCTTGTATTCAATTAAAAGTGGCTCGCTTGCCTTTTTAATACTCTGTGGGTTTAGTTCATACTTCAGTAATTGCTTTATTAAACATTTTGAACAGACTGGCTTTATACATCCTTTTGAATGACTTTTTTCCTCTGCCTTTCTGTGGCAAAGAGGTACACTGGATTAAAGCCTGGCTTTGTATAGCATGGCGGCATCTCCTGCGCGCTGCCTGTACGCTTTGATTGCTGTCGTATCAGGCTGTGACTTGCAGCTGTGTGTAACCTACAGCTGGGTGCTGTGCAGCACCACTGCAACCTTTTTCTGGGAACTGGGCTTGTCAAAGATGTTTTGTGTATGCGTGCACTTAACCCTTTTGAAGGACATCTCTTGACAGAACAAATCTGATTTTCATGCAAGAGAACAGGTGCCTCAGCCTCTTCAGAGGGAATCTTCTAGCAGCAGGCTTTTTAGCTCTGGGGCAGGGCATGGCTCCAGGAGGAGAGGATGCTACATGGGGTCACCTAAGGATTGGTGTCCTCCAGGCGGTGGGGAACAGCATCTCCCTCGTGGAAGTGTGAAGTCCCCAGCAAGCAGGGAAATGTAATTCTGACTGAGGAACACACACAGCTCTCCCTGCCTGCCCTGGGACTCGGTCATTGCTTCCCAGAATAGGGATGGTTCCTGTAATAAAGGCTTAAAAGAAGGGAATTATTTTTTTTTTTTTTTGGGGGGGTGGGACGGGGATGGATACACAATTGTCTGAAGAATTAAAAGCTTTCAGAGGAAAGTGGTGGGAGGTCTTGAAAAACTAAGTTGAGCAAGGTACCAGTAAACAATAGCACTGGAAACTCTTATGCTTGCAGGGGAATGCATCAGCTGAGATATTCCAGCAAGCCTTATCTTGTCCGTCTCTGCTATAATTATCTGTCTTGGAGGCTCACAGTACTAAGGCATGATGACTACAGATGTTATCTGCTGCATGATGGAAAAACAAGCACTTTGAAAAACCAAACAAACATGGTGGTTACAGTAATCCTCTTTCCCCACAGCGGTTTGCAAATCATGCAAACATAAACAAATTCTATAGAATTTGGAGCAAGCGTAATCTGTTCCCATTCAAAGAGAGCTGGATTGTTGCTTTTCACAGCTTTAGCTTATGAAATCTGTAATGTAATTATAGTGTAGAAATAGCAAGAATGGAAGGAATTTAGCTTAATGTGCAATGAGTTCTCGAAAGGGAGATAAGTACAGATACTGCAGGGAACTGTGCACATATTGGGCAACGCGTACACTGAATGAAAATCACGTCTTGACCTGGAGAACGTGCTGCCCACCTCCTGAGTAGGCGGCACTAGAAGGGAATGCGCTGGAGTTTCGCCTTTCTCATGACTTATTTCTAGTCAGAGGTTGGTCCAAGTCAGCTCTGTTTGTGCCATCAAGGAGCCAGGAGCAGAGCTGAGCTGGGGGGCGGGGGAGGCAGGGATAGCCGTCGTCTGCTTTCCTTAATCTGGGGCTCAGGAGCACAGTTTAGTGTTGGCTGCACGTTAGGTGAGTCTTACTGATTTTAAGGTACCTGCTGACGGCCCTGCTTAGCTGTGGAACTCCGTGAGCACGTGCTCAGAGTTCCCCCTCCTGTCTGCTCTGATGCTCCAGCCAGAAGCTGGGGGAGAGAGCTGCTGCTGTACCTCGGGGGGACCTCTGCTGCTGCTGTTCTGGGAAAGAGGAATGTAGCTGCCCGCACATCCCTTTTTGTCACTACCAAGGGACGTTTTTCAGGGTCCGCAGCTGGCTAAGCAAAGGGGAGAGTCTAGGTGACACCGTGGTGGATGTTAAAGAAGGGTATTAAAAACGGCTGGTGCAAGTTAGCGTGGCTGGCCTGCTGCCCAAAAGCATAGACAATTGTGGGAAGACTTAAATGTGTTTTCATGACTAGAACTATCCATATAAAGGCGTTCTTCACAGCTCTTGTATCTTTCACAAATAAATTATGAGATAAAATGTCTTTGTATTGAAACATTTGAGTGGTGTAGTTAATAATGCTCAATTACATGTAGCAAGGACCTGAAACATCCATAAATAACGGCAACTACTGCATGGAACAAACGAGCAATTGGCCTTGTGTGTGTAGTTTACTCATGCACCTGATGATAATGCAAACGTCTGATACCATTTAATGTGAAATGCTCTCATTTCAAGTGCCAGCCCCTCTTGTCAGAACAGGATGGGCCCAGCTGGCGGAAGTGGCACTGCCCTGGGGTGGAACCTCTTGGAGTTCCCTGGAGTTCGGTGTACGCAGCCTGGCTGGTGTTCCTGACGTGGTGGGCTCGGAACCCCGTTTCTTGCTGCTGTGCAGAGGTGCTGTAGCTGACTTGGCAAATGTAGGCGAGCATATTGGGGAATTCTGGCATTAGCTGATCTGAGAATTGGACAGGAGTTTGGGGTGAGAGAGTGGGGGAAAGGTCTGGAGAGAGGGGGAAAAGTGGAGAGAAGGAAAGTCTGTTTGGGGGTCTGAAAGTCTGAGCGTGAGGTGTGTGTGTGTGTTTTTTTTTTTTTTTTTTCTCCAAATGGGCTTTATCCAAATAGGATGGAACTCCTAATTGAGGGCTGGAAAGTATTTGTTCTGCACTCAGTGTTCAAATGTTTCAAAATTGGCACCTTTGTGTGCCATATAACTGGGGAAATCAAATGTATTTACAAAACTGTAGTCTCTGCCAAACAAGGTCAGTTGTATTTATGTGCGCTGGCTGGATCTCACCTCCTCAGAGGAACCCCGTGTGTGTATTGGAATGCCATCGGCTTTGCTTTTTAATGTTGTGTGATTTGATCTGTCCTGTGTTGTTGCTGTTAGCCTTGAGGCTAATTTTTAATACTTGCTCTGCCTGTGCCAGCAATCCAGAGTGTGTCAGATGGCGCTGAGGCTGGGCAGGTGGGCACTGGGTAGAGCTCTCCACCTTGGTGCTCGCTGCTTCAGCGAGAGCAGCAGCACGAAGCCTGCCTCAAGGGCAGGTCTTTTACTGTGATGTCTAAAACCTGCAACCTCCTCTTTGCTGCTTCTTTCCCTACAGATTCCTTAAATGTGAGCAGGAAGAGACTTGCAGAGTCCTTCCCCATCCCGTGAAAGCTGCTCCACCTTGTTTACCAGGTGGAAATGGCTCCTGCCATGTGCTGGGGGAGCTCCGGGAGCATGCACTGCTTCTCACTGGGTGCTGCACAACCTCCCTGGCTGAGGGGCGCCCCACCCACGATGCAGGGTCATGCTCTCAGTCTTGCAGACACCCAGTGTTTTGTACTAGGACGAGGGAGGCATAAGAAGACCGAGAGACAGAAACAGAAGTGAAGATCTAGCATTTGTTGTTCAGGGTTTTAAGTTTCACAGGCATGAAGCTACAGCAGAGTGAGTTGTTTACATCCCTATTAATCACACTCTGGCAGTAAAACAGCTCTGTTTAAAGCTTGTCTCCGTTGTGGAGATAAGAAAACATAGAAAAGTTGTTAGAAATTAATTTTGACTGTGTATCGAATTAAATGTGTTAAAGCTGTCTGTACAGGAACTGTGTCAGAGCTGGAGTGGCTTTAATTTGCTTTTCATGTGAAATGGCGTTGAGGCATTTTCATTTTGAAATGAGAGAGTTCACTCCAGGGTTTACAGCACGCTCTGCAGAGAAGCCCATATGCAAGTTTTCAGCTGTGATGTTTGCAGGCTGTTGAGGAGTGGGTTATTCTGTAGTTGTTCATCTCTTGATGCTCTTGTTTCATTTTGAGCCTGTGCTAATGACATGCAGCATTCGGTGAGGCCTCTGGGTGGACGTGTGGCCTCCTCCTTGCCTTCACCGAGATGGTGGAGGCAGGGCAGTAAGACAAGATGGCAGTGAACTATTGTGCTGGCTGTGCATTTAAAACCACCTACTCTTGGCATCTCTGCGCTAGTAAAACTGGCACATCACCTAGTAAGCAGGCAGTACGCCATCCTGACAGATGGCTGTGGAAGCAAGCAGCCAAGAGGCTATACATGAGCATCAAATGCATTTGTTAAGGGCAGGATACCCAGCCAGAAGTGTCTAAGTGGTTTTCAACCCAGAACTGCTGAGTCTATATGCATGAGAATGTCATTGATGCTTCAGCTCAGAGCTGGATTAACTGGGTAAAGGCAAAGCTGGAATTCCCAGATCACAGACACAGAGGTTCTGGGAAGTTTTAGATTAAGTTTTGCCTGCCACAGGGCATGAAAGGGAAAAGGCTATCATGCTGACCCTTACATTTCTCTCTCAAAATGCTCTGTGTAGAAGGAGCAGTGCTACATCCTCGTCTATTTCTGGTTAATTAGTTAAGGATGCTGGGTACCTCATGGGTTTCTTTATTTTTAAACATTTTTTAAACAGTATTTCTGTAGTTAGGGTCCTTTGGCAGGCTTGCATATTAATGCCAAAATACTACATGGTGGGGATAATGTCTGTGTTACAGCAGTGCAGCACACTGCTGGTTGGCTTTCTCAGGGCAATGGAGTGGGACTCTGTATTTCTAAATCTAGCCCTTTGCTGACGTAGCATCACAATGCATGAAATTACTGTGCTTCATCTTGAAAATTGTTAGCTTTTCACTAAATGCTCTGATTGGAAAGCAAATGATAGGAAACTTCTTCCAGTTCTTTTTACGTAATTGAACTTGAAAGAGTACTTTGAAACCAATATAATTCTTTTAAAGAAAATTTTACGTAAAGCTCTAGTTTAGCAAATCTGAAACACAGCTGGCACCCACAGAAGTATTGTCCTTGCTCATCTGTGGGTCTGCAGCATGCACTTTCAAACTGTGTAATTACACTGATTGGCTTTATTCATAGAGTAATCAGATCAGTGTCTGGTAAAAATGATTTTTTTTCCACTTTATGACATAAGGAGATTATTTTCATTTAGTAGGTTTCAGTTTGTTGGTGCCAATATGTTAAAATAAATAAATAAATGGCTCGTGGTCATGTGGGACAGTTGGAACATAGCACGTAAATTTGTGTTCAGACAGGAAGGGGTCCCAAGGGAAGGGTTTAGCATGTATTTCCATATCTTGCAAGGGAAATAATGGTGTTTAAAACTGTCTGTTCCTCACCTAAATATTTGTGTTGCAATGATACCCAGAGGCCCTCCCTGATAGGGAAGCGGCTGCCCTGCGAAGTGTAGCCCCTGGTGCAGGGGCAGTTGGTAACTGCACACCTTGGCCAGGCTTTTCCAGCACCCCTGGGTGTTCGGGCAGCATCACTGGTGGAGTCCGAGTTTTAATCCATGCTCATTAGGCTCCTCTGACTTTCCATGTGGTGCAGGTTGAGAAACCTCATCTGTAGTTTCTGCATCATGATCATAGTTTTCCCATTTTGTTATTATATTACAGAAAAATGAAGACTGGAACAACTTGTAAGTTGTTGTACTCTCTTGAATTTTCTGTTTTGAGGCAAGTTCTGATCATCCGCTCCCCTTCTTCATTTCACCTAGGAAAGAATATCTGTAACTTAAGGGACTTGACAGTGCAACAACCCCAGTAATACATATGCAAAACAGCTAAGTATACATTTTTTTGTTTATTTGAATTAAAAATAAAGCAAATGGAAGTTAATATATGCGATTTACTAGAAATAAGTTGTTTTCATATCAGATAATATTGTACCCTAATTAATAATTCAGCTAAGGTCTAGTGTTGACCTGTTTTTTTTATTGCATATTGTTATGACTCCACAGCATTATGACTGAAGAGAGCTATTGTGGGTCTTCCAAAATTCAAATGATGCTATAAATCTCCTTCAAACCAGTAATGTGTTAATTAAATAAATGTATTGTGCATGCCTTTTGAACATAGACATTCATTATTTTGCTTGATGAAGTGACCTTAGCCAGAATTTGCTAATGTCCAAAGGGGTAAGCTTGTGACCTCAGAAACGTGGTTAATTTTAATTAGTCAAAGACACGCTCAGGCTCTCTGCAGCTTTGAAACATTTAAATTCAGTTTTGATGGCATTATTCTCAGGGAGCATGAAACAGATGCACATAATTCTTGTTAGCATATTACTTGAAGTTGACTTCAAACATGTGTTCGTTGTTAATTGTTAGGCTGTTTGCATCCATTGGGAATCCAGCCTGCCAATTTTTTTTTTAAATATTATTACTACTACTATTACTGTTTGTAACTCACACCTAGGAGCCTGTGTCATGTGGTGGGCCCTTTTTATGTTAAGGCCTGTTTGGAAAAGTCTTTGCTGAAACAAGTTTATAGAATAAGCCTTGGCATTTCTTGCTTGGTTTTGTCTTACAAAAGACTGACTGACTTAAAGGAGTTGCATCTTAATTTTATTTCTAGTTCCCGCTTTGATTATTTTCTTTTCTATTCTGTTTGCAAAACAAGGGTGGTGGCCATCCGAGTGTATTCTTGCAAATTCTGATGGGAGCATGATGGTGACCTGCTGAGCACAGCTGTCGGCTTTGAGGTCCTGTCTTGAGGATGGCACTTTGCCTGAATGGAGGATCTCAGATTTTGGCACTTTGTAATGGGAAGCACATCTCTCGTTTGAGTAATGTTCCTTTTTTTCTTTTGTACTTAAATGTAAGATCATGAATGTTGGCCTAAATTGCAATACTAGGTAGTATTGTGTATGTTCAGGTATGTGCAAAGCTGAAAGTAACTCATTAGTAATCCTTTTTAAATTGCTACTAGGCTGGGACAAGTTTTTTCTTTCAACAGGGAAGGACTGGAGGAAAAAAAAAAAAGTTGTGTGTATAGGAGTAGTGTCCTGTACTTAAAGCTTTATTGCAGTTCAGTGAGTTCAGTGGACCCCGATGGGCCTAAAAGGTGCAAGTGGGATCAGAACCAAGGCGGTCATGACCAGGTCACCTCCCATATATTTATGCTCCCGTTTCTCTCGGGTACTTAAGCGTCTTTACGAGGCATTTGTATCGCAACACTGATGCAAAAAGATCTATTTTAAAATTGTTTTCTTGGGTGTGGTTTCTACTGCTTTGTTTTTTTCTGCCCCTATCCTGTTAAGTCTCTTTTCCCAAACAGTAGTCTTAGAAACTGCCAAAATGTCGGGCATTGATCTGAGAGCAGCCTGCCCAGGTACTTGAACAATATTTTGCTTGCTCTGCTCTACCTTGTCAAGAACTGAAGTCAGGAGGAGTAACTTTATGATTCTCATTGTGACTAGTTAAATACTATAACTGAGAGGGGAAAAAAAGGATATTAAAATGGAAGTTGAACAGAATGTTAACCTGGAAGAGAATCTTTACTTATTAATACCTTGAGAATATTTTTTTTAAATCTGAGATTAAATAGTTTTACTTCTACATCTAAAAAATAAAGATTCAAGAAGAATTAGCATGTTGATATCTAACGATCTGTTTTAAACTACTGTGCACCAATTCATTGTCCAAGTGTGCACTTTTTCACCAAAATGGTCCTAGCAGAAATGGATTCCAGGTGACTCTGCAGTTTTCTGATTTACTTCCAAGCCTCTGAAGACAAGAAACGCTCTAAATAATCCTATGCCAGATGAGCATGCTTCCTCCTGCATAGTCCCCACTGATTTACCTATTCTTGGTTATTTTATCTTACATCAATATTATGATGTCCCAACTGTGTGGGATTTTTACCTAGATGAAGATCCTGGGGATTTCTGGCTTGTGGTGCAATAGTAGTTCATTAATTCCCCAGTGTAGTCGGTAGCTAGTATATTTCCGATGAATACTTTTTATGCAAGGGTGAAGGTTAAGCTTTTATGGTTATTTGGTGTCATACCATTGCAAGACAATTTTCTTGCTGAGATGGTGTTGAAAGGATTGGCTGAGCATAGCTCTGCAGCCGTGCTTTGTCAGGCTGGAGCCCTAATTTGCAATCTTGGCTGTAGTTCCCTTCCTCCCAAGTGTGGAAGGAGCTGTAAAGTTAGCAGTCAGTTCTCTGCAAAATCTACCTACCTCGTGAAAATGTTGGAAAACATTCTTGGGGTGATAGTGTGTGTTAACACCTCTTTAGCTGGGCAGAAATACGTTATGCAGCCAGTTTCTCCTGCAGCTCTAAAGTGATTCATGCTCCATGTGGCACTTGGTCTTGAATGCTTTCATTATGTGTTTTTATTTCTTTGTAATGTTCTTACTAAGTGTAGACAAGAGAGGCTTGAATTTGGTTGTTTTCTCAATGACTTAAGTTGGATTCAAAATCCAGTAAGATGTGGCACTTGCAGTAAACAAGTTTGAGGAGAAAAGATGGCACCTGAGTTTGTTGGGTCCAGTAACTGGGAACCTGGAGCTTGGGCAAGTCTGGCACCTGGGCTTGCTTGTGCCATGCTGCGGTCTCCTCCCTGCGTGCAAGTACTGGTCACTTCCTCACGTTTTTAGACCTCTTTAGAGTCCAGTCAATAAAATAGCGAAGCTGTACAGTAAAGGTTTGGAAGTTTTGATCAGGACATTGGAGTGCATTTGAGGGTATCTTTTGCGCCTCATGTGCATGTGAAGGTTTACAGACAGTACAGGCAAACTATGCCCACCTATTTAAAAGTAAGTATGTACCTAACATATTTCATCAGGTAATGAGCCAGATGAGGTGCTACTTCCTGCAAAATCTGCAGCTGAATTGCTTTAAATAAGGAAGGTGGATATTATTGTTGCTCTGATAGCAAACCCCACATTTCTGTAAACACAATTTTGAACTCCCGAGTAGAATGTGCAGCCCCTGAAGGCCTGTACTCGTACTCGAGAAAGGGAAGTGAACTGTTGTGGGGTTAACTTGATAGCCTAAGGTAGGAAGGCTGGTAGACTGCTGCGTGTTGGTCACCTGATTAAAATCATGCCTGCTCTCCTAAGGATTTGAGTTCGTGGCAGCGTACCCAGTAAAGGTGATGTGGCAGGTACTTCTCTAGCTGTGGTTTCCCGGTGTTTTGGTAAACTTCACTTCATAAACTTCACTTCGATTACTGCTGTTTGTCTCTGCAGCAACTGTGCTTCATAAATGATCAGCAGAGGAAATACTTCAGGCTTCTGTTGTAAGAGGAGACTTGCACTTGTTTCTCTCAAAGTACATTGTTAAGGTAGACAACTATACTTGCAGTTGTTTTAGAAATAGGGAAATGGAGGTGGGATGTGCTCTAAGTCATAAAAGATAGTGGCAGAGATGAGGCCATCTTTCTGCTGAATCCAGCATTTAAAGGGCTTTATATAACAAGTTGAGAACGTAGAGATTCGCTATTCCCACCTCTCCCCGTGCTTATCACAGGTTGTAGTGTGTCCATATATGATGGTGTCTCACATGGTAGTGAGCTCATGACTCTGCTGCGACGTGCTTCTTCACACTGCAAGGCAGAGACCCGTGCATTTCAGTCTGTTTTGTCTAAATGGCCATGAGACCTCCTCAGATAAGCACCTGACTGTTGCTTTGTCTGCTCTGCTTCTGTTGGATTTTACTGGGGCCCGAGGCAGCCCTGCAGTGGGAGGGGAGCTCTTCCTGCTGACCGCAGCCCTTTTCCCTGGGCCAGCCGTGTTATGCCCCCCAACAAAGTGGATCAAAGCAGCGGTCTCCTCTGCTCTCACCTCCCGGCTCATCCCATCCGAGTGGGGAGTCCTCTGCTCCCTGGACTGCTTCTGGGGTGATTACAGGAACATCCCTCTTGCCGTAAGAGGTCAGAGTGGCAGCGTGGTGGCTTCACACTGGAGCTGCCTAAGCTTCACCATGCTGCACTCTCAAAGGGTTAGGGGGAGAAAATATGAAATAAAGGCTTGTGGGTTGTGGTAAGGACGGGGAATTACTGTCATGGGCAGAACAGACTGAGCATAAGGGCGGTAAATGCAATTGATTGCCTATTGCTAACAGACTAAAGCAGTGAGAACTAAAAGCAAACTAAAACCATCTTCATCCTCATCCACCCTCTTCTACCTTGTACCCCTGAGCAGTGCTGGGGAACGGGGGCTGCCGTGGGTCCATAAGGGTATTGATGGGTAACAGGCTGAGGCACTTGCAGTACTAGCAGTGCTCCCTGTTTGCTGAATTAGTAGATACTGCCAAGAACAATCAATCAAACAAAACCCCCACGAAAACAGACAATAAAAAACACAACAGAAACACTGTTGGGGCTGGGGTGAGGGTACCGTCCAACAAGACCTCTCCATTTTAACTCCATGGCTACCTTCTGTTCTGAACAGTGGCACCCACACCTCTTAGCCGGGTGGGAAGAAAGCACCAGACTGCAGAGGAGGCAGCATGGGCCTTCCTCGAAGGCTCAAGTTGACCTGTGGAGACATCGCACCACTTTATTCATTGTGCTCTGTCGTGTGTGACCAGAGATGTGTTGTGTGATCTGTCAGATGACAAAATAGCTGCTCAAGGGATGTGCTGGCTGGGATCTCCACCCATGTGCTTTCTGCAGGAGGCAGAAGTACCAAGTGTTGATCTGTTTAAACCATCCTATATCTAGGAGGCAATTGAGTGACTCTGGGATGTGGTTTGGCTGCTGCACAAGAGAGCCGCTGAAGACATGGCTTGCTTTGTTTATTTTATTTCATAAACAGACTTCTGGGGGCACGGTAGACTTTGAAAGACCTTTTCCCCTCCTCCTTCCCTGCAGAAGAAAAAAGTTTCTCTTACCCATACTGCTTGAGGCCCATATTTCAAAATGACACATTGGTACCAAAGATTGTAGAGCAGAGCACATCGCTCATGATGCATTGCTCCCTATCCACATAATTCCTCCACTTTATGATCAAAATAAAACACTTGAAATATGTTCTACTCTGCTGGGTGGGAGAGAGAACAAAATGCTGGAGGGGAACCTTTAAGTAGTATCTCTCTGGACTTATTTATAAGATTGCACTATTTCTTTCCCCCAACCCTTTCCCTGTTTCTCCTCCTCCTTTCCTTCAAATATTCTGACTGGTGCTGACAGAAATGATTATAGCTTATGAGTGATAATATAATTCAGTTTCCCTCAAGGAGAGATGCTATCAGAGAAGGTTTTTTTTAAAATATACTGGTTGAAAAGAGCCATCTTTCTTCCTAGAAGAACAGTTATTAATCTCTTACTAGTACATTTTCATATCGTTTTGGACATTTATTTCCATGCTGTGATATTATAAAACCAGGCATTTGTGTCAGTTTTGATGCAGTGCAACATGCTGGAACATGAAAAGGCGTAATTACCACTGTGGTCATTTGAATTGCTAACCAGATCCTGACATTTTCAAATCGGACCAATTTCTTAGTGATCCAGAAGTGAGCCTGGGTGCTGTATGAGCTGCATGTCAATTAGGCAGCTCAACATTTAAAAAGGGAGCGCGGAGCACTCGCATCCCCAGAGCATTGCTCAAATGAAGGAGTGCTTTGCCAGTTTTCTATTGCTTCTCTAGATGAAATGTTTTGCTTGTGAGTTTTTTGATAAAATTGTAGGTAATTGTTAATTTTGATACATCTAAAATGTTTCAGAAGGTCTCCTTAAGGAAATTTTTCTTCAGCTCTAACTTTTTTTAAATGGATATCATCATAGCAAGCTGCTGCGAGATAGTTTGAATGCTGTGCACCTTCATGTGTGCGAGCTGTTGGAGCTCCTGAGGATTTGTTGTGGAAGCTGTTCTCTGGGCCCTGTTCATCTCTGTGTGTGGTCAAGCTTCGTAACTTGAGCATCCGAGGTGACTGGGGAGCTTCATGCTAGCTGGTGGCTGCCCTTGTCTGTGCTTCTGGGTGCTGCTGGCACTTTGCTGGTGGGTGTTGCACAGAGAGGTCGTCTTGTTACAGCTCTGCTGGTTGGCAGGAGGCGAGGTAACTGTGCAGAGCCACAGTGAGAGAAATGCTCTGGTCTGTGGCCTTCACAAGTACGGGGTGTGACACCCTGTGACATCAAAGGCTTGTCTGCAAGGGTAATCCAGAGGCCCCCAGCACCCTGTGTCCTTCCAGCCTTCTAGACCCATGGAATATAGCTAATAAGTAATGGTGTGTCTTAGACCTGAAGCTAAAGAGAACAGTACGGGAATCATCCTGTAAGTGTAAGAAAATGAGAAGAAAGAATGTTTATGTGCGTTGTGTGGAGCAAAAGCAGTGGTTGCAAAAACATCTCTGTTAGTTCAGTAACAATACTGGCCAACATAAGGACAGAAAGCGTAGAACATCCCAAGTGTTCTGAATTGAAATACTTTTATAGGGTTACTTATTTTTTTCTCTCACTTTCATGGAGAGGTTTATAATAAATATCTGAAGAGTCTGGACAACCCCCTCCCCCCCCCATTTTTTTCTTTGAGAAGTGCCAAAGTCCCACAAGGAAAAGGTGAATTTTTAGTTTAGTCTGGGGAGGTGTGGTGTTCTTTTCCTTGTGTGGACAAAATCATCATTTTCCGTAAGCTGTGGATCTGCTTATTGAGTCAAGAAGAGAAAGGAAGATGACAGAAACCAGCTGCAGGCTTCTTTTAAAGATCAGACTTCAACCTTTCATATACAGGGATTTCACCTTTCGTGCCTGAAAATACCAGATTTGCATATCTGTCATAATGGTTTTTTGTACTGAACTATGAAAGTATAGCTGTAGACAAATGAAGCTAAAACTTGGCTTAAATTAATGGTTGTTTTCTTCATGACTCTTTGTGTCTTAGAGGATTGAGAGAAGTGTTTTAATTTTTGTGGAAGTATTTGAAATACAGATTTGTTTATTTTTATCCCTGGCGTGCAGTGCAGCGGTTGCTGGTATATTAGTCGTCAAAGCTATCCTTCCTGAGTTCTGTCCTTCTCAAAGGGAGTCTTTGTATCTCCTTGAATCTCACGGGAATTTTGGTATGACTGAAGCTTGTTGACAGCGTTATGTTGTGTGGTATTTAATGCAGTCTTCTAGGAAGCAGAGTTGATCTTGAGAACCCAGATAATTTGGGCATGTTGTGCTTTGCAGTCAAGTTGCCAGTGGATAATTTCCATGCAACAGATGTGTTTGATTATGGCAACCTGGGGCATGAAATTACTCCTAACTCTAAAACTGGCGGCTTCAGTACAGCACGGGGCTGTGCAGCTCTTGCCACTGCAGAGCTGTCTAGACACCTCACCCAGGGAGCCAGGCCCCCAGGTAGAAAGCACCGTATGTGTGTGTAACAAAAACTCTCTGCCAGACTGAAACAGGTTTAAAAATACAATTTAATGCACATTGGTAGTCCCAAGAAGCAAGTCTGTTCTGATTGTGAAACTCCTGGGGGGTGGGATTGGAATCTGTGTGGCAAATAAGACAGTGTGCGCGGTTATGGATTGCCCTCTTAGAGAGACACGCAAGAAGAAGGGAAAGCAGTCTGTGCAGCCCAGCGTGGGGCACAGCTATTGCCTGTACGCTGGTTGCGTGAGTGATAGCGGGCTTAGGATGAGAAGTATGTGTGGTGCAAGAGTTGAGACTGGGATTTTGTAACCAGCTGTCCCTGGTCTGCTTGACCTTCCCCCAGAATTCTGTGGGTGGTTTTTCATTTTAATGAAAAACGTAGGGAAATGGCTAATGATCTCTGTGGCTGAATCTGTGAAGTCCAAAGCATGAAGCAATTAGACAACTTGTTGGTATTTGTCCTGTGGCTTGTTCCATAAAGTGCATCATGTCAGAGCATCTCAGCTGCTTCTGCAAATGCTTTCATAGCCACGGACTACTTGTATATGCAGTGCTACTCTCTAGAATGAGCATTGTGCTCTTTTTACTGAAGAACAAATACCACGTTTCCTTAGGGCATGACTGCAGATGGGATTATGTGTGCGTGTCTATAACATGGCATGCATTCTCCAGATATAATTGGTATCATATTATTAAATTGGAGTCCAATTTCTGGGGCATTTTAGAGATATGCTTGAGAGCATTGCCATAGATTTGTGCTTCAAGCCAGCCAGAATAGCAAACTGTTAGGATACTGCCCTAGTCTGGAGGTGAGGTAAAGGCTTGTGGACAGAGCACTGCCATCCGCTGCTCATTCCCTCCTTTGTCTGATGGGGCAAAGTGAACTTCTCCTCCCTTGTGGAGGCACTCTGGCCCCATGTCATCTTTCCATCAACAAGCCATGTCACCTGCAATGACAGCAGTGACATCAGTAAGTAGCTTGCAGGGACGCAAGAAAGCATTGCACTGAACGAAACTTGTCAGCTTTAATTAGGGGTCTTGAAAGCCTGTAGGTATAAACAGACAAATAAGCTGGTAGAATTAAAAACAGATGTTAGAACTTAACTCCTTTAATAACAACATCCCCTGCCTCGTCCCCATTAAAAATAAATAAATAAAAATCTTATGTCAGTTAATGCCCAATTCTATTTATACATTTCTCATTTACATGCAGATTTAGCATAATGCATTCAGGAAGACAACATGCTTTTTATTTGAACATAGATGACTGTTAGGTTTTCTCAAATCTCTGTTCTTCTTCCTAGCCACTTGTCCAGGTAGAAGGGACTTAAGAACTGACCAGGTCATATCTCAAACTCCATGAACTCCAGATTGTCCAAAAGAGCAAATAAAATTTGTAGTAAAATCCTACAGAAATGTCACCTGGATTACTAGAGGGTACACTGAAGACTCTTAATGCAAAACTCCTTCAGTGCTTAGAAAGATGAGGAACCCCTTCCAGGTGCAGTGTTTTCCAGGGTCCCTGTGCCTTTCCAAAGCAAGCTGTTAATCGTGACCATATGCAGCTGTGAAAACGAAGCAGGCACAGCTCTGGTCTAAACAGTGGGATTGCGCAGCCCCTGCCCATGGCCGTGGCAGATGATGTATAACACGTGCTAAGCCAGCTATTAATGAAGAGGAGGAGAGGAAAGGTACCATGGCTCCCTTTGCTCTCAGGTAAATCTACATCCCCTTGAGTTTGTCTTTGCAATTTCTAGTTGCAAAATGCCATGTGTTGCTCTAAGCCTACAGAGCACGAGCAAACTGTAGTCTTCATCTCCAGACTCTGAACTTAGGCTAGAGCTGCACTGTGTCTTGGGAGGAGGTCCATGGAAGTGAACAGTGTCTTGACCAAAAGGCTTCTTCAGTAAACCTGACTTGGAGATGTGCAAATGCTTTCCAATTGACTTTGTTTTTTAGCAGATTAATCCAAGGTTCAACAGCCTGTGGCAGGGATGCCAGACAGAGCACCTCGGTGAATTCTGAGTGGTGTTTGGCAAGGCTGCCACATTTTGAGAGGAGAAACAAACGTGAGAAATAGGGTCTTCCACTACTGCGTCCTGCTGAGTTGCAGACATGGCCGGAGCAGAATCCCCGTGGTACACAAGAGGTGGCAGTTGAGCAGCAACTTTCCTCTGAGAGGCAGCCTCTGCAGGCTCCTGTAACTGTCTCTTGGCTTAATGCTGAAAATGGAAAGAGAAAATACAGCCTGGCATGGGTCTTCTGAAGCAGAATGCAGCATGTTTGAGTGGTGGGAACACAGCTCAGAGCACAGCTTTTCCCGTCAGCTTCCTTAATGGGTTCACATCTTTGGGAACTTTTTTAAACATAAGTTTTCCTTTTGGTATGTACCAAGACAGAAAAATCAGTCTCTGATGTAACTGCTATTGCCATTTGTAAGTGATGTATTTCTCTGGATGAAATATTTCTTGTCAGACTTCCCTGTTGGACTTTGCTGGCACCTGAGGACTGAGCAGTGAGCATGGGTGTTCTTCATGATGACTAATTGGAAGGCACTCTTTCAACTATTAGTCATTGTTTTTCCTGCAGGCTAGGCCTGTATTTATGATGTAAGCTGTAAATGCTCCAATAAATTACAGATAGGCATGTAACTGTTTAAATCCATGTGCTTGGATGAGAGGCAAGACTGGAAAAATAAGAGCAATTCTTGATCTATTCTGATCTTCACAGTGAGTGATTGTCAAGGTTAAAAGTACCTTCACAGATTTTTATTCAGTTTTTATATTACTTGCTTGATGTAGAATGTAGGTGGCAAAACAGAAGAGAGTTGTGGTGAGGTCTCAGGTTATGACTTAACTGCTTCATCGGAGTATGCAATGGGACGTGTGTAGTACTATGATGTAAAGATAAGAGTATGTGTTAAATAGATTGACTATGTGGTTTGAGGGCATATCTTCCGTTTTTATGTATTGAGCTTGCTGATGCTCACAGCTCAATAAGATGTGATTAGTCTCCCAATCGTTAATATGGTACTACTGTAAAACATTGCTCCTGTTTCTATTCATTTTACTGAACTATGTCATGCTGAAAGCAGAATAACGGGCAGTTATAACTGAAATCAATAGCTATTGTTTCTTTTTTTCCTACAGCATTAATATGGGAAAAAAATAAACATAGGGAGTATAGATTTCTTCTGAGAATTAGGAGAGTAGAAGTCGGTCACAGAAGATGTGGGTGTATGAAAGATGACCATGTTTGTATTGAAATGAGTCTTCTACACTTTCTCTCCAGTTCGTATGCACATAAAACTTGAAAGTACAGAGGAGAACGTATAGGAACATTGCGTGGGGACCTCAGAGACGGTGAGCTAAGATCTGCATCACCTGGGTTCTGGTGAGCAGGGCTTACTGGAGTGGTGCAACCCTGTCTCAGCAGGCTGATGGATTTTTCCCTCAGATGCATTGCTTCAAGCTGAACTAGCAGTTTGATAACTCCGCTTTTTGAAGACATTTGTCATGGTTGAAGGTCTTGCTGTCTGACAGCAAAAACAACAACCTACTCCTCCACCAAAATCCCCCACACCCAACAAGAAAAACCCCAAAGAAACAAAAGCACAAGCACCCTGAGGAGATGTTGGTATGGGTGATTTAATATAGACATGGTTCTGCTCCTAAAATGGCTTCCGTTGTTATCTGGCTGTAATGGGCCTGAGGCTTTCAGTGTTTGGAGTCTGAAACTAGATGTATTGAAATTAAGAAATTGGTATAAAATCCTGTTGTTGAAGGTGAGTAACTCTTGGATCAACATCCATATTGTGGGGGGATCCTTCACTGAGGAGTTTATTTCTAAAAGAAATAGTCAAGCTCAGCTGGAAGTTTTGCTCCTGCTACACAAATGCACTGCTGAAGTTGTGTGTCACACTGAGTAGCAAGACTTTGTTCTCTCATGTCCTTAAGATCTGTGACTTTATCCTTTTTTCTTGTTTTCCATTGCAGTGATCTTTTCAGCAAGGAGTAGATTGGAGGGTGGGAGCCCAAAGGTAATTTTCTCTGCTTTTCCTTCATGGGAGGCATTGCATCTTCAGCTGCCAGTAGCAAGCTCTCTACCAGCAGCCCTTCGAACAAAGAAACTCCAAGCCCATCAGCTGCAGGGTTGGATTCAGGCAGCAAATGATGAATCACCACCCAAATGAGGCAGTGAGGTGACTGCAGCTTTCCTGTTTGCTGTGAGAACTTTCTGTTAAGCAGTTGTATCCATCTTTTCACTGGACAATGTTTCCCATTTTCCCCCCTGTTATTTAGAATTCAAAGATCAATCATTGTGCTACTGTCCAATGTGTTGGTAGAGCCTTACCTAAAACGTAGTGCAAAAACTCTGAGCTGCCATTCAAGAATCATAAAATCACAGAATCATTTAGGTTGGGAAAGGCCTGTAAGGCCATCTGGTCCAACCTTTAACCTAGCACTGCCAAGTCCACCATTAAACGATGTCACTAAGCTCTACATCTACACTTTTTTTGAAGATCTGCAGGGATGGTGACTCAACCACTTCCCTGGGCAGCCTGTTCCAATAGCTCACAACCCTTTCAGTGAAGAATTTTTTCCTAATATCCAACCTAAATCTCCCCTGGTGCAACTTAAGGCCAAAGAAAGATGAATTTGCACGCGGACTGGGTGAAAAGAGCTCCAGGAATGACATGGGGAATGAAGAGCTTCCAACAGGCAGAACAAGCGAGCTCATGAGTCTGCTGTATGGCACTGAGGGCTCTGAAAGAATGCTCTTGGATGAATTGGTTTCTATCTTGCCAGTCTGTTCTCTCAGTGAAGTCTATATATTTCAAAACAAAAACCAAAAAACCCCACCATCCAAACCAACAAAAACCATAACAACAACTACTTGTTTAAACGTCTGAAGAACATCCTATAGTGATAAATACATAGCTAACTTTGCAAAAGCAGGCAAGGCCAGAAAAGCCTATCTGGATCTGGGTTTACACACTGGTGTCCCCTCCACACCATGTTTTCTGGTCATGTTGGCAAAAAATTATTCTTCTTCTTTGTGAAATGCAAAGCACTAGAAATAATCCTTGCTGGATTGTTCTTGGCTGGTGATGCTGAAAGCTTTATTTCCCTGTAGTTGGTACAATTTTGCTGCCAGCTTGCTATTCGGGTTTCTGTGTTTCTCATTCAATTTTGAGGAGTCTAATACCAAGGAATGCAGAGAACAGGATTGGGACTTCAGATTCAAAGAAAATGGTTGCGAGGGGAAAAAGAGGCTGTTTCCAATTGAACCTAAAATACTGGGAAGTTTTTTGTTGTTTTTCATTTTTAATAGTTGATGAATTCCTTTGTCTGTTCTTCCAACATTGTCTGGGTTTTCTTGTTGTTTAATTTATTTAATAGCAATAGTTTCAAAATCAATAAGACATGAGAGAGAGCAAAACCAAAAACCCAAGCTTGTGCCTCCTTGGCAGAGAGCTCTCTGCTACACATCTGCTAGTTGAAACTTGAGACAACAGCTCTGTGTTCACGCTCAGAGCCTGGAACTTGAGCTGGTGTCTGTTTATGTGGAAGGGAATCTTGCCACGAGTTCACTGGGCTGTACTTTACACTGTAGCAGTGGTTTGTCAGTCAGAAATTGGAACCCCCCCCGTGTTTTTATAGAGTTCAGCTAGATCATCCATTCATTTTGCACTTAGAAATGCAACCACGTTAGTTCCTGAAACATTCAGCCCATATTTTAGAAAACACATTTCTGTTTGCATTTGACTGCATGTAGACACAGCTATCCCTTCTGTAACAAAGTCTAGGTTATTGGTAACGATCAGAAAAAGAAAATTATTCTGTTTGGGAGTTTATTCCCTTAGTCTTGCAAGACCTAGCTTTTCTTTGTGGTTTTAAGACTTGCAAGTTTAATGTTACTAATGATGGAAAACTGGATCTTGTTTTTTTTTTGTTCATGTAGAGGGTGATGTCCACTCTGTGGGCAAAGCGGCAGCCCCACACATCTTTTGGTGGTGCAGACCACCTGGAGCTCTCCCTGTAGCCTGATGATTTGACTCATTGGCTTGCAGGTAGACTTCTGACTTGGCAAACTTGACATTACACCAGCCATGGTGTGGTGACTCCAGTGGGAATGCCCAGAAGGCTGCCTTCTGATAGAAGAGTTTGTAGTGTGTTAAAAACAACTGAATAAAAATATCTGATGCAAAAAATGTGGTGCTTGCATCAAGGAAGGCAAGATGATTACTTTCTCTAGGCTGTGGGAGAACACTAACATATGCCATCCTTACATCCAGTTAGATTGATGAATACCAGATGGAAGTCATGCAGAATGTTTTCTGCAGTATGCATAAGTGTTGCTGGCAGCTTTTCAGTTTTTGATATAGCAAAAGACAGTTGTGTTTGCTTTAGTGAGTTGAGATAAATGCCTGCAGACTCCAAAATCTAAGAGAAGCACTGCAACTCTAAAAGTTACCAGTGATCTTTCATTTAATGTTGAATCACAACTGTATTAATGCAAGTGCTCCATGTAGACAGTCTCTTAGTAGCAATTAGTGCAGATAAGTAGCTCTTTTGCACAACTTTAATTTTCATGAATTTTTATTTAAATCTGAGATGTACGTCCTGTTTTTCCTTTAATAACCAGAGATTCATGTTGAAATATTCACTAAACAGCCTTTCATGAATAACGTATGACTGTGGAGTTTCACATTCTTCTATTTTCCCCAGCACTTTGTCCATCTTGTCCATTTGGGTCTTGCAGCTGCATTTAATCTGCATCAGTGGAGTCTTGTCAATTGTACCCTAAAACAATGAGCCGTGCAGTGCCAGCATAGTCTTCTTGTGTGCATGCTCCTGACTGCATTGCTGACTGTGTTCAATTACTAAATGTCTTCTGGCTAACAGTAACAGATCGTTTGAGATACTATAGAGTGTTCATCCCCTGAAATATCCGAGCATACAGCTGTTGAATTTTGGCACTGTGTTTTTATGATCTACATCGGTGGTTTACTTTCAGGGGACTTAACTGGCTTTGTTATTTTGTGATTTCTAGTTTTTAAGCTAATGGTCTGCAGCAGTTTGTCCTCTCAGAACTACAGAAGGGATCTCCTGAGTCCTTCTGGCCCAGCCCCGTCTCCAGCAGCGCCACCCAGAGCAGGGTGCCCAGGACCTTGCCCAGGTGGCTTTTGAAGATCACCAAGGAGGAGACTGCAGCACCTCTCAGGGCAGCCTGTGCCAGTGCTTGGTCACTGCACAGCACAGAACTGCTTCTTGATGTCCAGAGGGAACCTCCTGTGTGCCAAATGTCTTCTGTAATGTTAGCCTGTGATCTGGGTCTGGTGTGGCTGTGATTTCTGTGGGGACATTGTTTGTTTCCACCCACCCCCATGTGTGACTGTTTGATATAATTCAGTTGAGACCAGTTTGACAATTTCAGGTGAGACCAGAAATAAAAACAATGGAAATCTGTACTGATAAGCTGCTACATAAACCAGCTGTTGTGGCCGAGCTGTGCAGAGGTTCAGAAAAGGCTGTGAACCGTGCAGTGGTGGCAGGGTTTGGGAGAGGAGGCACAATGCGATGTCCGTAGCATGTTTCCTTTGGGAAAAGGGAGCAAGACTGTAATCGATGGCTGCAAACGTTTATTCTGGCTGCGGAGCTGCAAACTGCCTTTGGTTGCTGAGAGCAGCACGGTCTCCCAAGATGGGGGAGTACGTATTGCCTCCCCCAGTTAGCAGCTCCAGCTGGTTCTCTTCTGCCTTTGTCATGGAAGAATGGAGTTGCTGCTGATAGAGGAGACTGCACAAAAGTAGCGGGGCCAAATAAAGGACAGAGTAGAGCAAATACGTTAGAATGAGTTTGTGAAACATGATGAAATGACTTTCCCACAAGGTGCCCAGAGGAATAGCATAATGGAGCTGGTTGTGAATTTTTCAGTGATTTTTTTTCTTCAAGAAAATGCTGGTTTCTCAAAACGGGGAAATATTTTCTTGAAGCATATTGGTGCAGTTAAAAACCTTCTAAGGAGGGTTCTTAGTCTGAGTGTTCCGAACATGGGAGATGTACCTCTGTAACAGGTCAAAACCTGCTGGTTGGAGTGCTCAAGGGTGGAAGCCAGCCATCCGCGAGTCCTTGCTTTGCTGTGTTGAAACAGTCGGTGAGTCCAGCCAGAGGCAGCAGTGCTCGCAGCTGCTGACAGGGTTACTGTCCTTGGCACCTTTTTGCTCCCCAGGGGCCAGGTAGTAGAGCCATTTCTGAGCCCATCACTTAGATGCTACATTTCACAGCAAGGAAATCGATGATGTTTTCTTTAAAAATCATTTGGTAAATGCCCCACTGCAACTTCATTAGCCACTGAAAGCCGTGCAATCCCCACTCATCAGTACGAGTCCTCTGTGATTAAGGTCCATTACATTCTGATGCCTGGGCTGTTTTGCAGTGATTCAGTGCTGCTAGGTGTTACTGCACTGTGCTGTGTTCCCTGCGCTGCAGGAGCTCTTCTAGCATGTCAAGTTAGGAAAGCAAAGGAAGTCTGAACAGGTTAAAATCCTCATCAGGCCTTTAGAAGCAGCCGTGGACTAGAAGGATCTGATATTTCAGGCGTTCCCCGGAAAGATACCAGAAGCCTCTTTGGATTTGCTGTGTTGTAGGAAACCTTAACTCCACTCACCTGTGGCCTGCAGGAAAACTTGAGAGGCCAAACTACTTCTGACCTACGTGTCTCACATGTATAAACTGCTTCTCTTCACGTTGTCTCCAGCTCTGTACAGCACTGCCTCTGTGCATCCCCCTCTTTTAAGCAGTAGCATGCAAAGCTCAGGTATTGCCTAACTTTACTTTTTTGTGGGAAGTGTGGAGGGGGCAACATGAGTTGTGAATGCAAGAGAGACAGCTTGCTTCACCTGCTTTATGTGGAGAATGGGCATATCCAGGTGGACCTGCAGCTTAAAATGAATGTTATTTAAAAACTCTTGAGAATATGAACAGTGTGTTTGCGAGGAAGTTCTGAGGGCTGAATCCTGTGGTTCACCACTGAAATTGCGTTTTGCCCTGTTAAAAGTAATACCTGTTCTGTAGCTTTACTTAAGTAATACTTGTGTCTAAATCCTTTGGATGACTTCAGAAACTCAGTATCTGTTTGTGCGGTTTCACAGGGCTGTGTTGTATGCCCGTCCTCGACAGCCATGGAGGAGACTTGGTGCTGTCGGTGGTCCTGTTTCGCGTTCACCTGTTTTAGTCCCTAGTGCTACGCAGGGCTTGTAGGGGTACTGCAGAGTAAGTGCACACCGAGTACAGCACTGTAAGCGTGTCACCAAAGCTAGTGGCGGCCTGGACTGCAAAATCCACCTTGCACAACGTGTGCACAGCGTGGTGCTGGGAGAGGCTGTGGCAGAGGACCAAAGTTGAGGAGCCTGGTATGTGTCATGGCTGGAAGTAGAAGGCGGCCTTTGCAACATGCGTGGAGGACCCCGGACACCTTGGTGACAAGGTCTGCGGGCAGGGGAGGTGGATCCCTTTTCCTGGCTTCTCTGGATCCTAAACAGGAAAGGAGAGTGACTGAAAACCAGTAACCATGTGCAGTGTGCCTCGTGCGCTGCCGGCCTTGGTTAACTTCTTGATGCTAGCCCAAAAGCACAGGAACGCTGTGTAAATACACGGCGTGCTAAAGCTGAGGATGGGGGGTAGGTTGCAGTAGTTTCTCTCCTCTGGGTCCTGTTAGTGCAGGACCAGAAAATCCCCTGGTTGCTTTTCTGTGCCGTGATCTGCACGTGAGCGGTGTCGGTGTGAGTGGGAGAGAGGGAAGGGGGGAGGGCTGGGGAGCCAGGGTGCCAGGGCATGCTGTAGCAGGTAAAGCAGAGTGCAATTTCCGGGCCCCTGGGTGTGAAACGAGTTTTATCTTCTTACTTCCCAGCTTCATGCCAACCCTGCCTCTTCTTGCCAGCCCTGCCTGCCTTCAGCCCTCTTCTCTGGGCAAGAGCTCTCTTCTGCTCTTCTCCCATAGCAGGTGTATCGGGTCCCCGGGTTCCATGGAGAATGAGGCAGTGGATGGAGCCATTGCATCCAGCTTGGCTCCTACCTGTGACATGTACAGAAAAGGAAGGATTAGTGGAACTGGCCCTAGAAAGATGAGGAAAACAATGGTAAAACGGTAGAAGGAATACTGAACAAGTGACTTTTAAAATTTCTAAACATAATTACATGGAAGTTGTTACATTATAATGTCAGACCCTGTGAGATGCGGCGATAGATACTAAGATGTTTATACTCTGGTGATGATCTGGCAATAAGGACAAAAAGCAGTGCAGGCATTTGACCAGATGATGGTGCTGTGGTTTCACAAAAGTCTTCCCTACTGTAGTAAACCATTTTTTTTGACAAGGCTATTATTGAACTTTCATTCTAGCTAGATGCATCAGCAATGTTAGCCCTGCAGTGCTGTGTCACTTGGGACTCTGGGCCATGACTTGCAGTGATGTGGAAAGAAAACTGCTTCCTGCTCCACAGAGCAAGACCCACGGAGAAGAATGCCTGGTGCTGCAGCGTCAGTTCTTAAGGGGATTTGGAATAATCTTAACCTTTTGAATGCTCCGTACCACTGTGATGTGTGTATATGATCAGTTCCAGTATATGGGAAGAGTCCTGTGAAATGGTTTGGTACTCGCCCTTCGGCCTCTGCAAACCTTGGTGTGTCACATCCAAGTTATGTGTTAAGGACCATGGAAGTAAATAACCCTCAGAAGATGGTCAAGGTACAGCAACAGGAAGCAGTGCATGAGGAACACACATGGTATCTTTTGGTGGAAGCATCTCAGAGCAACTCAGATCCTACCATGATCATCAAAAGTATCCAAAGCAATTGGGAGCACAAGCCTCCTGGATTTTTCAGTGTGTTTGTTCCTAGGACCCTGAGCGACCATGTTATGTGGCTTAGCAAGCAGCTCATCAGCCCAACTTCAACAGCTGACCGCCTGCGTAGTCCTAGTCAGTAAATGTGGATGGTTTAACTGCCGTCCTGTGTCATTAGATTGTCATTGACAGTATTTTCTTTAGCAGTTTGAGAGCCCTTTGATGACGTTCGGTGATTGCCATCGTAATGCTTTTAGCAGAGCCAGGTGAAAGGCTGCATAAGCAGAGCGAGGTCCTAAATCGCTGTTTTTAGTTGATATGTGTAGGCATGTGAGGCTCAGTTTATGCCTATGAGGCTTGCTCACTGTTTTTGTCTGATTTTTAAATACTGAGCAGTGAGCAGTGTCAGAACACTGCAGGTAATTAAGGATATTGCAGTCTCCCTGTGTACCGTACTTGGGTATCTCAGCAGTAACTTAAATTTCCCAGCAAAGCTTTTTGCATCCCTGCTGAATTCCTTTTACTGCCTTTAGGGGTTTATCTGTGAGCACTCACGGCTTGTTTAAAATATCTCAAGCAAAGTTGACTGTAAAGAATCGCTAGTATCCAGGGAATTGTTTCAAAGGCTGTAGTTTAACAGTTGCAGAGGGGAGTTTATTCTCTTCTTTAAGACATAGTGCCACTGTAACAGGATAGCACTCAGTTAAGTACACTATCAAATGGTTTTGCCTAATTGGGTTTTTTATTTGATGGCTGGGGGAAACCTGCTAAGAGGAAGATTGTTGAATGCTTAGTTACTTTGTTTATCAGTTCATCAAATAACCTCGCTATTAAGAGTGTTCATTACCAGTCTTAATGAGTTCAGGGCTTGGGCAAAACGTGCTCCCTTCAGGTAGGTTTTCCTCAGTTACAACAGAACTGTGTTAAATTTTGGGTATTTTATGGTATCAAACAGGCATCACAAGAAGTTTTCTCTGGTTGTCTTTCAAACTTGTGATGGCTTTCATCCCTTTATTTTTTCCTTTTGAAATAAGGTGTTCACTATTTGGGTTGCTTAGCTTGTTGAAAACAGGTAGGATAGGACTGAGAGAGCAGATTCAAATTAGTGAATACAACCACAAGGTTATTTGCATTAATTTTGGCACGACCAAAAAGAGTTACCTAGTCCAGATTATAAGTGATCTTTAGTTACAATTAAAAAATTAAGTATTCTATTACAAGTGCTTTGCAAGTCAAACAGTACTTGCTGATTGTGATTTTATAGGTGTTGCCCTGTCCCAGCATGCGGAGGGCCTCTTCTGCCATATTCCTACATTGCTTGTGGGATCTGTATAGAATTCAAAGAAGTTTCAGAAATACGAGTTGAAACCTCACTCAGAGCTGGAGCTCAGTGTGGTGGCTGGAGCACCAGGAATAGCAGGTGCAATCATCAGCCCTACAGCAATCCTAAAAGAGCCTAAAGAGCAAAGCCAGTAGTGCTCAACATCTTCATTAGGGAATGTTGTTCTTTTAATAACACTGCCAATGTATGCATGTTTTCTGTCATTCCATACTGGAAGTCGTAGCAGTGATTTGCTGCGGACGGAAACGAGTGTTTTCTTTAATGTAAAACCCTGCAGGAAACTTCTGAACCAGCGGCTGATGCCTGCTGAGACGTGTCTGCAGTCATGCTGATTTAGCTTGGGTGTAACACGCTACGAGCTCTTCAGCATCTTGTTCTAGAAAGACATAGGGAAGCCAGGTTCTTAAATGGGAAAATTACAAGCAAAGACTGAACTGACGTGGTTATTGTAGGGTAGACTAAACCCCATGATCACACTGATCTTTCTACCTGTTGTAATTGGAATTAAGTTTGCCACGTACTGGAAAAGAACCAAGCAAGTGACTTCCGAGCAGCTGCGTGGCAAGTAACTATTTGCCTTGCATATGGAAATAAGCCATTTAGAGGTATACCTTAAATTACTGTCTAAAAGAGGTATGCCACTGGTAAATAAGGAAAAAGTGTACCATATATGCTAATAATAAATGAATGAGACCAGAGAAATGGCTGCTCTGATTTGTATATGACTGGAAACGCAGTTTCCAAGAATCACCTATTAACCTACAGGGGAGGTGATTTAAATAAAACCAGAATTTTACTGGTAATATCTTACAGTACCAGACAGTAAGACATGATGGATCGAGAACAGCAGCAAAGACTGAAGAAATTTTGCATGGAGGTGGGAAGAGAGAATAGTGGAAGAGGAGTTCTGCCCTGATACAAGGAATCAAGGCTGCTGACACATTCAGTGATGTAGCAGTGTGCAGGTGCTTTGTAATTTGTGCTGCGGCTGGCATAAGATGCATATTTTCAGACAAAGTTTTAAAGATATTTAATAAAGAAACCTTTAATTCACTTTTTGTTCTAATTGTCATGGGATTTATTCTTCCTCTGCTCAGAGTTTTCTAGCATCATTAAGTTTCCAAGCTGTGAAAAATCTGAATTATGAGAAGAGCCATCTTTAACGGCAGAACCCAAGGGTTTAGTTCAGCTTGGATTAACATCCAAAAAAGTGGGTGCTCGCTTGTTCAGATTTACAGTGTTGTAGTTCTGATGCAGAAATTGAATTCTTGCAGCACTGCAATTTCTTGCCAGATGATCCGGTGCTTCCCTCTCTCAAGGCTACAGACAAGACATAAGCTGTTTTTCTCCCTTCTGCTGCGCTAGTCCTAAATACAGTCTGGAAGTGGAAGCTGGAAATGCAAGAACAAATGGAGAAACAACGAGATGATGTTACTCAAATGTCAGAGGTCTTATAGAGGATTAAGCACGCTTTGTACATGCTTTTGTATTTAGGCCTCTAAACATTGAAAAGTGCTTTGCTCTGCTTAATTCAGCTGGTAGGTGCGATTTTCAGGAAAGGCATCTTCTGAGTTGCTACAAGAGTGTGCTCCAATTACTTTAATACCTAAAATAAGAGAACTAGAAAACACCTGACAGAAGCGTGCAGAAAGTCCATCTCAGCCAGTCACACATGGGAACACCAGCTCTCAGCACCACCCTTAGGACTTCGGTCAAGACGGAGGTGGCATACCTGATTCTGTACCGTAGCACTGCAGAGAGCACTGTGTGCTCCCAACAGCTGGGGTTTCTTGGTCATGCCACAGGACTGAACACACAGCTGGTATCCAGAGTTTGAGCAGGGGGTGTGAAGAGACGAAGGGTGGCAGCAAACGAGCGGTGCTGGTGGTGTTGCTGCTGGGGTGCCCAGGTGAATGCAGGCGTGTCTGCTGCTGCCTGGCAGTGGTCCCATGCTGATGGAAGTGTGGGGTGTGGGTCCCAGCAGCGGCCTTGCAAGCCCACCTGCGTGGCTCGCTGGCCTCCATACCACAGGCACGGTGCCCTGACTTTCCAAAAACCTTTGCTGCTGCTTTTTCTTGATGCCGCCACTGCTGCGGGTCCATAAGAAATTAGTTAATTTCTCTGCAGCTTGGGTGGTTCATCTGTAAAACACGGATAAATGTGCTGGCTTTGTAAAGTACTTTGGGTGCTGAAAGAAACGCAGGGTGCTGAGTGGCAGCTGGGGAAGTGCTGCAGCTTTCTGTTCAAGGAGTGTTGTTATTCTCTGCTCAAATGTAATATGCAGGACTTCTCCCATGAGGTTTTGAAATGCGGGAAGAAGGGAGGGGAGGTCTACTTCCCGGTGACTTGTGACTTCTACATAAAACATTTTCTCAGAACTAATTAAAACTTTGAGAAATCATCAGAACTTAAATGAATCAGTGCTGCGTAACTAACAGCTTATGTTAAAGGCTTTGAACAAATATCCACAATGCATCAGTAAACATGGAAATTACTTTTTCATGTCGGGATGTGTCTCACTACAATGCTGTGCATTGATAAAAGATTTCTCTGCTTGTGTAGCTTTCCATACTTTAAAATTTATTGGTTTACCTAACCTCTCTTTCGGGCTTTTTAATATATAGAGAAACACTCTTTAAAATGATTTACCAAGCAAAATTGACTGTGCTTCAGCAATAACTAGCAGTTAACAAACAGTGCCTAAATTAAGGGCTGAAACAAAGCTGGGACCAGTTATTTTTCAATCATGGCTGTTAAATTTGGTAATCTCCTTTAAAGGGGGTTATTGCAGCTATAAAATATTTTCCCATGGTTATGATGGCCGTTGTAGAGAAGATTCATGACTTGCACAACTTTTGTTGGGCAGTTTGCTCATGTGTTTTTTACCTGATACTGTAAAGTAAACCTCTGCTTGGAAAGGGAGAGGAGGGGAGAGGACTGGATCCAGCAGTGAGTATAATTAACATCACTGGCTCCTTTTTCAGTTTTTCACAAGCAATAACCCACTCTTGCCTTGTTTTTAACGGGCTTTTGGATCGTTTTGTACCTTCTGCCTGCAGTACACACACTAGCAAGCAGCGCTGTTTTGCCTGGTTGCAAGATGGCTGTGAGCCTCCAGCAGCTGGCTGGCGGAACCGCTGCACTTCCTCGGTGGGGAGAGGCTGATCTTCCTGGGTCTGGGGACTCAGCTGAGTCAATACAACTGGCTCATGCTCTGATGGCTTCCTGTTATGGATTCATGCTAGGTGGCCGTTGATGTCCTTACTTTGTACTGCGGGATGATACAGACTTTGAAGGACTCTGCAAATTCAGCATTCAGTAAGTGATGCTGTTTACAGCGCTGCAGTTCTACCTACCTGGGCTGTATGCGTCTAATCCTTCATTCCCTACAGACCCATGTGGACTTTTCAGAATCCGTTTATGGTTGCCATCACTTACTGGTTCTTTTGTGGTGCTTTTTGGTAGCTAAGGATGTTCTTTCTGTGTATGTAAGAGTGCAACTCCAGAACAAAATGTCTGCTGATGCCAAATCTCCGGTTTGAGCTGGCCACCCGTATGTGGGGGCATGAATGTTGCGTGCCTGTGTGATGGTTGCTGTCTTTGTTGCGTCTTCCAGACTGAATCAAAGGCCACCAAAAGAAGTGTGAACTGTCAGAGAAGAGGACAGGCCGTATTTCTTCAACAGGGAGTGTCACTGGTAATGGACCAGGGTGGATTTCTGTCTTGGCTCTTTCAAAACCAGTGTATTCTTGCGTAAACCTGAGGAAGCCAAGGATTAATGCAGCTTGTTCTTAACCAGTGCTGTATTGTATTGGCTTAATTTGTTAGGGTAATGGTGTCAGCCTCTAGTGAACACGGACGGTGTTAGTCCAGTGGTACGGGATGGACGCTGACTGCTGAGTTATGTTTTATGCATGTCACGTTGCTTCTATTTCCAGACCAGTGTTTTCTGCCCTCACAGCGGGGTGTTTTTGAGGCTGTCCTGGAAGCATTTAAAAGAATTCCAATGCTTTTGCAGGGATGGCGAATGATATCCTGGGTTAATGCAGCGATGAACTTGTATCACAACGTCACAGCATTTTAATGGGAACAAGAAGGGAGAGGTGGAGTGGGGCAGGAACTTCTGATGCTGGCTTTGCCACCGAGGAATACATGTTGTGTAACTAGACTCTGAAAATTAAATGTTCCGCTTCCGTGCTCTTCTTATTCAGCATCCCTTAATTAAAAGCCTCTTTCCTTTGGTTCATGGGTTCAAAACTGCTTAATGATGTTAAACAAACAAACATCTGACCAAATTTCTATCTACCAGATTAATTTTTAATAGCTTAATGAATAATGGCATATCATTAAGGGTAGATAGTGTGTTTAATCTCAAGTAAGACTTAGAGTGGAAACACAGAGTAAAAACGAGTGTCTTTCTGGGATATTGTGGATTTCAGCTTGTTTTAAAACAAACCAAAAAAAAGGCAAAAAATGGTGTATTTTTCTGTTTTTAAAAAATGTAGATTTTGTAACTGTTCTGCCACAAAACATGCATTCCTTTCCTAACTACCCTCTACACAAAAAAATGAAAACAAGCATGGGACAACCATATTTCTGAATGATGGAGCATAAGAGCTGAAAAGTATTCATACACTTCAAAAGTTGGGTATGAATGAGTTTTTGTTCAGACGTAGTTATAAGGATATAAACAATATCGTGCTTAGATTTGTAGGGCAGCGAGGATAAAAAGATCGGTGGCTTATGTAAACTAACTTCAGCTAATTAACACAAGATGATGGCATTTAGTTTCTCAGTCATTTTCTGATACCCCTTGGCTCTCCGTTTGCCTGACTAATGCCAGACATTGTTGCAGCCAGTGCTGAAGCAGCTCTCAGAGCCATGAACAGACCCCTTTGTAGCGCGTTCCAAGCTTTGCTGGTTATTGTGGTGGGTGGGTGGGTCGGTGGCTGCGGTGGTCGGGTTGTTTGCTCCATGGTCTGTGCTCCGCTTAATGGAAGAACGCTGCCCTTGGGCTCTCGTGGAGAGGGATCCTCAGTGTTTGTCCCATTGCATTTGGTTTGTGAAGGAACTACTTTTTCCTTAATAGGCCGGAGAGTAAGAAAGAACCTTTTTGTATGCTTTATGTGGAGCACTTTGTATTAGATTTTATGTGAGTTTGTGTTTTGGTAGGAGTACTTAGTTTAGGTTAAGATTTCTGCGTTAAGCTCAGAAACATGCTGTGCTGGCCTCTGCATGCGCTCGTCGTGTTCCCACATCCCCGATTTTCAGTATTATGTAATTGCAAGTGAGTTTGTGTGGAGAAACCTCAGCCGCTCTGGGATTCTGTGAAGTGGCTATGGTTTTGCTGTGTATAGCTGTAAGCTTGGTGAGTTCGCTTTCTTTCAGGACAGTTCAGAAAGTAGAAATAGGAAGTGTTTTGTTTGTTCCAAGGAGGGTTTTCTTAAATTGCATATATTTTCAAAGAAATGTAGTACTTATTTTAGTGAGCTTAGATGGTTAGTCTAAATAAAAACAGATATAATAACACATACATAGAGTAACATCACTGCCAGAAAGGTGATTGCATGCTCTCAGAATAGCAACATGCTGGGTTCTTTTTTCCACCTACCTTTCAGAAGCAAGGGAGTGGCTTTTCCCTTAGTTTTAAGATTTCCTTCTTAGAAACAAAAGCTGATTTAACCAGTTGAGTCTATTAACTGTGTCCTGATTAAAAGTGCTGTGAATCATAAGCTTGTGAATAAGTGCTTGCAGGCACTGTTCTTGCCGCCCTGCCTTTCTTAATCACACATACACCTCACAAGCTGTTCAGCAGAAGCTTGTCCCTTCTTCCCCACTAAGACTCACTGCACAGAGAACACTACTGGCTAGAGCCTCCATTTTCAGGCTCAAACCCCAGGTATGTACATCCCTCTAGTGTAACACGATGCAACACACCTAGAGCTTTTTCTGCTTGCAAGTGTATGACCACCATTAACCTTCAATATTTTGCCCAGCCAGGCTGCTTATACCTGGCATGTTCCATATGGAAAGTGCTATTCCAGACACGGGACTTCTGCACTTCATATATTTGTGTGTGACTGTTCAACTTGTCATGATTGTCAGTTCCCAGCCTCTTTCCCTTGCATTACACTGGTGAACTGGAACTCTGATAAAGGAGTTATGTACAGTGATGACAAGAATTGATTTCCAATTTCCTGTAGAATGACTCTATCATTGCTTGTGACTCAGGCAATTTAGCTTATATTACAGTGCTAGCTAGGGGCTATAGATCACCCTGACAGTCATCTAGTCACAGAGCATGCTGATTTTGACAAGATATTGAAAGAGATTTTACGAGAGTTTCCATTGTGAAACAGCTCGAAGTGCGGTTGTCTGTTGTTGGATCGTATGTAAAGAGACTTTGTGTGATGCAGAGTAAAAGTATTGGGTGCAGTCTGTCTGATTTGTCCTTTTGTACTCTTTGCAGTTGTAAATTGTTCAGCCCTCTCATCTTGAAGCTGGTCTGGAATATGCAAATGTCTGTGTCAGGTCAGACAGAAGAGCCAGGATCTTTTAGAGAGCGCTAGGTAGCAGATGCTTAGGGAGAAGAGGGTAAGAAATGAGGCAGAGGCAAGAGTAGTCCTTTCCTGGGTGTGCCCTGGCAGATTCAGCTGTCAGTGATCTGGAGCCTTGCTGGGCTGTGTGAAAAGCACTATAGAGAAGTAGATGGCATTCCTGTCCTCATTCAGGAGCTCCTGGTGCAAAACGATGCTCTGATTTGCTCTCTTGCTAGTGGAAGCTACAGCAGTCTGCTTTTCAGTCATCTCAGCGTCTTTTGACAGCGCTGACCTGCGGCTAGAGCTGGATGGGAGTTCAGTGTCCTGTTGCTAATACACCCTGCTTCAAGCATGCCCTTGCTCAACTGTGTCACCGTTAACTTAAGTGCAAGGCCCCTGTGACGGCTGAGGTGAGGCGTGAGGGGCAGTGAGTGATGTGGGCTTCTGGGCCATTCGGTTATAAAAAGACAGGGGAGGGCTCCTTCTGGGAAGATCTCCCAGCTTCCCAGCTGCGGCTGAAGTCTTGCTGGCAGCAAGCTACTCAGAGTGCTGCTCAGTCTGAGGGGGCTGAGTGCTGCGGTGGATGTACTCCCAGAGGGCTCGGTGGAGGCAACAGTACTTCAGTAATAACACATCCATTGGGTCAGGGATGATGCTGTGGGGCAGTCTCTTCCTGTTTGTATAAAGCAGCTCATTTTGTTCTAGGTGCTCTGCTGAGAACTATGCTGTGTTTTTTTTTTTTTAAAGTTTTGGGCACTCATGTTCCATCACTCTAATATCCAATCACTTTGCACTTCATCATCGCAAATACATCGGGAATGGGAAAAGCTTGCATCCTCAGGTTACTGGCAGAATGAGAATGTAACGTAGGTAGTCACCAGAAGGTATGTGGAATTCTTAAGCTGCAATAACTTCTGAACTCCCTCCGCGTTTCTTTCTGCATCTTTATTGAAATGTCTTGAAATTTTAAAGGCTTCCTATTTCAGTTAAGCCTCAAGTATTTTTGAGAACTGACATGTGATTTCTTCCCAAGAACCTCATGAGCCAGGGAATTAAAACTTGGAGTTCGTAGCGTCCTAATGGCATCGTGATTCTGCCTTCACATCAGAGGTTAAATGGAGCAGAAGTAGCCATTGCTTGTCAGTTTTGCCAAAACTTTTTCCTAAAGAATTAATAAAATGATAAAGTTAGAATTCAGGCTTGGCCAGGCTTATACAAAATGAGGCACTGAAATGCTCTACCCGCTTAATCCTTAAAAACAGGAGTCAGACACAAGTGTCCTCCTCTAAAGTGACTTCCTTAAATTAAACCAATTCTCTTTCTGTCTTTAAATGTCAGTCTAGAGTTTCACGTTCTTCAGATTGTCAGATAGGCTGAAAACTAATGAGAATTAGCTTGAAGTATTGGATTTTTAATTGGATTTTCAAATTCAGCACGTATAGTAAAGTGACCATTATGAAAGTAAAACATGCCCCCTCATCCTAAGCTTAGAAACAAATTGTTTTGAAGGTTCTCGAGGACAAAGATGAAGACTTTAGATAGAAGGGATAGTAAGTGTTCCTGCTTCTGTACTGATGCACTAGGGAAGTATTTATGAAGTATTATGTTGGAATTCATGCACTGCTAACAGGCAGTAACAGCATTTTGGTTACAGAGCTTCCACCTTGTTGAAAAGTCTGTGGTGTGGAGCTGTGGGTGGAAACTCCTTTTCCTATTTTAAGTATTGTATTTTAATTATGTTACAGGAACTTTCCAAGCGCTACCTAATTTAGATGAAGCTCTTTAGGAATTTGGAAGACTAAGTTCTGCAGTAGATGCCATTTCTTTCTTGTTTAAATTGTTTTGATTTTTTTTCCTTTTCTTACTGGGGTTATAACAGTTATAACAGACACAGCCCAAGAAGATGATTCTGAGATCTCATAGCAGCTTCATGAGGAAACAGGACTCATAACAGGATTGAGCTAATCTACTTGATGATTAAAAAAAAAATGATTTCAAAAATGTACATCCCAATTTTTAAATTTACATCCCAATTTTTACTGTAACTATGGGCTTCTAATTTTGGAGTAGTGATTATTCAGTTTAGATTTTGTCATTGATTTTTGGTGTAGCCTTTTGAGGTGGAAAGAACTACAGATCTCATTGGTTTTGAAAGCTTTATGTAGACGTTGGGCAGTTACAGTATGTTGCACTCTGACAAGTACACAGTCCCAGGAAGCTTCATCTAAATTTACCGAAGTCTATCTTAAAAATAAGTTTGGTTTTTAACTCACTGTTCCTGTTGTAGATTAATCCTTATTTGGCAACTGAGGTTGGGAAGAAGCAGACTGGAAAAAAACAATCTGCAAGTGCTCCGTGCCCTTGGTGCTCAGCAGGGTCTGCAGGCACACGCACCGCCCCGGCTGCACAGACGGAAGGGGTCGGGTAGCAGCAGATAGAAAGTGGTGCACGCGGTAATTAGTACATCACGGCATCCTCGTTTTTCTACAAAATGCAACAACACTTTATTTTTTCCCCTGCCTTAGTAATTAATGTTTTGAAAACATTGAAGAAATGTAAAGTTCTCAGTAAGTGGTAAATGCTATTAATTGTAACCGCTGAGTAGGTTATTGCTTGGCTTTCACGTGGTCCCCTTCCCTCTGGGCGAGCACCAGGGGATGTATACTTCCAGGGTAACATGGTAGCTACTGTGCTCCTTGCAAGGCCAGGCACAACAGCGCTTGTGCTTGTGTTCTCAGTGGGTGGGGAACCAACTGCAATACTAGGACATTTCCAGGGATTGCTCAGGTGTCTTTAATTACGGTGCTGTAAAAGCACTTTGTCTGCAAAACAATCAAGCGTGCTGAAATAAAATCCCTGTTAGGTCTGTGACCTGAGTGATTAGTTGTTCTGTGTTTCTGGAGATCGTCTGGAGCTGTGCAGGTTCCTCTCTCCCTGAAGTGTTTCCTTGCCTTCCTGTGCTCCCCCCCGTCCCTTACTAAGCCTCTGACACAGTCACTCATGTTGTGCAGCATTAATGGCTTCAGGGGATTGAATGTGACAATATAATGGCTCTTTTCATACCTGTCAGGTACAAGCTGGATTAAGCAGTGCACGTGAGGTATTTTTAGCTTGTGATCAAAGTGATTGAGGGAGAGGTACCCCAGGGATCTTATTTAATTGCTGCGAAAATGACTTTAATAGAGAAATAGAGTTGCTGAGAGGGCAGCAGGATGGGAGAGGCACTCTCACTCTTTCTGGTACGTGAGCACACTTGGTGCCCATCTGAAGTGTCTGTACCCAAAGGCATGCGGCACGGGGGAGTTAGAGGTCTGTGGTCTCTCCGGGATCGCTGGATGTGGTGGGATGCTCACAGCTGGAGCGCTGCAGCGGAGGATGTGAGCCCCTGGGGAGGGGCAGGCTGGGGCTTGAGGAAGCGTTGCCCTGTCTGCGAGGAAGGAGCAGGAGTGCGTGGGGCTCTGCCTTGAGGAGGGCGGTGAGCCAGTGGAGAGTTTTGGGGTCAGCATCACCAGGCAGTGCAGGTGGTGTTGTGGACAGTGTCTGGTACAGGCTGCCTGATCAGGAAGAAGAAAGACACGAGGCCTTCATGCAAGTGGAAGAAGCCTGATGTTTGCATGCCCTGGTCCTCATTGGGAACTGTAGCCACCCCAGTGTCCCCTGGAAGGGCAACCCAGCTGGGCACAAGTGATGCAGGAGGCTTCTGAAGTGGTGAAAACTCCCAAACAGAGGTGGTCAGGGAATGGACAAGGGCAGGTGCTGTGCTGGGCCTCGTACTTACAGACAAAGAACTGGTTGGGCGTGTGAGTTTGGGGGCATCCGTGGAGACAGTGGCCTAGATATGGTGGAGTTTAGGATCTGGAGGGAAAGGGACAAGGCAAATAGAATCACAACCTTGAGCTTCATGAGAAGAGCAAACTTTGGCCTGTTTGTGGACCTGCTTGGTTATTGTTCGTGGGTAGTCTCCTCCACCACCAAGAGTGGGCCAAGCAGATGGGCAGGAAATGAAGTGCAGGTGACTGGAGGTCTGCACGGACGAACACGGAGCTCCTGACCCAGCATAAAAAGGCATGCAAGAGGTGGCAGCAGGGTCATATGGTACTGGTGCAAACCATCTTCATTAAAGACCTAGATGGTGGGTCGGTGCACCACGTGGTTGTGCTGCCATTCGGATGGACGTCAACCAGTTGGCAAAAATGGTCAACAGGAACCTTACCAAGTTCAGCAAAGGGAAGTGCAAAGTCCTGCTCCTGGGGGAGAAACAGTCCAATGTGCTCTGCGGGCTGGGGACTGGTGGGCTGCAAAATAGCTTGGCAGAAACGGCCTGAGGGGTCCCAGTGGACCAGAAGTTGAACACGAGCTAGCAGAGAAGGCCACTGCATCCTGGGCTGCATTAGGGGGAGCATAGCCAGCAGGAGATGATCGTCCCCTCTGCCCAGTGGTGGGGAGACAAGGACAGGTCCTTGGAGACCCCCCAGCCTGGCTGGACGTGGTCCTGGGCAGCCAGCTCTGGTGGTGCTGTTTGGGCAGGGGGGGCACCAGGCAATCCCTAGGGGTCCCTCCCCCCAACTCTTCTCTGCTATCTGTGGTTCTGTGATATCTGTGTTCACTCCAAAATTATTTGCATGCAAATGATGCTTTTTTTTAAGGCAGACAATTCATATTTTGCTGGGTAGTGTGTAGCCTACAAATTTTCGTAGATTACAAAATGCAGCTTATTATTAAGTTTGGCTGTTATGTCACGGTAAGCTGCACATGATTAATATGGCTCTTCTGTTGAAAGGAGGTAGTACCTGGGTTATCTCTGACAGAGACAGCTTCGGGGAATAGGACTGGATTCTGTAGTAGTTCTTGCCTGTGCACTGAATAAGTGCAAGGGAATTTGAACGCTTTGCTTTCAGTGCTGGGATGACTAGCCTATGTAATTGTACACAGTAACAGCACTTACGTTACTTCAATAATGTGTTTATTCTTGTCCTGTCTACGTGCTACAAAAGAGGGTAGCCAGTACAGAGAGATGGATAACGGATTCCACGTGTGGAAGGAAACCAGTGCAAGGGAAACTGGAGCACGTTGTAAATCAGAAGTAGGATTAGCAGCACTGCATCTGCCCCAACAAGCTAAACAGGGACTCCTTCCTGCAAAATACTAATCTGAAAAGATCTGAAAAGAAGGGCACTGAGAAGTCGAAATAACGTGGGTCAGTGCATTGCTTTACAGCTAGCACTGTTGGGAAAAATGGTCTTGGAGGGAGCAAGTGTTGAACTGGCTTCAAATCCAGTGTCCTTGACCAATCCGAGGCACTTTAGTGGATGTTGCAGATGACCCGCAGGTAGTAGCTGCTCACGGTAGCTGCAGATGTGTTGAGTACAGTGACTGTACCCTCTGATGCATGCTAACAGTTGCAGATGATCTCATCCGGAAATTGAAGTTAAAGGGGGAGCTGAAGACACGAGGAGATGAGGACGTGTTCTTGCAGGGGTGATGCAGTCTGTGCAAGCTGTCAGTGGGGGGGACGTAGGCTACGTGCAGATCCCTAAAGAAGTTTTGGTCCCTGCGTCCTAGCGACCTTCTGAGGATGTCAGCGCTGGTTGTAGGTGAGCTGTCAGGGGTCCTCTGGCCCCAGATGACTGCAGCAGGACAGATAAAACTCAAGGTAGGCAGCTTTGGGAGTGGAGTTACTATGGAGCTGGTACACAGAAGCAGCTGTCAGGTGTTCCTGCTTTGGCTGTCTCAAGGGTAGTGGGGATAGAAAATCACTCCTTTTCAATAAGCTGAGTGGAACTAAGTGAAGTTGTATGCGCTGCACTATGCAAGTTTTTTCCCCAGTGATATCCACTTAGTTCCTGACAAAAATGTATTCAAAAGATTAGTGGCAGAACACTTGGAAGCTGGAACCACTCAGGACTAATGATATAATTACTCTATAAAGCCATTTGTAAAGCAATTATGTACTATTGTTCTCTTTTGTTCTATATCTTTATAAAAGTGAGCCATCTTGGCAGGCTGCATTATGAATGCAGTGAGCTGGCTGTTATGTAAGAATATGAATAATTTGTGTGCATAGTTATAAAAGAGAAACGATGCTTTTACAATGTAACTGCAATGTTTATATGTAAAAATTCAGCTAGCTGGTACAATTCTGATGTGGCCAGTGTTTTTGAATGGGTAGTCTTTAACTTCCATAAGAAGGTTTTTTTCCCTCTAAAGAGAACATTATTAAATGTGTTGCTCAAATGCTGGAGGTAATCTAGTTATTAGAACTGCAAACTCCTGTAAATGAGGTGCCTTTTTTGCAACTTTTTGCATTTTGTTGCTCTGCTTTAATTAAAGTAAGAGGTGCAGTTGTTAACTGGCTGTAGTAAACACATTTCACTTAGTGCCGAAAACATTTCTGTTCCTTTTTCAGTCTTGGAACTGCTGTGGAGCTTAGCTGGCAAGTTGTAATTACGGGACGTACTTCAACTTTGTGATACTTGGCCTTCCCCGGGTAAAAGAATAAAATCTGATGTTCAGAAATTTAAGATGATTAAATTGCAAACTTGTGTTTATTTTTATTATTATTGTTGTTGTTGTTATTACTACTGTTACTATTATGCTGGTGTGCCATAGTCCTAGGAGGATGGCGGTTTGTAAATGAAGTGAAGAAGAGCTCTACTACATGGAAGCAGTGCTGCTTGGCTTAGTGACTGGCTAGGTTACCTGGTGTAACTTCATAGCTTTTTGGCTTTGTAGCTTAATATTTACTACTTTTTGCCTCCATTCTTCCCCAAAATCGTAGTTGTTGACAAATGCTGAGTACTCCATCCGATTATGTAATTTCTGACCTGGCCCTGGTGATAGGACTGGCACAGAGCACAGGAGGCAGCACGGCGTTTCCTGGCGGGCTGGTCTGCTGGCCTTCCTTGGCTACCCAGCAAGGAGCGTCCCTAAAGGGGGCGGAAATGAGACCATCGAGCGGAAGAGTTGGTAAGGAGCGCTGTCCCATACAATGACTGGCTAATTGCAGTGAAATTCAGAGAAGGTACCTAAGAGCTTTTGTAGGTAGATCTATTAACAAGAGCTTCCCTTCTAATTTGCACCTCAGTCTGGAGAAGGCTGATGTGCACAGCTGCAGCCTGTCAGTATGTGCTTAGCTTTTGTTTGTTGCTGTGTGGGGACGTTGGATTTTTTTAATATGCCTAAGCATCAACATCTATTTCGGCTGAACTGTAAGTCATGGATGGGCTGAATTAATTTCCTGCTGGAAAAGGTGGTCCCATTCCGGCACTCTCCTGTGTGTGTGCTCGTGTCAGATCCTCTGACAACCAAATCAGCCTGTCTAGAATGGGAGAAAGCTCAGCAAAGCCAGGTTTGTTTTCTGTTGGGTTCAGGAGCTGAACTGGCTTCCTGGGAGATGAGGCAGCCCAGAGGGGAGGGGAGGGCTGCATGGGTACACCTGCGGGGGAAGAGGGAGCTGGCAAACAGCAGGGAGCAGCAGCAGCATCTCTCCAGCAGCAAGGTGTGAAGTAAGGGAGGTTTTCTGGGCAGCTCGTGGAGCGGCAATGGAGCCGTTTCAGTGTTTTACAGCAGTTGTGACGAGCATTGTGCTTGCTGGCCCAGAAAAACCTGTAGCAGGTGGCTGTGAATGGGCTGGATACTTGTTCTCAATTTTTGGTAAACATTTATTTGTAGTCTAATCTGCGGAATGTGTGGGTGTGTATATATATATTTAAGTTTAAAACTCTCCAGCAAGGACCATAGCTTGCCTATTGAAACCTGTAGGTGCCCTGGTACAAATGTGGGAGTGGGAGCCAGTTACCTCCAAGGCCTGCTTTAGGCTGGAGAGAACCTTCCTGATCAGAGGTAATGCTTTAGACAGCATGTGTGTGTTTCTGTGACATCGGTGTCACTCCTGGCTTGGTTCAGCTGATGGCCTGGCAATAAAATGCATTTTACGTGCACTGGAGCTTGTTGAGTTGTGGCTACTCGTGTCAGGGAACTGCAGACAGAGAGCTGCAAAGGGAGAGGGCTGGTATTTATCTGTAGGTAGGAGGCTCACCTGCAGGATGTGTATGAGTTGAGAAATTTGTGCTGTAGCAGAATAGAGAATTGTGATTGTAACCCTCACTTTCAGAACAAGAACTTCAAATTTCTGAAGCAGCTTAAAAGAAATACTGGTGTTTACTTACCTTACGTGAAGAGGAAAGGAAGTGAGATAAGTGATCAGGCAGTGGAGTTGAAGCCTGAAAAGAACTTGTTTTATTCAATGTCAGTAGAAAGGGATAAACATTATAAAATATTTCCAAAACTTTATTTTTCTTCTTGTTTTCTCTTATCAAAGTGGAGGGACAGCTGTATAATACGGTGGCTTTGAGAAGAGAACCAAGCACTTCCACTCAGAAGATGCACTTGCCTGCTGGCTGTGCTGCTGGCTTGTTGGGGAAAAGCAGGCCAGTCCTTCTGTGCGTTGTGAGAAATCTTTCTTTTCGCTGTAAAGGACTGGGGGGTCTACTACTAATAAAAACAGCACTATGGTTTAGACGTCACTGTTAGTTACTGCGTGCTGTGTTTCCAGGTGAGGAGAACCTTTACTTTCTACAGCTTTGAGGGATCTGTCATTAAATTAAATGTCTAAATTTGTATTTCTGAGAGGAACTCTTTGTTTCCTCTCGTTATTTTATGTTGGCAAAATATTCTTAATAATATGATATCATAACAATTGGGCAATGTAGAGTGAGATGAATGATGTTAGATTACGGAACTGTTGGAGAAATCGAAGATAATTGTGTTCATCGTATGTTAATCTCCAACTTGGCTTCCTCTGAATCATCGAGTGACTTGTACAAGAAGGGATTAAGCGCTCCGAGCATTACCCTTCTTGAATTTTTCAACGTAAAACACAGGATATGAGATGTGATTATGAATCTCTGTTGTATAAGGGATCACAGGAATTCATCCAGCTTTATCAGGTGCACCTCTAATTTCCCACATTAAAATCCTATAGTCAAACTCTGAAAATACCAATTAGATTGTACTCTTCAGTTCCTGGGAAATACCGAATGGTTTCTAACATATTATTTTTTTTCCCCCTTCCGGGAGGGTTGTGTCATTGTGCTAGGGTTGAATTTTAACTTCTGATGTATGGTGGTAATATTGGTAACTTCCAGTTTTGTTCACTGGGATGTTTCTCACTGCTGGCGTGCGCTGCTTTGACAAATGCAAAATACAGCCCAGAAAGTGCTGTGCTTGTTACCTTGCTGAACTTCAATTTGCTCAAGTTTTTCTCTTGAGTTTTGTATTGATTTTACTTTGCCTACTACCCGAAAGAACAGGCTGGATGATGGAACCTAACTAGCGGTTTTACACGTGGTACGAGGTTTTTTTCTCTGTTGAAATCTGATTGCCAAATGAATGTGACCTGAACATTAGGAAGCACCTTCCAGTTAATATTGCTGAACTGTGTATAAATCATCATGAAAGTACTTCTGGTGTATACATGAGACTCTGTTCCTTGAAGCATCATAGAATTCTTTGAAGTGGAGGTGTCTGCAGCATTAATAATACAGAAATTTGGCGTGATAGCAGGAAGGAGCTGTCATGAGGTATTGTCAGTTCACCTGCTGGAGCCTTTCAAGTGTTAATTTAGCTATATAAAACAAGCTTACACCAGAGGTACTGCACAAATCTGAACATAGGCACTTCAGGCAGGGCTGAGGAAGGAAAAGGAGTTTTCCTTTTTAAAAACACAATGGAGAGAATACAGGGAACAGGACAAGGACAAAGAAATGACATGGAAGAATGGGGGAGCAGGGATCAAGCACTGAACTCTGCTCTCTGGGGACAGCGACAAGACCTGAGGGAACGGCATGGGGCTGGGACAGGGGAGGGTCAGGCTGGGTGTTAGGGAAAGGTTCTGCACCCAGAGGTGGTCGGGCACTGGGACAGGCTCCTCAGGGACATGGTGATGGTCCTGAGCCTGACAGAGTTCAAGGAGTGTTTGGACAAGGCTCTCAGACACATGGTCTGATTTTGGGGTGGTTCTGTGTGGAGCCAGGGGTAGGACTTGGTGGTCCTTGTGGGTCCCTTCCAACTCGGGATATTCTATGGGATTCTCAGGATTCTATGAAAATGATGTGAGATTCCTTCTTTGAAGGTCCATACAGCCACGTGGTATGTTTGTGTCTGCCCTTCCTTCCTCTCTGTCTTTTTTTTTAATCATTTCTTAACCAGATTTAGAGAGAGGCTCGCACATACAGTGCTCCTGCATGAAGTTAAAACACTCTTTTATCTGTCTGCAGGCTAAACAAAGCCTACTCCATGAGCTGCCTCCTCACATGGCAGCCCGCAGGGGGGAGTGCCCTCCCGCATCGCCGAGCTGTGGAAGAAGCGTTCCCATGTCGGGGGGCACAGGAGCAGGGCAAGGCCGGAGCCAGGGGCGCTCACGGTGCAGAACGGAGAACGGCCCCACTGATGGGACGCAGCCCCACAGAGCCGGGAAGTGAGGGCAACAGCCAGGTCTGAGGGCAGTCCAGGAAATCCAAACATCACCTCGGGGACAGAGCTGGGACGGGCACACCTAGGACAATTTGGGCTGGGGCTGAAGGCCTGGGCTTGAGCTTGGATGGAGGCTGTGTGAGTCCCGGTCCCGGGACTGGGGTGAGTCCTGGCTGGGGTGAGTCCCGGTCCCAGGCTGAAAAACATGAGGCAACCAGTGCTGTGGGCTCTGCTGCAAGTTCCAGGTGCTTGTTTTCAACCAAGGCCCACGTCTCTAGGTGTTTCTACAATAAAGTCATGGATTTTTCACATATATTTCAAACAAGTTCAAACTAAGTTCATGTAGATGCTGTTTCTGATGATGCAGATCCATGATGTTTCTTTAAAATGCTTATCAGTGGAAGGGGTGTCTTGCCAAGAATCAACATCGACATTTGTTACAGCAAATGCTGCTTGCTTTCTGCCCAGTCTGCAGCCTTTCAGGAAATATCAGACACATGGTATTTGCAAAAGATGGGTATTATTTCGACAAAATTTTGCAGACATTTTCATATACAATGATTGAGAGTGACAGTGAATCCACATAGTTCTCAGTGGCTTTTTGGAGCTGATAACATCTACAGCAGGAGTGGGAGTAATTTATAAGTGAATTATTTGCCATGCATGTCTGTCAGTGACATTTTCTAAAAATAAATAAAATAAAATGTAATTAGATTAATCTGGTCCTGTGGAAATATAATCTTGACAAAGTATGTTTCTTGCTGCCACAGAATGCTATTAGCCCACTGAGTTTTGTGTGTGTGTTGTTAGTAATTTAAGTACTGTACCAGTCAAAATAACTGCAAATTGCTGGTACCAGATGTCATTAATGCAGAAAAGCATTTCTCTGCCCTAACCTTATATTCAGTAATATAAAGGTTTTCTGAAGATATTGTGCAGTTAATTAGGAAATTAGCTCTTGCCTCGTAATCTCACAGTTTCTTTTCTAAAGAAAACACTTTCTTTTGTATGTAGATCAGAGAATGAAACATCTCATTGTTACTATTCCTCCACTGGAGTAACTGCTGGTGTAGCCTTGCTTGAGTGTTTTTTGTTTGCAAGTCCAGATAACGTCAAGTAAGTCTGTGTATGCACAAGGTTACGTGCAAGAATTGAAGCATCACTGAGGAGGTAGAAGGGAAGCTGAGTGGGCAGGCGTGGTGAAGCTGCTCCCAGGGTAGCTAAGAGAACCCTGTGGGTGATGGAGGCCCAGACTCAAAGCCCTGGGCCACCTGATGGCCAGCTGCACTAGAGTCTGGCCTTCCAGTTTTTCCCTGGGGAACGTCCTCGCCACTTGGCTGTTGATGTTCGTGGGGGTAGATTGTACTTACACTGCATGGTGTGCGTCCTTTGCTATGCTCTCTTCTTGCCATTGGTTTACGTCATTCATTAGATGTGTAATGTAAAACTAAGTGCGACAGATTTCTTGAGCTTGAAAATATGCTTTGGAACTTGGCAAGGTATCTCTTTTCTCCTTTACTGTGACTAGGATCAAACTGAAATGAAAGGGAGGAATAGTAATGCTGGGAGAAAGGATGGAAGGTGTCAGCCAGAAGGTATTCACATAACAGCAGTGAAAAAGGAGAAGTGAATGTAAAATCAGAATCAAAACAGCAGATGGGGTGTCGAGCAGTGAGAAAGCAGTGGGAAAAAAAGGAAAGGGGGAAATAAGGGTGAGCAGTAAAATTAATGTTGAAATATAAAAAGATGAGAAATGGAGGAAAAGGAAGGTGCCACGGGAGCTGAGTGTCAGGCTGCAGGAAGAGTGGGAGCAGGAAGGGCAGCTCGTGCCCCCCGCTCTAAGCACAGCTGGCGGAGCAAGGGGTTGAGAGAACAAGCAGCCTCGGTTTTGGGAAAACTCTTGAATTCCTTGGTTGGAAGGACTGGGATTCTGGCAGTGGGCTTTGGGGCTGGTAGCATGTGAACAGACTGAGGAATCTTGCACCTATTTATGCAAATGGTGAGGAGTCAGCCTGAGTACTGTGGATGCACAAGGGGAGCTGTAGGAATTCACCGTGTCCTTGTGAAACTGTTCCCCTTGAATGATGGAAGGGATGCCAACATGAGTAAAGGATGCGTCTGGCTTTCAGCATAGGATGATGAAACTCTCAAAATACTACTTTCCAAAAATGGAATCTGACAAATCTGATCTTGTCAAATAACCCAGGAAGGAGGAGCTGTAGCAAGCACTGAATGGACAATTCCCATTCTCCTTCCTCCATCACAGGACCCAACAGTAGCTCTGGAAAAGAGCCATGAGAGCACCTCATGGCTTCCAAAAATGCCTTGCAATGATAGATTCTGCAGGTGCAACTTGGTAAGCTTATCAAAAGGAAGATGGAGAGGTGACCTGATTACACTGTAAATGGTACCTATTTTCATGGGGAGAAAGTGCAGGGTGCTGAAGGACTCTCATTGTGCTGAGAACCACTGAAAGTGAAACTAGATGAATTAAAACGAGAGGTGAGGCAGGTGCTTTTAACAGCGAAACAGGAAAGAGGAGGATTTTCCATTTCCAGGTATCTATTTCAGTATCCTCCTTTTCAATGTGCAAAATCAAGTTATACACAGAGACAGTCCTACCTACTCTCCTTTTAACATTTCCAACGAGTGGATCGAGTCTTTGCCACAGGACTGTGCTTGGAGCTCACAATGTCTCTTTTGCAAACCAAGCTTTCTTTTTCCATTGCTATTTTCCTGAGTATTGTTCCCTAGTCTTGAAAACAGGACTAGGGAAAAAAAAAAAAAAGGAATAAATCGCTTTTCATGAAAAGATAACTGAGGGGAGATGGGCAAACAGATTGCAGGCTGCTGTTGTAAAATGTTGTCGCAAGGACAAAGTCTGCCTTGGTTTTCATGCCCACTGGGGACTGGCTAAGAAGTAAATGTCGTCTGAAATTGCTGCTGAGGACATTTTAGTGCAGATGTGAGAGAGGCCTTTCATGTTGGGAAGGAGTATTAGACCAAATTTACTTGCTAGGCCTGTGGAATCTTATCAATAGAGATTTTCAAGAAATTTTTAGTCAAATATCTGTCTGCGTGTCTTAGATCTCAGTAGGAGGAAAGGCTCGGATGGTACTTAGACCTTTCCATTCTGAATTTTTAAGACTTTTCCCAGATGAACAATTTTGTGAGTTTTGATTTAAAATGAATTTTTTTCAAATGGGTCCTGTTTCCCAAGTGGCTCTGATTCCTTTTTCAGTGCTCTCATCTTTTCCTCATTTTTCAGTCTGCAGGTATCTGCAATACCAATTTGCTTTGTTAGCTTTGCTTTAGTTACTTTTCCTTATTGATGGAAGCATTTCTTTGTAAAGAGTTTCAGCCCAATCCCTTTGGGAACTCACCAGTAATTGAGCCTCAGATGACGAGTCCCTGTTAATGTCTGTGTTTTCAAGCTAGGTAGATATTTTTAATCCATTTAATGTGCACTGCAGTCACACTGCATTCTCAGGTGCTAACTTTGAGGTCTTACCTAAATCTAAGAAATTTGCGCTATTAACCTAACCTGAAATCTACTGGAAGGCAGAATCGGGTTTGTAAGAGCTGGTCTCCATCATATCATTTTTGCTGGCATTTTGTTATGTTCCTGGTTTTCTGTTGCCTAAATGCTACTTCAGTCATTCCATTCATGGCACCTATTAGATGTTGGATTGATGTGACCACGCTTGCAGTCTGTGGGAACACACAAACTTAGCCTTGAACACAGGAATAGTCTTAGTGAAATTAGTATTTTTCTAGTTAGGGGGAAAACAAAACAAAGACCCAACCCTGAATTTGATTTTTTTCACCAATTTTCAGCCACTTTGGAAAAAAATAGACACAAAAACTACATGTAATATAAACGACCACTTCTTTTTTGTGTAATTATTGGTGTTTTACTTTCTTTTTCTTGAAGCTAATATTGTATGCCTCCTGTCTGAAAAGAAATGCATGGTGGTGGCTGAGGAAAACGGGAAAGTGAAGGGTTTTCAGCTGAGCCCTCCTGGAGAACTGAAGCGCAGTGCTGGTCCATTGCAGTGCAAGCTGTCAGTAGCACAGGAAATAAATACGTAAATGTCAGAAAGCACTACAGATTTAGTGGGCCAACTTTCAGAAGAAATGTATCAGCTTTGAGAACACATCAAGTGCTGTCAGCACAGCCCAGAGCCATAAATATTTAATTTATCTTGACCCTTTTGATGTTGACAATCAATGTTGTTCTCTTCTGCTGCAGATCTGGGACTATTATGCTGACGGTGATACCAGTCAGTTCCTCAAATGGAGTGACACTATCTCCCCATATTCTGTTCGTCATGGTCATGGGATTCTGTCAGAAGCCTTTGCTCACAGTGCAGAATGTGTGAGATTTATAGCTGAGAGCCTGCTCAGAAGTAGAGCAGAACAGAATAATTATGTAATGTATCTTGTTAATGATCATTTTATGCAACAAGATACACAAAGTAAAACTGTCTGTGTGCAAAAAAACCCTCACATTAACTAATGATAAACTTCTAAATGCTTGAAGGAGTCAAACGTTGCCGTTGTGGCTTTGCTTTGCCACCACTTATTTAGTTTCTCATTGCATTTAAAATACGAGAAAATATTTGCACTGAGTTAAGGATATGATTTAGCTGTAGCAAATATTCTTTTTTTAGCTGACTTTTCCTGTTACAGAGGTTGCTTGGAAAAACAGGTTTTGGCTGTCCTGCAGTAACCCTGGCGCATCGATTCCATGAGTGAAGTGTACATCAGTGTTTAAAACCGAGTGTTTTAGTGAAACAGGTGAGTCATTTGAAATGAGGCAGTTAAAGTGGTTTTTGGTTTCAGCCATCAAAGAGAGGGAGGATTACACCTAAAGTAAATGGATGATTATTGGTCATCAGAGTGATGATGATTTTTACTGTAGCAATGTTTCACACCGGTAGGAGCTCAAAAGCACAAGATCTCCTATGCGGTCACGTCAGGTAGCATATCTTTTCTGGAGTTTGGTTTGACTCAGCAACGTTTACCCTGTGATTTTCAGGTTGGAAGCAGAGGATGATGCTGCCATATGAAACTTGATAGGGCTCTCTGAAGGTCCGTTTATGTGCGTGAAGTCTGAAAAAAAGACATCGCCATCTAGTTCTGTTAAGTGCTATGGAGGTTATGTACCTCCTCTGCAAAAAGGGGAATCAGTGGAAGTACAGCATGTCCTAGTATGCGGCAATCTTAAGCAGGGTGCCACCTCCTGTATCTGTATAAATCTCTTTCTGATTCTCCCAGCCTGGAGCAGGCCAGGACTGTGCCCGACTGATGCCGATCATCTGATCGGGGTCCTGTTGGTCCTGAGTTCCAAATAGTACCACAGCTCTGGGCGGTAATGCAAAGTACTTATTTCTTCCGTGGGTGGGAGGACAAATAGAATGAATGAATGTGAATTCCTATCCTGCAGGATTTCTTCTTTGTAAGCAAAAGTCTGCAGTTGTTGTTTTAGGGCAGGGTGTTTTATGACTGGGACGCATGGCTTTTTCACAGCTATGTAGGAGAGAGACAAGAAATTCATTTTTGTTTCACAAATCTGTCTTTCTCCTGGATGTTTTTATTTGTTTCATTTGTGTTTTATACTATATAAGAATGTGATGATCAATATTTGTGGGTTTACTGCTTTGTTCCCATCTACTGATACAGTTCCATAAGAGCAGCTGGGTCAGGTGCGACCTCTGGGAGGTGTGGCTTCTCACAAGCAGGGAGCTGAAGACTCTTCAGACCATAACTTCACCTGCCAAGGAGCCTCATGAGAGCTAGTGGAGTTGGGTATAAAGCCCTGATTTTCTTCATGATGGGCTGTGAGTTCCTTTAATAACATCAGAGTGGCAGCACTTTTCCTTCCTGCTTTATTTTGAGGGCAAAACCCAACAACATGACTGCATCTCAGAGCAGGTTGATGGCACCATCTTGGCTGCTAGAATATAATTTCATCCAAGTTCTTCTAGCTTTCTTAAGCAAGAACTCATGTAATGTATTTATTTATTTATTTTTAAATCCTGGTTAAATTGACGACTGTTCTCATAGGCTGGGAGTGCAGTCACCTCCGGCAGGGGACTTGGTGAGCTCCCCGTATCACTGAAGCCTGTGTCCTGTCTGCAGTGACACCTGCTCAGCACTAGCCTGGGACATATTTGAGATGGGATGGGAACACAGGAATTCACCCAAGGCTTTGCACAAATGCACGTCAGTAAAGCTGGTGGCCAGCTTTAACAGCTGGCTGCAAGATTACACTAGTCAGGAGCATTTTCATCTGGTTTGTAATCTTCCCCGCTTCATAGTGGTGGTCTGAAGCTAAAAGCTGTGAGCTCCATCCAGCCCCCAGGGGACAGCTCGGGGGTCTGCCGACAGGCAGTGCAGATTGTTGTTTTCACCTCGTGGCTCTGGCTGGATGCAGGAAGGGAACCGGCTCTGGCTTTCTTCTGCACTGGACTAAACTCTGCTCTGTTACGAGTTTATCTTTACCAGGGAAAAAGAAATGGCACACCACCTACTCAACCTTTTCTCCAAATTGTTTTCATTTCATTAAAATTTGGAAAACTTGAGTGAAGGATCGGCTTGGAGAGTTGTGTTCAACACTGAACGTATTTTTTCCTTTGACTTCAGAAGAAAAAGACGATAGTATGTAGTTCCTAATTAGAGAGAGAGGTTAAGCACAGTGGGCTTTACAATATTTTTCTCTTAATTTCTGATGGATAAAACCAGGGTGATGAAATGCAGTACATTATTTTTTTTTTTTTTTGGAATAAATTGTTTAGCACTTGACAAAAATATCTGAATTAAAATGTAATGCGAGTCAGAGCGTAAACATTTATGAAGGAGAATAATCAATAAGTCTAAAGGTTGCATCTTGAGAAAATACCCACAGAATGTTTGTTCTGGAAGAAAATCCTGCCTCAAGGCATAATAACAATAATAAAGTGACCAAAACAAACAAGAAAAAAGTATTGTTGAAATTAGAAACTATGTTGAAACAGCCTCATTCCGAAGCAGAGCTGGAAGGCTTTGTTGCAATTGTTTGATGCCTTTGCTTTTATTTAAATGCATTTTGCAGCTGTCTGGCAAATTTTAAATGTTCATGTTCTGTTACATAAAAACACTTCCTGAGAATTTCTTCTCCCCTGCACATATTATTGCTTAGAATTGGGGTGAAATTTCGTTTTTGGTAAAACCCACGTTTTTTTTTTCAAGATCCATTAAAACTTACTGAAATAGTGTACAGTAATTCTACTTCTGTACAGATGCTGAGGTAGCGTGTGTGTGTTTTGGCAGTATGAATTTGACGATGCTGGCTGGTATCAAACATATTACTTGCATTAAAACAGGTAGGGTCGTCTGGATAAAATGTTAGGAGTTCCTGCAAAGAAGTGTTATATCTATTTTGAAATTATTTGTGTAATACAAATGTCTGTTAATATAAAGCAAAGAGCAGCTTGGTTCCATTTAATAATTGCATTCTGTGTATAACACTTCCCATGTACAAGGCCCAAAGCTCCTTGTGAAAAAGACAGAAATTCCTGACCTGCTGTGTACGGGTGGAAGCTGCAGAGTGGGCAGCGAGGTGACCATGGCCGTTGGCCAACGTGGAAATTTCCAGGCAGCGCGGTGCCTTTTTGGTGGGTTTTGATCCCTCTTTAGATGCATTGTCAGCTCTCAGCTGCACTCGGGGAACATGATGTTTATTCCAAGTTCCTGTACTCTATGATCTTATTTTTTTCAGTTCTTTTTTGTCAGTGTAGATGGTAGGCTTAGAGTGGTGTGAAGAGCGCATGTGCATTACTTATTTGCTTCAGCTGTCTGGAGGGCAAACAAATTGAGCACTGCAAAGCTAGCTCGTATCAACTGTCTAGGGCATACTTACCTTCCCTTCTACAGTTACTACCTGGATGCTGCACAACTTCGTGCTTTTCCTGAAAACACTGTGAGATGCTGAAGTGCTTTTAGCTCCACTTCACGAATGGGAATTGAGCTTTTCTACAGCCAGTGGAGGTAAGGAGGTCCCCTTCAGAGTCCCTGGAGAGTTTTAGATCTGTTGCTTAAGAGGTGGTAAATTTCCCTCTGGACGTACCTACTTCTCTCCGTAAGCTTACAGAAGCCATGAACAGCTTGCTTGGACTTGTGCAATTAACTTTTGGTGATTTTCTACCGAGGGGGATTAGCCAGGGCTTTAGTACTGATGTAGGCACCAAAAGGTAGACCAAGTGAATGCCTTGTTTTTGTTGTGCTGAGAGGTTTGTGTGCTCTCTCAGGAGACAGAAGTCCTGGCCATCACTTAGCTGTCTTCTTGGCTCCAAACCGTGGTTTTGCTGCTGTTTTTTCCCCTTTCAGAATTCCCCTTGGTGGAGACCAAGACCTTTGTCTCCTCCATCTCCTTTGAGACATGTGTGCCTGCATGTGTGTGTTGGAGAACAATTTGCCTTGCTTTGTCTCCACTATTCAAATCGAGGCTATAATGCTAGAGATGTCTCATCTGGTTTGGGAATTATACATCAGAAAAAAACAAAGTCAAACAAAAACAAATACACTTTTCGATATTTGCATTCTGAAATTGTAGGAATGATCGATCCTTGTTTTATACTGTCTTCAGAATTTGGATAAAACTAGTTAGAGGTGGGCCGTCCTGATTCACCGGGATGTTCTACGTGTCCTCCATTGTGCCTCCGTAGCTTCCAAGACTCGGTTACATCTGTAGCCATGTACTATTTAGTACAAAATAATTACATAATTTCAATTTCAGCCTTTGGACAAATTACTTTTTAAATTGAAAGAGGCTTAGCTGGCCTTGTGATCCTTCAGTTTAGGAAGGTAACTGCTGAGACTGAGCTCTCAAGCAACATTTAGTGCAGCCTTTCTTAAAACAAAGGTTTGTGGTCTCACTAATTAGTGTTGACATGTAATGGTTTAGACTGAAAACAGAGGGGATTATTTGTCTGTATGGTCCTTTTGTATTTTCTAGATACGGGACTTATTTTGCAGATGAATAAGGGGGAAAAAAAGCCATTGTGTGGCAAACGGTTTGGAATTCTTTCCTCGGAGGAATCCAGTTTGGAAGTGACATGTAGATTTTGTTCCTGCCCTTAAAGTTGGGAAGAGAGCAGCTCCGAAGGAACTTGGGAAGAGAGCAGCTCTGAAGGAACTTGGGGAGAGCGTGTTCATTGGGCAGACAAGCAGGTAGTGTCGCACAGAAAAGAGGAGTTAAAAGCCCCTGCGTGTGGCACTGAGGAGACCCCCAGGTGGTCAGTCGGCAGCTGCGTGCCGGGATGCATCCAGGGGCTGCCGCAAGGTGCCAGCCCAGCTGCAGGCTCTGCCAGGCAGCCCGATGTGCCAGCCGCTGGGGCTCGCTCGTGGCTTGGCTTCAACCCAAAGAGAAATGGAGGCCTTGTGTTTTCTTTGCTTCTGCTCCTGTATGAGATTGTGACGCACCATGGATGAATTGAATCATGGGCAGGTTTTTGCACGTGGTGTGAGGTTTGTCGCCACTCCGTGTTACTGTCATCGCTGATACCTGAGGGCCTCTCAGGTTCTTGCTTTGGTTGCTGGGGCAGGCATCCAGAAAGTCACAGATCCCCAAACCTTGAAACTGCAAACGGGCGTAGCAAACTTCTGGAGGGAGAAGAATAGCCTTGCTGTGTCCTGGCAGTGTTAGAAGTTATGTGAGTAGGATATACAAGACCACAAGGCCATTGGAAAGGAAGGTAAGAGAAAGCTGTTTGTTCATGTTACAGGAATAAAGACCAAGAAGCTGTAGTCATGAATAGGGCGCAGTGACATTAAGTAGTTGATGAGACATTGCGAGGCAGCCCCTGAGACTTTAGCCTGGATGGTGAAAGCAGGCCGTGCGGTGCGGTGTGGAGTGCGTTATCCCTGGGGTCAGAAGTCACAGCTTTTGTTTCTGGAGCTGCCCTGAGCATGGCTGATCCAGAGCGCTGTGGCCGTCTGCTCCACCATTTATCCTCCTTAGCTGCCTTTGTAAATGGTTTGTATCGGGTTTGTATCTTACCAACAGCAGGTACATATATAATGTCAGGGGGCTCTGTCTTCTGGCGTAGGTAACTGTTGTCATCATGTAAACAGTGAGTAAAACAACAACACACCAAAAAAAAACCACAACCCAAACTTACACCAAAACCTGCGTAGATTGAGCATGTTGTTAGAGCATGGCCAAGTGTTTTGTTTGGTTGCTGAGACCGAAGTCAAGACCTGTTGGTTTGCCCTGAAGGCAAATTGCCATCCTCAGCTCTAGGCCCCATCTGCTGAGGCCAGGCTGACAGCACGGGATTCACACATGGGATCCACGTACGGGATGCACACACGGGATGCGGGTGCCGGCACCACGTGCATCCACACGGCAGCACTGTGCTTTCTCCCAGCTTTCAGGCTGTGGCTGTAGCGTAGGCATGTGAAGTGAGAAAGGTGCTGGAGCACCAGGCACCCCTCCGACACGAGGTCCTCGTGCCCCAGCCCTGCCCCGCGTGCTGGGGCTGCCCCAGCCTGGCCGTCAGGTGCGTGCGGGTAGAAGTGGCCCTGCTCTCGCTGCGTGCAGGGCTCTTGCAGCCGCCTGCCTGCGTCGCAGCCCTTTGTTGCACATCTAAGAGAGCTGGAGCTTTTATATCCAGCCCCTGTGTTGTGGCAGCGTGTGGGTGCCTGGAGGCACTGAAGTACTTACAGGCAGGAAAGGGAAATGGAGAGAGTGAATGTGAATTGCTATTATTATTAATAATAATATTAATGAAAAAGCTCCCAAAGATCAAGGACTTTCAAATTAATTATTCCTAGTTACAATATACAGCATGAAAAGAGGCTGCCTAAACCAATAATGGGCTTCTAGTCCTTCCCTTATTAAATTAATTTTGTTTCAGATCTTCAGCTTTTTCCCCATCTGTGCAAATTTTTTATAAATATTTAAAAGAAGAATTAGAAAGGAAAGATTAAGGAGAGCAGGAGCTGCAGTGAGCCAGCTGAGAAAAGAGTCTGGAAAAGAAATAACTTATGAGATACTGAAGCATTTCTGAATAAATATCCTTTCATTTTTATGACTATTATAATTCTCTTTCAAATACTCTTATGACCAGATCCTGCATTTCTTGTGCATTTAAATCTCCCATTAACCTCAATGCCACAGTATTCAAAGGACCCATCTTGCCTTCCTTGTGCTCAGTGGGACTATGGATTTGTGAGGAATGGAAAATTGCACCTTTAGAATAATTGAGCCATCTTTTTATTCTAAAACCAATAGTGGAGAGGGAAGCTAATCAGATACTCCTGCATGAATCATACTTGCTTAAAATATGATCATTGCCTAGGTTCATCTGAGCTACAGTGTGAGTTTCCTGCTGCCCTTCTGGGTGAATACTGACTGCGTTGTGCTGCGGTGAACGAGCTCGTCTCCGAGCACTAAGCCCAGAGGTGGTACCTGGCTCCATCAAAGTCACCGGCAAAACTCCTGCTGACTGCGGGGGACCTGGGAAATCACCACACATAACTGAACAGACTCATGCTGGGGAATATTTACCTTTATCATTAGACTCCTGAGAACTTTTCCAGAATGCCTTACTCACGGGGAGACACTTTTCGTGGAGGGAAGGCTGTTTATTCCAAGTTAACTGTTTGTGAATGTCTGTCGAACCCACAAAGATCAAATTATGGGAGATGTACTGTAGTTTCTTTGTGTACTTTCTGCTCCAACTGTCTGCATAACAGCAAGATTTACACATGGTTTTCCATTGTTGGTATTTTATTTATGCCACAATTTTGAGCTGATAATTTAAAAGCCAGTATCTTTTGAAAGTATTACTTAAATAGATCATATGGTTCTCTGTGGGGAGTTTCTTTTTGTCCCTTTCAAGAAGAATGGCCTTGTAGTTGGAAAGTGCATTTGAAAGGAATGGTTTCGATGAAAGGGAGAGAGAGAAAAAACAATGTGCTTTACTATTCTGTGATATTGCAAAACAAACAAACACAAAAAGCCTTTATAAATAATGGTTATAGTTGCCTGAGCAATAGGTATTTGGATGCTTGCCTGGCTCTTCTTGTCCGTGAATAGCTGGTACATACTTAGGAGGACAGGAGCTTTGCACGCCACGTATGTGCACACCAGCTGCAGTTCCTGTTCTCTCCGAACAGAAGACAGCTGCCAGGCTGGGGACCTGCGGGGAGAAGCTGCCTGGGCTGTAGGGGGAGCAGAGTCTGTCCTGTCCTTGCCAAGTGAGAGGTATTACAAGGCGATTGTAGTCCGAAGCGTGGTGCGGAGTGCTGTGAATTCCTCCTGAGAACAGGGAGCTGCTGTTGGCCATTCCTTGGCAGCCACTTGTCCCTGTTGTGAACCTGAGGGGAATCTCCAAGTGCCTCCTGGCCGTGCCTGGAAAGCAAATGTCAAATATTTTGCCATTAATTGTAAATAATTGCCTCTTGGGACTCTTGAGCTGGGATGGCTGTGTACCAGCCTGGTGCGATGTTCCCTGACTTCTGCATTTCTGTACTTAGCAGTAGAGCTGGGTGCAAGTGGCATAAGACCTGCCATGAAAATCGGCTCAGCTCTGACTGCATGCTTGCATTCAGACATGCCTAGGGCCTGCCTTCTTTCTCAGAAGCTTTGAGCACTTGCTTGACAAATTGGTTTCAGCTCTTTGCTCTGTTCTAATTTTAAATCCATTTGTCTAGGAAAACAGAAAAACCAACCAAACGGAAACCGAAACAAAAAAGCCTGAACCCATCTTTCTTTGTCTGCCCCCCATCTCCCTGTGAGGTGCACAGCTTAGGGGCTGTCCAGTCTTCCCTGGCTGCTGCCAGCGTGTGGAGAGCTCTGGTCCCCCAGCAGCTGGGGGAGAAGAGGTGCCGTGGGTCCCACAGAGGAACACCCTATCGGGGCTTCTGGCACGGGGTTTCAATCGCCCCTGGGGGCGCCTGTCTTTCCCCATGGCATGTGATTAGCCTGCGCTGCTCGCTGTTACATCACAGGTGTGGTTGTGATGAGACCTGCCACTGGTCAGAGAGGTCCATGCTGTGCTCTTAATTTTGGTCATCAAACTGTTACAGATCTGCTTGGGAATGTTTTGTCATAATGTCACGCTCACTGCTAAACCGTTCCAGGGCTTCTGTCCGTAACCGAGGATGTGCACAGGAGTGGCAGTCACTTGGAGGGGTCTCTGTGAGCGGTGCCGTGGAACAGTATGGAAGAGTGAGCTTCAAAATGATTTCTTAATGGCATCAAGGTTTTGGGATGGCCTTTTTTAAAAGAACTTGATGAAGAAATTAATTATGGGAAAAGTAGACTATAGTGCTCTCATTTGGCAGATTTCAGTCTTGTTTATATCTGAAGCATACTGAACTGGATGGAAGACAATATCAATAACCCCATCCCTTGTGTGAAAACATTAAAAATGTATTTAGAAGAAGCAGAGTTATGCAGCTGTTACCTGTTACCTGGGCATATTGTAGAAGTCTGGATTTCTCTGTTCATGCATGATATGGGGATTATATTATTTCTGTTTTAATATTAGAAAAACTTAAAAAGTGATTGCCCAACTTAGAGCTCTGACTGTGTAACCTATTGCTTGTATACCTTCCTCTCACACAATGTTGCTGAAGTGCATTTGTTTTTTTTCCCCAAAAGGAAAAACAATCTTACTGTGTTTTAAACCACCGTGAAATGTCCATTTTGTTATTTAAAAGTAGAACAGCCCTATAATCTCCAGAATAAAAAATTAGTTAATAGAGGAAAGGCAGATGGTGATAAAGAAAAGCTTGGCGGGGAGCGGGGAGATCTGAGGCCTTACAGAGAGTCTTGTGCAGCATGTTTGAGGGATGTCTGTGCGTACATGGCCTTGTTCCTTTGTCCCTTGAATCGTTGCAGTTCATAGCCCTCATGAGCATGGTGAACCTCAATGACTTTTAGTGTAAAATAAGAAATTATTTTCCTGGTGTCACTTGGGAATGTGAATTTATTACGAGTCTCAGATCTTTCTTTTCTTCTTTTGTAACTCATTTCAGGGAGGGAGGCTCCGCCTAACAAAATGGAAGTGTTCATTTAAAATTATTTTTCTTCTTTCCTCTGCTGCCATGGCTGGTCTGTAGCTATTAACAATAGAAAAAGAACAGATAAAAACAAGACGAGCTTCCACATGGGGAGAAAATTGAAGAAAATGAGGGTCTTGCCTTTGGTAAAGTAGAAAGACGTACCATGCTTAGAGTTTGTTTCATGTAACTAACACATCTGGGGTGGCTGGTTTTTAATTTATGTGTTTATATTCTTAGTATATGCAGTAATCGTTTCAGCTTGCATTTCTGAACTTCCTGTTCCTTGCAGAATCAGCATAGCTTTGCCAGAGTCTGTAGTCAGAGAGCCTATTAGATGTTACTCTCACTTTTCTTGGTGAGTACAGAACTGCAGAGTTAATACTCCAGTGCTGCTTATGCCTGGTGTTGACAGAAGAATCGAATCATTACAAAACTTTTCTACGTGAAAAGTCCTGATGTCGAGTTCAGCAACATGTATAGGGTCACTTTCAATATCATTCTGCATTTTCTTTTCCCTCTTAATCTGCTTCTAAAATTGCCCTGGAAAACAGGTGGCATTTGTAATCCACTTAACTCATCTCTGCACCAAGCAACCCATAAAGAGATAATGAAATTAAATATCTCTTTGGCCATTAGGACAAATAATAAATGGCTCTGGCTTGACTAAGGAACAACATTGATCGGAACTGCTCAAGAGCAGCTAGGGAGACAAAGTCCTTTAGAAGCAAATACCTCTTGAAGACTGCTGAGGGGCAAGACAAACTCTCCAGGGCTGCCTGCTTTCAGGGTGCACAGCCTGTTTGATCGCTGAGCTGTGCAGGCTGGTGTGATGCGGATACATAAATCTTAATGCGGCTTCTTTCCATCCCCTTTGTTACAGATAATGACCCCAGGGATATTTAGTTTAAAGAAAAGTCATTTAAAAAGGGAGGCTTGATCAAGGTAGACAAACTGGGTCTTCAGTGGGCACAAATTGAAATACAGGAAATTCCATTTAATCATAAGAAAAAAGGAACTATTTTACTGTAAGGGTGATGAAATGCTGGCACAGGTTGCTCAGAGAGGTTATGGAGTCTCCATCAGTGGAGATATTTGACACCCAACAGGAGATGGTCCTGAGCAGGCTGCCGGGGGTCACCCTGCTTTGTCCAGACAATTTCCAGAGGGGAAGTGACTCTAAATCATCTAAATCTGTGAAATGACGATGGGCGTAAAAAAAAGGTGAGTCTTTTTTTTTTTTTTTAATAACAAGGTGAACCAGACACATGAGAAGTCTAATGTTTAAGTACTAATGCTTCCCTTCTGTTTTTTTTTTTTTTGGCCCCAAGGAGTTTGGAACAGTGCAGGAGCTTGAAGGGCGAAAAAGCACCAGCAAGTCTGGGATTTCTTTCTGTGTGCAGCTCCTTTCGTGCTTGCACACGCCTACAGTGCTGGGTGCTAGTATAAAAACTGGGTTAATTAGCTTATTCAGTCATGGTTATACAAATTCATGTGTGGTCCATGTATTCTCTGCTCCTAGAAATAAAACAAGGCTCCTGCAAATTCTGCTCAAGAAAAAAGGACAGAACAGAAAAGTAAAAGAAGGGTCTTTTGGAATCACCTAGCAGCACACATTCATTCTGGGCATATCCTTGGCTCAGCAGGCGGCATTATTTACTGGCCAAAGGCCAAAGAACATTGCTCAGCATAGCTGAGGACATTCCAAGCTAAGGACATTCCAAATCAGAAAAAAAAAAAAAAAGTAATAATGAAGTCTTCACTGACTATGTAGCTCTTCTTCTTAATTCATTGTTCACAGTAGGTGGAGAAGATTGAAATTATGGCGGTGATTAAAAATAAGCAGACAGAAACTTAGCGAAGTAGTTTGGAAGTTCGAGAAATAGCCAGTCCTAACTGGGACAAGTCTGAACCGAAGAGCAGCCCCGCGCTCTGCACTCTGAACAAGCCTGCTGGGGGCTGGCTCCGGCTGCTCTGCAGCCGCCTTTCAGCTTGTGCTGGTCGGTGGGGAAGGCGAGGGAGCAAGCCAAGGTTTCAGTCAGCTTCAGTGGGTGGGCGAACAGCGAGCCAGCTGCAACGCCTTCCTGTAACCATGCAGGCTGCATTAAAATGTGTCTTGGAATGTAATCAGAGATTAACGATCCATTGTCTGCTTGTCTCAGAATGGCTCATGAAATAGCCTGCGCGGAGTGACGAGGTCTTGGTCTTTTGAGATGGGCACTGAGGTTTCAGACTCCTTGTGTCTGGTTTTCGGTGGATGCAAAAATTCATTCCCCTTTGGGTAGTCAGAGCAGGCAGTTGTACTGCTGTTATCTATTGAATGCTTAACACAGTTCTGTAGAAATTGCCATAAAACCTCAAAAGTTAAAAAGAACACGATTCTTCCAGTGAAGTTATTTTAAAAAAAAAAAAATCCATATCACAGGGTACTATTCATAAAATTACACATGATCAGGGCTGCCCTTTCAAAATAAAACTAAATAACAGCTATAGAAATATAACCGAAATATAATATATATTTTATATATTATAATATATTATAACCAAAATATAATATAACCATGTACAACCGAATAACTGGTTCAGTATTGTGTGTCAATTACCTGTCCTCTCCCTTCAAAGACGGCGGGGAGTGTGGGAGATTGCTGGGACTGTCAGTCTGGTGTTCTGGAGGAAGTTGACATCAAACAAATACACAACATCTGCAAAAGCCAGATGCACGTCTTCTGCCAGCCCTTCCTAACAGGACATATCTGAAGGGGAAGAGCTTGTCTGCGGCTGATGGTCTGTGAAAGCTCTGCATGTTGGCGAGGTCAAGGCTGCTGCATCTAGTCCTGCTGTGCTCCGTCAGCAGAGGCCTCTGGCAAAACCCAGGTCAGGAAGTCATCTCTTGAGGCGATATCATATACTCATGGTTAAAGGCCCTTGACATCAGTGTTGCCTGTGTCAGTGCGCAGAGGTGAGGGTGTGCTCAGGTGCACTCACTCGGGACCAACTTGCTTCAAGTGCTTAACTCCTTTTAAGACCTGGAGTAAAGGTGCGGTGAGTTCTCTGTACCATTGTGACCTCAGTTTGTCGGCCCCGATACAACGTGTGGTTTCTCTTGATTCCTCTAGTAGTGTGCGCACGTTGCCACTGACACCTATTCCTTATGCAACACACGGAGCCTTTTTCAACTACAGAATATTACACTGCAACTAAACTTAAGTTCTCCCATTAATCTCAGGTTTAGAATTCATGATGACAAATCTTATTTAAGGACCCGTGTAAATTTTGACATTAATCATTCCCTAGCACTTTGACTTAAATATGGGAGCTCCCTGCAATGCCAGACCTCAGAATTGTGCTACAATATATTTTTCAGTTGCTTTTATCGCAGCAATTTGTCTTAACCTGTCGCAGATCATTGTCTCTGAACACACAGAAACTGTCGGTAATGACTGTATAGGTCTTTACTCTGTGACTGCAGAATGACAAGTTTCAATTGCTAGTGTTTTGTTGAAAAGCTTGAGAATACTGTAAAATGCATTAATTTCTCCCTGATAGGCTGCAACTTGTGATCTCTAAATAGGGGAATACTTTGATGCCATGCAATAAGCTGCTACTGCTTTTCTTCATTTGATAATTATCCTACAGAATGCTGAACAGGAGAAAAATATGACTTATTTCTTGTAAAGTCTGGGACTTCCCAAACTTTCTTTTCTCATTTTTTTTACACTGTAAGGTTTCAGTTGTTCATAGTCTGAATAGGCAAAGTTTTTTCCAGTACTGCAAGAACTTCTGTGCTCCCAGTCTTCCTTAGCTCCCTCCTTCTAAAAACTGCGTTTGGGAAGTGCCCCAGTAAAGTGGCACCTGCCTTCTCTCACTGATGGCATCTCAACATCAATTAAGCAGAACACTAATCATCATGGCATGTTCTATCCTGCTGTTCCTATTTGCTTCAGACTGCAAACTCCCATGAAAAGTATTTGACATCTCTTAATTTCTTCCATTGCCATTGTTGCTTAGGTTCATGGACTACCGAAATCCAGCTGTGAAGGACAATTTTATCCGAACATGAATTACTTTTAATTTCTAGATTTTAATGAGGTGGTTAATTACTTATGACCGTATTGTATCATTGGTGACATTTCAATTTTTAAGATAATTACACAAGCATGTGAAGCTAAAGAATTATTCTTTCCAGTTCTGTAAGTCTTGTTGTTGTAACACAGATATGAAATAGAGCTCATAATTCTGAACACTTGGATTTCCATAAGTTAAATAACCACTGATTGGTTAGTGAAGTTATCTAATATTTCCAGAGGGACTCATGGTAACATAAAATGGATTGTCTTACATCTGACCATACTTGAGAAGGCAGAGCAAACCTGTATTGAATTTGTTTATCTGTAATCGGGACTTTTAATTTGGCTTCACGGAATGCTGTTTTGTTGGCTAAATTCCATTAGCTACAAACTGTCTAAAGCCAGATAGTGGCAAATAGAAATGGGAGCCATAAAAATAAACCAAAAAAGCCAACCCCACATCATAACAACTCTCCCTCTCACCCCAGTTTTGGTATATTGACCAGGTAGCCTTGCAAGGCGAGCTATTTCCCATATGGGCAGGACAGGGTATATCCATGTCGTTAGGGAGCAGCGTATGCTAACCACATGGCCATGTACGTGTGTTGGTTTTCTAACACTAATGTTTTGGTGGCTGTTCTCTACAGCTGTTTTAAGCTTGTGACATGGCAGTTCAGAAGAGAGACTCTATTTGTTACATGCTTGACGTAGATGCCCCCATGTTCTCAGTCTGTATAAGGTTTAAGAGATGCAGGCCTCTGAATTTCGACACTAAAGTGACCCCGAGGTGCTGAGGGCTCGATGCAAGGCCAGTGACCTGCCTTCCTTCCTGGCTACCTGTTACTTCTCCCCTGTTGTGCTGTTGACTGTTTCAAGACACTTGCCTACCTAATTCTCCTCCTCCAAAATAGATGGATTGCTCTGAATTGGCGTCCCTTGGGTCATGGCTCGACTGTGGGATTATCGGTCCAGTTCAGGGAGGGCCTGGTAACGTCAGCCAGGTGAGGGAGAGCGCCCTTGGTCTTGATTGCAGTGTTCATGCTGTAATTCACATCCTGGGTGTGTAAGCTTTGGTGGTGGGTGCGGGACAAAACATTGCAAAACTGGAGTCAAATGCAATTGAGGCTTCTATCGTGATGTCTTCTCTTGTTTCATTTCAGTGTGTTCCTGTTCTTGATTTCCACTCAGATCAATGTGCTTGTAGTGGCTGGAAGTGCAATGCTGGTAGGCTGAAGAACTGGAAGTGCACTAACACGGGCTCTCCTGTCATGGGCAGGAATCAGTCTGAATATGTATACGCTGTGGTTTTAGGCAAGAAATGCATAGAAAAGGCTTGACAGTAAGTTTTTAAACCTCCCCTTCCCCTTCTGGGTGATGAATTCCTCATATAGCTTATTAACTCTTCTATTTAACAACTGCTATTTTATTACGAAGTGCCTTTTAGTGAGGGTGCTGCACCCACAGCAAGTGTTGGCAGCGGGGGGTCACACTTCCCCCCTGCATATGCAAATTACAAGTTTCTAGAAGGAATTCTCTGAAGTCTTTGGTTGCTCTTTTCTAGTCCAGGCATAATTCACTTTATCTCACTTAATGTTGGTTACCCTTAAGACTGATTTCTGAAGAAAGCCAGCCTCGTTGTATTATGCATGTCCTGTCTACTCACAGCTTCAGATTCTGCTGACAGATTTTAACAAAGCTAGGTTCTAGGTTGTGGTGTCAAATTTAATGAAAATTGACAGTGATGAAGAGAGAATTAGGACTATCTAAACTGTGGGAAAGATTTCAAGTTTTGTTAGGAGAGCAGCCTTGAAGAAAGAGAAAAATGAAAACCACGTAAGAAATTGGATTTTATTATTCTGGTGTTCATGGAATAATTTTACTTTTTATTTCACCTGCAGAACACCTTGACTTCTAGAGAAATCTTGGACTGGCATTGCTGGTGTGAAATTAAATATCCCTAGTCATTGAATAAAGGCCTTCCTAGTCTTCCTTTTTCTGCTACAGTCTCATGGCTCTGCTTCAAACTATTGCCTCTGAAACCAAATCCTTAAGGTTACTTATTCCTTCATCTGACTGCTTGAGATGATCACCAAATACTTGCTGTACCTGCCAGTTATGCAGAATGCAGAACTCCTGCATTCTGCATGGAGCGACAATGACAATTCACTCGATACGTGCTATCAAACAGCCACCAGATGCCAAGGACCATCCATCACTTGTGACTTGGGCTGTGTTTAAATCCATAACCTTGAGCGTAATGAGCGTGTTGTCTGTGAGTATGTTTTAATCTGGTATCCTCTGGGAGACGTGCAGTTCATCTCCTACGTTCTCGGTATTATTGCTTGAATTTGGGGCTTAGCCAAATAGAACTGCTAAGAAATATAGGAAAATACTATTTGGTCCTATTCCATTCTTTCTCCTTCAGTATTCACATACTAATAAGCACTGAAATCTTGTTTGCTGCTGTTGCTGCAATACCTGTCCCTCACTACAGTGTCAGAGAAAGCATTTCTCCTAATCCACAGTGTAGGTGTGTGTGGACAAGAGGGTTTCCTCATCTCTTCTTTGGAGGAGTTGTAGGATATGTGTGTGTGCCTATGAGAGCAGCAGGCAGGAAGGTAAAGACAGGAGCTACAGAAGAAAATGCCTAACCAGATTTCCTGGTTAGAAAAGGATGGGAGTGGAAGGGGAAAAAAAAAAAAAGAAAAACAAAAAAGAAAAACAAGCATATATTTTATATATATATATGTTTTTTTTTGATTCCTTCTGCATTCAGGGAAGTGGACTTTGTTCTTCAGGATGTGTAGCCTCAAGAGTGTCTTTACCGTTTATCAGTCCTAAAGGAGTGTGATATTGTGGATGGAAAGCTTTGGTTATAGCAGACTAAGTGGTTGAAATCTAGCTTAATTCCTTTCCACACAATAGCAGGGTGCAGTAGTAAAATGCCTTGGGATTGAGGTGAGCACAGAGTTTTAACTCCAGACTCGCGTTAAGAGCTAAAACCTTGGGTGCATGACTTTGCCTCAGCTGGAGAGGACAGCAGACTCCACCAGCTGTATAATCTACAGACTGCTCTCTCCTTTAGATCCCCCTGATAATAACTGAGCTGAGATGCATTTTATTTTGCTAGTCAGTTTTACAGTCTATAAGCTATTAATTGTAAATTGGGTTCTTCTGAAAAGCAGTGCTCTTCATACAAGCTTGCTTAATATTCAGTTGTGCCATCTGTTTTGTAGTAGCGCTTTGCTCTTCTGTGCATACTGAGTGCTGCCGAGATTTTTACTAACAAAAAACCCAACAACGAGAGATGGACAGTCCGGCGTGCAGGGTAATGAGAGCAGATCATAGATGCAATTTGCATGAATGTCAGCCAAAGATTCCTGCCTTTATCACAAATTTTGGCACGGCCTGCTTGTTGCAGCCCTTTGATTCTGATAATGCTTCTGATTCTTCTCTTTTCTAGTGTCAATTTGTTATTTCCGCATCAGATTTTCCTGTTCTGATCCTGAATCAGCGTGCATACACGGACTGGCAGACCTGGGACTGGGAGGTGGTTGTTAGGAAGTGATCCTGCAGCAACACGTTCGTTGTTCTTATGTTCCTTGCAGCTGAATTTATGGTTCTGTTTGTGTGTGAATGGCAGAACCATGTTACTCTGGAACTGTTATAAGTATGAATGCTGTATATGAACAAGTGCTTTGCAAAAGACAGAGTGTTTCAACAGGGATCCATTTGTATGTGCAGTGAGACTTGTGTGGTGACAGCTCAACCAGACTGTAGTAAGTTTCTGTGCAAGACAGGTGCCACAGTACAGCAGAAGGACAGCATTTTGAACTCCTACTGCTCCTGCCTTGCTGCTGTTACTGTTTTGATTTCTGTTTGTGAAGAGGCCATGTAGAATTATAAAGTTATTTTGTTTGGAAAGGCCCTTGCAGATGATCCAGTCCTACCCCCTGCACAAAGCAGGGCTGACCTCAGTTGGGTGGTGCTGGTCAGGGCCTTGGCAAGCTTCCCGTATCTCCAGAGGTGGAGATCCTTCAGCTTCCCTAGGGGCCCGTACCTGTGGTTAACCACTCCCCTCATGCAGTCTTCCCTGAGAGATCACATCCTGATCTTTCTCTCCTTTTTGGATGGCAAAGTTAGTTCTTTTTCATTTCTTTGCCTCTTCTCGTGCATGGCTTTCCTATGTATTGCTGTCTTACATCTGTTGTTGAGTGGCCCTTTGCTTACAGCCTGAGCTGTACCTCTAGGGCCGTAGCGATCTGAGTGCAGCAGGTGGGTACAGGAACTTCTGCACCCAAGACCTACAGCGTTGACTTCAGCTCGTGGTGTGTGAGCCTGCTGAGGACCGTGGATGCTGATGTCAGCACCTGAACCCTGTGCTGGGACGTTTTACCCTACCTTGCACAGTAGCAGAATCGATCAGTCACCTGCCTTTCCAGTGATCGTAAGTTTTGTCAGGGTATCTTCTCTTGAATGTCTTTTGTTTAGAAGTATTACAATGGAACACTTGTTGTTATTATAAAATGAGACAGTCGCTATTTTTGTGCTTCACCAGCTCAAGTAAAGACTTGTACAAATCTTTCTATGCCGTGAGAAGGAAGGACACTTCACTGTTTTCTTTCTCTTGGGAGGGAGCAAGAAATGGAAATGAAACTAAATTTTCACAGAAAAATGTGTATGAAAAATTAAAATTGGTAATTAATTTGGAACCTGGAATTCTGATGCATTGATCTGACTAAAGTAAGTAAGTTTCTCATGATGTAGTGTAATATTAAATGGAATTGTTTTCTAGTGACAAATTGCCTACAGGAGCCTGTACTTCAGGATTTTTTTGTCCCTGTGGGTTTGGTGCTGTGTCTGAACAATAGTGCTCATCTCACCTCAAAATCTGCATTGTAGTGATAGATTTTTTTTTTATCTTCTAGGGGGCTAGCAAGGGGTGAGCTGCCTCCGGGAGAAAGCTGTGTTGTTTTTTTTTGTTTGAGTATTGGACCCATAATGTAATGGTTTTGTTACAGTGATGTAAAATAAAATGCTTGGGGCAGTTGTTTTCTGTTTGGTTTTCAGACAGGCCTTTCCAACTCTAAAAGCACCAATTCCTTTAGAGCTTGCAATGGAAAATTTTTGCTTTTTACAGAAGAAAAGGACAAACTCTTATGTTCAGGACGAGATAAAAGTCTTTGTTTTTACCAAAAAATGATTCATTGGGAAAATTGCCAGCTATCTCAATTGACACACCATAGAAGGTTCTCCCAGCTTTACAGGCTTATCTAGTTCTGTTAGAGTGGAAAACCAACAGTATTTTAAGGTGGTTGTTTCCATTTCTACTACAGACTTTGTCTGAACTTTGTAAAGTTGTAGTGGTTTTCTAAAGTTTCTATCTGTAAAGTAATGCAGTGATAACTCCCACCGTCTTGCCTAAATTCTTGTGTCCAGACTTGAAACAGCACTGAGAACAGTGGGTGTCAAACACTGCTGGGTCCTCTCTAGGCCCTGAAATGCGAGTGGTGAGTGATGCATAATGTGCATTTTGCGCTTAAATGGCTGAGACTGAACTTGAATCCCAGCTGTCAGAACAACTGGGGATGCAGGTAGGTTGAACAGAGCCCAACCGGTGCAGGAGCAGGTACAACACCTCGTAAGCATAACCAAGTGGCAAATCAGTTTGAATATTTTCAGTGAACTGTCAACACAAGGTCTGCAAGCACGAGTTATTTGTGAATAATTTTGTGTAATGAATACATTGCAGAATTTCACAAAATGTTCAAAGAGAGATGAAAGGTGAAATGCAGTGAATAAATTATTCATAACAAATTACTCACTAAGCTCTATTCATCACTGAGATGAGACAGAATTATTGACTGGACATGGAAACAAAATTTCATTTCAGAGAGATGATATTAAAATACCGGTATGTTAGTGTAATTATGCTGTGACCGTAAAGACTTTACTATTCTGCAGTAAACCAGGCCTTGGGTACTGCTGCAAGATAGATATTCTCCAGGACTAGTCCACAGGATTTTTCCTTTAGCTACATAATAGAATTAGGTACTCTATTGATCTGTTCCCATACTGAGACAAATTTTTGTTTGTTTTCTTTGCTGATGATTTGCTAAAAGGCAAATACTGTGCTCAGGTAGATGGGGTGGTGGGACTGGAGGTGGGATAGATGTTAGTATTACCCACCCTTCCTTGTGCTTGGATGGCAGCTTGAAGTGTCTTAAATGTTCCTGTGGTATGAGAAGGAAATTAGCTTCTCTCATCACATGGATTTTCAATATGCAAGCATTTGGGTTTTGCTTCAGCTGCAAGTACTAGCACAGACGTGTAAATAATCTTTTGGCCATCAGGTTAGGTAACAGTTAAAATGTTATCTCCTGCACTACTTCCATAGCCTCTAGGACCAGTGGAACTAAGTGTGTATCATGTATGTATATTCACATTTTTTCAGCCCAGGGGATGCGTCCTTAGTCAGCTCCTTAGGTTTTTGAAACGTTTTCATCTTGATGTGCTGCTTAAGCTACAAAACATTAATATTAATATGTCTGCCGCAGCCTGCACGTGGTTATTTATTATTGACATGCCGGTATTGCACCAAGTCCTGTATGAAATTGATGTGTCATTGTGTTAGGAGATGAATCGGTACAAAAAGACCTTGCATTTCCTCCAGTTGTACTGTGTGGTACTCTGTGTCCATGGGCTATTAACGTTGCAGTCCTGTTAAGCCATTAGTGAACTCAGGCATAAATTCTTCTTCTTCCCTTACTTGTTTGTCCGTCTCTATGTTGTGAACCCCTCGATGCAGGGGCTGTCTGCGTGTGATCAGAGCCATTCGCTGCACGGAAGGTCTGCTGCAAACAGACGAGTGCCCGGGGGCACGGAAGGGGATGGTAGTTCCTCCTTTGAACTGCTCGCCCTGGGCTTGGAGCACGAGATAAAATAAATGAGGTGCCTGCCTGAAGTTAGCACAACAAATCCAGTGTTCGAGTCAGTCCAAACAGTTCACCATTTCAGATCAGGACTTGAAAACACTTGAGTACTTTCAGCTCTCCTTAGCTGTCCTGGGCTTATTTTCCAAATCACATAATAGAAGGGCTGTTCAGCCCTTGCAGATGAGCACTTATTGGTTTGTACTGGAAGGCCCAATTTGTTCCACCCCAGTTAAAGAAGTTGGCCTGAAAACAGGAAAGGGTCACATGCAGACTTTGAGCAGCAGCATTTTTGATGCTGCTGTACTAGCTGTAGCCTTGGCTTTGGTTACTGAATTGCTCTCACTTATTACTTAGAGAGAGTCTTCCAGCAAAAAGGGAGGCTTTTCAAAATGCTAATAAAAGCGTTAGTGCTCCATCATCATCATCTTGCAGAAAACAATGTCTAGATCAATCTATCTCCTTCTAAATCTTTAGAGAAACAAAATTTAAACTCATTTTGCCAAGGCCAAATGTCAATCATAAGAAAAAATCTATATGAAATTTTAATTGCAAGATGTTCAGTGCAAATTTAATGAGTGAAATAAGAGATCTGAGAATTCAAGCATGCTCAGCTCATGCATAATGTTGACTTAAATTGGCTCTCTAGAGGTGCAGGGAATTGCGTTTTTAGAATTTACACACTGATAGAGCAAATGTACTGGGCCCTGCAGGTTAAGGTCATAAATCAGAATCACTTAACTGCCTTTGAGTGATTGCTACAGACTATAATGGTTGGGAGAACTGGCTTCAGCTACAAGTGATTACTCTGCTTGGATTATTGAAATGCTACTCAATATTCATAAATCAGTGATCATTAATCCCCCAAATAGTTCCTGTCAGCTTTCTAAATAAATTTCCTGCTAGCTAATTGAGATTGAAGGAGACTAGCATGCTCTGGTTCAGAATTAGGACAAATGAACTGCTTTGCCTACCTAGAATCAGAACCACATCTTTGGGGGAAATTGAACCGTACTGCGTACATGTGTGGCTGCTAAAATTGTGACATTTAAGCTGTTAACTGGAGAAGCCTTCCTTGGTAGGTTTTGCCCTCACGAGTTACAATGATTGTAAGAAGACTTCTTTATTTTTTTTCTGATGAAGGTATTTGTGATGTGCCACGCATCAAAAGCATCTGAATTGCATCTGTGGCATTTATCACCATGTGGAGGGCAAATTCGTGACAAAGGACTGCAACCCTGGAACTGCATTGATGGGGAGATGACAACAAGCATCTTACAACAACAGCTGAAATTAAAATGTGTACCTCTGGGATGTAATTGGAACGTTTTGGCTCTGCAGAAGTCCTTGCTAGCTGCACGTGTTAGCTTTGTTTAATTTTGTTTGCCACTGAAACTGCTCATACCTGAGCATGTAGAGAATCTTACAGGTGGCATCACTACTGGTCTTACTTTTCTCCTACTAGAATAGGAGACATCAGGGACTGCAGACTTCAAATACCCAAGTTCTCTGAAAGTAGAGGTTTGAACTGATCCAAAACCTGTGTGAATGGTTGTGTCTGTGGGTCCCACAGAAGGACTCAGTGCCATTTATGTGTAACAGCTGAGAGACACGGCTTGTTCCTTCTGTACAGAATCGTGCAAATGGCCCAAACGTATCTGAAAAATATTGTCTAGGACATCCCCAGCACAGTCCCTGTGGCTGGATTTTTGCTGACTTTCCTGAAGAAATAATTATGCTGTGCCGATGCTGTAGGCAGAGAATTGGCTAGAAACACCCAGGTTGGAAAAGACCTTCGAGATCACCAAGGGCAACCATCAACCTGACCTGCAGAGGTCCTCTGTGATCCTCTAAAGGGGTCCAGGTCGAGCTCGGCCCGTTTCAGGCCCCACAGTAGCCTCAGGGACCTTACCCACAGGAGACCCCGTTGTTCTGTGGCTCAGGTGCTCACAGAACTCCTGGTTTTTGTCTTGCCCTGTTGAAATGTTGTTGTTGCCATGGGCTTGGAGAGCATGTTTTTTATGTTTTTTTTAAATTATAACTGTGTAAGTGCTGCTCTCTGTCATTGTTTCCTTCTTCTCTGCTGTTCATTTCAGTTATGCGCATGCTTCTTTTAAGGAAAAAAAAAAGAAATAGCAAGGAAACTCTTTTTTTAAGACAGCATTTAGTTGAAGGGCAGTAGATAAATTAAAATGGTGTTTATAGGTGCTAGCACTGGCAGTGATGCTATTCAATTCTCATGACAATGTATTATATCAAAAGTCACTGAAGAAAGGAAAGATGCTGGTTCCTTGTAATTATCTCAGAATATCTCTTGTTAATGGGATTTATGAGAAGATGAACTTGAGAGGCAGTTTTTTTTTTTTTTTAATTTCTTTTTTTAAATGGAAGACTTAAACCGGAACTGATGCGTATCGAGATTCCTTTCATATCAGGACTACCAGAGCTCCAGGCAAACTCTAATTGTATCAAAAAGCCATACTTAATTTGACAAAGAGGAATTATTTTTGAAACCTGTATGGAAGGATTAAATCAAGTATTTACAAGTAAGTGTACTTACGTGGCTGCTGCAATGCATCCTGTTACTGCTGTCAACACTGGCACAGATGTTAACAGAAGTCCTCTAACTGAAATTAGTACTGTGTTTAAAGTTGAGGATGCGATGAAGCAATTTGGGACAAAAATCTCATCTTCTGTCTCTGCCTCCTTGCTGTTCCATCTGAATTCTCCTGAAGCCTTCCCGAGCTGGCAGCTGTGCAGCAATGTAAGTGGTTGTGCCAGTAGGCAGTCACACCTTGGGGTGGAGCGTACAGGAGCGTGCACGCTCCTGGAACTGCCATCAGCTGTGCTCCGGAACACGCTTTGACATCCAGGCAATCAAAGCTGCAGCTTCTTGTGCTGCAAATGTATTTGCTTCTTATTACAGGCGCTTCCACATAGCGAAAGATCCTAGAAATGCTTGTATGTTATAGTGTATCATTAGTTAATCACTTCGCTTGGTGTTAGAGTTTGGTTAGTGATAAGCTGTAAACACTCCGGTAATCTCCGTTAAGCTTCTTGAGTCAGAGACTGACAAATGCGTTGAGATTGCTGCCTCCTTCAGGATCGTTTTAGCAGGCACTTAGGAAGCACTGCTTCACTGGCAGGATTATCCTGGGAGTGGAGAAGCCCCCTTTGATACCTGGTGCTGGTAATGGAAATTAACTTGGTGCTATTAAGGAGCTCCTCCAGACCTGAACTGAGGATTCAGCTGCATCAGTTGTAGTTCACGTGCAGCTAAAGCTGCTTTAAACTTCGGTTTGCAACTGAAATACAAAGCAAGAGACGCCTGGTAGGCAGAGAGTGCGGAGCCAGCACGTGGGGAGTTATTTATTTCTCCTGCGGGTGCTGTCGAGATGTAGCTCAGCGTGTCACAGTCTGTAAAATTCTTCTGCAGTGCACTGTGATTTAATTTCTTTTCTTTAAAACCATGTTGTTGTATCTGAGCAGGCCTCTGTGGCTGCTGCTTAAAATAGAAATAAGCTGGTGATAACTTCTTTACTAGAGCCAGCTTGGGGTTGTGCTGGGGATGGGCCTCGCTTGCTTTGCTGTGTGGGAAGCACGCAGCACGTCGTCTGCATCTCTCTTCCCCAGGTAAGGCAGGGGAACACTTGGAGGTAACGAGCTTCCTCCAGGCAGGCCTCAGTGGCTTTGTTTTTGACGTGGAAGAGGTAAGCAGGCAGGTAGCGATGTGTAGAGGCTCCTTCCGCTCAAGGAGCACCATTGTTGGGTTTCTTTCCAAGCTTGGCTTCACAGACGTGAGAGCAGAAGGTGAAGGTGCAGCATACCTGAACAGAAACGGGATGGAAGAACTGCCGAGTGCTTTGCTCATTTTCTGGGTGGCCTGGATGCCGTTTGGATCTCCGAGACCTGTCAGAAGACAGAGCAGAGCATCGCACCTGAGCTATGCAAGGGCAGCCAGCCGGTAGGAAATGGAGCTCGGTTCCCCCGACTGTGGTGTGTGGTGTTGAGCACTGTTCTCCTTCCTACTTTCTGTTTTGGTACAAAGTCAGGATCCATTTAACGTCTCCTGTCCCCCCCTCCCTTACACCCTGTTCAGTCCCACTGTGTGCCAAGGCAAGGAAGCAACAATGGTTTATTTGTTCGCTTTTCAACCTTGTTTTAAAGCATGTTTATACTTGGTTGGAACAGAGGAGAGGACAAAAATGACAATGTCATTGCAAAGACTACCCAGATGTTTGTCTGCACTCAGTTTTCCATATGGATAGCCCCAAACTGCTGGTTGCAATTGTTTATTTTTCAGCCTTTTTGTACACCTGCAGCTATCAGTATCTGACTCTGAGGACTTCGTTATTTTTATTTCCATTGCTGTGCCTTCAATTCTTAATTCCTTCTGCTGTTGTAGTGTTTTTTCTCCAAGAACAAACTTACTGGTTCTGTGGAGCTTGGCATCAAAAGGGAGCACGCACTAAGCTGAAACAATGATGTTCTCGTGTCTGCATTTTTCATGTTGATTTACCAGGGCTTCCTTTTTATACTGTAAGAACTGATTGTGAAATGATAAATAGCCAAACCTTGTTGTGTCTCATTAATAGTCTAATCCCATTGTCATGTCGGATCCTCTAATCTTGATCCAAATTTTGTCTGTTGATCTAATTAGGTTTTTCATTTATTCCTGGCAAATTTCTGGCTCTTGGAGTTGCTGGGCTGGCTCTTGAGACTGATGAGGTGGAATGATCCATACGGTTCCTGGTGGCTTTAAACAGAAACATCTGTCAGAAACGAGGAATTTGTTGGCTGAGTTTAGCAGTAAGTAAACTTAAATCTGACAGCACTGCATCTTGCCTCTGAGAGATGTAAGTCAGCAAGAAAAGCTATTAGAGACTGCAGAGCCAGCAGAGATCCTGTCTCTACCAGGGTCTGTGAGAGGCACTGTGCTCTCTGGTAACCTTCACAGCAAAACTAAGGGTCCAGACAGATAATATTGACATATTTTCTTTTTATTGTTCATGTTTCTTCCCCCTCCTTTGTTGGAGCGGATGCTTCAGCAATCACATCTTCTTTGTAGTCTTGCTGCCTAAAGATGAACGTTAAAATAAATTGGACTTAAAGTCATCAAGGACTCTTTCTGAAGTGTAAAGCTGTGAGTTTAAATACTGTCCTGTACAGAGATGCTTTCCTGTAAATTAGGATTAAGTTAAGAGCGAAGATGGTTTTGTAAAGTAAAACTGATCTGGAAGGAGGATACACTTCTGTAGTGTGTATGTGAGAACTATGTACATACATATGTGCACACACATACACACAAATAAAACCAACTGCCTGTTTCCTTTTTTCACCTTATGTTGCATTGTGCTAAACAGTATGGTTTTGAGAGAGAAGTTATTTCCTTGGCACTGATTCTACTGCCATTTAAGCCAGGGGCTAAATTTTCCACATTTAAGAGTGGCGTGGAGGCAGTGAGAGCGGAGTTTGTCAGAACGTTTCTTTCCTTAGGCTCCCAAGAGGATATCAGGAGTCACCAGGCAAAGGTCTTTAGCTTCTGGATGTTTATTTTTTATTTTTTAAATTAAATTGTGGACAGAGGCCTGCCCATGAACCTGCAAGGAAATGCAAACCCGGCAGTTTCATTGTAATCTTGTTTGCTGCAGACCCATTACAACACGTTACAGCCATCCGCTGGGGCGGCAGCTCTGCTGGCCTTGCAGCAGCTCTGCTGCTGTTAGCGTAGCGGTGTGGAAGCACCCGCTGAGTGATGACAAAGACAGGGCTGTAGGAAAAACAAAATGCCGCTCCGCTAGGTTGAGCCACGAAGCGACACCGCGCCTGCTGAGAGCAGAGAGAGGAGCTGCCCGCGTGCGCAGAGCAGGAGCGCTTTGCAGGAGGGTGTAGGCAAGGAAGCTGCCGTGAGGTTGACGAGCCTGCTGTCAAAATCCATAATTAAGACTTGTGTATCCGAGTGGTCTGCTGCGTGTTGGAGTAGCCACGCTGCGTCTCCTACTAAGCAAAGGCGGGGTGAAGGAAAACCAGGCAGGACATGTGGTAGGTGAAGCCTGGTCTCTGCGAGATGTTCCAGGCTCGGGAACCCGCCGGTCGTTGCCTCCACCCCATTGGCATGGGGCTGCCTTCCCGTTCCAGCGGGGCACGAGCAGATGGCGTCTCCGTGTGCCTGGCAACTCTGACCAACGCTTCGCACCTGCCAGGAGCCGGCAGGGTCTGAGGCAGGGTCAGAGGAAGGATCATGCAGAGCACCGGGCTGGGAGCCCCAGCGGCTGACCCTGTGCTGAAGGAGCCCTGGGCTGCGGCGGGGCTGTGCCTGGAGCAGCGCTAGTGAGGATTTTGTTGTCTTCTGAGGTTTCCCCTGGCACCTGGCTTGCAGTTGATTCGTATTGTTCAAATTGAACGCAACTCGTGAGGATCTTGCACTGATCCTCTATACAAAGAAGAAAAATCATGATAAAATGAGCCAAGCAATGATTTTTTTTAAGTGTTTTCTGGCTATGAGTGCTGTTGATTGCAGTGGTGTATATAGCATATACAGTTTATTCCAGTCCTCAAAACCTACAGATCCATGGGGGAGGTGTTATTTTGCTTTACTTCTTAGCACATACTTCTGCAGAGGGTGTGAATTTTCGAGATAAAAGTGATGTGTGAAGCAAAACTGTGCAGTTAGTTATCATCCTTTCACTTTGTATGAAAACTTAGGTGTAGCTTGAGTATGAACCTTCAACATGTCTGCTCTAACTCACGAAGCTGGAAAGTTAGCCTTGGAAAATGGGAAACATGTTTTGTTTTTTTTTGTTCCATTCCACACAATGCAGGGATTAATCTCTGCTCAGATAAAATTCTTTTGAGCTGAGGTTGCTTAAATTACAAGGACATCAATTCTGGATGAAAATGAGCAAATGCTTTAATGGAAGTAATAGAGTTGGCCAAAATGACTTTAGCGAGAATAAGATTTTCAATGGCACACAGTGTGCAGAAGTCTTATTGTGTCTTCCCAGTCCTGTATCCAGAGGCCCAAAGATCCCTGGTTTGACTTAAATGATCTCTAGTTAACAAGCTCCGTTATTGTTTGTACCATGTGTTTCAGTCCAGGCAGTGATTTTTACATCATTCTGCACTAATTAGGCATGTTATCTCTAATCTTGTGTGGCTGTTACGAAAATGGGGAGGAGAACTGGTGGATAATACTTATAGATTCAATATTAGATTCTCTTTAAGTTATCGCTCATGGGAGACTGCACATGCACAAAAAACAGATGTTATTTTAATATGAAGATCAATAAAGCTGCCTTGTTTTTTCTGGTTTTATTCCAGTATTGATGGGATTTGTAAAAGTCTCTTCAAAAACAGCATCCTGCCTGTCTTGGGTTTTCAGTAGGAAGGATGGATCAATTTCTTTGGGATGATTCTGAAAGAGCATAAAACAAACAGATATGATCAGTGGTTCTGAAAACTGAGATTAATCTAAGTATTGATGGCCTCCAACCAGGGCCTTGTATGCTCCTGGAATACGTGCTGTAGCCAGCTGCGAGCTGTGCTCTGGTTAAACACAGTTGGCCCTGAGAAGGGCTGATCCTGGAAACAGAAAGGCCTGGGAGATGCAGGGTTCAGGCTGCTCAACCCTGTCATTCCTCTGACTTGAAACTTGCTCTGCCTTTGACTTCTTAGTGAAAGTTTGTATATCTGGGGGAAGAGGGAAGGAAATAATAGTAACGTAAAGAGCTAGGGTATTGGGAATAGGAGGGGGGTGACTTTTTAATTAATTTTTCTCTTGGTTATGCATGATGGCAGATCTTGCTGTGGAACAACAAGCTACCCTCAGAAATAGAAGGAATAAGAGCATCTGTACCGAGGAGCCCCCAGGATGAGTGTGTGTAGGGAAATAGCTGTTCTCAGTAAAAGGGACCATAATGATTATATTTCTAAAATGATTGAGACTAATAAATGTTGATATGTAAAAAGAAATGATCCTTTTTTATTGGTCCATTGAGGCAGACTATAATATATTTTTTTTATGTTCAAGCTCTGATCAGAAATTGAAGTGACATATGGAATCGGAATTGAAATACAGCTCCGTGGAATACTTTGTCAGTAGGAAAAAACTGCATATGATAAAGCTGCTGAATTTTTGGCATCAATTACTACACCATCTTGTGAGCACTGTTGAGAAATATTTACATCCAGGTTTCAGCAGCCTTGTGCTCTGAATGAATGGAGAATGTCAGATAACTGCATTTCCCTTTCCTGTTCCAAGTATGTGTGGGTATTCTGCAGGGGTTTTAGTAAATTGAATTGTATTCAGATAGAGTCGTTCCATAGCTCCTTGGAAAGATAATTCCTAAGAATGTGAAGTTACGGTAAGATTCATTTTTCTGGAAATTTAGAGCTCTTAAGTCTACCAAATTTTCAGGATATTCCACATCTCAGTTCCATTGCGTGCTTGAGGAGTACAAATATCCTCTGGCCTGAACAGGAATACCCTGAGCGAGGACCCAGGAGACCTTGAGTTCTGATCTCTCCTGGCTGTTACCTGTATTACTGGGGGCTTTTTTTTTTTTAAAAAAAAAAAGGAACACTAAGCTGAAAATGCAAGATCTTGCATCCTGTCTACGACTGTGGTCAAATACGTTGGTTCACAGTATCACAGTATCACAGATTTTTAGGTTGGAAGAGACCTCAAGATCATCGAGTCCAACTTCCGACCTAACACTAAGTACTCCACTAAACCATATCGCTAAGCCCTACATCTAAATGTCTTTTAAAGACCTCCAGGGATGGTGACTCCACCACCTCCCTGGGCAGCCCATTCCAATGCTTAATAACCCTTTCGGTAAAGAAGTACTTCCTAACATCCAACCTAAAACTCCCCTGTCGCAACTTTCGCCCATTCCCCCTCGTCCTGTCACCAGGCACGTAGGAGAACAGACCAACCCCCACCTCTTTACAGCCTCCTTTAAGGTAACTGTAGAGAGCGATGAGGTCACCCCTGAGCCTCCTCTTCTCCAGGCTGAACAACCCCAGCTCCCTCAGCCACTCCCCGTAAGACTTGTTCTCCAGACCCCTCACCAGCTCGGTCGCCCTTCTCTGGACTCGCTCGAGCACGTCCATGTCCTTCCTGTAGCGAGGGGCCCAAAACTGAACACAGTACTCGAGGTGCGGCCTCACCAGAGCCGAGTACAGGGGCACAATCACTTCCCTCGACCTGCTGGCCACACTGCTTCTTATACAGGCCAGGATGCTGTTGGCCTTCTTGGCCACCTGAGCACACTGCTGGCTCATATTCAGCCGACTATCCACCAATACTCCCAGGTCCTTCTCGGCCAGGCAGCTTTCCAGCCACTCATCTCCCAGCCTGTAGCTCTGCTTGGGGTTGTTGCGCCCCAGGTGCAGGACCCGGCACTTGGCCTTGTTGAACTTCATACAGTTGACCTCAGCCCATTGCTCCAGCCTATCCAGATCCTCCTGCAGAGCCTTCCTTCCCTCAAGCAGATCGACACATGCACCTAACTTCGTGTCATCTGCAAACTTGCTGAGGGTGCACTCGATCCCCTCATCCAGATGGTTGCTAAAATAAAAATCTTGATGTTACACAGTTCTGTCTTGGGTAGCAGTTTCAAATGAAATTCAGCTATATGCCATGACACAAACATCTCGCTTGCTTTCTTATACTGTATTTCAAGAATATGCTTATCTAAATCAGCCCTCCAGGCTTTGTCGGCTTGTAATATCTGATGGAGCCTCCTTTCTCTTCCAGCTTAAACCAGCCTTTAGATTTTGAACCCATTATGATGCCTCGTTATTGCAGCAAACAGACATTCCACGGCTTGAGCCATCTTCCATCCTGACTGCGAAGAGCTGCTGTTATCTCAGTGACCTTTGTTGTGCTGCAGCTGCAGCCCTGTTAAATAAAGTGTGATCTGTTGCCTTATGCAATAATTATTATTTGCATTAGATCTGTCTAGACACTTCACCTACCTTGTTATGGATTAATTCGGAGGAAGGTTGCTGTTCAGCTGCTCACTGTGACAAGGTCATTGCTGCGCACCTTGATGCAGACAGGTAGTTAATATTTCCCTGTCTTTTGAGAAGAGCTTTACTTAATAGATCGCAGAAATTCTAGAAATTAGTTCTTCCCGGGTATGTATGGTTTGTTGAGCCTCTTCTGTTATTCTTGTCCATTTTTTGTTAACTGAGGCCAGGCTTTACGATCCTCATAGGCTTAGGGTTTGTTCTGAAGATCTTTGAAAGACTTCATAATGGGACTTCCTTTAGGTTGAACAGTTCTTCGTTTTGATATGAGATTCTTACACCTTATATTGTTATGACCTAACTTGCTTTGCTGAATGAGAGCATTAAAAAGCTAAGTAGAAGAGACAGATGACTAAGGACAGAGGTTTGTAAATAAAAAGAAGGTGAAGAGTGACGTGTTATCGAGGAAAGTACAGGCAGTGTAAGTTAAGGACGTTAGGTGAAATGGCAGTAGTAGTTGTCTAGATATCAGCATTTTTTATCTGTTTGATTATACCCCAAACAGAAGCTTGCTGTCTTCTTCAGTGTGAAAGAAGTTTCTTCAGTTTCTAGGCATCTCATCCTCCTGCACCACGTGAGATTTCTTTGAAGTGAGTTCAGTCGCTGCCAGGCCCAGCATGGAGATCGGTTCCACTCCATGTGGCATCATGGGCTGTGAGAGGCTCCTGCCCCAGTCCGTTCCTGTGTCCATGGCACAGGTTACCACGGTGGCAAAACAAGTCTGGACTTTCGCTGACTTGAGTCAAAAAAAAACAACAAGCCAACACCAAAAAACAAACCCCAGACTTCACTTTGCAGGTCTTTTCTTCAGCTGGCTTCTTTTCCCACAGAAACTGTAACACCTCGTTGTGCCTGAAGAGTGGTTGCTTTTTTGTGTTTTGTTTTGTAAAGAGGCAAGAACACTTTTGCACAATAAAACTGAATGGGAGTGCTGCTGGACCTGGTGAGATTAGTGTGAAATGTAAACATCTGAGGTGGCTGACTGTTAATAGGCGACAGCCCAGGGTTGCCAGTGTGAGGTATTTTGTCCTTAGGTGCCATGTGTGTGTGCCTTGGGTTCCTGCCTGTGACTCAGGACCATGGTGTTGTATCTCACCTGCACAGCCTCAGGGTAGGCAGACGGTCCTACCCCAAAATATTTATGAGAAAGCACACAACAGATGGCCACAGATAGAGATGGAGTGGCAGAGGGAAGCGATGAAGCAGAACTGGTTGCTGTGGCAGTGTGTGCTCTTGCACATCTCCATCCCCTTTGCCCTGAGTGGGCTCCCTGGGCCTCTGACTGTGTCTTACAGAGACGTTGGTGCCAGCAAGAAACGGGGGAACCCCAGAAGTCAAGCAGAGCTCACGACCCTCCTGTTGTCCCTTCATCCTCTCCCTTGCTGTTAAGAGCCCTTTCTCGTCCAGGGTCACTTAAGTACAGAGGCTGGTGGTGTTTTATGAGGAGCTGTCTTTCAAGGGGACGGATGCTTTACAAAGATCCTTTTTGTTTTTTCCTTCCTACTCTGTCAGGAAAGCTCGTGCCAGTCTCTCTATTCTAAGTTTAAAGTGCCATGTGCTCTGTGCTATTCCAAGCTTTCCTTTTGGCAAGGAGAGAAAAGCAGGCCTGTTATGCTGTAATAATAGTCGCCCTCATTCGCTGAGGATGCCATGTGTCGTGCTTTGGAGCCAAACACATTTCTGATTGTGTGATACCTCAATCTACCACCCAATATTTCCCATGCTCTGAGTTTTAATAAAAGCCATTCCAAGTTGCCTGTATTCCAAACTGTGTGTGTAATCTCTTTATTATGTCTGGCCTGGCTTGCTGGGCACATGAATAAACCTGGCTGTGTGTCATGATGACTGTTTGTATCGCCTGACAATAATTGGAACAGAGTTAAATAAAATCAGTGTTTTGTCTTTCCTTAGGTTGGACTCATCAGCAGATGGGGAATGCTGCCATTCTTTCTTTATTTTTGGCAAGGACCTGCATGGCTCACAGACCCCTGCTATGATGGAAAGAGGTGGTTCAATGAGGTTCAGGGAAGAACTAATAATAAGTCATTTACTTCTGTCACACTTGGAATATGGTTTGATTTGATCATTTTAAATGTATTTTTTTTAATCTTAAAGAAACCTGCTTTATTACCTACCTCCTGCTTTGACATCTGTGTAGCAAAATGTGAGCGTTTGGAATATGCAAACTAAAATCAAAGTGTAGAATTCCCTTTGAAGCTTACAGTTTCTAGCTCTTCCTCCCACCCCCACCCCTTTTAATATTCAACATGCTGTAATTTTATTTCTCTGAAATTTTCAGTGTAATTGAAAGAGTGTTGAAGGAACAAAGCAAATATTTACCTTGCACAAATGCCACTTGATGTGATTAGTTAAAAGCAATCTATTTAAAATTTAATATGTGTATTAAATACAGGAGCATGCGTGCATCCACACATGGAGCAGCCAGTGGAATAAATTCAGAATTGAGATAACCTATAAGTTTCTAGGCTTTGGAGCACAGTACCTGGGAAAAGGTGTTAGACAGTCTGATCTGTCTGATCCTCAGGCTTTAAAGGAGCAAAAACTCATCTAGCTCATTTCAGGATAGTAAATCTGGAAGTCACTTAGAGAGAGACTTGTAGTCCTGTCTTCTGGCCTGATGTGTACGGTCCTGTAAGGAACCTTCCCTGCAAGCTTGTGCCAATTTACCCAGCATTTAGGAGCCTCACATTCACCGATAAACAGACCTGTGCAGTTATTTATGGAATTACGAGTGTCCAAATGATGCGGCAAGTCACTTGCAGTTTCCCATTGGATTATAGGAGCTTATGGTGGTGACCCTGTGCTGCCTGTCCCTACCTGGTGCTTGGGGGCTGCAGGGACAACCTGCCTGCCTGCACGAGGACAGCAGGGCCGGAGCTGCCACAGGGTTATGTCTGAGGTGCAACACCTTGGTGCAGTGTGCATTCAGCCAGTGTGGCTTTCTCAGGGCTGTGACTGGAGTCACCGCACGGTACTTGTGCCCCTAAGGTATTACCTTGTTGTGTCCTCCTCTAGGTCTTACATGGGGGTGGACCAGACCAAGCGTCAGATACCAAAGCTGATATTATACAACTTGAGCAAATGGATAGCAGTTACAGGCTTCCTCTATTCCATTGTCTAAAGCTTAACTAAATGTCACTTTTAGCTGTTCTCTGTTGTGACAGAGACAGAGATGAATGAGCAGGAGGAATGTAATGGAACATGCAAGCTAAGCCAGTCCAGTGACCTGAAAAACGGATGCTGGGCGCAGCAAAGAGATTGATATCTAGAGAGCAGCTGATGTTGACAGACTGTCTGGGGAGAGGGATGATGATTTGCAAAGAAATTGACTTATCCTCCTTTATCTATGCTTTTTTTGTCTCTGGGTAAGAGCGGGGGAATGGCCAGTAATGCAGATATTATGGTGGAAGTCTGTTATAGACTGCCCAGCCAGGATGAAGAGGTAGGCAAAATGTTCTACAAGCAACTAGGAGAAGTCTCATGATTGTTCTTGAGGGGGAATTCAATTTCCCAGATGTCTGCTGGAAATGCAGTGCAGCAGAGAGGAGACAGTGTAGGAAACTCCTGGAGTGTGAGGAGGATGACTTTCTGACACAGGTGGTGAGTGAGCCAGCTGGGGAAGGTGCCCCACACGCCCTGTTGTTTGCAGACAGGGAAGGACTTGTCGGTGGTGTGGTGGTTGGAGGCTCTCTTGGGATCAGTGATCACAAAATTCTAGGTTTTGGTCTCTCGTGACGTAAGGAAGGCAGTTAGCAGAGCTACTGCTTTGGATTTCCAGAGGACAGACTTCGGCTTGCTCAGAGACTTGGTTAACAGAGTCCCCTGGGAGGTGTTTCTGAAGGTTAAGGGAGTCCAGGAGGGCAGGGCCTGCTTGGGAATGGAATCCTAAAGACATGGGAGCAGTCCCAGTGCACTGGGACTGGGGGAGAAGATCAGTCTGCTGGAACAGAGAGCTTCTTCAGGACCTCAGGAAGAAAAAGAGTTCATGAACTCTGGAAGAAGAGGCAGGTGCCTCAGGAGGGTGATAGAGCTGTTAAGCTGTACGGGTAGAAACTCAGAAGGGCAAAGCCCGGTTTGGCTTTGCAGAACCCAAATTGGGAACTCAGAAAGGTAGTGCAGTTGAGGACAATAAAAATGCTTTTATAAATACATCATTAGCAAAAGGTGGGTTAAGGAGAATCTCATCCTTTATTGGATGTGAGGGGAAACGGTGATGAACGATGAGGTACTTAATGCAGTTTTTGCGTCAGTCTTTTATTAGTAAGGTTAGTTGGAAAATGAGTTGGAAACTGGGGACAGGGAGTTGTATGGAGCTCCTGTAGTCTAGTGGGGAAACTGTAAGTGCCCTACCACATCACTTGGACTTTCTGAGTCTGTGGGGCTGGAGGAGGTTCATCCAAGAGTACTGAAGGAGCTGGTGGAAGTGGTCACCAAGCCACCCTGAATAATTTAGCAGCAGTCCTTGCTAACAGAGAAGGTCCCAGCTGACTGAAGGTTACAGTGCGACTCTAATCTACAAGAAGAACAGGAAGGAGGATCCAGGGAATTCGAGGCCTGCCAGTCTGACCTCGGTCCCAGGGAAGGTTATGGAGCAGATCGTCGTGAATGTCATCACGTGGCATCATCGGACATGGAGTGCTAAGAAGCAAACAGCATAGTTCTATGAAAGGCAGATCTCCTCGTATGGCAAGATGACCCACTTAAGTGAGGGAAGGCTGTGGATGTTGTTTACCTGGATTTTAGTAAAATGTTTCCCAGAGCATTCTCCTGGCAAAGTTGACTGCTCAGGGCTTGGACAGGCGCACAGTTTGCTGGGTTCAGAGAGCCCTAGTGAAGGGACCTCAGTCCAGCTGGCAGCCGCTCACAGGTGGCATTCCCCAAGGCTCAGCGTTGGGCCAGTTCTGTTTAATATTTTTCAGTGGTCTGGATGAGGGGATAGAGTGCATGCTTGTTAAGTTTGCATATGATACCAAGTTGGGGTAGGAAGGCTCTGCAGAGGAATGTGGGTAGGCTAGTTCAATGGACCATGTCCAGTTGCACAACATTCAACAAAGGTAAGTACCGGCTCCTGCACTGGGGTCACAGTCTGCAAGTCAAGCTGGATTGCTCCCAGTGTTCCCTCCAGGAGGAATTTCAAATATCAGGGTAAGAATCATTCTCTCTGATTTCAACCCTAGAAATAACTCTTTGGTTTGCAGGTTCTTTTTTGGGTGGTGGGGTGGGGAAGGGATTTCTCTGCACCATGATTGTCATGATGGACCAAATATGGAAGTGCTCGAATGAGTATCTGGAGGCTGAGGTACCATTTTTTGAACACATCAGTGGGTTATTTGCATGAGTAGAGTGTGGAGCTGTTGGCAGCAAACTGTCACGTGTGGTTTTACGTGTTACTTTGTTTAGTCAGCATTTCCTGAAAGCCTGCATCCCTCGGCCCCATGCGTGCCAAAGGCAGACACCGTATTGCACTTAGGATTCACGGGGGAAATAGGCACTTCTTCCATATGGTTTCCCCAATATCCATGCCACTGTCTTAACAGCACAGAGTGGCTTCTGTGCAACTGATGCAAAGGTTAAGATTCACCAAACCCAATCTGTCAATTAGAGGAGGAAATAACGTTTAATCCACAATATTAAGCCTGATTTCATGTTACTGGGGAGAATCATTGGAAACGGCTGCATTAAAAGAGTATCTTAACAGAATCGTAGCACACAGAGAAGGAGCCATGTAGTGTTTTTGTAACAGATGTCTCTTTTTCCTATGATTCTCTTTTAATGTGGCTTTGAAAATTGCCCAGCAGTACAGCATTATTTAGCTTTGCTTTAAATGTTAAAACACTTTTTTTCCCCCAACCTAAAGGAGACCTTTATATGAAATTAATGCATAAAATCACAAGTAAAGGACCATTAAACAAGTATAATGCTGGGGGGGAAAGTATGCTTTGAACGTTGTTTCCATTATTCGTAATACATGAAGTTTCAGTCCAAATAGAAATGAAAGACTATTGAGGAAACTTTGCAAATACCTGAAAATCTAACTTTTACTTTGCTCTTGTTAACTATATCATCGTTAAGGAAGAAAGGAAAATTGCTAAGAGGCTTTGCCATTGGAAGTGACATAACCATGACCCTGTCTTAACCATAGGCGTTTGCAAAAGTTCATTGGTAGTCAGTAAATTCTGCACTGAACTTTTAAAACCTTTTTCTTTGATACATCAAACTAAAAGGAATAACACACTCTTGAAAGCCCAAGAAAACTTTGTGTATTTCCCAATATTAATGACATATGAGGTTGTATTTCTGCCTCGAGATGAAATGATGCAATTGTGTCTCATGGAAAACAATTTCTTACCGCGGCAGGATTGTTAGGGTTTTACAAATCCCATGCTGCCTCCCATTGATTTTGAAGGTAAGGTAATTGCAGAGATATAAAAGTGTAGCCTTACGCACTGTAAAGCTGATCATTCAATAACTGTTTCGTATGGGCTTTATTGTATCAGTTTTCAGATATTTTTCTGGCCAACTTTTGAACCTTCCTCCTTCTCCGCTGGCGTTGCTGGGGCAGTTGCCCTTTGTTCTCGACAACCCTTCCTACCCACAGCTCTAGGCAGCAGTCTAATTCCACAAAATGTCCTGGAGATGATTATGTTTTGTCTTACTCAGTTGGACTGTTGCAGTGCTTAGAAATCAGATAAGGGCCTTTAGAAAGGGCCTTTGTTTGAACCTCAGATGCTTGCTCTTACTCATAAACGTGTATGTGCAGGGCTGGTACTGTGAGATTTTAACCTTAAACCTTTGCAGTCTGGCTGTCTGTAAACTCCAGCAAAGCATCCTTTTCTGTGGGTGCGGCTTTCCAGCACGTTTTGCCACTGGTGTTATAGAGAGGGGATGCTGATTGTACTTTCCCTCTCCTTTTTAGTGAGCACATTTGTGTGTTCTTGCAAAACCAGTGTTTGGTAGCTGTTTTTTTCTACCATGACAATTTAAAAAAAGAAAAGAGTGGGGAGGGGAGTTTTAACTGATTTCTATTCTTGCCGCTGTTTTGCATTGTTAGAGCTGATAAGTAAGTTGAGATAGCAAATCAGAGGTGGCTTTTGTAATAGCCTGCTCATATCATAAGGGTTCTTGGCCCAATGTAGTGCTTTCTTAATCTTTCTATACAATATATGGATGTTGCTCACTTAAATGGATTTCAGCTGAAGTAGAATTCTCTAATTAGACAGTAAGGTTGGAGAAATAGACCGTTATCTCCAGTTATTGAATTTTCTGGCAGCCTGCATCAGCATTCGTGCTTCTAGCAGTTGGTCTTTAAACATGGAAATAATGCATCCAGAGATTATTGTTCAAAACTATTTTCAATAGTCTAATAGCTTTTTAATTTTTTCTAAATGGCTTATATTCATCAGTTGCAGCACAGGGTAATCAGATTGACTCAATCAACTCAGTTATTTTGTCCCTTTTAGCTAATTACAGGTTGTATTCAGATATTAAACTAGTAGGGAAGCTGTGAAATTTTGTTGATAATCTCATAAGCAGGAGTCTGTGCAGCCAGTGAGTTAAGGATGTGGGATTCTCTGGCAAGTAAGAAAAGGGCCTCGTATGCAAAGAGTTGCTTTGGTCGTTTATCCATGGTTTAAGTGATTCTTGGTTACTGCTCTCTCTTGTGCTCTATAGGCATATCTGTGTAGGGAAGATGCTGCCCAGGGTATGAATTCCCGGTGCTTTACCTGTCCTGTGCTTGGGTGTCCATGCAGGTGCTCTAGGGAGAAGATTCAAGATTTCTTCAGAGCTCTGGCTTACCACCACGGAATCCAGCGGTGATCAGGACAAAAGGGTACGCGTGGGCTGTGCCATCATCCAGCAGCTCCCTTGTTGCAGGACTGGGAGGCTGCGCTGCACAGAAGGGTGAACCAAGGAAGCCTGTAACTTTTCTTTGTCATCCTTTTTAGGTCAGCCTTTAGAGTAAAGCATAGCAAGGATGTTGGCAGGCTGTGGGAGTAAAGATTTGTCTGCATCCACGTGCTGAGCACTGGCACGAGGCTAGCTGTACATTGCAGGAGTGTTGTGCAGAAAGGGCAGGCTGGATCCTTGGAGCAGCGTGTGGCCAGGTCTCATCTGCCCAGGCGGGACACCACAGCGGGTCTCTGCCTGAGCGGCTGGCTGGTTCTGTGCTGACTCTGGGATCGCTCCAAAGGCCAGTGTTGTGCAACGATAGGTGTGTTCCAGGGCTGAGCTCGCTGCGTTGCTATGCTTGTGTGAAATTGGGAATTAGAAGTGTCTTCAAAATATTGATGTGATAGGAGACAGATGTATTCCAATCAGTTAAATTTTCCATGAAATTGATTTTTCATGGAAAAATAACCTATTTCATTGAAGTGCCATGGATAAAAGTTCATAATTTCAATGCATCTTCTTTGTGAAAGTGATTGACTAGATGTACTTCGTTTTTCATGCAGAAATCCCAGCTGTCTGAAATGAATTTGCATGTGAAAGAAGGTTGGTTCAGTCCACCTTTCCGTGTCTGGTTACAATTTGCTCTCAGAGTATCTGCAATCGTTTGTTGGGAATGTTCTCATTCGTGGGAACACGCACTACAGTCTGTGCCAGTTTAAGATTACGAACCGGCGAAGGATTTGAGGACGATAGTTATGAAATTAAAAAAAAAGCTGTTTTTCCAGCTTCTGAAAGGATGATAAAACTCTTACCTTACTCTTTGATTTTAATTTTTGTTTGGCATAGAAGAAACTTGCAGTTGTCGTGTTCCAGGTATGCTTTGGCAGTCATCTTTATGACGCTGCTGATTGCTGTGACATTTGTGTGCCTGTGATGCAGCCCAGAGAAACGGGCACATGCCTTTGTGCCTGGACTCCCAGGGGCCAGTGGGCTTGCTACAGAACAGTTGGTTCTTTGTCTAGTGAGTGCTCAGCCATGTCAGTGTGAGTCAGCAGCAACTGAAACCTTGATTTTCTATTGCAAACACAGCTTTGTTACTTTCTGAATAGCAAACTAACGTGGCTCCTTTTCCTATTCAGGACAATAGATAACAGTAACTTACTTGGAAACCGTACATCCTGTTTTCCAGGTCTTTGAAGGGTAAGTTTCTTGTTCCAAACGGTATGTAAACATAAAGCATTCAGCTTTCCTGCAGAACGGGAATGTTGAAATTTCCTTCTGCAAATACATGGTTCTTCTAAATGTATCCAGGCTTGCACCAAATTCCTGGAGTGCTTGGAAACCAGAGGGCCTGGAGTTCAGCTTGCCTGTTGCTAGAAGGCTCCTAAGGAGCTGGAGACTTCAGAGGCAGTGGGGTTACCATAAATTCAGGGCATGTTGCCTGGCAGCCCACCAGTGTGACTGGGAGCCTTGCAAACTTGGCTAGTGAACTTGCAAGTCTGTGGGTTTAGGAGTCAGGGTTTCTTTATCCCTGGGTTTCCATCAGCCTGCTGGGATGATTGCAGAGGAGCTATGAGGAAATGAAGTAATTTTCCGATGGAAAGGTGCCTGGTTTTCATCAGAATTTTAGCCAAATTAATCAACTAAGATGTTTTGATGAACTTGATTTTTTTTTTTCTGATGGAAATTGTTCTGTTGGAAAGTTCTTAATGGCCACAAGCACGCGTGCATCTTATTCCAGCTGCAGTGATGGTCACTGGTTGTTTCAATTTATTTGCTTGAGATTATCTGGGTAATGCAGGTATCATGACTGCCATCTTCAATCACAAGAGGAAAATCTTTTAAAAAATCTATAACGTAGTTTATGAAACGAACTGTTACTACAAACCAGAGGAAACATACTGTAAACTGTTTTTATTATGTCTCATGTGTAAGTGATTTATTTAGTGTTGACTTTCTGTGAAGTTCATAAATACAAGGAGCTTGCAGAAATCTCCACAAATGCCTGTGTGCAATGGAACTCCGGACACTGAAGATCTTCTCTTCCTGCCTTAGAGTGAGTCCTGCTTCCCTGTTAGTTTTTATGTATGTTTCCTGTCCATTAATGCTTGTCCCTCATGTTGTGCTTCTTATAAATGCCCAATATTTTAATCCTTGCTTGGTGGTATAGCAGCACTAACTTCATGTGCAATTCAAATGATGCCTACCGGTTGTGCTCGTCTTGGGGAGAGAAAGATTATTGGAAGGGATTTGGGGAACAGAGAGAGGTCTATGCTCCAGATACAAACAGTGGCTAACTGCCTTCCGAGGGCTTACCATGTCTATAAAAGTGTACTGGCACAGGAAGAGTAATCGAGGCCCTTGGATTCCTGCCCAGGGAGATACTTTGGTCAAAGCTGCAGGGAGTGAGCTCTGCAGGAATGGAGTCTAAAATGGCTCTGAGTCAGCAGCAGCAGCTGCAGAAAATGTGGCCTGGGGAGAAAATGGAAAGCAAACCATGCAGGTGTGCAGTGTTGAAAGAATTTTGCCCTGCAAAACTCACTTAATGATTTGACCAAAGCTGCATAAACCAGACAAGATTCCAGCTCTGTCTAGACTCCAGAGAGACTTGACATACAATAAAATGCAATAAAATTTTTTACCTTAAAAATAGAGATGAGCTGCTGAGTATCCACTGTGCTCGGGTGTGTCCGGTCAGGAGGAGTGCTTCTGCACATCTGCAGGGGTACTTGCTCTTTATTGTGGTGTAGACAGCCAGCTCTCTGGAGTCTTAAACCCAAAGCTTTGTATGTCTGCAATAAGAACTGAAATTTCCATAAAGCTCTGGAAGCTTTTCATAAAGTTTGGCAAAGCGTTTTAGGAGATTTGGTAGCTGTAGTACTCGAAGGAACAGTAAGATGTGAAGTCAAATGTGCCAGAACGGTACTTCGTGAAGCTGGGTTCAGGTGCTGGCTGAATTTCACATGCAAGGTGTGTGTCAGGTCTGGTCAGGTCTGTAGTTTGTCGATGGCAGGTGCACCGCGTGCGCCCATCATGGAGGGTAATGTGTGGACTCCCACGTTAGTCTAGTCACTCATTAATGGAAATGATTTTTGGGTGAGAATAGTAGGCTTCACTGTTGCAGTGGTGGAATTACCCAGTTCGCTTCACTTGTTGGGATTTATAAGACTTGCCTCTAGGAATCCCTGTGACTTGGGCTCTGGTGGCTGTATTTCCTGCTCTCCATTCTATGGCGCACATAGAACACAGTCATGCAAAGAAGCATCCTTCAGTGGGTTTGATCTGCTCCTGAGAATATCCCTGGGTGGTGAACGAGCTTGCAAGTAGGCCTCCAAGGAATATGCTGCAGCTGCAGTGAGTTATTACATCTTTGTTGATTTGTAACCTGAAATCTATATCCCACTGAGGCTTGCCGCGTAGCCATCATCTCTTTACCTTGGGATTATTGATTGTATTAAAATGTTCACTTTGTACTCTGCACAGCTAGAGTACTGATTAGACTTTTATTCGTGTTGCCACTTGGAAAGGTTATTTATGTGGGACTACTTCCAACATCTGTGCCAATTTGGAAAGCAGAATGTTTTTATCTTTAATTATTTACTGAAAATCTTTATGCAAAATAAGTTGCTCACTGAGATAAAACAGTGATTCAAGGGGATATCTTGTCCTTTCTATTTATTTATTTTGGTGTGTTGTCTTCAAATTAAGGAAACATCAAACTAAATAGGTTTCATCCTTGGTTCGTTACGTGAAGGCTTGTGTTCCTACTAAGAGATTACCTGGTCTAGGTTTGTGGCAGAGCATTTTTTAGCCATAATAAATGTTTTGGAGCGTTGTGCAGTCACATGCAAGTGTGGATATCATTTTACGTATACAAGACACACTTCCACACTTATTGCTGGAAATTTTCCTTCTGTGTCTTCAAATCTTGGAAACGAGTGATGCTCGTACCATGCTGACTGTTCCCCTTTTTCGGTTATTACCAAAATCCGGACTTTACTAAATGATACCACCAGGATTTTGGTTGGTTGTTTTGAATTGCAGTATCAGAACCAGGAACATCCAGTTGGATCACTTTGCAGAAAGCTTTGGCATTGATACTTGAAGTTTTTTCACCACACCAACCTGCTGCACCAACTAGGACTTGCTGGGATTTCCTGTTGTCGCTTTCTGCAGGGACCATTTCGGCTGCTGCTTCTCACTGCCTGTTCGGATAGGCTCTGGGGGCCGCCTCAGGTTAGGAAATGCTCTCTGTAGATAGAAGTGTCTTAAAGTTGAGCCTTCGCAGCTGTTGGAGAGGTTCCTACAGTGAGCTCTTAATCATTTTCTACTAAGCTGGAGGCCTGATGGAGAAGACGCCAGCCTGCCAGAGCGCTTCCTCTGGCAAAGCAGCGGGGTGAGCATCGGGGTGGGACTGAGCCCCTGCTCGTGCGGGTGACACGGCCGCTTGCCTTTGCTGTGGCTCTGTCTGCTGGCTGCAGGGTCAGCTCATGGCACCACTGCTGCAAAGATGGGGGAACTGCAGCAGTGTGAAATGAAACTGCTTAATTTCAACCCCACGAAGTTTTAATTTGGCTTTTAGGATGTTTTTTCCACCATTGCTAAAAGAATTCTTGGGGGGAAGTAAGTAATGTTGTTTGTTTTCAACTGATTTCCCACCTTACACTTCAAACATAAATAAATGCACAGATATGTTCTTTTGATATAACTTTGAATCGAGTATTAAAAATATTTCATTTATGCAATGACTAAGTGCATTAATTGCTGTTTTCAGAAACTGGAATAGCTGAAATGGTTGGCAGACTCCAGTCCAAATTTACAGGTAATTATTCATTTAAAAAATGCAGTTGTGGGTTGTTTTTTGGTGGCTGCTTTTTTTTCCCTGTTCAAATAAACCTACCACATCTAATTTTTCCAGACATAAATGTCATCTCTTGTTTTACCTGGGAAGACAAAATTTATTTCAAAATCCTGTTTTCAATTCTGGACACAGATCATAAGAAACAAGGAGTTAGCTCAGGCTTCTCAGGCTTGAAACCATTTAGGCTGTCTCTATCCTTATTGTAGCCAGTGTTTTCCTATTGAAAATTCATTTCTTAAACAACTGAAAAAAATGAGTACAAGATAGTTCTTTCTTTTAGCTTCATAACGGTGGAAAGGCAGGAGGTAGGGGCGTGAACCAAGAGCAGATCAAAGTGCAGAGTTTCTGCTTCATTTTCATACTATGAATAACAAAATCCATAAAGTGAGTCTCGGGAGTCAGGCTCAAGGGCCTCTTGATTAAGAATTAAATTACAGGTATGATTTACTAAATTTGTGCTTGGGGAAAGGAGGTTTTTGATGATGATATGATTGGTAAACTACACATTTCCTCAGCTCCGTATTAAAATTAATGGCAGTAGCATAACTGTACATGCAAAATACTTCACAAATCTCAGGAAATATTTCGTCTTATATGTTAAGCCACGTAACTGGAATTCTGTCTGTAACTCCTTTACTAAAGTAAACCCAAGGGAGAGGGTAAAGCTGGCGCCCACTCTTCTTAGACTGAAATTTCTTCTGTTGTCAAAGATGATGTAGTCAGAGGAGCTTTCAAATCAGCTCCTTTATGCAATTTTGTTCCCATAGTTTTCATATAGTTGTTTTAAAACATGGAAATGTGGAATTATTTGAAAGCATTTCAAGAGTTATGTATTTTTATTAGACTAATAAAAGTTTCTTTTCAATTTCTGTCAAAATTGCTTGAAATTATACTTACTATATCTTGTTCTTTGTCGCAGAAGTGTTGGCTTAGTGGGATCCTTTGCTGTGTTTTTGGTTTCAAGATGGTGTTGGCATACAAGCAACATATGAAGACGAGGTCTGGAAGGAGAAGTAATACATTTATTGCAGAAACATGTGGATGTAGAGGTGAGGGTACATGTATGAGATTACCTCGTACACTGCCACAGAGTCTCAGTCCAAGATCTTGTTTGGCATATAGCTTTAGGCCAGCATGGATATGGCAGCGTTGCTGCTTCCATGATGCAAACTGGTGTGGGACATGACAAAACGTCGGTGTCATCGTGTACCATGGCAAATCAGCAGTGTTTGACCAGCACACAGTGCAAAGTCTGTGCATTTCCATTACTGTTTGCTGTCTCAAGACAGGCAAGTTGGACCAGTGTTTTTTACAACCCCAAATAATTGGATATTCCCCTTCTGGGATGCAGAAAGGACTTCAGTGTGAGTAGATGGAAGAAGATGGGAATGGTCAGGACCAAGTTTTCCAGCACTCATCATACCATCAATTCCTCTTATCTGGGAGGAGCATTTTGCTTGCAGCCCTGGGGGTATTGTAATTGCCAGGACTTGAGACAGTGGGTAACAGTCACTCCCACTCTACACATCCGTTATATTTCGGTGGGATTAATAATCTACCTGTTCCTTTAAAACCTTTATTTGTAGTCATTGCAACTTTTGACCAAGAGCAGCAGAGCTCTGAAGGTCCTTTTTCTCTAGCAGAGGAAGTGCTTGATTTACTGCTGCCTTATGCCTGGGCTCCCTCACCTGCAGATGCAAGAATCATTAAGGAGAGAGCTCTCAGTCGGTGCAGGAGCAGAGAAACATGAAAGGCTGCTTTCTTCTAATATGCAACAAAGCACATAATTAAAATAAACAAAATAACGTTAACCACGAGGTCTTGCTGGTGTCGTTTTCAAAGCCATGAAGGGATCTTGGAGTCTCTAAGATCTAATCTGTTTGGATTTCAGTAAGGCATTAGCTACAGGGCCACATGGGAAATTATTAGTGAAGCTGGAAGTTGATACAAGGAACCAGCTGAAAAACAACCCCTTTTCGTGATGTTTAGGGAACTAGTGGGCTGGGGCAGAGCAGGCTGGAATGCCCACAGGAATGAAGGGTGACCAGCTTTTATGACAACAGGACTCAATCTGAAGTCACTCGTGTTACTGACAATATAACGTGGGGACCTCCATCAAACCGGGCAAAGGACGAGACTGTCATAGTGGAAGTGGAGGGTAGTCTCAGGGACTGAAATTAGAGATTGTGAAATATGTTAGTATAAAATTCAAGTGAGTAATTAGGGGCTAGTAATAAAAATTTCACTTTTAAAGTGGAGCTTTGTAATTCGGGACTAACTGATGAGGAAACCCAGAACAATTGTGCAGTACATCCAGCAAGTCATTGGTAGTACAACCACAGTGTTTATATTGCTGTTGTGTCAAGCACAGGCAAGACTGTGTCTGGAATATGGGGACAAATCTGGTCCCCTGTGCTTAGGAGAAATTAAATAATGCAGGAACAGCTGCAGAGGACATTACCAGGGGGATCAGGGAGCTCAACTTTTGAGATGAAGCTGGGAGACTGGGCTTCTTCCACCTGGCAGAATGAGGCCTGTGGAGCAGGATATGGTCCGTGTCTGCAAATGTGTCAGCAGTAAAGGCTAAAGAATGGGGGAGATGTCCTAAAGAACATAGACAACAATGGTGCAATATTAAAGGCACATAAATTGGTAAAAATAGATGTAGACTTGTTTCAGGAGAAGGTTTCTAGCACTTACGGAGGTTCAGAGTAGAATTATTGGAGTAGTTTGGTGATTGGTGTGCCAGTGGCAATGTAGGTACATGCATTTATAGCACGTGCTTTGTGTAGGAGGCTGTAAGGCACAGTTACCTGTCTGAACAGTTGTCAGACCTTTGTGGCCCAGCAAAAGAATTCCTCTTTCTGTGCTCTTAAATTGAAACGCGTCTGGCTTTGTGGGGACTCGCAGGAATCGGTGCATCTATGCATGTGCAATGGAGGGGTGATTTTTTTCAGGTGTAAATATTTAAATTTCAGGGCTCCAAGTTAGGTACAAGTATGTTGCTACAGGTACCCATAATATTTCATTTTTAAGCCACTGCTGTAATGAAATTTCTTCTCAATTCTGCTCCACAGCATTTGGTGTATTGAGACACAACAGCTAAGGGAACAAGTAAGTAAAAGCACTAATTAAGACTCAGAGTGCTTTCAATAAACTTGTGTTGCAATGAACAAATTAACTGACAAGGGAAAAAGACAGTTTTGCCCTCAAGGGAATGTGCTGACATAAAGATAACTCTAAGTAGTTCGGAAGTCTTTTGATTTGGAGGAAGCTATGAAATTGGAGTCTGGTTCAGTTGCATTTACTACTTAGGATTCTGAAGGAATAGCACAAAAATGTCATCACATTAGAAGACAAAAAAAAATTTCTGACTACAGAAAATGCATGTAGGAAAACCAGTAAGAAGCTTAAGTAAGCAATTGTTCTTGCTGCTGCCTGGTTAGGTGCGGTGCACGAGGACAGTGGGGTTTGCAGTCGATATGCAGGGAGCACGCCTTTGGCACTGCAGGTGTCAGAATACAGTGAGGAGGAACCTCAGGCATACTCAGTTTTACTACTTGTTTTAAAATACAAAACCTTTTTTTTTTTTCCCTGAAGGTGCAATCCTGAAGAAAGAGTACCCACTGTTCTCTGAAGCCACTGTCTGGTACAGGAAATGGTAAACGTCAGGACAGAACCAGCACTTCTGAGCCATGCACGCAGCAATAGCAGAAGCAAAAGGTATTCAAGAATTGTTTCTTTTTTCTAGTGTTTCTGGGTTTATATTGCTTGTCTTTTTTGAATGCAGTATATCATGTGTTGTCGGAGAGCACATACTTCAGTTGTGATTTTTGACCAATTTAGTACAGAAACATTTGTGAGACCTTAAAATTTCTGGTTGATTGGGGATTTTTCCCCCACTCTCGGTCACACTAGTTACATAGATTTTGTTGTATGAGCATCTGGGTGTTAACAGTGTGTCCCCTCCATAAACACTGCAACTATAAAATGAATAAATTCAAAAACGTTAACTCACTGGGATGAAGATGGTGGATAGGAAGATGGTGTCAGTGGCTTTGGCAGCACGAGCTAGGTGCAGCCCTGTGCTTGTTTTGGTTGCTGGTTCATGTAACGTCTGTAATCCCTTGTTCATTTGCGGAGTCCTACAGTGGAAGCAGTAGGTTTGGATCTGTGGGTTCTTGGTTTTCATCTTCATTATTTACACTTGTTTTACACTTGTTTGCCTCAGCTGCCTGGTGTTTGTGAAACACTTTCCCCATCTCAGGCTAGGCCAGGTGTGAGGAGTGGCGGTGTGGGGAGCTGCCCACTCGCATGGCCGAGGCTCTCCCTCCTCGCCGGGTGGAGAGGAGCCTTCATTTGCAGCAGCTGTTCAGCTTCTGCCGTGAATGCTAAATCCAGTCCTCACACAAGAAAAGGAGGAAGGGGGAAAAGAAAGAAGAAGAAGAAGAAAAAAAGCAAGCAGCTCACATGGTTTCTGTACCATTTTCTGATTTTCTTTTTTTCCCAAAGCCCGTAACTTGAGGTCATTTTGGGATTAATTGAAGCTAATATCTTTACTTCAAAGCAGCCCAAGATCAAGCCAAATGTACACACACAGCAATTAAAGATTTGGCAAGGTAATATAGATTGGCGTCTACACAGCAGCAGCTTTCTCCCTGCACTGTTCTACTTATTCAGGCCTTTGATATGGCTTCAGAGCACGAGTAGCTAGGCCTGTGCTTTAAACAAAGGAACATTTGAGTGCTATATTCTGCAGTGATTGACCGCTCTGCTATAGCTAATATTTTTAACTGTCTGTAAAATTGGAAAGATTATGAATCTGTAGTCTGACTGGCTACTGGAGAATTCTGTGGATAATGATGAAAATTGCAGGGGGCAAATTGAAAGATTTCTCTTTCATATTGTGTAGTATCATTATTCCTTTAGTGCTAACAAAGATGAGGCCAATTTAGAATAAATCATCAAAGCAACATGTGTGAATTTATCTGTCCAGTGCTCATTACAGTTAATGGGAATCATGTGGCTGGAACTTTGCAAGTGCTTTGAAAATGCTCCTTTTATGGTTACATTATAGACCCCCACGTCAGCCGTTTTGCTGTTGTTTTTATATTGCTCCATTTGTTTTCTTGACATTAAAAAAGCCAAAACAGTAAATTAATTAAAAACTGCATCACCCCCTCTGGTGTTAAATAGAGTAAAATACTCATTTTCGAAAGTAAATAAAATACACTTAAATCAACTTGTGACACGACATGAATCGCTCCCACTTTAAATCCCTGGAGTATTAAGACATGCTGCTTGTTGTGCATTAATTACGGTGAACCTAGCTGGGAAGTCAAAATGTTGATTCAGATAGGCACGTGTGAAATTTGGTCCCACCATCGTGCTAATCACCATGTGTGGTACGTGATTAATACTAGTTCTTAATCTCTAGGAAATATTTGGGTAAGCTGCTGTGGGGAAGAGGAGAGACATAATAACAACAGGAACTTACAAGTAAGACAGGTAATGGGCATAAAAGTGCACCTATACACACAAAAGAGTAAAATGTTTGAAGTTTGATCTTAGTTAATATTCTGACTGCTGTCTGTTAAAATACATGAATAGCCATACACCTTATTACAGAAAGAAGTAAATTTTTCCCCACTAGAAATTTGGATAGGTTAGAGAAAATTTAATGAAATCATTGGAAACACGAGAATAATGAAAGGTTTTCAGTCTGGCACAAGGTGAAATGCCCTGGGTTTCTGGTGAGGAAGATGCTGTGGTTCAGGAGTACGTTACTGAGATGGTCAGTGGTCCCCTGCCTGGGACACGGGCTGTGGGATGGGCAGTGCCTCCTTTATCTCCCACAGCCTTGTTTGCTGGGGGCGATGAGCAAAAAACCCTACAAATCCCTCTCCTTGGACACAATGCTCTTCTGAGTTTCTTTTGGTGGTGCTCTGCATTGGGCATTGTGTTTCAGCTTCCTTTGGATCGGAGATGCACGTTCAAGGTTGTCCTCCTTCCCTCCCTTCCCTACTTCCTTCCCTCCTTCCCTCCAGCCCAGGGAGTTTAATCCACAAGCGTCATGTAGGAGCCCGGGTATTATTTTTGAAAAGTTTTAATCCTGAGGTTGTTTACTGTGAACGATACTGCAAATTATAACGTTCTTTTCCTTAGCTTGTTAGTGAACTTCCAAGCACAGATGGTTTGAGAAAACCACCAGATATTGCTAAAACTGGCAAACGGAGAGGTTCCTGCCCCGTGGTCTCCAGAAGAAGGCAGTGCTCAGTCATCTTTGCTGCAGGCCTGGCAAAAGCCAGAGTCCAGTGTCAGCTGGTGGCCTCGGGCCGTCTCAGCTTGGTGATGACTTTTGCAGGCAGGCTGTGCTATCCGTGTTATTCTCAAGGACGAGGCACAGTTTTTACCTTTGCTTTGTTTTCCCTCAATCTCAAGCAAGCTTGCAGGCCCCAATTTAACAGTGAGCCATGCAAGAGATCTAAAATGGGAGAACATTTTCCTGTCTGTACAAAAACCCAGAGAACTCCTGCAGGCACTTAATAAACCGTGGCTGTGGAAGGATCGGTGCTAGCGAGGTCCTCCAGGGAGACAGGCAGGGAGCAGAGCTAAGTTCCCCAGCCTGACTCTTTTTATTTTTCTTTTCATTCTTCAAGTTCTTTACAAGGAACCAGATTTTGACCAGTGAGAGAGGGGAAACATCCCCATGGTATAAGCAAGATTCTCAAGATTTTTCAACAGAAGATAAAGAAAAAAAGAGGTGGAAAGATGGTGGGAAGCTGCTTCACACTGGGGAGGCTGGTATGTAGATGCAGTTGTTTGCTGAGAGCTTGTACCTTTGAGTTGTTGATTAAATTACTGCTGCAGTAGCAGAAAGCTTTTGGGGGTTTGAGTATGGTAAGAGGGTTGTTGTTCAAAGCTGTCACCCTGGAGGGAAGGAAAACATTCAGAGGCACTGAATGCGAGCACTGTTCAGCAGGTACGTGCTGCTAGAACAATGGCTGGCACCGAGCTTTGCCGCAGGAAACCAGCTTTGGTGTCTCAGCTTTCCACTTGCAGTTGCTATTGCCAGAGGGAGGGAGATGAGAGAAATGGGCTATAACAGCAGAAAATCTGATTTATTAAAAAAAATATAATCCTGGGGAATTGCCAGTATTAAATGTACTTAGCACTTTTGCTTGGAGGTAAGAATGTGACATGTAAGAGAGAAGTAGGGACATTGTGGGGGAAAAGGCAAAATAAATACAAATGTTGCAGTTGCCAGCTTCTCTGTTTTGCATGCAATTACAAAATGTAGTAGCAGCCCATATGTATTGTAGATGATTGTGTATTATGATTAAACACTGAGGTCTCGACTGGCAAGAACAAGTTGCCTTAGCAAAATATTTTGTGCAGCCTACGCAGTAGTAAGCATCTTACTGGGAGGAGAGAGAAACAAATCCCTTTGGAAAGAGCTGTTGGATCTCTCTTCATTTGGAAAAAGTACAAGAAAATGTTGTCCAGGCTGTCAGACATGTCAGGGGTTTTGCTGCCAGTGTGCTGGTCTGATCCAAAGCCTGTAAAAAGCCTTCACAAAGCCTGATACTTGCAGTGGGTTTTAGATTGCTGTGATGAGTAATCTGATTAGAGAGGAAGCCTCTGAGTATGTGGAAAAATCCTGTGGCCAAAGCAAGTGACGGGTCTGAAGGACGAGAGTGCACCTCGGTAGGGATCTTGTAAAGGTCAGCAAAAGTCTTTGTGGGAAGATCAGATCTGAATGATAATGTGCTGGTATTGATAATTTCAGGTGAAAAGAGTACTAAAACATGCAGTGGGTCCATTTTTCTAACATTAATGCTGGAAGTAGTGCCTCTTTAACTTAAACTGAATTATTCTTGGGCACAGCCGGTATTATAAATGGTTTTCAGGTCCTGGTCTGCAGTCTGCGTGCAGTTAATCACAAGATAAATGATGTTCATGAGCAGTATACGAAGACAATGGCTTAAGTTAACATTGCATGACTTAGCAACATCCCATCTGTAGGGGAGGACGAGTTCAAAGTAACATTCCTGCTCCTGCCAAGACAAGAGGCATTTCTGCTCTATGATCAGTAGGAGTAGGCTGGGGTCCTGCTCATGAATCACTACAAAACCAGAAGTGATGATTCAGCTTTGGTGTGGGCCTGAGACCCAGAAGGACTATTGGGTGGGGCTAACACAGCCTCAAGGGAAGAAAAAGAAGGCTAAAGAGTATTTATATGTTCCCATTTTAACCTCTACTTTGGAGGTAACTAGCAGGCTGTTTTTAAATGAAACAGATTACTGATTGCTACATTTTTTTTTCTTCAGATGCAATTTCCATGCATATAGCTTAATGCAAAATATTCTTGGTGGAAATATACGGTACGCTTGAACTGTGAAACAAACTCTGTCTGGTAGAATATTAAGCATATCTTTGTTCACAATTTATGTTGAGACTCCAATATTTTAGTAAAATTGTGATTATAGATGGTGAATGTTATGTAACAGATTTGTAAAGAGTATGGATGTGTAGCCAGGACCACGTGAAAGCAAGACGTCCCCACACCTCAGATCTGCGTGGCAAAGGGAGTGATGTGGAAGGAGAGTTAACGTGTGATCCACCTTGTGCCCTGCCTGAAAAAATGCAGCTGAATTGATCGTTTAAAAATTTAACGTGGTTACTGCCAGAAGTCTTCACATCTTTCTCAAAGTGAGGGAAATGGCTAAAAAAAAACCATTCCTTTGACCCCTTGTAGTCTTCGTCTATCAGGGTGTGCTGAGCTTTCAAGCTTGGCTTTGCTCAGCAGTTGCCACCAGTACGTGCAGGCACGTGTGCTCGGTGAGGCTGAGCTCAGCCCGAACAGATGTCGAGGAGCTGCTGAGGCCTGACAGAATCCATGTCCTCACTCCGGTTCATGGCCTGTATACGTCAGCGAACTCAAAAAAGGTTTAGGATCGTTCAGATCAGCTCTAAAGGTGAGGTAAGAGCGTTATACCACCAGACACCGTGCCTTCTATTTCTTTAGATCTAAATTATTTTAGGTGTGTTTTCTGGGGGAACCCCCTCTTTCATAGCACACTTTTAAAAATGTCTTGGTATTGAAATTGTTTGTCATAAGAGTTGTTGGTGAAAATTATGTTGTGACTTTGTCTTCAAGCAAGCTAAACAAAAGACATCAAGGTTGAAAAGCATTGCTATGGTTACCTTATTTAAAGGCAACTGTTAATAAAGGAAAGAAGTGGGAACTGAGAAAGACAGTAATTGCAAAAGCATAGGAAAGGTTAGACTGATGTTTTTCATCAAAACTGGATGTGAACTTCATGTTATGTTTATTAAATATCCATTTTAAGGATGCCATCTTAACTCAAAGGATAGAGCTAGGAGAAATCAAACTTAAAAGTTTAGGATTTTAAAAAAAGGACAGCATTCATGTTTTGAATTCCTGGACTAATGGCTCTGGATGGAGTCCAGCTAAGCTTTAGAGTGGGTGGTTTTCTCCCTTCTTTAGTATTTTGAGAAGAGATAATTGGTTTTAAAATGGTTGCAATGTGCCTTTTAAATCACATATGTTCCGATTTTGCTTTCCTGTTCTTTATCACAGTGCATTACATATCTGCATGGGACCAGAACCTTAGAAGCAAGAAATTTGAGCCCAAGCTGCTAGCATGATTTAAAAGCCAAGCTTAAATATTTTAATTGAAGTCAGCTAACATGTAGCTTCCAATCCCAGGGTTGGCTTTTTTTTTAAATCATAAATACACCCTGAGTCTCTGAAATCAAAAGAACAACATGTTCTGGTAGCATGGCTCGTGGTGACAGCAACTGTCTCACTCTTTGCCTGCACAAAGACCCCTATTCAAATCTGCATAAAATATTTTCTAATTACTTCCTTTCTGGGGTAATATTTTTGAGTTCAGAGGATTAGACCAAAGCTGACTGATGGCCTCCATTTATGCAGAAAGGGCTTGTTTACTTTGAAATTATCAGTTAACTGAATATTGGCTTTCATATTAGCCTACTTTATCATTTAAAAGAGATGTTTTTAAATTAAAATAAAAAGATATTACATACCTAAAGTTAGAGAAACACGTTCTTTAAAAATTAAGTTAAATTAGAAATGACATTTCCTCTTCTAATATTGATGTTGTAGCTGAGGGTTAAGCTATAAAAGGAGTCAATTACATTATCTGCAGCTTTGCTGCAAAATCCAAATTTAAACTGCAAAGTAAAGCATCACATTAATGCTGGCAGTTTCAGACCACTCATTTCTAGAAATAAACCGGGGCAAAACAATTAATCTATACTCACACCTGTCTAACAGGTTCCTGTGCAGTCAGGATTTAGATATGGACACATCACAGGTTCAGTTTGGTGGCAGGTTTCTGACACCAGCAGGCTCTGAGGGGCTGTTAGGGAAGCACTGTGTTTATTGATACTAAAAATAAACACATCCAACCTGTGCTGCACGGTTTGTCCAGTGAATCCCCAACGCTTGCAGTAGTGCTGCTGTCTCGTGTCCGTGAGCCGACCAACACTGGGTGTCCAGGAGCCTTTAGATTTTGTCATCATGCTTTGCAAAGAGAAATCAGGGAGTGCTTTTTCTGGTTTTAGACTACTCCAGTGAAGGAAGATCAGTGAATGCCAAATCTTTTAGTAGTATATTACGAAATATTGAATTAGGAGATCTGGATTGGATTTTAAGCTTTTGGATGTAGATCTTTGCGATTTCAAAAAGCTAGCCCCGAACTTCAGGGAGGTGGAACAGAGGAAATAGCAGGGCTGCTCCAGCTCACCTCGAGTTGCCCAGGTTGGCTTTGGCAGCCCTTTGGGGGCAGAGCTGCCCCTTGAAGGCTGTAACTAAAGCAAGATACCTGACTTGAGAGCATAAATCTTCCTGATGTTGAACAGGACCTAAGTTCCCTATGAGTCTTAAGGCTTCTGAGATCTTCCCTATCTCCTGCGCTTTGCAGATGCCCACAGCAGAGATGCTGCAGTGCTTTTGTAGATGGGGTCTGTAGAGCAGAGCATCATCTTGGTGGTTTCTGCATTTGCAAATGGTGGTGGAAGCTCTTCTGGCTGAGTACAGGGATGTACGGAGCAGGCCTGTAACGCTGTTAGTATTGGGCCTTGTGATCCTGGGGGCCAAAAGGACCCCAAAGATCAAACCATAGACAAGCAAAATTTTTTACCTGATTTCTCCCCAGCAGTTGCTGTTAGACTTGGTTGTAAAGCTCATCAGTAATCCTAACTCTTGGAGTTTGCTCTGTAACTGTTTTATAGCTTCATCTTTACCACTGGATCATTTAACGAAGATATTAAAACTAGTGTACTGAAGATTACCCTGCTTGGAAATGGCTAAAAAGTGCAGAGAACTAAGTTCTCGTTTACGAGTGTGTATTACGTATCTCTTGTGTACTCTGCACTTGGGCTGTGGCCATGTTTTCTAAGCAGTCCCTGTGTCTCTGCTTATCTCTGCAGCAGCCAAGACCCACCTGTCTAGCCTCACGCTGTGCAGACTTGGAGAAGGAATTTAGAAGTTTCCCTTCCTAAAGAATTTAAACTCTGAAAAACGGTGATGAAATAGAAAAAGTCATGCTAATTTCAAGGTCCATTAGAAGCAAAAGGCTAGATATTTGTATCCATCTTCTGTGCTATAGTTCGGACCTGTTGATACTTGGTTTTAGTGTGCTGCTTAAACGCTGGATCGAGGAATGTTTCAGAGGTCAGAGAAAATGGGAAGCAAGTACTCGTTCCATAGGGGTTGTCAGGAATATCACATTAAACTCTTAAAAAACAAAAACAACTGCTTATTGCTGTAGTGCCAATGGTATCTTTGTGAGACAGTCCTCCGTCCTCTGGCCACCTCATGATCAAAATGGGTGGGCTCTGGCAGCCCTGTTTTGCTGACCAGCACCTTACTTGGTTATCATTGCTCCTGCCTTAAGCAAAAGTGTTTCTGAGACAGGGGAGAAGCAGGATTCGACCTGATGTGAAGGTGAGCAATAGGGCGTGCAGTGCAGCCAGGCCGAGTGTTGCACCATCTCCAGTGTTCAATCAGCTGCGCGAGGAGGGGTCGCTGCCGCTTGGGTAAAGCTTCCCATGCCCGTTGCTGAATGCAGAGTGTGGTCTCCATCTCCATCGGAGCCCTAAGGAGCTGCCCCAGCCTCTGTGTCAGGAGCGCGTGGGGTGGCCGTGCCTTCTGTGCCGTGCAGGGCTGTTCCACCGCTCCCGACAGCACGGAGCTCAGGCTCCCCATACCCCATGCTTTGTTTTTTTAGTACAATGTTTGTTTTATATGTTTGTCTCCAGCAGCCTGACTTCCGTTGTGTTTGTTTAATGCAGTTCTGATCCCCGTTGTAGCAGTTTTCTAAATTACATCATGAGCAGGCTGAAAGGGGATATTTAAGAACAGTGGTGCTGCGCTCTGTGCTGTTTGGAAAACCAGCTGTGTGGTGAAGAATAGAACTGCTCCTGATGGGAGTGTATTAGTTTAAATACAAACATTTAACAGGTCTGTGCTAGCTATCTGACCTGTAATCTAAACTGATGGGGTTTTGCCTTAGGGCCACCCAACCACTGTTCTTAAGTATTGTAATCTTAACGCTTCTTGGATAGCTAGCCTGCTATTTCCAGCAGCCTCTCTAGAAGCAGAGGATTTGGTTCCAATGAAACTAGTATTCACCGGAGCTGAAAGTTAATCTGATCCTATTTGTAGCTGGCATTTATATAAATTATTTGAACAACTTTGTGCAAAACCTGCTCATTATTCCATATTTATCCAGTGCCTACACGGATGCAATCCTAATCCATACCTGCAGTCTGCTGACGTTGGGGCACGCCGGTGTTCAGCCACACTGACGAGCCCAACGTGTTCCAGAAGCGTACAAGGCAGGTCAGGTATTTAGCATGCTTGCCTTGAACATCTGTGCTGGCAGAGTTGAATCAGCCAACAGTAAATAGGTTCAGCAAAATGCAAATAGTGGTTGAATTTGCACTGTTGGTAACAATAGACCAGCCAGGTAAGGCAAATAAAGAGGAAAAAAACCAGTAGTTTATGATATAATGGAGATGTATAATGCAGTGTATACAAACTTAATTAGTGTTTCCAAATAAGAGGTTTAGTGAAGCTTTTTTCTTGCATAGAAACTAAAAATACTAATGCTGCTATATATGTTAAATCTCTCCAAATATAAAGGGCATTATACGTAAAAGCATGTTTAACCACAGAATGGTTTGCAATGGTGAGGGCATGGGATGATTTCCATTTTGTGTCAAAGCAAGGCAAAGACACAATGAAATGCACGTCCTAATTCTGGGCTTGTTCCAGTCATGGCACAAGAAACGAGTGTGGATGTTACAGGTAATTCTCTCCTGGAGCCTCACTCCATGAGCACTCACTCCACTAAAAGCCATTCTGATTTCAGGGGGACCGAGGCTGACACTAGACGTTGGCAGACTTGTGGTGATGCTGCTCGGGCCCTGCTGGATGCAGTTTTAGGTGAAATCACAGCCAGTTCCCAAATTGCCTGTTAAAACCTGCTCCAGCAAGCTCTGGTTTCCTACCTCAGGTTGGCTGCCGGGGCTGTCTGAGCAGGCGGCTTCTGCCCTTGTGCCCTTTGTCTCCCGCGTGCCCTGTGCCACCCCGTGCAGCGAGGCTCCTGCCTGGAGACCCTGCTCCGCATCCTGGAGTGTGCTACTGCTGTGCTGGGCACAAGAAGGGGTCCCACCGAGTGCTTGGAGGCTCTGGCTGTGTTGGATAAATATAATTAGAGAACTGATTCATTTGGGCGAGGGAAGAATATCCTGCCCAATTTGGGGCAGTATTTTAGGGGCCAGTCGTTTTGTACTGGGCTAGCAGCGTAGCGCTGCCTGCTTGGCAGGGAGGCAGGAGAGGCTGTGTGGGCAAAGGAAGCGCCCTCACACCCTGCCTGCTCAGGGCAGGCTCGGGCAGGCTGACCCCTCTGTCAGGGGGGCCTGGAGATCTTTCTGGGGGTTTTCTGTAGCCAAGGGTGAGGCTGATGGATCCTGGGGAGCGGTAGCACGCAGGGGTAGGACGTGGGGTGGAGGGCCGTAATATCTGCACGTGGTACAGGCACATCCAGAGCTGGATGCATGCGTTTTGGAAACGTCCCCCCCTTTATTTCTAATCTCTGTTTTCTCATGTGTGAAATGGGATAGTGATATGATGCTTACCTCACTCAGAAAATGCTTTCAGTTTCATAGATGAAAAGCCTTTTACAGGACCGATGTATTATATTTTTTTCTAGGAAATCATAACCATGAAATTCCACTTCTTTCTGTTACTTCAGTCTCTTGTGCTTTGCTCAACAGGAGTTCCCTTTCTCCCCGATGTAAAATAAACATAATTTAAAGACACTTTGTCTTTTTGGAGTTTTAGTGTTAAATCTTACCACAGCAGTGTCATTGCAGCTGTAATGTTTTAAAGATCTAAGAACAGCAAGTTTTACTTTCATGTTTAGCTCTCAAATTTTACAATATACAGACAAACAGAGATAGTAGCAAGATTTTCCAAGGAAGATGAACTCATGCTTGAATTTCTTACGCAAAAAAAAATGATCTTAATAAATTCTGATTCTTTAAATTATTTGGAGAACCCTATATACAGTGGATCTTCTGCTGGCAGAATTTATTTTTCTTTGTTTTTTAACCTACCTGAGGATGTTCTGTGACACAGCCAGCCATAATGGTACCAGACGTTACAGTCTATTGTGTTAATAATCCGTGAATTAAAGCATCCCCCAGCAAGCTCTTAACGTGATGGATTGTATCAATGATGTGTGGTTAAAGGGTCCCCAAGCAGGCCTCGACACGACAGACCGGAGCAGTTCGCGGGGTCTGGCGCTGTCGATGATCCGCTGCTTACGGCAGGGACCTGCGGGGAGGTGGAGCGGGGGCAGAGGGAGGCTCTGAACAGCAGCTCCAGCTCCGTCAGCTGCTCGGGCTGCCTGTGGCAGGTGGAAAGCTGGCAAGAAAAGTGTGGTGCCTGGGATGAACCTAACAGGAGGCCGTGAGCAACTTCAGAGGAGGGTCACGGTGCTCGTCAGATTGCCGGGGACGAGCCCGGGAGCCCAGAATGCTTAGAATCCTCTTGACGAAGACAAGCATAAGTCCCAGCATTAAAAATAGATGCTTTTTATCTTGCATATGATACAAAATCTCTTGTGATAGGGTATTTTTTTATTATATTTTAGCAGCTCCGAGCAGTCTTGGATTAGGCCTGTATCACAACAGTAATACACAGGAGGCTGTGTTTTGTCTTGCTATGACACCAGCTACTATTGTTTTTGATCTGCAGCCTCTGAAGAGGAATGCTGCATCTTCCACGGAAGGTGTTATGAGTGCAGATTAGTTAGACAAGTGCTGGAGTGAATGCATAAGTAGTGATTTTGCATAATGAGGTATGTGAAATCCCAGTGGAGGTTGTTAAAACAGATAGACAGCCTGTGGTAAACAACAAGGAAGGTAAGCTTTGAAAACAGATGGCTTTGAAAACCTGGCAAATGACTGCTCCGTACTTAAAAATCGGTTTAGTTAGTGGAAAATATCTTCTTTTTAAAAAAAAAAAAAAAAAAAGGAAAAAGCTGAAAAAGCTTAGGCTGCATATTTTTGTAAACCTTAACGTGTTAATAAAGTTCTGTGGGTAGCCATATATCATCTGCCTGTCCTGCTGTACGTATGTCTGCACCATAGGGTCACCAGGCTGAACGCCCCCAAGCGCTGTGCAGCGATCCCACTGGCCTTGTCATGGGGCTCCTTCCCTCTGGCAGATGTGTGGGGCTTCACTGCCACTTTGACTCTCTCTCGGTATGTACTTTGCATCGGGAAATTAATCTTGAGACCAAAGGGTTAATTCATCTTGAAAAATAAGTGTATGAGTGAAGTGGAAATGCAGAGGAACGCTGCTTCCAGTTGGAAGGGGCACAGAGAAGCCTGTTGCCATCCGAGATGCTACCTAGCGAAGATATAAGCTTGCAAGAAGATGAAATTCTGCTGTGAAGCTTTAAAACGTGGCTGCTTCTGTGTCTTGTATGCCCTTGGCATGGGCATCTGGAGGCGTGAGGCTGGGGGCAGCTTCCTGTGCTCGGTCGTGGGTCAGCTCAGCCCGGAGGGTGCAGCGAGAGGCACAGCCACGGCTGGTGCGGCCTCCCTGGGGCTTGTGCTCTGCATTGTCCTGCAGAAAAAGCTGCTACATCAATTTGAATAGTGTGAACTGCAGGTCTAGTGGCTGTTAGGGGATTTCCAGAGGGCCAGCTTTTGGGGCTCACTCAGAGTGCTGGCACTGAAGCACCTGGGGACTGCTCAAGGCCTTCCCCTCTGCCTTGAACTGGGGTTGCAAGACCATGGTACTGCAGGAATGGTTTCGTCCTTTCTCAGTGTAATCTCGGAAAGCTTTCCCATGTAGGTATGTGGTACTGTGTAGCTGGGGGGTAAATAAACTTTCCTTCCTTAATTATTTTGTGGCTCCCTTAGGATTAGCCCGTGGTTGTCCATGGACTGGTCTGCAAATCCGGCAGGTGGTCCGAGGCCTTTCTGAAAAGGATCTCACGTGCAAACAGGGGACGCCAAGGTCCCCATCTTCTGCTGGAAAAAGAGCAAGTTCTGCTGATGTGGGAATAAGAGCTGGGTCATCCTGTGTCCTCAGAAAAGTCGGGGACATTTGGACTTGTCAAACACTGGCTCTGGTGTGCCAGGACTGCCTTGGCTGATGGGGTGCGTGTGGTCGGGCAGTTACAAGGCCAGCAGAGAACTGCAGCTCCGGGGATGGCGGTTCGTGCTCTTCAATCCTGGGATAATGGGGGAAGAGGGCAGCTGCTGCACTTGTTTCCCAGCTCATTAAAGCTGTGTTGAAAATGGGGCTGCACCTGGGAGATGGTTTGTGGGAGTGGGAGCCACACGGGGCTTGGAAAAAGAGATGTGTCCTGTCCCCTTTGCCCTTGGGTGTGCAAGGCCGGTGCTGGGGACAAGCCCTCTGTGTCTGGTGTTGGCAGAGGAGCTGGGGCAGGTGAGGGAGCAGGGGCTCTGCTTTCATTTACGTTGGGTGGGGCAATATGTGCTTAGAAAGTAAGAGCAGCAAATTTTATCCTCTTCATCTTTCTTTTCATAAATTAAATGAAGTACTTGCTGAGTAGCTCATTTCTCGAGGTACTAAGTACAGCTGTTGAGAATTTATGCCATTATGTTGTTTTTAATCAAAAAATGCTGATTATAAAACTGGGTTTCAATGTAAGAGAAGGTAGTGGATTTTTTTTTCCAGTAATTTCCCTTTTTGAGTAATTTCAAAATGCCTGATACCAATATTGGCAAAATGACAAAATGAGTTTCTTTGTTGTTACTTAACATTGTTCTCAGCATTTAAGACAAGAAGGCTAGAAGTATCGGTTTTGCTTGAAATAAAACTGAAATGATTGGCCTGGTCATTTTTTTTGCAGATGGAGATCACTGGATGAGTAGCTACTGAAAGGTGTGCCAGGACAGGAAACCGCATTTGTTTTCCGCTGAGGGAGAAGCCTTTGCTGCACAGAGGTTGATCAGACTGGGGAGTTTCTGCCATTTCTGTGACGAGGTGTGTGTTTTCCCTCCTACTGGGTGTTTGTACCCAGCACTGAGATGTTTCTTGAACTCTGCCAGGCTCTGCAGGGCACTCAGCAGCATGCTTAAAATCTCATTTTTTCCAGAGACCTGTCTTTCATTAAGTGTTGAGAGTAACTCTTTTAGATAACTTTTCAAAAGCACTTGAGTTACCCTGCTGAAAACTTTCAAGTTCTGATTATTTAGTTTTATACCTAAATAATAGTTGAACTGTCTTGAAAAAGCTCACCTCCAGTGTCTCATCATGCTGTTTTCTGTGCTTCATCAAGACTGTTACAAAAGTCTGAGTATATGAAGTTGTTGAATAAATGAGAAGGGACAGTGTTGTCCTGTCATTGACATGTTAAGAAAAAGTCAGATATCCCTGCGGTACAATAGTCACCTGATTTTTCTTTTGGTTTCTGGCTGCAGGGAACCAGGATATTTTATCCATGATACTCCGCTAGCTCTGTGCTAATGAAAATCAGGCTGGTGCTTTTCAGTTCTAGGATTAGTGTTAGAAATGTTTATTACACATGGGGGCAGTAGCACACCGTAAAGATGCTCAGTATGTTAATGCTGGCTGGGTTGATTTATGGGCATGCAATATACAGGGGGATATTTAGTATTCGTTAGCTGGCTGTATGTTTGACAGATATTGGCAAGAAGTATTAACTTACATCCAAGTTTGTCTTAAGCAGTAAGTGATGAGCAAAGAGAAGTTTGTATTTGCTGTCTTAAAATGATCTGTGGATCTGCATCTTTCAAAGTTTTTGATTCCAGCTGTGACACGTGGCCGCTCTCATCTGTTCAGATGCCGCAGGTGCCATCAGAGCCCAAAGTGGAACGGCAGCTCTTGAGAACAACATAAAGCTCTTCTTCTCGTGCCTTGGAATCTGCCCTTGTATTTAGGTTTCCTATGGCCTCTAAGCTATTTTTTAAGCCTTTTGGATATTTTTTCTACTAACTGTATCAGAGAAAATTTGCTGTACTTTTTAAAGGGATAACTGCGTGCTTAAGTGCTTTGCTGGATGCAGGCCAGAGCCAGCATCTTGCAGAATGGAGCCCACGACAACTCATTTCATCCCAAAATCTCAGTTTTCTTCACAAATCCGGTAAACAAAGTCTCCTGATAGCCCGTGAGTGCTGCAGCAGCGGCAGTGTCCCAGCTTTCCAGATGGCAAAGAGAGTGGTTAAATGACTTGCTCAGGGGAGTTGGGAGATGAGTGAGGCTGGGCAGATGTAGGAGGCGGACCCTGGGGATGATTTTGTTGGCTGGGTTTATTACATGTTTGTTATATTTATGCTGCTGCCTGGGTGGTGTGATTGGGACATAATTGCCTGAGTCCGTCTGTTCTGTGAGGTGTTTGCTAAGAGTGCATCAGGAGCTCTCAGGCTGAAGGTGAGGGAGCTCTGCTTGCTCCTTGAGGGGGTGCACCTGAACCACACCGCCTTGCTCCTGGGCAGCTCCTGATGGAGTCACACGTTGCAGAAAGGTTGTGCCGACCTTTGGTGCCCCCAGTCACCCTTGACTCTCAGTGTGAAAGTAAATAATGGGAAAAAGAGTAAAAGCGAGAAAATGAACAAGCAAAAGCCCAGTAACACCTTTTTTAAACCTGCATTTACAATTTACGTTAGTGTCACTAACTCCAGCCAGGAACTCACCTGAAGCAATTATCCAGGGGCTTCCCAATAGTATTTCATCGTAACACAGGGAGTTACACGGGGTATTATTTTAAGGTAATGCATTCTGTGTATTAATCATTGGTTGTTATTGACTTGGTGACACATTGCTGTTGGTGAAATGAACTGTGATATAATTAGGAGCAAATAATACCCAGGCATGCTGTGCTAATTATTTTTATGTGAACCCAATTCATCGCTAATGTAAATAGCAATATTAATCACAGCAAGTATCAATATTTATGCAGCATGCTTCCATTTAAGTTCAGCTGTAGATGACGATTCTTGTACGTACACCAAAGAAAGAGAAATAAGTGGGGTTAGATAGTCTTGGTAATCACAGCAGAGGACAGAGCGTTCTGACCATTATCTGACAAAAAGTTGTTGTGTGGCTGTAACAAAGAACTGCAAGGCGGCACTCCAGGCTGTTTCCCTGCAGTAGCCCCATGTCTGTAATATAACAAACTGAACTAATGCACTTAGAAGACTTCTGCATTTCTGTCTGATCATTTCTTCTTTCTGCCATTCCTGCCCGCATAGGCTGTGGGCACCTCTTGGCCTGCAGCTCTGGTACTGGCTGCTGCTGGGCACAGCGGGTGTCTGGAGAGAGCCTGGCGTAGGAACGAGGAGCACGTCCTGCTGCATTAACATGGAAATCCCTCTGAAACTGAACCTAATCTGGGTGAGTCGGGATCATCTTTCTGTCTCTCAGCTTCCTCATATTTAAGAAGCAGCTGGGCTGCAAGGAGGTAAGTGTGGCAAATGGAAACCTCAACTGCCCCAGCTGGATTTCCATTCTGTAAAATGAAGAAAGGAGAATCTCTGTCTGGCTGCCAGTGTGTGAGCCTGTGGATCCAGGTGCTTTCCTTGTTCCAGGGGCTCCTGCTGGGGTGCCATCTTTCTTACTACTTCTGGATTTTCCCACAATCTTGCTTTTAACGAGTGTGGTGGATTGTTTGTGGTTCAGGCTCAGTATGCACCTGCTCTGACAAAAGCAGCGTAGGGTGCAGCTGAGCTGTGAGCACACGGCTTGCTGCACAGACCATGGCAGTATTGGCACGCGGCAGAGTCCCGGGGCTGGGAAAAGCGAGGCTGAAGATTGGCATGTGATCCTGACCCTGGGCAGGGATGTACAGTGCGTGCTGCAGAGGTGCACTCAATAAATTAGACGATGATGTATGGCATAGTACATCACGTTCTTGAAGGCAAGGCATATATACTCACCAGATAATGTGGAGCATGTGAAGTATTGAATACATCAAAGAGAGATTAATCTTTGTCTGGAGTAACCACGCACATTTTCTGTCTAGCTGAGCCAATGCTGTGTAACTTAGAATGCGGGAATGTTTGCTTCTGTGCTTGGACATAGGAGGAATATGTTCGTGTGTGTGTTTCATGTTAGACGGTGTCAGGGTACACATCTGTTAGTTTTCATACGAAAAGGTTTCTCTCCATTATTTTGCAGAAGATGTTCCTTTAGCATCCAAAAGTCTTCTAATAAATGAGGACCTGTCCCTTGTGTCAAATGCTGCATAAACTCAGAAAGAACAGCACGTGCTGCCCCACCAAGACTTGCAGACAATGAGTTTTGTTCTTTCAAATCTAGCTAAAGGAAGCAGTGGCTGCAGTGCTATTTGTACACTCCTCACCATCAGCTGAACAGTAAAAGAACAGAAATGGACAGAATAACCATTGTGTGGTGACTGGGCAAGTATCTGCTAAAAAATGGATATTGTTCTGTGAAGGCATGTGTGACTGAAAGGTTAGTTAAAAATTTCCAATGTGTGTTTTGTTGGTGTTTAAGGACTGGTATTTGGTGTAGTTGAAATTGTAACAACTTTCTTCACCTCAGCAACTTGCGTCTGTTATATTAACGTGAAAATGTAAAACCGTAGTGTGATGTATGAAATGATGATTAATTTGCAGCATTTATCTTGGTTTACTAATCATTCTGTTTTTAGATGATAATTTTATTTGTAATCTCCACAGTTAAATTGCCATAAAATATCATACTTACAAAGACATTCATGAGCAGTTGAAAGGATATGACACATAGTAATTTAGCAATTAATGCACACATAAAAAAGCAAATTCACGAGGAAGCTACTAATACATGTATGTTGTAGGGAAAACAAAGTGGGGGCAGGGGGAAAACTGCAAGCCAGAAGATAGGCATGTGAGCGTTGCAGCTGTGTCACCAAATGACAGGTTGAAGATACGGTAACTTCTATCCCACCTTCCCTGAACAAGGAGTAACAAAGGGCAGAGAAATGGAACGAAGTAATGTAGTGCTGAGCATGAGTGGCACCAGCTGGAAAACATTCGTAGTCTGTGCCTGACTAAGCTCTGCTTTGATGTCTCTCGTAGTGGACAGCTAGGAAATGTCCCCCATTTAATAAATCTTGGACTCATCACTTCCACTACAGAGGCCCTGGGGAGCTCCAGGAAAGGATAGGACCCGTGGTACCAGGGAACACAAAGCTGTGAACGAGATGCTTTTCTCTTGGGGTGCTGGGTACTCCCTAATTATCAGATGTCCAAGGACATGTAAAACCTACAAAAGCCGAAAACTGCAATGCAGTTTTCCTCAAACCTTTCCTCAAACCACATGCGATCTGCTGCCTACTCCGAGCCCATGTGTGTAACCAGAGTGTGTCTGCAGGCTTACTCTGCACCTGGTGAGGTACCTTGCCAGGCTGCGCTGCGTACCCAGGGCTGAGCGCTGGTTGCTCTTTCCGTGCCAGGTGTGTAGTGGCAGGGGGCTCTGGGTTGCTGGGGCTCCTCCAACGTGCTTCTTGCACCGTGTAGTTTCAGTCTGGGCTGGGCATGTCCGTGTAAGCAGCTGTTTGAAGTGTGGGAATACCAGCACTGGCAGCCAGTTCCTCCTCATCTGTGTGTCTCCCTGGATAACATCCTCACGTCACATCACAGAGGTGTTACGGGAAGGACACAGGATATCACGTCTGCAAGCGATACAGAACAAATGAATTTTCTTTTCTTCAGAACAGCGACCAGAAGCTTAAACGTGGGGGCAGGGGAGAGTGAGATAATCACACTAATCAGACAGATTTTGATGCATTTAATGTGCAGTTAAGTTTGTGGTAGAGTTGGTTTATTTGTTTAAACCTGGCAACTTTATCTCCTGCAAATGATGGCCATTACGAGCTGCATTAATGCGATTATGCTTTTCAGATAATTGTAATTGCATAAAGGAGAAATTTCAAGTTAGGATTTCCTTTTGTTGACTATTAATTGCCCATGTAGCTCCATTTAGGTGCATGGGGAGAGATCCATTTCCTTCATGGCATAGCAGAGACATAAATTACATGAAATTAAGGAAGGTTTTTTCCACCCTGTGCAGACAACCCTTTGTTACGTGTTTGTTCTTCATGGAAAACATTTAGTCATTAATCTTATGCAATGCAGTTGGGAATTTCAAGATAAAGAAATCAAGAGCTCCAACATGCTTTCTTTGAGGGATGTTTTCACAACATATGCTGAATCCCTTGGCAAAATCATCTATAACAATGACGAGAAGAGCCAAAAGGGGTAGAACAGCAGTAACTTTCTGGTTCCTTTCAACTTTCTTGGGAAATTGCAACTTATATCTAGAAAAGAATGGGAAGAGTTTGAAGAATGATGTGATGATATGAGGTAGAGCCTGTATCTCAATGGGTTGCAGTGTTTAATGGGATCCTGGCTCACAAACAAACTAATTTATTTTCTCAAACACTCTTCATGGAAATGCATGTGTCGGTATAGGTCACTGCTGTCACCCTGCTTTCATTCTAAATAATAATGGATGTTTAAGAACTGGCAGAGATTTTATTTTTTTTTAAATTAGCTCAGTCCCTCGGGCACAACTATATTACATATCATAAATTCCACAATTCTATTATTTAATGTTCTAATGTACCTTGATAGTACATATGCAGCTGTTCATGAGGGGCTTAAAATTTAGCTGATTTAATTTCTAGCCTTGGATTTTATTGTAGAATATTAAATACATTTTAATTTAATCCCCTGTAATGAGAATGACTGGTCACTTCTTCTGATTTGTTAATTTTCTGCAGGCGTATTACCTGTGGTAGTACCTGGCCTAGGTGATTTCCATGCCATTACCTCCAATACAATTAATTAGTTATAGATAACTGCAAAATAAATAATCTTTGTGTTTCACCATCCTTTCAGCCTTCTGCAGCCTTCCTCCTATCTGAGAGGAAGAGAGCCTGTGTAAGATAGTAGGATTTTTACCTGCCCACATCAAACTGATTATGAGTGATCCTTCTGCCTCGAGGTCTTCCTCAGCATCTGCATACATGCGCCTTCAGCCTCTCCCTATCAACCAGATTTTCATCAAGGGAGTGTCAGGATTACAGGGTTACAGAGTAGTCCAGGATCATCAGAGTATCTTGCAGGGAGTGCACAGCACGGAGTACGCTGGATTGAATGGTAGAGGCAATGACATTATTAGTATTTATGTATTTTTTTTAACATCAGCTGTTTTTTTGCTAGAACACAAAAAGCATACCAGTAGCTTCTGGGCAGCTTTTCCATTTGTTTGTAATGTTCTTTCTATTGATGCTGTGTCCCAGTAATCAATAAAACTTGATTAAGGATAATAGTGAAAAGCAGCAGCCTGCAACCTCATTAAATGTAAAAATCCAGTACAGAGCGTGGTGAGTAGAGTCAAAGAATCACGACTCAAAGGACAAATATGTGACTTCAGAATAGAAGAAGCTGAGGCTGATATTTCCAGGATTTTTTCTCAGGACTTTGTCCCACGAGAAGGAAGCTACCACTTCTGTGCATTGGAGGTGGAGTTACAGCTGGACAGGAGAAGAAACCCCGTGCAGGTAAGTGTCTTGTTAAAGTTTTGCTCTCGTTTCAGATCAAACCAGAAAGGTTGTTTTAGGATGATTGAGAAAAACAAAATAATTAAGGAAGAAGTTTTTTGTTTTTTTTTTTTTCTTGAAGCTGGAAGAATGCTTTGGCTAACCTTAAATGCAATACTTTATTTTTGTCTTTAGTAGATATAAAGATTGTAGCGATGATTAAAAACATTTTGGAGTGAAATGCCATTTCAAAATTTTATAAAGTATTATTATTTTTTTCTTTCTCTAGATACCTTTTCAAGTAACAGTGTGATGGAATGCAAACAAGAATCTGAAATGTTTTGTTTGAATTTGGTTTCCTCCATTCCAATAAGGCCTGGTTGTCACCAGCTCTGTTTGAAGGTCTGTGTAGCAATAAACTTGTGTCTTGATTTTGTGACTTGAGACTTCTACTCTTTGAGTATAATAGAGTTGGAAAGTTCAAGGTTTCCAACTGCAAATTTCTAAAAATTGTATTAAACAGGTAAATCAAACTATTGATATGATGCAATTGTGGATTGTTTTGATTTGCCTTCTGGTTTGCAGGTTGTTAAGAGTATTCATTGTTCTTTCTCCATCTTTTCTGTAGCACCACAAAGGCATAATGCTCACTTCTTCATGAAATGGAAGTGTCGTATCTAAACACTGGCAGTTGTGACTTAAAACAGTAAAGCAACATTGGAAATTCCTGAGGTAGGTGAGTTTCTCCTGGATTGTTTGGTGTTTCTGGGAGCGTGGGTATCTTGTGAGAGAGGAGCCAACATGCCTGAAATTGTAATTCTTTGTTTAAATACTTCAGGCTCTAGGTACAGTAAGGGGCAAAACCTCATCTCTGGAGAGCCTTGCCTTACACCGTGGCTGTGATGGGTTTAGAGGTTTGGTGAGGGCAAGACTCTGGGATAGTTTGTAGGTGGGGAGGTCTGGCTGCTGTGCTCTGTGCTGGTAGAGTTGGGAAATCCTGCCTTGAGGTAAGGTGTTTTTTGCCAACATTCTGCAGTGGTTCCCCGTCTCTCTTACGCCTCTGCAGCTGCAGCGTACTGGAGCTCAACCATTGCACAAGGATTACAGACTCACGCTTTCTAAGGCATTAGTGAAGTATGTTCGAGGGAAATTCTGTCTCCTAGATGCATCAGTAGCATTAAAAGAATGTTTGAATTACCACATTTCAGAAAGCAAAATGAGATGTTAAAGTAGAGGTACCTGATGGATGATAACTTACACGCTGGTCACTTACTGTGTCAATGCAAACTTGGCATCATACTTTGTAACTTGCCCAGTTAATCAGGGCTGTGTTTGAAATTGTTTCTCTTTTTCTTTTCTCACAAATGGAAAGTTAAATGCAATCCACTTTCTAGAAGCTGTTTTTAATTTTGACCATCCAGTAACATGCTCCAATAATGAAACCTATACCTACATTTAAAGGTCCTTTGTGTAATTTATAGGCCCTATTTTCTTTCCTCATAAATTCCCACCCTGCTTTCTAGGGAGGCAAATTGTACATTAGCCACTCTCCCAGGAGACTTCCATACTGTGCATGTAACAACTGTGAGATAATAACTCAGCCTAGGAGAGCTGAGTGCACTCGGTTTCCAGCACCATGCAGAATTGGGTCCTCAGCGTGACCCCAATATGAGTCAACAAGGGGCTCTTTTTTTCCAGGCAGTAGAATTTTTGGTGTATATTTTTTTCCAAAGCACTGACTCATGGGAGAAGGGGGGTGTGGATTTTCCTTTTGCTCAATTTGTGTGTAAGTCTCTGACACAAACGGTTCTTTGAAGTGTCTTTAGGATGCTGTAGGGCAACCATATTTCTCATTTTAAAATATATTTTAAATGACTAAAATCTTCAGATGTGTGTGTTTGTATTCATTACAGGATGTAAGCACAAAGATACAACTGCTAACATGCATAGAAAGTCAGCTTGGTCAAGCTACACCACTGTTGCAATTTCTCTTCGGTCCTGTGGTTGGGGACCTTTTAGATTAAATTCATTAGTTCATGGTAGTTTTGAGATGTAACATAAGCCTCCAAAGGGATCTTAAGCTTCTCTTTTTTATTAAAATGAAATCTTCCCTTGGCATTTCTCTAGGCACTTCTCCAGTCACAAATAAAAGGGACACTGCTGAAGGATATTCTGCTGCACACTTAAATGCCAGCAATCCAATTAAAGAAATGTTTAACCTTTTGTAAATAAAGCTATGGCTTGGACTGCCTTTTGGCTGAAGGAAAAAAATTAATTTATTATTAAGCTTCTTATCCAAGACTGATGTATGTATTCACAATATGGTTTACAGCATTATAAGCCCAGAATGCCATTAAAATCATTCCGTCCCAGAAGGTCAACCGGCTGCCGACTCGGAGGCTGAGCTCTGCTAAGGGGTGCCCTTCTCAAAAGCTACCTCTGAGTCTGTCACAGCCTCTAGTCACGGAACTTCTGATCCAGACACTAGACTTTTCCCAGTATTTTTTTTTCAATATTTTTGCTTTTAGATATGGCTTTCGTTAAAATGAGGATCATTTTCCATTTTCAAGTGGTACGCGTGGATTTAGATAGGAATGTGTTCGAAGCTCTGATAGGCTTTGTTCTGAGTCATCGTCAAAATCATGTTCCAAACTAAACAATTAGTTCTAAATCTGAACATCAATTTTGTACTGCCTCTAGAAAACAAACAGTGTAAAATGCTGTGCTACAATTTATCTTGATTGCCTCTTTTGCTTCTGCTCAGAAACTTGCTCTGTTGGGATGTCCTGTCCAAGAAGATTTGTCAGAGATGTCAGGCCAAGCCATGCTCTGCCAGGCCTGGTAGCGAAACTGACAAAGGCTCGCAAGGAGGGTGAAAAGCAGGAGGCATCATGCGACTCTGCAGGGCTTTAAACAGCAATCTCTGTGATGGTAGGAAAGCCCACGTGCAAATCTCAGTTTAGATGATAAATTTGGACCAAGACAAGGTTCCTAAGTAGAAGTTACATATTTTACTTGATTGGCTGGTATGCTTGAGGCATGTAAGCCTACTTGAATTCTGAAGTAAAAGCAGCATGCTTTGAAACTAAATAAAACTGAAGAAGAATTGTACAGTGCACAAGTGTAAGATATCACCTCTACATATGAATCCCAGCTTAACTTTTCTCAATGTATTTCTTGCTTTCCTGTTGTGGCATCCCTGAGAGAGGTTACATGAGAAGCTCTGAATACCTGTGGTCCAGCAGAAGGCATTTCTGAGGGACTAAGCAGCTCAGGCCAGTGGATAGCAGTATTACACTTGCTACAAGAAGGCACCAGACAAGAGCTCTGAGCCTGGAGGTGAGCCTGAGCAGACCAAGACAAATAGACGGTGAACGTGCCTGAGCAACAGCATTGAACCCACATGGCAGGGTGGCTGGAAACCTTTGGGGGAGTGGGGCGGATTACATTACATTACCATTTCTCACAGCAGCCTTACTTCTGTCTGTACATTTCATTTGGTTGAAGCACTTCCACAGCAAGGGTTGAAAGATACGCCTGCTCATTATACTGGAAGGGAAGTGCTGTCCTCAGTTACTCTATAGGCATGTGCTGCACGGAAAAAGGTTAAAAGATAATGTGAAAGATCAGACAGGAGTCCAGCACTTAGGAGCCTTTTTGGGACAGTGCCTGAGCTCTGTATTAGAAGAGTTCCTTGTTCTTGAGGCCACAGTATGAATAATAACAGCATAAAGAGGAATGATGAATAGCAGAAATGGAGGCTGGCACTGCATGTTACGATCATGCTTAAAACTAAGTTCATTATTGTTGTGTAGCTAAGATCTGAGCAATTGTGATTTTTCAATTTGTGTGATCTTCCTCTGTGTGGCTCTGTGAATAAAATATGGTTTATATGAGAAAGAGGAATTGCACGTAGATAATTCAAACTATTTTGTCCCAGTTGAAAATAATAGACCAAAACCAGGCCATGTCTCATCAGCTGTCAAGGTTCAGTAGCGGGGTACTCAAGACAACAACAGTGAAGATCCCATATAGCAATCATTGCAGCAAAAACCTTAAAAGGTCTTAAAATCATAGAGAGAGGTTTGGTCCTCAAGTGATCTGTGATTCAAGCCTGTTAATAATAATCAGCAATAACATTTAAGAAAGGAAGATTTCTGTAAAACTAAGGAGTGCCACCCATTGAAAGGATTGCTTTGGTTTTGCAAAATTTCTTGGAAAAACTGTAAGTCAGATTTACAGCTGAGTTGATGCAGGTTGCACTTCATGTTACCGTACAGGTTGCAGAGAGTCTGGCTGGGTTCTTGCACTATTTTTCTTCTTTTGCGAGTAATGCACAAATGAGAATGCTTTTGCCTTTGCATAATCTTTTCAGTTTGGTTTTTCCTGACCAAACCAGTACCTACATTCTCCTGTCCCCAGTTCCTAGGAAGAACAGCAGTGCAGGGGTTCCAGGAAGACTATCCCAGCGTTGATCCTTTTTCCAGAGGAAAAACATCTCTTTTCAGGATTTCAGTGCCAGAAGTCACAAAGGGCCATTTTGAGGGTGGTAAGGCATTGTCACTGAGCTGCAGTGCCAGTTCTGTGTACAGACCTGGCATATCGCTGCTGCTGTTGAGATTCCCTAATGCTAATCTCACACGCAGTGATACTCATGCCGGCCTGCTATAGGATGGGCTTCTGAATGTCTTTAATTGGTGGGAACACAGAGGTCCATTGTCTGCTTGTCTGCTGTGTGTGTGGCTTGCCAGCTGGCTTATTCTTTTATGTTTGTATTGCTCCTTGCTTGCAACTTGGCATGGTTTTTGGGGGTGTTTTTTTTTTTTTGACGTTGCTTGCAAGGCAGATATATTTTCTTCCCCTTGTAAGCTATGGAAAAACCTAAAGCTTCTTTAAAAAAAAATAAAAAATTAAAGCAATTCAGCTTTTTGAAAACGCATAATTGAAGAGCTCTGAAATAATTGGCTTATTATAGTGCACCCGTAAAAATGAATTTGCATCTCATTTATGAACTATTAGATTCTCTATTACATGAGACTGATTGTTCTTAATGTGACTTGCATGTAATTTAGCATTCTTTACTCAAACACTTTGTAGCTAAACACTGGGGGAGGGAAGTTCATTCCAAAATCATGGTGCTAGATCTTAGATTATGGAGCATTTGCAAACTGGATTCTGCATGTTGTGCTCTCAGTGTGCCGTTTGCCTCCATATTCCCATCCTAGCTATGCACTGTACTGCAGAAGCCTAAAATTAAAAACCTAATTTTTTCCTTACTACTTCTTCACTGGTAAGGCCTGGTCACGCTGCCATGAGAGGTGTGATTACTGAAGGTAAGTGTGAGCTGCGAGTACCCGGGTAGTTGCCCGGTGCCATGGGTGCACTTCTGCTCACCCCTCACTGTGACAGTGACCCAGGCTTGTTTAGCCTAAGGGGTCTGTCTGAAGTCTGCTCTCCTGGTCTCCAGGAGAACAGACCTTGGCCTTTTCCAGGATCTACTTGGTAGAGTCCTGTAGGATAAGGCCCTGGAGGGAAGAAGGGGCCCAAGAAAGCTGGTTAATATTCCAAGATTACCTTCTCTAAGCTCGTGAGTGATGCATCTCAACAAAGAGGAAGTCAATTCAAAAATGCCAGGAGGTCTGCATGGCTGAACAGGGAGCAAACTCAAGGCCAAATGAACACAGAGAAGAGGCCTACAGAGGGTGGAAGCAAGGACACACAATCTGGGAGAAATACAGAGATATTGTCAAAGCATCCAGGGATGGAGTAGGAAAAGCCCAGATGGAATTGGATCTGGCCAGGGATGTCAAGGGCAACAAGATGGGCTTCTGCAAGTGCATCAGTGACAAAAAGAATACTAAGGAAAATGTGGGTCCAGAGCTGAATGAAATGGGAGACCCAGGACAGCGAAAAGGACAAAGTACTGAAAACCTTTTTTGCCTCACTCTTTACCAGGTAGTGGCCTTCAGGAATCCCAGGTCCTAGAGACTAGGCTGAAAGGCTGGAACAAGGAAGATGTACCGTTGGTGGAAGAGGATCAGGTCAGGGAATACTTAAGCAAACTGGACATCTGTAAGTTCATGGGCCCTGGTGGGATGTACCACGGGTGCTGAGGGAGCTGGTGGATGTGATTGCGAGGCCACTCTGTAACCTTTGGTCAGTCATGGCTCTGGGAGAGTGCCCAAGGTCTGGAGGGAAAATTACGGAAGGACCTTACGCTCTCTCAGACAAAGTAAACTACATACAAATTCATTAACTTGAGAAGAGTAACCAGCAACGGTGAGAGCAGGTACACCTGAACAGCAGTGAAATCCTTTGTGTTTCATTTGCCTTCCTTCTTGACTGTGAACACTCTCAGAATTGCAGGTCAGCAGCACAACACGTATGGCTAGAAGCACCTACGACACCAAACAGCCAGAGAAGCATGATTTATCCCTGTAGCCCCCTTCTCCTCTTTCATTGATATATAACAGACGTTTAATTTGGCTTCAGAAACATGGAGGTACTGCACCTTTAAAAGCTACCAGTTCACATAGGGAAATTATTCACTTTGTGCATTAGAGCAGATGAGAAAAGTGTCAGTACCGGTTCTGGGAGTTTCTGGGCTCCTGTTAGGGGAACAATGACTCCAAGTCTGAGTTGAGCCTGACTTTGGGGCTGAAGCTAAGGAAGCTTCAGGCACACTGCAGAAACACGGGCTCTGCAGCTCAGCAGTTGAGGCGATAGCCTGCTGCAGCTGCTCCGTTAGCATATTTCTTCCACTCCATCCATTGCACTGCACGGTAGACTTTGTTATTGTTTTGCTTAGAGGTGCTTTTACACCTCAGAGTTTGCGAAAGGTTGTAATAGAGACTCAGAGTTCAGGGGTTAAGCAGAATTGATGTGTTAGCTTTTCCAGGACATGTGCTCTGCTGCCCTGGCCTTCGAAGGATAAATGTCTTATTCAGACAAATCCACGCCGCTTTTCAGAGTGACTTAGTTTGCTGCACAGCTGTTGTCAGGAGCATGGCTAGTTGTACATTGCTGGTGTAAGGCAGCAGGGAATGGACTTCTGGCTTCTTTTGGGGAGGAAGGGAGAAGCATGCATTTTCAAAGCAGCTTGTTGTTTAGTAAATGTCTGTTTTTAATTCCCAAATAAACACATTTTCAGTCTGTTCCCATGTTGGAACGTGGATTCTGGGCACTATTTAAAAGGTTCCTTTCAGCTTTCGCTAGTTGGCAATCAAAAGCACCCATCAGCCTGGATCAAAAATTGGAAGTCTCTGCTTGGGCTAAAACTTGCAGTTGTGAGTGAAAAAAAAAAAAAAGCAGTACAGAGGTGAGGCTGTAAGATTTACCCCACCCCTCTTTTTTTATTTTTATTTTATTTTATAATAAACATATTTTATGAAGAAAGCTTCGTTTCTACCACCAGAGTTAAAGGTTGTGTCTGATGACACTCACTTGAAACGGAGGGAGGAAAGAGGTGGGAGAAAGGTTGTCCTCACACAACAGAGGTACAGAAGTTGTGTGGCTTTGCCAGGGTCAAAGGAAATCTGCGGTGAGCTGAGAACTGGATCCTGGAGTTGCACGTAGCTCTTGTCTCCTGGAAGCAGCACTGTTGCTTGTTTACAAGTTGTTTTTTTTTTTAAGGACACACCATGGTTATTAATAAGGTAAATAAAAAGGGCAAAAGTCGTAGAGAGACAGTGGAGAGAAATCCTTACACCTGTTACCCTGTTCATTACTCACCACTGTTTGTGTTTTTTCACTGCCACAGATCACAATGCAGACATAATGCTAATTATCTGTGCAGGAGGTCGTTTTTGCATGCTAAAGGAAAACACTGGTATGTCTTGCTAATTTGATTTTAATATCTGTGCCACGCTATTGTTTGGACTAGAAATTAGATTGCTTTTTACTAATATAATTGGCTAATTAAAACATCTTCTTCTCTAGGAGATGGGGAAGATACCCATGGTCCTTATGTGACTTGGGACATAATAAAGTAAACATGAGTCAGTTCCTAATCCAACAAGAGCTCATTTGGAGCACAAAGAAAGGAGAGTGCTTAATGCAATCTCCTTAACAAGCTTTTGAGATAATTTCGGGTCCAGTCTTCCACCTTTGTAGCAGAGATAGAAACACTTGGAACTTTTAAGAGTGGCACTGTAGGACTGCTGTGGCAATACCTGCCAGATAGCTGACTACCATCGATTTAATGTATTTGTAGTATTCTGTATCGTTAGTTGTTGCAAGTTTCCTATGTGGGGCTAGTTCTGAGATGTAAAGCAATAGAAAAGAACAAAGTTGCACCAAAATATGCTCCCTCTCCCAGCAAAGAAAACAGAGCTGGCTTTGAAGCCTGATGCTCAAATCTTGCTATTTCCTTGCTGTGCTGTAAGCACTTACCACCAGGTCTGAGTCCCTAGAAGGGAAATTACTATGGGTAGAGCCACTGCTTTCCCATGAAAGCCACTGCTTTCCCGTGAGCAGGGGACAAATGTTAACCTCTGCCAAAAGAGTGAAGATGGAGGAGAGGGAAATAACTTGCAGTAAGCAGATCGCTCTCTTGTCTCGGGTGCCAGCTGTGATAGTCACAGCCTCTTTTTCCCCAGGACACTCATTGGATTCCACATTAATACAGCACCCTTCAGACAGGGCTCAAGGAAAAATCACAATCTATCTCTGAGTCTGGAAAGAGTTTTAGAGACTTATGCTAATCATATTTAATTTGTATGTGCAAATGATTTTAACTAAATGTAGGCTTCCCTTAGTATCTTCAATTAAAAGCGCTGGATGTGCTCCAAAGTTGCAAATTCCTTCACTAAGCCAGTAGGGAATGATAATGAATTATTGCTAATATAGCCATAAAGCTTTTATTTGCATAAGTAATATGAAGCTAATGTGTGGATAAAATTAAACTTTAAAAATGAAATATTATTAAAACAAAACTGTTAATGAATTTGGACACATTACTGAGCAGGTATATTTGGCAGCTGGCTAGAACAGATAATTCTAATAGAAGTCTAGTTGAATCAAAATCAATATTGAACATTACATAACACGTTGGAGATAGTTTAGCAAGTTATATGTGCTCATCTTCTCAATTCTGATGTGCTTCATCATTGTTAGCTTTCACAATCTTGACTAAAACAAAAGAAGGTATGATAACGGAGGAAGGTGAAATGAATCTCTGAATTTGAGTATTTCATTCTCTCCTTACTGCTATAATTAGGTTGTCTGGGGAGAAAGTGCTCTGAATTCTCACTAGTATGCAAGAGAACTTGAAGATTGAAAGTCACGTTATAGGTAGGTGCTGGACTTGTGTCCTCCTTGTACCAGCAGTATTGTTATTGTATTAATGATATTACCAAGGCCACACTTTATTCTTCTTGAAGTGTTCCACTAATCACTTTTTCACTCTTCCATTCCATATCACAGAAATCTTTCCTCAAAGTATTGTGGATGTTTTGGGCAGCAGCAGTTCAGGGGAATTACTCCAGACTAAAATAATCTTAAGGCCAGAACAGGGTTAGATGAGAGAAATCATTCCAAAATAGTAAATTCTGCCTCTCTAAGAAAGCTATGCGATGGAGTATTTTGATCAGATTTTTCTTTTCTGCCACTATCACACATGAAATTGAATCTGAGTAACATCTCTCTGCTTTGGCATGCAGCACGGCAGGCTTTTTTGGTGCCTCAACAAAAAATTGCAGAGTAATTGCTGCGATTGCCTTGCTAGCGCCTCTTAAATGTAAACATCGGACATGCCTCCATTACACTCTTGTGCTCGCCACGCTGCTGCCTTCTACACACGTTCATTTCTACTCATTTACATGGGTATGGCTTTACTCCTGGTTGTATCCAGGTGCTCCACTGTGGAAAAGTTCAGCTTCAGTTTCAATGTTAGGTTCTTGTGCTGCCCTTTTTCTATAAAGCAATGTACGCGAAACTGTATAAAGCACCCCATAGATGTTCTATCCTGATATCCCAAATCTATTCCCTTCTGGGGCTCGACATGGACCATATTGTGAGCATCTACTTTTTCTGGCATGCAGACCCCATTGAGACAACTTGGAGTTGCTGCATGTCTCAGCTAGTAGAGAAAGAAGTGTTTTGGGGGCCAGAGGTTTCACTATCATGACTGAGAAATGAATTCATGTTCTCTTTTGCACAGGAGGATTCAGTACTTCACCTTTTTGCAGAGGCCGAAACGCTGACACTTGAAAAGATGAAAGTTGTCAACTCTCAGCTGGTGTTTTGTCCGAAGTGGAAAGGCCTGTGTCGATTTCAACCATCTAAGAATTTGTCCATATCTGTGTTCTTTCAGAGAAGGCATTTCAGAAATAACCTAGGGAAGTTGTTGCATTTCTGTGGGGCTTGCATACGTGACCTACATACACAGCTTTGAAAATTCAAGTCCTTTGGAACTGAAGTTGAATTTAACGTTGCTTTTTGATGCAGAAAAGCCCGTTAGGTTTTCCTTTTGTTTTTTTGTCAATTTTACATAAGGATGTTTTGGTGGACAAATTGGGAGATATTTCTCCTTGTGTTTAATTTCAGTTACTTTGTTATTATTTTTTGATAGGAATAAATTAGTTCCTGTTACGTTCTAAGAACAGAGGATGTGTCTATTGAAGCTAAAAGCTGACCTGGACCTGGATAGAGTGGTAAATCAAACTGGCTATTCTGTCATTTATAGTTTGACTCTTACATGTACGATAATCTTACCACAGTGGGATACTGGCATATTTTGTGTCCCAAAGAAGAGACTGGTGCTTGGGATATCAAGAGTCATCTACCGTTTTTGCAGATGTATTTCCCATTTTTGCACGTAAGTGTATTATGTTTAGCTTTATCTAGTTTTATGCACATAACTTTCAAAACATTTGAGTTATACCTTTTCTTATTTGTAATGTAATTGTCTCCTAACTCAGTGATGAAGGGAAAAGGTTCCCTTAGGAAGTTGGCTGTATTAATCTTAAATATGCTGTATTCCGTAAGACTATTCACACTTGGTCTGTGTACCACAGAGGAGGTTGCAGGGTTTCTGGGAGGTGATGAACTTTGGGGAAAGCAGTACCTGCTTTTCCCACCTACCCGTGGCTTGTTCCATCAGGTTGTGATACCTCAGAGGTTTCCAGTGTGGGTGTCTGCACTGGCACAGCTCCCCCAGCCTCACGTGGCAGGGCTGAACTGGTGCTGGGTCAGCCAGCAAGCTGAAGCGCTTCATGTGGAGGGAAAGGAGCCAGTAGAAGCTGCTGACACCGGCCCTGCCTCTTCCCTGGGACCTGGCCTTGAGCCTGGCCCAGACTCGGCTCTGTGCTGGTAAGATGCACAGAGACCTCTCTCCTCTCCCAGTTCACCCCATGAGCTCCCCAGGAAGTTGTACCATGTGTCTTACGGGTCTTGCTGGCTTTGCGTTCTTGATATAATCAGATCCTGAATTACCAGGTTGCTTTATTTTTGCACATGTGCATCTGAACATCTAAATTTAGTAAGTAACTCATTCTGTTCATTGGAGACTGTATGAATAAACAGGGAGCAATGGGAATAAGCCCAAAGCTTGTGGGACAGGAGGCATTTCTGATTCCTTCACCGAAATGCACCTGTGCTCACTTGAGCCAGCGGAAAATTTGGTGTTCAGATCATGAAACCCCTAAACAGATGAAGAGGAAGATGCTGGCCCTGCCTTTTAGATATCTGATTCTGCAACAGCTGAGTGGATTTAAGTTATGCTTTTGATAAACAGATAAGCCCAAACTGTCTCTCTCTGCTGATATCTCGGATGTCGAATTTCACCCCTGTGCAATTGAAACTGCTGACTTACTAAACCTTGGAAATTGGGCTTGATAATGGAAACAGCAACTTAGCGAATCTTAATTATTATTGCAGCCCTGGCCATGGCCTGCCTTTCTGCACACAGGAAGAATTCAACACGAGAGGATGAGCACAGTAGGAACAATTTGTCGTGAATGCTGCTAGTTGTGAACGTGGGCGTTCTCTGTTCTGGCCACCTGGCTTAGTCACCCTGCGAAGTTATTGAACTCAGTGGGGGCTGTGCTGGCTCTGAGATAGTGAAAAAGAAGCGACTATTAGCCTTTTTTTGTACCGTGTTTTGAAGAGTCGGTTTCAATATCTGAGTGGAAATGTGTCTGCTGTACAGCTTTGTTATTAAGATAGCTCAGGAAGATTTGACAGAGTGGTGTTAAAAAGTTAAATCACAAATGACTGTTCAGAGGTGAGTTTACTCAATTCTGCTTTCATTCACTCCTGCTCCTCAGTTTTAGAAGTATTTCAATACTGAAATGTATCTCATCATTTTCAAATGCTTAGAAGACAAGGCCAATGTTTCATCAATTTATGTATGTCTCAAATGGCCTTTCTATCCAAGAGTGTGCTTGAAACTCCGGATTATAGGCATAAAAAGATGAATAGAATTGTAGTGATTTGCTTTAAAAGAGCACTAAGATTTGGGGTGTACGATGAAAGCCAGCTATAGCCGAAGCATTTTTCTCCTGTGTTGCTTTTTCAAAAGAGTAGAGTGGCAAAATCAAAAGAGATGGCAAGGATATGTTTTATATTACTGTACAAAAGCAAACAGATGGTTTTCTTTTTCTCCTTTTTTAAAATATGTAGCTACTGCATTCTCATGTTATCTCTTGGAATGGTTTCAGATATCAATTTAGTTTGCAAAACTGAGTTGATTGAATAACAGGTTTATCACAATTTCAAATCAATTAGAAATATTGCTTGCCAGAGGAGGAGATGGTTTACCTAAATGTCAATAATAAAATTGTATAAGCCATGAATTACTTCGGACTATTTAACATTATTACATTTCTCTGTTACAGGGACAGTTCTGCTGATATTAGTTGGCAGGAGCTGCTAGAGATGGGCAGGCTGGTTTATGACCAGATGTAAAGCAGCTCTCAGGGTCCTCCGCGGGAGTTTTGCTGCCTCTTGGTGCTGGCGTGAGCGATTCCCTCCCATCGGCCGCTCCCAACCTTCGGTCTGTCCCTCCTCTCCGTCCCACTCAGCACGTGCTGCTGGAAGGACAGACGTAGGGTCCTCGCTCTGGGCTGCAATTGACTGTGTTCAGTGTATGATTATCCCTTCTTTTTTGTTGGTGTGGTGTTTTTTGTATTTGTTATTAACTTTGTACGTTATTTTCTCTTCCACATCAAGAAGCAGGAGATACGGACAGATAGGTGCTTTTGTATTGTGCTAGCTGTAACTGTTCTGCCCAGGCCAGTTTCTTGTAACCTGGCTTGTCTCTCATAATAATGTATTTCATACAGTATTTTATACAAGTTCTCCTCAGGGAATAAAATTATCTCTGAGAATCTAATTTTTAAGAGAAAGAGATTGAAAAAGGTGATATATGTGAGTTTTAAAAACCCAGTTGAAATGCAGCATTATCAGTATCCTTCTTAGAAGAGTGTTGATTTTTATCATTTAATCTGTTATTAGTTCAAAACATGATTGTTTCCTTAATCTGCAGTACTTTGCCCATTGGGTCCCCCTGACACAAAAGCACTTGCTTAAACGCATTCCTATTTGATGAAGCAACACTTCAACAGCTACTCCCATGGAAATTTGTTGACCCCAAAATCATTGCATGAATTGTTGCCATTTCTGCCAGGGCATGCGTGTGCTTTGGGAACGTGTTCTTGCCATGTGAGAGGACTTGGTGCACAACTGCGGCACACGCGGTTCTTGCACTGTGCTACAGGACGTGTTCTGTGGATATCTGAAAACTTGTAATTTGCAGGTTGCCTGGCAGCTGGCTCGGGGAGGTTTAAGCTCTAGCACACTGGCTCACTGTTAGCAGCGAAGTGCTGGGGTAAATTTACATGTAGCTTGAGAAAATTTGCAAATAGTTGTGTACTGTCTCCTTGTCCTTCAGTGGAATCTGAAATAGAGCTGAGGTATGTGAACTGGGCCCAGCTTTGCATCCAGGAAATGAGCGTTGAGATCAACATCGGGATAGTGTATGGAGAGCACATCCCAAGCTGTGAAGCCCCTTACTGTTGAGACAGGTTGGCAGCATTACAGCACTTAGGCTCAGCTGAACCCTGAACCAAATTCAAATGTTTTTGCATTGTATGTTTGCAGTTTTATTCCAGTGTCTGCTTCACAGATTGCAGAGGTGCAGATTTCTAGTTTAGAGATTGGGGAAAAGTTTTTCCCCTTTAAGGAACCAGCTCCTCTCACCTCTCTCAACAGTAGCAGTAGGAAAACCACTGGAAAGTGTTTCAAGATGCTGAGTCTTGATACAGGTCTTGCACATGGGTGGCTGGGAGACGTGTAGAGGTCCTTAAGTTCCTTATGCTTTATTGCACGGGAGCAGGGTGCTCCCTGTTCATCTCCACGCCATCCTCCCAGGCTGTCAGTGGTGCTGGTCAGCTGATGGGGTTTGAATTGCATCCAACTTGGCTTTGTCCTGCAGTCAGAGCTGCATACACGTGGATAACCAGTTTGAAAGGCGCTGCTTTTCTGGGTAAATACCTGTCTTGTGATGAACTATACCCAGGACTTCCTTCCTACAGAGACATCTTTAGTCGCAGCAAATCCTACGGGTTTTGAGTCCTTCAGGGCAGACCAAGAGCAGGTGGGTTGAGCTAATTCATCCTATTTCTTACCTGTTGTTTTGTTCAGGGCTGTAATAACACATTATGGCATAATCCACGCTGTGCAACTGGCCAAAATGACGGTCTCCAGTCTCAGACTAAAACTGGGAGCACTATTTATTTTTATTACAGAATTTAAGGTGCATCAACAGCTGTGACTGAGCTCAAAAGAAGCTTCCAGCACTCATCAGTGTTGGATCGCAGAAAGCTGCTTTTGGCTGGGGCAGAAGGTAATTCCTGGCGTGGTCTTTGCAGTAACCTCTAACACCTCTGAGCTCAGTGAGGTCAGCCTGGGTCACTGCACAGCTTTTAGGGTTGTTTTGGTTTAGTTTGTTTTTATTTGCTTCTGTTGGCATTGATCTTTGGAATACAGTAAAAATATTTGTTCAGCAGAGGCAGGGTGACAGATATCTCTTGTATGAAGAACTATTTGATGAGCTGTTAGTTTTGAGTGCCTTTCCTATTCATTGAACTAATTAGCTCTACAAATCTTACTGTCAACCAGTCATATAGCCACTTATTTATTTTCCCCTGTGCGGAATTTTTACTTTGCTGCATATACACAGAGCTATAAAACCAAATGCACCAAAAATTGTCTCTTAGTTGGATATAAATGGAAACAAAATGCGCTTGGAATTATTATTACATGTACCATTAATTTTTATTTGAACTGTCATATAAAAATGCCAAACGGCTTTCATTGTTTTTCACTGTTGCACTCATGTAAATGTAGAAAGGTTGTTGATATTTTTTTTCTTTTAATGCTGTTTTACTGTTTTCAGTGAGGGAGTATGAAAATGGCTATGTCGAACTCAGGGGAGAACGGAGATTTTAATGCTTGCCAGGGTACCTGGCATCTCCTGCTGTCACTGCTTGCAGCGTCTCTTTAGAGTTACTGCTTGGTTTTAACCTCCTCTGGTGCTTTCCCCCTCCTGTAAGCTTAGCATTTTTGGCAGCCTTTTTTTACATCGTAGAGAGTGGAGGTGAGTGTTTGCTGCAGTTAAAGCATTTCAAGCTCATGAAAATGTGTCTGCTAAGATGGTCCTGAGCTGTGTTTAGTCACGGTGAGTCTGGCTGATGCTGGCAGTGCTGGTGCAGAGGGCATTATCATGGAAGGTACCTAGCAAATGTACTTTGTGGGAAACAGACACAGGAATTGTGTGATTCCTGGCACAAACGCCTCTTGTGATTTGATCTGTGTGACATTTCTGATTTGGGACAGGATCATGTGGGCTCTGGAGACTCAGCAGAATTTGTCAGCAGACAGTGGTGCTCCTGGGGAGCTGTGAAGTTGGGCCTAGGCAGGGTGTGATCACCCTCGGAAACATGGCCAGGTGCTGTCTGGCTGCACAGCTGCCTACAGAAGTTGCCAGTAATTGCTGGAAGTTGTGCCATGTAATGGCAACTGCAATTGTACTGCCTGTTGGGAAGGGATTTCCCATTTTGTAACCTGACGTATCTGAAGTCAGCACAGCCAAGATTCCTCTTCTACATATGCAGCAACGTCTATTTGTGAGTGTGAAGTACACACAGTTTTTTGCCAATTACAAAGTTTTGCCAGGGATCACCTGTGTTGTAATGTGCCACAGTTTGTGCTTTTTTTCTCATGTTAGCTGTTTTTGTTGTTTTTATGTTGCACCGCCCTTCCCACCCTGCTTTTGGAAAAATTTAAGTATACCTCATTTTGGAAGGAGATGGAAGTAATGGAGTTGTGTAGGATCAAGCATGAATTAAGCTGGATTTGAAAGGAAGCAAGCATTTACATTTTATTCTTCCCACTGAAGAAAGCCCAGCTCAGATGAAGTGTAGGCAAACAGAGCATGTGTGGCCCAAAGGCAGTGAGTGGTGAAAGCATAGCTGTAAAATGGAGAACTGCTAAATAGAACTGCTCTAATTAGCTTCAGAGTGCTCTTACTTAACTATTAGAAATGTGTGGCCAATTTCGATGTGTGGACTTCAAAAAGGATGTTGGCAAAGTGGAAAGGATTTGGAAAAGGTTTACAGGAAAGATTTGAAAATCATGCCATCTGAAGAGAGGCTTAATCTCTTTCTCCTGTTTGAAAAGAAGAAGAAAAGATGACTTGAGGAGGAGATCTGTGATAATAACAGCTCTTTTATCTCATGTTACAAAGTACAAGAGCCCGCGTTTGGCAGCTGTAGCTACACGTGGCTAAGGCAGAGTTTTGTCTGTGGGTGTAATTATCAACTGGATCACCTTCAGTGTGTCGGGCATTGGCTGCTGCTTGAAGTCTGCGTGATCAAGGCGGAATCCTCAGAACCGTAGATCTGATGAAGTTCTGCAACAAATGTTCTGGTCTGTGTTAGACAAATCAGGTAATCATAGTGGGGCAATGGGAAGAACAACGTACCTAATTTTGGATGAAACTGGACATGCCTGCAAATGTGGGTAGGTGATGTGGCCGCATCTGATACCTGTGGAAGATGCTCACCAAGACAGTGGCAATAAATAAGTTGGTGGGTGACCTGGAAATTGTGAGGAGGACTTCAGGTGTACTTTTTTAGTCCGTTCTCTGTTGATTCACTTGGTGCATTATTAAATGTTGGTGTGGTGTTACACATTTGAGAAGGGATTAGGTTTCTTTTAAGGTGTGTAATACCTGTGTTTGGGGAGAAGAAAGTCTGGGTGATAGAAATACATTTAAACCACTACAAAGCCCTTGCGTTAGAACTTTTTTTCATGTCACATTCTACTGAAGAGCTCAGCTGAAGTGGAGCTACATTGTGGACGTTCTCTTACAGCCTGCGTCAGGGCAGGAGTGGGGACAGGGACCCAGGGAGAGTTTTTGAAACATTGGAAATCAGAGAGCTTCAAGTTTCCATATTTCAGTGGCTGGCAGGTACTAATTTATCCTGGACAAAACCTCCTTTCTCTCTGTGCTCTTTTCATTACTGTAATGCATGCTTTGCATTCTGACTCTTCTTTTTAAATATCCTTCCCATCAACCAGACCTCATCTGTTCCCATCAACCAACCTCATCAGATCTCTGTCAGTTCTCTGCTCAGTATGCTTTCATTTGGGAAATTTTGTAAATTTTCCTTCTGTAAATAAGCAGGTACACACGAGACTGTGGACCGAAACCAGTTAGACTTTGACTTCTGGTGGAACAAGCAGAAACAGGACTTGACCTGTAACATCTAGGCTGCGATCACCTCGAGGTTAGTGATGTTTAGAACTAGGGTTTTAACTTGGGCCCATGTCTTATTACTAACACCAGTTCTGAAATGATGCATCTGTTGATATGATCTAACGGTCCTCACTATTCAGAAATCTCTCTTCTTTGCTGCTGAAGGACTTCTTGGTCATCGTGAGAGCACATTGTGTTACTTTGATTTTATCTTTAAGCATTTTACCCACACTGTTTCACCTGAAGCTTTCCTCAAAAGAAAACACAGTAACACTGGTGTTACAGTACCAAGCTCATCACAACTCTGGAATGAATAATAAACAGCTTGCTGAGGTAGATGGAAAGGTTTTGTTTGAGTGATGCGGGCTTTCGATCAGACAGGTCAATCAAAAAGATGTTTAGACATATGCTTAAGGATTAGGAATTGGCTTTAAAGGGTCATATGTGCTGCATTAGAATAAAGTGCATGGTAATGAGATTTGGTAAAATGGGGTTTATAACAGTTGAAGTTGGTATGGTTTATAGTCTGTGGTACTTGTTCGTCTATGTTAATAGTGAGTTTACAAAACCTACAGTAAAACAAGCTGTAAAAGTTGTAACTTACTTGAATTATGCTTTGAAGTCAATTTCTGTGTATCCCATTTAAAGAAAGTGTTACGCTATGTTAAAAACATAGATCCCTACAGACTGTTCCTCAGGGTGGCAAATCTTGGTGTTACCATTTTTCAGATGTTTGTCAGTCATGCCAGTACCTCTGATTATAGGAAATGGGGTGTTCAGTTTTATGCTTATAAGAGGTATTTCAATTTTAATTCAACTTACACCGTCTGTAATATTTTCTTTAGTCCTGTCACATCGCTGTTAAGAGTATGCTTCAGTACAATTTTGAAACGTTTCTTTGCTGTCTTGGCAATACTAGAAGTGCTTTTCCATATCAGCAATGGTGCGTGAACGCTGAAAACTCACTAGAGAATTGTGCTGTGTGTTGAGAGAGTCTAACTAAAAAAAGCAAATGCATCACTGGTGTTTAGAAAGTTACTATCTTAAAATTAAGAATTAGTCATCTTTGCAGTTTAGTTTTAAGTCTTATAGTCAGGATTTCTCACATCCCCAAATTTCTGAACAAAAATATGTACTAAAAGAAATGACTACAGAACGAAGTCCTGGCATGACACTTACAGCACTCGTCTGGGCGTCGACCTGTCATCTTCCACCAGGATGTGAGCAGTGTTTGAAAGCTGGCGTATTTTTTCCAGGTTGGCAGAAGATGTAGGTATACTCACACATTGGAACAACTTATTATTTATGTTTGTCAGAAAAAACTTATACTGAGGAAAAACCGAGGCTGTTTTTTATGTTGATATTTATCATTTAGCAGCTATGGTAAAATCTGGGGAAGCAACAAATGTTCTTGGTGGAACATCAGAGCAAATCTCCCTGTATTGCTGTGCTGGATAACTCTGCAGGAGGAGGTGGAAAAACCTCAGGGAGGGCTGCATTGAGTACTGCATTTAAGAGGAGAGGGTTAAAAAAAAAAAAAAAGCCTAGTAAAGTTTTTAGTAATTTTGGCTTGAAGGGTAATTTTCTTGTCAACTATATAATTAATGCACCGTACATTACAGTAGCCCATTGTTATTCTAGAATGCCAGGATACATTTCAAACTGAATAGCTGTTTAACAAAACACTTGGCAGATTTATTACCCTTAGGTGATTCTGTCAGTCAGCATTTTCACACGTTTAGCCTGAAGTAGGCAGAATCAATTTTGGTATCTATTTAGTGAAATGCAGAGCTGTTTAAATTAAACCACACACACATATGCACAGCCCCCTAGAAAATCAGGACTTGTATTGGATCTTCATCTATTAGCAGTGAAACAAGAATTACCCTTGCATGCTCCTTGTCTTTTTACTCCACAGTCAAGGCATCGTCTGCCACTTCCAATATCTACAAAGAGGTATTTTGTGGTCATTTTCAGATAATGTCTTCAATGTTGTGCTTGTCTTTTTGTTACTTTGCAGAACACTTACTTGGCAGCTTCAGAAACTAAGGTTCAGCAATACCCGTGTACATAATGGGTATCCTTAAACAAGGAGATGTCATGTTGAATTTGTAGTTGCCAGTGCTGAAAAACAAATAAATAAATAAATGCAATTAATATTGGAAAGAGGAAGTGGTGCCTTCTGAATTTAATAATGTCTCTTATGATAGGCTCAGAACTTTTTCCAAAAGCGATTGGTTTAAGTTGCTTGCTACAAAGTACTAGGATTTTCAAGGATGAAAACGCTTTATTTTTATTTTTCAGTAGCAGGAGATACAGACTACAAATAGGAGCGTCGTATAGCCCAGGTATGAAGATGGAGAATAGAGGTGGTAGATGAGAAACAAAAAATGCGTATTGCACGTTTGAAGCAGCAAAACATCAGGTAATCATGTTCTCATATTTTCATTGTTGAGGCACCACATTTTTCCACTATTTTTAAATATCCTGGGAAATATTCTTCGAAGATTTTTTTTTTACTTAAAATGAAAAATGACTACATTCAGTATATATCCAGGTTTTTTTCATTGCTACATATTTCTTCTTTTGCTACTGTGCTTTCTAATATTCATTTATTTATTTATTTTTATTTTGAAGCTACAAAATGCCAGAGGTGTAATTTCTTTCCTGTTTCACAGTAGGCATCTTTGGTGGAGGCTGAAAAGTCAGCAAAGAGCAAAGGCATGAGCGGGGGGAAGACTTAATTCTGACACCTCACCTGAACTGATCTTCTGTTAACAGGTTTAAAGGTAGGGAATTGAAATTAAAAAGAAATAAAGTAATTCCTCTCACAAACATTTAAATAGTTTTAAAAGGCTTGTATTTCCATGTAAACCTTAAAGAAGAAAAAGATATGTTCATTGTATGGCAAAGCCTAAAGAGGAGGAAAAACATTTGAAATAAAAATAATCTACATGAAAATCTTCAACAAGCTTTAAAAAAAACACAACCCACAAGTTGGGCTCCCTGATACTGCACCTGCTGAACTGTCTGTAAGATCAAATTCACTTCTGAGAGAGACCGAGGTGCGTTAAGTAGGCCAGGTTTGTCACTGGGAGGTTGTTCAGACGTCAATCATTGTCACTTCTCGCCCCAGCTGGTGGCAATCCATCTGCACTTGTCAGGCTGGGTGGTGGTTGTATTCACTCGTGCATTAAGCTGGCACAGCCGTCCACTGTGGATCTGACAGTAGTACCAGACCTTCCCACAGGGAGAGGCTTCTCAAATATGACTAATTTGGATAGCTTTAATTAAAGAGCAGCACATAAATATGCATACACAGCAGTAACCGGTGGACAGCTTCCTTGGGAGTTAATGAGAGGGTGGGAAGGAGGGGCTGTGAGCTTTGTCTTCCCCGCTCCCCGTTGGTGCTGGGCGATGCGGCTCACTGCCTGGTAACTTCCCCTGTAGCTCAAGGTGGTCGTTCTGCCTGTGGGCTGAGGGCTCTGTGCTTTGTGGCACAGGGAGCCAAGGCAGCAGCAGCAGCTGTTACAGAGCACTAGAGGATGAGGAGGCTCAGGGATCAATGAAATGTTTTGTTATTCCAGTTGATGTCAGACCTCACCATGCACGCTGGTGGTGGTAACAGAGGTTCCCTGGGAAACAGTTGGGATAACCCTCCAGTAACAAATAACTCACTCTCAAGTTACACCGAGCAATTATGCTACCTGGTTTTGTCTTGCCACAGCAAGACAAAGCAACCAGCAGTGCTGCCTGTGAAGAGGCTGGCCTTTTGTTGCAGACAGGATACTCCGTACTGCGTTAGGTAAATCCTAACCACGACAGGTTACTTCTTCACTCTGGTTTTCAAAGCAGCTTTGAATGTTCGTGCACTGTGCAGTGATATAAGGAAATGGCATTTTCCCAGGGCTTGTAAATGAACCCAAAGAAAGGATTTGACATTGCACAAATGCACAGTGAGAAAGGGTCTAAAAGCTAGCCATGCAAAGGCAGCGATGCCACCCTGCTGCTGCAGTGTAATACTTGTGGTGCAAGGCATTGTGAGGCCGAGGTTTTCCAGGTTTCACATAATTCCTGTAGGCTTTTTCACAGTTCCTGGTGTGTCAGCAGCCCCTGCTAGGTGCAGAGATAAGCACTAGATGCAACACTGCAGCAGTGTGTACTGACACTGCTATTTAACAGTACAAGGCCATGAGCAAAACATTTGAAGTTCTCTTTGTTTTGAGCAGGGAGTTGCCTGAGAGACCTCCAGAGGTCCCTTCCAACTTGAAGTTATGCTTCGATACCACTGAATTACAAGATTGTAGATCTACAACAAAAGAAAGAGAATTCCAAGAAAGCTGGTCCAATGCCCTGGCGTTTTTTCCACCTTACATTTTATATGTATTTTGTTTTGCACTTTTATTTTGATTAATTGCTAATGGAATGATACGATTTTAATCTAGATCCATTTTGTTGCACTTTCCTGGATGGAAAGGTTTCCCAGATACTTCTCAAAAAGACAGCAAAGTTATGGTTGTATTTGCCAGTCTTCTTGTAAAAGGCAGGCATATATATTGATCTAAATCTGTTCAGCTTTACCCATGATAAATGAACCCACTTTCTGCTTATTCAGTTGACATTGCATAAGCAGGTGAACCCTAAGCTGTTTTTCCATATTGAAGAAAACTCACCAGGAGAACTAAGATGGCAAATTTATTTTTACATTGCAATATCTGTGAATGTGGACTAGAAAGGACTTCTATTGCTTTTAGTAGGCAGGATAAATCCCTTTTACTTGTATTTTATTTTATATGCCTCTACTTACTCTTTACCTCAAGGCATTCATGATCCATCCTAAAGTATAAAATGATGACTTGACGTAAGGAAATAAAGTATCAGCCCCACATTTGCTCTCTGACTATTCCCATGCAGGTGTTGGAATGAGTGCTCCCCATTCCTTGCAGAACATCTTTCTTATTTCACAAGCAGTGTCTTTGCTGTGGCATTGTCAGAGTTATTTTCATAATTCATAATTATCTTGGTTCTTAAAAATTTAGACATACATTTAAAAGCATGATCCAATCTTGCCTGATTGCCACCACATTGTGTTTGAAGTAATTACCATTCATTTGGCTTTTGAGGCTGTTGAATGAATTTTCCACATGAGATTCCTTAATTTGTACATATTTTATTGCTATAAAATAGGTATTGGCAAGCTGCCTAAACTGTAGTGAAGGCCTTTAATTCCTATCCCTATGTGATGAAACAAATTAAGTGCAAATGGGGATGCCTAAGATAGACTCCTTACAGTGTATTCTGTTGGCACTCAAAGTTGTCCTTACACAGGTGCAGATACACAGGTAGGATTGAGGTAGCTCAGTTCTGCACTGAAGAGCCAAAATGGTTAGTTTTCATACAAGAAAAAGAATATTCCTATATATTGTAAAAATTCTCTTTTTCTATCCTTGAGCTATTATCCCCAAGAGAATAGGTACTCTGTTCGAGGAGGTTATTAGTGCCTTTGTGCTGGCTTTGTGTGTGCTAAGGGAAACCTCCAAGAATATTAATCCTCCCTGTCCTGTACATCTACTCTCCAGGGCTGAGCAGGCCTGCCCCGCTAGTTAGATTTTAGAGGCACATTTTAGAATACGTTTCATATAGTTTATCTCACCAGACTGGAGGAGCCTGAATGTTACAAGATAGCCATGGTTAGGTGGAAGTAAAATAAGAAGACATGCATCAGGGTACTTCAGGTACGGTCTTTGTGGTGAAAAAAAGTAGCAAAATAGCCATTCTTGGCACGTGCCCTGGCACAGGCAGAATTGGTACAAAATTTTGCACAGCCCAAAGTAACAAAACCAACCCTAGTGATCTAGCATCTCATGTTTATCATAATCACAAGGCTTTCATAAATTAAACAGCAAGAGTGGAGGCCTTGACCTGGGTAATGAGCACTTGTTGATGATCAGCTGTCGTTTGTGGAATCAAGCCTTGTGCCATGCTCCTAGTGGGACAGTACTGGAGTTCCCAAAAAGCAGAGCTTGCTCAGAACCCTGGCTAGTTGTGTACCTCTGCAGCAAAAGGTTTACAGATCGAGGGGCGTACTGTACAGGGACACGAGGGCTTCCAGTTAGGTGATGTTAGGGATTGGTGTAAATGTGGAGTGTGACGGGTGGTTACGCTGGGCTGGCTTTAAACACGTTGGCTTATTCTGCTTAGGGCAGACCTGCGGCTTGGAGGCCCCACTGAAGTCAATATTACAAACACTGGTGCATAAGGGCTTTGTTGAACTTGAGGACCAGATTTGTAACTTCAAACATAAGAAATAAGTTCAGAATAAGCAATGTACCTCACATCAGACATCATAGGGAATAGCGCATCGTTCTCTCCCCCTACACCCATCCACTCGGGATAACCCAGCCACCAAAGAGACATTTCTCTTAGTCCTGCTGAACCTCTCTCTACCTGCTTGAAATTCTCGTGCCCTGGTGTTCTGAGCTCTCTTCTGCTGTGCAGAGTCTCTGCTGGACTGGGAGGAACATCGTGGATGCATTTGGTGTACTCTGGTCCTCTCCGTGTTGAATCAGTCTAACTATTCATGAGCATATTTGAACTAAAGAGCAGCACTTCATGGACAATTGTGCAGAGAAGACTGAGGGATGGGATTTTTTCAAAGGGAGAGGTTTCAGTGCTGGCCACTTCTGTATTGGTTCCAAGAAGTCTGCAGTTTCTCTGCCGGCCTTTTTCTGCTTGCAAACAGCAGTTTACCAGCATCCTGAAAACACCAGGAGGTAGAATGGCCAGCATCTTAGGTGGGCTGTTCCTGTTATTTCTGTTAATGGCGGGCAGAATGCAGAAGCTGATGTGGCTCTGTCGGCTCCAGCCCTAGAACAAGTGCCTGGTTTGTGCGTGCTGCCCCGCGCTGTGTTGTACGCACAGACGTGCACTGAAAGACACGCAACTTCTTGTGCCTACAAACCAGAGGAAACCAAGGGATAAAGTCACATAGTATAGAAGGGAAGAGCATCATTGGATTGTCACACTCATCACCATACTCACAGGACCTCCCTTTCCTATGATCTCTTCCTCTGGGAATGTTCATTGCCCCTTTGATGACTCTTTGCTGAGAATACCGAAGATGACAAATGCTCTGGTTCATTATGGCAATACATAACTTAATTTTGAGACGGATCGCAGATTGCTGTCTGACATTTCTACATTTCAACTGTTGCAAGTTTTTCAGCAAACAGTGAAGGAAGAAGACAGAGCCACCATGTTAAATGTTAATTTGCTTTTCTTCTCCCTCTGGAGGTAGGTCTCGATGAAATGTATAACAGTTTTAAATCTTGTTTCAATACATTTTTATGTGAAAATACATGAAGTACATTCTGAAAGGACAAAAGAATATACTTATTTGTCCTTTAGGCAAAGCTTTGTAAGTGTTCATACATAAAATATGATAGAGAATATCACTGGCATTTCAACTAGAGATGAAAACAAGGTTTAGAATGTTCTGGATTATTCTAAAAGCAGAAGTTTCTTTCCTAAATTCTTTGTGAAGACCCTTTTAATAGTGGTGCAGGATATAACTGAGCTGCTGAATGCAAACTTCAGCTGAAGAGAACTGAATCAGGGCGGTGCTGGCTGTGAACGGTGCATCTATCTGTGATATTAACTTGTCAGTTTCCTGGTTTCTTGATGGCCTTTGTCTTCTGATAACAGATGAATGTACAAAGTTACCAATCAGGCAAGCTTCCCCCTTAACTGTGAGTTCTTGGGAACAACCTTTGCAATTTGGTTTCATCACAGAATAATAAAAAAATAAAAAATAAAAAAATCAAGCCCTAGCCATGGACTCAGATCTTAGTGAACTGAAATCTAAATGTATGAGATTCAGTCCTCCTGCATGGAAAAAAATTTTCTTGTGTTTCTAGAAGCAGCAACACCCTGTTGGGGGGTCTGTAGTTAAGAAAACATCACAGGTAAACTTGGATGTGCATTTACAAAGAGTGAAGTGCCATTTATGTTTCATGTACTCCTGCCTCTGTGAATATGGTTCTGCTCCGTGTGAAGAGCACCTCTGGCTGTTTCAGTGATGCTTTAGATTTGGACAGTCATGGAATTAAGTGTAGAAGTGAGGAATACTTCAACTTGTGCCTTTTCTTGGGTGGAAAAGGAAGAATCTACTTATGTGTCACCCTCTCTGGGTAAAGGGCCTTGCATTCTGCTCACACAGTGTCTAACCTAGCCGTGGCTTTAATGCTTCAGGATGGCTGTAGCTTGCAGCAGAAACCAAGAGGAAAGCTCACACAGGTTGATTTATCAGCAAGTCTCAAAAACAAAAAGTTCCTTTCTATTTATCTAATATGTTGCTTTTCCCTGGTCAGTCCAGATGTGTGAGCGTCTGAGCCCCTGAAGTTGCCAACAGTCAGGAGATGCATGTGAGCAAAGAGGCTGGAGGTACTGGAAGCCTTTCAGGTAACGCAAGACTCCTTGGTTTTGATTTGAAGCCCTCTGTTCTCTCTGCACAGCTCAGCAAAGTTCCTCCTGTGGTAAAACTGGCCCAGCTTGGGGCAGTGTTGGGCAGCAGCGCAGTGATGTTGTACACATGGACTCTTGTTGTAACACTGATACCAGCACAGTGTGTTTGTAGGGAGGCTTGTTTGCAAAAGCAAGAAAACTGCCGAATTGCAGGCATTAAACGGATTTGCCTGAACACCTGTAGCTGTCTGACTTCCCAGCTGTCCGGAAGGGTGAGCGCTTAACTCAGTCGTGTAGGCCACAGTGTGCTGACAGGTTGGGTGAGGTAACAAACTGCCAGCTAAAGAGCCACTCCTCCACCTTACAAGTCTCCTCTGACTTCACACTTGGACGTGGGTAACATTGCATATGTCCAGGTTCCGTATTTAAATGTTATTTTGAACAACTTTTACTGTCTTGTCATCTAGGTTTCATAATTTGTGCTCTGTAGCAGTAGCTGTTTATTTTGATATTTTATCTTTTTTTTTTTTTATCATTTGCAATCCAAACTGACCTTTTTACTACATAACCACTTTGAAAAAGAGATGTCCTGCTCACATAAGGAATGCCTCGAGAGAAGGGCAGCCCTGCATAATTTCCTGTCCTCTCACAGAAAGCATTCATATTGGAAAACTGGGGAATATTACTTTCTGGCCCTGCACACTCTCCTGGGTAGAAAGGTCCTGAAACACAATTTATTGTAAAACACACAGTGGTTACAGAGCTAGCACAGTCAATGATATTCCTTTTATTACCACTCAGATGAGAACACAAAATGACATTGGAAAGCAGTGAACTCACCAGAAGGGCAGAGAAAGCCATTAAATTCAACACGCATCATATTTCATAATCAGAATCCTGCAGTCAGAGCTGACACCACTGAATGAGTTTGTTGCAGTCATGATAATATAAAACCCGCTGCATCTGCTTCCCTTGGCACTTTTCTTTGTAGACCCTTGCAGTGTATGGGCTATTAATCATCAGTAGCCAGGGACACTGCAGACCAATGCACTTTGTATTGCATAAATTGAAAATGCATCACTATTAGAGAGAAAACTGCCTTCTGTACATCTCTATTTAGATAAGCAGTTTCCTAAAGGGCTGCCATGCTATTATGGCTAACCACTTAATTGGAGTTCCTTCCACAGCCTCGTAATTGGGGTTGGGGGGGAGGGCAGGTAATGCAATCCCTTTTGTAGCGGGTATGAAAACAAGGCAGGAGAGTGTTTCTTTTCGTACCTAGGATGCCTGACAGGGCTGGAGCTGGAGGTGAGAAAATGCAGTCAAATACACTGTATCATTTAACCTCACTGAATTAACTTCATAAATGAGAGGGCTGAGTGTACCGGTGAGTGGGAGAGGGATGTTGTGTAACCTGTACATTAATGAATTTTCAATAGCTGACTGGAGCAACAGATCACCGGAGAAGGGGAGTTGCCTTTCCTTCTGCTAGCTCTGCTCACAGCAGAGGGTAAGCTACAGCTTAGGAGGGGAAAAAGTTCTAGTGGCAGCCAAAAAACAAACAAACAAAATGCAAATTCACTGCTCTTTTTTTAAAGAGAACCCATTTTATTTTACCATCATTTATCCAAGTTTTTGTATGTAAAGAGCAAAGATCAGTAACTAGTGAAAAATGGGGATTTGAGGTAATGTGACAATGAAAGTATAGCTTTAAAACTGTTCTTAACTGTAAATTGCTGCATGGTTTAATTGTTTTTTCTTGGAGGTCTGTGGTCAGCATTTGCAACTTCATTGATCTCTGGTTGTAGCTAACCACACTTAATTCTCATTACATCTACCATCTTCTGTGGGGTTTATTTCCTTGTGTGCAGGAGGTGATGCATCAGAGAGACAAACATGAGTCTGAATTTATATTACGTGTACTTGTTGAATCCTGTGTCTTCTGACTCAAACGCAGGCAGATAGCTGAAGTGCTGAGGCCAGATCAAAATTGAACTGTTCAGAAATGTGATCTTCAAGCTCTTCCCACATTCTACATCATGTGAAGGTGTTTGCATTTCTTCACTTGACCTATTTGGGCAAAGTTCTGCAGAAAGATACAAGTCTGTCCACAACCAAAAGTACTCTCATCGTGATTGATCCAAACAGCTCAGAGGATCTCCTGTCACTCAGGTACTGCCTCAAAGCTTCTGGGGGTTGTTTTCTGGGCATGTCCCTCAGTGAGGTTATCTGAGCATAGCTGCAGGAGTTGGAGAAGCCAGGTTATTAGATAAAAGGATGGCACTGTATTCAGTAAAGGATGGAGGAGGGTTAGGCTGTAGCCCACAGTTGCCTACTTCTGTCTGTACGATAACAGTAAGACCCAGGAGTGTACCCTGGACCCAAATCAGGTAGAGCTGGCTGGCTCAGCTGATTGGCACTGACTTGCTTCGCAGTAAGGCACTAATTCCCAAGCCCTGATGAAAAGGTGATGGATTTGTGACAGGCCCATTCACACTGTCAGGAAAAGGTGGCATGGTAAAATCATTCCCAGAAATGCACACAGGTAAGTGTCGTGCTCTTCTTAGTCCTCCCAGTTTGAGCCTTTTGACTCTAAGACATGGTCCTGCTTGGTTGAAGGTTAAGCAGATCTAAGCCCAGGCTGCTGGTGCCCTGCCCTGCCCTGCCCTCCCCGCCGGCTCCTGTGTGCCCTGCTGCTGCTCCGCGTGGCCCACGTTGGAACGGGTTTTGCTCTGTGCAGCTCAGCTGAATTGACCCCAGAGCTGGAGCAGGGTGTGTGTGGTAGTGGTGTTAAGGAACAGACGTGCCCAAAAGGGAATCAAGAATAAGGGCTGCACTTACATCTAGTAAGTAGAATTCCGTTTTAACCTCTGATTGCTGGGTCCGTAGCAGGTAATAGGGACAGAGAGGTCACTTGATACAGAAGGTATGAAGGAGAACAGCATCTTCATAAGGGATGACAGTTCACTCATGTGGAGAGAACATGAAGGACTGGAATTTGAAGAAATGAGATATGCTTGAGTAATTAAAAAAAACAAAAAAAACCCACAGACCCCTCAGAAGCTGACTAGCTGCCACTGCCTTCCTTGTATTTCAATGAGAATTCCATTTTATTCTAGGTAAGCTGGTGGTGAGTTATAAGCAACTCTGGTTGCTGGCCATGTGTTACACCAATCAACCGATTTCTGATGCAGAATGTATTACCATCTTTAGCAGGAGGTAACATGGAGTACGTTCAATTCTAAAGTAATTCTGTGCTTTTCTGTGATGTAATCATGGAAGGAGAAAACCTATATTCATCAGAGTTCAGGACCGGGGCAGAATTGGTAAGCAGTTTGATCCTGGGTCCAATACCTGAATGTTAATGCTACCTGCATAAAAATGCAGAAATGTATTTAGGGAAACTTGTCATGCTCTCTGCTGTCTATCACAAAGGACTCCAAATTCTTGGGAGTTACCATATCTGATTTTAGAAAGTAAATTATTACAGCAATAATATTCAGGTTATGAAAAAGCCCTTTTGAAAGACAAGCAAATACTCTTCTGCTTCAGAGTGCTGCTGGGTAGTGTAAGTTTATACAAAATTACCTTCTCGAAACTATTGCAAGTTTCCTTTAACAGAATAAAAATAAATACACATACGCATATTTAAAGCTACCTGTGCTTACACGTTAGCTTTGAATACATGTTGTTTTGAAAAAGATAACAACATCAAGACATAGAAGTATCTTGTTGAAAGAAATAAATTATGCAGAGCTTTCCTAAATAATTTAGCAGATACAGTAAACAAAAATTATGATATCTTACCAAAAACCATTGACTTGCTAGCTTTTTGTTCCTGTGGTAATGGATACGGGTTCTGTGTTTTGAGGCTGTAATTTTAATCACACAACATCCTGTCCATGGTCAGAGCGATGCTGCAAATGCAGAGTAACATCCTGAAAGCCTCCTCAAACGTTGTGCTAGCATCCTTTCGAGTTCTCTGTAAATTAAAGTAGTTGCATGCTAATATCCTAGTCTTTGCTCTAAGACTATTGAAAAATAAAACATTCTAGTATCATCAGCCAGTGAGTGTGGCCTTGAAGACAGCATCTCATTTTATTTGTTAGCTAATGTTATCAGTATGATGAGGGGGGAAAAAGGCAACCTAGTCAAGTTGTCAGTTCAGCTGGTCAGTAAATTAAAATTAAAAAAAAAATTGTGTGGAAACTACCACAGATTTCTTGTCTGTATCTTAGCTTTGTTAGTTGAATTCCTGTTGGTCAGCATTGCCATTTATAAAGGCTTTTATTTAACTTGGGAAGTCCCAGCCCCTAGTTCAGCCAGCTTTTGTCAATATTATTTTAAAATGGCTTTGACATGTTGCCCTTGCTATACTTAAAACTGTTTAATATCAATTGAAGCACCTCCTTCAGTTATTTGTAAGTGTTATTCATGAGAAGACAAATACAAGTGCTTACAAAGCACTGGAAATTTTCATTCTTAATGTGTATAATTTTCTCGGTCAGTGTCGGTAATGGGAAATTCAGGATCACACTTTCCTTCTGTCGTGAGACTTTGCAACAAGTAGAGTAAGTTACTGCAACAGAGTCGGCTTTAGATTTATTTGGTCCTGGGGGATGCTGGAATTAAGTCTAGAAGTAAATGAGGCCTCACTGAGTTAAGTATACAGTGTCTCAAAGAGGTTAACCAGTTAGTGGGATTTAGGTATGTCCTCACAGTGTCTCAAAGAGGTTAACCAGTTAGTGGGATTTAGGTATGTCCTCACAGTGTCTCAAAGAGGTTAACTTGTTACTGTGATTTAGGTATGTCCTCACACGCACCCTCCTTAAAAGAACACCTAAGCAGGATTGAAGTTACGCTGTATTCATTGCTTTGATTCTGGTGAGTTGTCTCAATTTCTTGTGTGAGAGAAAAGCCAAGCAAAGCAAATTACAACAAAACATTTCAGTTAATGCTGTATTTCACTTACAGTGCAATGCTGTATGTTTTGTACCCTGTTTTGTTTACTATTAGCAACATTTTGATTTGAAGATAGGATTGCAGTAACTGTTACCTACCAAGAGCTGATACAGTTAAAAGAGGGAGTGGAACTTTGTTTTATGGTTTGGGAGCTCAGAAAAATGAACTGAGGAGTCAAACAGTAGGTCAGTGCTAGGGTCAGGAATAAAAATTAGTTTCCTGTGTTGATTTCCAATTCTAAACAAACTCACTTATATCCAGGCACAGGGTAAGTAGTATTTCTCTAGGATGACAGAATGACAGACCTCCTGCAGCATCCTTCCAGAGGAACCACACCAGAGAACAGTACCTGCTTCCAGTGGTGCAGGAGAGAAGAAACAGAGTGAACAGCACAGCAACCAGCTTTCTTGGGATCGTTCACCGTCAGTTCCACAAACTTTCTCCTCCTTCCTCTTCCATATATATATCATTTTAACTTACGCTTTTCTTTTTCGGATGTGCACAATAAGTGGATCCATCTGCCTTTAGAGAGCAGGAATGGGAAGAGCCTTGGGGAGAAGCTACAACAGCACACGGAGGAGGAGGGCAGCACAGTCTGGCTGGGCATCTGCGCCAGCCGTGGTACTCTGGGGACCTGGGAGGAGAAGAGGAGCTGTGCCTGCAAGGTACCGCAGCTTTTCGCTGCGCTGAGATCAGTACAGTTTGTATGGCACCATTTGTCTGAGCAAGGCTGTGTTAGAGTAACAGGCAGTGTAGTTCTGTACACGGTGAAAGCTGCACGTGGGTTTTACTTTGCTCTCTGTGTTGGAGTAAATTGAAGAAAAATGAATCCAGAGTGCCACTGCCCTCCTAAATGGGGGAGTTCAGCCCGAGCCTCATCTGCGCAGCAGGGAGCGAGAGCAGCAGGAGCAAAGTGTGCTCTGTGTGACATGGGTACTAGCCAGGTATTTTATGCGTTAGAGAGATGTCAGTGTGAATTACACAGCACAATCATCCCCGCAGATCTGCCTGGTAACAGTATGTTTGCAGGCTTATGTTCTGGCACTTCCTTCCAGTGCCGCCGGGCCTTGTGATCTCGTGCAGTTCTCCAGCTCGAAGGGACACCAAGAGATTCCCTGGCAGACTTTGGTTGTGCGTCCCACTGCCTTCATGAGGGCAGATGGGAATGACAGCTAGCTCGGTTTGGCAGTAACCTGGTATTTTCACTATGGGAAAAACACAGCTTTAAAATCACCTAGTTATGTTTGTGAAACAACATGTTCCAGATTGATTACTTACTTCTGGAAGCTGCTGCAGCTGAAAGTGTAGCTGTTAAAGACTTACAGGTGCAGCAAGTCAGGGTCATCCACATAAATCATTGCCTGCTGTTGACAAGAAATTTAACAATTTGGATTAGTTGTTAGGAGAGCATGCTCTATTGGATATGTTGAAATCTTAATGGTGGTTTTCCTTACTATTTGATACAACTAGTAAAAAAAAAAAAAAAAAAAACAATAAAAATCACTCACCACAAGCCTTAATTATTTTATGTAGTAGGCAGAAATGTCTCGAGACAACATTCTGAAAAAAGCCTTAGTTGATCAAAACCAGATTCCTCCCTGTATGCACAAATGGTTGACTTGCATTCATTTAATACTTTCAACTAGCTATATCTGGAAAAATCATTATCGCAAGCTTCCTTGCTTATAAAGGAGCTCAGCAGAAAGGGAGGAGGACAGGGAATAAGAAGAAACACTGCAGGGATATGAAAGGAAAGAGATGGTACAGCAAGTTAAGGAAGATGCCTCCAGTGAAAGAATAGAGGGCAAAGTCTAATGCTTATCTCCCTGCTTTGCCACAGGGCAGTTTGCCATACTGCAAGCACATCAGTTCACTTCTGTACTGCCTTGTAGAGTGAGCCCCAGGTAGTTCTTGAGGAAAACATAAGAATGTGTTTAAGGTTTGTTTGTTATTAACTCTGTCCTTACCCAACACCACTCAGGCTTCTCCTCCCAGGAGAGCTGTTTGGTGGTACCCCAGGCAGTCCTGCGCGCTCAAATGTCACTGTGTGCTTTCAGGCCTGTGCTCTCCGTATCAGACTGTAAGGACACCGTAGTCACCATTATTTTGAATCAAAAAACAAAAAGAAAAAGAAAGTTTCAAGGCTGTAAGGGCCTCACAGAGCACAAAGGCCAAATCCAGTGTGCATATGGTCAGCCTTTTTTAGGTAGTGCTAGTTTGGAGCAACTAAGATGTGAGGCCCAGTTTTTCTCCCTGGAGCAGCTGGTGAGGACAGTACGCACAGCCTTCGGGTATCAGGAGCTACATCCAAATTTCCAAACACACTTCGCCTTACTCAGAGTTCCAGGTTGCGTGTTCCTGCTAAACATGGACTGTTTTAAAATAAGTTTTTGTAACTTTTCAAGTGTTACGTGGTCTGAATTACGGAAAAATCTCTTCTGGTTTTATAATCTACAGTACTGAATAGGTTAATAAATAAGTAAAAACAAACTGATGTTTTTTAGGTCACTGCTTCGTCCGGTCATTTGTCATAGCCAGCTGATGACAGAATCACAACTAGCTCTCTTCAGCATTAGGAAAACTATATTTAAAAACTATATTTAACGAAAGAAAAGTCTCCTTCAGCCAAAGGTGGAGATATTTGGCAGATTACTGCAATGAAAGTTTTCCACGGTGTATCAGTCAGCTTCAGTAAGTTCTCATTAATTAAGGAGTTTATGAGAGGGTAGGCATCAGCACTGGCTGTAGAATCCCTCAGTTCTCAGGTGCGGGGTTGGTTGTGCAGCTTTTGTGTAAACAGAAGAACCCATCACCACTAATGACATCTGTAATCATGAGAGATGATTGAAAATTAGAATTAGCAAAGTTTGGGGGGAGAGTGGGAAGAAATCTGCCACCTCTCTCTTTGAAATCAAAAAGAATTTTTGAAGGTTTCCATAAAGGCAGAAGACACAGAAGAATTTTTCTAGAAACACTTTCAAAACTTCAGATTCGAGGTACTTGACCACAAGGCAGGAAATTCTGTTCTGTTGATGGAATGTTAAAATTAATGTTTAAAAACGCACCCTGAGTATACAGGAATGTTTCTTTCATAGATTTGTCTATCAGTGCCTCTCACTGCAGTATGTAAACTCTCACTTTTTAGTGTCACTGAAAACCAGAAATTTATTTAAAGCATATATATGCATAGTGCCTGTTGCCAGAAATGTGTAATTGAGAGAGGAGATTGCAGAAGGGTTGTGTTCCACCCTGTGCTAGCATTAAGAGTTCTGGGATGTATTTTTAGAGGTTTCTGTGATGACTCTTACGTCCTGGAGACTTTGTGCAATTATTTTGGGTTCAACAGTGCAGAAGTATAGATTACCGTGCAGACATATCCACATAAGTAAAACGTTGTCCATTGTTTAGTACTTGATTTTTGTTTCCATGTGCTTTCTGAATGCTTTCTTCTGCCAAACCAAAAAGCAGTCCCTTAAGAAACAGCTACCCTCAATGCAGGGAGTTTGGCTTCCTAAGAGGATAGCCAAATGGATTCTATTGCCTTTCTCACCATAGAAATAGGAAAATAGAAATATGACTTTCTAAATACCGAGTTTATCACTTGTGTTTTGTGTTCATTTGGTACCAAAGCCCGTTTGCACTGAAGTCTAAGGGCTGAGTACTTAGCTCTGAATAGAGAGTGTGTAAGGAAGGCACAAGTTAGATCCAGGCATTCTGTCATTATTGGGCAGGGAGGCCTGGAAACTCAGACCTAAACTTGAGTGTGTACCATGAGAGCTCTTTAGATGATTACAATTGCAAGGATGTATGCCTGAAATTGCATGGCATCTTTTACTTTTTAAGGACATGTTACCTATAATAACTAATATAATCTGAATTGATTCCTGTAAGTAGTTCCTTAAAGCAGATTTAATCCAGAAAGTGTTTTCTATCAACTAATAAAGAGATTACTACATATTTTAGGCTAAATGCATTAATGTAGCCACTGAAAGCTGTGCAAGCAGCCACAACCCTACGTTAGGAAAACTTACCTGCAAGCCCTCATTGCTGCTAAAGGAGAGATGATGAGTATGGGGGCTTGCAGGTGTGTCTGGACAGGAAAAGTTGTCAACAAATTGGTTTAAGAAGGTGAAGTATATTTGCATTCCATTTCTATGCATTTTTTTTCCATTCCATAATTTTTGCTCCCGTTATGGAAGGCATTATGAGAAGAACATACAATACTGGAAATGAAGTTACTCCTTTGATGTGTTAATTTCAGAAATTCTAGAGGATATTCAGCCCTCCATAAAAATAAATGTTTTGTAACTGGAAAGTGATTCAGCTACAGAAAGGTACAAAACTAAATGAATGCTGTGAGAATGGGCAATGCATGAATCAATAAGTTGAGGACAGTGTGCTAAGATCTTAGAAGAACAACGTAAATAGCGTGAAGCTGCCTTCCTGCTTCTGTATGTCAGGAAGGCTGTGAGACAGGATGTAAAACAGGGATCAGATGCTTCACCTTGTGGCGGTCTCTGAAAGCTGGTTCATTTTTAACCATTTATCTCTCAAATGCTCACAGTGCAAGGCTGTTGGAATAGCAGCAGCCAAGTACTTTGGCTTTTATTCAAGAGTTTTGCTCTTTGTAAGATGCTGAAAATCAGCAGCGCAATTTTTTGGGGGTTATTAACCTAAAATGCTGTTCAGATGATTATTTGTCTGTACATTTGTTAGGTTTAATGTATCTGAACTTGGGCACATAAATCATTTCAAGGTGCTCAGCGTTACGCTTCCCTTTTAGCACTTCCTCTTCTGATGCTCACTGATGTTTTATACTGGCAAAGGAAACAGGCACATAGCAAATGTGATAGGTTGAGATAGGCAGTATGAATGAAGTACAATTTTATCTGAAATTTGGGTTGCGACTGAGTACAGTCCCTTTTTTTCTAGCAGTATCATTCATTCCTGGGGCCCCCATGATAATAATGTTACCTTTGATTTATGAATTTTAACAACCTGTGGTTTTGCAAATAAAACTGCAACTCAGTGTTCTGGTTTGAGTTAGATTTATAATGGTAAAACAAATTGGCACCTTCTGTGGGTTATTCATGTAAGTGTTCCAAATGTAGCTCTCCTAAAACTCTAAATTCACTCCTTCAGTCCGAAGCATAATGGGTGTTTGCAAAGCAAAACCGGAATTATAACAGCAATTTTTACTGCTCCAGCTTGTAGCAGCAGTGCACAGGGTAACACCAGTCTCATGTTAAACAGGCAGAGAGGGAGGAAAAGGTCAAGATTTTCCACAAAACAACTTTGTAGAGTAACACCCACAAAGCAAAAGAAGAATGTTGTTGGGCATAATCATTGCTCAGTGTTTTCTTTTAACTGTTTATAGCAGTCTAAGGTAACATAAATATGCTCAGTGGAAAAAAAAAATCCTCTAGCATTTGAGCAGCAGAATCTTTTGTATTCCTGATGCTGGTGTTCACATTGTGTTTTGTCTGGGGCTTTGTCAAGTATTTCTCTGCTAGGTTTTTCCTGAGGTCTTTAAAGATCCCTCCTCAAAGTTATGTGACTCTAAAGCCATAGTAAAACAAAGACTTCATATCGCAGTTTAATATTTCAATTAAACTACAGAGTAATAATTTGCATTAATTATAGCCTATTAGTTGCAAATGACAATGTTTTATTTTGCTGTACTTAAAGATTTTATTAGTAACAGACGCTCTTAGTTAGTGTTTGTTGCCCCAAGAGCTTTAGAGGAACTGATTTTCTGTCAGAAAAGATTGGAATCAATTGCATTCCTCCCTTCCACATAGTGCTAAAACATTTATTTAAAGGTTTATATGCTCACCCTGCCTTATCTGTATTCCAAGTCACTTGTCCAATGAAATAAAATTCATTCATGCCTTCCTTCACTGTGTTATTGACAAAGTGTAAGCTTTATGTGACTGGAAGCCAGAATTCTGTCTTTTGGGAATACCTCTCTCTAAACTTGTCTGGAAGAATTATTTTATTGCATTTTTTGTGCCAGTTCAAGTATGTTTGAATGGTAAATCCTAGAAGCTGGGCTGTCTGTGACCATATCAGCCTTTTGAATTAGCAGCATGTGCAGCGTGATAGAAATACTAGATTGCATGGAAGGAGTATGAGCGCTACATAATTTTTTGTAAGTTTTTTTTTTTTTTTGCACATAATAAACTGCATGTCACTTGGCTCTACAAATCAAAACTAGGTCAAGTCAGTTTTCTAAAGGGGTGGCATTATGCTGATGGAAAGTTTGCCACTGCTATATGTTTCCTTAGCCCGTTCTCTGTGAAAGAACAGTGTCTGGAGAGCAAGTGCTGAAAACTTCTTACGCTGTGTTTCATTCAGGGGGGTTGGAGCAGCAGCAGCTGCGTTGTTCATCCATGCAGCGAGTGCGAGTGCTGCAGGAGTGATGTTTAGCTGTCCGTCAGGGACATAATACAAAATAGATGTTATGTTCTAGGTGATTTTCTTTTCTATATAAGAGGCAGTAGGTCATTGCTGAATTAAATACTTAAACCAAAACAACCTAGCCTTGCAGCCGCAATACTGATTGAGGAGTCCCGGCGCAAGATGTGTACACGACCTAATTGTCACTGCTCCACACTGCTGCACTGGGATAACTTGTAAAGCCAAGGAGAGGTAGAGGTAAAGGTAGAATTTAACAGTGCTGTGCTGATTTGAGACTAGAGAATGGGAGGAGGAAGTGGTAAGCTTACCTCCTCCTTTTGTCACTCAGCACGTTCCCAGAGCGGACCCTGGAAAGAACAACGTGCATGCCAGTGCCAGGGTATTACAGCAGATGATTCCTCTGCCTCAACCACAAACTAATTAAAAAACCTCTGATTCTCCCCAGTCCCTTCCTCTCTGTTTCATTTCCTCTCCAAGCAGGACTTAAGTTTAAATTTGATACCATTTGGGGACTTTGCAGTGAATAAGACTGTTTGAGTTGTTGTAGAGCTTTCTTAAGCTTTCCTTAGAGAAACTATCCAAGTGTTCAGTAATGTGCATGGACTAAGTCCTAAAAGCAGAACATATCTGATTGTGTGAGCTCTCAAAACAGAGTGCATAGAGAAGGCCTGGAAAGAGGTATTAAATTCATTCTGTTTCTCATACAGGAGCAGCTATTCCTCCAGTGATGCTATTGAGAAGAGATGACTTGGAGAAGCCAAGCTATTAGAGGATGTCACCCATGCAGCGCTCCAGAATGGGACCGTCCCTGGTGTTACAGGTAATGGGAGCAGGTGTGCAGGTGCTGCAAGAACAGGTTTGTTGTTTTTTTTTTAGAGACATGATGTATAAGGAAAACTATTGAGATACTGGGAAGATTTGGGCCTGGAGATAAATGCTTATTTCTATGATAATGCTTTCTCGTTGTGCTAATGAGATGAAGTTGTGGTGTGTAAGCTACAGCTTTCATGTGTCCATGGCTTATCAGCCTGTGGCCAGTCCTGTCTGAACAGATCTCTTAACCACTACTGTAACACAGAAAGCAGACCTGAAGTAGGCATGTGAGGATGCTTTACTTTGTTTTCCTCCTTTCAGAAAAAGCCCCTACTTTTAGACGTGCTTTTTTTAGTCATAGAAGTTCTGAGTGTTGGGGGAATCAATCACAATGCCAGTGCTTAAAGTTCTTGTTAGTTTTGAGTATGTCTTTGGAGGATGTACTCTCTCTTACCCATGTCATTTTTATAACATAGCCCCATGGGAGTTTGCCACTTTGAAAAATAAGCTGGGGAGCTCAGTCACCTCCAGTTCCTTTCACTGGGAATCCTTCCATGTAAGCTTTCCAGCCTTCATAAAGTCACGTGTGAAGTGAAGGCTCAGCAGGCCCAGTTCAGAGTGACCCTTGTGCTCAACCACATTCCAAGTCATCAAACCCCAGTCCCCAAAACATGATTAGCACATCAGCATATTAACTCTCACTGATCTCATATTGGACAGTTCCTCACTCTTACTGGAGCTCACAGAGAGCTGGAACATAAATATTAGCAAATAAATTGGCCTCTATCTCAATAGACACCTTTTTCTTTGGTGTCCATAAACCACCTACTGTGATCCTGGTCTGTCTGTGGGCATCCTTGGAAAAGCCCCAACACAAGTAATTAACATCAATAGCTGCAAAATACATTTCTCATGCCATGAGGGAGATGAAGCATTTCACACAGTCCTTTCCTTTGGAGCAGACAGCTGAGAGAACATGCTACTGCAGAAGCGCTCAGTGGCGTCAGTGTCAGTAAGTAACATTAACCGGCCTCCCCCTCCTCCCTGTGCATGCACACTCAAACCCCATGTGCAATATCCCACAAGGTTAAGTGTTGTGCTGCTCAGGGCACAGCGTTATATCCTGCTTGCCTGGAGGCAGTTGTTGGCTCCGTGAAATGATCTGTCTAAGGCAGGAAATACAATCTCAGTGGGAGAATGGGAGCTCCGAACAAAAGTCATGAACTCATTCACAATCCAGACATGCCCCAGGAGTTGGTTTTCGAGTGACCTCGTTTGCCCTCTGTTGTTACACATTTGTCCCCATGGCACTATTTCACAGGAAAAAAAAATTCAAATATGACTAATCGAAGACAAAATGTTGCTTTCAGCTGCCAGTTGGCAGCTTTCACTCTTGTGGTGGGTAGGTGGTTGAAGAAGTAGAAAGCAAATATTTGGATTCTGAGAGTACTCTTACTGCACCTTTTTTTGGTATTTGTGTTTAAATAAACTACCAGCTGAATGGATGATTAATTCTAGAGAGGTGGATACACATGAATTTAAAAAGGTCATTTTGTGCTCAAGCCAGCTTGCTAACGCAGAGCTTGATATTCTGCTGATTGGCAAAAATGATTTTTCCCTGAAGAGAATCCAGTGTCTTTAAGCAGTTGTCCCGTGTTGTGTTTCTTTTTAAGGGAAGAAAAAATCTAAACAAACTCAGCAGCGAACTCTCAAATGACTCTGTCATCAAATGAAACACACAACCATTCTCATCCTGAAGTGTCTGTGCCAAATTTTATCATGCTTAAGAATCAGCTGATGGTGGAGGGATAAGAAAATATACCAAAGAGAGACAAACATGTCCCGAATCAGAAAGCTCCTGTGCACGCTCACACAGTGGGATCACTGTTACAAACCATTCCTGACTGGTTTATGGAGCCTTCAGACCCAGAAGCTAGTGATAAACCTGGGAAATGCTTATGTGCTATTTAAAGAAGCGCTGTCCTAGTCCTCACATAGGCTTGTGAGATGGCTCTCTTCATGCAGAAGGCAGTTTAGTAGACTTGCTCTTTCCACTGTGGCCAGAAATTAGCCAAAGTCCTAAGAAAATTGGTATAAGAAGTAGATTTCTGAGCTTCTGAATGCTGATGTGCACTGGGCCATGTGAGGCAGAACCTTACAGGGTGAGTCCATCTTAATACGTATATATATATAAAACCATGTAGAGAAGAATGAAGATGCTGTGACACAATTGCATGTCAAAACTGGGAATATTGAATTCTCGGTTGCCCTGGTAGTAAAATGTGCAAGTGTAGGCTGGAAGTAGGGATACTGAAAAATACCCCTTTGGTCTACCCCTCATTTTTGGATTCAGGTCTCAATTTTAAAAGCTCTCAAGTAAAAGTACTGATGCAGTAAATCACTGGGGCATTGGACCATACCTAAGGAGAGGCCTTTTACCCAGTCATAACCGATCCTACCGAATGTAGTTACTTACACATGGCAAGTAGTAAGAGGCAGTAGCTTTGCTTAGAGTCTGAACAAAGCTTGGCTTGCTAATCTTGGAATGCTGAAATTCAGCAGTAATCTATGTAGATAAAGGAAAGCAAAATCTCCATCAAACAGGAACGCCACACAAGGATTTCCTTCAAGTCCTCATTCAGAAATGCTGTGTTTGACTCTTTTACCTGTAGTTTAGAATTTTTTTTTCAGAACAAACATTAGAAAATGCTTTTCGGATACACTAATTTGAGAAAATGCTTGCCACTGTGAATAGTGAGATGTACAGGAACATATCTCCATGTTTACTCAGCAACTGAAAGAGCTAAGACTTGCTACTTGTCTTACCTTCAGTTAATTTCTAATAACAGAAAACCTTTACAAAATGCAATGGTCAATGTAGCGAGCTTTGCTAATGAAAAACTGCACAGATGGTTCACAAACACCAGGAGAAATTTAAACTCCGGTCAGGACAAGTTTCCTATTAGATGAGATTGCAGCAGTACCAGTCAGTTACTATCTACCTAACCGCTTGGCTTCAAGCTCTACAGAGGAGGAACACATACTTGGACATCAGCCTCTCTTATACAAACATGCCAAACACTTGCGTAAAGTAGACTATGAAGTGTGGTAAACAGCACTTTCCATTTAAGTGGTCTTAGGCATGATAATGCTAGACATGTTTGAAGGATAGGAAGTGATAAAAAACACCCCACAAAAATCTTTGGCATCCAGGAAGGAAGCAGCTGTCCCTGCATTCCCACAAACAATCTCAAGGCATCAGATCTGTGCAAAAATATCCTCAGCAGAAAAAGCACAAGGAAAAAAAAAAGGCAAAAAGAAAAAGCCTCAGGAACTGTTTCAGTGTGTTTCACAGAGATACCTAAACTCTTAGCAGGGGTGACCCTCTATGCTTCAACTATTTGGTGATATATTTTGTAGACCCCAGACTTTTTTTTTTTTAAAATAATTTAATTACAGAGATTAAAGTGTTTTCTTATTGTAGTTCTTGTAGTGTTAATTGTAGCTTTGTTTCCTGACGTTTTGCTTGTGTTTGTTTTCAGCCAAGAGAAGAGGCACTTGGGAAGTCTGCTAAACCCAGGTAAATTTACTGTTACATGAAACTACGAGCTTCGGCATTCAAAATGTTGCCTTGTTAGCTCAAATCCAGAGTAAACAGTCGGCTTGGCAAGAGACAGACAAAGCAAAAAGAAAATGCTTCCTTAGGTCAGCTGGACCAAAGTGCAGTCTCTGCTTCTGCACCCCCTCTCCCTTCTCCTTCCGTAGCACAAACTCCTGCTCTTGATAGAGAAGACAACTACTCAACGATCCATTTTTAGGAATAAGATATTCTGAAAGCAGACTAAAGTAACCAGAATAAATCCTATCTGGTGGTATCTCAGGATCTCATCAGTAGTGCTACTGAGCTAACATTAACTCATTGTAACATACAGAATGTTAAGTGTGTAGTGGAGTAGATGTACATCAGAAAAATTTGTTGAATTGAAAGATTTTTATTTATTTATTTTCCCAGTTAAAAAAAAAAAAGAAAAAAGAGGAAAAAAAAAAGGAAAGTTTCCAAATTGGTAACAACTTAGGGAGAACTTCAGTTTTTGCAATGAGAAGTAAGTCTCCCAGTGTTAATCTTCTATTACACTGCTGTCCATAAACTTGATTGCCTCTGTTGTTTTTACTTGTTTTATGATGGACTTCTCTGATGTCCAGTTAAGACAGAGGTCTGAATTTGAAAGCTCTGAATGCATTTCGTTGTGAAAATCCTGAGCCAACCTTGTCTAGCAACCTTTGTGACCTATAAAGAGGGCTGGTAATTGCTATTTTCATTCCTAAAAGTAAATGACATAGCAAGTTATTACTTGATAGTGTCTACTTTTAGATCTCACTGTAAAAGGCGGACAACTTCAGAGAATAAATCATTTTTCTTCTCCTGTACTTGTGGTTTACGCCCCTCTTCCCTGATGTCTAGTTACGTAAGATAAATGTGTGTAAACATGAGCCTTATCCTCCATAATCCAACTCCTACCTTACTTATTTATACAAAGGTTAATAAGCTCAGTGTATTTACCATACTGCTTAGAGTAATGTTTTTAATGCTCTATGTAACTTCATGGTCTTTTACCAGGAGTAAAAAGGCAAGGAATTAGGGGATAATCATCTTTGATTGTTCTGGGTTCAGTAACAGAGACTTTTAACTTATGAGTCTATGAGCAGAAATGCCAGTAAACAGATTTGCAGAAATATTTGATTTGTTTTCCAGGAGCATTAATTTTCATTTTTATCCTGTTTATCCTTCTGTGTAATAATTCCTCATTCCTGATTTGGAGAGGAGACTCATGCATTATCATTCAGAATGCCACAAAATTCAATTAAGGGCTGGCTGCAGCATCCCTTCTTGGTTTTTGAATGATTTACCTCCGTTGAGAAAACAGGATGACTTTTTCCAACACAAGGCATGGTTGCTAATTTTAACAGAGTAGACAGCCTTAGGCTATGCAACCATCATTAAGCAACACAGAAATGTTAATGAAATGACTCAAGAGGTGCTGTCTTTTAGCCAGGTAGGGTAACCAACTGTCCTTTGAATGCTGTAGGAACAAAGGATGGAAAATAACATAACATCTGAGGTACTAATGCAGCACCCACCTGTCTCCAGCCTCTGCAAGCCCCTCTCACTCCTACAGCTGGACCCGGACTGCCTGACAACTCGATTGTCTTTCAGTCAGGTATCACTATCTGCTGTCAGCATGTTCCTGTCCTTATCTCTGAGGTCTATGGGCACCTGTCACCTCAGTGGAAGCAGTTAATGTATATAAACTGGGGGATATGTTTATGCGTATATATATGGGGAAATGTTGATTCTAGACTTCTGACATCATCATTATTATTTATATTTCCATTTATTTTTCAAGATGACCAAAAGCTTCCAAGATGAGCTTTCATGTTTAGAAAACTTAAGATACCTTATCCTTAAGCATGGTAGAACCCCCACCCAACAGTGTTTAATCAAAATTTACAGCCTTTTACCAGCATAGTGCATAGTCACATTTTTTCTTCGCTCTATACTAGGAGAGAGTGAGACACAGATGAAGCATTCTATGTAAAAATGCTTTGACACATTTTGTTGAAGCCAAGACAATTCTCTTGAAGTATTATCATGACTTACTTGAAGTAAATCAGCAAATAACTCATGTCACCCCACAGGGCCACTCAGCTAAGTGTGTGTTTTATATACACAGAGCACTATAGCTTCAGCAGTTGGCACATTTCCTTCAAGTAAATGTAGAGATGACACGATAAGACAGAGATATTTAGAGAGATGCTGCTGGTGGTGTCTAAGCCCCTAGGCTTTGTTCAGGCAGCTCCAATCTGAATGGATCGCTTCCATACCAAAAGGAAAAAAATCTCTGGAGTGCAATGCAAAGTGTTTTCTATTAATGGCAACATGAATGTTATTGCTGAGCTGTGTTATGCTGGATGATTGTATGCAGCAGAAGGTAATTTAACTCACCAGAATTCTGCTTTGCTTCCCTCCCCCCGGTTAAAAGTCTGATCAGATGCCTGCTCTTCACACAAAATCATCAAGTGACTGCAGCGAATGCCTCTCAGAACACAAAGCAGTATCAGGCAGACAGCAGCTAAAACAAAACCCTGCTGCCAGGGAAAGCATGCAGTGGGGCCCTGATTTCCCACCGATTTCCCCAGCCCTTAGTTGGTGGGGAGAGGGTTATTAAATCCTTTTGCGTTGTTCTAAAATGCTGCAAATCAAACGCTAAATCTAAATAATGAGGTGCATGCTGTTCCCTTCAGTATGTGCTGCAGATGACAGGCAGGGACCAAGCACCAAAAGGAAGCTGTAAGTATAGCTGGAGGCTGTTGTGCCCACCACGGAGCTGACTGCTGAAGTGTGTCAAGGTCTATACCTTGTGTCATGTATCCTGCAATTGTGGCTGCCTAGTCTTGTAAGCGATGCTGTTTATCCATGCCAGGATACTCTGTGCCATCGCCCCCCATCCATCCCTGAGTGGCTCAGTACCCGCTCAGACAAGCTACAGAAAAGGGAGGTTGTATTCTGAGATTGGAGCAGCAGTTCTCAAAGTTCTCCTTGTATCCACACCCTAGATTTTCTCCTTTTCTGCTTTCTGCTCCCCTAATAAAGGTGGCAAGTATGACTGCACCAGGACCACTTCTCCCATCACAGTCCCTGTGGATTATTAAGCCCAGTCCACAGAGACTCTTGGCCACAAAGAGCCTGATAAGTCTTCTGAAGGGGACTGCTTCTCATCCCTGCCCCTAAATAAATCCTACCTGGTTTGGCTCTGGTTTGAGATGTTAGACTGGGTTCAAAAGCTCAGAGAACTGCCTGTGCCCACTAGCTGCATAGCAAATGTGAGAGCTGCCAGCTGTCAACTGCCAGCACAGAGTGGACAGGGATTGCACCAAGTTAGTTCTTGGTAGCACCATGTTAGTTCTTGTGAATTGGCCTACACCCGAGATAAACTATTGCTTTATCTGCTACAAACACTACAACCCCTTGGTTCTGGGAGTAGAAACCTCAGAAAGAGGGTGAGCGCCTACAGAAATACGCTGAGAGGTGAAATCTAGGTACTATCCCTAGGACTGATCACAAGTCCTGCATGGGGCCATTGATGCCTTGTGCAAATCTCTACTTAACTGGTAGGTGGTGAAGACAGTGGACAAAGGTCATTAACCCAGGTCTGAAAGTAGCATTTTGAAGAGCAGGCATAACTATTCATAAGGGATAGGTCTGAGATATTTGGTGCTTCAGTTGGTTAGAGTTACAGGGCAGAGTATTTTTTCCCTGATGTGAGTATTGAGCTAGAAATTCATGGCCGCTTTCAGAAGTGACCCAAGTCCTTCATATTCAAGATAGAAATAGATGAGCAACAATGTTTTTATCTGGGAAAGGTTAAAGGCTAAGATGAGGTCTTCGTTCTCTCTCCATCTATCTCAGGATCTTCAGCTGGGAGTCTAAAGGCTGGTTTTCAAGGCTTTTCTCTCCTGTGTGAGTGCCTAAAGCAGCAGTTTGTGAGGTTTTGGAGGGCATTAATCTCCCTCTTGAACCTGACAGAACTTTCCTGATAGAAAGCTAATTTCAGATTTAGAAAATCTCCCACCTGCATTACCAAAAATATTCCTGACCATTCTTCGACGCTCCGGAAGACTTTCAGTTTTCAGCGAGATTCACTGGATCTCATCATTTGTTGGCAATCAGTGATCCTGCTAACGGCAGTGCCTGGGGTCCCAGCCAAAGCCAACGTGATGACAGGTCGGGATCTCAGTATGTTGAACCATTTCTGAAGGGGGACCTGACATGTTACATGTCTCCAGCTACTTGGTATTTCTCTGAAGTAGTTGCTACATATGACCTTGCATGCCTGGGCTGAGTATATCCACTCTGGCTAATGCTTCCTAAAATTACAGATTTGAGAATAATTCTGTTATGTATTGGGAGAAGTGTTTTAAAAACAGTATTCAAGAAATGGCAATGAAAAACAAATGATTAAAAAAAGGAGAAAATAGAAAGTAGTTAGTGCTGCTGGAACAAAATGGCATCATCAGTCTCAGGGAAGACTTTGAGGCTCTGATTTGGAAGTGGAGCTGATTACCAAACCTGCTTTATAACAAAAACTCACTTTCAATTCCTTCACGATTTTGAAGTTAATAGGAGCTCCTGTGGAAGTTCCTAATGTTATTTTTCCTCTCTTAACCTAATTAACAAACTGAAAATTTATGTAGTCCTAAATGGAATTACTTTCTTCTAAGCACTGCAGAGGGAGTTATTTCTCATGTACCTATTAAAGCATGGATATCGATGTTAATGCTTCACTCCAGCTACGATACCTGAATTGTCTTCACAGGAAGGATTTCACATTGAAATTGCCCTGTCTGCTGCCATACTCCCGTATGACACACGCACGGCAAACGTTAACCAAGGACAGTATCACCCTACCTGCATTATTATAATTTTAAATACTGATTTTTTATTGTTTATTTTAACATATTTACCTGCTGAATATGTAGAAAACCCCAGGTATTGCTCAAAAAATCTGTTGTTTTTAAAGAACTTTGGGGGGGGGGGGGAACAAACACTAGTTTTCATTTCATAAAAGGCTGCAAAAACTCTTTAGATTAAATTTAAAAGAAAAAAATACATTGCTTGAAGTCTTAAGAGAGGACTCAGCATATTTTTTCTTGAACATAATTCTTCAATGATGAATTTCTCAATAGAGTTGTATTAAAACAGGATTACTGGCTAACAAGAAACTGCCATCACTTTTAAAGTGATATTCCAGGGTATTACCACTACTGTGCTAATAGTTTCACATGCAGTTAGTTTCCCAAAAACAGATTTAACACATTTCCAAACAGAAAATGTGTGTATTATTTTGTGGCTTAAATCTGTTTTATCGTGATACCACTTCCAAAATACTGAAGGCGTAAAATGCTTTATGGTCCAAAAGATAAACTAGCACAAGCCACTCTGGTGGAATATAGAGAAGGATCTGAGAAAGTGCTAAAAGCATTATTACAGCTACAGAATGGACTCTTAAATCTTGTATGCAACTTGATCAGTTCCCACTGGAACCACACTATATTGTTTTCATAAATAAACACCAAAATTTGCTGTGCACAGTGTTTCTGGACTATAACAGACTGCTCTTGTGCTTTAACAGGTTTTGTGTTAAATTGTAAACTAGAAATGATCCCATGAAAAATTCTTTTTTCCATCACGCTGCTTGTGAATGGCAAGTCATCATTCTTGATGATCAACAAAGCAATCACATTTGTATAGCACTAAAGCAGTCAGTCACTTCATCCTCCAGGGGAGCACTGCAGCTCGCAGCCAGGCTGGAAGGAACAGACATCACCACCGTCCTCTTCAAGGGCGGAGACTGGTTTCCTGAGCTGGGAATGAGACCAACAGCAATGAGATGAAGGAGATGATTCATTTCCCCACCTTGGTTTGCTCTTGAGAGCAGTAGAAAATAACCCTCCATTTTTATCTGCTTAACAGTTACAACGCTGAAAGCCTCTGTACGTTGAACTGTCTTTTGCATGTAGAAAATGCATCCAAATCCATGGCTTATTGCTCAGTGTGAGTTTGGGTTTGACCATTTTCAATGCTATGCTTTAACCTTGCACTAGACTGTACTTTTCCAGCTCATTTTTTTTAAGTAGAGTGCTCCCCAAGAGACCAGACTGTGGCAGAGATCTCCTGTCTTGCATTGTTTACAGCTCAGTGATTTGCAAAACACGAAATTCCACGTCCTGCAGGCTCCAGTCCCCAAACTGCCCTCCTCGCCCCAACTCTGCATACTCGTGTTGCACTCACCCTCATCCCCTGCTCAAGAAGTTGAGAAAAATATCTGTCAGAGAAAAGGCATTTTGTCCAAGTGGCTCCAGTGGTGTGGTTGAAGCCCTGTGAGCGTGGTTTCTGATTTTTTTATGATTTTGAGAAGTAGCAACACATTTAAAGGAGGAGAACATACGTTAAATAATAACCGTTTGTTGTGTGGCTGACTGCAGGAAGGTCAAGGGCTACTGCCTTAACCAAAAGCTATAAGTAGAGATGACAAAGGAAAGACAACAGAAATGTTTTATTCAAGTAGGAAAAAAAAAACAAAAACCAACAATAAAGCACCTCTTGAAAAGTTTCTGTGAGGAATTAAGCAACACTGGAGGAAGGAAATAATGCTGTACTCCCAGATAAAATATAACCCATTATTTTTAAACTCTAAGCACCGCTGTTGATTAAAAAAATGCAGGTGACTTTGTGAAGATGTACTGTGGAGAGCAGCATGAAAAGAAAAACCACAAAAAGTGGTTTCATAAATAAAGACTTTTGAAACTCCTTTTGAAAGGAGTTTTTGGAGAATTTGTGATGTTCCAAGACCCATGAAAAGACCCTAGACCACAAATATTGAAACAAAACATTTGTTAAGTGAACAAAACACTTGAAGTACTGTACAAGAGAGAATGAAACTCTCTGCAGTATAATTATGTATTTTATAGTTCTGAATTAGTGATAGAATTTTAAAAGGGAAAATCAGTGCAGTTATCTTTTAAGGGCACTAATGTGATTTAACCTAGCCCTTAAATTAGAGGCAGAAACAGGTATTCTGTTAATGTTCTCCCATGAGCCAGTATAAGATAACAAACAGATAAAGTAAAAAAGTATGTGGCTTACCATTACGTATAAGATATTCTAGTCTAAGGGAGACAGTCTTTTTTTTTTTTTTTCTAGAAAAGGATAAAAATTGGCTGTGTCCCATATACCGTTTAGCATGCAGATGGTGTTACTTCAGAGAACAAGAGGTGAACAAGTGGAAAGGTCAGCAATTCCATGTAAATGTCTGCATAAGCTATGAATGGTCTTCCCACCACGTAGTGGCAGTGATCTTGGGCCACGTAGTATCAATTCATTTGTCCCAGAATGGTTAGGTTTCTTAGCACAAAGCACAAATAACGTTTTAAGATGTCCACATTCTACCCCTGAAATGCCTCCAGACTGTTCTCTTGCCCAGAGAACGCTGACAAGTTGCAGAGAGAGGGATGAAATGCGTATCAGTGGTCTAGTGCATGAGGATGAGCTAACACGAGGTCCCGCTGTGCTAGGATCTATACCTACATACAGTAACTGCTGTTCTTCTTTAAGCCTCCCACTGTTTAAATAGAAAGGATCGTTATCTGTGTCTTGCAGAGGAATCAAGAGATTTGCTTTAAAAAGTCTCAGATTAACTTGTTGCAGAGCCAGAAACTGAACTTGAAGGCCTGGAAATTGAACTTCAAGTGCTTAAAAACCGGAAATATCCAGAACAGGGCAGTGGTTGTAGCACAGGACTTGCAAAAGAGCTACAGGGGGCAACAAAGGGCATCGAAGATGGTGAAGGGTCTAGAGGGCAAGACCTGAGGAGTGGCTGAGGTCCCTTGTTCAGCGCAGAGCAGAGCAGGCCGAGGGGAGGCCTCATGGCGGCCTGCAGCTCCCTCACGAGGGGAGCAGAGGGGCAGGCGCTGAGCTCTGCTCTCTGGGGACAGCGACAGGACCCGAGGGAACGGCATGGAGCTGGGACAGGGGAGGGTCAGGGTGGGTGTGAGGGAAAGGTTCTGCACCCAGAGGTGGTCGGGCACTGGGACAGGCTCCTCAGGGACATGGTGATGGTCCTGAGCCTGACAGAGTTCAAGGAGTGTTTGGACAAGGCTCTCAGACACATGGTCTGATTTTGGGGTGGTCCTGTGTGGAGCCAGTTGGACTTGGTGATCTTTGTGGGTCCCATCCAACTTGGGATATTCTGTGGTTCTATGATTTTTCGGTATGCGTGGTGTCCCCAGAAAAAGCCTCTTAACTCCCTTGGCTCTGCTGACTAGCTGACTCTTTCTGCAGCAACCATGCAGGCCTGTTTTTAGTAAAACAATGTCACAGCTAAAAGTACCTAACCTAAACCAACACATCTGTCTGTGTAAGAAGTTGTCAGCTGCTGCTGCTGAACACTGACCAAAATATCTACTCAGCTAGTTTTTGTTTGTTTTCTGTGGCAGCTGTAATGTCACATCAGAACTGTTAGATCTTGGCCTGTCCTGGTTAAGGTCTGGTTTGGCACCCAGAGAAAGTCATGTTGAGTCAAGGCTCATTCATCAGTTTTGTATCTGCTGACTTTACACTAAGAAACAATTTCAGGATCCATTTCCTAGTTCTATAGCAGGGAATATAGGATTTCTTACATACACAACCCGCAGAATGCTGCAGGAGAGAACACAGGCTGTGTTGTGCAGTATAATTTGGACCATCTGTAATGAAAAATCTTTCCAAGTTGTATTTTTGCTAGAGCTCTCTGACATTTCTCAGTGCTGGGGTATGAGTTATATAACTGCTTCTCAACAGACATCAACAGAAGCGTCCCCAGCTTCAGCAACACCGTAACTCTTTAAATCATGCCTTGTCCCATCCCTGTACGTGGCAACATGCAGTGAAAGTTCCGATATATCCACTTTACTCCCTTGGCATTTGCTTTCTGCTCATACAGAAAACCGTGTTATTTTTTTTTTCATTTTGGCCATGAGGCAACACGTTTTAGTTCTCCTTCATTTTCTTACAAAGCTATCTTCCTAGGTATGTCAGGAGACACAGCACTGCGTTTTTGGTTGACTTAAAATAAAAAACTCTTCATTAACTTCATTGCAGGGTGGAGACGGGAAGGAAATATTCGTTGATGTCCAAGTGCACTTTATAGTATATGCTTAATGGCTGATACGTGGCTGAAGCGGAGATAGTGAGCATTAACAGCAGCACGTGCTTTAAATGGCTGTTCATTTCTTCTGTTGTACCTCCCGTGTGTTCAGAAATGGCTCAAAGCGTGGCCTGCTAGGATTTTACTCTGTTTTTTGTCTAAATTCCTGATGATTTTTGCTGTATTCGTTGAAAGTGCAGGACTATTCTGTCAGTCCTACAGGAATAGAGATTGTATCTGTAACTTGTCAGCACGTGAACTCAGTTTTGAAAATAACTCCGTTTCTCCATCTGTTGAGGGAAAAGTAAAAGGCCAAGATGCAAGGCTGGGACTTAGCTGCACAAATGTTGTTCTAGATGCTCCTCCAGTTGCCACTTCAGGTCAGTGCTCCTGCAGCTCCATGCCGTTCCCTCGGGTCCTGTCGCTGTCCCCAGAGAGCAGAGCTCAGCACCTGCCCCTCCGCTCCCCTCGTGAGGGAGCTGCAGGCTGCCATGAGGCCTCCCCTCGGCCTGCTCTGCTCTGGGCTGAACGAACCAAGGGACCTCAGCCACTCCTTATACAGTCTGTGCTAGACCCTTCACCGTCTTGTTTGCAAGCACCGTGCAGAGTCCCTGCCTCCTTCATGACTTTCCACAGACTCATTCTGCTTTCCTTGTGGACCTTTCTCCTGCTCCCCAGTGTCTCTGTTGATTGTCTGCTGGTCATAAGTAGTTTCATCCACAATGCTGTGAATGTAACAGCTCCTGCCAGCTTTGAATCAGGCTTTAGGAGAGAAAGAACAGAAGTTCAGTAGCCTGTAAGCTGATTAAAAAGGTAATAAAAAAATTCCTTTGCCTTTTGTTTGCTCAGCTTCTCCTGAGGAGTAGGGTGGGTGAGAAAGTTAAAGCCTATCTGTAGTCTACTACAGAAATTACGTTGAGTGGAAAGAGTCATGTTGGCTACAAAACCAGGAGGCTGCACTGCACAGGAAATAGAGCACGAAAGGGATTTGTGCTGTGATGTTGAGATTAGAGAGAACAAGCAACATGAACTAGCAAGTGGAATGCAAATATTGTACATTCAAGTGCAACTTCAGCATAATCCCAGAGATGGGGGTCCATAAAGAATTGGAGAGACTCTAAAGTAATATTAGAACTGCTTCTCTGTGCTGACTGGAGCCCATGCACAGTGGCCTAGGTGGCCCCAGCCCCACCGATATATATCTAGTGCTGACACTTTCTTCATAGTCTTTGTTTATGCAGGTGCTTCACATTTGGACATGGAGCCAAGAGGCTCCCTTGGTCCCTGTATAGATGTCTCGTGATGGGCTGCAGAGCCCTGCTCAGTAGCTGAGATCCACCACTGAGTCGCTCACAAGAACCTGTGGAGATTGTCATGTCTTGGCTTTGGACAGAACCAGCAGGAATTAACCAGAGATGACCTACAGGTCTTTCAGAAGTGGGGTGGGGGTGGAGGACAGAAAAGCAGATTTGTGAGAGAGGCAATGTGCTGGTAAACACAAACTTAGTTGCTTGGTGGATCAGTAGCCAGAGACTGAAGTGTCAGCCTTCTGTGCTTCCCATAGCACCTCTTTGAAAAATGAAGGAACAGGGGCAGAAGTTAGTAGGGATAAATTTTTTATTGCACCATTCTTTAGTTTCAAAGCTGTCTTCTGCTCTAACTTGGAGATTCGGGTCCTTTGAGTTTTTAAGTATCTGTAATTCCAGTTGCATCAGTGGGGCTCTGCTGCACTTGCAATAAAACAAATACTTAAACACTTTGATGAATCAGGGCTATGATACACCAAAAGCTTTCTGTAGTTGGAAGGGTTGAACTGGGCACCTCCTGAATGCAGACAATAAAAGTTACTTTTCTTGTATAAAAATTATTTTAAAGGCTTTACATGTTTTATAGGCCAGGGGAAGAAGTATTTCAAAACATGAACAAATACTAAGCAAATTTTCTTTAATTCTGTGAGAATGGAGCCTGTGTTTTTTTAAAAGAAAGATTCCACACGTAAGCTTGTCTGTGCCTATACAAATCCATTGATAAATTTAAGGTTCATCATCATTACCTCCTTGTTTCCAAGCCCTCCACTTCTCTTGATCTGTGAGCTCCAGATTGAATACGGAAATGACAGGTTTAGGACACACTCCATATTATCCCTCCATATTCTCCCTTCATTTATAAGGTCTAATGCCATAGAAATTGTCATCTCTCACCTTAATTACTTGCCCTTCTCCCTGAAAGTGGTGTACTTGCATTGCAGTTACTGCACTTGACTTAACAGCTACCACTTCTACGTGCATTGCTCTTTCCTACTTAACCCCAAACTCATCTCACTACTTCATTTTTGGAGGTATTTCATTGCTTTTCTTTAAGGAAATCAATTCCTTCATTGTACAAGAAGGCTGAGTACTGTTTTCCATTTGAATATTTTTGTAGGCAAAGAGGGGAGAAGGAATGAAGTGGATGATTTGGGTTTTTAAATAAATAAACTCCCAAAATACAGTGCTAGTTCAATTGCAAGTATGTAATTTTCTCTGTAGCAAATATAGCTACATGTATCTAAATCCAAGACATTCATCAGCTCTTTTATAGGATAAGACAGGACTCAGAAATGATTTTCTGTTTAAGTACATAAGATCAAACATATTTGTCATTTTAGCCTTCTCTTTATTCTATCTGATTTCGAAATCTTCAGACAGACTCTCTTTAGATGTCATTGCTTCAAGCTTCTGCTTTTATCACATTAACCACTCTTCATGAGCTTTTACACATCAAAATGTCTTTAGATACATTGTTGAAGAGAGAGTACTTGTGAAGATTTTTCAATAAAAAGTTACAGAATTTGCACCTGAAACTTTATACAAGCAGAGGAAAAACAAAAAAACAAAACCCCAAGCAAAAATCCACAACGCTGCGTTCTCATTATGTTTTCTCAAGAAGGAAAAAAAAACACACGCATTTTCATTCAAAGCTGAATAGAGCTTTGTTTGTGTGCAAGAACCCAGAAGTGGTGAGCCATCTAACAGCTATCAGATCCTTAAATTTTGGGAGCTTAGTACTTTTGCCCTTTTGAACTGTTCTTTCTCTGCTGCATTGAGTGGATGGTTACACCAAGCTTTGTCATTAGAAAGACTTCCATTTCCTAATGGAGCGCCCAGATGTTCACTGTGCTCTGCTTCCAGTACTGGTTGGTCCTGCTTCTATTTCAGTTTCTAAATGTATAAAATTAATTCTTCCTGGCTATTGGAAAGGGCTAGCTTTACTCTGAATGGATTTAGCTGAGGACAGAACTAAGCTTTGCAAGATCACTCAGTGATTTCCTTACTTGTTGCTAATTAAGATTAATGAACACAGACCAATAAAAACATGTGAAAGGCATTGAAGTGTTTTCATCCCTCATGCAAGCAGGTTTGGCCTCCCCTGTGGCTGAAAGGTGCCTTGCTACATAGACCAGACTGTTCCCCATGCACAGCTGCAGCGTGGGATCACAAGGAGACCGGCACAGCAACAAGATATTTCCATGGTAAGTTCATCATACTGGCAGTTTGCTTATCAGTTACAGATTCACTTATTTCTGGAATAAGCTGGCTATTTTTTACATAACTGCTTGTATTGGAACCAGAGTGCAAGGACCATTAGAAAAAACAACAACAACAATAAACTTTAAAAGCATTTTCAAGACATTTTAATGCATATGCATGCAGGTAGACTGATTCTGACAAGCTAAATAGCCAGCTGGGCTGTGCTGATACATGGCAGGGACGTATAGCCCCAGGATTCCCTAGAGGATTAAGGGGATCTACCTTTGTTTTATCAGTATGGGCTGGGTGCTGGAATCATCCTGAAACAGATGTTGTAACGCTGTGATGTGTCAGCATGTTTGGTAAGGAGAAGCCCAGCCACCACACTTGAATTAACAGGAATAAGAAGAGCTGCCCCCAAAGCATCCAGTTTTCTAAATGCGTTCTCCTGCATTTCCTTCAGAATATCTGAAGGACTAAAACCTCTAGCCATGTTTGAAAATAATTTAATGTAATTTCTTGCATTAAAAAAAATAAACCCACAAACTCACATACCTGGTCATTAGCAGTTTATGCAGCGGGGCTGGCAACCTCAGAGAGTCCACTTGCAAGTTGTGGTGGTGCCACCCTAGTGGGCAGCTGAAGACCACCACAACCGCCCTCTCACTCCCCTCTTCAGAGGAAAAAGGGGAGAAAATAAGATGAAAAAGGGCTCAGGGGTTGAGGTAAGGGCAGGGTGATTGCTCACCAGTTGCTATCAGAGGCAAAACAGACTCAGTGCAGGGAGATGAACATAATTTATTGCCTATTACTAACAGACTGGAACAGTGAGAACTAAAAGCAAACTAAAAACACCTTCCCCCCCTAAACCCATCCTCCTCTATGTCCTCCCCCCTGAGCACCTCCCACCAGGGCTCCTGCTCCACCGTGGGCGCCTGTCCACAGGCTGCAGCTCCAGCCTGGAGTCTCCTCTTGCAGGGGCTCCTCCACAGGCTGCAGCGTGGGGATCTGCAGCATGGGACCCATGGGTGCAGGGGGACAGCCTGCTCCACCAGGGACCTCTCCACAGGCCGCAGGGGAACTGCTGCTGTGTGCCTGGAGCACCTCCTGCACTCACCTTGGGGGCTGCAGGGCTGGTTCTCTACGTGCTCTCACTCATTTCTCCAGCTGCTGTCATGCAGCAGTTTTTTTCCTTTTTGCTCTCCCAGAGGCACAACCAACATCTCTTACAGGATCGGCTCTGGCCAGCAGCAGGTCCCTTGGATCTGGCTCCGATCTGACAAGGGGCAGCTGCTGGGCTCTGCTCCCAGATGCCAGCCCTGCAGCCCCCCGCTACCAAAACCTTGTTGAGTAAAGCTGATACACAAGTCAGTGACTGGAATTTGCTAGTACAAGGATAAGCATTCCAGTGGTATGTGAGCAGTAGAACCCCAGCCATATTGTGTTAGTTGCTTGTTTCTGGAGCAGGAAGCTCTGCCTGGAGGAGCTTATGGTGCGAGTGGAAGCACTCATGTTCCAGCTCCTGGAACAAAGTGGTCACTCACACAGACGCAGGCCTTCAGGGTTAGAAAGGAAGTTTGCATCTTTGGCAGAGATTTTCCATCCTGTTCTGTAGGTGCTTGAAGACCACACATCTTGTCTTCAGTTGAGCCTGGCTGCACAGCCAAAGCCTTCTGCACCCTATTTACACTATTTTCAGAGCGTGTTGCATGGAGGAAGTGTAGAGCAAAGGTGTTGTTAATCATTAGGAGCAGTTCTCCCTCAGACATTTCAAATCTTCCTGTGCAGAATGTCCCCATAATATCTTGGCTGTTAGCAATCAAGTCTCCAAATTACCAATTTACAATCCTAATCAGTTCTGAAATTAACACCCCTCCCCAACATCCCATCCCACAGCAGAGAAGTAGGACTAAAATAAAAGCTATTTGCCAGAAAACAAACAAAAAGAAGCCACAACATACTCCAACTCATCCAGTGTGGATACAGTAAGTACAGTGACAGTGTTTGCTGAAATTTTCTAAACAATATCACCTGTTCATCTGATGTGTAAATCATTGCTGGTGAGCTATTTTATTTTAATTTTTAGTCTATTTGGACATCATGAGAGCACTGTAATATAAATGAAATTAAAGAATGAAAGGAAAATAAGGGAAATATTCTTAATTTATTGCATAAAAAGATAATTTGAATTTCTAGTCATGTTACACTGTTTGAAAAATAGAGTACTGTTATGTGCTTCAGGGACTGGAGTTTGATTGTTGATAGCCCTTGAATATATTTGCATAGAACAAAAAAATCTTCTGCTTAAAATATTGCCATACATCAGACCCCAATGAAGCATATTTTCTTAGTGTAACTGCAGGAAAGGTTTATGCTAAGAAGACCTGAACAGGAAATTCAGTTATGTCCCATTTCCATGCTACTCAGAGATGACTGAGTTCAGAATGTCATGTGTCTTTTTTTTTTCAGTTCCTCTTACATACTGATTTGAGAGATTCATTATTTTACATACATGAAGCACTTAGGAGTAATGATAATAATTTGGTGCTTGAGACAGCCTGTGTTGATGTGGGATAGGACTGTAGTTAGGAACGAGCAGAAAGGATGTTCAGTGATGTCACAGATAAGGACAAAATAAGCATGCACCTGAAAGATGCAGCAACAAATCTTTGTTTTCTAGCAAATTTTAAGCCTTGATTTATTCAAATGAGGAATACTCACTCTAGGCTGTTAACTGTTAAAAATGGGTGTTGATTCTGATAATCTGGTTCCTTGATTCCTGAAGTGAGGAGTGGATGTTTCTGGGATGGAGGCTGGGAGGCAGACAGAGGTGACTGCTATGGAAAGGCAACTAAATTAGAGGTGCAGGAAAGCCTTTTATTTTACTGTTTTTGTGCTACACTCATGCTGAATGGTTTGTTTTTTTTTTTGGTTTGCTAAAAGGTTCTTTGATCATTTTTGATAGCTGCAGCCATGCAATGTGAGAGCAGGAAGGTCACCACCTGAGAAGGGGTGAGCAGTGCAGCAGCCATTGTGATATGACTTGGGCACCTGTTGTTCATCACCACCTCTCCTGTTTGTTTATAGCTGCAAACCAGTCCAATGCTCTGGGGAAGAAGCTTAGAACTGATCCCTAGGAGTTTAACTGGAAAAAGCTGAAGGAAAGACATGCATAAGCAAGCAAGGAGCAGCAGTGAGCATGGTGAACATGCTATGGTAATGCAGGTTGATCGGTCCTCTCGGAAGACCAGCCCACCGCTAACAGGTCTTTGCACTACACTCCTCCATTTGAGACTTGGCAATCAGACCACATGCTGCGTTTTGATATTCTTTTTTTTTTTTTCCATATTTAAATGTTTGTAAACTGTGAACAGTCTGTCTCAGTTATCTGCACTCCCAGTTAAGTTTCAGAGCAAGAAGTGATATGTACGTGTGTGTATGCACCACAGGTTTTGTCTGTGATGGCCCTTCTGAGAGAGCTTCTGTTCCCCAGCTTGCCTCTCGTGCTGTGCATGTGCCCCATGCTCTAAGCTGAAGGGCCAGCCATGGAACAGAATTAAAAGCAATTAGCACAGAGCCTGCTTAACTACACCTCCCTGATTTAGGTGCAGGCCTGGGGCTTACCAAGGCAGCTCATCCACCTGCACAGTCTCCAGCTAGAAGATCAGGTGCACAGTGTGACCTGAGCTGATCTCAGTTCCCACATCCAGATCTCAGTTTGAACAATTGGCCTCAGAGAATTGTGTATGGGGTAAGGAAAGGCTAGGGATCCAGCACTTCTGGAAGGATCCACTGGGTACCTAGAGGTATAAGCTGCTTTGAAAGCAGGTAAATAGAATATGTCTGAGTTAAACCCCCAGTGCCTGCTCATTTGGTATTTTTCATATGTAAATCTATGCCTACCTCAATTTTCCTTCTGCATTTGCATTTCCATTTATATCTTCTTATGAGAAGTCATATGTGAGTTTTAAAAAAAAAGGGGGGGGGGAAGGAATGAAAATGGAGAGCAAATAACTTTCAAGAACATAAGATAAAATTGTTATGTTACAAAGGAAAACATGTGACATCTAGCACACCAAAAGGTATTACTTCCTTAAATAAGGCTGGGTTTGAATATTATAAACTGAATGTTGTAGAAGATTAAATGCTAATAATCAGATCAAAAGTGGATATATGAGATGGGAGATGATGCTGGGAAATTGCTTCCTAGACTGAACAAAGACGAGGACTGGAGTAAAGTTATTAGCTCAATTAAGGAGAAAGATATTTTGATGAAACTCTACACTCAAATAAATCAAGTATTTAGGATATTATTAAAAAAAAAAAAGACTTAAATCTGTGGACAGTTTTTATTTGACAGCCTCTATGCCAATGTAATCTCAAGGCTTCTCTGATTATGAATGAGTGTTACAAGAAGTTATCTGCAAGAAATAAACATAACATTTAGCAGCCTTCCAGTATTTTACAAGGAGTTCCTGAAGTGGATTTCACAGATGGGAAATTATTGTTATCCCTGCATTTTATGGACAGGAAGGGAGAACTCTTGTGGTTGCAGCTTTCTCTGTTTTAATCCTCGTCCCTCAGACTTGGGGTAGTACATAGCTCTCCTGGTGCTTCTCCCCTTGTGAGCCAGCTGCAAGGCCGTGAACTCTGCTTTCAAGACTGATTTCAATGATGAAGCATTAAAGAAGCATTTTAGGTTCCAGTGATCCCCAGTGTAAGATATTGGTGGATGCTTATGAAGCTTTTTCTTATATCCCAGTCTGTTAACTTTTCATTAATTCAGGGATACTTCTAGAAACATAAAATGTGTAACAGTGGATTGACTACACTATAACTAAAAGTAAAAACAAAATAACTCCCTTAAACCCCAAAGGCCCTTGCTAATTGACCTGACATGCTAATTAAGCAGTTTTGATCAGAAATAATTAACATAATCCAGCTAGACCAATTAGAACACTGAAAAAAAAATCATAACTTTATAGGAGCTTTAATTTTAAGAGTATCGTTCGCAGTGTGAAAGACCAGCTGATTCAGCAACACAAGCAGGAGTTGTGAGTTGAGGAAACAAGTTATAACCCACTACACATGGAAATAGTAGATAAACCTAAAAGCCATGACAAGACATTTTCTTTGTGGCAGGGAGAAGACGAGCAGAAAACCTTTAAAACTTATTATCACCTCTAGACGAGGCAGGCTGAAGAAGACAGAGTAGTCAGCTCTTGCAGCAGCACAGTGAGAATGATCTAAATGCTGGTCCCACACTGCAGCCACTGTGGCTAGGTGAGAAAATCACAGCCTGTAGGACGCCAACATTTGAAATTTACCCTCGGGAGACACTGTTAGCGATTATTATTTGTTATTTCCACCACAGAAGACTGGAAACTTCAAATCTTACTGCCTTAAATGCAAAGGAAGAGAGAACAAAACCCTACTAATGAAATGAACAGTGAGTGATATGATTGCAAATAAAGTGAGACAGCTGTGTGGGCTGTAAGCTGTGGAGATGGTGCAAACAGTTGCTTAATTTGTTTTTGGGTTTTAAAAAAATAGAGTAGTTCAGTTGGAAGGGATTTACAAAGATCATGCAGTCCAATGGCCTGTCCACCTCGGGGCTAACCAAAAGTCCAAGTGTGTTAGAGAGGGCATTGCCCAAATACCTCTTGAATGCCAGCAGGAACGGGGCATCAGCCGTCTCCCTAGGAAGCCTGTTCCAGCTTTGGCACCCTCCCAGGACAGGAACTTTGTCTTGTGCCCAGGCTGTCCCTCCCCTGGCACAGCTCCGTGCCGTCCCCATGCTTCCTGCCCTCGGTCCCCGGGGAGCAGAGGCTGGCACCTGCCTCTGCGCGTCCCCTCCCCAGGGAGCTGCAGGGAGCAGCACGGCCGCCCCTTGCCCTCCTCTCCTCCAGGCTGGGCAGCCCAGGTGTCCTCAGCCTCTCTCAGGACGTGCCCTCCAGCCCCTTCACCAGCTTCGCTGCCCTCCTCCGGACCTGCTCAAGCACCTCAGGGACCTTTTTATGTCGGGGAGCCCAGAACCGCACGCGATGCTCAAAGCGAGGCTGCAGCAGCACAAAATGCAGCAGGAGAATCCCCTCTGGGGCCGGCCATGCTGTGCTTCGTGTGCCCCAACGTGCGGTTTGTCCCCTTGGCTGCCAGGGCTCCTGCTGGGCTGCTGCCACCGGCCCCCCCAGCCCCTTCCCGCTGAGCTGCCCCGCAGCCCTCGTACCCCAGCTGTGCCTGTGCCTGGCCCTGCTGCGTCCCAGGGGCAGCACCCCGCGTTCCCTGGGCTCAGCCTCATGCCGCTGCTCATTGCCTGCTGCCCCAAGCATATCCAGATCCCTCTGCAAGGCCTCTCGTCTCTTGACCATGAACAGCAGCTGATACTGAAATGAGTTGTGAGAATTGAACCCACAGAGATGCTCAGCAGTATGGAAGCAAGAACGGGTGGAGTAATTTGACTTCTAACAGCAAGATGCTACACAGAGTGGAGAGGAGCCACGAAGGATGCAGCACTCCCCAGGATCACACCAAGGATTACTTCTGAGCCATCCTTCTCTCTGGCAGCCAGGAGCCAAGAGCCATACTCACCTAACTAATGAGGCAAACTCCCAGACAAGGTTCCCCACAGGCTTTAATTAAACCATCTCAATACCTCTGCTATTTTTCATCCCTGTTTCAGCTGCAAGGTGGGGTGTGCTGTCCCGGGCACAACATCCCCAGGTTCCCATTCCAGCCCATCTCCGACGATGTGGTGCTGCCAGACGGTGTGCCGACACACACCTCTGTAAGGGTGGGCTGTGTGGGAAGATGAAACAGCATTTGGATGTATTAGCAAGAAGAATATCAAGCTGCTATGATGTTGCGTTGTATAATTTTGTATTTCTTATTTTTTTCTTCTGGCAGATAGTTGTCTTGAGAATTTAAGCAGGTGCATAGTTAGACTGAGATTTTCAGAACATACATTTTGGTCTTTAGGTCGTAACTGATTTAGCCCCAGGGACAATTTTTAGTAAAACGCTGCATGGAAACCTTTGTGACTGGAAGCTCCCTACCAGGGAGTGTTACATTTGTAACTGCCTATTTAGATATTGATCTAATGTTGAGAGGGTTATGTTGTTTTTTGTTTTGTTTTTAAAACCCACTTAAACCTATTTTCACAAAGTACACTTCGGAGTCTAATACAGGAAAATAGATCCTGTAGGAAACTATCTGCAGATCTCAGCATTTCAAGCTAAGTTCTGTCTTAGAACTTCACTTTCTCTTAGTGGCCTCTAGAAAAGGAGTTCCCTATGCACAAAATAAACACCCTGAAAGTCCCCAAAGCGATGACAGATTTGAACACTTCACATGAAATATTCAGGGAAGATTTTTTGTCCCCTGAACCTTGAGACACACTTTGCTTTCTTGCACGTCCCCAAAATGCCCATCATCTCAGGGAATATGGATTTCAAGGCTCATATTCAGTTGGACTGACTAATTACTTGCGTTGTAATGATCAACCTGCCTAATTTATCACTTCTTTGAACATTTAATTAGCCAACAGTGCAAGACAATTAGGTTCTGAATTAGGATAAATTAAAATGCTAGCTTTGCAGCTTTAAGGATATGCAAGCCACCACCGATTGCTGCTGTGAAAATATTCAACAAAGCAGATAAGAATGCAAAGATCTCAGCCAGGTTAATGATTCTGAAGTAACACAGCCTTTGAAAAGCTAACTATGAAATGTTTCATCACGTATCAATCTGTCTACACCGAAGGACAAAACCAAGAAGCTGAAAATGGCAGTTTCCTCCTCCTCCCTGCACAGCTCCAGCTCCCGCTGGCTCATCCAACCACCCGCTCCTCTGCTCCTACCCCTAGGTCTCTGAGGTCCCAGTTCAATTCCCATACACATCCACTCAGGGGCAAGGTCACATTTTGCTTTCCTGTAAGCAAAACACTAATCTGTATTCCTAAGTACTCCAAAACTGCTTTGGAAATGTCCCAGTATCAGGCACGTAAATGTTTTTGAACAGATATAAGATAATAAACCTGACTATAGAGCTCTAATAGGAAAAATGAGCATTGGAAATGGCTTAAGATTAGTAGTCAGTGGAGATGCTTTGGTAAAACTAGCAGAAGTGCTTTCATTGTGTTTGCTGTCATTTGGTTTCCATGACTAAGCCATTGTAATAAACTGAAAAGGACCAGGGATAATACTTTCAAAGGTGCTCAAGAATCACAGGCCTAATTCTTGCTGGTTTTTCAAGAGACTCATTCTCAGTCTCACACCTGCAGCACGTATTGAGGTGCCTGATTTGTATTTTCTCAGGATTACTATAGAAATGATGGGACTCTTATCTTTGTATACTTGGGTAAAAGCTGTGATAGAAAAAAAAATTGATTGTCCCAATCTTTGGGCTGTTTTGAAGTCTCTGAGTCTTTGTTCTTGAGGTCACTATTCAAATAGTCACCATGCTGAAGGCACATGCTTGTAGTACAGAGATAAGGACCAGTGGATGCATTTCTTTCTTATCTAATGAATGTAACTCTACAAATGCATTCAGAATCTCCTGAAGAGCCCTCAGAGATGCTCACGTACACGAGTATAAGGTACTGATTGATACGGACACCACTGGTTCTAAGCAGCAACGCCAGTTCAGTTCCAAATAATTCTGACAACGTTTTTCAACGGTGTATTTAGTGCTAATTAGTCCATTTTGGATTGTTTGCCCAAACTACACAATAATATCACTTCATTAAAAAGGCTTCAATTAAAGAAGAGAGAAAAAAGTTCTCATCAGAAAGCTATCTGCACGCATTATACAAGCATTCTCAAATTAGAGATGAAATTACAGCCTTCCTGTTACCATGAGAACAGCAACATTTCTCGCAGCCTGTTAAAATTATTAACTCAAGGAGCATATATCTTTTTAAATTTCATTATTATTTATATGGGGTTGTGCAAGCTTTGGCTAGTCCCACACTAACCACTATTAATCACATATCAAGTGTACTATTGCCAGCATGGAGAGAGCTTCCACCATTTTTTGCCAGCAGCTATAATTAGCTTTTATCCTTCTGTTGCCTTTTTTGTACTAGCAGTGTGTGGACATTAAGGCAGGAACTGTTATAATGAAAAAAAAACACAACAGAAAAGCTTATGTCTCCAGGAATCTTACAGCCTGTGCTCCGCAGCAGCTGGCGAGTTCAGTGGTGGTCTGAGTTCAATGGTGTGGGGAAAAGGAATAGCGGCAAGGGCTCAAAGCACTTTGCTGCCAGCCTGTGCTTCCTGCGGGTTTCACTGATGGCATCAGGTCACCCAAGAGCCTGAGTGTGATGCAGCAATGTGCAGAGGCCAGCTTTGCTCGCGCAGGACAAGGGCTGTACGTTCTCCCTTCTGGCAGCCATTCGATCCTCGGGCGTGCGTGCTGCCCTGTGCTCTCCTTCTCACCTCAGCAGCAATCCTAACAGTTTGCCTTCAGCAGGGAGAGGCTGGAGGAAAGCTGCTGGGAGCATTTGGCTCTGCCCAAGGAAGATTAACGGCAGGAGTGAGGGTCTGCACCAGAGAGCCTGCTGTCAGCGTGTGCTGTCAGCAAAGCTGGCCTGATTCATGCCGTATTTCATGTGCTTCGCCTGCCCTGATGGCTCAAAGGAGATGAAGGGGACATTCTGAAAATGGGTCCAGCTGCCTCGTTACCCGCCAACACCGGAGTTGCTGTGGCTGCCTGGGCCATCCATCATACTCTGGCTCCTGCCTGGCTGCCAGCTTTCAGGTTATTCCAGGAGAGGGCAACTCATTCAGATGGATGTTGGAAGAAAACACAAGGTGAATTCAGGTGTGGGGGGTGCACAGCTCAGAGGCATTTCAGTCTTTATTTATAGCATGCATATTTACTGGATTCCTGCTCCCATCTCAGGAAAAGACAGATAAAGTTCTAGGATTTTGTAAGTCACCAAAGTCACAAAATTTCTTGACAATTCTGATTCTCTCCTTTAGCTAAATTGCTACCTAGGCACAGTCAGACTTTATTGCCTTAAAATTAACCGTATTCTTTCCTTCTGTTACCAGCCTGAACTATTAGACCAGCTCAAACAAAGCCAGCCCGCAACAGACAGCATAAGTGCGTGTTGGTACACCTTGTCACAAGTTGAGCCCTTTCTGTGGACACGTTGGCTCTGAGGTGGTCGGGCCACACACTACAGATTGCCTGCACTCTGCAAGTGCAATGCAAGGTAAAAATCATTCTGAATTCTTGCTCTTTTTCTTTCTTTAGTGATTTTTTTCTGGGGATGAAAATAGTCACTGTGAAGAGGCCCTGCTCTCCCACTGTCAGTTGTTAGAATATCGATGGCTTTGTGCCCCACTCGTGTGCAGCAGTGCCCTTACCAGGGCTGTAGGTCACGCATCTTACCTATGCTCGTGCTCAGAACACTTGTCATGCTTGTAAATCACAAATGTCTGTGCGAACCAGTCAAGAGGTGTTTCCCAACAAATCTTTTGCAACTGCATCATTTTAATTTTATCTAGGTCCTTATAAAGTACAAAACAATTCCAGAATTAAGAGCGTCTTACGAATGGAGAGCAGCCCTTTAACCCCCACTGAAACCCACTTTAAAGTATGGTCAGGCACAAGGCAGCACAGTAGGACTGGTCCCAGTACAGCCAGCTGTCTCTGAAACACAAAGCATTTGATACAGACACTGGACCTGCATTTTACCAGTCTGAATAGGGCCTCAGCTCAGTGTATTATCTGCAGTGTATAAAATCTAGCAAATAAAGCTAACACTTATTAATAGTACTGGAAATACCTATTTTTAAAAGGTTTTGTATTGTCTCATGTTATCCACCAGATTTTTGGTTACTTGTGGACCCAGAATCTCTTCTTTAGACTCATACCCAGTGCTTTAATAGTTTTGCTGCCTCATCTTCTTAAAGACCCTAAAGCCTTTGTGATCAATATCCACTTATTGTTTATGAAAATAGAAGTAGGATAATAAAAATATGTTCATACTGAACTATGAGGATGAAGGTAAGATAAAGGAGGAGTATCTCTACAGATTAAAATAGTTTTGAAGATAAGGAATGCCCATGTATTCTGGGGGAAAATAATAAGATTCCAGAGATAAAGTAAACCATAACAATCTTTATGATAATGGGAGAAGAGCACATTAAGAATTTTATTAGCAAGAACTACAAAAATTAGCTTTCCCCATTTTCATTTTAGAACCAGTGAACATTTTGTTTCCATAATAAAAACAGCAATGAAAAGAAAATTGGACACAGGGCATTACACTTCTTCCTCTGCAGGCGAAGATGAAATTCTCCTCTCTCGGAGGACTAATATGGACAATCCAGGCTTTAGCTCTGGGGGCCATGGTGGATATCACGAATGTGCCATCTAACCCACTGCTCCCACCACTTCAGAGCGCACTCTGCATTTGCTGAGCGTGACTTCAGGAGAGTCACACCTTCTCAGCCGTTCACACCAGGAACAGGAATTGTCAGTATACTGATGGATGAGGGGCAAAGTTTTCCCTTACACCTTTCTGCACGTTAGCTGCAAATGAACCCAGAGCAAGGGCCAGTATCCACACGATGCTGCAGCGCAGGACCTCCAGCAGATGCTGACACTGCCTGGCCTGAGCACCGTATGAAGCACTGTGTAATAGTGGAGGTATGACACAGAGCTTAGGAAGAGAAATATCTGCACCATTGTGAAACTGCAACCAGAGGCTTTTTATGTCCTCCCCCCTACTGGTTTAGTATTCAGATAAGGCACTTCGGGATTGCAGAGAACCTACTAGTGACAGAAAGACTCCTTGGATGGAGCTCAAGGGAGTAGAAACTTCCTACAGACAGAGCCACTGTGAAACCTGTGGGGAGCAGAAATCAGCTGGGAACAGCTTAATGTGACTATTGGATATGCTCCTGAAGCAGTCTGAAGAAACTGCTTAGCTTGCCTGAATAACAGGTCCAGCCTACACAGCCAGCACCTTCAGCACTTAAGGTTGTGACTCAGGTACTAGAGCCATTTTGTTGCTATCTGGCAGGCAAGCGTACAATGTCTGGTGCTTCTTCAGTCAGCAGATCCTGAGATAGAATTCAGAAAGTGACTTGGTACCAACATTAACTTGAATTCATACTCCAGAGATTTTGCAATATGACAGCCACTAAACTGCTCGGGTGCAGCTCTGACATGCTTCAGGCTTGGAGGAAAGCTGCTGTTTCCACACCTTTAGCTTTTCTAAAGCACTTTTCACCAGTGCACCTCAGCCACATCATCCTTTCTTAGCACTGTTCATAGAAATATGGGACTTCAAGTTCATGCAGTGCCTCATTGCGAAAGCCCAATTTGGGTTCAGGTTGGCTACTGAAGCCTCTCTCTGTAGGATCTTTACTCCCATCTCAATAAAATGTGCATAGCAGCTCAAGAACAAAATACAACCCCATCTTGTAATGATCATTATGCTGTATTTTGAAGCCCATTTGTCACTTCTCAGGAGCCATTTCTGATATCATAACTTTGCACGCTCACTAACTGTAAAAAAATTGCTGTTTCCAGCATCCAATCCTGAAAGAGAAGATTGTGTTCAGTGATTGCTCCAATTGCATTGCCAATGAGTCGAAACACTTTTTTGCTAGGACCATTAAGCAGACTAGGGGAACATTCATGTATGTTTAATGCTCAGGAAATCAGTACAATTGAATTCCAAGGATCAGAGAGAAAACAAGTAAAATTAGAAAAGTTGATGGAATGAGGAGAGGAAAATGTGCACACATTGCTAGAGAACCTCGGCTTGAAGAAGCTGGCTTGGGACTTCTTGAGACTTTTTGCTGTAGGAATCTTATCCTGGATCAGTCTGTCCACTCAACTACCTTTGTATAAGCACTGGCCCCAAAACAGGAGAGTGAATGTCAGATCCATTACAACTCCTGCAAAGACAAAACAACCAATCCATCACATTTAAGACTTCACGTTAACTCCAATCTCCGATTCACAGCACTGAAGAGTTACCTGATCAACATCTTCACACCACAAAGGCCCAGGTGGTGTCCAGGTTCAGACAGAAATTAGATTATTAGTTTTGAGATGCTACTTGATGGTGTTGAAAATACTGAGTCGGTATTGGACTGACTGAACTCAGTTGATAAAGACTGGCTTAATGTTTAAAGGTGGACACCAAATTGTGCGGGTTCCTGCAGTGAGAACTGGGACAGGCTGATTGACTCCCAGGCCCTGGCAAGACCATCCTGTCAACATGCCCTTCATTGCTCTCCTCCCTTTCCAGGCGTGGGGGAAGACCTAACATCCATTTTTCTGCTAGCAGCAGCTGTGGCAGTGTACAGCGGGGAGGGATGTCCTCTCAAGTATTGCTGCCAACATCTCATGCTGCTTCAGCACTGAATTTTTTTTTTCAGGCCACCCTATGAGGTCTGTGAGAAGCAGCACATACTTGCCCCACTGCTGTGCCTCCAAACTCAACCCACAGCACTGAATGCTGTCTCATGGTAACCGGGAACAGTTGTATCCCCTCTTCTCTTTTTGGAGTCTTCTCCATTTTAAAGAAGTGACAGGACTGGCATAGACAGCTCCTATCCCTTTGAACCATTAAACTGCTATGGATCTATTTTATTGCCCTTGATTATGAGTCCTCTCTCTTCACTGAGCTGTAAATAAAAGCTTTTGACTTTAAACACAGCTCAGATATGTCATGATTGAAAACAGCCTGCTGCTCTCTCAACATGTTTATCTAATGTCTGCAGGAGTAAGAACAGGGAGCAGGAGAGCAGATGGTGCAGCTATCTCAGTGCAGAGAGTACAGTCTATGTATGCAATATGTAGACATCCAGTATTTCCTAATGCAACACTATAATTATTGTGGAGAGGGGATTTTATTTTTAAACTGCAGCTTAAATGAAATGATCTCTTCAGACCACACAGGTTCAAGTACAGCTGGAATGATAACAAGCCTTTTCTCACGGCAGGAGGGAGAATCCCAAATACACAGGCTAAGGTGAGCAGGAACATAGGACAAGGAAGTAGAGCAATAAACTACTGAATGGATAAGGGATTTCTAGGGAAAATAATAAGGGACAGAAGGGTCCCCCCTGGAAACTTTCCTCCTTCACCTTAGACATATTGGAGGGGTAGGAGAGGGCTGGTGTGTCTTGGGAAGAATATCAGGGAAACTGCAAAACTAATAGGGAAAATAAGCAGCGGGATCTTTCCAGAGGGAAGGGCACTGGTGCAAGTCAATGTCAGAATTTATTCTGATCAGATGGTGAACAACTAGTAACCACTTATTCTTCCATCATCCAAATGACAGCCTCTTTCCCCTCACGTCATATGCATTATTGAGTAAGAACAGAATTACAAAGACCTAATTAATCCTTTCAATTAAGTTACCATTTTCATTACTTAATTCTAAGTAAAGTGCTGTATTTTGGACTGGTTCAATAAATAGCCAGTGTCATTTATCTCCCTCCTTCTCATACACAATCTCTGAAAAGCAAAACAGGGCATGCTGAACTTGGCTTAATGAAAAGGCTTCCTTCAGAAGTTACCTCAGTAAGGCAATAGCACAAGGAGGCATATATCCCTTTGAAACAGGACTGGGGATTATTAGTTATTTGTACAGAAGGGAAGAGATTGGTAATAAGGGGGAAATAATGTTTAGGTAATTTTTTAGTCCTCCTAGTTTAGAGCAGAGAGAGTCGAGGTGCTGGTGGGCGAGGGCACGAGTGTGCACGGTGCTGTGCAGGGCGATACAAAAGGCTGTCCTGGCTCTAAACGGCTCAGCCCAGAGAGCCATTCTTTGTAGTCAGGGGGCCTGTGGGCAGACAGTGCTCCACAGTACCCCAGGTGTAGCAATCTGCAAAGTGAATTGAGAGCTAGGGCCTGCATTTGGGCAAGAACTGACCAAAATAGCAGCTGCGTAATGGAATTTAAGAACTGCTGCACAACAAAGGAGTCGCAGCGATGCCCTCCGACAGTCATTCCTGCCAGGCAATCTGAAAGCATTTTCCTTCTTCAGTGATCTGAAGCTTCTGAAATGATTATATACTTTCCATTTCCCCCTCCTTCCTGAGATAACAGCAACAGAATACTTAGCGATATCGCTACCATTGCTAATTTTGCACAGTTGTCCATAATTTACTTTACCTGTGTTCTCATTTTCCCCATTTGTAAAGTACAGCTTGTACCTACATCAGAAGAGCTTTAAAAGGAAAAAGGGATTTATATTAAGCACGATTCTAATCTCTTCTGTAGTGTATATAAATAACTTATGCACTGAAAATTCAGCCCCGTACTCTGCAATATTTAGATTAATAGATTTTTTTTTTATTACAAAAATAATAAAAATTACAGAACACTCAGAAATAAGTGGCTGGCTAAAGCATTGTTTTCTAGCAGAAAATATTTGTAAGTGCAAAATGACCTTATAGTCACAGGCTGCATGTAACAGCGGAGATCTGTTGAAAAACAATCCTAAGGAGGTGCCAAGATTTTATTATTATTTTATTCCTTGCAGGTTCTTGTAATGTTGGAAGGCCAGAGTCCTGAGAACTGGGTGCAGAACAGGAGCTCCCTGTTGGTGCTTGCCAGCAGGTTGGGAGGAAAACAGCCCCATGACAGCAGCCCAGTAGGGAAGAGAGTGCAAGTGAGGAAGGGCGCTTGGTTGGACCACTCGGGTCTCATCTGCCTGAAAGAAGCTGTGGTATTTTCATTAAAATGGTATGTTCTCAGCAACTTTAAAGTAGTGGCAAACACTGGTGCTAGGGAGTGTCTGGACAGGAGAACCAAGTTTATGTTTTCTGGGTAATGTGGCCATTCTGTTAGACTAATTGCAGACATACTGTGAGAGGCCCATAAAAATAGTTTATTCTGGTTATAAGGACTTATGAAGGAGTTTTTATGCTGCTGCTACCGTTCCAAAAGAGCTGCATCATGAAGCTGCAAGAAACAACCTCTAAGTGCAAATTTGATGCTATCATAGCTTCTGCAGCAATACTACAACCCCCAGCAAGCTGGGGCTGAGGATGATGGTAACTGCAGGAGCTTCCTACCCATCACAAAGCTGTGGTCTCCCTTCAGTGCATTACATTCTTTAATCCCTGTGTGTAATGTTGCTGTTTGAGAGTGAGGAAGTGTTATTCGTTCCTGAACGTCCTGAAAATTCAATTGAAGTCCCCAGGATAATGAGTGTAAACTTGAACCATTAAATCCCATGGCCTAATCTCCTGAAGAAACCAGGCCTTTGTGACCACATTGTCAATCTACCTCCAAAAAAACAACCAACCAAAACAACCCCTCAAACTTAAAAACCTGCTGACCCATTTTAACAAAAATGTACATAGCATAAATACATTCCTATAAAGTTTATGCCAGTTAGTGTCAACCTAACATAGAGACACAAATGAGCACCTCTGCCAGTGACAAGGCAAGTGGGCCTCGGTCATTGTGCTCAGCTTGGAGGTTACTGTCTGGCCTGTCTTGCTCAGTGTGGCTCTCACAAAGGACATATAAGGAGGCTGTGGTTACTCTGAGTGGAAAAAGAAGGGTAAAAAGGAACAGAAGGGTCAACTTCATAGGAAGTTCAACTCCATTAGCTCTGTTGTTCACAGAACAACTTTGTGTTTTTATTTTAGACCACTAGAAATCTAAGCTTTCCTTTCTAGTACCAGAGCAAATGGGTGAAGCAGTTGGACATTTCTGAAAATATTAATGGCGATAGTAGTAAAGGTTCACTCTGTTTGGTTCTTTTTCTAATGAATTCTGAGTATAAAAGTATATTTTAATCATGGAGTATTTTTAAAGTATTTCATAGCGTTGTGTTTTTATTATTATTATTTAATACAATGATTCCTCTTCTCTAAACTACTGAATTATTCAGGAAAAAAAATCCATCCAGTACTTCCTCCACTGACTCGAACAAGGCAGGGCTGAAGTAGTATGTTTTAGAATGGGACTCAAGCTATTTATTTAAAAGCCTTTGTACGTAGTCAGCTGGCAAACTATGTCCAGCAATGACAAGTAGACTGTTCTACGGTCAGAATTCCTCACAACACCAAAGGAAGAAGCCCAAGTCATCTGAATGACCTCAGTCACCCCAATTAACAGCAAAGCACTACTTAAAGTCCATAGGCTTGACTGAGCTTGAACACTGTGTTCAAAGAAATACTGAAGATTCCAGATGTCTCACATTTTCTATGCATTTATAAAAATAAAATGACCTTTTTCTGACTTTTTACAGCAAAAATAGAAATTAATCTGAAGTGTTCTGTGGGATTTTGCTGTCCTTGACTCAAAGAGAAGCATGCTTTCCCTTCACGTCACAGAACAGTCTCTAAAGCTGCTCACGAAGGAGGCTGGTGGTCCGTGCAGTCCGTACTGTCAGACGGTTGGCATCTGAACCTGTTGGCTGGCTTTTCTTTTTGGTCACTTCCATGGTGAGTGGTAGATGGGGCACAGCTGTGAGCTCTGAAAGTAGTTCTCTGTGTATTATTGCTACAGTAAACAAGTGGTTTCATTTCTTGCGCTGAAGAGAAGAAAAAAGTAATCTATACAAGGTGATGGATGATTGCACTCACCATTTGTAACGTTTTAATAAAATTGTGGGAGGGTTTTTCCTCCCTACCGCATTCCCAAAATCAGGTAATTTTTTAAAACCTCTTTCATAGTCACAGATATTACATCCTTCTTTTTAAGGTTAGAGATATTCCTATTTTAACAAGTACTTAAAAGGCGCAGAGATTTTTCCTGTAGCCCTTTCAGATGGCAAGGTTGATATGTCATTCACACAACTGCAAACTGCTCCCACAGCCCTGCGTCGCTTTAAGATCCCCCCCCTCCAAGTGGGGCACTATCTCCTCTCCTCAAGAGCCGGGCTCAGGAGGGCTTTGACAGCCTCAGGAAGGCTCGAGAAGGAGGCGAGCACCCTTCGTCCATGGCCGGGCACTTCCCCTTACTGCCACAGCAGGTCGTCACCTGTAATGGCAGCGCAGCTGTGAGGAGAGGCGGCGCCTGGGCGGGAAGGCCAGGGCGGCAGCGGCTGTGTGGTGTGGTGCGCAGGTGAGTGGGTCTTCCCTCAGACATGGCTTCTAATTGCGTGTGGGGAGCATGTGTGAAGTGAAATGAAGGGGTCTGGGGAGCTTCGGAACACGGTGGTATTTGCAGGTCTAAGATGGAGCTTGTGCTGGCTTTGCTAGGAGGGTGGATGAGCTGGTTTGTGTGTGACAGAAAACAAGGCACGGGGCAGTGGAAAGGAACTTAGAAACCCGATGTTTAAAAGCACAAAACAAACCTCATGGAACCTCAAATTTAAAAGCATCACAGTATAAAACACAAAGAACTGTAGTTGGTTGGGGGAGTGGGGTGGGGTAATATATTTAACTACTGGCTTCATCTGAGCTGGGGCTGCAGGCAGGCTGGGCCCCAGAGCAGCTGTGTGGAGGTGCCTCTGAACAGGGATACGTGAGGTTTTTCTCAATGTGTGCAGCACTTAGGTCTAATTCTCCTCTGATAAGATGCATTTTCATTGCATGTTAGTCATAATTAGGTTCAAACGTAGCTCTGAAAGCAAAAGTGCCGGGCAGCTCCGAGGCAGTTCGGGGACGGTGAGCCCTTGTCAGGCCCGGTGGTGCAGGTGTGCTCCTCCAGCGCCAGCCAGGTGGAGGAGGATCTGGCTGAGGAGTAAAACGCTGACTAGACCATGCCGAGATACCTCCTTGAGAAAAGACAGAGATTCTAATTATGTGAAACAACCTTCTCAAACTTCCTGGTAAGGATAAGAGAATAAATTAGGCAGTTTGGTACGTGAAGGGGTTCGGGAGAAAGGAGCTTTACAAATGCTGTAACACCGCTGACTAAGTGCTGATTTACAGTAATTCCTTTCATTTCTTTTCTAATTAAACATCTCCTGAAGGATCAGGCCTGTCAATGTGATCTGAGGCCTATAGCCTGAAGTGTGAAGTGAGGCAAATTGCATGACTTACTTGCAATGATAGAGTCATTTTGGAAGGAGATTGAAAATCAATACTTGTCATCCCTGCGCAGTGCTCTTTATTCAGAGGGGCAATTTGTAAGTGTAATCTGTATGAGTGTAGTGGGAGCATACAAAGTTACAGTACTAGTCATGCAGAGTGAAATGACAGAATATAAAATATAGGCTTATTGCCATTTTTATTCATATTAATGTCAAGGAAGCTTATTCATAAGTGCAACATTTTAATTCAGTGCTGTGCAGCCAGGCCACTCGCTGCAGTTTTTGGCTTAGGCTGCAATCACCATAAAGGGTACCAGTGGCTGACATAATTTGTCCACTGACAATGTTGGGCAGTATCTGTGTGCATCTGCTTTCAGCTGTGGCAAGGCAAACAAAGGCTAAAAAAAGAAATGGATCAACCCCACGTATGCAGAGAAAACAGCAAACAAGCTCTTGGTGATCATGGGGCTTAGTCAGACTCGAAGAGGATGGCAGCATTGGAGTGCAGATGCAATCACAGAAGACAAGAGGCACTCAAGAGCTTGTGCTTTTCTCAAATGAGAGTACTCAAGAGAAGAAGACTGACAGCTCTGGCTTACTCCAAGCATAATAAAGTCAGGTGCCTTGTTAGCTTCTCCTTGTAACTCTGGCAGTTCACTTTAAACTGTACTGGTAACTGCAAAAAGTTCTCCTCTCAAATTTTTCCTGAAATGCATTTGCTGGTTATGATGATTGTTGGGACAAATTAGTTAGGATAAATTAGAGAGGGACAAATGGGCTGTGGTAGCACTGTTGGGCTCATTTTGCGTATTCGCTGAAACAGAGCTGGAGAAGTGAGCTGTAATTCTAGTCAGCATTGCTACCACTGTGCTGGCTTAAGTACTTTATCATGCTGGAAGAAACTGTGGCATCATAAAATACAGTATGACATCTCTCTCTGGAAAAGGAGTTTAAAAAGAATGACACACAGTTATTTAGAAAAAAAAGCACCGTTGTTATTTAGAAAGCACTCCTCTCCTAACAGCACTAATCCCTTCCCAAGATAAAGAGATTATAAAACCAGCTTAAATCCTTCCTGTGGAAGGCTAGTGCCCAAGAATTATCCTGAGGAGAATGTGGGTTTCTTATAGGTGTGTTTTACTTCTCATCTGGCTCAGAGGGAATTTTAAGTAGCTGTGTTTGAATTTTTTCCTGATTGTGGGGACGGTTCCTTTGCACCCTCCCCTAGCCCAAAAGGTAGAGTAGCCAAACCAAAACCAAATGCACTTCCTACAACTCCTGGCTCACATTGTAATTGTTTTTAAACAATAAAAAGGTTTCATAGAGACAGTCTGGTCCTGAGGCATCCATGTCTATTTTCTATTACTTTGGGAAAACAAAATAAGTGAGAATTATGAAAAAAAAAAAGAAGACTTACTAAATTGGGAAGGGAAGGCTAATTTCAAACATCTTTTCCCCATTTAAAGGATACTTTGGGAACCAGACCTGTTGACAAAAGCAGGTGTTCAGAGACATGAATTGCCAAAGCAGTTCTAAAGCGCTGCCCCACAAGGCTCCCAGACCTTGTCCACGTGGGTGGGAGGAGCAGGAGAGCTCAGTGACATGCTTCTTGCTGCTGCTGCATCCCCTCCCAGCCCACCCGAAAGCAATTGACATGCCGTGTTTCCTGCAGATGGACCACAAATGGCACATGTACTGCTGATGCGCTCTGGCACTTGGGGAATGAGATTGCATTTGCCAGTTAGCTCGCCAGCAGCCAGATTTAATTTGGAAAAGAATGGTCCACAGTTGTTGCAGAAACAGCAAAGAGCAGATTTTTAATCATCCTCTGTTCCTCCCTGTTCAGTCTCATCCCCTAATTGGTAAATGAGAGGCCCAATCAGCTCAAATCAGGGGAAAAATGTGTCGGAAGCAGCCAGGGAGACAGAAAACAGAGGTACCCACTTCTTGATATCATGATCTTGCAGCTGTTTACAAGTCAGATTTAGCTAATCAGAGGGTCCCAGGGAGAGATTAGTCTCTCTTTCTAGATTCTGTGTGTAAATTGTGGTAGAAAAGAGCTTTTTTCCACTTGCTGCCCTGATTATTTTTGCATGCTGTTGACTGTTTGCAGTTTTATCCACCAGAAGGGACATATAATGTAGTTTTATGTTTGTAGATAAGCATAGCTAGACTGATCAGAAATTAAAATATTTTTAACTGGGTGTAGTAAAGAAGTAAATTTCCTATTTTCTGTGTTTATTAGTCATGGTGCTTTTCCTCTCCCTGTATTTCCTCACTGGTGGTGTACTTCCCTTCAGTCTGAATTAATTGCTTAGTCCATGAGCCTGAATTGCAGGACGAGTGGCTCAGCCTCGAGACCTTCAGATGCTCGAGCAGGACTTGTGTTCAGCTGACAGCAGCTCAGCAGTTGGCCTTTTGAGATACTCCAGTTGAAGAAAATTGAAATTGCATCTCACTAAGGGATGTCTGGCTTGGTTTGTGGGTGATTGCTTTTAAGGAGAACGGATGGTGCTGTCCCACCGTCGGGACAGGACAACCCCTTCTGGGCAGGAGGGATAGCAGAGCAGAGCCCTGAGCATGGAGCAGCATTCTCACATTCTGGAGCATTGGCCCCAGACTGGTTTAGACCCATTTATTGTACACTGCTCTTACAAAGCTCTTGGCTTCCACCCCACGATCGAGCTCCAAACGTGCTGCATGTGTTGGGCCATGTGCCTTGCTGCCGTAACGCCTCGTCTGTGCCGCGCCATGCTCTGCATCTCGGCTGTGCGGGCTCGTCTCCCGTGGGCCTGAGCAGCCGACTGGCAATTCCTGTTGCTACAGGATTATCCGTGGGACTGGGTAGCTGGAAAATGATGTGTTAGACCTGTAATCTCAGCTGGCCTGGGGATTTTTATTTATGGTTATTGTTGTCTGCACTTAGTATTCTGTTATCTGCTGGTTACAAATGTGCACTTTACAGGCTGCTGTGTGTTTCTCGTGTTCTTTTGTGCTGCTTAAGTGGGTTCTCATTGGCTTTAGTCAGTCAGGCTCTCTGGAGCTTTAGCATGGGATTTGCAGGAGTACAAAGGAATCCCAAAGGCTTCTGAGCATATCAAATGTGGTCCTGGGAGTCTGGCGACCTGGGCCTGCAGCGCTCTGCGCAGTCTCCTGCTTCCTCTTGGAAAATGACGGATTTATAAAAGGCATCAGCGAGTATTTCATAGGTGAAAGCTGATACAGCTGCAGACGAAATCTCATTGACTCCAGCCAGGCCAGGTTTGAGCCTTGAGCACCTGACCTGTCGTCTATGAGCAGTACTGAACCGGCAGGAGGGTGGCCAGGCACCGCGCACGTGAGCATTGCTCCGGCTGCCCTTGCCCTCTGCCTTGTGATCCAAGGGGGGGCTGCGCGGCGGTGGCAGCTTGGGAAGCTACCTGGAGCAAATTGAGACAGGAGGGATTTGAATTGTCCTTTGGGGATACAGTAACCATGGAAACCAAAGGGAAACTGTTACTCAACTTTGTTTCGATGCCAACCTGATGGCTTAAAAACTCTTCATTAATACTTTGATATGTTTGAGGCTGAGTGCTGTGTACAAGTTCTTCTGGGGAGTAAACAAAAGTATAGAGATTAATAATGGAGAAGTAGGGGAGTGTTTTTACATCAGGAGAGTCGGTTGTGTTGGTTCTGATGAAGCAGTGCCAATTGACTCATGCTCCAAGCCCCTGAAGTGATGGTTTGCCTTGGGGCTGGGCTGGGTACTGGCTTGTGCCTTGCTAAGTATTGCGGTTCTAAACTCTTACACTAACTGGCAGTTCAGCTGGAGCAGCCTCAAGTACAGATGTGGTTACACTGGTATGAACGTTCTTGGCTCCTTCAAAGCTGCAGGGGTGTTCTGGAAGTCAGACCGGTCATTTCTGAGGGATTAGAGCTGTACAAACAGTGTGCACCACGGGAGTGTGGGGCATGCTTGGATCCCATGAAAATGTCAGCTCAATACTCTATCAGAAAAGCAAATTAAAAAAGTAAGTCATCAAGAAACAGACAGAAAATAAAACTATGTAATTGTACAAATCCGTGTCCGACCCATATCCTAACGCTGCGTGGCGTTCTGCTGCCTGTATCCACTGTGTTAGACCTGGAGAAGGCTTGGAGAAGGGTGACACCGGTTGTCAGCGGTGAGGAGCGGCTGCTTTGAGAGAGGTGACTGCATATGTCAGCGCTCTGCAGATTTGGTGGAGACACAGCAGAGCTCTGCAAAACCGTGGGTGGCCCAGAACGGGCAGAAGAGGATTGTTTGTTCAGTCCCTGTAGTGCAAAACCCCGGGGGTATGGGCAGGGGTAGCAGGTGTTGAAGGCAAACGGAGGTGTTAGTACGTCTGTGAATCTGCTGGCCGAAGACCATTGTACAGGCAGAAAGAGTATGTGGGTTCCAGGGAGTCTGCACAGTGTTTGTAAGAGATGTCTCCTGAGTGTTACCGGATGGACAAACAATGTTAGCTTCTTGACTTTCCCTGAGCAGAAAACGCTCAGAGGCTGTGAGGTACCTGGGGAGCAGCACAGACGTGCACAGCTCTTGCTCTTCTCTAGGGGCCACCTTACCCCTGTCAGGGTGCTAGGCGGGACGGGGTTCTCTCGCCTTCTTGGCTGGCTTAGTCAGAGCATTAATGTGCAAGCAAATACGCTACACAGAAGTGGTTGGGGCTACTGATGTCTACCTTATGCACTTATCTTACAAGTTTAATTCATTTTTAATTGCTTATAATACTGCTCACTGTGGAATGTCACATCTCTACTGACACTAGCTTTTTGTTTGCACAAATAGGATGTTTGCAAAGTGCAGGATTATGCACCAGTTATTTTTTCATAGAATTGCTTATCTTTTCAGAGATGTAGAAGGGGAAAAATGAAATGGCTCTGCAGACTAAATGAAATGAGCTATTTTTTCTGTAGACTACTGCTAATTTTTTCCTACTTTTTTTTTTTTTTCAAAAATCACGATTCTGTTTCTTGCTATAACATTATTTCTTATACAATTAATTCTACTTACACAGCTTGCACGTAGAAGTATCAATGTGGAGGTGGTCAGGACACTTCCATCTGAGATCTGGCTGGGGGTTTTCTGTCCCTGCTGCTGCCTGCGTTACAGCCACGCCGTGATGCTCAGCATCAGCCTTGCTGGAGCCAGGGGGAGTGCCCCAAGCCTGGGGTTTGGTTTCTGCTGGTCCAGCCAGCACAGACAGCAGCAGCAGGGTTGTCCCGGAGCTGGGGCTTTAGCCCATGCTCCTGATGAGGAGATGAGCTCTGCAGATGCCCCACGCGAGTATCAGCCAGCATGGGGCACCGAGGTGGTGTCCGACCAACTTGCGCGCGGACCCGCTGCCCCCTGGCTCAGCTTTGCCACCTTGTGGGGTGTGGGTCCTTCCACGAGCACAGGCTGGCACTGATTGAATAGGATGCTTACTTTTGTAATGAATTTATCGTTAAAGGTGAATTATCCCAAATCTGCTACAACCTCTAATGCGTTTGATATTTTAGAGTCACTTAAAATAAACAAACACTGAAGCTAATGTTCCCAGCAATCTGGAGGGAATTAACATCACACTGCAAAGGGTGTTTAAATTACTTCTAAAATTCTAATTAGCCCGTGAACAGCAGTATATGTGGGACAAATTGCCTGGCTTCAAAACAAGACGATCAAAAAAGACAACAAAGGAAAGCAAAGGGTGGAGGATGGCAGACGTCAAATAAATGAAGCCGACCCCATCCGTTTATTTAAGTAATAGCCTATTTTGTGGCTTGTGTTACATTGTCCCATGTTTACAGTGCTCTGGGAGATCAGGAGGCAAAGGAGAAGCTTCAGTGGGTTAGAAAAAGAGCTCGACAACTAAAAATGATGGCAATAAAATCCCAGATGCTTAGTTGCAAAGAAATTAGCTGGAAACCAGTTTGGGGTGGTTGTTACTGGAATAATCAAAACAATTGTTCTGCCATAGACTCCACCTTTCCCACAATTACTTCACTTCCTCTATTCATATATAAACCAGAAGGAATTAGATCAGAGGCATTTGTAGCTCTAAATGGACTGTCCGCCCCCCCAGAAATTTGGAGTCCAGAGGATTTTCACACTTTTGTCTTTCTTTACTGTGGGTGTGCCAGCAGGCAGTAAAACACCACCCTGCAGCGGGATGCCTCACCATGCGCTTGTGCCTGCTGCCAAGATCTGAGATATTCTTAGGAGAGTTTCCATGGACGGATTCTGTCTGTCAGTGCTTACTACTGTTGCCCTTTTAGAGACCGTCTGCATCAGTCATGGAAAGTTGAACCATGTTCTTGTCAGGTTTGTGCCATATAACTCGAATAGGAATTTATTTATTTGTTTTTTTGGTCTTTGCAATAGCGCGTGCTTTTCCCCAATATGTGATCAGTTTTGCTTGTTTTGGCTTAGTGCTGTTGGGTTAACTGTAGCCTTCCAATGATGGATACTGGAAAAGCAACAGTTTGCCTTGGGTTTCCTGGGGTTTCTGTGGTTTTCTTTGCTAAACCAAATCCTTTTCCTGAATCAAGAGGGCTGGAAGTATTACATTCTCTAATTTTTTTTCCTTATCTCAAGTTTTTAAAGTCTCTTTAAAAAGGAGATATTAAAGACAAAACAAAAACAAACAAAAGCTGTTAGTCACTTTTCATGCAGCTTGCTTCTGCTAGTTAATAGGCAGCCTTGATTTGTTACGTCTGACTCATGGCATCTCTGGCCTAAGTTCAGTTCAGAGATTTTGCCCCTTCAAGTGGAAAGAAAAAAATGATGGGCATGGCTGTGATTTCTGCCCCTTGCTATGAGGTGATCACTGTCCCAGGCAGAGTGCTTCCATCCACCTGCAGCTCTGCACAGAGCCGTACTGTGCCTGATGCTGCTGTTTGCTCTTGTACCATACTGATTCATCTGATCCTCAAATGTGTGAACATTTCATTCCACTCTGAAGCCTACTCCATGTAGCTATTTTTTCTTGCACATTGTTGAAACCCAAAGACGGAAAGAAGACACAAGTAGTAATGAAGATGTCTCTCTGGGACCCATCGAAACGTGTTTCCTGGATAATACCTTTGTAATAAAACACTGGGTTATGCTCCAAGTTACAGGAGGACTTTTTCCAAAGTTGTCTTCATTTCAGCCTATCACCTTCACAGATCCCAGACCTGGAAATGCTCGGGTCCTGAAGAACCAGCTGTTGAGATTTCTGGACGTGGACTTTTAGCTCCTTGCTGCTGGAAGTTTGCAGAGGACCAGAGGCCAGACTGGAAATTGTCTTTTCAGTCTCAGACCACAGCAGAATGCCTGTGTCCATAGCTCTGCTGAACCTCTGCGTGTTCATTAAGTGTCCCTATAGTTCCTCTTCCCAAACCATATGTTTGTGTTTTTTGATTAAGGTGTTTTGAAACTCTTATTTTCTTTAAAAACAACAACAAAAAAATGCTGGAAGTGTGGGCCATTAGCTTTTCCAGTGCATGAGGCAGCATTTCTCTTTGAAGAGATGAGATTAAAATGTTCAGTCCGAATGTTTCTAGGTGTCCTATAATAGTCATTAATGTAAATTAGTTATGTATTTCATTAACTAGGCCAAAACTTACACTCTGGCTGATTGCTGAAAAAGAAAAAACCTGTCTGAATTAGATCAAAGAAATTAGAATAAGAACCACTCAATGGCAGCAGTTAATGAACTGTAACTAACTGAAAAAAAAAAAGTCTCCTTCCAGTAGCAAAACAGCAAGAGAATCGTTCTGTTGTGTAAATGCTCCGAACACACCATTTGCATTACCCTCCACCATTAAATTGCCTAAACATCCCTAAGGGGCTTCCCTGCACACTGTGCCAGGCTGCGTAGCCACAGTACGTTTCAGCAGTGTCCTTGACTCTGACTTTGATTTCCAGGTCCCTGAGACATTGCAAGGAGAGCCGCAAGGGGGAAGATCTCGTGTCTGGCTGTAAAAACACCTCTGCTCTGCCTCACTTGTGTGAGTCTCCCCAGTTTTATTGCTTTCTTGCTACCAGGCTCAGCCATTTCCTCAGTGACTGCATGTCACCAACAGACATCGATCTACAGGTTCTTCCCTCCAAGTCTCTGGCTTGATTCAGCTGTTGCAGAAGCAGCTCAAGCTGCAACTGGGATGAACAGTGCACTTCTTTGGCAAAACTGTTGAACTTAAAGCAGTTGTTGTCCTTCAGACTTCTTTCAGAGTGTACAGATCCTGCATCCAGTCTGCAGTAGTGCCTGTCTGGTTTACCCACAAATTTCATCTGTGAATAACTTCTCATGTTGGGTACCTTGTCCCTTAGAAACCAGGAATCTGAACCTGAGGACCTAATTTCAGTATGGGAGATAAAGTAGAGATAATGCATTATTATCCCTCTGTCACAGATGGAGGAAGGAGGTGGGAAATGATTTATTCAAAATGATTTGTGGTATCTGAGGTCTAGATACAATCTACAGACAGCTGACCTGGGCTCCAGTGCCTCAATCTGAAGCAGCTCTCAGCTTCCCCTGAGAAGGAATCAGGATTGAATCCAGGCTGTACACTCAACCCATGGCTTGAGAGAGTGCCCAAAACTGTGCTTACCTCATTGCAAACCATAAAGCATTTTTTTTCAACACTTAAAACAAAAGTGGTCTTAAATTTCCAATTTTTGTCATATGCCATTATTTCTAAAGGACAAAATATCTTCTAAAAATATATCTGCCATTTTTTATTCTGAAAGTGTTAATTTTTGGTAGTTGCAAGAATGCGTTAATTTCTAAAGGAATAGTCACTGCTGTCTGGGAAGTAATTTTTATGAATAGTTTTTATTTCCTGAAAGTACAAATATGAAACTTAAGAAAATAATTTAAATCGCATAACTCAAAAACAGTGACTGAAACAGATTTTTCAAAGTGGGCAATATTATTGTTAATGAATAAGTTATTAATGCAAACCCAGACTGGGAAGGGTGTGTCCAAGAAAAGATTTTTAGGTACTGTTTTTCTGTGCTTTGGGATAAGATCTACAAAGATAATGCTGAAAACTCTTAGGGCATTCCTTTCCAGCCTTGCTACTACTACTATTTGTGCAATACTTTTCTGCTTCACAGTAGGCCTTCTGTCAAAACCAGGGCACAGTGTTCCACTCTGAATTATATCCATGATGCTGATATGGGAAGGGATGTGAAGAGACTTAGCAGAGACTGTAATGAGTCTTTAGAGGAGCAGGAGCAGGTTGCCTGCTGTGTGCTCAGGCACTGGTTTCCCATGTCGAAACCTGGCACATAACCTGGCACTCTAGAAGATGCTATTTGGCAGGTGGTATTGATTTCTGGGTAAGAAAAAAATCCAGAACAAAAAAGTTTTTTTCATTTGTCTAGCTTAGGTTCACAAAGACCAGCATAGTTCATCTTAATTTCTTCAACAGAGACAGGTCTTACACCTTCTTGAACTGATACTACCAGCTTTACCATGCCTTTTGTTCCTCAAGTCCCTACGTAGTGACTGGATATCTCTCTGAGCTGATTTACATTAAAAGATAGGTATTAACATTCTTGTCACATCAGAATGACCAGATTTTTTTCTCTGCTTGCAACAAATACGACCAGAGAAATTCAAAATGTGGCCGTAATGTAATAGCCAGACCTTCTCTGAACTGTGTCAGAATCCTGGATCACATCGAATCCTTTCCTTTCTCTCCCCCAAAGCATTGATTTCAGCCTATTTCCTGACTTAGATTCTCATCGGCTTCTTGTAGTATCTTTCCCCTTACAACACAACATCAATGGTAAAACAATTGGAATTGGATTTCTCATACAAGAACGAGCTCCCACAATCTTAGGGAGTTCAGAGCTGTGCAGAGATTGAGTCAGAAAGCCTTTGAATTTGGATTTCCCAAGGGGCTGTTGGGTTTTATTTACATTTCCTATTTCCTGGCAGAGATGTCAGGTGGTGTTTTCTGAATTTCTCTTCAGGAACGGAACAGGAGTGTAAGACACGAACAAAAGGTACTGTAAATTGCCAGCGGCTGCTAGGAGGCACCCTTGCTCTGATCCACCGTACCTGTACTCCAAGCTCCTCTGCTGCGTCCTAGACCTGAAAACAGCTGGCTACACATGCCAGTGGGCTGTCTTTTAAATTGGATATTTGCTCCTCTTGTGCCATTCTTCGAGCTCTTTCCAAACTCTCCCTCCTCTGTCTGCAAGAGTAAGTGCAAGGCCTGGGAGATGGAAGGCTCTTCAGCGTGACAGAGTATCCTGTAATGCAACATAAAAACACAGTGAAAACTGTTAAAAGTGCAGTCCAGGGGAGACCGGTAAATGCTGTCCTTCCCAAAACCTGGCTTGCTCACACTGATCTGTACTAGACCTGTGTGCCATCTTGCAGTAGAAAGTTTGGAGATGCACTTTCATCTTGTTTATCCTTTTAATGTCAACATCCAGCAGCATTTATCTGTCAATCTTTTTCTCCTCCCTGTAGAAGAGCAGAGAAGAGGGGGGAGAACCCAAAGCCTAGCAGTTTGACCTTGCATCATTACAGCAATCTCAGTGGAAGCCATTTGATTTAAAAATAATTAACAGCGTCATGTTTTTATTTCCAACACAGGCACTGGAAAAACATTGTTAAATAATGGGCCCGTGTTTCATGTGGTTTCTTTCGCAGCCTTTAATCAATAAAATGTTCTTAGATCAATACAGATGTTATTGCGCTGCTTGGAACCATTTAGAAGTATACGATGGAGGTAGTTACAGCGTAGTCGGTGCATAGTAAGGATAGCTCTTGGGCACAACACAGTTACAGCTCCACACATACACAGCAGGTATGAATATAAAATTGGATACACCAGCATAAAAATCACAACATCCTCTCTACAAAGCAACCCCAGATAAGCTGCACTGGGGGAATGAGGGCTGAGTGCACTTAACACTGTGTTTTGTTCCCTATCAGCAATGTCAGGAGAAGTGTTTTGCAGATTTATGTTGATTATTGTATCAGTAAACTGACATAGTCCCTTGCTGAAAGGATGTTTGCAAAATGTCTGGTGCCTCAGTAATAGCAAATAGAGAGGATAATTCTAATTCTGCCAGCTCATTTCAAGTAGATGAGTTTCATGCTGCATGTCATGGGTGGAAAGTTTGGACGTTGCTGATGATCTAGTGTGAGAGGTTATTGTCACAGTAATGTTGGTGCAAATAACAAAAATGCTGCCAAGTGGAGTCTGGAAAATATCGGAACCCTGTTCATAATAATACTTTAACACTGAGATACTGTTTGTGCCTCCAAAGCGTTATACAACCTCTGAATCATTAAGCGTGTGGATTGGCAAGGTAGATACTCTGTGAACCGAGCCACTGAGAATTCAACCCCCAAGGTCATGGACAGGTTTAGAGCTTCTTCTTTCCTCCTGTATCGGGTGCAGGGTTTGACAGTCTGTTGGCAGAAAACTGGGCTTTTTGAAGAGACCTGTATTGTGTTGAGCAAATCTGTATCTGTGTTTGATCTGCGCAACATAAGCCATGCCATAAAATCTTTTCATGCATCAACAGTGAGAAAGGGGACTAGCCTGTTGCAGCATCCTAAAAATTCTCAAATGCGGCTGCAGCACAGGGGTGTGATGAGCGAACCCAGCAGGAGGGATGAGGAGCATCATCCCACAGGGACAAGGGCCGGGCTGGGGGCTGCAGCCCCAAAAGTTGTCTGGGGCTGGAGCAGGCCAGCGCTGGCCATGCCTGGAAAGCTCATGGGTTGTTGTGAGAACAGCGATCAGGAATGCCAGAGTGTCCTGGTTTCTACTGGGATAGTTAATCTTCTTCCTAGAAGCTGGCATGGTGCTGTGTTTTGGATTTAGGCTGAGAACAATGCAGATAACACCCTGAGGTTTCAGTTGTTGCAGAGCAGTGCTTACATGAAGCCAAGGACTTTCCAGCTTCTCACACCCCCTGCCAGCGAGGAGGAGGCCGGGGGTGCACAAGGAGCTGGGAGGGGACAGAGCCAGGACAGCTGGCCCAGGCTGCCCAAAGGGATGTCCCACAGCACACGGCATCATGCTGAACAGTTAATGGGGGGGAATTGGCTGGTGGGGGCTGTTCAGGGTCTGGCTGGGCATTGGTCAGTAGGTGGTAAGCAATTGTGTTGTGCATCACTTGTTCTGTATGTTCTATTATTATTATGATTCTCTTCCGTTTCTGTCCTACTGAACTGTCGTTATCTCAACCCACGAGTTTTACCTTTTTCCAGTTCTCTCCCCCACCCCACTGCGGGGATTGCACAAATGGCTGCATGGTGCTGAGCTGCCTGCCGGGTTAAACCACGACACAGAGCAGTGTAGGAACAGTGACTGGAGACCAAGTACTGAGCTATGCTATCAGTTTTAGTTTTCATATTAATTGCCATTAGTTAACCTGATGTAATGAGCCTGAAGTGGCAGCTAAAAATGACGGTAAGGGTGAGTATGGCTTCTGATTGCAATGAGTAAAAGCAGCCAGCTTGTTAGTGGAAGTCTCCAAGGGATACCTGCAAACTCACAGGGAAAGCCTCAGTTCAGCACTGGTTTCAGTCTCATCCTGTTGTGTTTTGAAACCGCTGAATCCCCCACACAAGTAATTGTTCATTTTGGTGCAAGCTCTGTGCAGCCAGACTCAAATCTCCTGTTTTCAAACCCAATTAGGAGATGGTAATTACCTGTGGGACGTGGGGATTTTGTTTGTCTGCAGGGGCAATGCGGCTATTCTGCTTGTATCTCCCCTTTCAGTTATCAGTAAAACAGTAGAGCAAAACAGTAGTTTCCTCTCCGAGTTCTCAGGCAGTGTTATGCCAAATGATGGCAATATTATGAGATTGTATGTGTTTGGGAATAATCATGCAAGCTATTAGTAATCATGTCTCACTGTTCTTCAGCAATGCTCACCCCCTGCTTTTGTGTGTTTGACACACAAGTAGCTGTTTGATTATTCTCATCGCTGCCTTATGGACAGGGAAGCTGAGGTCATCCAGTAAGTCAGTGACAAGTCAGAGGATGAATGCAAATCTCATGAGTCTCAGCGATGTGATGCACTTCTCCTAGGAACTCAGCCTGTCTTAAAAACATGTCTGTAACATATTCTCTATCCTGGTATAAAACAACCACTCCAACTCAAGGACAAGCTGAGCAGAGGACGCATATTGCTAAGCAGCTGTTCAGTAGGGGAGACCTGCAGAACGTGGAGAACACCGTTTTCTTTCAAAAGAGAGAGAAGAGTGGATTGGGAGCCTTTTGTGATATAGACAGCACTCAGTTGCCAGCCACTCTAGGAGGTGAGAAGACATATTGCCAACTCTTAATATAATTTCCAGTAGGGCAGAAAAGGCAGTTGGCAGCTCCTCATCTGTCTTTGGATGAGGATTTCGTCTTCCCCATTGTAATGGTCCTAGCCCCGGTGAAGCTGAGAGTGTCAAGGAAGAGAACTGCTTCAAATATGCAGGTGTCCTTAGAAATAAGCAAACAAACAAAAAACCCGCAAAGCCAGCCATCTGGCTACCAATCCATCTTAAAATAATTTGTCTCACATATGCTGATAACCACTGAGATTGTCAGAAACTATGGTGGTCTTTGTCCTACAAAGCAAATTAAGCATGATAAGCTGGAGTTTCTGCAAATTGTTAAGGAGTTCAGAAAATTCGTCACTGATAAACACCATTTGGATTCATTAATTTTGTTCTCTTCCTTCTTCTGGACTTGCAGTGAGCTTGGACCTGCAACGAGCCTGGCACAAAGGTAATCATTACTGGGAGCAGAATGAATGTGAAGTGAGCAAGAAAGTCATACCACCAGCTTCCGAAACAGGCCTAAATGCTTGAATGCCACTTCACTCTTGTTGCAACTGAAGTGAAAGAACATAAGGAAAAACAAACAGCAAAATCTAGATTGCCGGAGGAGTTTGTTCAGCTGTGAGATTTCCTGTTGATGGAAATCACAACAGCTGTTCTTGCCTAGCTCCTGCTATTCGTCCTGGTAAGAGTCTGCTCCTGACCACGGGAACGGAACACAATAGTTCAATATTCAGCATGGTAGCGGAGCTGAGATTCATGATGTGGGGCTGTCCTTGCATCTGTTTTCTCAGAACTTGCCTATTTTTACAAAGCAATATGCAAACAGCATGCTTTTGGTATGCTACTGCTCAGAGCTGGTATGAATGGAAATTGGAATTGCAGGAGTGCCATGACGGAGAGAACTGGGTTTACTGTGACTCCTCTCCTTCCCTTCACAGCTGAGACTGAGAGAAGTGTGTAGTTCAGGCGATGTACAGAGCGACAGAGTCATTCTTTGCCATGCACCTTCTCCCTCACGTCAAGTCTAGGAGGAAGGGTGGTGAAATGGCAACTCCACAGTTCAGGATAAAAGTGCTCTGCTGGTGCAGGTGAGAGCTTCTTAACCCACATCTTCTTTAAACTAAGAAATCATAGTCGTCATAGTACAGAAAGAATGAGCCTGTTTTGATAAGTGGGATAAAGAACAGCAAGGAGTTCTAATCCCAGACCTGATCTCATAATAGAGCAGCCAAGAAATGTACCCAGAGAACAGTCACAGGGTTTGCTCTGAGGAGCCCCGAGCTGGGGCAGGCAGCCCTCCTGGTATGGAGTGTGACCAGCCCTCCCGGGGGGTGTGGAGGGGTCGAGTGTTCAGGGGAGTGGGGGTGTCCCTGCCACATATGGGGCTAAACGATTGATGTAAATTGATTACAGTAATGAAACAGAGCTCATTTAAACCTGCAGAGGACTTGGTGTCTTGCTCTCTTGAGACAGGACTCTCATTCTGCGGGGGTGTCTGTGGAAGAAGATTTTGTTCAACAGCCGGATTTAGGGGGGCATCCAGGTGCCCAAACATAAAGAAGGTTTTTGTGGTTACACCTAGAAAATGCTGACGGGGACATCAGCAAAAGTCTGAGGAGAGCAAAAGGTGAGAAGAGAAAGAAAAACAAATCCACATTAAAAATATAAGACAGTTTTAAAAAGAATGTTTAGAAGAAGCTGCACATCCACTTCTTGAAGTTCTCAAGTCAACACTGGATGCATTTGCCTTAGTCAAATGCAAGTTACTGAGCTAAGTAAATGGATTTAGTATTATGTTCTGTGCCACAGAAACTTAGGCTGGAAAATCTCTTTTGGACTGAAATCTACAGGACAAGAATTAAGTAGCAACATTATTGATCTAATAACTGTAAGCAAAGAATAATATTAACATGTTCCTGAACAACTGCCAACTGAAAGATAAATTCAGCATGTCTTACTTACTACTTGGACATTGCCCCTTTTTGTTTTTTATTATTTCTAATATTTTGCCTTCTGCTTATCATTACTGAAGGATCCAACAGCGCCATTATGAATCTGTGGCTTCCCAAAGACTGTTGGGTGAGTTCGATCCCAAGCTCAGTGAAGTCGATGGAAAGATTCTGCCTTTTTAAGAATGTCCTGTCCAATTTTCATTTTTAATTATCATTAAAAAAGCAACAGAAAAAATAGTAGAGCCAGAAATTATTTGTCAGTCCTCTGTGTCAGGGTTGAACCGTTAGATATGTTAGCGTGGGACATCATGTTCCTTGAATGATCTCAGTGAATGCAGTGGATAACAAAGGCAGGCATCGGTGCGTTTTTGGGATGTTCCGTATGCTGACTCACAGCTGGCTGCTGGCTGGAGACACCTCAGAAGGCGCCCAGTCTCGAACAGAAACCACGTCTGGTTCATGTGTTCAGATGCAGATAAAAAAGGGCTTTGCTTTCCCCACTGAATGCCTGCTGAACTGTTTGGTACTCATAGTCTGCTGCTTCTCCTCTCTGGCTTTTCCCCCTTGGGGGATATTTTGTGAAGGTTGGTTTGACTGGCAGCTGAGAAATGCCACGGTAGAGTGAGGAGCAAGTCAGCCCAACGTGGATGTATTCAGCAGCACCTTACTTTATTGAAAAAGCGGAGTCCTGAAAGTCTATGGCATGCTACCCGGATGGGATTTTTGGTGTATTGACATTTAGAGCTGTGCCTCTGGGGTTCTAGCTACTCCTTCATCCCAGAGGTACACCTTTTGAACAGTGGGATTCATCCCATGTAACTTCAGATACATAAACCAAAAATGTCTATGTGACAAGGAGAAATATTCCATCAACTGTGCAGGGAGAGGAAGGTGGCCGGCTGTGTACAGTGCAGGTTTCAATACTCCTTCTGATCGTCCTCCCCCTTCATGTAGCCAGCGTTAAGTTAGGAAGCGATGGGAGCCCAGCACTGTGCACTACGATCTTCGTGTCATTTTCGCAAGTACTCTGAGGCCACTGACAGAAATGCTGCCCGTGAGTTCTTTGCAAACCATCAACTTGGAGCTGAACTTCAGCAGGACTGTTCTGGCCAGGAGGTTCTCTTCTAAACACCCGCAGACACTTCAATGCTGTTTACCTCTGGTAAGATTGGGGTGATCTTAAAGCGCACCAAAGGCTTTCCTAGGTGCCGGTTGGGAATGTTAAAGTTGTGTGTTGAAGCTGGGCAGATCTGAGCAGGGATCAGAGGTGGGAGCATTTGCTGCAGCTTGATGGTCAGGGATTTACTCTAACCTCTGTGATAAGATATTTGAGAATTGGGCACCTTGTATTTCTCAGTTTTTTAACTTGTACAGTCGGAAGCAGCCTTTTTCTTTCAGTTAAGTGCTTTGACTTTTACAAGTGAGAAATGTTAAACAAATAGATTGAAACCACTGCAGTCATGGGAATATATCCTTTAACTTCAGGGAGATTTGGCTTATGGCCCGTATCATATTGTATTGTGCCGGCTCAATTAGGAAAAGAATAATGAATTAAAAGGTCATAGCTCTTTAAATTAAAATGTGGGTAAAAGGGCAAAATTTGTGTGAGGGGCTTCCTCCTCCACTGCCCTGGGCATTTGCCATTAACTATCAATGGGAACGCTCCATCCAACAAGTTCACTAATCTCCTTTTAATCTCATTGAGTCCTGAACATTTTCTGGAAAACATTTTTCAGAACTAATCTGCCCGGGCAGGGCGGGGAAAATGTTAAAACACACAAAAATCTGCGCAACAGGAAATAATGTTAGAAAGCTGTGAAAATCATTTATCCTTTTGAAGCGTAATGGTTTTTAATTTTCTCATGCCCTGATCTCCCTGGCAACAATTTAAAAGTGCATAAGCATTCATGAATCAAAGCCGTTCACGTCTGCATTTTTAATTATGTGTCATTGGATTGAAACTTTCCCTTTGATCTTTGCATTTAAAGGGATTTACAATTTAATGATTACAGTCCCCCTCCCCCCCGGGTCTGTGCTCGTTATTGAGCAATGTCACCACGGGGTCCCCGTTGGACGGGGGGACGACAGTTTGGTTTAGGATGCCAAAAGCATGTCTGAAACCTTCCTTACGCTCTGGCTCCCGGCATAGAGCTGCGTGCGGTGGGGCTTCCCAGCGGTGGTGACTCTAGGCCTTTTGCTCTAGGCAAGATGTTTAAAAACAAAGCGGGATAAAAGAGAGCAAAAATAACCTGGTTGCCCGCTAAGCAGTCCGGTGCTCAAGGCAACTGCCTCTCTCGCCCAGTGTAATGACTTGGGAGCCACACGGGCACCGCGACAAACGGTGCTTGCCGTGCGGGTACAGCTTCGGTGACGGTAAGGTGAAGGGAGCACTTCTCCTTGCCAGGAGAAACGAAGTGAATGGGAGCACCTCAATGCTGATGCGGGCTGTGTTGCCGTGCCCCTTGGAGCTCCGAGGAGGCGGCTTGCAGCAGGGCAGCCAGCAAGCCCGGTGGTCAGAGCGCAGGGTGCCCTGGGGCGACTCGGGCTGAGCGCTGGGGGACGCTTGGTGGGTCTGGAGGAAGTCTGGGGCTGGGGGCTTTGCTGCGGGACTTGGGGCTGCGGAGAATCATAGAATCGTAGGATATCCTGAGTTGGGAGGGACACATAAGGATCATTGAGTCCAACTCCTGAAACAAGGACTGAAATCCGTGAACAGCTCCTAGACGCTACGTCTGTGAATTAAACGCGTGGCTAAAAGGAGTGGATGGCACTGGTGAAGTTGCTCACCTTTGTTTTCTTGTGAGGCTCCGAAATGCCCCCTGCATCCCGTGCATGTGTGGCACATTACCCGTTCACCACAAAAGCAGCGTTAGAAGATGTCAACAGTTTCCCATTAGGTCTGCGTGTGCGTGTGACTTGGTGCGATGCGCTGCACATACCAGGTACTCTCTAATGAATTGTTCTTTCAAAGCTTTCTGCTAGATATTTAATTTTCTTGCTGAATAACAGTTTAAAGGTCATGTGGATCAGTGACACGTGCAAAATGAATGCGTGTTACTTTTGATGTGCCTGTGCAAAATTAAGGCCTTACACAGACTGCTTTATATGCACAATGTTATTGTATTTTCTTGTAAAAAAAATCAATAAAAAAGTATTAAACTAAAAATCCTGAGCAGAATATTTTATGTCTTATTAAGCTACTTACAAGTTGAGCTAGGATAGCAAGGGTCCTATTAATCAATGCTTTAAGTTGACTCCATGGTGAGTTGATGAGTTGAAAAATTTGTTAAGATCCCTTTTTTGCCTCTCTTTAGAGGGTCTTAATGTGGTAGATTTTGTGAAGTGAGCATACGTTTGTGCCATTAGCAATGAGTTAACATTGCATGATTTCACATTAGAAACATCATTTATTGAGCTTATACTTAAAAAAAAAAAAAGCTGCCGTTTTCACTAAAATGTGTTCTGATGATCCAATTTTACAATCATTTTCTCCGATGAAAAAATTCATGGTTACACTATTGACAGCTGCTGCTAAATTGCTCCAGATGGGATTACACTGGAGGTAGACCACTCATCCACAGAAAGGCTAGGGGAAAACATCCAAACAGTTTTAGCCATGATACTCAGGAAATAGTTGTGCTTTTTAGAACACAAGCACCATTTATATTTTACACAAACGCTGTAGATCAAGGATAAATATGAATAAGGCTTTGGGAACCAGTAGTGATATAAGGAGGTGGGATAGGAGGAGGCAGAGAACTTGTAGAAAAGGAGAATGCTCAGGGGCAGAGTCCTGCCTGTGGTGTTTTGTTCTGTGTCGTTTTGGGTTTTGTCTGGAGATGTGTGGAAGGTATGGGAGAGTAGTAGGAGCAGCAGTTGGTTTTCGAAGCAGCAGCAATCTATAGAATGTTTCTGCTCATAAGATAATTAGTGCCACGGTGTAATTAGAGGGGAAAAACGAAAGGAAGATAGGTTTTGCTGAGAGCTTCAGTTTAATTTACAAGGAAGTCTAGATAACCAGCTAAATATAATATACTCCTCTTAAAACATTACAAATTGGTATTAGACTTTAGAGAACACACATCACTGGTTTGTAGGGGTAGGAACAATGGCTTGGAGAAATACGCCCATACCTTTTAAAGTCTTCTTTAGACTGAACTTCCTTTCTTTGAAACATGTGCCATTTAAATACTTGGAGATTCTCCTAGCGAACTTCAGCTTACTTCTGGGTCGTGGGCAGGCTGCTGAAAGCTTTGGCCAGGTGGTGCCTGGGGAAGGTTTGCCCCTTGCAGTCCCGTCCCCGCTCTGAACCCAGCCACCAGTGCCGCGGCTGGCGTGGGGCTGTGATTCTGCAGCGCCGTGGCAGCTTGGAAATTCTCAGACCTAAGCTTAGCATCTTCTAGCTTCAGGCCTTAATGTCATACGGGACATAAAGAGAACTGGGGTGGTGTGAGTCCAGTATCTGCAGGGATCCAGAAAAGGTGGATCTTGTTTTGAGGCTGGGAAAAGTGCTTTGGACACGGCTGATTTGCTCATTCCTTGCACTCATCTGTAGTCCTTCATTCCAGCTGTCTTCTGTGGCCCATAGGAAGTGCATTGGTTGGAAAATCTCACTCGATTTCATACTAAAAGCAAGACTGTCTATGTTAGTGGTGTCAGTAGATGGATTAAGAAAGCAATGGACTTGGTGCCCTGATTTTCCTCTTGCCTGCAGAAGTAGTTCTTGGTGCAGCTGATACAACGTGCCATCACTGCTGTTCTGCATGTTGTGGAGTACTTGCTGGGCTGGCAAGCCAGCAGCCTTCCCCAGGCAATAGCCGCTTTCTCAGCCCTGAGTTCACATGCAAGCATTAACAAGCCAACAACAATTATACCAGGCAAAAGCGTAGCTGAGAAAAGCATCAGGAACTCTGGCATCCTCAAAACCAGCATGACTGCGCTTGAAAACCCAACTGTACTGAAGCTTCCACAAGCTGTTGCCAGATTGTTAGTAAATAAGTTTCTAACATTGTCTGCTCCAAGTTGCTTTGACCTTTGCTATCATAGAATGAAATCTCCTTTTCCAGGCTGAAGATGTGAAGTATATCACGAGAAACCTCAAAAGTGACGGACTTGGAACATCCAACAACACACCTCGAGCTTGGAGCATCCCATGAGCGTGGCTGTGCTGAACCCCTGCCTGCTAGGATTCCTCCAAAAGCCCCTCCCAGGGACTCCAGGTAAGTTGTGATCAAATGGTGTGGTTATTAGCAGCTCTGTAATACTTTTGTCTCCAAAGTGCCCCTTCTGAGCTTCCCTGTTTAATGCCTTCTCTTTGTTACTATATTTTTGCCGTAATGTTTTGAACCATAAGGGTCATTCAGTATCTCATTTTTCACACGGCTCCTATTAGAAAGTTCTCTGTTCTTGATAGGAATATGAAGAATGATTAAAACTGGCTAAAAACAAGTCAGTTCCAATAAAAAATAACAATGAAGCAATGCACATATTAAAATCAGTCATATAAATTATTCAGCAAATGATCTTAAATAATAAACACATTTGGGGAAAATATGAAATTGATGTAGTCTTTCCAAAAAGGAAAAACACGACACTAATTGAAAAAAATTGCTCAGCTCAGGGTTGCATTTGTTTCTCTTAACGGTTGTTGTGGCTGGAATGGCAGCACATCAGAGCATAAGCCATAAGCCATGAGCGAGGATCCCAGGGTCCTCTGCTACACAAACAAAATGACAGAGCCCACTGGTGCCCCGCTGCCAGTAGAGGACTGCCAACAGAAAGTGGGATTCGGATGCAGTGGGGGATCCGCTATACACCACCACAGACATGGCACGTGGTGGGAGGGTGAGTGTAGCTTTCAGCTGGGGGGAAGGAAGAGCAACCTCCCCCTCTCCCTGAGTGCAGTATGTCTGTTTGTGATCATGTTTTCTTCTTTGCCTGGGTTTGAGGGATTAAGAACAATTATTCAGACTCTTGAGTGCCAGCAAGCTAGTTGGGAGGAATAGCTTGGGTTGCCTGACGTACGGCAACCCCAGACATGTCCCCTGCACAAATAAACCCTACAAAATGTGCAATGAATTCAGTGCTACACAATGCCACTCAGCATGTACCGGTTTGTGAAGTCCTGATCACAAATTCCCCTTCCTTTTCCTTGTAGCCCCGTGGCAAGAAGAAAGGCAGTGGGCTCAGCTGCTGGTGGCATTCGGCCTTGGTCCTACAGTGGGTTTGGCAGGGGGGCATTACACTGTGCTCACAGCAGCGTGTGTGCAGCCTTCTTACCCTCCAAATTTCTGAACAACTCAGTAGAGACCTGAGACCTCCGTGGAGAGTGTTCAGGTCTCGTCTTACCTAAGGTTTCCAGCAGTAGAAGTCAAACATCTCACTCCAGCCTTGGGTGATGACTTAGATTGATGAAAGAAAATTAAAACTTTCAACTCCCTGCCCTAGAGGGAGAATATAATGATCCAGACCAATCCCACTTACCACTTCAAAATTATTGTTATCTTTTTAAAGAAAGTCAATGATTTATGAGATGTTTAGTGGGCAAAAACCTCTGCAAACACTGGGCTGGCTAGGTTATAAATGATCTGTACACAACCTGGGATTTTTCTGGCAATTCATATGCTGTCTATCCGTGACTAGTGCTTCTTTCTCCAAGTTGCAGGGCATACAGAAATAAAAATGATTTGTTGTGCTTGGGTATAACTTAGGCAGTGGTAATTACTGCATGGTAAGGTACTCCACTTAATCAATGGGCTGATGCACAATTCATTTGAGATTTTCTCATTTGCTCCAATATAAAGGAGAGAAAACAGAAACAGAGGTAACAAAACTGGCCACGAGGAAAAACATTCAAATTCATTACTGCAAACTCTCTGCACTACAAGCTGTACAAATGCAGAAATACAGAAAATACAGAGGGGGAAAAAAAAAGTAAGAAGACAAAGAATAAATAAATGTGACAGTCCCTGGCCTGGAAATCCTTTAGTACAGACAGAAAAACAAGGACCATGAGGGAGACAGAGAGAGACGAGGAGTTCAAAGAAACAATGCGACATTAAAGTCAGTGTAGTAGGCTTACTGACTTACAAGCCTTATTGAGAGACAAACTGATTCACTGTAGAACAAGCAAGAAGACAACACAATTTGCAAAGCTAAAGCACTTTCCGGGGAAAGTGGAAGGTGGGATAGTGCTTAACTGTAAGTGTGACTTGGTGGGTTTTCCTTTGTGCTTTGAGAGGCTGTATGGGTAGTCAGGATTGTGCCATGGCCTCAAGTTTTTTAGCTGCATCATGTGGAAAAGGCTTTCCCGTAGGGATGGTGAGCCGAATTTGACAGAGGCAGAGGGAGGCACTTGGGGAAGCGAGGCAATTTGGCCAGACTGCGTTCATCATTGCTACTCCACTTGTCTGGGTTTGGCAGCGTTTGCCCTTCGCTCATTCTTTCAGACTGCGTGTTCCCAACTGCTGCTGTCAGCATCCGTCAGTTCATGACCTTGGCTCCAAGCCAGAGGTGCTCAGTCTGTGCCTGTTGAGTTACCAGGTTCTTGGTATCGTTCCTGACCTATGTAAGTGTTCTCTCGTAAGGTTATAAGCAGCCTTGCTTGTAGGAACAGGTGGAGGTAGATTTCATATTCCACATATGTGGGAACGAACACAAGTCACGAAGCATATGCGTTGCTTTTGGAAATACAGGGAAGGGAGGCACAGAAGGCTGCTGTATTTTTGGCTCTTCAGAAAATCAGACTGCTGGTTAGCAAATCTGGATCTTCAAAACAAGAAGTCCTTGGGGGAACCGTGGCTGTGCAGGAGTTTGATCAGCCCCCAGTACAACAACTCAAAGCTTTTTTGTGACATGAGTGAAAGCAGTGAGCCCTGCTCATCTTCAAGTGGGTCAATACAGTATGTTTTTGCAAAATGCTATATGCTTTGTAAATGGAGGACTCGTTAGTTTAGTCACGTAGGAGCTGTATAAAATAAAGGTGTATATTACATATCCTAACCTTGTAATGCTGATGGACAAGATTCTGCAAATGCTAAATTAATTTGTTTTCTTTTGTGGTTATCCAAGTGAAATTCAACACAATTGTAGCTGGAAGTTGTGAAGACTCAGGCTATATCCCAATAGTCATGTAGGAGTACTGTCAAAAGCTATAAAATAGACTATGTTGGTAGAAAGATATGCACTTTATTAGGTTGATACTACTGGAAAAAAAAAAAATCAGGCTCCAAGATGGGCATTTCTAGCAACAGTTTGGTTGGTGTGTCATACTGACAGGGCTTGAGTGCCGAGTGAGTTTATGCAGAAGGCGGGGAAGCAGAGTCCCCTCCTTTTCTCTCTCACTGTGGAATATCTCTCAGTGTGGAAGTAGCCAAAATGAAATGCTGTCAGGCCAGGACTTTGCTTTTGGGGGATCATCAGATGAAGTGTATTGGAGTGCAGGCTGTGCCCTATCTGGCAACTTGTGTGTGCTCAGTGTGCAGCCGTGTTGCGTAGAAAATAACACGCTCTGCATCATTGTTGTAGGAAAGGTCAAACTCGAGCTGACAGGACTTTTCTGGGAGTTTGCCTCTCTGTGCAAAACCCGTGATGGCATTATGGCTCATCACAGGGGTACTCAAGCTACAGAAATGTGATTGTCTCCATGTCTGGGCATATAACTCCACACACAGATGCGTGCTCAGTGCACCAACTGTGAAAATGAGAGATCCCTCTGAGGCTTTCAGGGACACGGGTACAACTTCCCAGCAATGTGCCGTGAACCAGGGAAGTTCAGCTCGCAGCACATGCAGGGGAAATTGTGTGGAAATTTAGGAATTCTGCCCTTTGTTTTTCCTTTGAAAATGTCTCCCTTTGGGACCTCGCCACATGTTGCAGGTATCTAACCATAGGTACTCGGAGTTATTAACCTGCATGCCATAAGCACTAAACAACAGCTGTATAGCACAGCACAACATAAATACAACTGGGCTTGTAAAAACATCTGGGTTTTAGGTCATAAGACTGTATGCTTTCTTTTTCCTGACTGCCCCGTTTTTGAGGTGTGTTCGCAAGGAGACAAGACCAGCACCTCATCAGTGATTCACTCCCTAACGAAATGGAAACTGGCATCAAGAAAGGAGAAAAAAATACTAGGGGAAAAAAAAAGGCAAGATGAATGCCTTTCTTTCTGAAAAGCATGCGGTGAAACAATGGGACTAAATGAGATACATTCCTGACAAAGATCTTTTCTGTTCTTTAAAGGCTTTTATTGTACCTAGAGTTATGTTTTATCTTAAAAAAGTGGTGTTCTTTATTTTATGTGAGCTTTCTCCCCCTCACCCTCTTTTCTACTTGCTGAGATTTAAGTAAGCTCTTGTAGTGCTGTATCTCTGATCAGGCTTAAAGATTTGGAAAGCCCTGAGTTTGCCAGGATAAAAAAGGCCTTAGTATCTAGACACTGATAGATCTGATTCATCACCTCGGGAGGACATTACCACACAGCCTGTGCCACAGATTGTCTTGATAACAAGCTCTGGATTTTTCTTGGCATGCACCTTCATTTAAAGGTCAAAGCTCTTCCGAAGAAAGAGGAATTGCTGAGTGAGAAAAAAAAAAAAAAAGTGCTCACATTATCTTGACAAAGCCACACTTGACTGAGGCCAGGGGATTTCAAGGGAGATCGGTGGGCCTGATTCTAGCTGAATGAGAGGTGCTTTTGAGCTGCCCTGAGCACCGCAGGGGAAGCAGAGCAAGAGCACCGCACAGCAGGGCAGTCCGTGTCCTGGGCTGGGCCGGGCGTCCAGCTGGAGCAGGAGGACTCCTCTCCTGTTCCTTCCCCACCTGGGGACAAATGGCAGAACAGGGACATGTCTTGCTGTCCCTGCAAGACCCTGGCCTTATGCACAGCGAGAGGAAGACACCCCAGTTCAGGGGATCCCCAGACGAGCTCTGGTTTTATTTAGCGAAAATGAATGTCTCCAGCTTTTGACCAAAGGATTTTACTCTCTTATTTCTGGTTTTCGTTTTCTTTCCTACATAGCTAGGCAATAACCCACTGCATAAGATGTGCTAGACTTCATCTGCTCTTAATCAGGATACCTCCCTGGGTAGCAATTAAGCAGTGATGGCTGCCACTTAATGGGGATGGTAATTTTCACTTAATTGGGGTGTTTTCTAGTTCCTTAAAGTTGTGTGGGTCTCTGTGCATTGTCTGTCTCGGGCTTTAAATGGCTCTTTAGCACTGAGACACAAGCAGTGCTTCCCCATCACCTTGTCCTGCCTGCTCACTTGACCTTGCTGTAACAATCAATATTGACTGTTCTGCATATTCCAGTGGTCGACCCATAATGTAGCCATGCCTTGCTCTCATTAGGAGTTTCTCGGCCCCAGCACACAGCCGCCCACATTTTGGCATTAAATTCACTAAGAACAGCAAATCAAAGACTCTTACAAATTCATGCCACTGATGGCTCTGTGCAACAGAATCAAATTTTAGCATTTAGCAGCACCAGTAAAGGCCAGCAAGAGGACCCCAGCCCCGGGAGAATGGGATTTAGAGTAGATCTTATTCTTTTCTCCAGGCTGCCCTGTAATGTGCTCTTTGACACCAGCCTAATCTTTTTATCACTCTGCACTGAAATTTCATGATCTAGAAAATGATTCCACTGTGAAGCGAGCTGTGTGTGAATAACTGATTTGTTTTTGATTGTGAGAGTAGATCAGAAGGGAGTCAGGTTCACCATTTGACAGAGAATCAAAAAGCTAAAAAGCAGTTTGCCCTGTCGTAACACATTTTTAAAAAGTCTTCTATACATTGATTTAAAAATAAATAAAACTGAGGAGTAATACATGGTTTGAAGCTAAAAAAAATAAAGGAAAAAAACCCAAAATGTCATATGTTGACATTTTTAGAATTTTAAATTTGGATTACTGACAATATTCAAAACCCACTGCTTTCCTCAGCATTGCCTGCTAGCCCGCCTCGTTTAATTCTGAAGAGAAGAAAACTACCAGCAAATGGAAAACAATGTTCTTTTCCCAGGTGTTGATTAAATGAAAAGCCTAGAAGGCGCTCCCACAATGGACAAATGAGCAAGTACATTTCTTCAGTTGACATAATACCTGTACAGGAAACGGTTGTATGTTCTCTGTGTTGGACAACACACAACATAGATTTTTAAGCGCTACAGAGCCTGCTGGAGATAATAGTTTTCGTAAGTAGATTCCATCAAGGCTCCCAGATATTTTCCATTTTAATCCTATCTGTAAAACATTGACTTTTCTAATCAATTGTGAAAGTAAATCCTCTGGATTTGCCAGATTATGTGTGAAATGCAATAGGGAGTACTTAAATATATCAGTAAATAAACAAACACATAAATCAAAAACTAGAGAGAGAGAGAGAAAGCAGCACTCAGTATCCTGGCTCCGATCCATGTTTATTATTTAACTTTAAAATGACAAATCAATGGCAAAATGGAATTAAGTAGCTGTGTAAGCACAGAAGTAATTTTCCCAGTGTATGAGATGCTCATGTTTTACATTACCCAGAACACAGGGCGCTTACTGAGCAAAGGCAGCACCTCGGCGAGAGCTGGAAGTGGAGCCGAGGCTGAAGGGAGCGCGGATGCCATCTGAGAAGTGGGACCCTGGGGACAAGTTTCTGATGGTAACAGCACGGACAGTAACGGGAAAGTGATGCATTCAGGTTCTTCAGAGAAGAAAATGAAACTTGCTTTATGATTTGAAGGTTGAGCTGAGCAAGAAGAGGGAAGACCTTGTCTAGAGGTCAAGGCTAACACAGTCACAACTAGTAGGATGTTCAAGCATGACTGATCTGCTAGTGGATACAGTTGTAACCCTAGGACTGACCTTGATTAGCTAATGTATGTGTTAGAAGGCATTAGTGTTTTGTCTTGTAGTGGGAATTGTGTGAAAGTGAGGCTGCTCAAGCGGAGAGCTGGAACACAGGCAGCATCTCAATCTGTTCAGATGTTGTGCAGTTCTCTGCCCCTTTCAGAACATGCCTGTTTCAGCCATCACAGATTGACTGGGGAGGAATTCCCGACCATGTTGTGGTATAGCTGTATTTTACACTTCATTTAAAATCCGTTTTTTCAAGAAGATCAGTGAAACGTCATCTGTGTGTATATTCAGGGGAAGTGGTATTAGGACCAAAGCAAGGAATTATTTAAGCAAGAAAATAAACTTGTTCTGTGATCGAGAAGGAGTTCCTGAGGGTAGAAGATAACAGAGATTAAGTAAATCACTAGTTAATAGTAAATCACTAGTTGCTACTCCAAAACAATATTCTGTGACTAAAAGCTCAGCACACTATATGGAGAACTGAGAATATGTGGAAATCAAAGGCAAACGCTTACCAAATGTGCCAACCTCAAGCTGTACGGCTTACCACAGTGCTGTTTTCCATGGGGTAAAGTCTAATTCAGCTTGAGTCGCAGTAGGGAAAATCTCAGTGTTTGTGAGCATTTCCTATGAAACAGTCCCAAGCAGTCACCAGATGCTATTCATAATGTTCAGTTTGCACATCTGTCCCAGTTGGGCTGCCTGGAGCCCAGCTCAGATTTGTTTAAGCTCAGCCTCAGCTTGGGAAGGTCTGGGGGTTGTTAAGATATAACACATTCCAAGTCTCACTGGACCTGCCTGTACCAGAAAACTGAATCAAATTTCAGACACTGAAGTATACCCAGATGAAAACACAAATGTCAGGGGTGTTTTTACTTGTCTGCCCCTTTGCCAGGCCAAGCCCAAATGGTCCCCTACCTGCATGTCAAAGGTGTCAAAAGTTTGCAGGATGGGAAAAATGCAATTGAAAAAAAAATCTGTGGAAGCCACTGAAAGTGACAAGTCAGGAAATCCAGATTTCATCCCAAACAAGGGAATTTCTTGTGTCTGTCTTGCAAGAAATAGTGTTTTGAATAACCCCTGAACATGTCCCTGGAGATCAGGATGTCAAGAGGGCTGAGGGAGCGTTGCTTCTACTCACCAGGTCCTCTGAGCACCCCTGGCCACTGTGCTTCAACTACCCCGTCGTTCTCCCACACAGTGTAAAAGTCAAACTACCTGGGACCCAAATTTTGCCCTCCCCAGATCCTGCAGCCAGTAAGTCCTGCTTGTGCCAGCTCCTGTGTGAACTGCTGTGAAGGGGTGAGCGTGCCAAGGCAGGAAGGTGGTGCGGTTCACAGCAGCCAAGGGCACAGGCGGCACACCTCTGACTGACGTGGAAAGGAAAGGAGAACAATGAAGTGTGTCCCTAAATCAGTGAAGAAATCTCAAAACCAAAAACATCCTACATCATGGGTTTTATGGCTGTTACAGAGCTCTGCTGACTTATTATTGGCATAGGCGCCAGAGGATGGTTTTATATAAGGAGAAAAGAAAGCTGGGGAGTAATTGAGGGTTGGCTACTAAATCAACATAGAGAGGCTTTCAAATGCTAGGGCCAGCAGACCGCAGGAGCAGTAACTGCTTTCTTCTGTGGTGTTGTGCGAGTGCTAGTGTTTTATACCTTAGCAGTAGTACCAGGAGGCTTCAAGAACCTGCTTGGGCTGTATCAGGTATGAGTTTTGGGGTCTTTTGCTTCACCTCGTAGGCTTTCTTGTTTGATTGCTCTGAAGTTGCATTTTCAACTTCTGCTCTACAGTGCGGGCGACTAGAAACTGTTGTACTTCTTCGCTCACAGGACCAAATAGCTGAAGCTGCAGAGGAAACAGGAAATATCAAAGACCTTCAGTGAAGTCATGAGAGCTTGGCAATGCTGACCTTCTTTCCTCTATGATTTTATTTCAATTTTTATTTCAAATCTTTACTTTCTGTCTTCAGCAGTCACTTTGGTTGTTGAGGCTCTTGGGGACGTAGTTCAGGAGGTTCTGACCCAGGTTCAAGAAAGCTGTGTTTTACTGAGGGTATCGCTTGGATGCAGAAGTAGTGGTGATGGTGTTATAGATGCAGCTATTTAAAGATTTAAGAGATGCAAGGTTTGCAGGAAGATACAGTGTCTTTTATTAGCTGGTCTGATGTGGTTGCAAAAGCAGCTTTAAGCACACAGCCTTTTGTCAAACCACTTCTTTCAGCCCAAAGACCGGGTAAGAAGCGTGGGTGGCTCTGTCCCCGCCTGCTCTGGGACCTGGGTTGAGTTGCTTCCCTCTCTTCTGGGACTCAGTTTCCCACTTCTAACCCATAACACAGCTGAACGTGTTCAGAGCGCTGTGCAGGAGCGGTGCTTGGAGAATCTAAGGAGTATCACTTTGACAGGTCCTTGGCACAAGACCTGAGATATATTTTCTGTACTTCACGCACTCCTGCCTGGTGGGACGCTTAGGAGGTTCAGAGGATCAGCAGTGTGATCTGGGCCATGCTTTTCTAATTATTTGCTCATGTTTTGATATGTTCCTGTTGTAACGGGTTTCTGAGGGAGGAGCTGAACACCAGAAAGGATTGCACCTTCCCTCTGGGCTCTGCTTGCCTAATCTCAGCGTGCACAGAGTTGTCCGATGGCCGTGGTTGTACGCGGAGGTGAACGTGCTGCTGCCCAGCACGGGGGTGAACTCCTAGCACACTGCAGTCCTTCGTGCACAATGGCTGTGCCGAACGTCTGGCTGCCCTGTTCATTAATCATCTCTGCTGAAAAGCCCTTTTAATTACATTATGTTCAGAATCCATAAAATATAATTAAAATATGTAAATCTATTATATTATTTAATGAGTACACTGAGACCTGAAAGTTTAAATTAGATGTAAAACTGATACAGACCTATTGCTATTGATTACTTATATTAATAAATCATTGCAGCCTTGGACAGAGATTTTTTTCTCCAATCAGGTGGCAATAGCTTTTTTTTTAAATTTGATCCATCAATTGTTACATCTCTGCAGTCTTTTAAAACTACTGTGGAGTAGTAACGAACAATTGTGTAACTTTTCTGTAACTAGTATTCATTCTCTAGACTGATTTCTTCAAGTTCTATTCCCTTCTTTTGCTCTTTCTTTGCAGCCATGGCAAACTGCTTGCAGGACAGTTGAGGTAGCACAAATAAACCCCACTCCTTCCTCCAACATGTGAGTGACAGCCATTGCATCAGACACATATTTTAGGATTAGCACCTCTTTCTGGGGGCATGGGATGCCAGTTTGGTGGGGCTAGGGCATTGAAACCTGGTAACGTAGAAATTTTGAAAGTTAGCTGAGATTTGAATCTTTTACACTGGGGGAGGAAGATATAGAAATATGGGTTGGTGGCCCTGCACTGGGAAACAAAGATGTCTTTACTACATGGATATAGCTTGCCGGGTCTTTTGAAACAGCCATCATGGTGTAGAGCCATGCAAGAATTAATTTTTTTTGGATGTTGTCTTATTACTGGCTGCTTTTCTTCTGTTTAAATGCATTTTGCATCAAACGTACGTTGTGTTTGTTTCGTGTTGAGGGCTTTTCTAGCAGAGTCTGTAAAACTGAGGGTGCTTCTTTCCTACGGAGGCTGCTCACCGGGCCCTGCCCCAGCAGAGGGGAGGAATGACCTTGGACATCCCCCTGCCTGCCCAGCCACAGACCCCACATTTCCATGGAGCTGCTGACAGGAAAATCCAAAGGATATTGCACAACAGATTATAAGGATTTGAAACCAGAGCAAATGTCAGGCTGCTTGACAGCAAAATATAGCCCTTTAGCACAGCCACCTGTATTACCTTCCATTTTCTTGATTCGGTGAGATCACAGGCTTCAACCTCATTTAATACCCTTTCCCTGCATTTCCTTCCTGTAGGGCAGACATACATCTCCTCTCTCTTCACTGTGCTGCACGGCTCACCAGCCGCATGCCAAAACTTCCAAGGGAAATATTCAGGAGATGAGAACTCATCAGCAGCAAAGCACCAATTTCATGTCAGGCAGTATGTCAGTAATATGAGATAAAACAGCCCTTTAACCTGTTTAAAACCCTGATGCCTACTAGGCATTCAGAGCAGCACTTCAGGCATGTTTTGTATTTTCGGACACCAAGGTCATATTCTTAAAGATAGGAATTTAAATGGCATACAAAAATATGCAGGCAGGGGTGCAAAGAGGTAATTGTGCGTATGATATATGCAGTTGCAAACACCCACTGGGTAATTGTGTGCTCACAAGCATTCAGCTGCACCTGCAGGTTCCTGCTTTCCTTTCGGAATGACTTGTCTGTGCCCAGGCGTGCACGTTTGGCACGTTTCATCTCCGCACTTGAAGCTGTGGCCCTAAGCACCATGTTGCTGTTTAGCACAGATTTAAGCTTCTGATTTCAAAGCTGCTCTAATTAGTAACTTGCAGTTAGTGTACTCTACCAATTCTTAGCCCACTGGGATATTACCAGACTTTATTGTTTCTTTCTGTCTTTGTGGAACTTCTGTAAATCTTTTCTTTGATAGCAGCTAGGGTTTCAAAGCTGCCCACGTTGGAGCCAGAGGAGACTAATAATGATCTAATTAATGAAAGATGTTTTTCTCTGCATTGCTGTATTTTATCTCTTCCCCAAAGACTTGTTGGTGCAACCAAACCCCAGGCACCAGCCAGATCCTTTTTTTTTCCTCACGTATTAGAGAAATACACAGATATATCTGTATATATCCCATGTTGTTCTCACTTGAGTGTGTAAATCTTGAAAAATCTTCCCAAGTGTAACTTGGATTTAGGAAGTAGCTTTGTTATTCCCAGCAGGTTTTTCTTCCAGCTAAGATTTGTTTCTCTAGCTCAAACCACAAAGCCACTTTAACTCTCCCTAAAAGACTTCAGTCTGTGTAAGCTGCAGTGTAGGACATACTTATTATCCCCCAGTGGGTATTCATTGCCCCTCTCCTCCTGCTTTTTCAATTTCACTTTCTTTTTATTAATTAATGAGCTCCCTTAATTATTTATAGAAGCCTTAAAATGCATCAAGGTTGGATTCCACAGCCTCTTCCTTGTCAGGTTGCGCTGTTTTGCCACAGGAAGGACACAAATTCCTGCCCAAAGGCACAGAGAGTGTTAGCAGCTTTAATTGGGTGTGCAGTACCACGTCGTTATGCGCTGGGTGCAAAGCAAGTGAGATCCTGCTGGGCACTGAAGATCGGTGAGTCTGGCTGTACAGCTCCTCAGGGCCAAATAGCAGTGGGCAGGGCCCTGACCATCCTGTTGCTTTAGGCAGGTGCATGCAGGAAAAGCTGAGTATTCCAGGTCTGCGTTACAGATCTGTTCCCTCATCTGCCCAGCCAGGCTGCGTCACGCTGAATGAACTGGCTGCAGGAGAGGCAGTACAGGAGCAGCATTTTTCTGCCCTTTTTACTCCTACCTGTTCCCTTTCTAGGTTTCTCACTTCTTCATCACAGGGTCAACATTGGGAATTGTTTATTAACTCCTCCTTTGGCAGAGCTGTTTTCACACATACCTTGGAACCCAACCCTTCTGTCTAGCTTTACTGTCGCCGAAGCTTTCCCTTTCCAGTCCTGGCTCAGAGCTACCGAATCAGTCCCCACAGATACCTGCAGTGACACATCTGATCCCATCCAGATGTGGAGATGCTGGGGAGCGTGGGAGGAGGCACAGGGAGCACGAAGGAAGCCAAAGAGAAGAGATCACTTCAGTGGCAGAAGTTCAAGCTGGCAGGCAAGTTGTGTCACTTCATGGTGCTTTATGACCTTGAGACACTGCCTCAATAAATCATGCCAAGTAATTAAAAACATAGTTTAGAACTCAACTGGCATGTCAGAGCACTGGATGTACACTGGTGATGCCTTTCTGTTTTCCTTCCCTGTCCCCCCGTGATGCTGGGCTCCAGTGGAGTTAAACCACCTACTGACTGCAAAAGCTCCAGCAATTAATGGCTTGCTGCCAGCCACTTAAATAGAAAGAAGCTGATCTAGCCCAGTGAGCTATCTGCAGGTGCCCTGGAGCCTCCTGCTGTACATTGAATGGCCTCCTCTGACACTGCAAGCAAAACCACAAGTTCTCCTGCAGCATAAATATTTCCCTGCTGGTTTAAATAGAAAGCAGATGTGTCTCATTTACTTGTGACCCAGAATACCGAGACCAGTAGCAAGGAAAGAAGATGATGGCAAGGTATGGGGCGCTTTAGAAAAAATAAAGACAATGGTAGAACTCAGAAGTGTCCAGGTCAGGGACTTCCTTTACGTGTTTGATAGATTTTTAGAAAATAGATTTTCTTCGGTGGTAACAGACAAAAAATTGCCAGTTTCCATAGATCACCTGGCCCCATCCTCTGGGCCAGCACAGGGTGCAGTACAGCCGAGTTGCCCTGTCAATGTGTGGAGCCCCAGCTGCCGTGGCGGTCTTTCTGTCAGTGTTAAGGTAGTGAGATCAGGGTGTGAAAATCAGGAAAGAGGACTCGCTGCTGCCAGGAGAGGCATTCTTAGTAAGAAGGGTGGAAGGAAGAGGAGGAAGAAAGCTGTTTCATTTGACACTGAGGTGCAGACGGATTAGGGTGGCTTAGTCTGGGACAGAGCTGGACCGTGCCTGTGCTTCTGGTGAGTTCAGTCCGCAGCATCCTTTTAGCACAAAAGACAAAATGAACCCAGAAACTGAATAATCCAGGTGTTAGATCTCTGACCCGGACTCGAGGTGTTTGGGAAGTGAGCAGCAGGTTCACAGCACTCTGCCTGCTTCCTGGGGAAAGCTGACCCAGGGCTGTCACTGGCAGACACCAGATCTGTGGGAAGGACCAGAACAGCGCTTAGCAGTGCCTTGGTGTCAGGACGTGGCCTTCTGTGTCGCGTGAGAGAGGCAGTGAAATAAGAGGCTAAGCTGTGCTCCTCAGTGGGGCACGTTCTGATGGATGAAGGTGCTTCCTGTATTTCTCTTGTGCTTGTTTGGAAGGGAAAGAGTACAGAACATGGTATCTCCATCTCTCACCGTTCAGTTACTTGGCAGAAGGTCTCACTGGTTTCCTTTCACAAAAGAACCAAGTCAGGGAGGATATTCTCACCTTTCTTTAAGCTGTGCTGGAGCCTCTTGCCACCAGCTGTTTCTGTATTGTTACCCACCCCTGCCATTTTGGGGGCTGCAGCAAAGCTTATTTCTGCTGGTTGCCACCCTGCTGGCAGTTAATCGCCTGAGCACAAAAACAGTCACGCAACAAAAAACCCAAAGAGCTAATTAATTTTTAATTTGTGTCATTTAAAAATCCATTGCATCTTCTTGCAGCTGAGTTCTAAAGTGTGTCATTTCCTCAGACAGGGGGGCAGCCTTTCCAGTTTTGGGTGGAAGACAGAGCTCTCTTATCAAACCAGCGCCATGCTGGGTAGAACCTAGTGCAGCCCATCTGGATCAGATTAAGTTTGTCTTCATTCTTTTTTTTTTTTTTGGCAAGAGCTTTGGTACTTCATTTATTAAAACATAAACTTGACTCCATGCTGTAATTGCCCAGCTTGACAATAATAAATCTTATAAGCAGGTTTTGCTGTTTGTGTGCTTGAAGTAATAATTTACGTTCATTCACACAAACCTTTAGAGCCATAGTTTGTTTTTACAGCTACGTATGTGGACATCAGAGCAACAAACTGAGGAAGTGGCGTGTTCCCCTCTGGTGCCTGTTCCAGTGGGAGAAAGCAGCCTGTGCCACCCGGCCGTGAAGGTGCTGTGTGCTGGAGTCAGCTGGAGGCAGGAGGTGTTACGTGACTCCCCAAGGGAAGGCTGCGGTACGGTTTTCTTTGTGCCATAAATGTCATGAGTATTTAGAGTTTGAGCTGATACTTCTCATATCTGGTTGATGATCAATGAGCTGTTAGTCTGGAAAGTTAGAGCACGATCTATGCAGATTATGTTGCAAGTAAGTCATTGTCTGCACAGTTTGAAGCAAAATGTGACCCTTATTTTGGATGGGAGTTAGGCGAGTAACGTGTACCAGAATATTAATATAACTTACTTCTCCAGCTTCATGCAAATATGACAATTAGGCTGTGGCTATATTACTTTTTTTGGCTGTCTGAGTGTAGTTGTCTGCACTGCACAGCCTGAGGTGTTATGTCAATAATTCCTGTAGTACTGGGCTCGAATTCAGGGCTGTTCCCAGTGCGGGGCCCAGGTTCCCTGCCAGCTGATACAGCTTGCCTGGCTCTGGGGATACGTAGGCAGCAGCGAGCCTGGAGCTACCGTGCTCGTAGAGACACCCTGATAGTGCCTGGCTGGGACACGCACAGAATAAACACAGGAATAAATAGCTCTCAGTGAGGACTGGCTGCTTAGCCTAGCTTGGGGAAAGAAAATAAATGCCTTTACTGTGCCACTAGGAACAAGAAAAAATTGCTCCAGGGGGACAGAGCTACCTTCTATGATTCTACCTTCTATGATTCTACCTTCTATGATTCTACCTTCTACCTTACGTGATTCTAAATATGGAACTTCCTGTTTCATATTGCCAGTTCTGCTGGTTCTGGGCCTGTGTTATCTACAGGGTCTCAAAGAGAGGACAGGGGAGCCCCACTGGGAGCAGACACAGCTGCAGGAGCACTGGGGACACACTGGGTTCATTCCTCTCTGCTCACATGACTGAAGGAGCTATCGACCTGTTCCTGGGATTTCTTTCTGGTTATTCCAAAGGTATAATAACCACAGCGAAGGCAGTGAACATCCCAGACAGAGGCTCTGCTCCATTCACAAGTTCCTGGCAATTCTCAGTGGCACAGCAGGGCTGCTAGTCCACCGGCGTGGCCGATAACCAGCAGCAACCCCCTGACTATCTGCCACGGCTGGGTGAGATCATTAGGGATGCACTTCAAGTGTTCAGAAGCACGGAGCTGCCGCTGTGGGGAAGCCTTGAGCCTGAGAGCTGCAAATCTGTTACTGTGTGTGCCTGATGGCTGTCTCACCCTCTCTCTTGCTGCTGTGTTTGTAATGCTAGATGTGAAAAATTAGCAAGACTCCCTTCATGCAAACAGTGGGAGGAAGCCTGCCCCTCCTGATTTATGCAATATGAGGAGCAAAAGCAGAATGTCACGTTGTCAACAGGACGGGGTTTTCTTGTGCTTTCCTGCTTGACTCGGTGCATTTCACTGGTGTCACAGATTGATACCAGAGAGGGTTGGATCTGTTTGGGTTTGTGTTATAGGTCAGATGGGTCCTCCAGTCATACCTCCAAGGTGAAATACTGAGTTATATAGCTCAGGATTTCTTTGATCCTCCCTCCCTCGGATAACGCTTTACGTATTGCTGATTCAGGCCAGTGAAGTTGTAGGGATGGTAGGTGCTCCAGACTGATCAGTATTTGGCTCGTTACTGCCAAAATCCTGGCCAAATGCATGCTGGACAGAGAGTAAGGCGGGAGGGGGTTGCTGGCTGCTCCCCAGCCCTGCCCGGAGGTGGCCAGCCCTGAAGCAGCACTTTACAGCTGATGTCTTTTGTTCAGGAAGACAGGATGTTTGTTTAAAGAGGAGCAAGCACGATAACACTTCAAAGTCAAGTAAATCCTTTCAGTGGGAAGCAAGAATATGACACTGACAGCATCAATGTGAGGCTCCGAAAGCAACCGCAGCAATATGCCTCAAAATCTGAGCAGCTGCCATCCATCTGAGCAGCTGAAAGGAGCTGTTGTCCAAACCCACCCTCTGCAGCCCATGTTTTCCTCTCTCCCAGCTGCAGACCCCAAAGATGACAGTAACATTTCCTGCAGACCTTTACTTATGACTCAGATCTTGAAGTCAAATTGAAAAAAAGGAAGGAAAAGAAAAAACAAAAAAAAACAACAAACCGTGTCTCACTGGGCTGAGGGAGAAAGAAAAATACAAGATACTCAGAAATATTAAATGCAAATATTGGCTTGCCCCCTCCTCTCCGACTTTGGTTAGTACTGAAAAATCAAGGAAGTTTGAAATGCACTTTGCACACAGACTCAGCATAAATAACGCTACTTTGCATTTCATCAGCCTTATTTTCCCCATGGGTTCACTGTCATCTCTCATTTAGGCTCCACAGGGATGATCAACTTCAGAAAGAAGTTGAGATGAAAGGCGCCAAAATATAAGTGAGTAAAAAAAATCCTGGCACTCAAGAGCAATCCAGAAAACTTTCCACTCCACAGGTGCATGAGCACTGGGGGAATGAGTCTGTCTCTTTTTTAAAGGAAAACTTTTTCTGTATGAGTAGTATAAACAGTTTATGAAGTTACATTTTGTGTTTGCCAACAACGCTTGGTATTGTCTGTGACACTAGAGGCAGTGCTTTTGTGATCGCTGTGAAACTAGGAATTCCTGTGCACTGAAGGGGGATGCAAGCAATATAGTAATCATTTGTTATTTAATTTCTATTTCGAAGTGTATTTAATACTACAAAATGATTACAGCTGATATTTACAAAGAAAAGAAGGTGAAGAGAATGGCATTCAGATTGAAAGAGACGCAGTAAAACAGAAGGATGTTTCCGGGGCTGCGGTGTCTTGGGTAGGATTCTAATCCAGGCTCACCTTCTGTGCTCCTGTTTGACCTGATGCGTGTCCATTTTTTTGTGCCCTGGTTTCCCAGGCAGTAAACAGAGGTTTAAATGTATCAGGCATTTTCTCAGGCATTGCCTGTGGGGACTGACTGGACACCGAACTCTTCTGAACAGCGTGTTCCCCCTCGACGTGCACTGTGTGAGCCCTGCCTGGCAGACGAGGAGGCGGCAAGGGCAGGCAGTGTAGGACAAGGGCACAGGTGGGAGCAGAGAGGCGAGTGCAACCTGTAAACCTGGGGACTTTGGATGGAGACTCACAAGCCTGCGTAAGACCAGCACCTGCTGACCACCGAAGGCAGTGCCTGTGATCTGTGGGTGTGCCACGTGCAGAGCAAAGGTACCTGAGGGGGCAGAACTGGCCCCCATGTGGAGCACGAGGAAGCCCTGACTTTAAATGGGGCTTACAAGAGAAATACAAAGACTAGTAATACTAGACAAGGGATTCAAATACATTGACGGCAACAAAAAAGGGATAAGGCAAGATCAGTTCCTATCTTTTCAGTGCAGTCTGCTACATGTAGCTGTGCACAGAATGATTTTGGGAAAGGTGAGGCAATATTCCAACAGCTAAATATTGCCACTTTTATTTGTTTTATATGCAATGATATTCCAGAAGGGGATTCATTCAAGACATCAGAGTAATATGGCAGAGCTTATCCACATGTGGGTCAGTGGAAGGTCACTGTACTGCATCCTCCAGAGGAGATTTGTGCACCTCAGCAGATGGACATTTTCCCTCTTACTTGACCGTGTGTTTATGCTTTGGGAGGGTGTTGCACTGTAGGTCAATACTAGGTGCCTTTGGAAATTTCTAGGTGCACAGAATTACTCTGGCTACCACTAGCAGGTTTTTTTTTCACACTATGGCTTTCTTCTGTACTGAAATGGCTTGGGAGCAGATTTCAGACACCCATCATGCATAATGCTTTCAAATATATCACCCAGGCCGTGTTTTGTGTCCTCTTTATAGCTATAGATGGTGCTTAGTCAGGCAATTTGCACAAGGTCAGGAAGTTAAGTGGCTAAGTGAACATCTTCAGACCAGCATCCTTATTAGTTCCCGGCCCTGCTTTAAACACAGGTGGTCAAAAAGGGTCAGCTTTTCCCAGTGGCATCATCCAGCAGAGCAGGTTGGCTCCTGTCCCTTCCTGCCCCCTCGCTGCAGTGGCAAAGAGGCTCTGGAGTCGTTGCCTCCAGAGGTGCTGAGCTGCTCCAGGCTTGGCCAGAGCCAAACAGAAACCCTTGCTTCTCCAGAGCGCTGCAGATCAGGCTCTTAAGATCTCATAAAACCACTTGTAAAGCATTCTCTGTAGGGTTGTCTGTTTAAATATTTAATTTAGGGACTAGCTAAGAATAATTTAGCAGCTGATTAAGAGAGATGCCAGTTCTGCTGTTGCAGGATTGATAATCCATAGTGTACACATGTTGCTGCTGTTGCAGCGGTGTTGTTGTGGGTATGAAGTAGCAGTGTCATTTCTACCAAGCTTGGGCTCTGTCACCTTGATTTTGTCAGCCTAATGACAAAAGTAAATGCTGTTTTAAGGACCTTGCTGGTGAGCGTCTTTCTGTCAGAATGAAACTGCCGTATGCTCAATATGTTCCAGGGTAGAAGGAGCTGTTGCCCTGATGGAGACTAAATGTGAGATAGACAGGAAATTGTCAAGAAGAGAGAGCATCACATTAATTTTTAGCCACTAAAAATAATTGCTGTCCTGCTGTTCACATGGAGGAGCCAGTTCCATTGCTGAAGCACAGGGGAAATTAGGAGACGTGTTGGTTACTGTTACTACAGCTTAAAACAAAACTGGGCTTCCTTTTTGCAACAGGTGCGCTACAGCCAGTGCGCACCCAGTCTGTGAGCTTTATTTCCTGACCCTGACACGACTCGGGGTTACAGAAGCAAATACCCCTGGCACCGAATGTGGCCAGTATCCGTCAACTGCAGTGGTTTTGTTCTGTCTGTTCACAAACATCTGTTTGATTATGATGGTGCTATTTACAAGGTTATTCTTTGCTGACATGACTTTCTGCCCCTGTATCAGGCAATATCTTTGTCCTCAAAGGCCGTGGGTCCGAGCTTTTATATTTTAGAAGCTCTCATTCTTTCTCATCTGCTGTCTGAACAACAACTTCTGATCAGTCATTTGAAATCATTGATTTCAAATCTCTTTCTGCTCCTTGTGCCTGTTATGTTACTACCAGTACTAACACCTGAGTCTTGCGGAGTGCAGGATCTTTAAATCAGACATCGGTTTTGGTATCTTTGTCCCCATTTTGTATTGGGTAAACTGAGGTATAAAGAAGAAACTTGGTTCAGGTGTTAATGGACACCTGTGATCCAGGCAGCTTTTTAATGAGTTAGAGCATCTGGGTGTCTTTCTGACCAGCTCTCCAGTCAGTACCAGTATGGAGATTCTGGGCTTAATGGGGCAGGACGCATAGATGCAAATATATGCCAGATACAAACAGGTCCATGTCATTTCTACAGATAAAAACAATAAAGGAAAATACTGGGAAAATAATTAATCAGCCTCAAATTACTACAACATTGTCATCTTGAACTAACTGTTCAAATTCCCTTCAGAGGTCACAGAGAAAAAGGGATGCTTTCAAGGCACAACTCCTCTTCTGAAGTGGCCACCAAAAAAAGGGCAGATGAGCTGTGCTGCTCAGGGAGCACATATACTTGTGCTTTGGCTGAAACTAGGGCGAGATGTAGGCGTGCATGTGGGAGGTGTTGCTAGAAAAGGAGAGAGCCTCCTTCTGCCCAGGTCTGAGGAGAGGATCAAGGATTTCCATAGGCACAGGTGATGTGGAGCTGCAAGAAGGGCTCACTGCAGCTCTCCCCGTTCCCTTATCCCTGTAATCATCAAACGCACAGCAGCAAACAATTATTGGAACCCAAATAGCCTGGGAAAAAACACAGAGCTAGATCCTTTTCGTTCAGCCAAGTACATGATTTGAAAACAAACAAATGCTTTCTTTAAAACAAATCCAGTACAACAATTTATTTGCAAAATTCCTGGAGTGGAGCAGAAGCCACATAAAAGCTTTGAGGCTGTGGACTGAATCAAGGGTATGTTGTATTTAGCAGATGTGAATAGATAAGCCACAGAGAGAATATATGAGAAAGGAAAAATACGCATCCATGGCTGGGAAGTTATCACATGTTTATATGCATGATTTTTCACTGACTTCTCCTCTTCCAAACCTAACAGTGATTGAGCACATTAGCGAAGGTTGTGCTGCAGTTATTGATGATTGCATTAGTCAGACACAGAGCAGCACCGAATTCCTGCAGTGGCCCCTAGCTCAGAGACACAGAAGCAGTGCAGATGATAGAGCAGAGCCTGCAGGGTAGCTCCACTGTGGGTTTGTTCAGAGGAATGTTTTCACCAGAATCAAAGTGCCAGTGTTTGTACACTTCTTGCTGCTGTTTGTGGAGACGTTGTTATTAATTATCATTTCAGGAATATCAGGCGGGCTGCGGCACAGGCCAGGCCTCCACAGTGTTAGGAGCTGTGCGAACACACAGAGGGTTGTACCCGTTGTTCTGAGGTTGCAGTTTGCTCTGTGGTTCAGTTAATAACATACTTGGAGTGACAAGCTCTTTAACCACATGAAGAGCATTTCCTGTCACTGGAAAGCACTGGCTCTATGGAAAATCCTTGTCCAAAGCAGCTGAAAAGGTAGAGAGTGTGGCTTGGAAAAACCAAGCCTACAGCCATCATTTTGAAGTGGTGTAAACCAATACGTCAGTGGTCTTTCATGTCAGCTGCAATTTTGGCCCTGAATATTTAACCTTGGAAAGCCAGTGACTGAATACTGTAAGTGAAGAAAAGAAGTTTTCATCATTAGAAGTGTATGAAGAATTAACAACTCTGTTGCTAATTTCTGCCGAGACTCCTCTCCATACTTGGAAATATTTGACATCTTCTTTGGAGAGCCATCAACTTTTGGTATTATTCAAGGCATGCGCCTGGGTCAGCTAACAGTTTGGCTGCTGATGGACTGAGCAGATGACCAGGAACTATTCCTTTGCTCAGATGAAACCTCTGTCCTCCTTTTCAGGAAGATTTCTACTGCAGAAGTGGTTAGATTTATTAGTGGAAGATTTACTTAGTCTCAGTTAGCTGCCATGTTGTTAGAGGAGGGTGAAGGGCGTGTGAAGATGAATTCAGGTGCTGTTTTGTTTTATCGGATAGTCTGCCGCAGCAATCGGGGAATGAGATTCTCTTCCTCTCCTCCAAAGTTTATTTATGGATCTGAAAAGCAAGAACAGAGTCTGGTGCAGGAAGCACGATGCAATCTGAGAGCACCTTGGGTAAGACCAGATGTCAGAGGGTGCTTGCTTTCTGGTTTAGTTATTTCTCTCCTACTTGGTGCTGCACACGTTTTAGCTCAATTGTAAGAACTCACGCATCTTCAGAATGGAGTTTGTCATACCCCGGAACAGGTCCCATCAAAAGAAAAGCAAACAGAAGGAAACTCCTTTCCTGAGTTCACTCATCGTCATAAACACTTCACACTTCCCCGGATGCTCAGAGCTCTTTAACAGTATAAATGTGATGGGAATCTTTTGCTTATGGCTGAGATGGGGGTGTTTCTGTCGTGGACCTGAGCAGCTGCTCACTGATGACAGTCTTTTACGGCAGTATTTCTCCATAGAAAAAGAAGTGAGGATGAATCTGTGGCTCTAAGTAAGTAGGGAACATGAAGAGATGCTGCTAATTGCATGGATTAGATCCGTGCCCAACAGGGTATGCATTTGCCATGATGTGTCTGTACTGACAGGCTAAAACTACTGGGGTGGAAGAGGATCTTGCCCATAATTGCCAGGCATCATTCATATTTTGAGGGAAATGCGGGCATCTGAATCTCTGAGCAGAACACTTAGGTCACTACTAGTCCAGGTATTTTGTAGTTTACAGAGGCCAGTTGATTGACTGAGAAAGGAAATGCATCAAGAAATGGTACTGACTACAAATAGAAGACCCTGCTTTTCAGGTCTCTGCTTGGTTTCGTTTTTAAGAAGGGATAGGTATGAGTGAGAGAATTTATATTAAAATTTATATTTAAGATTATTAAAGCCTACTTCCCAGACTGCAGATATTAATATCTAGACCATGCTACCAGATAATCTCCCAGAAGGGAATGCTGTTTGAACCATGAAATGTCAATGTTCAGTTGTAGGAAGAATGAACTTAGGGCTTTGCAGATCTGTGTTGGAAAGTTTAAGTTCTTACTTGTGAATAAATATAAAATATTAATTATTGAAGGATATTTTTGAGAGGATATAGTCTAACAGTGGAGGGTTGTAAAGCAGCTGCCCCGGTGCCTTCAGAAGAAACACAATTATAAGGGAATTGTAGTGGGTAAAGAAAAAATAGATCTAATATATTTTGAAATAAAAATAAATCCTTAGAAATTAGATATGGCTGTCAATACTCTGAGAAAATCTCTAACCAAATTAATGCCATGATAAGTATATTTGTTGTGGGTTTAGTGGATTTTACTAGGGAGGCATGCCTAAGAATTTGTAAACAATATTTATTATATCTGATGGAGGGGAAAATTTAACCATATGGTGGTAAAGCGTGGAGTGAGCGTGCTGCGGCTTGCGAAGTATTCCATTATCAATGTCGGTACTCTTCCAAAACACACTCACCTCCAAGCCAGACCTCAGGGAGAAAGCCATTCCTCTCATAGATGGCCTGGTAAAGTCAGAAAAAGGTTGGAAAGGGGTTGGTGGTTCAGCGGGCCCGGCTCAGCACAGCGCTCTGCGCCTGTCTGGCATGGGCCATACGCGAAGGGGGCTGAAGTTGCACCGAGCGTTAGCTTGATCCTGGTGGACATCGTGGTGCTGCCGTGGGTGCTGTCTCACAGGTGTCTGAGGAGGGAGTGGATAAGCTGAACAATCTCCATCTCGCCTCCTTGGCCTGTCAGGAGGGTTCCTTGGTTTGAGGCAATGCAGCCAGAAAGTGCTCATGCTCACATATCAAACCTTTCAGGCTACTTTTTCAAGAAAAGAAGCTTCTAATTGTTTTTCAGCTATTTTTCACCTCTCCCATCAGCCTGTCCAGGTGTTCTCTCTCTTGTGCATTTGCAAAACCCTGCAGGGTTTCACCTTGTGTGCCATGGATGTGTGTAGCACGAAGTGTGCCGGGCCCCTCTCTGGGTTTAAAATGGAGAAAGGGAGAAAGAAAGCAGTGAAGAGGCCTCCCTGAAGACACGTGTGTGAGCGCACACACTGTTACTGCTCAGCGCTTCTGTTTCCACCAGTATTCAGCTGGTGGTTCACCTCCTTTCTAGTATTTTATTTAACCTCCACTTAACCTTCCTCTTTAACCATGTGTTTGTTTACTGACTCCTAGCTTCTCACCCTCAGTACTCCCTCCAGCAGTCACTGCCCTTTATTAAACCTTTCTTGTTGCTGCACCAGAACCCCACTCCTTCCCAAAAGCAACAAGCAGTTGCTCGGTTGAGCAGGGTTTGGTATCATACAAGGACAGATTTCTACTGGTACAATTCCCAAGACCCATGTCCATCGCATTTCCAGTCTGTTATTAGCCATGGAGCCCTTTTGAAGCACAAGGTAACACACATACATAGACACACTCGAATCTTATTAGCTGCGTTACTTGAGGAAGCTTGCAGCAATATACCTGAATTTTTACTGGATGGATACATGGAGGAATTTAAAGCATTTCTAATGACTGGTGTTACCAACTTCCTTTAGCATTTTATATACCACAGAATGAAGGTCCCGATTCTTACTTGTACATAAGCCCTTAGGGGAGGCCTTGGTCACCTGGAGCTGTAAGCAATGACTACGCTGGAATCAGGCTGCCAGGTCTTTTTTCAATATTTATGTTTGCTCCTGAGTTTTCTGTGCCTGTAGCTAAATGACAGAGCAAGGATATGTTGTTTCTAATTGCACTCTGTAGTTTTGAATTCACAGTTTAAGTGGTAAAGGCAAAAGAGAGAAAAACTGAAATGGAGAGGCACACAGCTTTGCCTCAGGCAGGCTGCTGAAGATGGCGAAGAGCTAGGCACTACATAAGAGAGAATAAAAATTGCAGGTATGAGAAAATTGGCCAGTGAAGAGGTCTTGAATTCCAGTTCTAAGAGAAAGGAAAGAGCTTTCATTCTTTTCCACTTCCCATGTGCTACCCTGCAGACGGACTCTGTGTATTATGGTATATTATCAAGTTTGAACAGTAATTCTACATGATTGTTCCTCAAAAATTGCTATTGATGCTTTTGGTTAACTCACCTTTTCACAGCTCTCCTGCTATGTAGCGCAGGGCTGTGAGGAGAATACTGAATCGTTCTCTGGATGGCTTCTGATTTGTAAACTGTCCCTGTGAATTTGAAGAGATGACCTTTCCCTGAAATACTTTGTAGCAGCCCAGGAAATACGGTCAAAGTTGTAATACAATTCCTAAAAAGAGGAAGAAGATGTAAAAATCTCAGAGGAGGTTGTTTTTCACACTAGAGTGAAGCTTTGGGGATTTTTCTGACTGTTCTAGGACACTACGGCAGGCACCAATGGAAAACAAGAATGGAGGCTTCCTGGCTGTTATGGTTGGGATGAACGGCCTCAAAATCGTTGCTGATGTTGGAAGGAGAAGAGAACATCTGGTTTTCTACTGGAAATGAGACTTTGGTTATAAGGGATGGTATTTGTTCCCACCAGCAGGTCACGCCCAGTGGTCACTTCAGGAATCACCTCACTGGCCAAGCCAGCTTCTGCATTGCTGGGATTTTTGGAGCTTATAACTGTAACAGGAAAATGCCCGAGCACTGTCTGACCGTATAAAACATAATTATATCCCTTTCAAATTCAGATTGGGGAAGTATGAAGTGCTTAATCTCATACTTTCTTCATTAATTGCAAATTTAATTTATAAACAGCTGCATGAGTTAGAAATTCTATCTCCTGTGATGAATACAGTCCAATTAAGTTTATAAGTAGAAATAATTTATGGAATGTGTCAAAAGCAAAAATAGATTTACATAGAGCTGTATTGATTGAAATGCGATCTCATCAATCTGGAGGATGTTCTGGACAGTATTCAAGGAACTTGGAGATGAAAAAGATGGGAAGACAACACAATAAATGGAACATCTTCATTTGTAAGGCAACTAAACCATATAGTGAATCCCAGCTGCTATAATAATTCCCTCCCTTCTCACACAGCTCCGCAATACTGACAAATCTAAATATGAAGAAGAAAAATGTCTCTAGAAGGCTGTTATTTTGCTGCCTGAATTGTGTCAAGGAAGTGTAAATATAATCACACTTTATCCTCCAATCTGAAATGTATTTCTGTGGCACAGATCACAATGTAGCTTGCCTTGATTGATAATAACTCCCTTGTTACCATCAGTAATGCGGTGAGGTGGGGAGGAAGGAGAAAGCAGTGCAGTTTATGCCAGAATTGCTAGGCAATTCACTCAAAATCCTGCATCTTTATTTGGGCCAGCAAGGGAGGATAAACCTCAGTGGTTTGTTGTAAGAAACAGATCATCCAAAGGCAATTCTTTCTACAATTATTTGGATCCAGAGGCCCAAGAGATATCATCTGACAGACACTGCCACTTTATCCCTCTTTGAGTGATCTGCAAGAGGCTCAGAGTTTTCTTGGATTTGTTATGCATAAACTAATTCTGGGTGATCCTTCTTGGTGTGTTCACAAGCAGTCAGCAGTAGGTTGCTAGAGGATTCTTACTCCTGGTCTGTAGCTGACTGCAAAAACCCGTGCTCTTCCACCCCTGCCTCCTGCATCCCTCCAGCAGGAACTGTGCTCCTAGAGTGGAAGCGACTCGGACGTCCTCTTCTGAATCTGCTTGGGTCTGTTGTAAATGTACTGCTCTCAGCTGCTCGTGGTGCCACCCCAGGTGGAGAACAGCATCCTTGTTCCTTCCTGACACACATCTGACAGCTGAACAGGACCAGCGCCGTGGGGAGAGGACGCAGAGTGTGCTTTGATCTCCTTTGGCCCCTTACTCGTTTACTCAGCAGCTGTGAGCAGTGACTGATAGCTTAGGGAAACCATGGAGGGAAGGTGGGCAGAGAAATAGCTGGTGCTAGCCCTAGTTCGGTCAGGGATCTTGTATGCAGAGCCGTATCCTTTTCCTCCTGAGTGCTTTGTCTCCTGTGTAACAGCAGAACTGGCTTTTCCAAACAAGAGATGCACATTAGCAGTGTGGGGACTAAGGGGGGAAAAGCAGGAAGGCAACAGCCTGTGCTCGTGGCTGTCCTACCTCACCTGGCTGTGCCAGCGTTACAACCTGTACCGGCAAGGCGCGTTCCCAGGCATAGGGTGTGCACAGTTTAGGAAGGGATGAGCTGGAGAAATGCACATGAGGAGCTGCAGGAGAGTGGTTAAGTAAGTTCCCTTCCCTCCGTGATACGACACCATAAATAGGGGCAGCATCTGATGAGGAAAAGGCTGACACTCGGTGCACTGGGGACTTGAGGGGCTTATGCATGTCCACAGAATGACTTCTGGATTATAGATGAAATTCCCAACTGGAGCTGTCTCCCAGTTTTCTCTCCTCCCAGTTCTTCAGCAAATGAATTCCTAACCTGCTTACCTGGCCAAGCAAGTTAATTTTATCTTGAATTTACTGCTCACACGGCTCCATCCATTTCCTCTCCCTTCCCCAGGCGTGACTACGGAGTAGCTGGCAGAGCTGTGTGAGGGAGCACAGTGTGTCTGAGGCTCTGCTGGCTTGGGAGCCAGCCAAAAATGACGCATGTGGAGACCCCCCTCCACAGCTGTATCCTTTTCAAAGTGATGTTTGTAGCAGAGAGCTACAAAAGTGCTATTATGTTGTCTTGAGTGGCTATGCGGGTTGCATTCTAAGCAGAGCAGGGATTAAATTTTGCCATCACTGCCCATGAGCAATTTGCCATTGTGCAGCAAGCGGCTTTCAGAGCAGGTTATTATTGCTGTCTGCGCCGTACCATTCTTATTATATGAAACCTGAAACAGGACTCCCAACCTTGGAAGAAAAAAAGATAATCCCTTTTCCTCCATTGTTGGCAATACTGTCTTAGAAACCAGAGAAATGCAGCCCCCCTTCTCCTCCCTTAATGATTCTGTGCTTTTCTACTCAGTGTTATTTCTGTGTTTGCTTCTGCTGCATTTTGAATAATGCCGGGACTAATATGGCTGTTCCCACTGAACGGTTCCAGCTGATGTAGGGTCGTGTCTTGCCCGGAGATCTCTGCCTGTGCACAAATGAGCAATGACAGCCCACTTCTGGGGACAAGAAGTTAAGTGGCAGGTTACAGTGAACAAAGCGAGTAGAGAAAACTGTTGAGGTATATTTATTTTTATTTTATTGTGGGTCAGACATATTAGTGAAGGAAGATGGCTTTTTGGAATGGAAATTTTTAAAGAAAATACATGCTTATTGCCAAGGGGTGTTTCTTCCATTATTATTACCAAGGCAGGGCCAAGCCTTAATGGTTCAAGATGTTTTGAATTAAAGCAAATCTCTTCTCCTTACCTTTTCTCATCCCACTCTGTCTCTCCCACAGTAGCAAGCAGATCACAGAAGTGCCCACCTCTGCCTCTCAAACTGTTTTTGTTCTTTCAGACAAGCAAAAAAATCATAGTTGACTGCATGCTATATTAAAGAGGTACTATGCGTTTGCACGTAGTGACTTTCTATTTTTATCTAACTGCAGTTGATACTCCTAATTCATCCCAAATCTCAGTTCTTTTCAATATTATACTAAGAATTCAGTCCCTGTTCAGCTGACTCCCACAGAATAACTCTGAATCTGTCTTAAATACCAGCTTGATACTAAAGTAAATTTATCATTAGAATGAGTCCCAGAGTTTTCTTCTTTGCCTTAGTGTTGTAGAGGACCTGGCTCTTGTGCTGATGAAAATCAGGTGTCAGCTGTAGGTCTTCTGTCTTATCTCAGAGGAACCCCAAGCTCTCAGGCCTCATGTATGAAAACCCAAAAAGCCAGAGGAGTTCCTGGGAAGATCTGAAGAAGGCCATCTGTGTGGACAAAATTGCCCCAGGAATCACAGTGCTTTTTCTTCACTTTTTCTCAGGATCCATATTCATTCTGCCTTATAAAAAGTCCTCTTTGAGAGAAACACTATTATCGCTTTTTACTCTAAGGATCCATACCAATCTCCTTTTCAAAAGAAAAGACTAAAAATTCAAGGCCTAGGGTCAAAATTAGCTTCTTAAGAAAAAAATGTCCAGACACAGAAGGAAACCCAGTGAAGACTTTTTTAATACTCCTGATTTTACACACAGCAGATCCTGTGGTGCTGGGAGCAAAGCAAGGATCAAAGTGGCAACCTTATCTTTGTGTATCACAGGCAATGAGGTTCAAGGCATCACTTTGCTGGAGGAAATGCCAGGGCTTCTGGACTGGGGGCCTAGATCTGGGCTTGGCTTTGCTTGTGGGAGCTGGTGCAAGGCCCTTCGGTAATGTAGTCCATGGTCCTCTGGTCCATAAACAATTTGCTTCGTGAGACAGACTGTCCCAAGTCCAGTTTCCTCCAGATATTTCTCTCAGTTCACTGCCCAAGAAATTACAAGGTTTTGCTAAAGCTTTTCCATGGATAACGTGTTTCCTGCCTGTATATGCCTGATGAACTCATGCTACACCTTTCCCTTCTGCACCCTGAGGTGGTGTTTCTTTGGGGCTACAAAACCTTTGGGAGATCCATTTTCTCTCTGTGCACTACCCCTGTGAAACCTGCTCTAAGTAGGCCAACGTTCCAGTGCATGTCGGGGGGAGAGCAAGCAGATGCATACCCAGCCAGCCAGCACAGTCACCTCTGCTTCATTTCCATAGGAAACAAAGCTACAGCAAAGTCAGATTGGATTGACCTGCTGCTCAAGGAGGTTGTGAAATTTAATTAGCACTCAGAGAAGCACTTGGTGATCTTGGGACTCAAAAGTGCGATTGAAGTATCTTTGTTTCCATGCTAGTAAAACCTGTCAGAAAATGAAATAACCACATAGTTTTTCTGGTCAACATTTGTTGGAGCAGAACGACGAGGGGTGCAGGAGGGAAATACGTTTGTGCTGTTCCTTTCTGCCCAGGCTCAGTGTGGTGCCGTGCCCTGTCACCTCACAGACGGGAAGCGGTGCCAACCTGACGCGGGGGCATTCGGAGCAGGAATGGTGATCGCACAGCGAGTGCTTAGGAAGGAGTTTGTGCTGCAGCTTCCCAAGCAGGAACATAAGGAACACCCTCCCCTCACTCCCCCATGGTCCCTCGTTTCCAGCAGGCTTGGAGACCCTAATTACACTATTGCACAGCTCCTGGCAATTGCAAGGGCTTTTACTGCTGCTGCCTGCCTTGGAGAAGAGAAGCTGGAATAATCTGCTTTGTGTAGTGTCCCTTGCTGGAGATAAGAGAAGGAAGTGAGTTGCAGGGAATGTAAATGGAATGAGCACATTGCAGTTGCTGGACACAGCCCTGGTAGGTCTGCTCTGGCTCCACTTCTCACTGGCACAGCCCACCTCGCCCAGTGCCACCGCGCTGCGTGTCCCTGCTGCCTGTCCCTGAGCACAGCCATGAAACAGGCTGTGGCTTCACAGAATGGCACAGGAGTGGTTTCTTCGTCATGATTTTTTTTTTCTTTACCTTTTTCTCCTCTTCCCTTCCTGTGAGCAGATGAAACATGCACTTAATTTTCAGGAAAGTGACTGCTGTGGTAGCAGCTGTGGGAAATCAAATGCACAGCAGGCCCCCATAATTCACAATAATTTTGTGTAGCAGTTTCTGATGATGTGATATCAGGTGAAAATTATCCCTGCTACTTTTACGTGTGCCGCATCTTTTGAACTCCAGCCTGCTTTTCCATTGGCATGTATGCCTAGGGCTACCAGATTATTGACAGGGGAGAAGGAGTAATATCATACGTTTAGTTTTAAAATCTTTCTTGTAAATGTGTTGCTGGAGATGCACACAGGGTGCTGCTGGAGCCTCAGCAGCAAAGACCATTGTTGCTAGCCCTTTAATCTCCACTGTTTGTATTTATACAGATTCCTTTGCTAAGCAGCATCTATTTTGATCTATTATATTTACCCACAAACGTGATATTTACTTCTGACGAGATGAAAATGATAATGATATCTCTGTGTCACAGGCTTTTATTTCGAATGAAAGATCTAACAGAGCATATCATGTTTTATTATTGCTGTAAGTTCAGTTATTAGTATCTGTGGAGAGGCACCCTTCCTTTCCGCGTCTCCCTTCGAGCGGCAGGGCTGGAGCTAGGCCCAGGGGAGAGGCTGCATGGGGCTGAACCATCCCTCACCGGCTGTGCAGCCTCTTCCTTTGAAAAAAATTCTGGAAGAAATGCTTGGCAAAGTGGGTCCGGGAGGCCTATTTCCCATAACCAGCATACAGCTTGGAAGACACGAGACCCAAAGCTTCACTTCTTGAGCAGGAAGGAGAAGGGCTTTGGGAAGTGCTTAGGAGCTTCAGAGCGTGCTGTGACCAGCATGAGATCAAAGCAGCGAAGCCCTAAGGCAAAGGGACGAAAATATGTGTAGTTTCTTCACATTAAACCAAGGGGTCGCTTGCCTTATAGCAGTAGGACGTGTGATTGCTGGGATTCGTTTAGGTGCGTGGACCGTAACACCAGATTTTTTAATGAGGTGGGCTCAGGAAGAGCAAGAAAATGTGGCTGTAGTTACAGAACATGTTGGTGGAAGGGTAAAACCTGTTGCAATGTGGTACATCGTTCCCATTACTACATATCAAATAGGGCTGGTAGCAGCTTGATATGAAAAAACCTTTAAATATTGATGATGAGAGTCTGCTCAGCGGAACATTGCGTATACTGAGAGGACCCTGTGAGTCTGGAATATTTAATGTAATCAGCTGGAATGTAAAGCACAATATGTACAGACTTGTTCAACCTGCGCATTTAATCACTGCTCTCAAAAGGCTATTGCTTGCAATAATGCAATGCCGAGTGTGAAGCGGGGAACAGAACACCTTTTCCCAAGGTACAGTACAGAACAATACAGGAGCTCCTTAGATGATTTGGGTTTCCTGTTTTCAGAGAACACCTTACGGGGGTATCATCAGAAAGCTGGCCTAATGTTACTGACAAATTTGCAAATAAAAGCACTAAATACTGTTCTCTGGGATTTGTGGAGCCGTTATATGTACTAACTTAGGAATTAACCAAAAAGATCACTAATCTGGAGAAATTCAGAATTTTTGCACAGTTTATAATTCATCCAAGGTGCTAGCCAAAAATTGCCCCCTTAATATACATGCCTTTCTCATGCTAAAGTAATTCCTTTCCTTCCAGGATGTTCCAACAGCCCTGCAAGACCACGCAGTGCTGTCGTAAGCAAAGTCAATGGTTAGCAAAAAATAGGTCAAATTAGAGAAAATAGTTCATTTGAAGTTTTAAACTGAAGATCAATGATTAATGGATTCGAGCAAGAAAGGCAGCATCAGCGAGTTAACGATCTGTTGTTGGGAAAGAAGCTCGTGTTTCTGACACATTAGATGTGTCAATAGCCTCTGCAGCGATGGGTTTATAATAGCTGGTGCGTCCTATTAGCAGGGCCATGAATGATAAGCAGAAGGAAACCAAGTGCATAGTTCAGCCAGAACTGATAAAACATAAAACGAGCAGCCCTGAGCACGCAGAGGCGTGGGAAGTGGTGAGATGCCTGTCTGCCGATCCTGGAGTTGAGGCCCAGGGATGCTCAGGGATGATGGGCCTGGGTCTCGGTCCTGCTCAGTGAGAGCAAGGCAGAGGAATTAGGCCCAGGAGCAGCCTTAAGCTCACGTCAGTGCTGCGTGATGTTAGCCCATGTGCAGAGCCGGGATGGACACGTGCGAGGTCAGCTCTGCAACGGCGTTTGGGTTGGTGCACCAATGGGCAGCTCCTGGATGTGTGTTTTCCAAGGGCCTTTTCCCTTTGCCAGGACAAGGCTTGGACAAGTGTTCAAGCCAGGCTCCTTTTTCTCCCTGCCTCTTTGAGAGAAGTTAGGCTGAGCGTTGAATGGTTGGGGTGTGCATTTGGGTATTTGAACAAGGCTTGCTTCAGGTTTGCTGCACGTTTTGCCTGAACTCACTGTCTCGCTTTCCATTCACTAGCACCTGACTGCCGCTATAGGAAAGGGACTCGCTCTGCCCTTAGAGTGCTTTTGTGGGGTATTGTAACCCTGTAACACCAAACTGAGACATCACAGCTATATGGCTGTTTCTGTTGTTTATGGGAAAAGCTGGGCTGGGAGAGAGATGGCATGGAGACCAGTAGTGGTATCTTTTTCTACTAATAAAAAAATACAACCTAAGTCAGCTGACGAGGAGGATTTAATGGCTAAGCAACAGCCCCTAATTGCCCCCAACCCCACATCTTCTTGCCTTCTTCATCCAGGAGCGTGACCCAGAACTACGCTCATGATTAATAAAGGCAAGACTGAGGAGGGAGGTGGCCCTGCTGTTACAATGATGATGCAGAGATCCCTGCAGAGCTGCACCAATTGTATTTTCGTTTCCAGGAGTGTTGCTAAACGTCCTGCAGTGGGAAGCACAGCCCTCCAGAAAGCTGCAGCCCTATCGCTTTGAAAATACAGCCTGTCAAATAACACTGAGCGTGCCTGCATTGACCTGCCGTAGCCCTAATTTCTCCGGTGCAGGCAGGTACCGTAAAGCATGGCTCAGCACTGATTCATCACATCAGGTTCCTCCTACCAGGCAAAGGTTTTAAACAAAAGTGAAAATCCTTCCATTTTTTTATTTCTGTTAAGAGCATGGTAACGGGCACACAAATGTTTATAACCAACCTCTGGACTGAAACAGGTCTCTGTAGGAAGGGTTTTGGAGAGCTGAGCCAATCCATTCATCCCGAACTAAATGCAAATAAAACCACATCACTGCTGCACAAGGAAATGAGTTCACAGGGAGGTGAAACTGCTCTCCCAAACTACCGATCCCCAGTCTCTTTTCCAGGTTTGCTAAAATTACTGTCACACTCAAAGGGAGAAAGCGTGTTCTAAAAGCAAGTCCTTCTTGCCCTGATGTTAGCCCTCATGATTTGTGAACAGTTGCACCTGGCTCTGTTGTTACACAAGTGCATGTGCTAACACCTGTGCTCTTCAGCTCCTGGTACAAAGCTGGGTTTTCAGCCCTGTAAATTCCTACCTGTAGACCTTATAGCCCTGTTCTGAAAACATAAGCCCTTTAAGAAAGCTCTTTTATGGTCTGAAATAAAATACCTGCCCCTTTCCATCCAAAAGCCTCCTTCACCTCAGCAAGCCCCCCAAACCACAAGGGCCCATGACAGAACCAGTCCTTGGGCTGCCTGGGCCCTATTTTAGGGAACGGTGCTGAGGCAGGGGGAAGGAAACACTCTGCCCATGCCTGGGGATGTGCTGTGGGAGGTAGGAGCTGAAGGGGCTTTGCTTTCTGGGTGGAATTAAAGGGCTAGATCTAGGGAGTACAGGCTATAGGACTAAAAAAACAAACAAAACAAACAAACAAAAAAAAACAACAATCCAGAAATGGGGGTGGAAGAAAGGGAGAATATAAAACTCTCTGGTTTTAATCAGGAAAAGCAATTTAGTTGCAGTTTTCTGCATAATTCTGTTGAAGAAATAAATTATGCAGAGGAATGTGCTTTTCTCCTGAGGCTAAAAAAAGAACAAGTGGGGCTTGGGGAAAGGCCTGGGACTTACATGTGTTTGCCATTTAGCTGTGTTTTTGACAACTCCTCTTAGGTTGAATGGTTTATCCTGTAAACTTCAGCTCTGAAATGGATTCCTAGCAAGGACGTGCAGCCTGAGAATCTTCTCAGGTCGGAGAAATTAGTTTTTTTCTTCTGTGGTGTGAGACCATTTCAGAAAGGGCTTTCCTGGAGCCTGTCAGAGCCCCTGATGGCTCTGGTGGGGCAGCTCTGCTCCGTGGAGCCCCAGCTGGGGCAGCTTGGGCTGACACCTGCCTGGTTGATCTGTCCCCAGCTTGAGCTCGATGCCTTCCCTGACCTGTTGGCTTTGGTGGATGTCCTGGGGAATGACTGCGGGATACGGGAAACCAGTCAGAAAGAGATGAAGAGGTAGGCAAAGTTGTTTTTTTCCATGGTTATGCTAAAAAAAAACCCAACACACAAAGGCTGCAGTTTTTTCTTTAATGTGTTGTGCGACTGTTCCCCAACCCATGAAATAAGCAGTGCTTCTCCTGAAAAAGAAAAAAAAAATCCAGGCTCATGAGACTGAAATTTTGGACTCCTTAATGGGAAAAGCCTTGTTCTTAAAATTATTTCTTTTTTTTCTGAAATATATAGGTTTGGGAATTAGGAGCTTAAAGTACTTTGATTGGAATGCTTGTATACTAAGCTTCAAAATAGTAATTTAGAAATCCTTAGTGTAGGAGGATTGTCACGAACCATCCTAGCAAACTTTTGTCCATTCTTTGTTTTAGCTGATTACGCTTGAGTACAAAGCTTGTCTTGTGCATATGATGGGCTTTGCAGGGAAGTAAAACACATCGAGAGGCAAAGCAGTCTTTATCCTCCAAGCTTTGGCTTTTCTCGATATAGATCCAGCCTCAGACAATTACCGAGTCCCTCCTGCTTAGTCTCAAGTGGTCTTTAGGAATTGGAAGCAGCATCTGTTAATTGTTAGCAGTGGACTCCTGAGCGGCTGGGCTTGGGCCTTCCTGCCAGCTGTTACCACGGCTCGGGAGGAAGGGGAGGAGGAGGAGGCGGCCTCGGTGACTTGGGGACCCGGAGATGAGAGGTGCTGAGGAGGACAGGAATGCAGACGAGCCCTGTGGCTCTGCCATGCGAGGGTGTCTGGGTGAGAAGAAGCCGCGTTTGTGTAAAGCCTGTCTTCCCCTGCCCCTCAGCTTGTCTGGGAGTCTGAAAGGCTGTGTGGGCCCCTGTGAGGCCCTGCGCTCCCACCTGTAGGCAAGGCTCGTCCCTCTGCTTTTCCTTTGTGCCACCGTTCCTCAGGAGATGTACTTCTGAGTCTGCAGGCTTGGCTGGAGCCTTCAGAAATGAGTAGAGGTTTCCTGGAGGGCTTTGCTGGTGGGATTTTGTGTGGTGCACGGGGGAGAAGTGGGTGTCTGCTGAGTGAGGACGGGCAGCAAGCAGTTCAGATCCCAGGTCCACCACTTTGGGCAGGTCTCCTTTTCTGTCAGGGATGTAATGTTTCCCTGAAGTGTTAATACCCAAAGAAGGTACAATAGTGCCAAGCTAACTGGTATTTGTAACTCGTGAAGGCCCTCAAGCCCCAGGTGCTGTGGAAACTCCTAAATCTCATTTGATGTTTGTGACTACACTGGTGATGTTTGCTGTGGGTCAGGGGCTTATTTAAATGACTCTGCAATCACAAGGAGATGTATAATTTAATTTAATCCCCTGGTCACAGTGAGTTTGATTTGATGATGTCTCACAACTGCTTGATGAAGACATACATGATTATAGTTCATAGACATCTCACAGCTGGAGAAAAGAATATATTTTTTTTTTTTCTTGGAGATTACTGTGGAAACCATTTCGTACAAGCTACCTTCCTGCCCTGATGGCTGCAGATCACAAATATCAACAAGTCCCCACTATTTCTAACCAGGGAAAGATCTGCATTCCCTGTAGCATATATGGCTCTAATTTTTCTTTTCTTTCTCTTGGTGTAGTGATTGATCCTGGCACTCCTTTAGGGCACAAACAGGATGAATGGCAATGCACTGGGGCCTAGCCTGCCCTTGAAATAACGGCATGTTTTTTTTTGAGAGTTTAAAAAAAAAAAAGGAGGAGGTAGAAACTTACTGGTTAAAATTGGACTTAAGTTCTGTGGAGAACTGTTTGCACTCCATGTATAGACTGATGAAAATACAATAAAAATCACTGATGAAAAAATTAGTGTTTCCTAAAGGAAAAGTTTTAAAAGAAAAAAGTATACTTGATAAAGTCCTTTTTTTTTTTTTCTTTAATGCTGAGGCTTTAAAATATCAGATCCAATGCTCTGTATCCATAACGGTCAGCTCTTATTCTTGGGAAAGCCTTCTGTTTTGCAGGTTTTTGTGTCTTTAGTTCAAATAACAAAGATCGCTTTTACACATCAGTTACAACACGGAAATGAGTTCTGTGACAGTGAACATGCAGAAGGCCATTTGCTTGGTTGGAGCATTGAAAGCGGTTGCTGTTAGCCATGCCCATCTCTACAGATCTGGTGGATAACAGTGTTCACGTCGTGGTTCAGGGACTGCAGGAGGCTCCCAAAGAAGGTGGTTTATAGGACAGTAACTAATTTTTGGCAATGTGTACACACGCGTGTTATTGGTGCTGAATTTGGTAGCTGTTAGGACTGTTTTCCCCTTGTGTTTCTCCTGTCCCCAGCCTGGTTGATTTGCCTAACGGAAGCTGACAGTAAATCTCAGCCCTGATTGTCAGGCTTCTCTAGAAACCTCAAGGGAAAGAGAGGAAGGCAGGCATTTGAGGAACAGAAATAGCATACGTAATGAGCTCCCTTATTTAGCCAAACTGCTTTTTTAGTAACCTTCCATTTCTTTCTCTTGCACGCACAGTCACACCAAGCGCGCAGCATCTTCAGACAATAGGAGGTGCTTTGGGCATTGGAGTTGAGAGAAAACAGATGGATGTGACTGCTGGCCCTGCCAGTTATTTATTGGCCCCACCCCACTGCAGAGATGCTGCTTGGAAAAGCCATTCAGGAGCTGTTTAAAAAGTGATCTCTTCCTCCTTAATATTTTTGTTCAACTCCTCTAAATTCTCATCCCAGACATGGGAGTCTCATTAGATTTAGACTTTGCATTAAAGTTGTGTCCCTTGAGCATGTGCTAAGGCTGACACTCCAAGGGTGACCTTTGGGCAATGGTGACAGCTCTTGGCAGTCTGTGCTTTTTTACCTCCTGTCCAGGAGGATGTTTTGCTCAACTAGGCCTGAAAAACCATCCTTAAAGCAGGAAAGGGGAGTCAATGAAAGACATGTAAAGGAAGTCATCCTTCATATGCTCTGTAGAAGTCGGGCATGGCAGTCTTTGGCTTTTGTGCTTGAGATGGTCTGTGTGGGATGGTTTATTACTAAATTATGCTATGAAATGCTCTTGAAGTTTTTTTTCCCTCTCTTCCTGTGTAGCTGACAAGCAAAGTTTAAAAAAGGAGGGGGAGGAAAAAAAGCTTTTTTACTGACTTTCCATGGAAAAATATAAGGAAATGTAAGATGGAAAATATAGCGAAGAGTTTGGTTTACTTCAGTATATATCTGTTCTGCCTCCAAGTCCTTAGAGAAGACTCTCACAAATAACCTGGCACTGGAGATGACAAGCCATACTTCTAGCATCCCTCCCCCCTATTAAGCAGGCTTTCCTTACCTTCCTCTCACTTACTCTGGGGTCCTATTTTATGGTAACCAGTTGACAGTGAGATAAATTACTGAGGACAAGACGTGGCACATCTTTTGTAGCATTGTTTGTCCAGAGAGGTCTCAAAACTATAAAGTACTTGAACTGTATATTATCTCGCCCAGTGGAGAAATGCAGCTTCTGGGGTGGCACAGAGCAGCTGTCCAGCCAAAGTAGCTCGCACCAAACGATTATTGAGGCTCACGCAATGGTACAAAACTGAAGAGTGCCAAGGGTATAGAACAGTACTTGTAGTTATTATTTTACTACTACAAGTAGGCTTAATTTGGTTGTCTGTTTTACTAACAACAACAACAACAAAGAAGAACTTGAAGAGTAAATTCATCTATAATTACCTAAATACTTTTAAATGAGACCGGTCTTAAGCAGCAGCTTGGCTTTTATCCCTTGGCTGTTTAGCTCCTAAATAACACTGCTGACATTGACTGTGCATTGGGAGATAAATGATGTCTGAATGTCATCAAAATGTTAGACAGCTCCAAATAAATCCCAATAAGTTGTCTGGGCAAAGGGAACACAGAGGTGAGGTATAGTACATTTTGTGTTGCCTTGGAAATTTAAACCCATTTACAGCATATGTCTTATATTTATCTGTATTCCAGAACTGTATTATCTTTATTCTTGTGGATTCCTATTGCTTTCCAGTGCTTCTAGTCTGCAAATTCAACTCCAGGTGGATGTTTTTGTTTTATGTATATCAAATCATCTCCTTCTGAATCGGAGGCTGAGTTTCTTCTTAGGCACATTTCTAGTGTAATATACCCAGCTCAAAACCAGGCTGGGTTGAAGCAAAATGCCAATTTGGAAGTATTTATATGCCTGTATTAGAGTGACTTACCCATTCCACAGAGCTATTATTATTAGTTAGAAAGTAGGAGGTGTGTGCAGATGCTGAGAATTTTCCACTGTGCTGGCCCCGCGCTGCTGTGTGTTTATCCGTTCACCAGGCAGGCTTGGAAAAGATGTCCAAAAAAGCAGAGCAGGGCAAGCTCCTCACAGCTCGTTTTATAGCTCCCTCTCTTTCAAGTAGAGGAAGTTCTTACAAATGAGTTTTCCCATTTCTGTCCCTCTCTGTATATTCTTCTTCCCTATCCACTGTCTTCCCTTGCGCTCAGTCCCGCACATGCAAACCTATAAAATAGCTCCCAAGCTATTTCACTAGACAGGTTCTGCCTTGCTTCCATTGAAACAAAACTTGGTTCTTGTAGCTGCACATAAAAAAAAAAAAAAGAAAAACTCAGGTGAGCAAAGTGCCCATTAGATCTTCTCAACGTTTTGCACTGCTGTAGTTCCTGCAGGTTTTATTGACAAGTCCTATGTGTGTTTGTTACTGAAGGTGGAAGAATACAATCTCTATTTGTCTAGCTGCAATGAGGAGGAAGTCCTTCTCATCTTCTTAGCTTGCATTAGCCCTCTCAGCCTCTTTTCCTGGGTGTTGTTTCAATCCCTGTTAAACCCATTAAACCCTGTGAGACATTCTGTTTTAAAGGGCTTGAATGCATCACTCTACGCTGATCTGGGAGATATAATTACTAGAACAAATATCACTCATATAATCTTCTTTAAAGACCAGAAATCTATCTGTAAGTCGCTAACGTGGCCCAATAGGGATGATTTTGCTGCAGAGTATTAGGAGTAAAAAACCCTCCTTGGAATCCAGAAAATAAATAAATTTAAAATTGATTGTTAAGTACTTTCAGAAGTTGACAGACAGATTGATGGTTAATAAGCGTGTGTTCTTAATTTGCATTGCAGAATTTTCAGTGAAAACTACAAGCAGCCATCAAAATAGTCAGTTCATTATTTTGTTAGTGTTCTTTTTTCCTATTGTCTGCCCAAGGGTAAGAAGCTATATATCAATAAAGGGATACTGTGAAACTCTGCTGAAGACAAGCAAGATAACAGATTGTGGTAGGTATCCTTGGTTCCCTGGATTTGTGCCAGGGTTAGTGCCTCACGCTAACTCAGAAAGTCAGCAGACAGGATATTCTTTACCAAAAATATTTTCCCTCGTTTCTTTATTTTTTAGCAGTATGTATACACAAAGTGAATTTCAAATTCAACAGATGGATGAGATTAAAAAGAAAAGACGGGCTGCTAAAGAAAGCAAAAAAGCTATTGTCTTTGATTTATGGATTTGTTCCAGTCTGAGAGGCTCAGAGCTTTCTTCGATAAGGGCCGTAAGTGATTAGAAAGTAATGAGGTATGGAAAAGGGTCGGAAGATGCTGAGATTAGATCTTCATGACTGAACAGGAGCTAGTGATGAACCAATCTGCATGAAATGTTGCCTCAGTGTCAGCTTCTCAAAACTGTTGATTTATTTCTGTTATCCTTACGTTTTGCTTCTGAAGAGCATTACGAGGAATTAAGTAGCCAAAGATAGGGGCATATTTATTTAATGTTTCATTAGCTTCTGTATGTTTCTGGTTTACTTAAAGTTAGTGCAGATGACCATCATTTCCTTGTTCACCTTCTTGGAGATTCATGTTTAAAAGAAGATTCATAAAACATTTCCATGTGGGGAAGGATTATTTGGTTAAATTCAAAGTCTCTTTTGATCTCCCTGAGATTTAATCATTGAAAGCTCTCCATGAAAGGGAAAAACCTTTATACCTTCATTAGACTAAAGAAATAGTATTGTGGGTCTCAAAAGTCTTTAGAATTTTCTTCCTTATCGGGTATAGAAGATGTAATATTAAAATCTGTTTCTGTTTATTTCTGTATCCGCAGGGTTGAAAGTTTCTTATTCCACTTTTAATTCTATCAAGAAGGCTCCATGCAAAGCTAGTTCTTTGTAGCAGTAATGTTCTTATTGCTGTGGTGATCTTGGGGTGGAAGTGAGGCAAGATTTAGAAGTAAAAGTAGCGCCTTTGAGTTAATCAGCTACTGCACTGGTCTAACAAAAGATGATGCCAAGCAGCCTGTCACGTCTCAAGTAGTTATTCTCTATGATTAATATATGGAAACCCTAACAGCACCCATGGGATGTGGAGCTGCCCGTTATATACTGACATGAGAAAACATTGTCCAAACTCTAATTACATTTATTTCTAACAGAGAGTAGAGGGAGAAAAAATATTATTCCTATTTTAACTTGGGACACAGTTATACTGCAGTGTACTGGCTGTTTACTCACAAAACTTGTATGAGACAGTAGTTGCATCTAGATTGTCTGAATCTGTGCTGCTGCCACAAGGCCGTCTTCTGATGTTATTTCTGGTGTTATTTTAAGCACTATTTATAAGACTTAAAGAAACTAGGACATCTGAACACCCAGTTTCATAGAATGGTTTGGGTTGGAAGGGACCTTGTAGATTATCTAATTCCACCTCCACCATGGGCAGGGACACTTCCCACTAGACCAGGTTGCCCAAAGCCCCATCCCACTGGGCCTTAATCACTTCCAATTTCAATAACTTTGGTGCAGCTAGGATACTGTATTCTCTGGACAGCTTTGGCAATCTCAGCATATCTGCAGGATGATATATGAATATAATGTTTTTTGTAGGAATTGAGTGAAGGGCAGCATAGAATATTAATGAGTATTTTGCAGTTCCTTTGTAATGCCTAAGCATATTCTAGCTCTGTAAAATTCCTAGGTCAGTAAAACTCTGAAATTCTTCCATGTCGTTTGGTCAAATACCAACATTTAATAAATTATGTACTTGTTGACTCCTTGGCAAGTGCATTTATTCAGTGAGTCACTTACAAAATTTCAATGCTGAGTAGCCAGACCACATCCTGACAGGTAAACTAAAGGTAATGTGTTTGCATTGAGGAGCCATCCAACGTATAGGCTTTGAAATGTTTCAAAACAACAAGTGTTCCCCTCTTCCTCCTCTTCTGGATCCAAACCCAGGCTCTCATAACTACCACTTGTTTTCTCTGCCCCAAAATATTTTGTGCTTGGCAGGTCTTATTTCACCCATTCAGCTTTACTTTGATTCAACTACAAAGGGCACTGCATATTTTTTCCAGGGTAGGAGTGGTATCCATCTGTCTAAATAAGAAAAGACTATCTAAGCTCTTTATTGAAAAAGGAAAAAAGAAAACCATAAGCTCTCCCTTCATTGTTGTCTTACACTTGAAATGTGAAACTGTTCAATTTTGTTAAAATTCTTTCAAAAAGAATATTAAGGCTAGCTCCTAAGCCATATCTAGCCTTGTAGATCTGATTTCACTCTGTCATGCGCTCATCCAGATGAGCTGACTGCAAACATGAGTTTTGTTGTTTGCCATTCCAGTTTGTGGTCTCAGAAGACGGCCATCTGGATGGAATATGCGTTTTGATGCTCAGTCAGGTGTCACAGGACCTATTTGTGTTTGTTCTTCCTGTAGACAGCTTTGTTCCATCAGATTAAACTGGGATTCTTTCCAGTTGAGGCACCTTGATGCAAGCAGCTAGTATTATTGTCTCGTGCTAGCAGTGGGCTAGGGACTTTAACTCAGAACAGAACTCTGTGTTCTTTTCATATGGCTGTAAAATGATCATGCGGTTTTATGGGCCATTTTTGCTTACCAGACTCCAGTAGTGCTTGTGCAGAAGGAATTACTTGGAAAAAAAGCTCTGGATATTGGCCAATGGACAAACAAGACATTGGGCTAGACACATAAAACTTGCCCTAACTCTTGGCCAAAGATCCATTGGGCAGATTTTGATAGAGCTTGTAGGGAGCTTCCAAAGCGTATTAAATCTCTGTGGATTGATCCTGGCTTTCTGGACTGTAACAAATCCTTGAAGACAAAATTAGCTTCAGGTCTGGGTTTCACAAATAGGAAGAGGTTGGTTTGCATAATAAGCATTAATTTACTTCAAGCCCAAACTGAAAAGCTCAACATCCTCCACCCACCCCCAAAAGTGTTGTCTTTGATGTGCTGTCTAGGTAGGTGCATGACTGGATGGGACTGAATATGTTGGAATCAGGATCTTAATTCTCACTGTCATTGGAGAACTTGGCCAGATTTGGGTTGGAATTTTGTTTTCTGTAAAATACTGGGTGTGTCTGGATTTGGTCTCTGGTGACTGGGACCTGCTGCATGACAGCATTGCTGTCCATGAGGCACTGGGCTGTCAGGACAATCCAGGTCTTCCTGAGAGCTGCAGATCTGTGACCCAGAAGTGAAATAGCTGGAAGTTCTTGTGTGTGTGGTTTGGTTGGTTGGTTGTTTTTTATGCAATGCAAAGCCAACATCCAAGAATTTGAGGTGACTGTTTCCCCACAAGAAAATAAAAGGCACTTTAAAGTATTATATTTATTCTGATATCACCTTTCTTTCCGGATTTCACCTCAGTACAAAAGAATTGAATAGTGTTTATTCATATATCTGAATTCATTTGATGATCATATAATGCTGCACTTCAACAGCATCTTCCTTTTCAGAATGAGTGTAATCCTGTGTTTCTGTGAAGTTGAGGTTTCCTGCCAGACCTTAAGCACTTACATTCAGATATTTGCCCCAGTCTGGATTCCTATGAACCTGGATTCAGTGAAGTTTTTTTGGAAAGTCTTTTTCCTTGTATTTCTGTAGTCAGTAGCGTTGGTCACTGTGTTGGCCATTGCTCTCACCTCCTCTGGTGCTGTTCACAAATCCTCGTTTGTGTTAGCAGGCTCACTGGAACTTAAATGCTAAGGAAACAACCTGAAGTACCTTAGAAGTTGTCTTGAACTTTGGGGCTGCCTGCCCTGAGTGAGGGTTTGGACCATGTGAACCTAGGAGGTCCTTTCTAACAGACATTATTCTATGGTTATGTGCTTGTTGTGTCTTTTTGTTGTTGTTTATTCAAGAAAGTAGTGATTATACATTGAGGGAGCTAAGACTGAGTAATGTTCACACTGTAGTCTGTCTCCTATATTAACATCTCAATCAAATGCTTCTTGGTGCTTGTAAGTGAGGCGTTAACAAGGACTTTTGACATTACTTCTTCAGTTTGAGTCAGATTTCAAACTTTTAAACAATAAGAGATGTTGGGATACTGCAATGAAACTTTTCAGAAGTGTCTGCTTGCCGTGATAAATTGTTTCTATTGATGGAGATAGAAATAAGCATTTCTGTCTCAAGGAGGCAGAAACCTCACGGCCTCTATGGGTGTGGGATGTGAGTACTGCTGTAAGGAAGAGCGTGGTGGGGCAGAACAGTACGTTGAAGGAAGGACTGTGAGTAAGTAGTACCTTGTCCCAGTGGGTCTGGCCTCCCCTCCCCAAGCTTTTTGGGGCCTGACTCCTGCAAGTGGTAGCTCCTGGAATGCTTCCAAAAACTCTGAGCACTGCTTGGTATCTAAACCAAACAGAAGTACAAAACAAGCAGTTAACCACAGAAGGCGCTGAGGAAAACATCTCTGCTTCGTGGTAGCTTTCATTCAAGTAAATCCAAGTGGCCTTGAGAGTGAACTCTCCAATTTCTTCTGTCCAAGTGTGAACTCCCAACAGATGTTTTGTGGAAGTGGAAAGTTGCTGTAAATAGGATGTCTGTGTGTATTTTAGCCATGGGACTGGCTCTGGACTGTGTTAAAACCCTGTCAGCAGTGCAATGGTGTGACTTCTTTATCACCCAGGCACAACTCTGGGCAGTGAGTTATGAGCCCCAGGGCAGGCCACTCAAATATACCAGACATGTGGAGTTATAGAGGAGAAGAGGCCTCCTGCAGCACACAAGAGTCCACCTGAGCCATTTGAGCAACGTGGCAGTGATGTAACCAACATCTCTTAACTGGGCCTGACAGGTTGGAGGGCCCAGTTCCCACCACAGCAAACCACCCCTGTAAAGTATCTACCCCAGAATCCTCAAGGGTGTTAGCAGGATTCTGGGACACTGGGTGTAGTGGTGGTAGGTCAAGCAGGGCCTCCAATGTGCACTAAAATCTCCTGTCAGGTAGGGCAAGAATATCACTATTTACTGGTATTTGGTTTACTCTAGGATCTGGTGAGACAAATTAATGTCACAACCCCAAATCAGTCATCTTTAGTCTTAAGGTTACCCATTCCCTAACGGCACAATGCAAAAAGCTTTGGTAATTATGCAGCAGCCCATCTTCAACAGCACAGCTCTACTTCCCCAACCAATGCTGCCAGGCTTTCTCCTCCCTTGTTACCTAGCCAAGCTTTCTTTAAGTCCTCTTAATTGGCTCGTTAGTGTAACCTGAGGCTACCTGTCCTGCTTGGCTGATTCACTAATGAGGCTCAGCTGCCTTTTTTCAGACCCAGACAGGCTGGAGAGGGATCTGTAAAACCTGGTGCTGAGGATTTCAGAGCTGCTCCCTCCAGTGCCCTGGTAACCCAGCCTCTCCAGCATCAGTGTCACTGATGGCTTTTGCACAGGCAGACACCTCACGCACTCCCAGGGGGCATTACTCCCCTGTTCAGACATGGACTCTCTGTTTCCTAAAACCCATTGTTGTAGCACACCCTGATGCACAGAGCACTGTGAGCAGTTACTTCTGCTGTGCCAGTAAAGCCAAAGAAAGGGCACTTATGCTAATTCATGGGATAAGAACACTACTTACAAAATGTTTCCCTGGACATCATCAAGAAAAGTAATAAGCTCAAAGTAAAGTAATTGTACATTGGGGTTTCTAGGATCAAATTACTGAAATCTGAGTTAGGCCCATCGAACTGTGATACCTGATACTGTGATTCACCTGTCTTGTGAACACTCTTGCTCCAGGCTTCCTGTACAAGACATGTCTCTAGAGAACGATCAGGTGGCACAAATGGCTGAGGAACCCTGAAGAGACTGGGCTAGCTGAGCTAACCTAGCAGCAAAGTAGGAATGGTGACTTGGGAGCAGCAAACCCTTCCAGACCTACCTGATGGCCAGTTATGCTCTGATGTGTGGCACGTCAAAGGTTTGGCCTCTTCTTCATAAGCCACGTGGAAAATGGGCTTGGTAGCTGTGTTTTACATGCTCCCTGGAGTCTTGAGAGTCATGCAGTGAGGAGTCTGCTTGAGACTTGCCAAGCCAGAGCTCCACATCTTTCTCTCCTACTTGGAGAGCTCTTACATTCATTCAAGACCCAGGGTGAAGAGGCTGGAAGCCCTGGTAGTTTGCAGCTGTGCAAGCCAGACCTGTAGGAAAAATTTGAGTAAGCAGGCTCATAGCAGTTCTAAGGAATTTCATTCTGCTGGAAAAAGTGGCTTCATCACACTGAAATAGTCTTAAATAACTCACAGCTTAATCGCTATGATTTAAAAATACAAAGTGAGAGGTCGTGCACTTGGACTAATACCAAGAATTTTTCCTATTAGATTAACAGACATCAGTTAGAAATAAATGAGGCAAATTTCCTTTTGTGCCAGTTGATCGTGAGAAGAACCAATGTGCTGCAGCTCTGGAAATGACAACGTGATGTTGGGTTTGTTGGATGAAGGCCTTCTTCAAAGGGAAAAGAAGTATCCGTGCTACTGTGCAGGATGCAAGGCAAGCTGCTGTGTCTGATACGGTGCTACCGCAATGAGTCCTCTCCTGGAAAGGTGAACTTCAACTGACTGATCAAGGGAAAGTGGAACCTACTGTGAGACGGGGGACTTGAAAAGTTTGGCTTGTTTAGTCTAGCAAATCACAGACCGAGAGGCAATCTGATCACAGTCTAAAAATATAACAGGGGAGTGAAGAGAGGGAAATGCACTCTCTAAGAGCAGACACATATACATTAACCATGAATTAACTCGAGCCGGAAATAGGACAGCATTTAGCCATTAAAGCAGCAGGACTTTGTAACAGCAGCATTCACATCAGAATAACGGGGACAAAAAATGATGTCTGTTTAAAGATGCAGCCTGAAGCATCTTTAGGAGATTGTGATGAAGTGGCTCGTGCTATCAGGTTATGGAGCCAGCGACCCATTCAGTCTCTGTCAGCGCAGTGATCCTATGTTCCCATGCCACCATCACTGTCATCATACAGGAGCAAATACGCGCCGGCTGAGAAGCCCTCTCTCTTGTGATGCCTTCTGCTTGCTCACTGACCTGTGACTAGGCGCACCTTTGAACCAGAGGACAAAGAGTGCTTGCCAGAGAAGGGCAGTTGTTCCAGTTTCTGGATGTGTCTGTAAAAGAAATTGGCAGTTCCTACAGAGGCCAAGAATGTAAGGAGGTGCAAGGAGGCATTGAATGTTTGGATGCCAAATTAAGCTGCTTAATAAAGAGGCTTGGAAGGGGAATAAATTCTCATGCTTAAGTGTCTAGGTGAAACTCTGCTAAATGGGAATTAGGCTGAAGCCTTGAGTAGGTATTATGGGGTAATATTATCCCTTGTTTAACTCCTGTAAGGCTTAGTGCATCTTCACTGAAACACCTGATACTGGTCATTGGCAGAGGGAAGGCTTTGGATTACCTGTCTTAAGCAGTATGAAAGTCCCCAGAGTCCTGTTATTTCCAACTCTTTCACCCTGTAGCAACCTGGAATTTATACAGGACAGGAATTCTGGCTGTTTTGGGGTTACAAAGGATATTCCTGCATTGCTTTAAGGAAGCTAGAGCTTATCATTTGACAAAACGTAGTTCTTTCTTTTCCTGTCAGCCCTCTGGGGCAGGGACTTTGGTTCTCACTGCTAGAGAGACGTACGCCAGCCGCATCTGCCTGACTGAACAAAGCCGTCCAGACAGAAGACCCTTCATGCCACAGTTCACAGCAAGAGGAGCAGGGGTCAGCCTGAGTATTGACACCAGAAATGATCTGACCATGGCCTTCAAACAGCTAATAAAAGCCTGACCCTGCGCTCCCAGAAGTAAGCAGCAAACCCCTCGCTGACACCAGCAGCACGGGGCAGGCTCCCGGCATGCTCTCAGCGCGCCTCTCGCTGTGCTGCAGGCGTTACCCCCTGGGGTCGAGGTGTGGGCTCTGTGGGTCCCTGCCTGCATCCTGCAACTGCACGGAGCAGCTGCTTCCCTGCCATCCATCATCTGGAAGAGCTGCTCTGCTAAATGGCATGCAGAGCTGAGCTAAAGGCATGCTCATTTCCCTTGGATTTTATTTTTGGAATTTCTGAGTAGATCTGGTGCCCCAAAGGCTAAAGCTACTGCTGCCTTTTGGGAAACTCCAGTGAAAAGCAATATCTCATCTCCAGGAGAAGACAATAGTCGCGCAGTACAGCACATCAAGCACTGGCTTTCATCATTTTCTACAAACACCACTAAATCACACAGCACATCATTTAAAACAAACACTGTGTAAGGGCTGGTAAAGTAACAATACAAAGCAGCTCTTAAATTTCCCCGGTGTCAAACCAAGCCAATTGTACTGGCAGGACTCCAGCTTCTAAGGTGCATGGAGTATGAAAGTGTCTCACTGCAGGCAAGCCTGGAAGTACAGTCCAACCCGGTGTTTCATTGCTCCCACATCATAAGGGGACAAATTTTTTGTGGATAAAAGTAGACAAGAGTCAGACTAAAATCATCAAAGCATTAACTGCATGGGCAGGTCCTGATTTTTTAAGGTAAATGACATAGTTTTCACCTCTATCAAGCTGCCTGGTCAATCTTTTGAGAAGTCCATGTGATGGGGAAGGTGAAAATCCATAAGGAAATTGCGTGAGTGATTCACAGCAGTTGGTGTTGCCTTTTCTTTTCAGTATGTATTGAACTCCAATATCACTGTTTGGCTGTAGAAAGAAGTGCTGTTGGCTGAAAATGCTGTGTTTTGGATATAAACCCATTTACCTCACCTGATTTCTAATGTGAATTAATTCCAGTCATTTTCAGCTGGATAAAATATCCTATGTTTCTATCCTAATCTGCTTCCTAGTACTGCTCCTGGATCTTGTGTGACTGACACCTTTGTCTGATAGATGAAGTGCGCAGTCTCCACATACAAATCACTTCAGCCAAAAGCAAAGGAAGGATGGCATTATTGAATTGCAGCAAACACACTGCCCTTGTGAGTATACATGGTAAATTCCCCATGGGTTCAGCAGGAGCACAGTTAGGCCATCGCTGTGTGCTTTAGAAACTGCTGTCCTGTGCTCCAGTTTGTGTGTCAGCCTCAGACAGGTCTCACTGCTTTTCTCCTGCTGCGGCTCTTAAGGCTCTGGGGACCTTGCTAAGCAGAGATTAACTCTTTTCTGAACCGCTGCAGCATCTGCTGCTGCAGGGAGCAAGGTGGCCATCTGTAAGTATCAGAGCACACACATCCATAGCTACTTGGTCCAATTTGATGGTTTACATTTATTATTATTAGAAACTTGATCTGCCTGGAGAGTTGCTGAGCTATTTACTATTCCAAACAAGTTCTGTTGTCTGGTGAACTGTATCTACCCCTTATACTGTTTTCCTCATGTTGAAATGGATTTTTCCATTGACGTGCTGGGATATAAGATGGGCATGGACTGCTTTGGAGTAGCAGCATTTCAAAACTCCTCTTGTATACATATTACTTGGTGACATCCTTTTTCATTCTTGCTGTTTATACGTGGTGGAGTAGTACTGAGCATCCTTAGGCATGGATCAGTCTATGGGAGCAGATCCTGAAAAATCTGAATGGAAAAGCAGCCTGATCTAAAACAGCATGACCTGGGGATTCTGCTTTTCCGAAGTTCTGGTCCTCTTAGACGATGAGTACATTTGTGATCTAGATTGTTTACCTACAGCAATTAGTCCTGTATTGATACAAAATCAATCACTTCTTTCTACTGACTATTCAGTAAGCTTTGTTATTCTCCAGTACAGTTTGGTGGGCAGAATGGACTTATCCCATGTTAATCAAGGAGAACCATCACGGTGCAGTCACTGATAAGCAATTATAATGTAAAATAACAGCAATGAACTCAAATTGCCCCTCACTGCCCATCACTGCTCTGCTTTTTATAGTAATAATATAGTCCATTAAAACCTACAATCACTGTAATGTTTATGCATTATTGGGGAGATAAATTGCATAATTCTCATTTTGCAATTTAAATGTAATTATGAGCTTACTAATGACTAAAACCTGAATTTGCTAGACTATCAGCTTTTCTAACACTTGCCAAAATTATAGGTAATTACTTAAAGCTTACAATAATTATAAGTCCATCTTTTAAATAATTAATGTGCACTTTCATGGTACCAAACAGCTAGTAATCAAACGACCTCTGGCTTTTACAGCAAGCCCATGCAATTAGTCTTATTGTGTAGGTCTATAGAAATGTACCCATTACAAGAGTCTGTTAAGTTGGCAGGCTTGATATTGATGGCTGTTGCATTTTATGGTACCAGACAATGATTAACATACAACGGCCTTCAGAAATGGGCGTATGGAGAAAATCTGAGTGCATTTTGTGAGCCACTGGATGCAAATAGAGAAAAGTAATTACAGGTGAAAGGAGTTAGAAGTTGCATTCTGCTGCCTTTTGGACTGTCAGGTATTCTGCTGGGAGGGTTTCTCAAGCCCATTCACTTTCTGCATCCTGTGATTTGGATCATTGGCCCAGGAAGGAGCCAGCAACTTGGCCTGGGAGGTCTGTGTTGGGTTAGACAATTCCTTCGTTGTGGTCAGCTTCCCTACGGCAGGTGCTGCCGAAGCAGCACATATATATTTCTTGCTCTGGAGTCTCAAAATCTATTGGATGTCAGTGGGAAATAGATGCTAACTTGTGAAGCCCATAGGTGTCTGCTTGCCAGAGGCACACAGCCCAAATTTCCTCATCTTCTGTTCTTTGCCTTACCTGGCAGTGAAGCTTTCTTGTGAGCCTGGAGCCTATGTACAGAAAGCAGAGGGCCCAGGACTGACTTGGTTGTTTTAATCTGAGCCCATGTGCCAAAAACTGTTGTAAATTCAGCCCTGCATCCCAGCAGTGCCCTGTATCCTCTCACTATGACGTTTTAAAGTCCAGGGAAGAGGTCTGTGTTAGATAAAGCCAAAGCTGGTGGCAGTGGTGATTCTGGTATTTGCTGTTTTCTCTGCAAACCTGCCTCCTATCAAAGCGTTATGGGAGAATTTTCTTGGAAGAAACAAAAGAAAATAGTAAGATAAACCATTTCTGTTGAAGGCAAAATCAATTGTTAAAATGTTCAAATCAGTGTCAGAGCTTTTAATGTGTAGATTCATCAGCGGAACTACTGCAGTGTGGCGGACTATAGAAAACAGTGCTGTCTGTGGTGTAAGTGCAGTGTTTTAAACTCCTTCCTTGGCTCAAAAATCTGCCCCCATCTCAGTGTGCTGCACGGCTCTCCTCCCTTACCTGTAACTCTTGCAACCTGGTAGAGTGTGCAAGGCATCGCCATCCCTTCTGATCCCACCTGCGGTACTGAAACGTGGCAACGAGCACACCACTTACCCTCTGTGACCCTCAGTTTACCTGACTCTAAAATGAGAATTATGGTAACAGTTACCTAGCACACTGGGGTGATGGGAGAATTAATTAATGTTTATAAAGACTTTGAGATCTTCAGATGAAAATTGCTACAGTATATAAGTGCAAAGTAATTATGATTATCATTACTTTCATTTGCATGTATAGACTGTAATTAGCTGTGGATTGTATTGCATTGACTGTGAATAATTTAAAAGCTCTCTTCATGAAGGTGTCACTTTAAATGTTTCTACATTTTGCATTTAATAATACCAAGGTTTGGCTTCATTTTGCCTTTCCTTTCCCTCTGATAGTGACATATGCTACAGTGTTGGCTTATTGGAGCTCTGAATCTGAAGCAGTCTATTTCTCATCCTGCTTGCCTTCATTTTGTTGGTTCTGCTCTGGTAAATGCTGATAAAGGAGCTAATTTACCACTGCAGGATGTCCCCCTGGCAGATCGGCCCTGTGCACACCCCAGCAGGGGAGCCTGGGGCTCAGCACCCAACGGGGTGCTCGTGGCATCACTCGTGGGCTGTGACTCTAGCACCCCAACCTGCCCCAGGCACGGCCATGCTGTGTGATGGGGGTGATGTATATCCAAAGCTCTTGTGCCAGCCCTGTTGAGAACCCACTCCAGTTTGCTTCTCCAGTTTTACTTTGTGACTCTGCTCGTTATTTGACTTAGCTCCTCATTTTCTCATAAAGGAGTAATGAAGAAGGAACCATGATCAGAGACTCGAACTTTGGGCTTGTGTCCTTTCAAATGCTTCCCAAGCATCTCGTTAAGTCTTGTTTTGGAGCCCAGTGTATCATGTCTGAAAGTAGCTCATCTTTTCCTGACCATTTCTGAAGCTGAACGCAAGGAATAGTTCCTGTCCCTTTGGAACTGAATGGGTTTGGGGAAAAGAGATGCATCCCCCAGGTTGTTTCAAAACTGCTACAATTAGGACCAGGTTTCTCCTACTCGGAAGCTGAAGTATTATTTAGTAAATGGTCCCTTGAGATTCAGGAATTAGTCTGCTAAGAACATTATGAACAAAAGGTTTTTGCAATCTGTGAATCCCAGGAAGTCAAAGCCCATTTGTTTGTTTAGTGACCCTAAACCTAAGGCGCTGTCTTTGGAGCTTATTTGAGATTTTTATTTTATGCTGTGAAAGCAGAAGTAATTGTGCTTCTTAAGCACACACTGGAAACCACACTTAAATTAACATCTCTTAATTAGGCAAAGGAGAAATTGTTGTTTGTATTCCTTGTCAAAATTATGCTTGTGTTGGTAAAAGGCAGGAGGGGACGTAGCCCCTTCATTACTTGGACTTGATTCGGCACGTGCACTATGCTGCCAATGCACTGGGAGTCCCCTCGGGCCCCCTTTCACATTGGAGGTCTTTTCTGCTGCTTAATCCTATCAATATAGCTGCTAAGAATTTAGGGGTATGCCCACTCAAGTGGCGTAGTCTCATAAAAGTTTCCTATTACTTTATCTCATAATCTGGTTTCCTGACTTCAGCGGAAGAAGGTGGAACTCTGTAGCAGTCACTCAGCAGCACACCATGGGAAGACTTTCAGTCATGACTTGGGGCCATACAGAAGACCTCTTGAATTTGTTGTGAGGGAAGTGGTCTTGTTTTCCAGTGCTTGAGCTAAATTCATAGTTAGCAGTGTTATCCATCTCTCCTAAGGACTTTGAAAAACCTCATACTGCCCACAGTGGCATCTGAAACTCATAATCTTCTAAATGTGTTTGCCCTTCCAAGGAAGGGAGGCACAATGTTGTTGTCCCATCGTTACCACCGGAGAGCAGGAGGCCAAGGGGCCTGTGGTGGAGCACATACTTACAAGGAGCAGGGCTGAGGGGAGATGAGGTGTCTTTAAAACACTGAAGGGGAAGAGACTGATTTGTCCATGTTATCTACTCTAGATGGAGCAAGGATGCTCGGGCTTCATGCTTTGGCCAAGAAGATTCAGGTTGCCTACTGCAGAAAGCTTTTTATGAAATTAGTGGTGAGGGTGCTGGGACGCCCCGCAGCTGGGTGGGTGAGCATCTCTGAGATGTAATGCCGGGGTGTGGGCAAGTATGTGAGGAGGTAGGTTATATGTGCTCTTGAAGACCCTCCTGGCCCTATAATACAAGACTGACTGGATGGCTCGTGCTTTGAGTCTGAGCTTCTAGTCCTGGGACTTGCCCTTTTCACATTCTGAAACGTCTGTAATTTATATGTCAAATCTAGGCAGGGATTTAGCCTGGGGGGATTCATACAGGCTAAACTGAGGCATTTGAGTGAAAGGAACATGGAGCACGGTGGTTTGGGCCAGGTAGCTCAAAAGTGTTTGGAGAACTTCTATGTCCTGAATAGCAGTGTTTGGGCTGGGATTCTCCGTCTGGTTCTGTTGCTATCAGTGTGAGCTATTACTGAGCACAGCAGTGAGCTCCCCAACACCAAAATTAGCTGGGGTCAAACTGGGGACAGTCTTCCTCCATCATAACAGCAGTCTGGGTTACCCCTACTCTTTAACCTTCATTGAAAGAGAATCCACAATGAAAAGCATTTCTGCTGCTTTTGGCTTTTCCTGGAGCTACGAGTCAGCTTTACATAGTGATAAGTGAAACCTGAATCATGTTCATTTATTTGAAATGACTACAGGAAATCAAGTTATCCTGCAGGTCTGTTCTTTCCAATATGCTCTTAGTTTCTCTTCCTCTGCGGCAAAGTGCACGGCAATAACCTTGCAGGAAACGTTTGGATATCTCCCAGTAATAGGGTGGGCGTGTGTCCAGCGTGCACTGCTGGCTAGCGTTCTAAATCTATTTAGCACACTCAAGTGTAGAGATTGAAAGAAATCATGAATTGTTTACTGTATCTATAAATGTGAATCAATGGCTTGTTAGTCCATGCCAACCTCATTAAAATTAACTGTATCTGAAAGAGTGAATGATTTTATGGTGATGGATAATCCACCTAGAGTACGAAGTTATTAGGGAAGATGAAGAACTTGGGAATGCAGTGAAAATAGTTCATTTGAGGAGAGAAGACTGTTGTCAGCAGAATGCTTTTGCAGGTAATTATGCATGTTGAATTACTGTAGAGAGAAGGGACAGGAGCATCAGCTGACCTAACCTGGCATAGTCCTAGTGAATTCAGTGGAGATGTGGGGATTTACATCTGCTGAGGATCAGGGTCTGATCCAAAGCCAGAGCTGAGTCCACGAAGAGATGTCTGGTGATTTCAGTGGGTCAGGATTATTAGCGCACAAATTCACAGAGCTCTGCCACCTAAGTAAATAACCTCACCACAAACAGTATTGCTTTAAGCATGAATATTGTTCTTCTGAACAGGAAAGGTTGCGGTGAGCATCTCAGAATAGCTGAGCACCTCATTCTCCTGGATGTGGCATTACGTTTATTCACTAGATGTCCTGTCTTAATCCTACTGATACTGCATCTACATCTTGATAAAGCAAGGCCAAAAGAATTAAAATAGAAGGTGAGTCTAAGAAGAAATATTTTCCTCGAGTGACTTACAGCTTTCTTATAGCATTCCTTGTTCACACATGAAGTCAAGATTCCCCACATAAAGGTATTCACGTAAGGGCGACCATACCATTTTAGACATTCTGCTCTCCAAAACCATGGCATGATTTAGGGAGTGGGACGTGTCTGCACTTGGACTTTTTTTTCTCATGTCTTTTTTTTTTTTCTTATCTCTGGGGGTTCAAGATGCTGGTTTGGACTGCGATTGTGAAGACATTACAGGGCAGTTCCTTACCAGTCCCTTTTCTCTGCTCCATGGCAGAAGATGTTGCTCCATTACATTTTGAGCCTAGAAGCCATCTCTCTGGGTTCCTGGCATTAAGTACAAGATAAAAAGAATGTACACAGATTTATTTATTTTTTATTTGCACTCCTTTTTTCCTTTATCAAGCAGACTGAATGACAGTAGCTCCCTGGGGCATCACATATTCAGATCACATCTTGCAAACAGGTCTGTTGGTACAGAAATTAGGTTTAGTTTACAAAATCCATCACTAGTGTTTTGTAAACTGGGTGGTGATTTTTTAAGTGCCCAGTTATCTTGAAAACAAACTCATTACAGTCTCTCATGTTAGAGACCTGAGCAATTTTAAGCTAAAACTCTTAGCTAACCGAGTGGTTAGCCTCTGTCAGACCCAAAATCTAACCAGACAGGTAGGTGTGATTTATTACCTGACAGATAATAAAGGATGCTTAGGAAGGAGTGCAGGAGAGAAGTCGGGTTAGGATGACCCTTTCCTTGGTACATCCTCCCCCCTCCAGGCAGTCATTGGTTTAAAAACGTGCTGGCTGCTGCAGCAGGCGGTGTGGCCTCAGTCCTGTGCTGGGCCTGAACTGGTTCCTGCAGACCCAAGAGCTTGCTGTGACATCCCCATCGATGCAGCTGCCCTGCTCCAGCGCACAAATTCGTATCCCCACTCACTATTTGCAGTCTGTGAAGATATATAGGTACAAGCGTGGCTTGTAATTAGAAGTGACAACCCGTGGCTCTCCTCTCCACCTCCAAAACCTGCCACAATCCTTTCACCGACAGCCACAGTTCCAGTGGCACTGTCCCTTTAATTAGAAACGTATTAATAAATCCATCTTGTTCTCTAATCCCCACACACATAGCACAGTGATTCATTAGCACAGGAAGAGGCAATTTAGATTTCCTCAGATAATAGCAGCTGTCACTAATCAAATTAAAGGAGGAAGTGCGATTCAAAAGTTGGGCAAACTGGTCTGGGAGGAGAGCGGCAGGCAGCTGTGAGAGACCTTTCTGCCCCAGCCAAGAGGAGGATAGGGGCTGCTGGCAGAGTCACTCCCAGGGGCGTCAGGAGCCCCTTGCCCAAAGAATTGGTCCTGTGCCTGTGGCCCCTGCAGTCCCCAGGTCAGGAGCCTGAGGGAGTGCTCCTGCTGGTGTGCCCAGCTTCCCTGGGGCTCTGAAAGGTGCAGGAATAGCTAGTGCACACAGGGCGGAAAGAAAACCTTAAGATCCCTTCCCCCGTTTTGACAGCCATCAACTTGAGACAGCCCTGATAGGCAGATGTATTTCCAATGCCTTTTCAAATCTTTTTTTTTGCTTTTCCTTCAGGAGCATCCCATGGCAATGAGTGCTGTAGGCTAATCACAGTAGAAATATTCCTTTTTGATGGCTTTGAATTTTCCTCCTTTCAACTTCTTTGAAAGCTCCTCGCTGGTGTGCTGTGGCAAGAACAAAATGTCTCATCGTCCCTTCTCCAACCGACGTGTGATGTTATCTACATTTATCACAGCCGCCCTTGTTTGTCTCCTTGGTGAAGCTGCGGTACTGCCTGGCTCTTTTTGTCGGGCTAGGAGGAGGAACTGTGTCTGTTGGTTTAGCTCCCTGTGAAGGAGGAGACTCAGGGCCACAGCAAGCTCACTGGATTCTCTAGATATCTTCCTGGATCAAATTTTGAGGAAATTGATCAAGTCTATCTCGCTTTGGTAGCGGTATATGGAATTAAATGTGTGGGATGCCATGAGAAGCATTAGGCGATGTGACCCCAGGCCTTGATTCCACCTCTGCTGTGCGATTTCACCATTCCCCGCTTGTTCCAGGTGCTGTCCCCCGAAGCAGGGTAATTTTGTAGGTCTGCCTCGCGTCCAGCCTTGCCTGTGCGAAGCGAAAGCAGGAGATGAAAGGAATGAAAGCGCTCCCTTCGCTAGCACTTCAATCGGTGATACAAGCGATTAAAATATGAATTAATCTCAGGAAGATGAAAATGCAGATTTTGAATAGGAGCTGTTGGAGTCACCTTGAACTTGTGCTTAGTGCTGTTTAGCCTGGGTGATTAAAGACATTTACACTCCATTAAAAACCTTGCTGTTCTAATGTGAAAAACACCTTGTCAGCTGGGTGTCCTGCGTGCCTGCCATAAGGAGTAACCTCTCTATTGACTGGCTCGTATATTAATTCAGAATAACTTCATAGTGTCGCTGTGAAGAAAAACAAACAGCCTACTTTTTTATGTGGCAAGGAGAGGCAGTGGGAGCCTGGTTCTTCCAGCACTGTTATGATGAGAGCGAGACAATAGCAATTATCTTCGCCTTTGTCCTGAGCTGATTGTCTCAGGCTCAGACGCTGTTGTCAGGCTGGCTGTTTGGCCGCCACAGTTGGTGCTTTAGGAGGGAGGAACTTGAATGCAGGGGGTGGAAACTGCTGTCTTGTGGTCACTGCTGGACGTGTGAAACCATTGGAGCGGCTGCCCACCACGTGCTGGCAACGCACGGGCCCCTGGCAGGGCTGCTACACCACAGCACGTGCTGCGGCCCCACGTCAGGGCAGGAGGAGCTGCCAGCCCTCCCTGCGCCCCCAACTCCCCTTCGGGGTGAGCACGGGCAAACCCTCGCATCGCGTTCCCCATCTGCAATAAGGCAGCACGTGGTCGGCCCTTTGCAGAGCGCTGCAGGAGGCTCCAATGAGAAACCCTGGTGGGGAGCCCCTGCAGAGCTGCTGGGGGCTACCACCGCCCTGCAAAGTGGGGACCCCTCCTGGGGCACCAGGCAGCAGACACGGCCTCTTGGCACGGTCAGTCAATTTCTTGGCGTTTGGCCTCACAGGTCGGGTAAGGCGTTGGTGCTTAATCACAGCTCCGAGTTAATCACAGCTCTGTCTGGAGGCAGACATTGCGGTACCCCTGGGGTGGCATTAACAAACCAAGCTCTGGTTCCATTTGTGGATGGAAAAGCAATGTGGTCTGTCAAAATTCCTGCTGCTTATTTTTTTTAACTATGATTATTTTTTTCCTATGATGTTTATATATCCTTGACCGTAATAATCGGCCTTCAGAAAGGGAGCTGCTGGGTCAGGTGTTGGGAGGGGCAGGGGACCTCTCTGTCCTGGAGCATGCTTATGAGAGACTTTGGGGCAGGGATGGGGGAGAACTGGGCACAGGGAGAGCCCAGTGTGCAGCTGCTGACCGTGGGGTCAGGGACAATACCAGGCCTTGGCGGGGGCGCACAAAAAGACTTCCTCGCTACCCAGAGTGCCTGCACGCAGTTTTCCGCATGGCAGCAAGCTGTGGAGCGCTGCCCTGAGGTGAGAGCACGCCTTAAGGAAAGGATCTGTCCCCCAGCAACACTGTGGGAACCTGTATCTAACCCACACAGTTCTGAGCTTTATAAAAAGAAAAGCTGTTAGTTCATGTTCCTTTTCAAAGAAAACCTTGGTTTTGGTTGTTAAAGCCGCAAGGTCTTCCACGGTGTCCTAATAGAATAGGTTTGGGCAGATCTACCTGAAAGATCTGGCTGACTTGGTTTCTGTCACAGCAGTGTTTCTCAGCTAGGTTAAATACAGTTCTAAAGAAATTTTCATTATAACAACTTGATACAGAAAATGCAATTCAACACTGGTCATTTCAAATAGTGCATGGTGCTCAGAACATAAATAGCTTAGTGATACGGTCTGTGTTTGCTGATACATGCCTGTCAGATTTGCTGACAAATCCCCAATCTGTTTTTTTTGCTTCGCCCCCAAACCTCAGGCATTATTAACTGATTTAAAATGTCTTATAAAACATCACCTCTGTTAACTGTTATTCTTTTCTGGTCCAGCTACTATCTGTGACCACCGTAAGCACAGAGGCCTCTGGGGATGGTATATCCTCTGCACTGGGGCAGGAAAATAGATGAGTGCTCAATTGGACTGAAAAAGAGAATATTCTGTAAACTGAGATTTTTTCATATTTGATTTTTAATTTCAGAAAGATTTAAGGATGTGGAAATACTGTAAACTTTTGTCATTTTTCCCCCTACGCAAAGCAGGGGTGGCTGCTCTAGGCGTTTCTGCAGGCAGAGGGCTCATTGCTGCCTGACCATCCTGACGTGGCTGGAAGTGATCCTAGCAGCTGTTGGAACCTCCAGGTTCTGGAATTCCAAATTCCACTTTTGTCAGAAGGAAATGCATTCACCCAGCAGCCACAGAGGTCTGGTATTTCCCATATAACCTAGGAAGAAAACTTACTGGAAACAATAATGTGCTCAGAGAAGTAACGCCGTTTATGTCAATAAACTGTATGTAAAAATGTTTAATCGCTTTCCCTCAGCTCTAATACCGATTATTTTAACTGTAACAGTCAGTAAAGATCCAATGCAGTTTCCACTGACACCTGCAAGCTTCTTTTTAACCTCAGTTGGTGCTGAATTAGTTCCTAAATAAACCTCTAGTCATGACTTGAAAGGACTGTGCTAAGTATATTATAATGGGACTCATAATAAACACATTTCCCTGAACTAATGCTATAGGATAAAATAAATCAGGTTTCCGTATTAACCACATAGCCAAGAGAGGTGAATGGAATTGAAACATTGCTCCTGCCATTTATACATGGGAGTGAGAGAGACAGTTCCTCATTACAGGTACTTTAGGGCTATGTTTAAATAAAATACTTTCTGTTGGCTTGCCCTTGAACTCTGTCCCCTTCATCCAATTAAGCAGAAGTCAGTGAAAGAGCAACGTGGCTCAGAGCTTGCCCTGCAAACTGTAGGGCACTGTAAAGGCTCAGATCTAATCCTGCCATCATGAGGGGTTTGAAAAGTTTAAATCAATTGTCTGTGGAAAATCAATTATGTAGCAGACCAGTTTGCCTTCGTGGCGAATGGAACTGATTCATCTGTGGAGTGCTTTCCTGTTCAGAAAGAATTGTATTTGAGGTCTACGGCAGCAAATATTGGGAGAGAAACTGAATGACTTCCTACTTAATGATAAGCAAAGTGCCAGCCAGAGCTGCTTTCAGACCACGGAGCTCATGGCTTCAGCTGGTGATAACATTTCTTTTACTGTCACGTCTCCTGTGCTGACATGCTTCAGGCGTTCCAGCAAATTCACTGATCCTTCCTCGCCCTGTTATTTTTGTGAAAACATGAATTTGCTTGTCAGTGCACATTACTGCAGCATATACAGTAGCCCAGCAAAATCCCAGCTAGTACTGATTTCATTTGAGTCCTTACTAAATAATGTAAAACATTGCTGAGCATTCACAAATTGTCATTGACATCACAGGATGATGTTAGGTGTTGCTTATGGGAAAACTCTCAGTAACTGCATGGTTAGACCTTAGATCCTGGTAAGAGTTAACACATCTCTGGATATAAGCACAGAAGCTGGTTATTAGAGAATACTGCAAAATACAGATGCTGGCAAGGGTTTCCACACAGCTTAATTCTAGCTTTACCTCTAGAAGGGTAGGAGAAGAGGCAAGAAACACAGTGTTTGATGGGGGAAATTGCAGTGATACAAGTGAAAAGGAATTAGGGAACGTTTCCAGATATATAACCTTTCTGGATATGCCTTTCCAGATATAAAGAAAACAGTTTCAGTGGTAAGACACCAGAACAGGGGCCCAGAGAAGTTCTGGGATCTCACCCTTGGTGATATTTAAATCTTGACCAGACAGAATCTATTTAAATCTTGACTCAGCAACCTGATACAGCTGAAAGAGCTCTGAGCAGGAGGTTGGCCTGAAGACCTCCAGAAATCCCTTCCAACGTGAATTATTCAGTGTTTCTTTTTCTTGCCTGGTCCTGCATCCACCCTGCAGACATCCAGTGCTAAGAGTATATATGACAAATAACTGTCATTATAAACATTTACTGGTTAGTCGTGTGCATTTAACACTCTGCAGTTCTTGAGGATCATTCAGAACAAATAAGAATCCATGGTGAAGCAAGTTGATGTCAGCAGTAAGTAATCTGGTCTGCCTGTACGTCAGTTTTCAGCAGATATCTCTAAAGGAGCAGAGGCAATGCCACACTTCAAAGTATTAAATCCCAGGTTTGAACTGTGTATTTTTTCCTGTGAATATTCAGCGTTGACTCAGTGTCTGGCTATAGCTGAGTGTCTTGGCATAACAAAACTTGGAAACGTGAATTTCTGTGAAACACCAACTTTACTTCAAGCATCTACAAGTCACTGCATCAGTTGCACTGAGCTATGCCTGCTGTTACAAAAGAGATCAACAGTGTAAACCTGAAAACAGAAAGCACACTTTGGTCCCTTCTTTCATTAGTTTTGCTTCCTTGCTTCATTGCTTCATTATTTGGTTGTTGGAATTGGTTTTCTGTTTTTGTTTTTTTTTCTTTTCTGCCTTCTAGGAATGCTTTTCAGAATAATGTGATACTTGATATGACACAAGTGAGCAATAAAGCTAAAATTATTGTGGAGTCATTTTAGTTACGGAGTATTATTAAAGTTGCCATTTATTTCCTGTCATTTAATTGACTGTGCTTGAATTAGACAGGCAAAATTGTCACTGATGCTCTGCTGCTGCGGAGGGGGTACGGAGTTTAACATCATACAGTGAGAGGGGAAGGGAAGCACTTCAGCGGGTCTCTGCTGCACAAGGGACATGTCTTGCCGTACTGTTTTGCTGAGGCTGAAGTACTCCTGTGCCATACAAGGTGCCAAGACCAGGAAGAAAACTGTCGGTTTGTTGGTTTAAATCAGGCACAGACCGTGCAAGCTCTGGTGCTGGTCAGGATAGCTGCAGGATAGCTCTTCAGGTAGAATAGGGATCCTACTTAGAAAGAGTTCAGAAGGGAAGGACAGTTAGGGAAGTGGAACTGAAGAACTTATCTTATTTCTTGTCCTCGTTGCAGCCTGAATAGTGATGGAAGAAGACGAAAGGCAGAAGAGGATGAAACTCTGCTTTTAAAAGGTCAAGCAGCATCAGTAATGAGAGAGCTGCACGTAGAGACATCTAGCACAGGTAAAGGAGCAGCCAGACTGCAAAACAAGGACAACAGCTCATCCTGTAAGTAACCTGATCAGACAGAGGGAGGTGTAGACTCAGTGATATTCATTCAGAGTGAATATCAGTTACTTTTCCACATCTTCCATTTTGTTCTTGTATAAGTGCTATTGAGAGGATTTAAAAACAATTCTGGTCTCATGCTAGAACTTCACACAAGTACTCTGAGGTTCTTCAGGGCAGCACCACAAAAATCCTGCAGGGGCCCCTCCTCCCTTGCCACCTTTATTTATAGAGCTGTAGAGCAAATGTAATTACAAGTTGGTACAAATTAAATTGATTATCTGGTATTTCTAAACTTCTTGTCCTCTGGATACCGAAGAAAAACAAGAATATTTAAAAGTTAATATTTGGTATCTTTCTGATTTTAGATAATATTATTTTAGAATACAGTGAGGTAAGATTTTATTGTTGCATATTTCATAACAGTAACAGTCATCATAATGAAAACATCTCTGAGACAGAGGGTGAAATTTGTCCCTCCTCCTGCTTGGAACACAATCTGTCCCACTGGTTTTGAAGCCCAGCACAGGAGTAAATGTCACCTGGTGGCTGCAGTGGCATTTGCAATCTAGCTGGCATTTTCTGTCACAGTTACTGGAAAATACCAAGGTACCTCCCAAGTCCTGGTAAAGTATTGATTGGAGGATGCTGGAGGAGGGCTGAGTTTAAAGACAAGCCGTGTATATCAAAGGAGTTGCTGATGGTTATAGCACATGCTGATAGCGTGGAAGGGGCACAGCCTTAGAGGAAATAACTCCCAGCCCTTTCTTTGAGAGCTGAGGCAGAGCCAAAGCATTGCACAGGCACTGCAAGGGTTTCCATTAGGGCATGCTTTAATCTAGCCCCGGTGTGGGCTTGATTCTGACCTCTCTCTGGGGGATGCTGGGACTGATGTCAGGTAAGGTTAGGCCTGACTCTCAGGCATGTATACAAAATCACAGCTATCAGAAGTGTCAAGTCATATCTAGCTTGAAGTCCCTCAGAGTCAAGCTTTCCACAGTTATGCACAGGAACACTTCATGTGAGTACCTAAATATGGGTTCAGATCTTTTAAGCACCCAAGATCAAAAACCAGGCTGCAGGTTTGATCTTCTGTGACTTGTTTCCTCTCTGCTGAGTAAATCATGTCTCTGGCCACCGTGGTTTTTGGAGGAGGAGCTGTCCTCTGGCTCTAAAACTCTGCCATGGCCAGTGGCACACAGCCCAGGGTCTTGTGGGGTTAAACTTCTTATTGAGGGATGAGAAACATGAACTTCAGGATAGCCTGGGCATCTTGTTCACTTGGCTTTTCTGAAACCTCAGGCTCTGTAACAGCCAGGGTTTAGAACAGCTTTGTGATGTGATAGCATAAAGGAGTGTAGAAGAGAGCAGTTCTTGGGGCCTGCAATGTTTTCCTGGTGCCCCCTTGTCCCGGAGGGCCCTTCCGCAGGGCCCCTGGCTAAGTGCCTTGCTCCCCAGTCCTGGCACTGTGCCTCCAGGTGCCTGCATTGTAAGTGCATTCACAGCACCAGTGTCACTTCGTAAGTATGAAGTGATGCTCCATTAGACATTACTCCTGCTCTCGCCTTCCCCAGCTTCTGGGGAAAGTCTGATATGATCTCCCCTGTATTCCCTGCATGTTCCCAACTCTCAGCAGAGGATTTCCTCTGTTTCTATGTCCTAGCTTCTTGGAGGAAGCATTTTCTTCTGACCTGCTTTCTTTTGCATGTACTTCCTGTTCTACCCTACCACACTGCACCTGCTGGGTTGGTTTTCTTCTTCCCTGTTTATACTGGAAAAAGGACATACCAACCACAAGGTTAATGAGGATAAAACAAGAAACAAAGCGTAGGGAGGTTTATATGAATCTGACTTCTTATCCAAGACTGGGATAACAACTGTGTCTTTGGGGTGAGACCATAGTGAGAAGCATGAGAGACCTGCACTAATTGCTGTATAAGCAACTCAAGCCTGATGCTCTCCTGCCTTCTGCTGTTAATTCATCATTCCCTCAAGCTCCGCAGTCATGATAGTGGTGTGGTTTTGGGAGGACGGGGCTATATTGGCTTAAAAAAGGTAAACATTTTAATAAACCGATCTGTGCAGCCAGTGTTGAAGTGCAACAAAGAAGGGACAGGCAGACGGCCGTGTTGGGACAGAGGGCTGCTTTTGGTCGGGGAGGCAGCTCTGCTTCATCTGCACGCTGAAGTCCCTGTTGCTCAGGTATCTCCTCTTGCCTAATTAAATTGTCTGTGTGCTTAGGTGGAGAGAGATGCAAAGTGCAGAAACAGTGTACGGTGCTTACATAACCTAAGTGATTTCTGCAGCAATCATTGTAGGAGTTAGCTAATGGCAGGGTACGGGGCCTCCTGCTGAGTTTCCATTACCTTGTAATTTTCAGCTTGTTCACTGTTGCAAGAAAGCCCCTCTGTCTTGTAATTCCTCCAGCATTCATGTCTCATCTTCTCCAGACTTGAAGTACATAAGATGCTTTCTGCTGGGGGATTTATTGAGATAAGTTATTGAAGTCAAGCAGTGAGGCAAGCATCCAATATTATGCTATTCATCTCTGAATTTATGTTCCCACTTTCTTTTGAAGGTCTAATGTAATCACAAACAATTTGTTTTGTATATGTTTAAAAATTCATAATTTTCTTGTACAATGGAAAAAACCAGCACTTGTAGCTCATTAGTGGTTGGATTCACAAAACATCTGGCTTTTCCTTTTGATGTAATTTCTGTGTGACTAAAATTCTGCCTTCGTTTTGAGCAGTTCAAATGAGGAGGTACAATCACTCTGCCAGAAACCCATTAAATGTGCCCATGAGTCAGCCTGTGTAATCTTCCAAGTTTGTTTGGGAGGATTAGAATCCTTTTTCCCTCTGGCGTTTTCTGATCAGCTTTCCCAGGGTGTAGGAGAACCCCCTCCTGCTGACCCCCTGGTAAGGGAGATCCTTTCTCTCTCACTCTCTCTTTTTGCTCCTCTGTTGAACCCCCCGGAGCTCTGTGTGCTCGGTGCTGCACAAGCGCGTTGGAGGAGCGTGCCTGGCAGTGAGATCCAGGCCAAAGAAAGGCGGTAGGATTGTGCCTGCCCTTCAGCTGCTGATGCTAACAGGGCCTTTAGCAAAGATGTTAAGGACCTGATCTGCAGGTGTGGCAAGCACATCCAGCTCTGTTAGGTAGCTGCTTAGTTCGGGGCAGCTTAGTGCTTCTGGGATAAACCAGGCCCTGAAATCTGAATGATATCACTTGAGATGCATGTGGCCAAGCTGGGAATTAACCACGCCTTCTACCTCCCATTCCATAGCCACAAGCCAGCCGTTTAGTTTTGAGAAGCTGCCATTTGTAGCCTGAATGTCCAGAAAGAATAAAAAGACCCCAGGAGGCACAGCAGATGAAGAGTCAGGCGCTGATCACAGGCAACGCTGCTGGTGTGAAGCATGGGCAAGGTCTTTAGGGCTTACTCCAAAGCGCAATGGAGTCGAAACGAGTCTCTCCTAAATGTCAGGTCAGGAGCTTACCACGGCTGTGTCAGATGTTAGAATGGTTGCTGCTGTGTGCTGCTAACATGATAGCAATTTTCTTCCAGGGCAACAAATCACACTGCCCAGGCTGATGGGGAGGAAATGTGACCAGACAGCAAAATTGCTAAATTTACAGCAATGCTAGTACATCCTGGGTCTGCAAAATCATGCGTTAAGCAGGATGTATTTTCCTATGCACAAGGTTAACAGTATGCTCGAGCTATTCAGTTCCTGAGAAGCAAGGTGAGAAAGCAGCCTTAAGCTCAGCAAAGCCCCACGTAAAACTTCAGAGGAGGGCTGTCTGCCCAAGTGACTCAGTAGCAGCTGATAGCCCCTGATAGCCTCCCGCCATGTCAGTCAGCCTGGGCAGGTTCCTGCATTTATTGAGCTGAATCCACTTCCAGCCCAGTGGAAATTTCAGACATTCAATGCAGATCTGCACCTGCCTGGCCTGGTTGTTAAAAGGCTGAAGCTGCAACTGGGCTCTTTCCAGAGCAGCTTCTGTTTCCAAATACAAGTGCAAAATATTGTGGAGGCTCTCTGTCACTGGGAGATGCTCACACTCCCCCTGAGATTAGCTTTCTGCAACCATATTGCTTTGTTTTGCATGTTTTTTGTTTTTTCATGGATGTGTAAATGTATTACTGCCAAGGCACAACCACGTGCTGACAGTGGGTGGCTCACCTCTGCCTCCAGTTCATGTGCACTTCTCTCATTGCCTGTTGGCCTCCTGTATGGATCCTGCTGCTCTGGCAGGATGCACTTCACATTCCTGAGGGTAAACCTCATTTCTAAGGTGCACCCACTGGTGGCAGCATCCTCCAAATAGATTTCAGTGGTGTGGCCCACCACTGGCGCGGTCTGCAGCTGTTTGGTCTCCCCTATGGTGATGCTGTTGGATAGAAAAATGATGTTCCGTGAGGGCAGGAAGGTCTCTGCAGGAGAACCTCGCAGCAAGGCTGGCAAAAGCCTCAGAGCCTGGTTGACTTCAGTCCAGCTCTGCGTGTGGTCACAGCTGAGGATGGGTCTCCTTGCTCCCCAGCCAGTTCCCCATGTTCAGGAGGCTGTGTTTGGCTGTATTTGGATGGGGTGGAAAGGGTGCCAACTGCAAGGCTTAGAAACAACTTTAGCTGTGAACTTGGACCATAGTCTGGGAGCTGAGCTCATTTTCTTGTCATCAAATGTGTCTGGAGGAGGCTGCTTTTTCTATTTAGAAGATGTCTACATGCACATCGTCCTCCTGTGCTATAGTAAATCTTTCCTCATTTTTCTTTCCTTGCAGTTATCCAGCAGCTACCCATGCACTCAAACCTGTTCCAGAGACTTTAACTATCTGTGTAATGTAATTATCCAGCAATGCGTCGAGTCAGTTGAAGCTCTCAGAGGCATTTGTAAGGCCAGAATTTTTTTTTCCCACTAGCAGATCTTGCAGATGTGCACCGTAGCTTCTGATGCCTGATGTCACCTTTACAGAGAACACAATTACAAATGGATTCAGTGGAACTTGATTAACCCGTAGTTACTACTTTTGTACAGACAAATGTCAGGAGACTTCATAGTCAGTTCATGAGTGAATGACTTGTCCAACTTTAACTTTTATAGAAACCCAGACTATATTGCACTTATTCTAACCTGATGATTTAAAAACACCTCGGCTTTAAAAAGAAGCAGCCCTTTCTTTTGATTTAAAGTGTTGTTTTCCTTATTTATTTTTGACAAGGAGTGGCATTGTTGACTCTTAGGGAACCTTCTGAAGTAGCATCGCTCTGCCTACTGCTGAAATTTGCACTCTGGGGAATACCCTAAAGTTTCAGGAACACAGATTGTTTCATCAAAACAGGACTTTGAGAACAGTGAAAATTGTGTGTACCAAGTTTAATCCTAGTGTAAACTGACATCCCAGTTCTACTGAATGCAACAGAGTTTCTTCAAATATATTTATGTCAAGCTTTCTTTAGTAATTTTTGGTAGATCAAGAGGATTATTTCAAGAATACCAACAAACATCTGACCCGACTCAAGAAGTTCATCTAGGTATTTTCAGCTTATGTTGTGCATATTTGGAGATTCTCTGAATACACAGCAGTTTTAGCAGCTAAAATATATCATATTTAAAACAAAGCACAGCTTGGAAAACTTCTGCTTCCATGTCAAGGGCTTCAGACCTTACTCCAAGATCACTTGTGGAATCCTGGTCTGTGACTTGGTACAGAGGAGGTTATATGCGTCCCTAAGTCTTCTGGTTTGAATGTAGCTAGTATGTCCCTCTGCCTGTTTATACTTGTCGTGCTGGAGTTCTAGTTAGTCTGTGCTGCAAAAACTTGCAGAGTTTAAAACCTGTGCCCGTTTGCCCCACAGATCTGAGTCCTAATCATAACTCGGAACTCCTCTGCTTTCTTTTTCAGAAACACAATGTGCTTCCCTGAAATGGCTGTTGCAGGTACAGGCACACGGTGAACCACAAAGCCACAGGCACACAAGGTCTCATGTACATCTCCTCCTGGAAAGGGGTGTGGAGAGGGATTTCCGTGCAGCAGATGGCAGGACATTGCTTCATCTGTCATTAGGGAGAGCATATGACAGTGAGCTGTGGAACATAAGAGCCTTAGAAGGGAGAAAAATTAGAAATAAGAAAATAAACAAAACCTACTAGTACACTACATTCTCCTCGTGTGGTAGGCCTCAGATATCATTGTTAAATATTGATATCTCCATTATTCTCCTCCAACAAGTAGTAAACACTCACACACCCTCTCGTAGGCAGAAGACGACCCGGCTGCGCAGGGCTGTTTGGTTGAAGCCTTCAGAAGTCCCGTGCAGTCCGCGTAACATCTGTGAGATGTTGACAGCATATGGTCGGTGCGAAGGCAGACGGGATGAGCGCCGTGGTCTCTTCTGGCCCTAAGGCCTATCAATCCCTGTCCACTCGCTGCGTGGCAGCCAGTCTGTGCCTTGGCACGGCTCTGAGCACAGGAGCGGGAGGCCAGGGCTGGCTTTGCGGTCGGCTGAGCAGCTCGGCACTGCTCCTTTTCCTGAGCGGTACGTGCGGCGGTGAGCTTGCCCTGATGGGGACACCGTGCCGTGTAGTGCTCTGACTGGGTGACGTTGGGAGTTTGGACCTACATCTCCTTGTTGCAGGGACGGAGCCTTTCCGTAGCATCGTGTTTTGCAGTGCTGCATTTCCATGTGTACAGCCCGTGGGCTACTTGGAAAAATAAAGCCTTTGTGTCTGACAGAACCAAACCACCTTATCTCCCCACCTCTGCTTCTGTCTGAAGGTTACCCGAGGACTTAGTTTAAAGGATCAGTATTTGTAAAGGGAGTCAAATTGCCTGAGGTGTTACTGAAACTATGCCAAATGCTTGACATAGGGATTTACATCGGTTTATTTATCTGCTTCTTCCTTGCACCTTTCTGTAAACACACGTCCGTAACTGCTATCAGGTACACTGTGGTGTGAAGCGCTGCCCTGGTAAAACATGACAGCTCTTCCCCAGTGCTTTCAGGGCTTCAGATGGAAGAAGATGGAGAATTAAAAAGTGATCTCATTATCCTCTATTGTGCATTAACAAAACCCTGGCACTAACACAGCGAATACAGATGGATGTGAAAATAATTGCTTGGTGCAAGTCGGATTTGGATTTTTTCGCTCACTTTATTATCTGGATGCTGAGGGGAATATTAGTGAATTATGACATGGGAAAGTAGGTCAACATCAAACCTGGAATGGAGGGGGAATGTGGTTGAATAGTACAAGACTGACCTGCTTGTAGATAGGCAGTTGAAAGGCGTACTGAATTGCCACCAGAACGATCCAACGTCGCTGACTCTGCTTGCGCTTTTGAAGAGCTTGGCAGTGAAGCAGTTGTGTAGACATATGTCCTTTAAAAAAAAAGAGGAAGGAACCCAGTATTGATTTAGACAGAAAAGTCAAATGTTTCTGCTGCAACTGTGGCAATAAATTCAAAAATAATTCAAGAGCTTCTGGCTCTCAACATGACAGGCCAAGGGGATATGCCTCCTGGAGTAGAACCTCCCCCAGGGGTGGCAGAGAGCAGTGGGAGAGGATTAATGACTGCACTGCTGAACCATGCACAATGCACAACATTAGGAGGGCTTTGCTATAATGAAACCTTCAGCCTTCAGCTGCCTTGCAGACTCTCTGAATAGCAGCTGCCAGCACTGTGGAGGAGCTCGGCACAATAGAAAAAGGGTCAGACCGAAAAAGTGGAGCTGGAGTTAAAAACTAGTAAAGAGATAAGGGAAAAATAAGTGTGGAGAGAGGATTTTTTTTCTTTCCTTTTCCCTTTTTTTTTTTCCTGTGGAAGCAGCTGATTGCAGCATTCCTTAATGAGACAGCCATCGTCCTGGGAGATGAGGTTTACATGCAGGGATCCCCATGATTTCTCCCAGCGACTGGCCAGACAGTTTTACAACCTGCTTTTAATGGCTAGAGTGAAGTGCCATAGCTAATCCATCTTACTCATTGTCTTATCTTTATTTCTGGGTCTGCAGTGATGAAGTGGAGCCTCATCATGTGAGGTGCCATACCACCACAGACTAAACACACTCTTCCTGCTCCAAGATGCTTACAACGTCAGTGTCAGAGGAGGCAAAGGAAAGCTCAAGGAAGAAATGAGGTGAGGAGCTGTTACACCACTTGTCCTCTTTGATGTTAATAGCAAAGAGGAAGCTGCTCCTAAAATGCATCAGACTCCTCGCTGTCTTTAAACCATGCTTTTCTACAGTTAAAATGGATTAGAAAAAGAGAAAAGTGTCATCTCACAGGTGATGTAACTGAATGTTGACTTGGTTGACTGCAATTTGGAGCAGCCTTGGTGTGATTTAGCTCTGGGGAGCAGATAAGCACATAAGGGAAATTTTGGACCAAGCCATTATGAACCCCGTCAGCCTCGTCAGGAAACTGGAAGGGAGTTTTCCCATGGCAAACCTGATAAATGAGGTGGTGCTCAGATGGTGCCGTAGTCTTTGAGATCCAAAGTCTGTTCTGTTACAGGTGCATCAATGTGCAAAACCACAGGGAGATTAGGATTTTTGAACAAAAGGGAAAAAAAAAGAATAAAAAATAGTTGTTAGGAGACATGGCTGCTGCATTTGCTTATTACATCTTGTTGAACATTTTTAACAATCCTCACAAGTATCTCAGGCTATTATGGCAAGGGCATTGCAGGACTTGCAAAAGCCTAAGAAATAGCTAAAAAAATGCACACACACTTCTCTAAACAGAGAGGTGAAACCTGGGGAACCTTTGGTTTCGTGGCTTGATGCAATCAGGGAGCAGACAAATTTTCCTGCCCTTAAATGCAATGGCTTTCACTGGTCTGGTATTTAAGGGAATAACCTTTAACACAAGGCTGCTGCATTGCCCTGATAATAATCTATCTGCATAATCTCCTGAGGGCTTTTTAGGTTCAGCATGTTTTGCTTTGTAGGAGTCGTAGTTCTGTCTGTCTTTTAAATACCACCTGTGTGCTCGTCCCCTTGGGTAAGCACTGCGGTACTGCCCCTGAGCCAGACCCCCTCTGTGACCCCCTCTTACGTCCTTCTTCGCCTTAGTTCCTTGTCCTGTGGGATGGGAATGCCACCATACCTCTAGAAAGTGTTTGTCATGTCCTGCGGATTTGGTGACAGTGTGTTGTGAAGCCAGCTGAAGTGCAGGTTACCAGGGTGTTGTTGGAGTGTTACCTCAATGCATTTTTTCTCTTCATATGGCTAATTGATGCTGGAAGAAGCACTGATCTGAAATAAAGCGATACAAATTTTGTATGGCTTCCTGGACAGCACCAGTGTTGCTCTAGCTTTTGCCTTACACAACAGAGATCAGAATAGGGCTTGTTCTGCACTTCAAAGAGGAGCATGATCATGTGGAGCATGGGTTGCATCGGTTTAGTTTGGTTTGGATAGGATGGGATTGGTTTTCCTCCCAGCTGTGCCTAACAAAGGCAACTTTATACAGTTACATTGCATGGCAAGTTGGAATTCGATTTTGTGGACTTGACAAAGATTTCATTCAGCACAGGGATTTGCATAAAATGGCTAATGGTTTGTGCTGTAGCGATACAAAAGTCAATAACAACGTCAGGGGAAATAGGACAGATCAGTGTAAAATGAGAATGCCAACCAGGATGCTGGCAGCGTGGAGATGAGGCTGAGAAAACGCCAGCATAGGCGAACAAAGGAGTCCCTCGCTGCTGGCACGGAGCATAACCCCAAACAGCACAGCAGAAAGCAGGTACCTGCAAAGCAAGCGGTGGCTACATGCCACCCCGAGGAGAGGGCATGGCACGTGGGGGCACGGGGAAGCATTTAGAAAAGAAAAGAAAAATGTTTTATCTGAATACTAAGGCAGAAAGCTTCAGCTTATTTATCTGCTTTTGAATTTTAATGATCAGTTCGAGTGATAATTACAGAATTTCTATATTTATATAAAACCAGCACATAAAATAGCACAATTTGATATTTATGAAGTGCCAGTTTTCCATAAATACAGAGATTTGTTAATGAGCGCTGGGAACTATTCATTAAAATTCAGAAGTAGATAAATAATGAATAGGAATTGCTGTTTATTCATTAAAATTCTCCAAAAAAAAAAAAAAAGAAAAAATATCTCCTCACGTATTGTTGATGAATCCAGCCTGTTTTATAAGCGTTTTGTTTTAATTAATGCCATTTGACACTATTAGTGCCAAAATAGCAGAGAGTCATTCGCACATTGCAGGCTCTAAGTAGGGCTGCATTAAAGCTGTCCAAGGCCCTAGGATTTAACAAATCTGGGCCCAGTTTGAGCATCCATGACTGCTGTAGGTTCATCCCCACCGGGGTTGGAGGGGTCACACAGTGCCTGTGTGTGCACCGCGGGGTCCTGTGCAGACCTGGTGCCTCCTCATGGGGCTTCTGCCCTGCCTCTGAAGGAGGTTTTATCCTTCTCCAAATGAACGCTTTGCTGATAAAATTTCTGCAGAACAGTCAATTTCAGAGTACAAGTTAGAGGTTTTGTGTCAAGCTATCTGCAAACTCATCCGAAGACAAATATGTGCTATATTTGGGTCCTTGGTTTTCAAGCCTCACCCCTGTGCTCTCTAACTGACAGCTGGGCTTCTCAGGAGGGTGGACCTTGACCCAGGTCCTGGGCACAACATTTTTCTTTGTGCCCCTCGCCCTGCTTTGGGAGGGTGGTGAGCATCTCGGACAGGGATCTGTCCTTGGAGCTGTGCAAGGGCACTGCAGCGGGGTCAGGGGGTGTGGTGCCATCTGGCTCGAGCCCTGGGTACTTCGGGTTGTCCGGGGGCACACCCAGTGGAGTGCAGTTGGTAAGCAAATGGATAGATGTGTAAGAAAGCGGACAGATGTTTGAAACATCCCTCCACACCATACACAGGCGCCTCTGGAGCAGGCTTTGTCTTAGCAAGGTTAGTTTGGTTCAGTGTAATTGCCAAGTTTGGAAGAGCTTTGCTGGGTCTGGAAGCCTGCATATTTATATAACACATAATGCATGAGCTGACCATCAGCTTAACATTCAGACCAGTGAAAAATCTGGAGCAGCGTCATGTTGTGAGCTAGGCCCGGGCTTTCAGGAAGGAAACTTTCAGACAAAGCCCTCTGGGTTAAAGCATTGCCCTTTTCTTCCTCCCTACCTGTGGCCGCCTTTTGTGCTCCCTTTCATTGCCTTGTTCCATATATACATTTGCTTCTAGGCTCTTTGAAGTGTCCTCCATGCCACGGAAGCTGCTGCTCTGAATGCCGATGAGCGTCTGCCAAAGCCTGGCAACGTTTTGTTGGTTCTGGGCCCTCCAGGAGAGCTCACCTGCTTCACCGCAGCTGGCGCAGGAGCCTGGGGTCGGAGCCGAGGGGGTTTCTCCCCATTGCCTTCGGGGGCACTGGGTCAGGCCCCGCGGGGAGCTGGCGATCTCATTTCTGGCTCTGGCTGTGGAGCACAAGAGGAAAAGTAACGCTGTCAGTTGTGCAACTGTCAAGAACACAAGGTAAAGGGTTGTCAGGAAGGACATGGAATTGGAAATGAGGATTCAGGGGCCCCTTTAAAAGAGCTCTTGTCTTTTTTTTTTTTGAAATGAAGACAGACAAAATGGATCTTAGTATATTAAAAAAGGTGTTAACGGTATTTGGCTTGTAAAAGGTTCTCTTTCCACCTTTCATTCCTTCTGTCTCCCCTTGACCTCTTGCCTTTCCCTGAAAGTTGGATATAAAACAATAAAATGTGGGGTTTTATGTAGAATACCAAATCGGCTCCTGTGGGGAACAGAATTAATTCTACTCAGGAGCAGAAAACGAAACCCAGAAGCATCAAAGCGTAGACATAAATTCAATATCCCACTGAGCCCATCACTTAGGATACTTCACCCTTTCCTGCATGTCTATCTTTCAATCAAATGTAGATGTAGGGAAGGGGTTTATTTTAGTTTAGCCTGGTGTTACAAAAGCGGAAGGGAAAGAGCAGCAGCAGTTGCTGTCTGTTTGCAGTGTGAGGTTTATAATTTCACAAATGCCAAATGCATTAATCCAACCTGTCATGTTGCAGCTCTGTTTGTAGATCAAATGGGATTAAAAGATTTAGTTGAAGCTTTCTTGATACATTTAAATAATATGACTAGAAATCTAATATTCAGAGAAATGAATATTTTAGAAGTACAATTTGAAACACCTGATACGTTAACACCCACCGTATTAAAAAGGAGCAGAAGGGAGGTTGACCGAATCCTGCAAAACACGTCAATAATGCACACCATTTTTAGCATCGGGAAACTGGCCTGGCTCCTGCTCTGACATCACTGGGTTCATCCACCTCTGGAAATCCAAGCAGGATGCTTTAGTGCAATTACTCCTGTGCAGGGCTAAGCAGTAAGCATATGCTTACACACTTTGCTGGACAGGACGTTTAAAAATTGCTACTAAGCTTGTCTTTTCCCTTTATTTTTTCCCATCATACCCATCGCTTGTTTATTCTGTATGAGGGAGAACTGGCCTAATCTTTTGTCTTTTTTTACTCCGTGACATCTGATTAAAAGAAAATGAAATGCGTCTTTTAAGTGGTGTTAAGTGCCTCTGTTCCTCCCAGAGGCAGGAAGTCTGGCACACAGGTCTTGTTAGCAGGAGCAGTAGGGGCTGTGTGAATGGATAAAGTGTTGGTGTAAAACACCTATTCAGGACTAGTTCTGCACCCAGGACATCTGGTTGCGGTGTGAGTAGACGTATACAGAGCTGCTCAGGCTTTTGTCTTGCGCTCATAAGTGGGCATCGGTGGCTGGAATTCAGCTCAAACTGTGCAGTTCCTGGACTGTAGGCAGTCCATGATGGTTCATGTCAATGGATTGCAACATCGTGCCAGCTTGAAAAAAAAATAATTGAGGATTTAGAGCTTGTTTTGAAGGAAATAAGGTTTATGATCTGGAGAGAAATAAGGACACATCACATGGCCCTACCTGTAGTAGATGTACTGGCTTTCAGTAGCAGTTTTTGGTTAGGCAGCTGCGTCTCAGTGGACTTGATCTGCCTGAATTTCTATAAAGAATGTAATAAAACAATGCAAGATATTACACACTCATGCAGGTACACTAAGCAAATAAAGGGAGAAGGCAGATTACAAATCTTTCAAGGGCTGATACTGGGGTTTATGATTTTACTATTGTCTTGTCCAAAAAGTAGATGTGAACCAACTGGCGATACAACCTTGGAGTGGGCATCAGCAATCCCGAGGTACCAGCAGCAGAGAAACATCTGGGTGAAACTGGGTGAACTTGGGGATGGGAGTAAAAAAACAAGTAAAATTTAACGACACAAAGGGCCTGGTCACGCTGACAGTAAGAGGTTATTTTTAAAAACATACATTTTTCTGTTAGGCACAACAGAGTGAGAGAGACAGCTGAGTGCATTAGGCCAAAACTAGGCTAGGAAACTACAAAGTGTGGTGGGAGACATGACCCAGAGCAGTCTGAGGCAGTTCTCAGCCTGAGGGAAGCACTGGCCTTGCTGCACAAAGCCAAGGTGGGACTCTGAGGGAAACGATGCACTGTTAGAGCTGCCTGTGCTGCAGAGGGATGAACCCGCCCTGGAAGAGCTGGAGATGGGCTGCAAAGGGTGATCAAGAAGATGAAGAGCTTCACTCAGACAGAGAGCTTTGGTAGCGTGGCTGAGCAGAGATACGGTTGCTCTTTCTAAGCCCACAGGGAGGAAGGGAGTTTATGCTGCGATGGAGAAGAGCTATTGAAGAGAACAAATAGGCACAGACTGGCCATCAATAACCTGGAAACCTCGAGCTGTCACGGGGAGGAAGTTCTGGAGCAGCCTCTGTATAGCAGGAGGAGGGGGGCGAACTTACCCAGTTTTATTACAGATCCTCTTTGGGGTTTGTTTGACAGGGCTGCTTCCCGCAGTCACAGGAGACCAGACCCCCTCAGCACGGCTAGGGATGCTGACAGCAGTGATGCTAATGGTAATTAACCAAGCCCGGTCGACTCGGACTCTGGCCAGCTGAAGGTCAGTTACATTGCCAGGGGCACAGGTTTGCTAGAAGCGGCTGGAGGGTAAGAAGAGACAGTCTGGAGGGTGGGGAAGGTTTCTGCAGTGCTAGGCACCGAGCTGGGAGAGGGTAAAAAGCAGAGATTTGGGTAGTGTTGCTGGATGTCATGGGAGCTGAGAAGGGAACTGCTGCACCTTTATGTTCAGGGCTGTATGTTATTCTGCAGTGTTCCAGAAACTTCTAAAAGCATCAGCATGGTCCTTACCAGGAATCGAGTGCAGCTGATGCCGACTTAACATAAATACCGATGTCTTTGGAAGAATCTTAATTTCTTGGCTATTCACTCTGCCAGTCTGTCCATTTGAGACAGGCCAGTCGAGAATGAAAGAGGGTTAAAATTCTTGCTACCTACTTTTGTTTGAAGAAAACATATGAAGTTTTGGACAGAAAATCATTGCCATGTTAACATCTCCTTTTTCAAAATGCAGTGTAGTAGTTAATAGAAACATTGCATGTATATTTGCCAAATCAGCAGCTAGTTTAGCAGGGACCCTGATTCTGTGTCATTCTGAAGTTTGTGTGATGTTTTTGTCCTCTGTCCCAAACTGTCCTAACCTGTCTTCCAAAGCACAGGCATTCATTATGTCATTTACCATCTCATTGCACATTCTTGTACCTTATAAGCTTCCTGTCTTTTAAACTATGTTATATATATGCAAAGGAATTTCCCTTCTGCCTTCTGTTCTTAACCAAGAAAATAAATCACAACCAAACTTACAGACGCCATCTCTTGCATGGCACAGAATAGTTCCATGTTGTCTCTTCTGCTTTTTCCCCACCTATCTGAAATTCTCTTACCTCCTGACACAGTGAGAACTGCATGCTGTGGAAAATCACAGTGTCTCTGTTAGATATTTCTGACAAGCCCTGGTATTATCCAGGGAACAATCCGTTACTTATATATCGAGAAGTGAGAGCATGTGCCTTTAACTCATGTTATCTCACTGTGATTTCAAATATAAACACTTCTCAGAAGTGGGAGAATAAAACTGAAGGCTTTAGGATACTGTCATGTCCAGTTACGGTCAAGCTTCACACTGCAGCCTGCTTTTGAAAGTAAGAAATGGTGGGGTTTTTGGTCCATGCATTTTGGCTTAGCTAAGCAGATGTTTTGTTGTTGAAATGTTTCAAAGCAATGGTTTCTTTGCAAAATATTTTTCAGGGGTGAAATATCTGTCCAGGTCTTATAAGAAAATTCTAGATCTTAAGCTAGGTCCAGTCATAGAGTGTCTGGTACCTGGGGCCAGTTGTGGTTAAGCAGCTAGGACTAACGCTGGAAATGCCTAGGTGGATTTCTGGAGACGCTCAGATGGCCACTTCTCCGGTGAACTTAGAGCCTGTTTTCTCAAGATGGGGATGGAGGGGAGTTTCCATAATTTAACTGTAGGCACCGAGATTAGCAAGGCTGAGGTGACAGGGGTGCTGAGAACCCACCTGCCCTGGCCAGAGCTGTCGCTGGGGTCCCCTCCTCTGCCAGCGCCACCTGGGGCTGGGCTGCTTGCTCCCGACAGCGGTGTGGCCTTGCTCGTAGCCAGCACTGTGAGGGCGTGGGCTGCTGAGAGCCCTGTGGGCCTCATAAAGCACCCAGGTCATGTTTAAAAGACTAGTTGCCCTGAACTCCTCTTACCCTAAATGGACCCGAAGCACTCTCAGCTCTGAACGGAGCCGTCCTAAGGCAAATGGGCTCGGAAGCCCAGCACTTGGATTGGATTTCAGAAGCAAAGAGGACAGATTCCCCTGCCATTGCCTCTGAGGATTTCAACCTAAGCACCTTTGCTCTTTTGGAATTCCACCTAGCATCCAAATACCTTTACGTCTCTGATCACTATTTCAGGAGAAAATGAGTGCTGTGGGCCAGCAAGCCCTGGACCTGCCTATTTGTACTCATAAAGCCTTCTGGGTTTGATGCATTGCTCACATGCAGAAGGCTCCTGACGCACATATGTACTCACAGGAGTAAGACCCAAAGCAAATCGAGTTATGCATGACATCAAGACACACTTGCAAAAACAATTTTAATCAATTACAACTACAATCGCATGCTGTACAAGCCACAACTGGATTGTCTTATGTACCAGCCGATCATATTGGGCATGTAAGATTAAATTAAAGTTTTCTAATTGCGTTTAGGAACATACAAAATGCTACAGTCTAAAGTGTAGCAAATTAATTCTTCAGGCATAGCCTAATTGGATGGAAATTGATTTATCATGTTTGGATCAAATGAGCCAGTAAGGCATGACTAGTAACCATGAGGTAAGGAGAGCACCATGCATGTGTCAGTGCTGGTTAGAGAAGAGAGTATGTCCAGAAGAAATGAAGGGTGTTACATTGGAAAGTCTCTCTGAAGGGGGAAGAAGTGACATATTCACGGTCTCTTGTTCATCTGTGCAAAGTGACTGAAAAGCCTTTGATTACTTCTGAAACTCCAGGATACAGCTAGGTCAGTAAGGGAAGGAGAACATTATTTTCTTAGCCTCTGTAAATATTATTCTGCAAAAGGAGGATTTCAGCTGTTATACTAATGCACTGAAGAAATGGGTATAAAATTTCTCCTTTGTAAGAGTCATACAGAATTTTTGGGTGGCCAAGCAATAGGGCCAGGGCCAAAGGCATCCACGTAAAAGGTCTCATCCTCTGTAGCAGGCAGCCTGTTTTAGAGTTGGTGTTGTGTCTGTTTAAACTCCCTGTAGATCTGGTTAAACTCGGTAGCACTATCCGATAGTGATGGCACAGCAAGCTTTTATTGCTTGTGGGATATCTGGGCAGAGATGGTGGGGGAATATGGTGCTTCCACCATATCATATGCTGTTCTGTGCCTGTCGTGCCTCATCTCGTGCATTATTGAATGCTTTGCATTGCACAAAACTTTGTGACTTAACGTCCTTTTGTGGAGGCTGATGATGAGGTGGTCTGCTGGGAGAAAAAGCGTGTTGTAACCAAAGCCTGGACCCCGGCTGTGGGAGGGTGTGACCATGGGCTTCGTGATGGCTTAGAGGTGGGATGGAAGTGCTTGAAAATAATCTTTGTGAATTCAGGACAGAGCCTTTTTTATTCATTGCTTGTATTTTCTGAAGCAAGTGGAATATCAGCGATATTTTTAAGAGATGAATGGGCCTGGTAATGGCCCCCTCTCCTAAGGGTCAGTGTCACCTGCTCAGTACATCTTCACTTCTCCATTTATGAAAGAATGAATGTTTTCCATTTACCACAGTCTTATATCAGAAAGGAGGATATTTGAACCAAACTAACTGTTTCAGATTGCCTACTATACATGTTCAAGAGATGCCTAGTATTATTAATAATACAAGTAAAATTAAATTTGCTTTATCACTGTGAGAGGAAGAAGAATAAAGTTTATTAAATCTCCCCACCAAAAATGCTGACTTACTGAAAATAACAGGTCTCCATTAACAAGAAGCTAATTTGCCATAAAGAATTGCTTTACTTATGTAAAGGGACCAATTGCTCTAATTGTGGGCAGCGCACAAAATGCTTCCTGGAGAAGAGAAGAACTGTGCATTCTTGGATTTTAACTGCACAGGTTCTTGGAGTTCTGCTTTCCCCAAAGTGAAATGCAAGCTTTAATCATCTGGAAAATTAGAGGATGGCATTTGGGGTATAAACAAAAACCTGAGGAGAGATGCTGCTTGCTTCCCAGTGAGAGTCCAGCTTTCACAGTAACTAAAAGGGATGTTTCTCTTGTGACTTACAGGGTGAACCTGCTGAAAAACTCACTGCTGCTCAGTATTCCTAGAGGTTAATTTTGAGGGCGAACAGTTTTGAGTGAAGAAAATCCTCAGTCTGTAAAGGATGTATCTGCCTTTGAGCAGAGCCTTGCAGTTACTCACAGCTGGGCTGCCAGTCCCAAAGCCTGTGTGGGAGGGAACACTATGATGGCTTTCTGTTCGCTCCTCTTCTTCCAAAGAGGACACGACACATCCAAGGCAGGGAATCTTGTTTCCTGGGCAGGTTCTTCTCACCACAGGCGTTAACCTACTCCCAAAGTCTGCTCTGATCTCACAGCTCACACTAGGTTCATTTACCCTGTCAAGCAGGGATTGGGTACCAGAGCAGAGTGGGGTGGATTGGTTTTACTTTCATTTCTTGTTGGCTCTTTCCCTGTCTGGGAGTTTCCAGGGGAATTTTAGGCAAAGCAAGTCTTTTCTTCTAGCTTCGTGGAGCACCAAAACTCTAGGTTTTATGAGGGCAATGAAGGATGCAGAGAGATCTGGTATGTCTAACGTGAAAAACCTCTACAGAGCTATCGCACCTGCATGCTGATATACTTTAAGTCTGTTTATTAAGCGTGTCGACGTCCCAACCCGCGCACTGTTGCACACAGAGGAAAGGTGGGATATCCCCCTTCTCACTTTATCACCTCTGCAGGGGTGACATTTTTCCATTGACTCCAGAGAGAACCTGTAGATAGAGATAAAAGAGGGTGGGCCTCGGGCCCCCGGCACTGCTGGTAGCTGGCAGAGGCAGTGGCATTCTCTGACAAAATTACAGTAACTCTATGTACAGCTTCACACCCAATTAAAAAAAAAAAGTCTTCAATACTCAGTGCGCCATTTTCCTTTGCTCATGGGCTAGCAGTGTTTAGCCACAGTTTAGATTTGAACAAGTGAACATTTATAAGGTATGCATTTAAAAATTTCAGTCAGTGCTCTCAAACACCCAGTATCAATTGGTAGCATTAATTTATATGTCGCTGCGTGTGGCTAGGGGCCAAAACCGATCTCAGCCATGCCGTGGCTTGGAAATAAGACATGTCCTGCCCGGCCCCAGCTGTGGCTGGTGGGGAAGCAGCAGCAGTGCAGCTCTGCAAGCTGAGGACCCAGCATGGGTATGACTGCGTGGCTTCATTGAAGCCACCAGATCTGCTCTGGTTTTTATCAGTTGCGGATCAGCCTCAGAGCCTTACAGTGTTCATCTGAGTGACTTTAAGCACATTCCCTCCTCCGGTGGATGCAGGCCAGAATGGAAATTGAAAAATGGGAGGAAAAGGCCAGAGACAGACACACTCCTGAGCAATCCAGTGCCATAAAAGTAAATCCCTGTGGAGGCTTCTGGGATTATTTAAAGGAGGTGGTAAATGACTCAGAATAAAAATATAACATAGTCCAGAATCACCAGCTGTGTTTTCCTTCCAATGGTTTAACAGTGATTGTGTGCTATGTCTAACAATGAAAACAGAGTAAAACTCTTCTGCTGGAGTTCACAGGCTGCCAGATTTCTGGGCAATGAGACACTCTTGAAAGAGAAACTACTCTTCAGACAGGGGAGAGAGACCTCCTGCTGGATTGCTTCTAAGCAGCCTAATTGGGGCTCAGTAAGCCCCAGTCTCATGGATTAACATCCTTTGTAAGGAGATTCATGGTAGTGATAGTTTTATAAATGGTTAGTAGTAGCTATTTCAGAGGTGATAAATATATGTTACATCAAGTGGTTATAGGCATATCAGTAGTTAATATTGTAAGGTGTTCATAAGCAACCTATACATCTACTGGTCTCATAATAATCTGTACAAATTGATTAACTATTTATCCAAACATTCTTTAAACAACCCTTCAGAAGCCTTTTATAAATACACCCCTAATACAAAACATTCTCACTCAGCTGTTTTCCTGACCTTGGGCACAGTGCAAGAAGAACCAAGCGCATTAATTCCTCAGAAGTCCAGCTAGTGATAACCATAAGATTGAATCTGTGTGTGGATCAGTGCGTGATTCAGTGAGGTTTCCCTAGGACCAGTAGCTGGCTGTATGTGCAATTGCTCCTGGCCCACACGCATCGCTGCACACCAGCGCGGGGCTGCTCTGGTGCAGAAAATAGGGCAGGACGCTCCCGGTAGCACACTGCTTCTCCCAGGGGCTTCACAGCGCTCGCATTGCGCTGCAGGGGGATGTCTGTCTGCCGGCACTCTGGGCTTGTTTCTGAAGCACCAGGACTGGGAATCAAGACATCTGAGAACAACACAAGAGTATGGTGTGATGCACTGACCCTTCTGCCAGTTCTCCTTGTGCTGAGACGTAGCAGTGCACTTGCTCTATCGGCTCAGCCTCCCTCTCGTCCCCCTGACCCTAATTCTAGGGTGTCCCTAGTTCTCTCTGACCATCAGTCCCTTTTCTCAGCTTTGTCAACACCCCCCGAGCAGGGTTTAGCTGTATTTATCTCCATTTCATACACTTCCCCCATCCCAACACTGCCTTTGCTGCAGCCCTCGGTGAGACTCACCGTGTCCAAACCAGTGCCATGGGGCCAGTGGTGGTTGGTGATGGCTGAGTCCGTATTGGGTCCAGTCCTGTTCAGCGTAGTCATCAGTGACCGGGATGATGGAACAGAGCGCACCCTCGGCAGGTCTGCTGATGACACAAAGCTGGGAGGAGTGGCTGATACCCCAGAGGGCTGTGCTGCCATTCCGAGGTACCTCGACGGGCTGGAGGGCTGGGCTGAGAGGAACCTCATGAAGTTCAACAAAGGCAAGTGCAGGGCCCTGCACCTAGGGAGGAATAACCCCAAGCACCAGTACAGACTGGGGGTGACCTGCTGGAGAGCAGCTCTGCAGAGAGGGACCTGGGAGTCCTGGTGGGCAGCAGGCTGACCGGGAGGCGGCAGTGTGCCCTTGTGGCCAAGAAGGCTGAGGGGATGCTGGGCTGCGTTTGGACGAGTGTTGCCAGCAGGTCAAGGGAGGCGATCCTGCCCCTCTGCTCAGCCCTGGTGAGGCCTCACATGGAGTACTGTGCCCAGTGCTGGGCTTCCCAGTACCAGAGGGATATGGGGCTGCTGGACCGAGCCCGGAGGAGCGCTACTGAGATGGCTGGGGTGTGGAGCACCTGTCCTACGAGGAGAGGCTGAGAGAGCTGGGCCTGTTCAGCCTGGAAAAGAGAATACTGAGGGGAGACCTCATCAATGTGTATAAATATCTGAGGGGAAGGTGTCGAGTGGTTGGAGCCAGTCTCTTTTCAGTTGGGCCCAGTGACAGGACAAGAGGCAATGGGCACAAACTGAAGCACAGGAGGTTTTGGCTCAATATGAGGGGACACTTCTTTACTGGGAGGGTGACAGAGCACTGGGACAGGCTGTCCAGAGAGGTTGAGTCTCATCTGGAGATATTCAAAACCCACCTAGATGCCATCCTGCACAATGTCCTGTGAAGTGACCCTGCTCAGCAGATATCCAGACAATCTCCAGGGCCCCTTCCACCCTCAGCCATTCTGTGATGCTGTCGTTCTGTGAGTTTAGGCAAACTGCAGCTGTAATGGTCCATACTCCTCAGTGAGACAGAGGCCAGCACCACCGCCCCATGTGCTTCTGTGGAAACCATGCCTATGGCTGTTCTTTGTATTTTACACTGACCTGTTTTATTATCTGATTCTGGCTGAACAGAGCGAGCTTGGAGCACGTGCATTTAACACTGGGGGGAGCACACGCAGAGCTGAATCTTCCCCTAGCGTGCATCAGTCTGGCTACACTGCCTCCTTGAGCTGTGGGAGCTCCCATCATTTACATCAGCTGAAAATCTGTTCCAGCAGCTACACTGAAGGCTCTTGAAGGTGTGGTTTCTACTCGTGGCTTCCTTTTATTTTTGCTGAGGCAACTCCATGTTCCATAGGATGGTGTTCATGCCTAGGGGAGATACTGAGCAGCGGGCTCTGGTGTGAGCTTAAAGCTCATTTCTTTTAGATACCATGAGTCATGTGGTAATAATGGCTGGAATTTGCCAGAGTGTGCAGCATACATATATATGGTGACTATATTTTGAAACAAATACAGGGTGGAAGAAAAAGGAACTGAAAGTATTTTAATTTTAAAGGATGCTATTAAAAATAAACAAACACCACACCTTAATTAAAAGACTATCCATGAATTTCAACCAGCTCTATAAACTGCTTCTGCAAAACAGCAGGAGGATTTTACTCACAACAAATTATTTTCATCAGAGATGCACAGAAATTTTATCATTTCTGGTTTTTAATAGCTCCACTGATGCAGGTGGTTCATTTAAAAACAGGCCATAACAAAGCTGTTTCAAAGACATTTCTTATAATTTTAATAGTGATTACTGCAAGAAATCACAATTATTAGTCACTTAAACTCTTCTCAGAAATCTGTCTGTGTTTTCTGTGGAGATGCTTCAGTATTGTAAACACAATAGTCTCCATGTTGTCAGTTGTAGATCTTGCCTATCAAGGATAATTCTGCCTCGTTTCTGTGCTTCCCTTTACATGTGTCTGAAACCAGCCCCTGTGCTGGTATTGATTCCTTCTTCCTACTCTCAGGACTTAACTAAATAAACCAGGTTGGTCTTGACTCCTTGACATCTGTTTCCCCTCTTGCAAGAATAACCACACAGTGGCAAACCGTCTGTGATCGGCCAAGATTTATTGTTTCACTGATTCCTGGAACTGAAAATATTAATGATGTAAAATATTGATCTGAAAAAACAAACCTCAGAGTTGTTCAGTGGGCCTCTCGTTCAGGCACAATGCTGAGATGTCCATCCATTTTCCATATTCATATTTATTGGTAAGTGAAAAATCAGGCATGTCAAGCTTTTCAATTTCTAAAGTGAAGTACTTCTCTCCCTCAGATGCACATGAATAATTCTCATTAACCTTCAAGGGATTAATGCAGTTTCTTGCAAATGGCTGCAATATACAGTATTTAATATTTATGCTTTCCATATGGCTAGTGCTGTCATACATTCTTGTCAAACATGCTGCACAGTTAATGATATTTTAACTAAATGTGGTCCAGAAGACCTGGATGTTTGAGGGACACTTGTGCCCATCTCCATTTTTATTGGTGCTATTTGAACCTCATAACAGAATTCCCAAAGAGATTAAATCAGCTGCCCTACTGAAACATAATGTTCAGCTGGCCTTAAAGCAAAGCTAAATGAAATGTTGTCAGATGGCACACTGAGACCTAGCTATATACTGTGCAGACATCCAAGTGCCTAAAAGACATAGGATAGAAAACGAAATGGGAAGACTATTCAGGTTGGAAAACAGAATAATAGAGGAGAAAAGTAACTTGATCAAAGGCCCAGCAAATCAAGTGCCAGAGACTGGAAAAAAACAGTGGTCTGATCTGTTGCATGGTAAGACCATGCTGTCCACAGGGTATCCACCTGTGCAATAAGCTGCCTGTGTCTGTTTAAATTGCCTCATATTCATCACTGGGACTAAGTGGGAAGATGGCGTTGTACTCATATCGAGCCCATGGGCTAAGGCTGTATCAGTCTGTATTCAGCGTGTTAGATCAGGCTGAGGGATGCCAAACGCACATATATCAGAGATGATGCATTTTTAAGTTTTTTTTTTTTTCAAAATAATTTTTTGATACCCTTTTTAAAAATGTAGACATAGATTTTATATGAACAAGTTCCTTGGAACTTTTCAGAATGAACTGGAAAATTCATTGCAGTCTTCCCATTTCAAGTTTCCTTATAATCTGCTGCATATTCCCTTATGGAGAGACATCTCACTCTGTCTTTCTTCCCTTCTCTTGTCGTCCCTTCCCCCAGAAATAAACATACTGAAAATTCCTATTCAGTGTCAAGGCAAATGTCAAGATTTTCATTGTCAATTTTGACTAGGTCTGCTCAGGAGCCTTGTGCATCAATTTTTCACTGAGGAAACCAGATGCAGCTGGAAAGCATTCTCTGGATACTTTATTTACGTGTCCATGTGTTGCTTCAGAAGAAGAGATGGTCACAGACTGCAGGCAGGAAACCTCCTACTCCTGGGATCTCAGCCCAAACACTTCTTCCCGGTTCCCATGGAACAGTTCTGCCCAATAATTCAGTCTGGTAAAGCAATCAAAATGGAACCCAAATGGCTTGCGATGGTTTCCTACTTGGTGGACTAAAATCCTCTAGCAGTAAGAACGGCAGCATTTATTCCAAAATTAAAACCTTGTACTCATGTAAAGGGAATGGACCTGTAAATCTCGTGCCCCCGCAGTCATTGGTAGGGCAGGGCCATGGACTGCAAGGACACATTACAGCGCAGAGCGAGGACTGCCTGCTGCTGCAGAGATAAGTGCAAATCGGCACGACAGGATCGTCATCGCATGTGAGGATGTCTCCTGTTCTATAATAACTCAACCATTCATCTTTCAGGCCTAAAGCAGACGGACAATACAAATAGATGGGAACAGACAAAAGGGTGAAGAGGTATCCTGAGATGAGATCTACAGAAAAGGCTGAAGACTGAATTTGAGTCAGGGCTGTGGAGCTGTAGTGCTGATACAACTGGATGCTGGTGATTTCTGGCCCACTCAAAGCATCTGGAGTGTTATTTTTTCTTGGTTATAATTATAGACACACTTGTATTTTAGGTCATCCAGTGCCAAGCAGGGTCATCACAGCTCATTAAAGCAAAATTAGCTTCCCCATATTTGCCCTTCTTGCACCAAACAAAAAATCCTGCCTGTAATGGTGCAGTATGTGGCCTGTGAGTGTGCCCATAATTAAAAGGTTGAGCTACTCTTGTAAACAAATTACCATGAACAAAGGGGTTTACAAATGCCGGCTAATTAGTTTGGATTCCCTAAAGCTTTTAGCTGTTTTTTAATTCAATAACACAGTGTAAATTCTCTAGCCTGAAAAGTCTAATAGGAATTGGCAGAAAACTAAATAATTGATATTGTCAGCGATTGCAGCAGCAAGCCCTCGAATGTTATTGTCTGCCAGTAAGCAGGACTGCCGTGATTTCCTGAGAGGATAAAGAACTGGTTTTAATGAATTAACAATATAAATGGTAGACAGCTGGCTTTCAGCAGCAGCTCAGGAAGCAACATTTAAAGTTGAGGCTGTGGACCAGCAAAAAAGATAGAGACTTGATGAAAGACGAGCTGCTCACCCCTCCACAAAGGGGGGCCAAAATCCCTTTTGCTTTTTTCTCTGTAGCTGCCCCATTGAAGTTACCCTGTTTGTTTCCAAGGCTGGAGGGAACAGGAGCCATCTCTGCACCTGAGCAGATACCAAAGCGCTGGTGGAGAAAGGGAAGGATGCTTCAACCCCACACGAGCTGCAGCTGTTGGATGTGTGAGAGGAACAGATGGCATCAGGAGCAGAGGTGTGCTAACAAGGATGTCTTGTGTGTGCTCCCCAGCAGGTCCCTAGGCTGGTGCCTTGTTAAGGTCCCGTGAGTGCTTCCTAAGGAACCCCAAGCAGTCACACAATACCATGCCATGCTGCTTGCTGAGGAAGGGGTTTGAGAAGGGAAGCTGGTCTGCTGGGATCTGTGCATGGCCATGCTGCTCGTCTCCTAGTCAAGGTATTTCTCCTGTTTTTTTTGTTTCTTTGTTGGCTTTTGTACTTGTTCTAAAGCACAATGAACTGACTAAAGTCCCTGAGAGTGTGACATGGCCACATCATGTGTCTACATGTGACTTAATCCAAATCACCCACCTGTATCTTAACCCCATTGGAAACCAGCAATCTGTAGGACTCTTCACAGGCTACCTTAAGGTGTCCTGCCCCTCCTAGGCTTTCTGAGGCTGCATCCCTTTGCAGCCTTATCAAAGTACCAAAAAACAGCATCGTGACAACCTCTGTGTCACGTGTGGACTTTTTCCATGCAAAAGTGTTTATGTTTAGTCTCTCAATGAATGAATGCTTGTCTTGGATCAGTTCCTGTGAACAGCAGCTTGCCCGTATGCCCTCTGCAATCAGCCCCACAATCTCATCAAGCACTTTCTTGTTTGTCACCAAAGCAGCCTGCCCGTTAAGAGCAGAAGGTGTGAGGACCGGTTCTCAATCCACTCCTCTGACCTATCCCCAAAGAAGAGCTCACAGCACATCAGCTTAGTCTCCACCAAAAGCTTTTGTTTTAAAAGTATCATTTAGTAGCAGCTGGATCTCGACCTTGCTTCTTACTTTGATGCAAAGAAAACTATTGACTCACAAGGAGGTGAGCTGTTAGCATCTCTTCCAAAGAAGATCAGAGAGATGAAACATGAAGAAAAATCAGCAAACAGTGAGGCCACTGCTCAGCTGAGTTAATGGCAAGTGAGCATGTGGCAGGGAGCTGAAGTGGGCTTGAATATGTAGGGCCAAAGCCCACGCTGGTGTAATCTAGTTATGCTTTGTTGAAGGCAGTGACCTGATCCTGTGTAGTGCTGGAGCGTCCAACCTGGAGCAGCTTTGCTGGAGAGCTGCAAGTCCTTGTCATTGCTAGTAACAATGGCAGAAAGAAAAGAGAACTCTTTATTTCTGTTTGTTTGTTGACAATGCATTGGCTTCCACTGGAGAAGGCTAAAATGACTTCATACAGTGAACTGGAAGCCTGGAGTGTATCTCTTAGTAGCCAATGTGAAGCACAACAAAAAAGGTCTGCCTATTTACAGAGCATAATGTACAGCAATGTTGCTCAGAGAGCACTTTAACACAAGTCATGAGTTCCACAGCATTTTAACCACACAAAACGTGGTCCCATCTCATAAATGGTCTGAGACCAGTCCTCTCTAACCATTACTGAGACATACTAGAAAGCTTTCCATCATCCTTGGGAGAGGACAGTAACTCCGCATGCCTCTCCTAGTTGCCTATTCTCCTGGATTCACACCTTCTCTGGTAGAAGATTGGGATGAGTAGGAAGAGAAGGAGCAAATCCTTGTAGGCTGTTTAGTTTGCAGGTGGTGATGCACCTCCCTTACAAGCCCTTTTCCCACCAAACCCAGAAGAGTGACCAAACTAACCAGTTAGTTTGCTAGCAATATGAGCACTTAAAATACATTTAGATTCTGCAGAATGCTGGGATCATGATGTCTTTGGTATTATTTCTTGTTGCTGTCACTGCTGCTCTGAAAGATGTGTGGTCTAGTCCAGGAGTTGTTTTCAGTTGTATAATATTTGGCTACCTCTTAGTAGCAATTCATAACAATTACGAAAAAAGTATCTTTGAGAGGTTGGTGAACAGGTTCCTTAACTGGAGGTTGTGGATGTTTGTGCTTCTAGTTCCTGGAGGAAGGAGAAGTTTGCTGGGAAGGACTCGGGTGAGTCCTCGTAGCTTATCAGCGAGAGGAGCCAGGAACACTTTGAGGTGTGTGTGGTTACAAAGATGGGACTAAGCTTGGAAGTAGGTAGTGCTGCAACCTGAATCTTCCCTGGCCACCCTCCTCCCTGTGAGCCCCTTATCGCTGCAGCCCACGGGTTTAACACAGAGCAGAGGCAGTATGGCACCTGGACTGGATTTATGATGGAAGTGGCGCAAGCTGTCATTCAGAGTGAAGGCTCAAAAGCTGACGTCTGAGGTTCTCTTAATCAGGAAAAAAGTGGCTTCTCAATTAAGAAGCTCAACTTACAGTCAAATAAGGTTTGCACAGAACACTGAGTTTTTGTTAACTGCAGAAGTACAGCTTTGGGGCCTGCTGAATACCCTCTGCTCCCATTGCAAGAATTCTCCACACTTTGCAGACTTGCAGCCTAGTGGAACAACAGTTAAACCGAACTTTATTCATACAGAAAACAAATAAGCCTTTTTTTCCTTAGCAACTTGACAAGCTGCAGATTTATTCACCTTGTCTAGACATACGGGCTTCGGTTCCCCACCGATGCTCGTGAGCCACCCCAAATGCTGCAGAACATAAATACTTTCTCTGCCATGAGACAGGGGATGTTTGTTTCAAGGTTTTAGTGACCTGAGCTGTTTGTGTTCCTGTTGTAAGATCCCATCCAAATGTTATGATCTGAGAGCAGAAGAATGCAGATCTGATTCAGATTCTCAGCTGATGTAAACTGGAGTAGCTCCGCTGTCCTCAGTGGAGACATGGGCTGTGCAGCTGGGAGTCTGACCAGGTCAGGCCCTGCAATTTTCTCAACTCATTTTCTGGGGTCCTTATATCCCATCCATCTTGTCTGAAGCAGGCACAGCCAATTCAGAAGGCACTGGAGGCACATCATGGTTTCTCTCAGAAACAGTGTTTGAGTATGGCAGAGTGACTACTGATGGCGTAAGCAAGAGCATGGTTTAATGCTCCTGGGGAACTAAATCTTGTCTGATGGAGTCTGGCACTTCTGCTGTGGACAAATGCTTTCATTTTTATCCTCCTTTATTTATACTGCTGTAAAGCTCTGAGCTTTCCCTGGCCAGGATTTAGGTTTTGTGCATGTAGCTGTTTTTATAGGGAGTGAACTGATTCATCCAGAATGGAAGGACTCAACCTCTGGGGCTAAACTGCCCTCCATTCCCTACGTGCAAGCTTCTCTTACACTCTGCTGATCAGCATGGGTGGATTAACAGATGCTCCAGGCTAGAGCTCCACATGATAGGCAGGCTGCAGATTCCCCAAAGACCTAGCTATATTGCTAGGTGACCATAACTAATACTCTTGTTCTTGCAATAGGTCTCACAGGGGAAAGCATGGCACAGGAGGTCTGGACGTCAGAGAAAACAGCAGCACTGCGTTGTCAGCTTGTTCCCTTGGTTTTAGATTGCAGCTAGAGATATCTTAATGGGTTTGCTTGAATGTATTAGCAAGGCAGGATATTCTTTCTGCTTGCTTTTATGGAGACTGTAAAAGAGAGCACACAAATGGTGAGTCTACAGGCAAGCATACAAAATGTTTAGACTAAGCAGAGGCTGGATGGGCTGTAAGATCCATGTGATGCCCCCGAAGAATAATGTTCACTTGCATGGCAGTGACATTTAGAGGGTCACACTGTCATTTATTTGGTATATGCACATCTGTCCAGTGTGTCCGACTCTGTCCAGGCTCTGGTTCACTGAGCTGACAGCCGTACTGCTGAACAGATAAAGCAGTATGCTCCCTGTTTTTGCAGAAGGGGAGTTGGAGTTCACAGATACTTAATTTCCTGCCCAAGGTTATACAGAAAGATAGTCTCAGGACCAGAACTGAACACAGACCTTGGATTCCCAAAGCTGTGCTTTAAAGAGAATGGACATATGGTTAAAATGGTAGACATAATAATAATCAGGCTGGACGCAGCCTCCCGGGTCTTAGGTGGTGCTGAGCAGAATCCGAGAAGTGCCTGGGAGAGCGGAGGAGACCCAGGAGATCCAGGTGAGAGCTGGGCTGAGCCCAGCAGCCAGCTCGGTAGTTCTTGCACCGTCATCCTGGGGACTTTTCCTAAGAAAATACAGCACAAATCTGCCCGGCCCTAACCGATCCTTCCAGCAGCGCTCCTTCTGCTCCTGAGATTATATTACTTTTATGGGTGCCCTGGTGTGCTTTCAGCTAGGAAAGACAACATGCTGCTCACAACTAAAATGTCTCTTCAGACACCCTATTAACATTTCGGTGTATTGGGTTGCAAGCAAAATACTGCTGCCGCAGTGAGCCTGCGACTGAAAATAGCCCACCCAGGCACAGGAAGGAGGTTCGAAAATGGTTTGCTTTTCAGGGAGACTCCACCTCTAGGCAGTTTTTAAAATAGCAGCGCTCTGCTCAGCCTGGAGGAGCAAGGGCTGGCATCTCCCCATGCTGGGATCACCTCCTGCCCACCGGCGGCTGGGTTGATAGGAAAGCATCTGAAAGGAGTTCTTAGTTTTGTCGCGTGCTGTCTGGGGAGGGAACATCTGCTTGCTGGCAAGGAAATGGCGGGATTTGATGTGCGGCACGGGAGAGACCCTCTGGCCTCCTCCGTGACCTGCTGGGTCCTTGCACTTGGAGAAGGGGAACTGCTGAGGGGGAGGGCATGCACGGGGCAGTTGTGGGGTGGCAGAACAAAAAGGGTCAGGGAAGGATAATGGGGCATACCCAGATACGTAATCTTATGTAGAAGTGTGTGCATCAGGTGTGGGGTGAGGGACAAGGAAGGCTGCAAGAAGCTCCATGGGCCAGAGCTGCTATCTTCTGACTGCTCCAAATCCACGTGGCTGGTTCCCCCGTATGTCCTGAGCAGTGACGTGTTGTTCCAGGAGATGTCTCAGATCACTTTCTTATAGCCTTTCTTTTGGCCCAAGTGAAATGGGCATGCAGGAGCAAGAGACCTTTGTTGTCTTCAGGAGCCTCCCTTCAGTCTTGTCCATGCCAGCTGTATGGATTTATGAATTATTCGCTAAGCTAAGTTACCTTTCTTTCAAGAAGCCATTTCTGAAACATCCTGATGTGTGATATGCTCTGGAGGTTTGTTGTTAGATTTTGCTCTTAAGGCATTAGGGGTTTGGGTGGTTCTTTCATTTGAGACATGGCTTTCCTGCTCGCCCAAGAGCTTAGAGCCAAATGAAGGCTTCCAAATCAAAATGCACTTTCAGTAGTAGCTGCAAGCAGAAGGAGAGTTTTGCCTATAGATAGAGTCTAGATGAATTCTGAATTTGATAGCTAAATTTGCATAAGGAATTTAAGGGAAACTAATAGATTTTTTTTTCTATAAATACTTTTTTGAGGGGCTAAAGATTTACATCATTCTTCAGAATGAACACTGTTTTACTGAAAATTCAACTTTCAGTTTATTTTTCCTCCAGAAGATCAAAAGAAATGCATGAGGGTTTTTCTTTTATGTTTGTTTGAGAGTCAGAAGGCAAACCCCATCACTAGTGTGGAAGAGCGCCCTGTTGGCTTTGAATTTGTTCTGTTGCCTCAGCAGGCAGAAGGTGGGAGCCCGACGTTATTGCAGGTTGTGGTAATTCATCCTTGTAGCTCTGAAGGTGACTGTGTCAGCAGAGATTGTGGCTATCATGAATATGCATAGCAATAGATGATATCTGTTCCAAGTAGCTAATAGTCAAGGTTAAAATGTCAGCCATGTAAAATAAATAAAATTAAATTAAAAACTGTTTTAAATGACCAGAAAAGCACCTTGCTCCTATTCTTGCCAAAGGAGGCACAGAGAAGCAACAAACCGATATTCCCTAGAGGATAACACGTCTCTGGGTGTAGTATCCTCTAGCATAACACCAGCCTTGCTCTGGGATGGTATGGGAGCTCCCCATACAGCTGGTGTCACCACCTGCCGTCCCGTGGTGTCCGTGTCCGCATCCTGCAGGATCTGTTGCAACTCAGTTCAGGTTCATTTGGGTGTTTGTCTTCAATCCTACGATCACTGTGTTCATTTGGCCTTACGTGTGGGGTGTTTGGGAGCCATGATGAGGAGCCTTCACAAATGGGGGCTTCCCATGGTACAAGTGCAAGCAGCGCCCTTGCTGTGCAGTGAAGGTTCCTGAGGGGCAGCGTGGGGCCTTCCTGGCACTTGGACCTGGGAGGGAGCGGAGCGATGAGGAATGCTGGTGTTGGGATCTGCCAGCCCCCTGGGAAGGCTGGCATCAACTCCATGTGCAGGGAACGAAGTAAAGAGCCTCCAGGGTGCGGGCTGCCAACCGCAGAGCAACCAGCTCCATTCTCTGCCACGAAAAAAACACATTTCCTGTCCCATTACCAGAAAATTTGGGTTAAAGAGGCCATATCTCTGTGGGAAAAACCCTTAATATTGAGTTGAAAGTGTGGAAAATTCCTCTGGAAATCTAACGTGGGGCAAATTCCCATAATGATATGCAGTTATTTTTGCAAGGAAGTAGGCTGATTGGTTTTTTTCCTGCTGATTTTCCAAGGGACTGCACCTCTGTTCTGGAGAACTATTGTATCTCCCAGTGAGGTTTATCTGAAAGGACATGAGAAGCACTCATAATGAGAATTAATAAGTTTCTGCTGATTAGGAAGAGATACTCAGTACTTGTCGAACACAGTGGAATTAGTAACAAGTTAATCCATCAAATCTGAGGCGAGCACCACTAGCTGACTCTTCCAGACGGGGACACAGGAAGATTAAGAATAATTTGCTGAAGGCCGTGGAACAAGACAGGAGCAGAGCTAGGATTTTCATGTAGGAGGCAGAGGATCCTCAAAATACTTCCACTTGCTGTAAAACAGGAGTAATTCACGGCTAGTTATGACAGATCTGCAGTGGTGCAGAGACATAGATGAGAGCCATCATCACAGTTCTGGCTTGGGAGCTTTTGTTTGAGCTGTAGCGTGCCATGATTTAGGCTGTAGGGACTGTGATTTGGGCATTTAAGTGCAGCTCCCAGGTCTGTGCTGTGTTGTGGCTGACAGCAGGATGGTGCTGGGCCATCTTGTCCTCTGGGCAGGCCCAGCTGCCATCACACCCCTGCTCACTGAGGCCTTCCTTTGTCACGTCTCGGGGCTCTCGGTCTGGTGTCAGTATGCAACTCACAGCATTAGGAAGTCTGACCAAGGCCCTCAGGTGTGTGTGTCTTTCATAGGTATTTCAGAGCTCCTCTGCAACTGATTTCCAAGGGCGTTAGGTGCTCAAGTGCCTTTTGAGAACATGAGGCTATGTCTCTCTTCTCCTCATATGTGAAATGGAAGTAAGAGCACTTCATCACTCTCCTGTGTGCAGGCTGCATTAAAGACATCAAATGCTACAGGAATAAAGGGCAATAAATAACAACTTTGGCTTTTTGTTATGACACCAGCAGGGACCAGCAGCAGCAACTGGCTCTGCGTTTCAGACGTCCCCTGGGGTCAGGGTTTCTGGCTTACTTCCAGTTTTTAACAATTATTTGGTCAGTTTTACCTGTCTGGCCTTTTGTGTGTTTGATGGGAAACACAGAGGACTCCTGCTCTCCTTTTGATGTGAGCGTGTGGGTAAGCTGTGTTTGATCAATGCAGCATCGCTGTGCGCACGCTTCTGCCCTTTTAAACCAAATCCAAAAACTTATGTTACTCCACACTGTTATTGTGCTCACGTATTGTCTAAGAGAGGAACAGAGGCAAAGCTTTTCAGTTCTTGTATTTAGTGCTCTTTCTTGGCGAAGAATAGCAGGCGTCCTTTGGCTGTGCATGGTTTGAGGCAGCCTCAGATTGGATATACAGCCAGGAATCACAAAGTGTGTGCAAAACAATTCTAATATAATGACATGATAAAATAAAATGGCTAGTTAAAGGGCAAACCGTGTCAACAAATACAGGTGAAGTCAGAACAGTCTCCCTGTTGTTGGAAAGTTTTGGTTTCCTTGCAGAGGGGATGTAAATGCTCCTACTCTTGTTACATTTATACCCAGAACAATTGTCTGTTGTGCTAAGAGTGTGCTCAGGCAGCCAAGGGAATTCCTGCCTGTAACCACAGCAAAGGGAAACACCCCTGGTGTGGGGCTGCAGCTGGGGAGGCAGGTCCCTGTGCGTTTCTCAGGAAGCTCTGGCACTGCACTGGGACTGCCTGACCTGCCAGTTTTGCGACGAGGGAGCATGGAAGAGCATCTCACAAGAAAAGGATCACAAAACCATCTCTGTCCCCTAGCAAATCTGCTCTGGACACCCACTTTATCTCACAGGGATGAAAATTTCCAAAAATGGAAGATAGCAGAATGGGTAGAAAGGAGAAAAAAAGAACCGTTATTGTCAAGGCAGAGCTGGCATTAATTTGCATTTGCAGTTTCATCTCACAACTGGCTCTTGGGGGTAATGGGTTACCTGAGTCAAAACCCTATTGAGGACAGAAATTGTTTTTAATTATAATGCAGAGTAGACTGAATGGCTTGAAGGAGGTGCCCTTTTACTTCTTGTCTGCTGGAAGCAAAGCAGCATTCCGGGTGGCATCTCTACAAATATTGTGGTTTGCAGCAACGACGTGAAGCTGTTAGGTTTCTTCCATTTGAGAGCAGCAGCTATCAGTCTCCATTTGGCACTGCCTCACCTGCAGCTCTGAACTCGCTTCAGCCCCTCCCTGCCTGCTTGCTTTCCTCTGGAGGAGATTCTTTGTGACGCTCAAACTACGTGAATGGTATTTGACACCTATGCAGAGGAGATGCAGGACCAAAAAAAAGTAATCTCGGAGAGCCAGAAAATGAACCAGGTTTAGCACCAGTGGTAAAGGTTGTGACCCTCTGAAGATGTTCGTAAGTTGCAATGCTGGAAATGTCCGTTTTCTGAGCAAGGAAACAAATGTTTCATCACCAGTGGAGCAAGGACCTTCAGATCCTTACAGGAGATGTTCCAGCTTTCTGGGAAGATCTACTCCCTAAGTATTGAGGGATTCCTCTTTTGGCTGTGGGAATGCAGACACGGCCAGCCTGGATCCCAAGGGTGATGTGTTGGTCAGTGGTCACCAGTGCCAAAACCACACAAACTGAACTCTGCATGACCATGCAGTCCTGTCCAGAAAGACTTTAAAAACAGCGTGGAGTCAGAGAAAGCACTTCTTGTGACAGGAGTCATCCTTCCTAGCCAGGCTGTGGCAGATGATCAGTTCCTACTGTTTTTTCTCCCCTAGGCCAGGCAGATGTGGAGAGGACTGCCACGCTCAGTCTCCCCCTCTCCGGAGGGTTGACCAGTGGGCAGCACTGCTGTTGCCTGTAGACTTGGTGCCATTCGAGACGTCCTGCCTGGCTCCCAGCTATTACTTCCAAGGATGCAGGTCTCTCTAGGATGTCACATCCATCAAGCCCCTGCAGGTGGTTGGGACCCCTTGCAGTGTCAGAACTGAGACTAGATGTGTTCTTCAGGATCTCACATCCCTGCCTTTGTGTAGGTAATCATTTCCGCTCAGACCTTGTTGGCTCCTATGATTTTGTGACCCCATTGTGCTTGTACTGTGGAGGTTTACCTGAAGCCTTTGCTGACTAAAAGCTTAGAAGATGCGTCTGCAGTCTGAGCACACTCAAGTGTTTGGGAGAGTCAGGTTTTCTCTGCCACCAAAGACAAGAGGAACCTAGGAGAAGGATTGGGGTCCTGGCACAGGGATGTAGGAGCTGCTCTCCTGGAATAATGATGGAAAGGAGTTCACTACATGTGCAGCATCAGAGTATTTTGTGTTCTTTCATAACTGTGTGCAGCAAATGAAACATTTCATCAAGTTATTTTAATCCATTAGCAATGGATTTCAGGAAAACACCAGTAATGTATGTAACGTGCACCCAGGAGAAACAACAAATGGTTGGTTAGAGAATTTAGATTTTAATTAAGTAGATAACGTATGCTTGCATTTAGTCTTATAAATGAAAATGTATTCACTGTAGAGTAGCTGGGTTCTATTAGGTCTCCCTGAACATAAAGAGAAGGGTTGATTATTACTGATTACTGAACTATTAGAGGGTTGTGCCTTGAGCTGCTTGATTGTAGCTCTGTTTGCTTCTGTTGCTAAAAGGGCTCTTGTCTGCTACCCAGATGTGTGTGAAATAGGCAGCGTTTGGACTCAATTTGAAAATTAATTCTAGGTTACAAACCTCAGCAAATGATACAAATAATAGTGCTGGTTACTTCTCTCTGGTCATAACAGCAGGTTTACATGGCTCATGGAGGCTTGTAGCAGGGATGCTGCACATCGCTCCCACTCCCAAGAGGCCAAGGTGAATATGCAGCTAAAAGGAGGGGTCACTGCAAGAAAAGAGCTCTTGGAAGTGAAAAGCAGACTCGGAGTTCTCCCAGGGTATTCCTGTGCTCTGTGATGTCTCTTTTGCATGGCAACATCAAAAGATTACAAGCTACGCAATACATTTATAAAACTGCTTTATCTCTGGATGCCTTGTGAATGTTAATTTGATAAGCCCAGCAACATCTTAGGAGGTATCCAAACATTACAGTGATTTAGCAGTAGGGAGACTGAGGCACAGGGTTGTTAAGTGATTTACCTTTGAAGAAAGCTATGGGAGATCCCATCATAGGATGCAAATCTCCCGCCTCCAGCCACCAGCTCTGCCTCTTTAGTGTGCTATTAATCCATGCCCTTGTATGCACCAGCATGCAACCAAATGTTGTTCTTCTCTCTATTTCTGAGGTCAGTGATGATGCATTAAATAAAATGTGAGGTTTCGGGAGCTCCCATGATACACAGGACCCAGGTTTCAGAGCTGTCCCAGCCACTTTCACACTGAGAGCAGTTGGAAAGCTGGGGGCTCTGCTTCACACCCGAGGTGATCTCTTTTGGTGGGTAATTGCCTGGGGGAAGGGCTTGCCCAGGAAGATGTGCAACCAGATGATACCCAGCTGTACAAGTGGCACTTTGGGCTACACCAGATGGAAATAAGTTAGGAGAGTTTCACACTACTGTGATTTGCTGGACACCAGGCAGTGGCTTCTGGCCTTGGGAGGATGGGAAAGAAAATATATCTTATTTTCTTGAATATAATAAAATATATCTTATTTTATTAAACAAAACATATCTTATTTTTCTAGTTCAGTGTAGTTTAGGCAGACTACAACTTCTAGACCAAAGTTATCTGTTTACATGCATGTTGTTATTCTTTCTTGAGCTCTTATCATTTATCCTCATCATCTCAAATGGCATTCAGAGTTCTGCCTCTGCCATGCTTCTCCAACCGCCCAAGGAGGATCTCAGTTCCTGCCATCACCTTGAAGGATGCAGTTACCCCAGAAAATGCGTTACCAAAACTGTTATCTCAAGCAACAAACCACACATGTTCAGAGAGATTCGTCTTCCAAAGAAAGCTTGTTCACGTTTTACTTGATGGCAAAACCTGAAGGAAGTGACCATGGAAAAGTGGAAATAGTCCAAGACCTCTTCAGTCTGTGGTTCTGGCACTGTCTGAGTATCCAGAGGAATGACTTCTTAACAATTTCCATTAATGAAGGGCAAACTTCTTAAACTACTTCCATTTCTGATGGAACTCCGTTAACTTAGCTATGTTTCAGTGAATTTACTCTTTGGAGATTAATGACGTATTTGGAGCTGCAGATATTTATAAGGGACTTAGGAGAGCTGTGTCTGCTCACTTGCTCTGTAACAGGCTTAACTGGGTGCGTGAAGCGTTGACACCCCACCTCTCGGTGAGGATCGAGGCTGCAGTCAACAGAGCTGTGTTACGTCTTGGCATCTATAAAACTGGAGATATTCACCACTGGGTATGTATATGGGGCTGAGTAAGTCTAGTCTGATGGATGTTCAGTAGACATTTGCATCCTGTGATGATGACTTGTCAGCAAAATGAATACACGTAAGGAGCTCTGGAAAAGATTTTGCCTTCTCTCGTCTGTTCTTGTTGAGTATGTAGGTGAGAGCATAGCTGACCTCTGAGCTCTTCATTCAGCATGTTTCACCTTCTCTTGTATTTGTGCTCCCTGTTGGGGAAAAAAAAGTGAAAGATTTGGGGGAATGTTTGCCTCTGTGTATTTAGGATGGGGGGGGGGAGTGACTGAAATTGTTAAAAGGCTGATAGTCTCGTGAGGGGCGGCCTTTCAGGAGGGAAAGGAAAACATTGTGCAGGACAAAGGCAGCGTCTGAGCCTCTAGCTGAGCGGAGAACAAAGCCTCCACTCCTGTTACGGCATGGCTGCGCCAGGCACCATCCCTTAATAAAGTGATATAATGCCTGAAACGGACAAAAACCCAGCGGAGTGCCCGCAGTCCCTCCCGAAGGCAGCGGTACTGCCGCTGCATTGTCCGTGTGGAGCAGGCTATCGGGTGCTGGCAGGCTGGGCCTTTTGCAGCGAGGTGCCTCAGTAATAACCCACGTGCTACTTTGCAGCCATTCACCGTGATGATAATGGGGTGTATTATTCAGGCTTTTTAGCTTCTTGTAACAATGAAACCTTCCTCCTACCCTTCTCTTTCCTTCAATGCTGGCCCATGTGTCCAATCCACTTAAATAAGCCAGGAAAGTAACCATTAATGTCAAAGTTCCGTAATTAAATGCTAACTGACTCACCGCTCACTCTTGGAACATTGTACTGTAATTTTTAAAGAATATCCAAGTTGACATTAGACTTTTTAAACAGATTAATTAGTCACATTTCATTTTAAGTGGCTCTGACTTAATAGGTACTGCCAATATACAGTATGTATTTACTTAAAGCCATTATAACATAATATTTACAGGATACTTAACGTGTATTAATTACTGTATAATGAACCTTGTGACTACAATATCACCATTCTTGCATGGCTGTAAAAGTTTTATCTTGTGAGGGGGGAGGGAAATTAAAATAAATTGCATGCACATTGAATACTTATTTTTAATAGGAAACGTGCAAATTATAAGAAAATGTAAAACAGGGGCCCCAGTAAATCACAAACAGCTAACAAATGCTCTGAGACATGCTATAATGTTTTTATGAGCGTGTTTTACAACCCATTCATTACGCTGTCTGTCCTTCTGAAAGCTGGTTATTAGGCTGACTGTGCAAAGTAACATGTGCATATCTGTGCAACTAGCCATGAAATCACAACTAAGTTGATCACTTTTATTTTCCCTTTTTGTCCTGGAAGAGGTCCTGAAATCCTTGCCCCGGTACGGCGGCTCCATGACGCGTGGCAGCGCAGTTTGTGCCTTGCAGCAGAGGTGGTGCCAGGGAGCAGCATGGAGCTGGTGCAGAGGTATGTGCTCCTGGAGCAGACCTCATATACCGGGCTTGGTCTCTGTTTCCTGGGGACAAATAACGGTGGCTGGTGCAGACAGAGCTGAACTGTGGCCTCAGGTGTTCCTCAGATCTCTTGTGCCTGTGTTTCGGTGCAATCCGCCCTGGGAGCTGCTGCAGCACTGAAGGGTTTCTGTGGCTCGCTACTGCAGAAGGGATGGGAGCCTGCGAGGTGGCTCAGCGTGGCAGGAGTGTCCGCATGGGACTTGCCTGCTGGAAACGACGATAATATCATTGCTCAAGGCAAGGGGTCACTTGAGTTTGTCAGCTGAGAGGGAATATTTGCTCTGCGCTGCGTGTCAGCCGTCTGGGGGATGGCTGCAGGTTGGGCTGTCTGTCAGGGAGAGGTTAAAGGTGTACTTAAACTTGGATGCTGGAGGAAATAAATGCTCAAGGACCTCTCTGACTGCTCCTTTTTCATTATGTGTCTGATGTGCAAAATAATGGAAGCAGATAACCCTAGAGACCCTGCTGTCGACCCCGCAGACTCTTGTAAAGTGAGCACACAACACGCTGTAATAGGCACAAAGGGAAAAGCACAGGCGTTTGACAGCCAAGTAACGCTGGCGTTCTGTAATTTCCCTTCCACTGCGACATTACAAACAGCTTCATATTCAAATGGCTGCCTGTCTATGATTGTCCAATTATTCACTGCATTCTTTCTTTGATGGCACAGATGTTCTCAATTTCTTGTAGTAGTTTTTTCATCTAAAAAGTCGTTCCGCCTCAGAAATGCAAAATTCTCCACAGTTCACCAGGTTCTCTGATGGGTTTGCATAATTGGTCCTCAATTTGCCTATATTGTTTTGTAATAGAAAGCCTATGTTTAATTTCATTTTTGTAAACCTGTAGGAAGAGCAGAACATTCTGCCATTTAAGTCATTCTCCTCATTAGGATCCGAGCGGGTTGCGAACATTTAGGCTTGATTATAAGGCACAGATTGTGCTGAAAGGAACACATGCTTTCCTCTTCCATTGTTTTAAACACATTATGAAGCTGATCCAGGAAGATGTTAAACATGCTTGGCTCTCTTTGTACCTTTGTAAGAGGTGCTTAGCTCCTGGCAGGGCTAAGCTGGTAGTTTCCAGGTGTGCTGGCATGCCAGGGACAGCAGCCCAGGTCCATTTCAAGGAGGAATTGTTCAAATCATGGACGTGGGTGGCTGTATAATTTAATTTCCTGGGAAGGGACATTTTGATCATTTCTAAGTGATGGCTGGGAGGTTTTCAAGAAGGGGGTGTCACGCTTCCCCAGTGGCTCGGTTTCTTTTTGTGTAGTGGATGTCATCATAAACACACCTGTGTGGATAAACTGTTTATCAGCATTTGTGAAAGAATTTGAACTTCTTGAAAAGGGAGAGATTCATTTATATGTTGTTCTAAGATGGTATGGCAAGGTAGAGACGTGTGATACAAATGTCGGAAGTGCTACAGAACAGAGAAAGGTGTTTCTAAAACTTCCTAGGAACAACAGCAGGAAAACCCTAGCAAAACCTTGCGCCGAACGCAGCTAATGGGGAGCTCTGGGGGTGAATCTTAGCAAATCAAATCCTGGGAAATAAAAAAAGGAAATTGTAAAAGATTAGAGACTTGCCAGGGTAATTCAAAAGAGATAAAGGGATGACCCAGGGAATTACAGCTTCACAGCAATCCTGCGTAAAAGGATTAGTTTAGGGCCCCAGCAGCCAAGACGAGAGGACCAGCAGCAAAGTTGTGCTGATTATCCCAGTACCAGGTATAGTGGCACCCTTCACTGTCACAGAGAAATACCCTAAGATTTGTTTTGTCCCCTTAGGCATTTAGTGCAGAGCCATAAAAGGTTATTGCAACAGCTACTGATGCCTCCCTTGCGTGCCCAGGAATGCAGAAGCAGTGTGGAAGGCACCAGCACACGATACTGGTGTGGCCATGCTGCATACTGCTCAGCCAGGATACCCCAATTCTCCTAAGATGCTCACTGCAGTGTCCCAGAACAGCTTTAGAGAGGCTCAGCTTCCTGCAGATGCTGAAGAAAATGTCAAGTGTGGTGCTCCCCTTGCACAGCAAAGGTGGGACCTGGCAAAGCCTGAGCAAAACCTATCACCATTTAATGCTGACAGAAAAGTAACCAGCCTTACCCTGTAATGGCTAGTTCGGAGCATGCTGTGATACCAGCAGTGGGGACAGGTCTGTCCCAGTCTGGGAAAGGATCAGTCCCTTCTGGCGGGCAGTGCATGGGTCCTGGAGGGAGGCATCCTGCACCCGCTGCTGCCAGATTGTGTTCCTGAGCCAGGAGAGGCCGACTCCTACCCCCCTGATGTGCTAGGTGAAAACGAAACCCCAGGACAGCTTACCTGAACGGAACCTGCTCTCTGGCATAGCGGACCTGGAAGAAAGCAGAGGAGGACCTCGGTGACATGAAATACCAACATCTGGGAGGTCTGTACATTTGTCTCCAGCCTTGTTCCCTGTATCAGATAAACTGATGCCTCAGAAACACCCCTTGTGCTATCCATCTTAGAAGGCAGTTGCGAATAGATTTACCCAGGTACATGCATGTTCTCTGAGAAGATAACAACTGCCTCCCTCAACAATACATCAAATGGCTATGTTCTGAGATGGGAAGGCGCAGGCACTACCCAAACCTCTACATCAAAGCCCAGCAGATTTCCCCCTCGGCACTGGGATTTCCAGTCAAAGTTGCAACGAACTGACAGTTGCTTTGTGTTAGATCTCAGGTGCACTGCCCAGACACAGAGCCAAAAAGCAGGCAAGCTGTCTTGTGGGTCAGGAGGATGAGTTGGTTCACTGACAGCACACGCTTCCTCTTACGCTATTACCGATATCAAAGCCCCATACTTCTTTTGTGTTAGTTTAAAAATGAAGGGCGATGCTGCTGCTTTGTTTCACTTTCTTCTACCTTTAAATAAAAAATTTCTCTTCCAAACCTATCTGCTCTTCGGAGAAGAAATTGGATATTTTCCAGTCCCTAGCGCAACAGATAGTTTTGTAGACCAGCTCATAGAAATTCCAGCTTTGTCGTTGCAAAATGCTGGTTCGGGATCGTTTTTTCCCCAGCACAGCCCCCTTCTGAGCTTGCTGGAAAGAGCAGGGACGGAGAAGACCAGAATGTGAGTCCTTATTTCAGGACTGAGAGGCAGTCTCACAAGGCAAAAGTGAGTCCCTGGCCCCACGAATCGGTGGAGAACTTGGTGTTAGTGGTAGAAGGCAGGTCCCCAGAAGGCACCATCCCTAGAGAGCAGGTCCGATATTTTGACTATCACAACAGCTTCTTTCTCCTCACTGAAAGCTTATCACCCCACGATGGGAAGTGCGGAGTGTGAGCCTCCTGCCTCTGACTGCAGCCTCCTATCTCTGAGCAGCTTGGCCAGGGTGAGCTTGGCAGAGCCAGGCTGTGGCTCCGTGGCATCGTCCCCTTCCCTCCGCAGCATCATCCCCTTCCTGTGGCTGGGGCCCTGCTCCAGCTCCCCTCTCCCACCACAGGACCCAGCCCTGGGGCAGCAGCCCCTGCTCGGAGCCCAGGCCCTGCTCTGCCGATGTTTCTGCTGGGACGAGGGACAGCAGGAGCAGGGCTGGAGGGAGCCTCTTGCCCCCTGACCTGTCTGCTCATAGCTGGCAGAGCTCAGCAGCCCCTGCCTCGCTCAGCCAGCAGGGTCTTGTTAGCCAAATGTGACAGCTTAAGGTTTTCTTGTGAGCTGTGATGCCAATATCAAGGCAGGTTGGAGACTGGTTTACAGTTACAGTCGTTTTCACTCAGCGTTCATGTCCCCAAGGGTAGAAAGATGACGGCAATTTTCCATCTGATGACGATCTTCAGCACCAGTCTCCAAAATGCCAACTGTAATTAAAATTTGTATTTATTTTCAAGGGTAATATTCCTTATTCTCTTGTTGACAATTGCTGCTTCGAGCTCCTAGGCTTAACTAAATGGGAGCAGTTTGTCTTTAAATGGCAAGTTTCCTCTTTCCCAAGTCACTGATCTGTGGCTACACTTAGGAATGGTGCAGTTTTTAATTGCACGATCCTTTTTTTTTTTTTTTTTATCCAGTGTTTTTCTAGGCCCCTTCAATAACCAGCATTTACTAAAAATTCTGAGAGCTCAGGGGGGGAAAAAAAATCCATTCACTCTATTATTCTAGTAGCAGACGCAGTCCAAAAGCCCTTTTCTGTGACAGTGTCAATAATTGTTTAATCCATGTAAAACAAGCTGCTTGCCACGCTCACTCCGTTGAGAAAACAGCAGCCTGTGTTCTCTGGCCATCAAAGACAACTCAAAAACCTCCCGGGTGTGCAGTCACAGCTCCGTGACGCTGCGGTGGCACCGCGCGAATGGGATGGAGCCGCGTGTGGCACACCACGGACTGCAGTGTGCGTGGCTGTCGGGTCTGATACAGCCCCTGAGGCTTGATTATAGCCAATAACCAGCAGGAAAAACTAAGATGAATGCATTGTGTTGAAGATTCTGGAGTGCTCATTTAGGCGTCCGGGGAGGAATGCCGGCGGTAGGCACTGCGGGCAGCGTGTTGGCAGACCCCGCTGCTCCTGTTAAGGTGAGCGGTGCTCAGCTGATGGATGGGTTCATGCGAGCTGCCTGGCTTTGGATCAGGCATCACGTCTGCAGAGGGCTCAAGGTAAACAAGCACTAAGGCATCAAGAGACTTTTCCATGTGAGGTGGGTAACCCAGCCTGGGCACGGCCAGCAAAGTGGGAAGTAGGAGGGTGTTAGAGGCACCGTGGGCACAAGCGGCTCAGGTATATGCACTGTAATTCAGCCCAACTAGAATTATAGAATCATTCAGGTAGGAAAAGACCTCTAAGACCATCTAGTCCAACCTTTAACCTCGTGCTGACATGTCCACCACTAAGCCATGCTGCTAAGTTCTACACCTACACGTTCCTTGACGACCTCCAGGACAGCTTACCTCTCTATACCCTTTTATATATTATATATTATATATTATATATTATATATTATATATTATATATTATATATATAATTATATTATATATATATATTATATAATATATATTATATATTTTATATATTATATATGTATATAATATATATATTATATATATTATATATATATATTTTATATATATATATTTATTTATTTATTTTATACCCTTATACCTTACCTCCTCTATACCCTTTTGGTATAGAAATTTCCCCTAATATCTGACCTAAACCTCCCCTGGTGCAACTTGAGGCCATTTCCCCTCATCTTAATACTTGACTGCTGCTCCTGCAGCTTGTGCAGGGTGGTACATGAGCACTTGTTGGATGTGCGAGTGTTGCCGCGGGAAGCTGGGGCCGTGCCTGGTTTGTGTCCTCCCTTCCAGATTTTTGTAGGCTTTCTGGCAGAAAAGTTTCCTTACCAAATCACTGGAGTTTGCATAGTATTTGGTGTTAGAGTGATTAGGTGATAGTATTAAATGAGTCCACAAGCAAAACTGTGATCTTGACCTGGTCACAGCCGTGGTCCACATAAAGCATCAACTCATTGGCCCTCCGGGGTGACTTGGGTCAGAAACCCAGGAAACCCTCTGCAACAGCTTAGGGAGAGGGGGTCAGGGTGGCAGGAGGGAGCACTGCAGCTCCTGCAGCTCCTGCCCATGTGCGGGGCTTTGCAGACCCGGGCTTTGGGCTTGCAGGACCCCGTGGGGAGTGCCCTGTAGGGCAGTCATCCCAACAGATCAAACCTCCCATGTGCTACCTCTGCCTTACCCTCCTCCTGATGAAGCAGCCCCAGTCCACACGGAAAGCTGCGCCTTGTTTTGGGGTAATCCTGGCACACACCTCCCTGCAGCAGCGGGATAGGCACGCTCGCTTTGGAGCTTGGTTTTGTTCCAGCAGTTGCCAGTCTCAGTCCCTCTGCTTTGGTTAACTGAGCAAACACCAGATGCAGGGAGACTTGGCCCATCTGGTTTAGGAATTTTTTTACAAACCCTAAGCCTTGCTCCCCAGCCTGATGTGGTTTGGGTTGGAAGACCGGCCAAATGCATGTATGGCCTTGTGGCTGCCAGCTGAGATGAAGGAACGGAGCAGCTGGGTTTCGCTTTGGCCTTCTTGAAGCCATGCTTGAGCAGATCAGAGCCTGTGAAGGGATAAAGCAGCTCACGGCAGGCACGGTGGAATTACAAATCCACGCTCTTGCACCAGAAAGCCTGGGCAGTTGTGATTTGGATGGCGCGTGACCAGGTCCAGTGCTCCCCACCCTGGAGCTGGCTGTTGAAATCCTTCAGAGGCACCAAGCGACCGTCACATCTGCACCACCAAGGGACAGCACGTGTTCTGCACAGGCTTTGTGGGGATGTGATGCTGATGTTTGCTCTGTTTCTGGTTCCGTCGCTGAGTCCCTGTGTAATCTTGGCCAAATCACTTCACCCCCTGAGCCTGTTTTCCATTTGTAGCTGGGATTAGCAGTACTTTCCTCTCCTATTCTGACGCTGGGCTCAGAATAAGAAATTACTCCTGTTTTGCATATAAACGGCATGCATTTTGCATGCAGTCAGGCCTTATCTTACACGAGATGTCTGATGTCTCAGATTATAAAGGATAAATACCAATAACCGTAAGGATGTATTTTCTTGAAGTCTGTGCATACTGATGTGAGTAACAGGGCTGCTCAATGCTCTCCAAAATTTCATTAGAGTGGTTTCCAGTGGCTTCCAAACCTTTTCTTCTCTGTCTTACTGCACATTATGCACAATGTGGGGCACCAAGCATGAAAAATATGCAGCCTAAACTGAATTACCTTATTTCTTCTGATCTCATGTAGTCAGGAGATGCCACACTTCCAATTCAGGAGTAAATTAGAGCCTGCTTTCCTTTGTAAGTGTATCATGAGCTTTATTGTTTAATATTAAAGCTGCGTTGTGAAAAGTGGCCCATAAATGGCTAATAAAAGCAGAGTTTACAGCTTGTAAAGTGCATCAGGACTTTACCCTGGTTTGCCTAGGGAGATTTATGTTTGTGTTCACTGTCTGGGGTTTAAGAACTGACAGTATTTTTTCTTTTTGGACCCATTAAAAATAATGGTGTGGACAAACATCGCTCCTGATTAACTGTGTCATATCACGGCCAGGTGTTGCCAGGAGGAAGAAGAGCTCTTCAGCGCTGCTCCTTCGCTAGTGTTGGTCTGAGGATGCAGCATGGCCACGGAAGCACTGCAGAGGGCTCGCCGCAGGTTGTGGCACTGCAGAGAGCACTCTGCTTTTCTGCCCAGCAAAAAACCTCAGCCACATGTAGATAGTCAGTGACTGGAAGCAGAAGCTAATCAAACTCTTGTAACCACCAAAACCCTACAGTGTAAAATTCTCAAGGTTTTTTTGCACTGTGACTTCGGGCTTTGGTGAGAGTTTTTACTACTCTGGGCATTTATAGCTTTTAATTTGTACAAGTCCAGTTCTCAGGCTCTGATAAGGGCCTGTAGGATGCTCACTGTAAGTGAAGTAACATGGAAGGAATTGCCCTTGCAGATACTTTGGTGAGATTTTTCGAGATAAATAAAAGGACTTGTTGTTATACCCCAGATTGCTACCAAGCCCGTTATATGCAGCAGTATGAAAAGCCGTCATACAGTGATTTACTGGGAACTAATGTCTGCTCTTTAATTACAAAATCTGCTTTAAGGTTTCTGTTTCCTTCTTTCCCTCTCTGAGACGCATGTAAAGCCGTGCAGGCACCAGCATGCAGCCTGAGCACATACGCCGCTAGCTCATAAGAGGTGACCCCATCCACTGTCTTTGCCCTCATAACAGTTCATTATATTGTCCAGCATTTTTGAGCCAGAGTAAGTGAGATTTATAGGTTGCCTGGGGATAATCATTTCAAGAAAAAAGATCAATGATATGCAAGCCAGTGGAGAAAGCAGCAAGTTCCAATAGCTGCCTTGTTAGAAGGCATCAAACATCTTCATAAACTATTTAAAGGTAGAAATGATCATTAACCTTTGCTGTAGCCAATTACATTCACAACAGTGGATGCCATTTAACATGAATCAGGGTGACACCCAGTTCGGGTGTGCAGGAGTACAGAAGTGCAGGCGCTTTCGAGTCGTTTGTACACCGGGTCTGTCCCGGAGGAGGCGCTGAGCAAGCAAGCCGAACAAACAAAGGCTCACTGCTCCCCGTAAATGGGTGCTCTGGCCTTCCTTTGCCTTGGCTTGCAGCTGTGTGGCCTCACAGCCACCTCGGATGAACAGCCACGGATTTCTTTTCTACCTCCCTTAGTTAATTATTACTATTTTTAATACGGTGTGAAAGCCTTTCATTTTTCCTACGGGAGAAACCGTGACCCAGATTCTCCACGCAGAGGTGGGAGAGGAGCAGCCTGCTCTGGCTCGGCTTCTTTCCTTGAAGCCAGCTCGAGGAGCTGATGTCCCCGTCCCCGTCCCTGTCTGAGACGTTGGCAGCTCTGCAACGCGTCCCGCTCTGCCTTAAGCAGTCGTGGCACTTGCTGCTGCGTTCTGAGCGGGATCTGCTGCTGACAATTGCAATCCCGCCTCTTTCGCTCCCGGCCTCTCTGATGCTGAATCAATGACATTTTTCCTAAGCTGCCTACATTTGGTGTTTTACTGCCGACTGCATGTGGCCCTCTCATTTTAATTACTTCTGCTGTGTCTAGCGCTATATGCTCTATAATGTTTCAGAGACTGCTTGCAATTAAAATAAAAAATAAGTAATACATTACAGGTTACAACCCAGTCAATCTCCGTGCATTGTAATTCACAGCAGCTTTATATGCCGAGCTTTCGAAGTGGCTTGTAGCCCACGTCATAATAATGAAACCCTGAGACACAGAGGAAAAGCGAGGGAGGGATATTGTCTTCCTAGGTTCCTGAAAGGCATCATTTCCTGATGGTTGCTTTATTTTTCCAGTTCCTTTGCTCTTGAAAGAGAATGTCAACATACTTAACTTTTCGTCTCCTGGTTTCCAGGGGACGGAATGCAATCAGTCTGCTTGCTGGGGAGGGGCTGTGGTTGCACCGAGCGATCTCAGCTGTGCGTTACTGATGCTTGGGGCACTTTATCACACTGAGGCATTAGGAAGTTTTCTAACCGCTCTAATGGGCTTTGGACCAGGTCAGAAGGGACTAATCAGATACACGTTAGAGTATTCTGGCTTCACGTCAACAAAACACTTAAGCATGTGCTTAATTTTAAGCACTGCAATAGTTCTGCCCACGAAGAACGTGGACAAAATGTCGTCCAGTCATCCTGCTGAATAATCCTAACAATTATTTCTCATTGTTGGTTTTTTTCTCAGTCCTTCTTTCTTCCCGCAAACTCTTTTAGGCAGCCTCAAAAAGAGAACATAGAAAAGCTGAAATGAAACAACTCATGCAGGGAAGCACAAGCAACGTGGGGAATTTTTGTTTAGAAATCCAAGCAGCAGATTTCCATTATTGTAAATACTGGCTGAATTCACTTGTGACACACAACATTTAATTTACATGTAAAATGACAAATTAAAATCCAAATTTCCCCATGTTGTTCTCTGAATGGAATACAACGTGACAAACTGAAAAATGCCTCGGCTCTGCCCCAGTGGCACTGCAGGTCTGGCTGTGCTGCAGCCTTCCTGTGATGTGGCGGAGCCACACATCTGTATCTTAGATCATTCTTGTAGCCTTTGTTGGTGTCTTTTCTGGTTCTGTTATCTCCTTTTTGGAAATGGGAAGGTCACAGCAGCACATGGTATTGAAGACAGGCATGAGTGGTGGTATCTGCATTTTGTGATAGCTGAAGGAAAGCGGTAAGCTTGTTCAGCAAAGAAACTTGTGTATACTCTGGGTCTGCTGTGTTGTGTGGTGGAAACAACCACTTGGCTCTACACCAGCATGGACATTTCACACTGGTTGTAGAAGTTTCCCTGGTCCAGTGACTGTCAGCTCCGTGGTCGTGGTTCATTACCACCTCTACTACTCACCACCTGATTACTGCAGCCTTGGGAATCCTCTCATGTTGCAGCTGAAAAATAGCCAAAACATGGATAATGCTTATAGCTGCACTACCCTCAAATCATCTTGCTTTTATGTTTTACAGTCTGCAGCATGGCGGCACACGAGAATGCCCTATCACAGCTGTAGCAGTTTGCTTGTGACTATGGCAAGTTCAGGGCACGAAGAGGTGCCACTGTTCATTTGTGGTAGCAGCAAACAGCATCAGCCCAGCTGACACTTGCATCCGTGAGCTCTTTCCTCAGTAGGAATTCACAAAACAATTGCTTAATCTTTTCTGACACTCTTTTGGTGTTTAAACAAAAACCTACTGGCTTGTTCCCATTCCCAGACACTGTGATGTAGCAACCTGGAGAATTAAACTCCTGATGAACTCCTTTGTTTTAAGTGATTGCAGCAGAACATAACAGAGAGTAGTTTTAACTAGGCTAAATGAAACTTAAGTTTTCTGAATGATGCTGATATCTTTTTTAAACAGACATCAATAGCAGTTGCCTGCTGCCCTCCAAGGCAAGCCCAGATGAACTGCTCACAACGCAGAAAACCCAAGTGCTCTCTGCTGAACTGAAATCTGTCTTCTGGGGGCTGAACTCCTATCCTGACCCTTGGCTCACTGCAGTCAGTAGGAGGTCTTCCCATGGCACGGGATGGGGCGTCCTGAACATCTCCCCTGGAGCAGGAGGAACTGAGAAACCTCGGCACCACAGTCATGGGACTGTCATGGGCTAGATCAGCCCTAGAAGAGAAAGAAGACAACCCACAGAGCACAGATGAAGCTGCACATCTCAGTATACCTGGTTTCCCGGTATTCCTCAAACCAGACTTCTCCAAAAAGCTCAGGAGAAATCACACGACATGCTAAGGAGCCATGCGGAGTTACGTTCCAGGCTGAGGACCCCCACACTCCCCTGTAAACCAGGGCTGACACGCTTTGCTCTCTACCCAACCCTGTGCATAGAGTTTATGATTTCTCAGGGCAGCAGTGACAGCAAGGGGCAGCTTGGTGTCAAGTGTGTCTCAGGACTGCAAACCCTCGTCTCAGGCTGAGGGCTTCAGAGCAGGAGGAGGTGAACAGGAGCCGCACCTCTCTGATGACCTTAACGTTCAGCTGTGCTCACATTCACAAGCCCCAGGCTTCTGCTAAGCAACCCAAATGCTCCTCCTGAGGCTGTATGTTGAGCCACGCTCCCACCGCAGCCATCTTGAACAGCAAATACAGTTTGGGGTTGCTTTGTTCCGCTTCATTGCTGCTGATACCAAATGCCAGCACTAGGCACAGGGGGTGCTGCAGGGATGCTGAAGGAAGGATTCTGGAGGTAGCATGCTCACAAAAAGACAGTGAATGCATTTTGAGGAAATAAAAAAAAGGTCTAGTGAACAGTGCCTAGCCTGGAAATGATCTTCCAAAGCAGGCAAGGTGGGAAGGGAGGAGTGGCAGTGCTGTAAATGAGGGCATTTGAGCTCCCATTCTGCATGCAGAAGTATTGATCCAGCAATGGAGAGCAATGCAGATGTTGCTTCCCAGCGTAAAGGACCATGACAGTGCAGCCCAGGGACAGCATTTCAGAAGGCGCACCACACTGCTGGCAGCCCCAGGGGAGATGGCTGTGGCCACCAAGGATGTGGCACTGCACGACGTGGGGTGGGAGCAGCACGGCTCAGGGGCTGCGAGCAGCACGAGCTCTGCCTTCGCCCTCTGCGCTGCAGCTCCTGCCAGAGGCAGCAGTAAAATGCCATCGATCGCAGGTGGGAGAAAATCAGACAAATGCCGAGGCCCTTTGGAAACCCTGCCAGTTCTCCCAGGACTCCTCCAGCATTGCTTTGTCAGAGGTTTCTGTCTGCTTCTCATTCCTCTCCATGCAGTCCTGGTGGGGCTGGTCTTCCAACAAGCTCCGCTGTCAGAGCCACAGCTTTTTAGAAGGAGCCTGTGGGCTGTTGGCATCCCTTGAGCCTTTTTCTCCCCGTGACCTCCCTCTGCTCTCCCCTCAGCCTTTCATCGCCTGTCCTCCCCAGGGCTTGCCCCGCTCCGACAACAACACAAGAAGCCATGAGCTGGCAAAGTCACGGCAGGAAGATCGACCTCACACACACGGATCTGCATCAACGAAATCCCAAAGCAGCCACTACCCAGAAGAGCAAGATCCTGAAGCCCCCTGGTCCTGGGACAGGAAACCTGTCTCTTCCAGCTGCTCCCTCCAGACTGGGTGCTTGCATGGACTCAGCGCCGCCCACCCGGATCTCCCCCACACCCTGACTGATGCCCATGCTGCCTACTCAGTGCTGAGGCATCCTGAAAGAAGGATGTTTCAATGGCAACATCCATTTATAAACTTAGGATGAGGAACAAGCCCTCGAAGCAGAGCTGGGGGGAGCTTCCTGGCAGGAGGAGAGGCAGAAGCCGAGCCTGCAGCAAGCTGCCCTGCGAGGCTGGGCTGGGCCTGTTACCCTGATGGACAATTGTTGTTAAAATCTGAGCTGGGATTCAGATTAGCATCCCAAGGGTTTATCTCTACTTAGGGATTTCCTCTGGATGGAAAAGGACCTAGGTTTTATCTGCATCACACAGCATTGCCTGCCTTGTATAGCAAGGATGTGTCTGTTCAAGAAAGAGTTTGGTGTCCTGGGAAGGAGAGGTTAAGTGAGGAAGGTGCAGGGGTGAAAAAGAGCAAGTGGTACCTCACAGCACTGTTGACCAACCGGTGTAACAGCTGCCTTTCCAGATTTCATTCAGATAGGAGTTACTACCCAGCACATGCTTCGTTTTCTCAGCAAGTTGAAGGGCCTGGATCCAGCCTTGCAGCAGCCCTCCTGCATCAAGGGGCTACTGGAGAGCTCGAGGGGGAATGGCCCTATGTGAAAGCAGTTCCCAGGCTGCCGAAACCTGCTGGGCTCTGCAGGGTCCTGATGTGTTACCCTCGGTTCGTGCAACAGCAGCAGCAGCAACACACAGCTCTGGCTTTGCTTTAATTTCTGCTGCTAAGCAGTGCTATTTGCAAACCTGTGGAGGGTACAGAGCAGATTTCTAGGACATGGGCTTGTATGTATTCATCCTTTTCATCTGACGCTCGTGACCTTAGGGTATAATGTATTCTTGCACACCTTTGTGCAGTGCCCTTTGCTAGACAAGTGAGGCGAGAGGATGAGCCAAAGGTTGTGGTACTGATCTGGATTTGGGAGACATGGGTTTAATTCCCTGTCCTTACACAGACTTCTTGTGACAAAACCTTGCATAATAAAACCCTTCAGGAAGTGAGGCTCAGTGAAAATGACACAGAAACTGCAAAAAAAGCATTTGCAAAAGGTACAAAACATCCTAAGGCAGCTGGTTGTTAAACTTCAAGTGCTGTGCCTTGCCCAGAGGTCTGCAGAGCTTGTGTGTGTGTGCGCGTTGCCTTCTGGTCTGATCAGCTGCAAACAGTCTGAGTAAGGAAGCCGGACATTTTTGTCCACATGGATCAAATAGCAGCAATTGTGACTGCAAATTAATAAAAGAGGGGGGAAAGTAAGAACATAAAAGGCTGCTTTGCCAGCGCTGGCTACCAGAATCTCTCAAGAGGCCAAAGGTGGGTCAGGCAGGGCAGCAGCAGGGTCAGGATAAATCCTCCTGGGTTGTCTCTGCTCCCATCCACTTATAAATTCATGTGACGGCTGCACCCGGGGAACGCTGAGAGCCCCAAGAAGATACAGCATGATGAGCCATTTATTTATTTATTTCCCCGAACTCCAGAGACACTTTAAAAGGATTTCCTAATGTGGCTGGAATCATTTCCACAGGCAGCCAGCTCCAACTTAATTTTCAAGGGTAACCTCCTTTTGAGAGATGGCAGAGGGATTATTTTAAAATGGTGTAATAAGCATGCAGCAAAGCGACTGCCTTTGTTGCCAGTCCGGTGCAGCAGCCTGCACAGCCAGGGCGGACGGGGCTCCTTGGTTGTCCCTGCAGAGAAATCAGGACTGAGAGAGTCGAAGAGGCTGAAGACAGTCTTTGGGGAAGAGCGACATTTCTTTCTGCAGCAGGAATAACCCACTCCAGTTCTTCAGGTCTTTGCTCGTTGGAGAAGAGGAAAGCCAGGACAGCGCAGGAGCATCCTTCAGTCCGGCAGTTTCAATGGAAAATCCTCGCTGCCTTCACTGCAGAGGGTCCTCCAACCCCGGCCACCATTCCACCACACGTGTATGATCTGATCCAGCCACAGGAGGGGGACAAAGATGCACTTGGTGAGAAGGTTTTGTCGTGTGGAAGATTTAATTTACCACCGACTACAAGCCAGGGGGACTTCCCTCCTGTCGGCAGTCGCAGACCCTGTGCCTTTCGGTCCCGCGTGGATCAGTCTTGCTGTGCATAGGGTAGGACCTGTGGTGTCTTGTTCAACAAAGGTCTTGGGGTAATCTTGTCACTGGGCACAAGGTGAGTAGTAACACCTAACGTCTCACCAGCGCTGACCAGTCTGGGGCGATGCCTACGAGCAGGGCTCTGCTGGGAGGCAGCGAGCGCTGCCCAGCCCGTAACGCCTTCGTTGGAAGATGCCCCGACCTGCACGATGCACACCCTGCCCACGGACACACAGCATGGCCAGCGGGCACGGCAGCGCTGGCCGGAGCAAAGGCAGCCTCCTGCAGGGCTGCAGGCAGAGCAGCAGGCAGCGGGGCTGGGATGGAGCGAGCTCAGCAGTAGGGAAAGCAGGTGGCCGAGCAGCAGGGAGGGATACTTGCCAACCACGCACATCACTAGGATCCAGAAAGGAAACAATTTGTTTAACTAGTTTGCCAGATAATATCTATATTATGAATGCACCAAACATTGCTTATTCCTCCTCGCTGGAGGGTTCTTGCTTCCAGGATGAGCATCTTGTTTTCTCCAGTTCATAGCTAGGGGAAGATTGGGCAGAGCTGCTGAAGCCCCAGCAGCTGCTTTGCCAGGAGCAGGCAGGTCTTTGCCACCAGTGTCAGCAAAGGGGGGCTGGTTCTGCACCCCCATAAATTACCCCACTCTTCCATGGGGCCAAGGCTGCTCAGGGTGTCCGTGAGTTCTCATTTATTTCCCCTCACCTCTAAGTTTGTACCTGTTTGTCCCCATTCAGGGTGCATGGCAAACACCTGGGGAAGCGCTGCCTCCCAGCGCATCCTCTGCAGCTGCCGCTTGAGCCTGATGCTTTTCCTAAAGTCCTCAAGGGTGGGTTTTCAGGTTGTCCAGAGGCCAGCTTTTAAAAGGAGTCCAAGTTCAGTTTAAGGTGCTAAACTACAGCTAAATAGAAATTGTGCAGGGAGAATGGAGCAGAGGAGGATTTGCCAGAGAGTAAGGTTGTGCTTTTGACAAAAATCAACAAAATGGAAGAATGCTTTACATTTTTTTAATAAGATGCAAGGTTTTTTGTTTGTTTATTTGTTGTTTTTTTCTAGGAAAGTGAGTACTTTTTGCGAAGAATGTAGTTTGGTCAGGCATTGTGTTTTCTGTGGGGAGGAACACAGAGATTTCAGAAGTGAAACTGGGACATAAGGCCCCATGGAGGAAATGTATCTGTACGGACAGGCAGTATCGCACAAATTTAATTTCAGCTTGGGAGTTTTATGAACACTACAAACAAACCGAGGAGGCAAGAATTACCCTCCCCATCTTTGTTTGCCGTGTCTCCCCCATAACTGTACCAAAATTGCTGTTTTCTTGTCTTGAGCCATTCGATGCAGGTCGTGCCCACGCTCTAACTCTGACCAGTGTGTGTCGGGGGGCTGTCTGAACTGAGCTATCGGGGGGCACAAACATCTATGGGATGGCAGGGGAGGGGGCCAGGAGGTCTGCAGAGGTCTGCGGGTGCTGCAGAGCTGTATCAAACCCTCGCATTGCGGTAACCGAGCATCTGCACTCCAAATCCCTTGGAAAACTGGAAAGTGAACTGTCCAAAACTAGATAGTGTTCAAGCTGCAACACATTTCTGTGATTCTTCTGAAGTGACAAAGTTTAAAAGGAAAATGGATGAGGAGATGGATGTGACGCGTGACTGACAAGGGCATTAGTGTGACTCCAGACAAGAATTCATAGCAGCATCAGACAAACACAATGGAAGAGTATTTACGGATCTACACGGACTTAAAAAATGGTCACCAAAACAATTTCCTTTTCTGTCCCCTAGAGGAAAAAATGAAGCTAGGAAGTATAATAAAAACTGAAACTTCAGTGCTGCCTCTTGCCTGGCGTTTGTTGGCTTTCTGGAGTTTGAGAAACCGTGAGTGCACCTGAGCACGGACAGTGCCAGGCAAGTGCACACTTGCTGCTATTTGCAGGAGCCGAGGGGCTGTTCCTGCTCTGGAAATGTGTTTGGGACAGGTGACGTGCAGGTGGGCAGGAAGGGAAGGCAGGGAGAAGAGCTGGAGGGTTTGCAAGTGGCATAACCAGGCATGCAGCTTCCCCCTCCCCGCAGTTGCCTTTTCCCTTCATTACTGCAGAGATATTTTCCTCTAGTGCTTCAGCTTCACTTAACTAGCTCTTTGATCAGTGTTTATAGTAATGGAGCTTGGTATAAGCTCTAATATCCCTAAATGCTATAAATATATATCTATAAACACTAAACAAAACATTCCCTATATAATAAGCAGAGACCAGAACTGTGAGTTAAGGCCCCAGACAAGGCAGATGCACAGCAACAATTCTCAAGGACTTTGAAGTTAAAAGCCTTGCTGTGTAAATGTAAGAGCTTTTGTAAGTCAAACTAAAAGTCTCATTAAGGCGAAACTTCCATGATCAGAAACCTGACTGGTTCAGTGAGAGTCCCCGAGGACAGTAGTATTTAGCACACTTTCTAATTAAAAGACGGGAGTTATGGTACAGCAGTTAAAATATGTTTTGTACTCGTCTCGGAAGCAGCCGATCTATTCAGTAGGTTGTGTCTGCAGAGAGGGACTGCGAGGGCTCTGTGCAAACAGGACAGAGGCAAACCAAGCTACAAACAGGCAGAAAGGGGAACCTGGAAGTCTCCTGTGGTTTTCTCTGTGTGCTGGGATGTTGTCAGCGTGGACAAGCAAGCAGCATTGAGCCGAACCTGCTTTGGGTGCTGCAGAAAGTCAGTCTTCTGGACATCTTCTGGATGTACCCTGTGCACAGCAAGGTGTTAGGAAGGGGCTGCCCTGGTGTCTGGAGAAGCCAGCTTTTGTCAAGTGCTGGGGCATCCATCGGGGAAGCCAGCTTTTGTCCATCCGTCACCTTCCAGGGAGCGTGCATTAATCAGAGCCAGGAGGGCATTTCTGAACCAGAAATAGCCAAACACTTAACAAAAGCATTTCTTTAGGGGGGCAGTATGGGGGGAGTGAGGAGGAGAAATAAGTTAAAAACAAAGTGCATTTCAATATTTATTCTGATAATTCAGTTCTCTTAAAAACTGCTTTTGTTTCAAATTTCCTGCTGTTTTCAAAAGCTAAGGAAAGGGTAAGAGCTCCAGTTAAAAAAGGATATTTTGCTTAGAGCCAAAAGAAAACACACATCCAAAATGCCATGGATTTTTTTTAATGGATTTTATAAAATGCTTGTCCAATATTTAAAACAAAATCAAAAACAAAAACACATCATTTCAATTTGATACCAAATGGAAACCTGTCCCCATTTTCCCACATGCCAGCAAACTGAAACATCATTTACTGTATAGTTCACTGTCAGGACTGGTGTCCTGGTTAAGTTCCTGCTGAGAGCTCGTCTGAATTCAAAAGCAAAACTCCTGCTGAGTTTAGTAGTCTAAATATTCTACTTTTTTAGGTTAGATATTCTACTTTGTGTCACTCTTTGCTGTTTGCTTTGGGCACAGGGGTCTAACTTTCTGCCCTAAGCTATTTTATTCTCTTTTCTTGGCTTCTTAATGCTCTCTGCATCCTGCTGGAGAGCAGCCCGTGTGGCTGGGTGGGGAACCCATAGGTCTATGGAGGCTTTTGTCAGCTTAGAAAACTAGCAATCTGGGAGTGAAGCCTGCTTGTCTCACCTCAGTAGTGTGCAAGTGAGATGCATGTACTTGTGTTGTGGTACGCAAACCCGCTGCTCTGAAATGCTGTTCTGCCTTCCTGTCGTATCGCTGGGAAACACCTTGATAACCACCGTGTGTGCACGCAAAGGATCAGAGTTACAAAGGGCCTCCTTAGATCTCTTGAAAAGTAAATCCCCATTAATGCAGCTATATGGAAACAGGGCTGTCAGGAAAGATCTAGCCCAATTTTTGGTTGTGGGATGACTTGAAAAGCCTACCATGTTTCAAGAACACTGTGTTCAGAGCCAAGTCCTGAAGCTCATGCTTCCCCAGGCAAAGGCTCGCTGCCTCCAGCTGCTGCTCAGTCAAACCTTGAGAAATAGGTCAATTGAAACTCATTTAAGTTTGGCGGGTGCGTGGCCTTGAGTGCATTGTCAGTGCAACCCAGGATTACAAATATTCACACGTGCTTTGTTTTCCTTATACTAATATAGCACCAGTTTTTGGAAACAGGAGGTTAAAATTTTCATTAACCCTTAAATAAAGAACACCACACTCATGTGAAATGTGGTATTTTTAGGAAAAAGTTTTAAGAAAAGTTAGGGGTGGGTAGAGGCAAAATTTCAGTATCTAGAAAACAAATGAGTTCAGGTGGCTTTAGATGAATGGGCTAATTAAAATGGAAAAGCATGTGAGGCCAGCAGGATATAGGAGGGGAAGCTGGGGGGCACCCATTGGGTGAAGGGTGGGTGTCCCAGCAGGTGAGCTGGGTTTGAGCACTGGGTGCTTGTTGCCTTCCCAGCTCAGTGCCCTGGGCTGTCCCTGCAGCCTTGAAGCTCCCCTAGTGCTCTGTATGGAATAATCAGGGCAAGTAGAATTATGCAAAAAATAGGTTTTCATTTTTCTTTAGCACTAGCAGTATTATTATTTTTAATGAGTAGTTTATTCCTGATTATTAGTGCTCTGTTTTATTAGAGTGCTGCTATTTGTTTAAGGGACTGTCTTGTGATCTGGAAGGGAGGAGAAGTGCATTGCCCTGAATCTGACTTCAGTTTACACTGGTGGGAGTCAAAAAAAATTGACTTTTTCTTCAAGCTTTTGGTGCAATTGGCACAAAGATTGATATTTGAAAACATAGATGCTGCCTACGTGGTATGAAAGGTGTTTCTGAGGTGTATTTCCCTTGAATTTGGCAGAAAGCAGCATTTTTATGCTGTCAGTTTGATTGGGTCTCTTAATGAACAGCTGTTCCTCACTGGCAGCAACCAGTTTCTTGTGGATTATTTCTGAAACAGCACGAGACAGCAGCAATCCTTTCTGTTACCCTTGACTAAAGGCTGCCTGTCAAAATGTTTCTTTAGTCTCTTGTAGCGAGAATTAGGATATTTTTCCCAGCTCATGAGAAGTAGGTGATTTCAAAGGATTTCCCAGCCTGCTTCAGGTTTCCTCCCAAAATTCTGATTTGTAAATTTTGTGAACAAAGAAAAGAAATCTCTTTCAGGTCAGATCAACGGAAACCTTTCTTTCAGGTGAGCCTAAATGCTTTATCTTACCTTTGACATACTTTAAACTGCTTCTTTTCTAGTGTGAAACGAAGACTATATTTTTAAAAGTTATTTCAAAGCAGAAAGTTAAAAGTCTGCAAGTTTCATTCTGAGAACGTGAAACTAAGATGCTTTGACGACACTGAAACTCTTTGGGAAGTAACTGTAAGTGGAATATTTATCAGATGAGACCTTCCTAAGGGTAGTTTGGGTGAATGACAGGACCACAAGCAGCTTTAAATTAAATGTTTTGCATGGTAGAAATGTAAAAGGAGTGCTATTTTGGGAAGCTCCCCTCTGTGAGAGCTGCTGCTGAAATCAGGAGCTTCTGATCCCTGCCATGCGGCAGTTGTTTTGATGTAGGTAACCCTGAATCAAGGTTTGGGACTGATGTCCTGTTTAGTTTCCTGTTGTAAACGGTTGTAGCTTGCCATTTTCTCCTTCCACTCTGGATATTTTTAATCCAGGAAAGAAGGAAGAAAACAGTGTCCACAGGGCTAGATGAAATTTAAATAATAGACACCTTTAGGTAAGAAGGAAGGACAGGAAGGCGAGTGTGAACCAGAATGTTAGCAAAGCTTTCCAGGCATTTCTTGGGGCACATAATGCTAAAAATCTGTTGCTCCCTGCTGAGGAAGATGCTTACACATTATCTGTTTGCTGCTGCCAGGTGTTTATCAGCTGATATCCCCACCTGGGCAATGTTCCAGGAAGCATCAGTGCTGTTTGGAAGGTCGAGGTGCCCAATACTGGTTATATCTGTTCTTTTTTCATCAATATGAAGCTCCTGAGTGTCTTCAGCAGCCAGAAACATTTTCAGTGCCTCCTCCTCAAGTCTCTCTGCTTTACTTTTCCTACATATGCTCTACATCTGTCTAAGGCAGTTTTCTTTCTGCGAGTATTTTCACAATATAGATGAAAACTCCAGCATAATTAAATAAACCAGTGCTGAAACCCCCCAAAGAACAATTATCTTTTCTGTGAAATACTCCCGGCAGAAATCTTGGAAAACTTACATGTAATTAGTACATCGAGCCCCGCTGCAGAATTCAGTACAATGCATTAGGGCTCGTAACGCTGACTTCTCTGGGACTCCAGTTGACCAGTGGTAGCAAATCTGTGGGCAACATGCAGACTGACTGCTTTTATACACTTACACATGGTTAGTGTAATGATTTTTTTGAAGCTATTTGAAGTTTACGGTACCCCGGTCTCCATTACGCTTGCTAAGCTGTTCTCCCAGTGTGCCCTCACCCTTTGAATGGCTTTTCTCTGGATTCTGTGTTGTCGGGGGGAGGAATGGTCTTGGAGGTTCTGGCGCTGGGCCAGAACTTGGCAGAACTGGATTAATGGCACGGCTGGGCTGTAGGCTTCTGTGGATGAATCGCTTTGGCCCAGATCTTAGAAGGTGTCCAGGAACCTAAAGTGACAGACAGGATTGTTCCAGGGTACGTGTACATCCAGCCCTCGTTGATTGGGATTGCATTAGGTGCCTGAAGACATCCCACGTTGTCTGACAAGAGAGGGCCCTGACCCAAGCTATGATGAAGTCAACGGAAAGACAAAAGGAAATTGGTGGCTTTATATGAGGTGCTTATTGAACACGGAGCTATCTTATTTGTAAGCGAGGCTCAGGGGAGGGCTCAAAGCCCTGCTGTAAAGCCTGGCAGCGTTAATGGTGGAGGGTGCTGGGCTGGCAGCTCTTGTACTTCCTAAAGGGAAGGGTTTGCCAAGAGGGGGCACAGCCCTAGAAGTTGTTCATTCTGAAACAGCAGGTTGAGGTGTCTTTTGTTTTTCCAAATATTTCCAGTGCTTCCACAATACAAAAAAATATATATGGACTAGAAAATCGTATAGCTCTGCACCATATCAGTTAATACGCCAGCTACCTGGGGGAAAGAAATAGTTCTGACAGGGAGTTCTCATACTAGATGCGTATTTGGAGTCCTTTTTATCATAAAAGAGGAAGAAGAAGCCATGCTTAATTCACGACTGGAAAGTACCCAAGCGCTAGGATGAGAAGGGCGATGTCTGAAAACTGATGTAAAGCAGAATATTAACACCGGTATGTGGGCACTGCTTTATCTTGAAAGGACCCATAATAAATATTTTCAAAGGTGTAAGATGATGTGCGTCCACTGGGTATTAAAATCTGGAGGGGGACTAGTCTGAAGACGAGCTTTGTAAGGAAGATGCTCCTCAGGGACAGTGGTTATAGGTTTGGGATGTGCTTCTTGCCTTTCCTGCAGGTGTGAGCAGAGCCCCAGCAGGGCTGACACAACCCTTCATGGCAGGGTGCCCCCGTCCTCAGTTCCAGCTGCTTGGCACTACAAACTGATGCAGGCTTGTTTCCTGTAACAGATGAAAGTGGTGGAACTGAAATGGGAGTGCAGGAATGGGGAAGGACCACAGGGAAAGCGTCGCCCTGGGGCAGCCACGTCAATCTTTGCCATCATAATTTCTCACGACAGCCTGCAGTGGCACGGCCAAACCACAAGACCTGCTGCTAGTCTCTCCTCCTGGGAGAGCTCTTGGCTTTGGTTTGGGCTGTCATGGAGTTCTGCTGTCCCTTGGAGGATGGAGAGCCGTTCCCATGTTCCTGTGGGAACATCAGAGGGAACGAGGATTTGGCACTGCAGGTTGTCTAAGGTCCTAACCTAGGTGGCTTACAATTGATAGAGCATCCAGCAGGAGCAAAAATGGCAATGGATTCACTGTTGGGGTAGGGGTTAGAAGTCCTTTGCCAGAAAAATTGTGTGATGACCTTTTAAATGGAACTGCCCGATAACACGGTCGCACAATGGAGGAAACAGGCGGGTCTGGGCAGTCAGGTGCAGCTGCAGAGAAGGGAGAGCTGCCAGGAGGGCTCCACCTCTGCCTCCTGCCCTCTAACAGAGTGAGCCCGATGTGAGACCTCCAGCACCCACCAGTGGGCAGTGACTGAGGTCACTGTGCTGGGGTTGCCAGAAGCCAGCTGGATGCCAACCCCTGCTACGCTTCAGGAACAAATCTGTGTGTGGACAAGGCCTTTTGCACCATTTCTGAGCACGAGATCCCCGGCCAGGCCTCTGCAGGAGCAGCTGAATTGTCTCCTGGGCTCTCTTTGGCCCTCCGATGCGTGAACACAGAGTGGCAGTGAGGATCCAGCTCCTCTAACCTGTTAGAGCTGTGGATGAAAATGCACATTGCTGCCCTTGAAGAAGTGGAATCAGAGGAGTCTGTGATAGGGGAGCGCAGCATGGATAAAAGAAGAATCTGAAGGACTTTGAACATGTGAGAGAATGTGAACAGGGGTGATCCCAGAAGAGAAATTCTTCAGGGAATCAGAAGGAAAATAGATGTTAGGGAGGCAGGAATGAAACTGTTTGAAGTCAGAGGGGGGAAGCTGGATCTTAGTTTTGATCAAGAAAAGGCTGAGAGGAGGCTGAGTAATCTCAAATCAAAGTACGGGGGAAATCAAACCTGAACATTAAACAATCCACAAATCTTTCCCTTGAAGAGATGAGATCCAAGGACCCAGAAAAGCGAGGTGAGAGGTTTCCTTAGATCCTTGCAGAGGGACAGCCTCTGCCCGGAGAAGGGGCCAAAATTCCCCCTGGTCTGACGGAGAGGGGGAGAGGGAAAGTGGTTGACATGACCAAGAAAGTCTGCAAGCCTTGCGGGGCCAGCAGATTAGCACCATATCCCCAGTAGAGCAGAAGGGAGATGTGCAGTACATTTTTTTTCTCCCTTTTATTTCCTAACAGGAATTGTATTTTCTGTCCTTGAAGTGCCCAGTTCTGGCACCATCTACGTGGCTGAACCTTTCTCTCAGATGATGCCCTGGCTTGGGCTGGCTGTAAGCCACAGCTTCGCCGGTGAGCCTCCTGCTCAAGCTGTGTGAGTGCACGCGTGTGAGCTGCCCTGCCAAACTGATGGGCCGGAGCTTCAGAATTAACAATGTTGACTCAGGCCTGAAGACTTTAAAAGAATTTCTATCAACAGATTTTAAAGATCTTAAAATATACAGCTCGAGTAGCCTTAGGTTTCTCAGGCAGCTGCCAAATCAAACTGAATAATAAAATAAAACTGAATAATAAAGTGATCACACAGTGTAAGATCAAGACGGGGCCGAGTCAGAAGCACCTCCAGTAATTACTGGATTGGGAGCAGCCTCCTGACAAGCCTTGAGTTTCTGCTGACATGCAAACCGAAAACAGCAACAAAACTTCCCCAAATGAAAACAGCTCTTCCCTCCTGGCTCCCCGTTTACTCTTTTTGCTCTGTGCTGTTGGCATGAGCTGGGTAGCAAAGGTGCCAGGTGGGGCAGGGAGCCCAGGAAGAGGAGATTCTGCTTTGGAGAGGTGGTGGCAGGGAGGAAAAGGAACGTGGGTGACCAGGGCCAGGATGTCAAAGGAACATCCTGAAGAGGATGATGATGATGATGGAGGTGTGAACCTGGCACCAACCAGCATTGATCCGTGCTGTTTCTCTGCTGCCCACACCTGGGAGGTCTGTCTCCTGTTGTCCTCTCCCCGGAGCTGCCACCACGAGTCTTAGCCACGAGCATCACCCACGGCAGGACGGGTCGCTGCCTGTGCCCACGCTGCCCCAAGTGTTCCCCACCCGCTTTGCACGGAGCCACAGCAGCTTCCAGCCTTCCTCCTCCTTTTATTGCTGGTTCTGTTGAAAAGCCAGCTAAAATCAATATTAAAAGCCTGGTGAGGGGTTTTACTAAAAAGATGAAATTGCCTTGAAATGCTCGTTCTTTATGATTTGTATTGCGGTAATGCTACAAAGCCCTAAAAGGCCCATATAGGAAACTAGACTTTGCTTTAAAGCTACATATGTTTTGTTTGGGGACCTGGAGGTTTTTGATGAAAAGATTTCATTTTTTGATAAAAACATTCTGGGAAAAATGGAGCTATTGAGAAAGAAGAACCAATTTTTATTCCTTTTTGGTGACATTTTTCATGAGATAAAATGTAATTCCTGAAAATCTCCAACTCTGGTCCTTTTTCATTCTTTCTCTCTCGGCTCCTGGCATCTATTTCCCATTGTCCTTTCAGAGTGCCAAGGCAAATATATCTTTCTATTTTGGTATTGTCAAGAGGTAAGGCTGTAGGGAAAGGTAATATCTTTTCTTAGAGCAACTGATAGAACTGGAAAAAAATGGACTTATTTTTGGGTATAGAAGCCCTGTCTGCCTCTTTTGTTTATAAATTATCCTTCTGTTCTCCTGGAGACCTTCCTGTCTCTACACTGAACTCTTTTAACTCTAGCATATATACTCAAAAAGGGTGCTCATCATTTATCTTTACTGCTCCTGCAATCTTCTCGTCACCTCTGCTTGCTTTCCTCCTTCAGCTACTTATTCTTCTCCACTTCGCAATCTTCTCAAGTGGCATCTGTAGCTTATATTTTATTACTTGTGTACGCGTCTTTCTAATCCTCCATTATTTGGGGAATATCCTTTGTTATCTGTGGTAGTCTTCTCTATGCCCTGGGGATGTTTATCGCTAATTGGTTCACATAAATGGGAAGGTAAACATTCATTTCTCTTAGAATACACATTTTACTTGCAGCGGTACAACATGTAGAGCTGTTATTCTTTCCTTCTTTCCTTTGTGGTGTAATGCACAGCTGGTCGGAGCTGCAACGCAATAAAGCACACCTCTGGCAAGGTCTGCAGTGCGCTGAGCAGTGGGTGTAGGATGAGCATTGCTGCCTTTGAAACCCGCTGACCTCGCTGGGAGATGTGACTGCCCGCAGAAGTCAGGGTTACGCACAACTCTGCGGGGAAACACCCCCTGTAAGCCCTCAGTTTAACAGGAAGAGGGAGACTGTAGAGGGAAGAGGGAGGCAGTAGGTTCTGCTCACCATTTTTGTTGGCAGCCTGGATAGTGGAATAGGTAGTAACTATGCTGCTTAAATTTACAGATAGCACCAAGCTAGGAGCGACTGCAAATCTATTGGACAACAGTGCGAGAATTGAAATCAGTTCAACAAATTGCAGGAATGGTTTGGAAGAAACAAACAAAAGAGTTACAGGCAAGTGCAAAGCGTGAAACTTGGGCTGGAATAATCAACGTACGGAAGAGGACAGGGCAGTGGTTCTGCAGAAAGGGAGCCGATGAGGAGAGAAAAGTAAAGTCTGGACCAGAAGTTCAGCATGTCTCAGTGTCATGCTGGGGGAATAAAAGGCATAGAGAGGTAGGGCATCATGTAACAGGATCCTTTTACAGAAAAGTGATCGAGGCTGTGTCTTGGAGAGGCTTTTTGTGGGTGAGCAGTGCTCAGGGTGAGGATGCTGAGGAAGAAGGTCTGCTCAGGCTGAGGCATGTGGAGATGATGGAGCTGTGGGGCAGGAGCTTGAGGCAGCGGCTCCCCAACATCCTTGAGCCCGTTGCCTTGTGGACATGCTTCTCACCCAGAGCTCTGTTGGGTCACTGCCCGGAGGCAGGGGCAGCTCACCCTGCCCAAAATGTTGCTCTCAGATGTGAGTGTCAGTTTGTCTTGGTAATGCACGAGCTGCCTGTAGGCAGGCCAGGGAAGGGGGCTTAATTTTTTTCACTTCACTAGACATATTCTTGTGGTGAGAGGAGGATAGGAGTTTAACTATGCTGTTGGCCTTGAGGCTTTAGGTATCAAGGAGAGATTATTTCAGAGATCAAACTGAATGCTGATTCGAGGGAGTAGCTCATCCCTTTGGAGTGCTCCAGAAGGAAAAGGGAACATTGTCAGTTCAATCTACTGTGGAATTTATAGTATTAATGATCTGAAGAACACTTTAGGGATTTCTGTCAGATGTCTATTTTAATTTAAACTCTTGGGTGTTTAACTACCCAAAATATTGAGTTCTAGTCATTATAAAAACTAATAACTGGCTTATTTTGCTGCTAATTCAGAAACTGAGGTTAATTATCTATAGTGAAAGGATGTGGTACTAATCTAAAGTCTACCTGAATAAGACACTGTGGTTAATTGATTCCCCATGAAATGACAAAAGATTCCTTCAGAGTAAAGAGATGTTTAATATTCAGGGATTTCTCAAAGGTACTAAATTTTGCTTCTCATGAAAGGTTTTTTTTGTTTGGCTTTATCAGCTGTACCTTACCCTTTTATTATTCTTATTGTTGCTTTACTTTTATGAAAAATACCATATTGATTATACGTTTTCCAGGTGGAAGCCCGTCTACTGTGTCCCTTTGATTTGCAATAAACCTTGTCTACAAGATGTTACCCCACTGAAGGTGGTGGGAATTGCTGGATATCCAGTCCACAGATGTGGGGTTGCACCAAGAATTTGGCACCTCTGTTTGGTCCAAACAGACGGGCGCTCCAGCAGAGCTGCGTGCTTGCAGGCGAGCATGGTCAGGGTTTGGCCCTGCTAACTGTTCCAAAATCACAGGCACATTAGCCTCAGAGCTGAAATTCTTCTTTGTGCTCTGCCCTGTATTCTCTCTGCTCTGCCATTCCCTTTCTTCAGGGCTCTGAATCTGCCCACTATCCCACTAGTTTATTTAATAAAAATTACTTTCTGAGCCAACTGCAAGCAGCTAAAAAAAATTAATTTAAACTTCCCCTAAAGTGTATTTGTCACTGTCCACTGCTGTAATTCATTACGTTGTATCCTAGCATACCCTGAACATGGCAGTGTCAGAACTCTGATGATGTAGTGCAGTCTCCATGTATAATATATCATGAGAACAGTTTCAACTTGGGTGATATATTAAGCCAGCCTGGAAGGATTTTGAAAATAGACCTAAATTTCTAGAATTTTTTCGTGTAGCTTTGAGTGGTTGAAGGCTTCACCCAAAGCGTTTTTACTGAATATCTAAATCACTTCTCCCTTGCCAGGCACGTGTTGGAGTTAGGGATGTCAATTAACCTAGTGGGGCTTTGTGGCTGGCTGACCGAAGCCTACGTGTGCATCACGTCTACTTACCGAGCTCATTTTGCAGTACTGCCTTGACCTGGTTATGTTTAAAAAAGCAAATATTAAATATGTTTGCAGTCTAAACCAAGCATCGTGCAGTTCAGCCGGGCTTGCAAGTGACAGGAATACGTGTGGGTGTGATGAACACGACTGTCTTCCGCTGCATGGGATCGAGCCCTCCCAGCAGAATGCTGTGCGGGGCAGAAAGCACCAGGCTTTCCTGATGAAAAGAAACAACTTGTGAAGGATGGGCTGGGTGGTGTGGCTGGATGCAACTGGACGCCAAGAGGGCAGGAAAAGGGAGAAAGAGCTGAGAACAAAAGCTGGAAAATGTAAACCGAGAGTAAATAAATAAGAGGGCAAAAACAGCAGGAAGAGGAAGGAAGAAGTGGGAAAGAAAATGGGAACAGCTATTAGGCTTTGCTTACAGGCAAATAGCTTGTTATCAGGGCAGGTCAGGACTTTCTTTTGGAATTGTTTTTCAGTGCAAATAAAAATAAATTTAGAAAAATAATACAAACACGAGCAGAGATTTTCTACCTCCACTCCCTCCCACTTCATCAAAATGTAACTTCTCCCCCTCCCTCTTCCCACGTTTTCTGTTCTTTTTGATAAAACCTGCATATTCCAACCAGATCTTTTAAGAGACTTGGGGTCTGACTGAGCTTGTAGGGTGTTATAAGATGAGCATGAAATGGACTTTGCACTGTTGTGCTCTGCCCCATCAGTAGGGCACAGAAGCAATTCCTGCCCTTTTTGAAGTAACTACCTTCAGCTGTCAGGGCTGTGGCAGAGAAAAAAAATATCTGCATGTATGCAGGAGCTTTTTAAATGTTATCTAACAGTAGTAACCATTTAGCCCAACTCAATGTTCAAACTTAATTACCAGGAAAATGCTATACATTATGAAGATTTAAATCATTTAACAAGCCTTGTGCGAGTCCTAATGCTTTTTTATTACTGCCTTTTTCATATCCTTTTTATTTGATAGGACAAAAGCAATACTTAGCATAGATTTCCAGGGTAGGGATCGCCTCATGCTTTGCAGAAGGCACGGCACGCTGAAAAGTAGGAGAAAAAAGAAGTTTGCTCTGATCATTAAATCTGGGACAGGAATGACGGAGAGCCCCTTTGCAGCCAGGCTGTTTCCATACAAATTTTGGCAGGGTCCAGAGTAAGGAGGGTGCACCCAAGGAATCAGCCCTAGTGTGGTAACTCCTGATGTGTCAAGTTAGCAGCTCGTGGTGGTTTACTTTTTGGCAATGTGACGGTTTACATTTTGGCATCGTGGTGCATCCACACCTGAAGAAGAGGCTGTAAGGGGAAAGAAAGAAGAAATACTTTAGGCTGAAAGAGCAAACGGGACAAAGAGGTAAATGCCAGCCTAGTGCTTCTTCACCCCTCGTCTAAACTGCTCCCCTTAACTACGGCCATGGCTTGATGAAAAAGGAAATCCAGCGTTAGGACCTAAAATACTCAGTCCCATAGTGGCAACACACTGCTGTGGCAAAAAATGTGCTCATGCGAAACCTGTGAGGAGCTGGAGGACCAGGCAGGGCCTTGTTCACTGCAGCTTCCCCTCACACTGCACGGATTCTCTGTGTTAAGCATGGAGCAAAGGTATAATATATGTGTCTCCCTGAGCAGTAAAGTCCTACTTCCACCTTCTGCTGAAAGCCCAATTTAGTCCGTAAGCTTGTCTGTATGGCCAACCTTTGGACAGTAAGCTGGGATGTGAGCCTACTGAATTTATGGATTTGGTGCTGAGGGGTTCTTTTTGTCTTTTGCCCTTTTAACTAGATATTATCTAAGGACTTGCACTTTGATCTTTAATGTCTTTTTGGAAGCAGTTTTTATTTTTTAATTCTTGTGATCCCTAATATTTTCAATATCTGGAAGAATACTCAGTCCTTCTCTGACTTCTGTGTGAGATGAACATTTCTGATGCCTCCTGTGGCAGGCAGTTTGATGCCTTGCGTGTCCTGTAAAAATGATTTTCTCAGATCAGTGGGAAATGTTAGATTCTCGTTCCAGTCCATGAGTCCTCCGCAGGTGGTTGTTACGATGCCGCTGCTTAAATTGGCCCCAGTGCAGCACCCAGTGCAGGTCAGCAAACTCGTGGTTCGAGGATCGCTGTAACAGAACAAAGACAAGGCAGAACTGCATTAACAATGAATTCATTAAGCATTTGCATTTTCATGGAAATCTGATGCTATTTCATCTAATCAAAGATTGTACTTTTTTCCCCAAAGTCTTATGTCTCAATCTATAACTGACACACTGTGAAATATCTGAAATCCACTTGAAACCCCATGGGATCCTCGCTGAATTCCACAGCCTCGTAGCATATGCAATTACACTAAGATACGCAGAAATTTCTGTCTCTTCTCACAAGCTTTTCTCCTAGATCTGTAGAAAGCATATTTGCACCAAGTGGAGAATTTTAATTCTCACCCAAAAGAGTCTTTGTTCATTTTTGCCAATAACCTTTACGATTGTCTGCAGTTTCACAGACTATGCATACATCCAATACTGTGACTTAACTGTTTCCAGATTTTCTACTTACTCTTAAAAAAAATATATTGTGTAAAATTTCTTACCGTGGCTTCTAGCTTTTGTAGTTAGCAGAAGTCTCCAGAATCTGACCTGTGAAATACGTCTCCAAGATGCTCCGAATGCTGGAATTATCTCCATTGAACTCTGCATCTAGTATCGTTTCTAAAACTCAACATCTGCATCTGCATTTGCAGACAGACCTGGCACTGAGCTTGCTCTTGCTTACCCTATTGTTCCTCATTTGTTCTCTGCATCACCTTCGCTTATTGGCATATGGGCTGCTAATTACAGGGCTGCTCTCTGGCCCATCAGCTATTCAGTTATGTCCCCCAGGTGAAATGAGCCCAAACAAGTTGGGAGAGACTGTTCAAATCTGTTCCACGCAGGCTGAGAGGAATGAAAAGAAAAGCCAGCATTCATCATTCAAAAGATAAACATTTGACAGCACAGCTTGACTATGTCAGGAACACTTCTGTTTTAATAGTACGCCTGCAAGCTTTCAAAACAAGTGTTTACCTGTCACAATAAACAGTTATGAGTGAAGTACACAAAACACACTAAACTCGGAGCTGGCAAGCTTCCAGAAATGCCATGTGCAGTTAAACTCTTGAGCTTGTCATCCCATCCAACATAAATCTCTTCAGTTGTCTTCTGTCTTCTTCAGTGTATATTGTGGGACTCCTCTGATTGCCTCGGAGACATCTGTCTTGGATGCATACAAAATCCCGGGATGTATAGCAAGTGCCTGGAGCTGACGGGCGCGTTAAGGTCTAACCCTTAAACAGCTGCAATTAATTCCCTAATGGCTGCTGGTGAGTCTGGGTGTCTTACTTTGCTCCTTTGTATCTGTGGAAACAAATTGGTATTTGCACAGGCTACAAATCTCTGCTTGTAACTGCGTCCTGGGCATGGGGAAATAGTGGAGGAGTAGCAGGATGTTGAATGCTGCCTTTGAAAAGGAAAAGTGGAAGCCTGGAGCAGAGCAGAGTGGAGAAAACAGCCTCACTGAGGTGCTGCATCAAACCCCGTATCTGCATCTTGGGGTGACTTCAGAGAAATGAGGAGCCCGGTGTAGTGACGGGCCTGGGTCTGTTTGAGGCTGACATGAGAGAAGGTCAGGAGTTTGCTTGGCTGGGGTTTTCTTTCACTGTGCCAAACAATGAGAATTCCCACTTTTTCAGAGATGTTATTTCACTTTGTAGGACTTCCTGCCAAGTCTAACGCTGTGCAGCATACTGGAAAAATAGCTAAAGTCAATAAATACGGCCCATAAAAGTAAAGTCTGGCACGTTTGCACAGGAAACAATTACGTCTTTCTTTTTTTTTTTTTTTTAATACATTTCAATAGCTTAAAGAGAGGCTAGGAGAGAAAGAGGCATTTCCTCCTGTATGTATGTATTTTTAGTGTGACGTTTCGCTTTTTTGTGGCAGAGCGAGGCATAGGCCAGCCTCGGCTCGCCAGGTAGTGTGATCTGAGCAGAACACTCTGGTTCCAGTGCCCCCCTTCTGGTCTTCTGATGGGGGAAAGGGGAAACAACAGCTGAAATGGAAACCGGAGAATTTCAGACCTGGGCTCCTGGGTTGAGGCTTTGGCACTTTTGTGGCGTAAACCGCATGCAAATCAAGGTAATATGGGTTGTACAGGGGGTAATTCTCAAGATAGGTCAGTCAGATCTACAGCGTTCTTCAGGTCTGCATGGGTTGTTCCTTGGCCTTTTTTGATTTTTTTTTCAAGAAATGCATGCTTCCTGACCTGTTGTGGATTTGGTGGTCTAAAACAGAGGCTCACACCACCACCTCCCAGTGGGGCACTTGCTTGGACCTCAGTGCAAGTCTCCACACCTCCAGACTTGCAGGTGAGCACCATAAGCACCAGGCAGTTGATTTTCTCCCTTGCTCTGTGTGGCCTTTCACAGCAGCAGTCCTCTCCTGAGCGGGTCTTTGGGCATTCCTGATTCCAAGGGGACCCGCTCAGGGCCGCTGCTGATCCGACCCTCGCCTTTCCCATAGTCTGTGTGGGTGGCCTTCTCGCCTGACTCCCATGCAACATTTCAAAAGGCCTCGGTTTTGTTCCAGTGCAGAATGTAAAAGGCTTTCAACATCTCCATTGAAAAAAAAAAACCAACAACAAAAATTCCAACGTTTGGGCTCCCCATTTGCCTTCCAAGAGCACAGTGAGAAAAAGGAAGGTCTGCCCTTATTCAGTCCTGGCAAGTCCAATCTAGAGCTGTGTAAAAATGCATCTAAAAAAAGGACCTTTCTTCCAATAAATGGCCATTTAATGAATAAAAGAGAAACAATTGAAGTCTGCAGTAATAGAACAATTATGTGCTGTTGTGCGTTCCAGCTGGCTACACATTGAACAGTTCTTACAAATTGCCGGAAACGCAGCGGCACACGGACCCGATACGTTTCAGGACAGTCATTATTAAGAAGAAATACCATGTGTCAATCTGCTGAAGCCCTCCGAGGGCATTATCCTCCTAAAATCCCTTAATTACTGCTCTGGGGCTCACGTGTGTGCCTGGCCCGCAGTGTGCACGAGAGGGAGAGTGCTGGAAGCGGTAACCCCGGTGTGATGTTCATTAACTTTCTCAGTCTCTGCTCTTTCCTCTTCTGAGCAGCAGAGGGAAGAAAGCGTGCTAGGGAGGCTGCAAAGAGAGCAAGGAGAGTCCCAGGCAGGAGGAGGTCTGAATGGCTGGGGTGGAACAGGTAGGGAAGTCAGAGAAGCAAATGTGCAGATGTGAGATGAGAGGGGAAACGTGGACGCACAGACAGGATGAGAAGAAAAGCAAGGAGGACAAAACAGCTGGTGGAAGCTGTGCATTCTCTTTTTTAGACATTTCTTTGATATTTAGCTGTTTGGTATTCAGATGGCAACAAGGAAGTTGAAAATGGTGCTGGAAGGTCTGGGCTTGGAAGCCACACGTGTTAATAAAGTAAACTGCCCACCCAGTGTTGTCAGTCAGAGGTTTGGGGATCAGGGCTGGCCCCCTTGGAGCCCCCAGCCAAAGAGTGATGGATTCAGACTTGTGCCCTGCAATGTATGGTGCTGCCCAAGGGGCCTAATTCTGGATTTGAATCAGGGGTAATTGAACCACTCTGTGGGCATTTGGGGATGCACAAATAGGAGAAAAGGTGGGGGGCGATTCTGAGCAGTTCGGTAACAGAAACAAGAGCTTCGGGCTCCGGCGGGGTCCTCAGTCGACTGATTTCATAGCGATCTTCGGTCATTCAAAAAAGTAAGGTCATGAGGGTTGTTCGGAGCTGGCAAGCACTGATTAAACATGATATAAATACCTCTGCTATGTTAGATCTGTGGGAAGAATTTAAATGTCTGAAGAGCAGAGGAGTAGGGATTAACGAGCTGTGAAGGAAGGAGATGTATTTAAGGTGTTTGCGAATAGGGAGAGGACGAAGTTCCTGCTCCATATTTAAGATATTAAAGCTACTTTGTGTTTTTTTTTCTTTCAAAAGAAAGCATGAAAACCCCCGCAGTTCTGAGTACTTGTCAGGGATGTAATGATGGAAATTTTGTCAGCCTCGCTTTGCATAATAGGGATCATTATGTGATGGTAAATTTCTCTGTATGTTCTGTACGTTCCTAATGTGGGAGGAATAAAATATTCCTCAGGTTTCTTTTGCAGCGCTTGTCAATGAACGCACTGGGTCAGATTGTCTTCTCGTTTATTAGCAGGGAAAGCTGAGATGACTTTATGCAAGCACAACAGTAGGAAATCACAGTGCTCGGAGACAATAAGCCAGGCTTATTGTTTCAAATCCTGCCAGCCTGACAGGTACTTCTTGCATCAGCTGTATTTTAAGTTCCTGTTGGAAGCTCTGCTTCCCAGTCCCAGCCCCTGAGTCCCTCGGGTACGGCTGGGAAGGCACCGGATCGGCTGCAGGGGGTAGGTGCACTCGTGGGCTGCATGCCGGCCCCCTGCCCGTCAGAAGGGGTGAGCAAGTGCTTGGTTATCAGCGGGGTGAATCGTCCCAGGAGGCTGTAGAAGCTCGTAGCTCAGTTTCAGTGCTGCTGCTTTAGGAGTGTCTAAACACTGCAGAAAGCCTTCCTGGAAATATAAACTCAGATATTTTTTTTTATTTTTTATTTTTTTGCAGAGACTCCTCCAAGGCCTTTCCAGGACTCCAGAGTGTCCCACGCGCTTCTGATAGCCAGACACAGAGCCCTAACTTAGGCTCACACAAACAACTGCCTGCTTGAGTAAAAATACGTTGAATCTGGCTAATAATAGCAGCTAGGAATTTCAGTGGAGCTTATCTGATTTTAACAACCGACTCCCCTCTGCTCCTTTGTAAATCTCAGTGAGAAATACACGGGGAGGAGTGTTAAACAGTGCTTTGCAGAGGAAGGTTAAGCTATTGCAGTCTGCAGAGGGCAAGTAGAAGCCCAAAGTGGCTGCATGGCTGGTCCCGAGGTGCAGAGGGGCAGGGGCAGGTCCAGAGGCTGCCCGCAGCATCCCATTGGGGTGGTTTGGCTCCAGGAGTCCCCGAGTGGCCCCACTGCTAGCGGAGGGTGCCTGGAGCTGGGAACACAACTAAATGGCCTTCAACAGTAACGCCAGTAGTAGCTGGAATAAATTAAGCTTTCCAACAGGGAAGGCAAGGTGTCCTTCTGCATGCGGTAAGTAGGTATTTGTTCAAAACAATTAGACTCCATAGCCTAGTTTAGTACTTAATCAATTTATGTGGTTAGCTAAAGTACCTGCATATGCCCCTAATAATTGGTGACACCTTGTTCCTAGAGCACTGCTATGTGCTTACAGAGAAATTACATTTTTAATTATGCCACACAAGCCTAATGGAAAATCTAATTATGACAGTGGTATTTTTCAACTTTTGTACAAATAGTGTATTTTTTGCAATGCACTTTCAAGTGTTGCTTCTGCTGTAGGATTTCAGGAGAGGAAATGGATTCTGCTCAGTTTGTACCATGCTTCACTTTATTATTTATTAATCACTGCTATGTATTATTTGTATGCTACTATAAATGTCCTGGTAGTTGATGCAGTAAAGCAGGCAAATGGGAGTCATTGCTCAAAAGATTCTCACTGGCCTAAAAGAAACAGTGCTGTAAGCAGTGGAAATAACCGAAGCTGTTTCTCGGGGATTTGTGCCTTGTCTTTTTATTCTCTGATGCCTAATGTGGTGTGATCTCTGATTGAAACGCTTTGCATGGATTAGGACACTCACAGGATTCCTTTGTGCCTAATTAGGGTTGGGGTCTTGCTGGAGCCTTTTTCTCCCCAGGGACAAAGTACAAATAATTCAGTCTGGGGCCTCACTCCTTCCTCCTCCACCCTGCCGGGTGACAAGGGGCTCGCTGGCTTCTCGTGGTCAGGGTTCCTCTGGTAACTCCAGTCCACCACGGCGTTCATAGGCAGATTGTGTGGGCCAAAAGCCACTCTTCTTCTCTAATTTCCCCCTGCAGTGATTTCTGCGAGAGCTTGGCCAATACTTTTTGCGAATTCAGCCATATTTGTAGCACTTTAAAACAGCATGGTGTGTCTTAGCTGGCTTATTGTTTAATCACAGAGAAAAGATGGGATTCGCAGTGCCGTCCGGGGCTGGTCTGACGCTGCTCCTGCTCGGTACCCAGCCTAAGCACCCCCAGGGACAGAGGGGGGACAGCTGAGCGGTTCTGTGCCTCATCCCTTCTGCAGAGGGACTCACCGTGGGGCAGAGTAGCCCTACAGCCGCTCCTTCTGAGCCACTGCGGCTGGCAGAAGCCAGGATCTGCTACGAGTAGCTACTGATTTAATTGATCATAGCAGACCAACCCCTTGAGCTTTTCAAAAGATTTGACTTCAGCGGCTATAAAAGTTACTCAGGTTCTTAATTAGCCTCCAGTTCCTATCCGAAGGGGTCCAGGGAGCCTCTTGCTCATAAAATGGAGGCAGTCCTTCTCTGCTCGCTGTCTCCCATCAGCTCGAAGCATTTGGCAGGCAGGGATGTTCCCTCCCTGTGCCCTCTGGGGGTGCCCCTCTGAGCTGTTACTGAATTCCTGGGCATAACAGAGGGGCACTGGTGCAGCGGGGAGCTGCGTGCATCAGCAGTTTCCTAGGCCAAATCTGTGGTTCCTTTGAGTTTCTCCCAGAGGAGAGCCTGGGGAAAAAATTCATGTCACTCCAAAGACGACCTGCTTCTGAGGATGCATTTCAGAGCAGACCTAAAGGGTGTTTTGGTATAAACGTATTTCCAACTTCTTCACTTGCAAGTGGCACAGGTGCACCCTGAAACTTGACTTGGTCAAATGTGTCCAGGGTATACCTGGGTAAGCAGAACGTGTTGCTCCGAGCTTGTATTTTTTCTTGTTTTCTTTAAAACAGCTTGTTCTGCTCGGATGCTCTGTGTCTGCTAATAGATAATGTTATGGGAAGGGCTGTAAAACCTTATCACTGGAGAGTGCTGAAAATGTGAATGCGTATTAGTGTGTAGAGTCTCTTTTCCTGCAAACTTTAAGGTATATTGCACAACTCTCCTGTTATCACAGGTACTCTGCCTAGACCAGATGTGATTGTCTTGGGATACGTGTTTCCATTTGAGCTGGGGAGCGGCTAAAAGCAACATGCAGGCTCCCTTCTTCCTCTTTAATTGGAGACATCTACATTTTCCAGACATTCCCAGCAGTCCAAGGGTGGTATATTAAAAGCGAGTGGAAGGCAGCAAGGTAAGAAGGACAGCACCAAGCCAGAGCTGGCCATCTGTCTTGAGTCCCTGACAATTCTGGGAGGGAACCAAGGGGATGTGGCTGGCTGGCGTGGCATCCAAGTGAATGGCAGTGCCTGCTGCCCTGCGGGCAGGAGATCATCTGACAGAAATGTATTTGGAAATTATTTTAGGATTTTCTTGGCTATTTTGGTTTACTTTGGCTTAATCCACCTTTGTGTTTTTATTCTTTGGCTCGCAGCAGCAACTACAGCACCGTATTGTCTTGCTCAAAGCGCTGCTGCCAGGATGAGGCAATTTTCTTTCAGCAGATCCATCCCCAAAGCTTTCAAAGTGTCTGAGATTATGGAAGATACCCTGCCTGTGCAACTTAATTGGACTATTGGGCTAAGACTGCTGCAAAGATATCCCTGTTAAGATATTAACTGATAGGAGCTCGTACAGATTAAATTTTATTTGTTGAATTATGGTGATCAGAGCAGTCCCATCAGGTAGAACTGCAGAGAACAGGTTTACTAATAAATACTGCAGGGCAATTCGTCATTTCTCGTTTCAGTGAGGAGCCTCAAACACAGCAGATTGCTGCCAGAGAGCCCTGCCTGTGAGGCTACCAAATCGCAGCCTGCCATTTCGTTTTGCCATCACATTTGTTAAGCGGCAGGACAGCATTAGACCGGCCTGCCATTTACATCCGTTAGAGGTGAAAATACTGCAGCGCGCCTCAAAGCCGTGCTGGGGAAGAATGAGAAAATGCCTCAGGAATAATGGCTTCCTCTGCAACCCTCATTTTCACAGTGGTTGCAGAGAAAATCCCTGTCCTCGCTGGCCTCTGCGCTGCAGCCCCGTTCTGGTCTGAGCTCAGCCGTGTTGATTCATACCATGCCTTTCACAAAATTAGCTAATGCCTTTTAGCTGAATATTATCCCAATTTTAAGCCCATCAGGCGACAAGAGGATTCAGTGTCCAGGAAATGAAATGGTTTAGAGCACGCTGCGGTGCTGAGGCACCTCGGTGTAGATCTTGCTTGGGAGGGAGATAAGGACCGGCAGACACGGGACAGACAGCCGGGATCGCCGGCGCCTTTCGGACAGCCGGCACCTGCAGCTCGATGTTCGGTCCTTTCTGGTTCTCTTCCAAAGCCTCTCCGCCTTCCCCTGGAGCTGCCTTTGTTTTGAGGAAAAGGAATAAGAAACCCAAATGTGGTTAGAACTTGATAGCCATCTGACATGTTACAAATTAATGTTGCCGCCCTTGAGATAAGAGCACCATTTGCATGGACATGAGTAAGGTCAGATGAAGGCAAGGTTTCTAAATGTCTCCCTGCATGGGACAGGGCAGGGGAGGCTGCAGGGAAATCTCGCCCCCCGCAGACTCCCCACGATGCCTTTGCTCTCCATGGGGCAGAAGTGACCCGGTCCCAGGCTCGGGCACCTCACATCTGTGAGCGGTGCTCCCGGTGTGTTCTGTGAAAGTGCAGGAAGAGCTTATTTGGACCCTACTGTGACTGCCTCGTACTCCGGGGGCACCTATCTTTAACAGCAGCACCCCGAACACCATTCTTGGCTAAGGACTGGGGGGGTTAAGCCAAGTAACACCAAGACACCTCAGGCAGCCCAAAACAGAAATCCACTGGGTCCCTAAGCTCTTTTGCTCAACCTCACTCAGATTTTGGAAAATACAACATGGTTTGGAGCTGGCAGTACCAGGCAGTCAGGCTGGGAACAAGACACAGGTTTGAGCAGGGCCATGACACCTACCTGGAGGGGAAATTCAGGGAGGAAAACAGCCGTTTCTTTTAACACAGGTATGGCATTTTTCTGTATTCCTGATGTCACATGAAGAGCAAGGGGATCACTATGGATCTGCAAAGGCAGCCTGAGCGAAGGGATCACTAGGGATCTACAAAGGCAACCTGAGCACCTGTCTGGGGGGGAAATCCCAGTGAAGATCAGGTGAGGCTTCATCCCCCTCGTTGATGGGGGGCAGCTTGTGCTGGGTGCACCTGTACCCGGAGCTACAGGCTGCTGAACAGCAGAGGTTTGGCGTGGCGGGGCGATCTCTGTCTGCAGGACCAGGAACATCGGCAGCTCCTTTGGGAGCAGCCCGGCTGCGGCTTTGCGGAGCCAGGGCTGTGCTATGCCCTTTGCCGAGCTCTGCCGCAGGGAGGAAAACAAATCTGCCCCAGTGGTGTGGAAGGAAGAAAACTGAATTTATAGGCAATCAATGGCACTCTCTGCATCAGCGTATTTGTGAAAAGTGCCTGTTATATTTTTTGCATAGTCCTAGATGAAAGTGGAGCAGAAATCCTACATGAGAGGGTTTTTTGGGGGGGAGGTGGGAGAACCAAAAACCTTGGATGAAGTCCAATATTCAAGCAATAAGACCTTAAGAAGCAGGCATCATTATAAGATAATTGACTGTGGAGAGCAGTCACACATCCCAAGGTGAAGCATAGGGCACTTAACATATCAATAAGGTCAATTATCTGATTATGTCAGCTGCCTTAGTGCTGTTATTAACCTATATTGCTCTTATTAACCTTTCTGATGAAGAATCTTTCAAAAATAATTATATTAAAGTACAAATCTCTCAAGTTTAAAATATGTGAATGTTCCATTTCAGTAGTCGTGTGTCATAGGATAATGAACATCTGATTGCCTGGCTGACACAATGAGGTTTTTAATCAGGCTCCCTTTCCTAGGATCAGCGTGTTAGCTATGACAGCCTTCCCTGGGCCCAGGCAGTCTCATGAAAGCGCTGCTGTCATGTTACGAATGGCGGGATTTAAAATTGAAATGTGAGCAAATAAGACAAGAAATGTAACGGATATGCTGGGGAGCGGGGTCCTGGGAAAATACCCACTGAAAGCCTCTTCAGTCAATTCCAATTATTAAAGCATACAGCCGATTCAATTAGTGGTTATGTACAAGTGCATATAGTATTTACTACCTAGCAGAGTTGATCAAAGAGGAACACACTGCTCATGAAAATTTGTTCATATTCATTTTGTCTTTTTTTTTTTCTTCTTCTGCAGAGCATTTTGAAGTCTGAGAGCATTTTGCCACAACTTTCAGCCATTCTTTCATCTATCAGAGAATGTGAGTGTTCTAATTTCTACTGGGGATTACTAATTCATTACTTGCTTTTGGCAAAACCAATGCAAATTCTGCTTATTACAAGTTTTGATAACTGTGTGTTTCTCTGTGTGTGTGCCTGTACAGCAGGTGAAGTATCATTTCACATAGTGTGGCTATTCACTGAGCAAACATAAGCAATGAGCAGAAAATAAGAATGCTTTATTTTTATCTGTGACTTACCAGGTTTACAGTTGGTTGTGATTTGGTCTTCAAATGGCCACACTAAACATCCTTTAAAGACACTTTTTTTGTCCCTGGAATTCATTGCCTATTTAAAATCACTGGGCATATTGAAAGTTTAAGATATCCATATGCCTATTTTGGACTGACATGTTTTTCTAGGTAGAAATAGTGAAACTGGTCTCCCTCTTTGAAACCAAAATGAGGTGGTATTTTTTTTTTTTTTCTGTTAGAAAACGGTGAGGAGGAAAATCCCATGAAAGGCTAAAGCTGAAAAATTCTCCTTCAATGAAATTCCCATTTGTCTTTCCCCGGTGTACTCCCTTCTCAAAGATCTCCGCTGTCAGCACAATACATCTGGTACCTGGGAAGGACAAGTGTTTCTGTAGTCCCTCCACATCTTCCCTTCCCCCCCATATAAAAAAGAACAGACGATGAAAGCTTATTGCCTCATTTCCAAGTCCAGGAGACTCTGATTTACTTTTTGCTGTGTGTTGAGAATGGTAGATGAATCGGATGACGCAGGACGAGTCCCTGTGAAGTCCCCTCCTTGCTCCAGCACCATGAGGAGGAGGCACTCTGCCAAACCCCAGCCGTGGCACAATCCAGGCACCTCTGTGACCATCTTGAGCCGCAGCTCCCGGATGGGGTAGTGAGTTTGACATTTTGGTGCTGATGAACATTTCTGTTGCACACCTTTCCTGGTCTGTTTCTTCCAATGGGATTAGTTGCATCTATCAGTGCCACACACACAGACGTTTTTAGTCACCTTCCTGTTTGTAATTCTGCTAGAGGCAGTCGAGAAGCAAGTGTTTGTGCCAGGAGTATTATGTATGGCTCTGCTGATTTTTGCAAAACTCTTTTTAAAAGTCTGCAGTGACTGCTGTGGCTCTGCAATGTTCAGGGAGTAATATGAACTATTAGTACAGCATAGAAAATCAAAGTCTGCTGGGAATGTTTCAGCGGCAAATAGAGGGCAATTATCTGAAATGAGGACTCAAGGAACACTATGTCTTGCAAATATGGCCTCTAAGCCAAGTCAATATATCTGGAGAAGCCGTTGCCCACAGTAACAAATGTATGTCCCTTCCAGGAAAACAATATCTGCTTTTACCTCCCACTAAGGTGTCAGAGAGCTGCAGCGAGAGTAAATGTTTGGGTACTTTTTCCCTCATTAGCCTTCCACTGAGGTTGGGATTTGCTTAGCCAGACCACACCATTAGGAAATTTATTGTACCCTTGATCTGCTTTTGTTTCTGCCTCACGGAGAGCATTTCTTCCTGAGGCACGTTAAAGATGGGAGTGTATTTCTGTTTCAGGAGAGAGTCCTCAGCCCTGGGAAAGCTTTGCCAGTCCTCGGGGCCCAGTAACGTCAGCTGGCAGTTGATGCCATCAGCCCACGTGCTGGCTAAGTCTCACCCTTTTCCATCTCTGGTTTTCTGTAGACAACTGGAAAATGCAGGGGATGCTGTCAGGACAAGTTCAACATCAACTTCAATATCTCTTTCTGAAGATCTTTCTTCTTTTAATCATTCATCCTGACAACATCTGTATTTAAGTGCTATCCGTGGTTTGTGAATAATGTGAAAAGAAAGCCGTGGCAGACAGAGATGAAATGTTTGATTGCAAGACAGATTATGCAGTGGTCTGAAACCGGCTAATGCTGCGAGGGGATTGAGTTTGCTTCTATGGTAAAATCCAAGTGAAGCAATTTGCAGGCCTGAATGCTTACACAAATTCATTTCCCACATATTACTTCTTGATTTCTGGTGGGTGAGGGGGAGGGATCTGTCAAAAGTCAGTTGCTGCTCTTACTTTTGAGGATATTCAGTAGTCAAGGACCACTGAGTACGTATGAACTGGTAAATGGGCAGTGGGAGCAAATCTGTAAGGAGGAATTGTTAAGCCCTACATAGATCCACACAAAGGTAGGTCTGGATATTGACACATTTGTGTGCTAGTGTATATTTTCCACTTTCTGGAGAATATCTTCCAATACTACTTCTTTTGCTTTTACCAGAAAGGACAGAAGCTTGTGGCAAGGTGTGGGGAAAGTAAAAGTAGACATCGAGAGTCAGATTTTATTTCACATGTTCCCAGTTCTGTGAAAATATTCGCAAGAACTAACAGAATGGTCTTTTTCTTTTTTTCCTTTTGTTCCTCCAGTGCTGAACTCCACTGTACCGACAGCTTTTAATCCTTCAGTCTTTATGTTACTCAGTCATTTGCTGAAAACCTTCGTGTTACATCTTCAGTTTCCCAGGGCTGTAGCCATCACTTTCAGCATCGTATGACTAGCTCTCAGCGAATCTTATCTGGTCTTTGGAGATTTCTATCCTGTTTCTCGTTATAGTCTGTAACAGTGCTTCTTGCTCCAATATTTTACACTTCAGCCATTTAGATCTGTGTTTCCAAATTAAGGCATCACTTGTTCCCCTGAGGCTATTGGACCTAGATGTGTGAACTTATTATTTCCTGATGACAACACAGGACTATCAAGCTCACTACCTAATGCTTGCTCTGGCTTATGCTATAGCTGATGTGCTCCAATATCCACCAGTCCTGTAGTGAAAAAAAAAAAAAAAAAAAAGAAAAAGTATGATAAGGTCATATGTGAAAGAATCTTGGTGCCCCTGCAGAAGGCAGAGGAAATATTGTATATTAAAGGCCCTAATTTAATAAGAGGCAATGGAAGAAATAGAGAAGTAGAAACCATGTAGGAGTGCTTAAATTTCTGCTTCCACCAAGATCAGCTGCCCAAGTAATCAATTTGAACTTCTCTGCATTGCTCCTATTAGCTGTAGCTGTCTGTACTACAGCTTCCATCGCTGTGCAGAGATGGAGATTTGCCATCCTTCTGCAGTTTTTTAATTGGGGAGGTCCTTTTTCTTTTCTGTTCTATTTTCTGTCTCTTTCCCATCCTCTTTAGGAACTGAGAAGGATCAGAAACACTGTAATGGCTTCACATGGTGACCAGTCATTCCTATTTATAGTAGATATCGTCTGCATAGAATTAGTAGTCTGTGAAATTCCCACAAGGCAGGCACAGTTGAATAGACATAAAACTTGGTTTAAACAAATAAGCAGGTATTAAACAAACAATGGAATTTCCAGACAGCTATTTGAAATTATAAGGAATTGTTGGAATTTTGCCTGAACAGGTAAAGCAAATCAGCAGTAATTATATTTGCCTTGCCAGAGGGGTGAGGTGGCTTGGAGGTAGATAACTATGATACTTGAAACCATTTTTAAAGACATTGAGCTTGGCCGATTGCCATGGCTTGGAGAATCTGCAAATAATTGTCTGCGCTATTAACTAAATAGGGGTATACAGATTCATTTCTGCTGGGATTTTTTCTACAAAAATAATGTTTTGAGGCTTTGTAATGATATCCCAGTTGGAAGTTGGTTTCATGAGACACATTACTCATGAGAAAATGAAATCCCACATAGTTCAAGGGAATGCAAAACTGAAGAGCCCTGATCAGCAGAAGAAACCCAGCAGCCAAAAGTTTGAATTTGTCCCAGTGGTCACGGAGGCGTTCAGTAAACAGCTGCATCTTTTCCTTTCTGTTTATTCTGATTTATGTGGTTGTGTATTGGCTCCTGGAGAAGCCACCAGCACAACTGCAGGCAGTGATGTACAGTGGCAGATGAGTCTTGAAGAAGCCATTTAAGCAAATTGCAGTTTAGTTTTGCCTTCACTTGGATTTGGATGTTTTTCTGGACTCCTCGGCTTGCAAAACAGCGAGGCACTTCTCCAGGAGTAGGCTTAGCCTGCTGGTATTTCAGCTCTTCCCCTTCTGCTTGCAGTCACAACCAGGAAATGCAAAGGCATGTGGAAATGAAAGCCAATTAGAATGAAATTGTAACATCTGGGTTTGCTTTGGAGTCAATTCTTACTTTATCTGACATTCTCAATAGTCCTGTGCTAGCATAAGCGGCCTTGTGTTTGCAGTGCCACGTAAGCAATGTCAGAAGAATGCCTGAAACTATTATTTCACTATCAAGAGCCATTTTCTGTGGCCAGCATTAGCCTGAGCCCCAAAACCCGGTGTGTGCTCTGTTGACTGTGCCCCGACTTGCCTCCTATGGCAGAGGTGCCCGTGCCTGTGGTTGGACCTGCAGCCTCAGCAGCATCCGTGCACGGTTGGCTTACAGTTGTATGAAGCACTGCAGCGTCTAGCTGCTTGGGTGAGGGAGAAATGCGAGAGAGTAGGATTTTATGCAAAACTGGGGCCCAGCGTGGTATGCAGCAGGGTGGAGTGACTTTAAAAAAAATCTGTGTCAAAACCTTTGAGTGTAGCAGCGCTGTGCTCTGGGAGTGTTGTGTGCCACGAGGGGTTTTGCAGCATTGGTCCATTTGTAGTTATGAGTCAGCTGTCATGGCCAAATTACATATTCGTTAAAGAGTTAGGTGAATGAGCGGTGAATCGTGAGCCGCACAAATATTTGGAGCTACTAACATTCACGCGCTGTTATTTTTTCATAATAACAAGGACCCCAGGGAGGCCGAACTCTGACTACAGGAAATCTTGACAGAAAGTTCACAGCTTGGAGTAGCTGTATTTTTTTTTCCCCCACTGCAGTGAAAACAATTGATCTGCTGGATAAATGGCAGCAACACGGCTAGAACTGCTGCTTACAACTCCTTTAGAGCAAACAACAGCTCCCAGCACTGATCCTTGCCTGTCCCTGCAGCAGGAGAGCCGCTGCTCGGGTTTTCCTTTCTCCTCGGGGAGTGTGAGCGAGCCAGCGTTTGGGCACCCCGGGTGAGCAGATGAATGGGAGCTCGCCGTTCGTTCCCTCCTCGACACGCTGAGCAGCATGCCAGGCTGGGCTGCTGCGTCTGTGCGCGAGGACCCGCGCGCGTTAGAGCAGTGGCAGGTGTTAAATAGGAACAGATGTTAATATTGACAAACTGAAGTGGCTAAATGTGGAAATACAGCACTGCTGAGACGTGTGAAGTGAGGCAATGACCTTCACATGTTACGGATCTAGTCAATAAAAGGCAGCTCAGTGGGAGCGCGCGGATGCCGCGGGCAGGCCGGGACCGGGGCAGGCCCTGTGGCTGTGGTGACGGCACGGCACGGCCTGTCCCAGCTCGGCATGGGGTGGTGGCTCCTGGGGCAGGGCCCAGGGGAGGGCCTGTGCAAAAGAGGTGACGAACTCCAGAAAGCCCAGATTTCAGAGAACCTGTTTTTAGCGTCCAGTGACTGTATGAGCACTGCCTGTATTAGTGACTGTATTAGGGCCCTGCCTGTCCTCCCATGGCATTTCAGTGACACGGAAAATGAGGCAGCTCTGTTGAACACTATGTCCCTCCACTGCTTTGGCCTCTTTTATCCAGATTTTCTCTTTGTTTGTACAGATCAAGGATCCTGCTGTACAGTCTGTTCATACTGCCGTAGATCCTTCCACTAACTTATTTTCTGTCAGACCCCAAGGTGTTTAGGGTCAAAGCCTGCTTTTCTTGACTTTCACCAGGAACTTGAGTGGGACAAGGTTGTGATCTTTTGCTCCAGGGAACAACAGCAATTTCTGCTGCCATAGGTGGCATTATTTTAACACCTGGGTGAGAGGAAGGAGATATTTGCTGCATTAAAGGGAAATGGGTTCTGTGTTGAAGCTCCCCGGTATGCAGTCCATGCTCTGTACCTTCAAGAGGTATGCTTGAATGAATCCTCACCCTCATGCTCAGCAGCAGGAGCCCCACCAGCTTGTGTTGTGCATAGGCCACCTTAGATCTGGGGAAGCAACTCAGAGAGGTGAAAACTCCTTCATGTACCGCAAAGCATGTACTTTGTGCTTCTGCCCTGCAGGCCCAAACCAACAGCGGTCAGAGGGGAGGATTTCCTGATGGAGGGACACTTCCTATGACACATTTTTCCTAGGAAAGGCCTTTGAGTGGGATCCAGTGTCAAACCAGGTACAGAAGGAAGATCACACGCTGGCTGTGTTTCTCTGAGTTGGGCACTCGGTGAGATGGAGCAGGGCTGCATGGGGGAATTAATGCTCAGGGCATCCATCGGGGCCAACCAGCCTGACATGTTTTTAAATGGCATCAGCTCCCACATGCAGCAGCATGCATATAGATCACAGCCAGGAGACAGCGCAGTGATGTTCAGTGACAATATTAGTGGTGGAAATCAGCTTTAATTTTTCACTTTCCATTTCTTGGCAGATCAAAAGTGAATATGCACTGTCTTCATTAGCAAGGCAAATACCTCGGCGCTCGGGAACTTGTGCGATTCCCTTTCCTTCCAAAGTGCAAAGCAGTAGATAAGCAGACATCAAAGTGGTAACTGGTGATTTTTATGAAAGGATCCCAATCTTGACTGGAAGGCTCCTGCACTAGGCCCAATCCCACCTGACATCTGTCAGGTGGAAATATGGAAATGATGAGTTTTGCTCATGCTTGCTGATCTGAGCGGGATTCTTTGTATTAGCAGTGCTCAGGGGAAGGGCCCCACAACAGACCCGATGATTGCATTTTTGATTTGGAGATTAAATAACTATGGTAACTGGAGTTCAGCTTTATCCTGCTTAATTCCACTCCTCTCGAAACGAGGCATCTAGGCTCCCTTAAGTTCTTGCTCAGAACCCATCCCCTCGTCCCCTCCCAAAATACCTGGGTGAGGGGTGAATTGATGGGGGGTGAATAACCCATTGACTGGGCACGGAGCCTGAAGAGGTAGCTCAGACAAAATGTCTGTCCTTCAGATGCCACTGGTAGGCAACCTCGTCATTGCCCTTTGGTTCCCGGTCATGGGCAAGCAGGGCTTTTTGAGGCACACCCTCGGGGTTCTCTTTCCTAAACTAGTGCCAGGTTCATCTGATGTATGGAGCAGCCAACTGCAGTATTTCAGGAGCTGCTGGGGAGCCTCTGGGCAATCCTTGCTGTAAAGGAAGGAAACTGCAGCCACGCTGTCCCCGCTCACGAATCACAGTCCTCTGCTCAGTTAAAAGCGAAATAAAGCTGGTTAGGTTCAGCCAGCGGTGGGAAACTGCCTCCCTGAGGGGCAGTACATAGCAAAAGGGGTGATAACTTCTAAAACCTTTCCAGCTTTAAAAGTGCATCTATCCAAGCCTTTTGTCCCTGCCGTAGGCAAGGAAATTTGAATTTGCAGTCATGGTAGCCAGAACTGGCCAACTGTTTGTTTTGCTTTCCTGAGTTCACCTAACACCATACTTAAAAAAATCCCCCAGCCTGTTTGGAACTAGGTAAGCTAAAGCACATTAAAATGTTTGCCAGCATACCTTGGTCTCTGGGGTTAGGGGTGGCTGCATTTTTTTTTACCACACTTTGCTTTTCCTAAAAAGCTGCAGTGAAGGGGAAAGGTTTGCCTGGGTCCGGGGTACCAGCAGCCCCCAGGTGCTCCTGTGCTAAGTTTCCAATACAAGGTGTCTCCGCACCGCTATAGCTCTGTTTAAGTTGAACTCCCAGAACTGCTGAGATCACCAGAAATAAAAAGACCAGAGGATGAAAGCCTCTGTTCTTCCAGACCAACAGGAGTTCAAACTGGATGCATTTTTTTTTCAAGAATTACACAGACTCTGAGCTTTGATTAGCTTGCTTTGTATTTTTAGAGCAATAGAAGCAAGGTGATATCTGGCTTGGTATTTGGTAAGCCTATTTATTCTCATCAGAAGGTTTTAGCATTAACCTATAAGCATTGTAACTTTGTAATGTGATGACAGACAGCTTCAAACAGACAGAGGTCACTTTTCAAGGCTTTTAGCCTCTAGGAACCTACTGATTTTTAATAAGAATCACACAGCTAAATCTGTGCATATGGTTTTGAAATTCATTCCATAAAGCCAGAGTCTTTCCAAGCCTTTGTTTCAGCTAACATCATTACAAATACTTGAATGACTTTTGGAGATCATCTAGGATATATCTCCAGTCAAAATGAGTTAGATACAAATTGACATGTTCATGCATCTGGGAAAGTACTAGCTTTCCTTGGGTTTTATTGTTCTCTTTCATTTGTAATTAAATTATTTGCTCTAAAACTTGATTGGTATTGACAAAGAGCACATTTTCTCTTCACAGAATGCATTTTTTTCTTTTCTTTGTGAGTCAGACATGACAAATTTACCATTTTGATAATACCTGCATGCTTAATGTTAGCCCAGCTCACTTAAAGAGCACAGAGATACAGTCGGTCCCCCCTACTTGCCACTGGAGCCAGAGTTGCAGGCTTGACTTCCAGAGAGGGACCTAAATAAAAGGTTCTAATGGGGAACTTTTCATAGGAAGGCCTCCAATGCATTGGAGACAGAAGTGCATAAAATCCATCTCACTCTGGCAGATGCAGAACAACATTCTCAAAGCTCCTAAGGACCAAGGAGCCTAAGGTCTATTAGGTGAACGTTTGAAAGTTATCCAGCTTTGCTGCTGAAATGTAGGGCATTCATTTTCCTGGATCACTGAGCTAAATGATTTTCTTAACTCAGACCTAGGGGCAGCAACAAGGGCTCTTGACTCCCAGTCCAACACTCTAAATATTTCTCCTTTGTTAGGAACACAAGGGCTGCAAATAAATACACGCAAGCCCTTGATACAAAGAGGCATGTGGGGAAGGAGAGATATTCACACTGCCAAATATCACATAGTTAATTCAATTAAATAGTGTCTATATATAGCCAGTGGGGAGATTTAAGGACACGTTCCTCAAATTTGCTCTGAATTTCCCCCCGGAGAAGCCCTTCTATCTCCTGTTGCAGGGCTGAGGTGTCCCGAACCTTGCCCATCTTCCCTGAGCCCATGACTCAGCCTGGACAGTCTCTACCAGTCTTGCTTCACTTCTGTGGCAGGCTGTGCCTCAGCAAACTATTTCATTGACAGCTCTTGCCAAGGGAGTTGCTGATTACTGCCAGATGTAGATATTTCCTGCTGAAATTGCCACCTACTTCTAGCAACGAGGAGACCTGGTTGCCATCTTTTTGCTTCTGACATCTGCTCAAAAGACAAACTTTGGAGGCTGACACCAAGCTGAGAGTGCTTAAAGAGCTCTCAGAAACCTAGCCATGCTAAAGCTTTTCCCTTAATATGGTGAAATCGCCCTCACTGTAGTTATGTTCTACTTGGGAGGCTGGGGGTGTGGGCGGAGGGGAGGCACCCAAAGGAGGCTTCAAATTGGTCTTGCCCCAATGTGTGGGGTTTTGGAGGGATGGGTGTCTGCAGAGGGCTTGCTTGATGAGTAGGGCTAGCTCTCTGGGCTCCCCCTGGTTAGGGGCTTTGCATGTTGAAGCCCTAAAATGGGAGGCTAGTAAGTAGTTGATTATATGCCTACCTTTATTTCTCTTCCCTTGAATAATAAGGTTACATGCATTGTAGTCAAGAGGCTTTTTTTTTTTTTTTCCTTCTGTATTGGGCCTTGTTTTCTTATGCTTGGTGTCCCTCTGTTTTTGAAGGTCTCAGGTTCAAGTTTTCTGCCTGGGCTCTCCAGAGGTTTTGGTCACTTGCCCAACCAATGGCTCTCGTGAGCCTGTTCCTGTTAACGTTGTGCTTCCCCCTGTGCTCCCTGGCTTTGCTGAAACCAGGGAGCTGCTGGAGGGTCACGCGACTCAGCATGTGCCCTGGGTTCTGTGGTGCTTGATGCTAATGTGGTGCTAATTAACTTCACTTTGGGGAGCTTGTGTTTTGAGCAGAATCTAAAGCCTGTGGGTGCTGCTCCTGCGGGATGTTGGTGGTGTGGGGCAGGCAGTTGGGAAACAAGACACCAGCAGCTGACTTGTTCCAGGCTTTCTGTGACTATGCCCTGAAGACACGTAGAGCAGCCCTTTGAGGTGCTGCATCACCTGCACCAAACTCCTGCAACAGCGTTTCCAAACAAGAGTTTTCAGAATGAAACTTTTTTCCCCCCAAGAAATTAAACTTTTCTGTGAAGAAAGAAAACACTTTTTTGGAAGGTCTGCTTTTCACTTCTTAAATTTTTTATATCTATTCACATAATAGCTGAGCCATTCCTTTGTATTAATGTCTGCTTCATTGTGCCTGTTTCTCAACGGCACCAAATCTGTCTTATATTACACAGTAGGCCTTGTATTTTTTTTTAACTTTGCCTTTTAGAAGGTGGTTCATTTCTAGTGGCAGGTGTAACAAATTTGTTTCCATGCCAGGTCCGGCCCATAGCTCCTGATGATCCAGAGCTGGGCAGGATCAGGCTCTCCTCCTTCCTTCCTGGTGGGCTGTTGGTGCTACCCATCCCTTCCCCGTGAGAACTGATCACCCCTTGTGCTCATTTCAAAGTGACCCTCCTGAGGATCCCCAGGCAGCAGCCACTGCGGCAGCTCTGCTCCGTGACATTGATAAACCACAACATATTGTTTAACATATTGTTCCCAGTCCAACATATTGTTCGCATTCATCATGGAAGCAATCAGTACAGAGCATTTTATTGCAAACCTGTTTCCTGGTGCTCATCATTAGGTCATTAACCTTAACAATGTCAACATGTTCTCGGTATGCGGTTTAATTGGAGCGCAGTACAGAGCAGTTGCACAGGCTGTACCACATACAGGGGCACACAGCCTAAGAGTAATAGAAAAGCTGTACCAACAGGGCACTGATGCTAAATAAAGTCAAGTCTGGACAGGGGATGTAAATTAAAGTAGCTGCACTGAGGGGGACCCAAAGAATTTCTTGGTGGAAGCATAATTTCCTGCGAGCACCTGTGCCAGTTGAGGGCTTTAGTTCTATTGTGCCAAATTCCAGATACGGGTTTTGTAGATCTTTTTCCTTGGTGGCTTTGCCGTATCCAAGGAGAGAAAATGGACAGTCCAGTGTCTGTTACTACTCTGGTTTGCCAGTACTGGTGTTGGCAAGGTTTCCTTCTGAGAGTGCTTGCTAAAGGGGCAAACCTCATGGCTCCTGGGTCCGGCTCATCCAGGCTATGTGGTGCCAAGAGAGAAGTTCAAGGAGCAGTGCCGTTTTGCAGAGGAGGCTGGCAGGAAGAAGCAGATTCTTCAGAAAAAATGACCTGATTTATATACTGAACGTCAGGGGAAGATCTGTTTTCTGCAAAGGCTTGCTCAGTTGGTTATAAAGTATTGTTTCTCCATACAAACCTTGCTTGGTCACTGTGAGGTTATCAGGACAGCACCATTTTGTTAGTGTAGATGGTCAGACCCTTCAGAGAAGGGCTTGTCTCTTCCATGTGCTGGCAACCCCCTCACAGAGGCCAGGCCTGGCACTGGCACCTGGATCTTCTCACAGTGCTTTTGAGTGCTAATAACCTGTGGCTTGGATGTTGAAGTTGAAATTTAAGGGATCCATGGGATGTCAACTTCCATCTCCTGTTGGTTTTCGTTAGGTATACGTGAACGTATCAGCCTCAAGTTCTGCTGGTTTCTGATTGCCCTGCTGCAGTACGTAGGTGGTGTCTAATTAAGCAGCGTGCATATGCATGTGAAAAAAGCATCACTTTCCTCACTGCTTCAAGTGAAACCACAGATTGCTTATCACTGTGAAGCTGAGGGCTGTGTTTGCTGTGCTATAGAAAAGGAAAAGATGTGGCAGGAAAAGCACAAATGAAAGGCAGGTTGTTAGGGTGGATCTCAGGATGAGCAGCATCTCCACGTTGCTTCCGTTCCTCTTTCTTTGCTGCCTCCTTTCCTATAAAGCAAAATGCCCATTTCCTACCAACCTGGCCTATTTCTACTTTTTTTTTTTCCTTAGCATTGAGCACTGCATTAACTTGACAGGAAAGTCCAAAGGTCTGATTGACACCCTGTTTCTTCCCCATTACAAAATAAACTAATTTCTTTAGCTTCGCACAATATTCTTCTGAAAACAGCTATTGATCTGCACAAGTCTCTAGACTGGGTAATCAATATCCACCAGTTTGGGGGAAATAAATAAATAAACAAAGGACAGAAAATGATGGATGAGAATACCATTGAGTGCTTTTTGAACTGATGCTGTGTTCAGATCACTCAGCTGCTGAAAGAATGGGCTGGGTTTGTTTTGTAGCAGCGAAATGATGTCAAAGCTTTCAGATTCCCATCTTCGAACTAGCCTGTAGTCATTAGGTGTTACCAAATGCTTTCAGACCAGTGGTACTTTCCAGGCTGACTTCTGTATCTGAATTGAAGAAGACAATAGCTTACAAAGAGGGGGAGAGGCTCCCCTTTCTCCCACTGCAGCATTTATAAATCAGGCGTACTGGCTTGCTGTGTGTATGTCTCAGCCTGTCTGCATGGATCAGTCAGAGCCAGGGCTGGAGCGTGAAGGGGAAGACTTCACCGATGGGGAGGCACTGGAGTCCTTCAGTCCTGGAGATCCAGAGAAGCTGGTGCCTTAATCTTCCTCTAATTTTACTGTACACCTCACGCAGAACTCACAGAAAGCATGTTTGGTCCCTAAAATGCAGCAGAAGTGGGAGGACCATCCTTTGTTCCTCGCTGGCCAAAAGCAGTTCCAACGCTGTGAGCACTGCGAGGCTGCGATCTGAGGGTGTCTGGAGGAGGGCGTGAGCTGCTCTGACCCACGGTGCTGCGAGCTCTTTCCGTCCTCAGCCTACTCTTCTGTTCCTTTGGCACACTCAAGCCCTTCTAGGGACCGATTATCTTTCTTTACACCAACAATCAGAGGGCCACGTCCCAGCAAACCATCGCACTGCAGCCGACAAAGCCAGTCTGAGCAGTACCTGAGCTCTCTCTGGAGCAGCAGACCCGAGCAGTAGTGCTCTGTAATGTATGCAGGTCTTCCAGCTGATGAAGAAACAGGTGCAGTTCAGATGCTGTTTCAAGCAAATGAGAACGGACAAGGAGAGGAGGGACAAATGTATTTATCAGGCTGTATAACCTGTTGAAGTAAGACAGGAAGGTGACCTTATTTTGAAAGCTAGTAAAGTGCCAGAAGAGTTTGGAAAACTTGATGGAAATGGAGAGGAAATCAGGCCATGCTTTCAAAGGAATGCCTTTTTTCTCTCCCCATCCACTGAATGTAGTTTCTTGAATAGGATTTAGCTGTCACTTCCTGAATGCTCTGTGAGCAGCTGGTCTGATGTTTTCTGTTTATTAGCAAGGATCAAATGGGGTGAGCGCAGCCGTGGTGTAGCTGGGAAAGGGAGAAGGAGCTTGAAGCTGTTGCCGGCTGCAGCGGGGATGACAGCCTCTTGTCCTCCTCAGTCGATCCACACGCTGCTCAGAGCAGTCCTGGTTGGCCGGGTGAGCACACCAGGAGCATCGTGTGTCTGCGTGAGGCAGGAGGTCAGGAGCACACAGAGAGCCAGGATGCTGGTAATGTTTTGTGGCAATGGAGGATCCTCTCCCTGGGAAGGTGCATGGCCAGCGTGGGCAGCTACAGCGAGTTTTTCTGTGCTTTGAGGGGGAAAATAGTGTCTCTATAAGATAATCTAATGTCAGTCTTGCTGTATGATCTATTCTTTAGAGTAAGCGTTTTCTCTGGTCTTCTCTGTTAAGAATTTGTGGTGTAACTTTGTAGAATTACACTGGTTTTGTGCGTTACTTCTTATTTGGATCCTTTGAGATGGATCTTTTAGGTTCCCATAAATTCCTCATCTCTTTCTGTTGTAATTAAACAACTCTCAGTGGTCAGAGTAGATCTGTGAGCATGAGGAAGCCTGTCAAATCAATACGAATCGTTGCCAGACATAAGCCTAACAAGCCTGACCAGGATGTACAAAGGGGCCCTCTGTCATTTAAAGAAATAAACAGGAGGCAGAGAACTTAATTCAGCTCAATCAGCTGCTAAGCCTGCCCTGACAGCCGGCCTTCAGAGACACCTTCCCCCTGCTCCAGCATTTAGCTGAATCAGCACTTTCCCCTGTTACCCTCGGAGAAGTCTGGCTTCCCATGTGTATCAGCAGAGGAATAGGAAGGACGGACAGACTGCAGTGCTGGAGCAACCACGGCTTGAGGGTACAGCACAGAGGGGATTTGGGGACTGGTAGGTGCTTGAAGGGGAGGCAACCATTTGAGTTGAATGAATCCTGGCAAAGGTCTGTGCATGCCATCAGTTCCCAAGACAGATGTTTTGAAAGAAAGTAGAAGTAATAAGGGAAAAAGAGCTGGTCACGTGGCTGATGCCTGCTAGGAGGAAGAGAAGGGATCCAGCAGGAGATGGAAATTGAGAAGGTAAATGACTTAACAGTGGAGGAAACAGCAGCAAGACGGGAGTCAGCAACTCGAGTTCTGCCTCTGGGTCCTTCCCTGCCCTTGGCCAAGATGATCAAGCTGAGTAAACGTTTGCTAGCTTAAAGGGCAAAGGAGTGACTTCAGGCACTTAATTCTAGATACTGAAGCTTGAAAATGAAGTCCTACCACCATCCAGATCCCCTAAGAGAAAACATGTTGTCTGAGTGCCGTCCCCATGCTGCTTCTCATCCTGGTGTGGTGTGATTTGTTTCCCACTAAGCCATGCTCAAAATACACCTAGACAAGGGCTGAAACCTGCAGTTCAAGTAAGTCCTGGGCCAACCATTGTAACTAATGTCTTTTAGAAGGACTGCAGTTTAGTCCTAATGGCTGTTATCAACCCCACAGGTAGGCACCACAGGGAGTCCAATGGTTCGAGTGCCTCAGTTTGCCTAGCTGTGTGCTGAGGCAGCTGCACAAAGTCTCATAGTCTTGGGGTCAGGGATGCAGGTCAGACCTCACTTCAATTTCTCCATCCCAGACACAACCCAATCCCATTTCAGGTTGGCCAATTGTGTAGTCCTAGATTAGGTGAAATATCTATACATTGCAGGTGCAGGAGGAGCACAGCTGGCCATTTTGATTTGTATATGTTTATGTAAATGCCTCATAAAATATCCCCCATTGGGACAAGCCAAAGTCACGCATCATAAAAATCAGCTTCTGTAATGGCTTCTTTACAACAGCATTTGCCAAGGTAGTGAAAAAAATATGCCTGTGTTTATAGGAAATTAATTTCTGCCCCTTCAGTGATCAGCCCTGAGCAAGCAGAAGACTGAATTATCCCAGTTGCTTCTCTCTGGCAGAGAGAACTGCTCTTTGGAGCCTCCTGCAGTGTACTCTGGTGGGGATGTTTAATCAGAAAACCTCTAAGCAGCGAGGCCCCAGTTCAGCAAGCCCTGTGCTCATGCAGCAAGCCGTCCTTCTGCAGCAAAGCGCTTAATCACACCCTTAATTTTACACCTGTGCTCAGGCTCACAGTACCTGTCTGGATTCAGGAAGGTGGGTACATCTTTTGCTGAAGGACGGATTTTTGCCTTTGGGCTTAAATTAGCATACAAAGAAGGAGATGCCTTAAGAGGCAGATCAGCAAGGTTATTTAAAACATAAAACAACCCAAGCATGACAAGAGCTACCAGGGGAGGAAGATTTCTAAGTGCCAGTAGATGGTGCTCTGCAAGCTCCCTGTATGGGTGGGCTGAAGCCCACACTGATCCGTTTTGTGCACCACCCCAAAAACCTTACGGTTTATTGCAGAGAAGGTCTTTGTGACCTTGTTAGGAGCGAACCTAAGGGACTTCTGCAGAAAGCAGATGGATTTTGTTAGTGTCTTTAGCTGAGTGTTGGCCTCCAGGTAGGATTTTTGTAGCAAGAATGTAGCTGCTCAATCCTGTGGATGAACCAAGCCTGTGCGACATAATCCTATAGGGCTTCTTCTGAAGAGCTGGAAAGAGCGGGTGAAATCCTTGCTCAAAGTGAAGTTGGCTGGAATATTTGGATATTGTTGGATATAGTTGGATATTTAATTATTGGATAAGTTGGATATTTAATTATTCTAACATCCTGGGTCTTGCTGCAGCAGGCAGATCCACCTTTAGGACAACTCCTGCATCTGCTCCAGGTATCAGCATTGCTCCCTGGACAAGCTGGTCCCTCCTGGCTTGGTGGTTGCAGAGAAGCCCTTCTGCACCCAGGGTGGCCTGGTGCAGAGCAGGGTGTGCACGTGAAGATCCGTTGCGTGAAGCAAGCAAACACCCGTGTGGTTCCTGGCAGTGGAAGAATGGCTTGCATCTGTCCCCTTGTAGCCAAAGATTAAGCCTGGAAGATATAAAGAGCAGTAGATATGGGCAGCTGTTCAAATTAAGTGTTTTGTCTATATGTATCCACCCCACGGTGTGTGTTAAATCTAGCTCTGGCCGTTGCAGTTCATCTAAGCGAGTCGATGAAAGAGAAGTCTGTTTTCTTGCACATCCCCCTTAAATTTTGAGGAGTTTCCCTGACACAGTGATGCATAGTTATAGGCTCAGTAAAAGTTGGAATGATTTATGGCTTACACACTGTAAATCAATAAAAAGAATCACAGACATTGACAGTACGTTCACAGCCCATTTCTTTAAATGGAAGGCACTTTTCTATCTTTCCTGTTTCAGCCTAGTTGGTGCACAGGAGGTTCCTGCCACTAACAAAGTGCTAAGAGAGTCTTTATAAAGCTTGTAAAACCTACATCTTATGTAATACCTCTCCTTACATGCCCTTCCTTGATGCACTGTCGTTACCCAGTCTAAAAGTACCATGTCCTCCACCCTGGGTTATTAGATTGCCTTCTCCTGTGAACAGAAAACTGTATTAAAAACCTGTTGTGTTTTTTTTTGTTTTTGTTTTTTTTTTTTTTAAGGCACTCCAGGCCAGTGTGCTAACCTCTGATTTTCCAGCCTCGGTGTAAATCCTGATGAAAGTGTGCGTGGTTGGCGTGCCTTAGCGTGAGATGGGTTGTGCTGAGCGCCCAGCGAGTCCGGGCTGCAGCCAGTGGGGCTCTCCTGGCCAGCAAGGAGGTAATGCTGCCTGTGCTTTTCAGGTGCTGCAGGATGGATTTCAAGGGTGCTGTTAACGAGCCTCACACGGAGCTCTGTTAGGAAGGTGCTAGTCCGTAGCCTTGCTGCCCTGGGTGCAGCGTGAGCGCCTGTTTTGCTCAGGGTTGTGCAGGCCAGCTTGCCAGCACGGTGCGTGGGGATGGGAGCCTGGGTGCCAGCCAAGTACAACTTCCTTTTATTTACATATAGATACCCGTCCTGGAACATGTTTAACTGCTTTGTTGAAATGGGCCATAAATGGGCCATAAAAGTTAGCCATTTAAGTCTGGAGAAGCATTAAGAGACTCTTCAGTGGTGGATGGGTTATAAATAGTGCACAGCCCATCCACACTTCAACAAATGCCTGGTTACTGGCTGCTCTGAAAGAGCCATCTCCAAATATCTACCATCTGCTCTTTCAGAGGGCAGCCATGTAACAAAACAGGACAACTGCTCAGGGCTTCTCCAAGCACTCAGAAGTTACTAGGGCTTGGGTAAGCTCTAAACAGGTGTCAACAAGGTCATAGGAGTTACAGACTAAACACTAACGAGTCTTAGAAAATCAGATTTTTCATTAAAGCCTCCATTTCCCTTTAAAGGCAGCGTGTATTACAGGTGTGCTTATCCCTTGGGAGCATAGCATGTACTCAGATATTCTTTGGGTAAGCTGGAGACTTTCCTGAGTCAGGCCAAAAATGAGATTTTAGCAGCTTAAGGCGATTTAATGTCTCCCTGCTTTCTTTTGAGAGAATAGGATACATGCTTTTAACAATCGGCATTATCTATACAATTGCAGTCCTGCATACTGCAACCAACACCTCATCATGGTGTGCAAAAGTAAATGAAAAAGCAGCAGTGATTCTAATTACTGTATGCTAATTGGGCTGCATTCAGGCTTCATTGATGCTGCTGTTATGCTGCAAGAAAACAATGGCAGCATATGTACTTATCTTGCTCTACTTATCCTATGATTATTCTCTGCTAGTACAAAAACATACTGAAATAACAACCTGCACACAAATTAGTGCATGAAATGGACCACTAGAAGTTCAGCCTGAGCACATTCTTCCCCTTGTTTTGCAACTAACACGGTAGCTTCCATGCCACAGCAGCTTAAAGCACTTTTATCTTGTATTGGGCTTTGGTTGTAGTCGCCTCGCTTGTCTTCTGTTGCCTCTCAAAGAAAACACTTGTATTCCTACAGGATCCATCCTGATGACCTTTTTTGTTAGGATCTCCAATCCAGAGTTTTACCCTGGAAGTCCCGTGGCCTCGGGAAGTGCTGCCTGTGTGGCGTGCAGCCAGCAGTGCTCACGTGCCCCCACGCCCCAGTTACCTCCAGACTGAATGCGGTAAGGGCGAGGGGCGCGTCCTGCACTGCATTACTCCTTGACTGCTGCCTTGGTAGCATAACTTGCTTCGTGCTGTAAACTGGACTCAGGCATTTGCATGCTGTTTTTTACAGTAGTATCTAATATGCTGAAAGCTGCCGGAGTCATTACAAAATCATCAGTGCTTGTTCCAGTGTGATATATTCTGTTTGTCTAGCTGGCTGTTTTGCTACCATATGTATTTATTGAAGCTGGCTGAGTATCTTATTCAGTGATGTTTTGCTTATTTATTCAAGAACGAGTTCATCAAAATTCAGCCAAGCTCTCTGTCCTCAACATACACAAATCTAATCTAGCGTTTTGAACACACCCATCGCAATAGCAACTGAATGCAAAATTGAATGTGATTCAAAACTGAGTGCAAACGTGATAGGAGCAATGAAAAAAAAAACTGGCTTCCCACAAATCCATCCCAGCTATTGCTCTGGGATACAGTGATGGCCTCTGAGAGATGAAGGCACCATTTCTCCCTTTAAAGCACCAACCTTGCCTCTCAGCACCAATGCTGAGGCCCTGGGGAGTTTCTAGCAGGTGCCTGTCTGAGGGCCCATCAACTAGTAAAATGGTCATGATGTCATGTACAATATTGTGGTCTCATCAGGGAGACTGATTTGTGTTGCATTAAGCAAGACAGAGTTGCTAATCTCCACTGAGGTTTACATGGGAAAATTTAAAGCCTATTCCAGTATATTAAATGAGGCTGAAAAGCTTCGATCAATAATTTCCCTTGTATGAAAAATAAGAGATGAAAATGATGGTAGATTGATTCAAAATACTTAATGCCAGATACCAGCTGATGGAAGTACCTTGTAAATAGCATTTTGTACAGTTGCCAGTGAATTAGTCTAAATTGTGAGGGTGATTGAAATGTATTTTATAATGTTCATCTCCACTTTAGTGGCCATTTACAAAATTTAGAAGAATATGAAATCCCTAAAGAGAAAGTGAGCAGCCTGCAAAAAAACAGAGCAGCTAGCAGTGGTAGTTTTCAAATGAGGTCTTGGAATACTTTATAAGACAAAAAGCCTGACTTCTTTACAAGCAAGAAGAATCAGTGTTAGTGGTGTTTTAAATTTGAAAATGTGTTTTCAAAGTACCTCTTTTTTCATCGACCCTCTCTTTTACATGGAGATTATGATCTTTGATGTGGGAAGTGAAATGGATTTTTTTTTTAAGTTAATTTGGTAATAAAAGAACACTGCCTTCTCTGAGCAGTCCTACACAACCATGGTGTTTTGTAGGACTATGTTGTATCTCATCATGCTGGTTTCTGCAGGGAATTAGGGTGTAAGCATGTGTTGCTGAGCTGGCTCCCTGGAGCGAGTGGTGACCTTGGGCCGTGGTGAGATGGCTCCTGGAATGCCCCAAGAGACTTCAGGGTTGTGACCAGCCTACATAGTCTGTTGCAGCCCATCATTCCCTGCCCATTTGGAAAAACTCTGCAACCCTCCTTGCCTTTCTCTGGAGTTTTTTTCTGGCTCCCAGTTGCCCTGTGAGTTGTCCCAGGGTTGTTCCCAACAGTGCTCAGGGTAGCTAGTACGGGTCTACCATGGACATGCTTTTATCAAACCTACGGAGGAAACAAACAGCTGGACAATCCTGGCAGAGCTGTTCCAGAAGGATCCATCAGTGCTGCAGCCACTCGGGAACTTGGCATTGCTTCAGAAGCTGCGATGAGCAGCGCTTTCTGCTTGTTTGCTCTCATAGTGAACCACTAGGAAAGGGCTCTGAACTCTGCAAATTTGGGTCAAAACTGCTTTGAGAATTTCATTTTATGATTTTTTTTTTTTGCTGCTTTAAGGTGTCAGTCTCATGGCCATGTAGTGCTGGCGCTGGAGAGCGTTTCCCTGCTGGCTGGAGGCAGGACTCGGCATTGCCAGCTCCCGTTGCAGCACTCCAGGTGACACACGAGCGGTGGATGGACTCTGCAGGGCTGCCTGCTCAGAGCTGATTTCCTCTTCTTGTCTCCAGGCTGAACCCTGAGGTTCCCACCTCTACACGGCAATGCCAGGGGTTGTACGAGACTTTGCTTGGAGTAAGTGCTATTTTTCTGTTGTTGTTATCATGACAGATTTAGTGGGAAAGTCTTTGCTTGCAAGCTGCATTGGATGGAGCTTTTTTTTTTTTAAGCAGAAAATTTTAGGTGTATGGCCACCTTCCTGCTCCACAATCATATAATCTGGAAGAAAAAGGCAGCATGCAGCTGCTAGTACTGTAACAGGAATGCCTCATGAAGGATTTTGTCCTTTACCTTACTGCCTTGTATTGGAATAGGAAGGAAATGTGATCAAGGAGGGGCTGTGTAGCACCCACAGGATTGCCTCGATCACCAGCACCGAAGGAAAAATGCTAGAAAAGTAATATCTTCTCATGAGTAACAGGAAAACAGCAATTTTTCTGGTGATTCAGTCTTCTAATTAGTTTCCAATACTCAGTCCACAGGATTTTTGCAGGAAATAGGTCTTTCTATTTATAAATCGTCATTCTATCAAAGCACGATTTTTAATTTGTGGCCTTGAGGGTTTTTCATTTCCTCCTCGTCAGGTGAACTGCAACTAAACTGCCCTCCACCAGCACCACGGCAGCTGCCACCGCAGCTCCCAGTGCCTTGGGGGGGAGAGGGGAGCTGGAACAAGGCAGAGCCCTTCAGGGACCCTTTGGTGCTGAGAAGTGACCGTGAGCAGCGGTCCTGTCTTCACTTGGTTTTTCTGCACTGAGCTCCGTGGCCAGAGGATTCTGCAGTGGCTTTTTGCCCGTTCCTGTGCAGTGTGCACACCCAGGGGACCAGGGCCCAGCTCCCGCTCTGCCTCTCGCACCAGGGACTTGTTGTGGCAATCAGCAAAATCCACGTAATCCCCCAAAGGAAAGACTGACCTATTAGTAGGCGGTCTGACCTATTAATATTGATGAAGGTGAGAAGGACAAAGATTTAGCTTGAATCTTGGATCTTTGATGAGGAAACAAAAGTGTGTTGAATCTAAAGCTCTTATCTGTTGCTGGAGCACCTTGCTGGAGCACCGAGCTCCCCCGTTGTATTCCTGTCTGGAGCCTGTTGTGCTGCCGGCTTCGCCCTTCTGATCTGGTAGGGCAGAAGCAAGCCCCAAACACCACACCATTGCCAGCACCACGGGGATGAGGCCTGGCTTTCTGCACCTCTTTCCCGCATCCTGGTGTCTGATAAAGCACTCGCCTTTCCCTCATGGACTCGCTCGTTGCCCGGTTCTTGTACCTAGCTGCATGTTTTGAAGGAATTCATAAATATATGTGCATTTGGGGCCTTCGTGCTTCTGTCAGGTGTCTCTGAAATTAGCTGTGGGGTTCAAAACGTATGTATGAAACTGGGAATGTGCCCACTGTGAGTGAGATTGCAGGGGACTCGCTTCATAGGCCGAGTCAATACGAAGAAGGATTCAAAAGGCTTAAAAAAAGTTCTCTTGCTTGCTCCTTACTGCTGCTCTCTGTGGTCCCTTTCCCTGTGCTTCTGGTCAGATCTAGAAGTGCTAAACCAGCACAGCAGGAAAAGGCTGTTCACCCAAGCAAGGGAACATTCAGCTCTGCAAACAAAAGCATTTGAAAAACGTGGGTCTGGGGCCCTGCCATGCTATAAGGGTTTTGTGCGCAGGTGTGAGCCTGTGCAGCAAGAGCAGATGAGGCTAATGCAGTGAGCGATGGGACGCTCCTCGTGCCAGTGTACCTGTTGTGGGATCGACAGTGGCTGAGCCCAGCACCAGCTCTTCCCTGGCAAAGGGGAGTTGATGGATGGCTTAAACAAGTCTCTATTTAAATGCCCATAAGTCAGTACCGCAGGCCTATCCGTGTGATGTTTCTCACCTTGTCAGACCAAATTTGCAGTCAAGGAACAGACTTTGAGATGAAGTTTTGCTCTTTTTGGTGCCAGCAAATATCATAGTCCATGACCACTTGCGGAGTGACCAGGCACCTCTTGGCGACAGCAGGCTCTGACCAACGCATCTGTGGTGCAGATGCATTTGGTAAGGTTACCTGGATGTTTAGTTCTTCCCAGACACTGCTTGCTGCAGAGCAATACCTCTGTGAGGGAGGGAGTTTCAACCCACCAGCAGAAAATAACCCCCTGCTTCCTCCTTCCAACTCATACTCCCATGGGCTTTTCATGCTAAATAGAAATTGCTTCTGCATTTTGCAAGAGTATGAGTAGACAGCAAAGGTAAGGAGGTGAATAAAAGCACGCTCGGGTATGGCTGCCAGCATATTTACTTGCTTCAGAAATTTTGAATAAGAACAATATCTCAAAATTAGATTCCAGACACCCTGGGGAAGAGGAACTGCTGCGGGGCTTGATGCAGGTTCTTCCCTTGGTGCAAGTGCTTGGTTTCCAGGGTTTCTGCAAGTTCCATCTAAGCCCTGAGGTGGTCAGGCTGCCCGCTGTTCATGTGCTTCTGCATGCAGCGTGCTGTCATTTGGAGCTAGGGGGGAGTTCGAACAGCCCTGCAGAATAAATGCCTCAGTTCCACGTACAGCATGGAAATATAGGCAGAAAAAATGCAAGTCTGAGGGTGCAGGCTTACACTGAATAGTACCCACTCCCACAGGACCTTTGCGTGGCTAATTGTTTGTAGTATTTGCACACACTACACAGTGAAGAGTTCTTATTCAGCTTCTCACATCTGATGGATAATCCAGAGACGAGATCTCGTAAGGCTACGTAGGCACCAGTTTGTGTTTCTTTCACCCAAGCCAGCAACTGTGGAGTTGACTGTTGCATCCGCTGGATTTCATTTTTTCTCCATTTTGTCAGGTTTAGGGAGGAAAAATGAGGCATGGAGCTAAACGTCTAAATGGGGTATGGAATCTGGATCTACGTTTTAAATCCTTTCTAGGTTTGGGCTGTTGTGGGGTTTTCATTTTAACCTACTATAAGTAAGTGGCAAACGTTTTATCCAGTGTTGGTGGTGTAAATACAGTGATTTAAGGAGGAATTTCCTCAAATATCTCACTTTGAGTTTTAAAAAAAAAAAACAAAAAAAAAAAACATAGTTAGGTTCTGTGTAATTTCTCCATACATTTTCTTGATGCAAGAAACTTGTGATGAAAGAGAAAAGACTTGTAATTTCCCTCTGGCACTGCATGCCGTATTTGAAAATCCTGCTTGGCATTTGCAACTGCACACTTAAAATAGGCTCTTTGTGTTCATTCATAATTTGTCTTGGAGGTTATTAAGGGTAATAAAGTATTGTGGAATGCATTTCTAAAAGCTAGGTCCACTGTAGGAGCTTTTTAATTATTTATTAATGTTTCTGCATGTTCCTTGCTGAGGACGAATGTATTTCACTTGGGGTATCTGGCCTGCCGGCAGGCGCTGAGCTGCCTGGATGCTGAGCTGCTCGCCGCTTCCCAGGACTTGGGATCCAGAGGCTGAAGCCCCCTGCCTAGCAGTGGAGATCTAGCTCTAAATCCTCGTGGCTCTGCCCTCATGAGTGCCTGGCCACCTCTTGCTGATTCATCGGACGAACCCAGCACAGCGAGCGTTGCCCTCGCTCCTCTTGTGCTGGTGGCAAAGCTTCAGCTGATGGCAGCTCTGCTCCTCCCTGGATTACAGCGGTGACTCGCTGGAAGCCTTCCCCTTCTTTTTTGCTTGCAGATCACTTTCATTCTCATTTATATCCTTCAGCTGCGCTTTCCTGACATGGGGCAAGGCCCTAATGGAGGAGAAAACCATGTGGCATCCCTGGGGGCCCACAGAGGCCTGTGTGGTACCCGTGCCCGAAGGACTTAGGAGTGTGTCTGAAGATAAAAAAACAACAGGATTTTACAAGCCATGTGGTCGGAGTGTAGTAGAAGTGGAAGAGGGTGTTTCTATAGGCACCAGTGACAACCCTTTGAAAGGTAATGAAAGTCTGGCACAGCTTCCCAGCGCCAAGAGGAAATACGTGGGTAACTGCAGATGTTCCTGCTGTGGAGACTGGGGGAGCAGAAGCAGGAGGAATACGAGAGATGCTTCGCTGCTTTTGCCCTAAATGGCAAACAAGCACTAATCAGTAAGTCAGCCCATAACATTTTCTCCCAGACGCTGTCCTCGGATGGCCTGTTTGTGCTAATCCTCATCAGCACTGAGTCACATGTAAAGCAAAAAAATAAATAAAAAATAACAGCAACAACAACAAACACTGGGCAAGAGATTTTAAATTTACACTATCTAGGAGAAAGCTTCTCACCAGGGCTGGTTCCTAGATTGTAACAAATAACACAGGCCCTGGGCTGAATGCTAAGGTTGCGGCTGCATTTTGAATCTGCTGCTAATTCATAAACATCACAAGCAGTTGATTTCAGCAGAACCCCTTGATTTAATTACACTCTTGTATACAATGGGGACCTTGCGTTTTCCTATATGTAATGAATATTAAGCTGATAACCCTGTAATTTCCTGTGCCGGGCTTGCTCTCATTTTTTGCATATTGATACCACATTTGGTTTGTTATTTTCCAATTTTCCAGTCTTCTAGACTTGTGCTCAGCGAGTTCTCCATAGTAATTGCTGTTGGCACACACGTTTCCTTCCTCAAATCTGCTCTAACACCCTGGAATGAATTTTGTCTCATCCCAGAGATTTGCTTGGTTTTGAATTTCTCTTATTTATTCATTGCCTTTAACTCAGCAACCCTGGAGTTGTGCAGGACACTAGATATAATTTCATATTCCCCAGTTTTAATTTCCTCCTGTAGCCCAGGCAGCCCCCCCCCTCCGCATGCACATGTGTGGTGTTCTCTCTGCCCCTGTGACTTGCTGCTGTTTGTAAGCTGCTTTCCAGCAGCACGTCCAGAGAAACTGGTCCTGTTCCAGTCTGAGCACCGAGAGGATCTCGATGCAGCATCATCGAAATTCAGGCTGGTATTACTGAATCTTTCTGGCCTCTTTGGGATTTTGGCAGCTGTTCAACTTCTTTTCTCTCTTTGTGGTTGTTCAGTTGGGTATGTCCTACCTTGCCTTTAGCATGGGAAAAAAATCTGTGTCTGTGTGTGCTGGGGAGGTGTCATGTAAGGTTGCTTTTGATGATTTGTTTGCGTAAGGCTAATGTGGAATTAAAATGAAGGAGTTGACAACATACTTGAACTTCTATTTGGACAGACTTTTCTTAAGTGTGAATTATACAAGGTATGTCAGCTCGGTGTCTACAAATGCCTTCCCCAGTGCTGCACAGGGGTGCTGGGGAGAAACGCGTGGCCCTGAAAGTGTGAGTGTGCGATGCCCATGACTGTTCTTAGAAATAGTAGCAACTTACAAAGAAGATAGAATGGAAAAAGGAAAAAGAGAAAAGCTTTAACTGGATTCTCTCCATTTTCCAAGGTGCCATCTGCAAATGAGCCTTCTCAAATGTGCCCGAAGGTGGGTACCCACTTACTGAAGCCCCTGAGCTTATGGCAGGTGTTCAGAAACTGATCAAATAGACTGGTTTTGCCTGCGGTGATGCCAGGCAGGCTGTGCCCACTGCTGGTTCTTCTGGCTTTTTAGACTTTTGGGTCCATTTCTGCCTCAGATGCCCAGTACACCTCTTATGGCATGAGCTGTACACCTCCTGCAGCTGTAAGCTAAGGGCATGAGCTGTACACCTCCTACAGCTGCACACCCGTACACCTCTCACGGCCCTGGTGCAGGTCGAGTTGCTCTTCAGCCATGAGTTCACAGGAGTGTTTTCCATCCTGGATATAGGTTTGCGGGCTGTAAAAGGAAAGACAGATGCCTTACCTGTATTTCTTTGTGATTTCTTTCAAGGAATACTTACTGAGAGGAGTATTTCTGTGGTAAATAATTGTCTTTGCCAGAACAAGCAAAAAGGAGGTGTGCCCATGCCGTAAACCAGCAGATTTCCCCCAGGACACCCTCGTGCTTGGCCGTGCTGCTGCCAGGGAGGGGAGCTGGCTGGGTCTGTGCTTATCCCAGGTAAGCACCTACCTTTCTCCTAAATATAGCCCAGCCTTACTGACTTTTAAACCTGAAGTTGTATGAAGGCCAGATCCTCTCTCAGGACTTAGTATATAACATCTTTGTTGCTTCATGTTCTTGTTTTCTCCCCTCATCCCACAGGAAGAGGAATGACAGCCCCACAGCTCCACATGCTTTTACCAGTGTGTTTTTACTATATTTTGTACACTAACTCTTCAGTCTCCGAAACCTCTGTCCAGGGAGGGCACAGGTAGTCTCGTTAAAAATAGGCCATCCTGAAATTCATCTTTCCAGCTAATTCTGCTTGTGGGGGCACTGTCAGATAGCAGCGCCCTATCCAGTACAAGGCCTGACCCTTTCTGACACCCCCAGGCAAACCCATACCTCCCAATAACCCCTGTGGAGGCTTTAATGCCATGATTTTTTGGCTTGTTTCTGATTTTCATGACCTTGCTCTCAGTCCCCTTTGGTGATGTTTTGCTGGTAATTGTTGATTCTGTTCAAGACGGTGTTTGGTAGATTGTATTGGATAAAGGCAAACATACAAAGATGAAAAGTTTCTCTTGCCTTAGTAGAACCAGATCTCTGAAATGTGTCTGTTTCCTCAGCCTTGGGAGTCAGAGGTGTCTTCCTAGTGCACAAAAGGAGCAGCAGGACCCGAAGCAGGGATAAATGTGGATGAAGCGGTCACGTTGATGATGGTGCTGCCATGTAATGATGCAAATTTTTCTGTTTTTTTTTATCAGAAATGAGTCTTGGTGAACCAGAGTCTTGATCAAAGGTAGACAGTTTGAATTCACCTCCCTCTGCTGCAGAGTAACCTACTTCCTGGTGCTACCTGATGTAATCAGAAGCAATCTGTGCAATTAGGAGTCTGCAAGACATTTTTGGATGGTGAAGCTGTCAGGTTACTGTCTCTCCAAGTTGTGTTTTATTTTCCTTAGTGCTCACAAGGTCTCTTAGTTCCTTTCAAGAGACACTTTCTACTCACAGGCTCAGCAATTATTGATGTCTTCTGTTGTCAGACAAGCAGAGTATGTGAGCATGTGTGTACTGCTCACCAGGTACATACCACTGTCCTAAATGCATCACTGAGCATGTTAAAATTAGAAGCAAAAAATACATTGCTCACACAACTCATCATCCACATGTGTTAAAAAAAACGGGGGGGGGGGAGGAATGATCCATTTTTCTCTCCTGGTGTAGATTGCTCTTATTCCTGTTGAGGTGTAGATTGCTCTTATTCCTGTTGAGAGGGCTGATCAAGAAGGATGTTTGTGTGTTCAGCTCACGTGTAATAGTCCTCCAGGCTTCGCAGTGGGTAAGTGGTGAGTGCATGGTGGAGCACCTGCACTGAGCTGGGATGGGCTGAAGCCTGTGCTTGAGGGCTTTGCTCCATCCCACCCAAGCAGCTGTGCTCCTGATGGCACCGCAGCCGTAGCAGGAGGCACGAGGAGCCTCCCAGACCCAACCTTTCCTCCCATTTGTGGCTCCCCGTGAGGGCTGTCGCCACTGCCAGTGCCTGGTGCCATCCCTCCCCATACTTGGTGCACTCGCATCAAGCCAAGTTCACCTAAAAACTTGCACATAGGTAGATTTTCTGCCAGTTTTGCCTTGCTGACTGACTCTGGACCAGTTGCATCACTGTGATCCTGGTTCAGGTTCTGTATGGTGCCTCAGAGCTGAATTGCTGGCTTACCTCTTACTTAGACAGGGACAAAAGCATCCTTCTGGCTGTTCCTGCTTTAAATAATGGCTGTTTTTACAATGGCAAAGGGTGAAGCAGTTTCTCCTGCACAGCCCTTTCTGAGAGAAGAGCGGAAAGTGGCTGAGCATGTGTCACATATGGTTGCAATAGTCTCAGAGCAGGAGCTTCAGAGTTACTCATAACAGTTGAGCACGTAATTGTGCATAATGCAGCAGAAACGCTTCTCTTCTTGTGATTGAAAGGCATTTGCTGTTGATTGGTGTGTAACTGTTGTACCTGGGAATATCTAGGGGCTGTGAATCTGAAACATTTCAGGCAGGAGTGCTTATCAGTGACATCTGAAAACAGTGGAGCAAAATGGCCTCGCGACAAATGCAAGCAGGACAAATAACGACCTTTACAAGACAGTTTTATAGAACAGGATAAACAACAGGGGCTGGATCCTCAGCCGTAGTAAACCATCCTGTCTGTGCTGATGCTGCCAGCCGAGGTGCTGATCCTTGGAGATCTATAGAAATGTCACACAGCAACAGCTGCCTTTTTGCTTTGTGGCTGCAGTGAAATTGCTATGAGCAGGCCTGAGAGCCAGGCTCAGCGTGATCAGAAGGCTGATATCACCCACCTCTGTGCTTGAGAGCTGGTGGGAAGTGCTTCCTACCGGCAAACCTTTACTTACGTTGAGTCATTGTAGAGCGAGCAAAGCAGATGAGCTTGGACAAAGTGCAAGGGATGCAACGTTCATGTCATCACTTCAAACCCAGGGGCTGATTATTTCTGCTTATTTCCTTTATTTCCTTTAATTCTCCCCGTGGACTGAACGTTGACCCCAGCCAGCTGGCTGGGGGAACCCACTCATTTGGGGCAGCAGGACAAAAGCACCGAAAGCCATGGAGTGCACTTGGGAACTCCGTTTGGTTCCTAGTGGACAAGAACAGCCTGCCGGTGCAGTCATTTATTAACTCGTACACCTTCTCCATTGTCCCAGTATAAAATCTGAGATCTGAAGTGCTGTTAGGGTGCAAATGAACTTCAGCTGTGCTCAGATTTCAGTCACCGAGGAAACCCGTGCTGCTCCTTTTGCCAGGCTTGTATTTAGGTAAGGAGTCCAGTCCGCAGAGCTGCTGATTTAAGGCTTTTACCTCTGTGAAATTCGCTTTGAAGAGTAATATTGGTAAAAAGCGAAGCTGGCTTGCTCTCCTAAATTAAGCAATTAGTCTTAGACACAGCCCTCTCTGTGAAGAAGTTGGAAGTTCATCCTCACACTGAGATGGAAGATGGTTTAACAAGGTGTTTTACAAAGTGTAGGTGGATAAATTTCTGAAGCATATCTGTATAAACCTGCTGTAAAGGCTGTGCAGAGGTTAAGTAGATAGATAACTTTATAGAAGCTGAATAATCACACTGTCTGTTACTCTATATAATCTTGCTGGAAAGCATATTTTTCTGCAGAGCAATGATACAGAAGATATTTGTGTGTAGCGATTACAGCAGTAGAAATCAATTGCACACAGCAAATAATTTGTTAGCACAGGGATGCACATTATATCATCAATAAAGGAATTAGTTTGTTGAACTATAATGAGGGTGAGAAGAAAGCAAACTTCACGCTGGTGTAGGTAGTCCAGTCATAATATTGGCAACAAACACATCTAGTGTGCATCCCTCTGAAGATGAATATGGTCTTGCGTGTTTTTATACTGAAAGTTTCCTTAACACCCACTCGCTCTATACAGTCTGTGCATCTTCTGGGTATGCCACAAGTGTCTACTCATTAGCTCCTTAAGACTAATGCTTAGCCTGGTTTTAAGGAACACAGGACAGGAGCTTTGCCTCTGTGCTTCCCCTCCCCAGGGAGCTGCAGGGAGCAGCGTGGCCACCCTTCGGCCTCCTCTCCTCCAGGCTGGGCAGCCCAGGCATCCTCGGCCTCTCCTCTAAGGACGTGCCCTCCAGCCCCTTCACCAGCTTCGCTGCCCTCCTCTGGACCTGCTCAAGCACCTCAGGGACCTTTTTATATTGGGGAGCCCAGAACCGCACACGATGCTCAAAGCGAGGCTGCAGCAGCACGAAATGCAGCAGGAGAATCCCCTCTGGGGCCGGCCGTGCTGTGCTTCGTGTGTCCCAACGTGCGGTTTGTCCCCTTGGCTGCCAGGGCTCCTGCTGCCACTGGCCCCCCCAGCCCCTTCCCACTGAGCTGCCCCCCAGCCCTTGCCCCCCGGCTGTTCCCATGCCTGTGCCCAGCCCTGCTCCGTCCCAGAGGCAGCACCCGGCATTCCCCTGTTTTCAGCTTCAGAAGATACAGATAGGGTAATAGGTTTCTCTTTTCTGTTTGTTATTAGCCACGTCTTCTTGGATTAGATACTCTTAAGGGAAGGCACAGTCCCTTATCCTTAGCTTGGATGGGGCCCCAAGGTGCTAATCTCAGCTGAGCTCCTTTTACTTGGATCCCACTCCCTTGTCGCACGTACACTGCGCCGTGATGGTCACAAATCATGCTGGAAGCAGCCTCCCCAAACACCTGTGAGGTGGGTTGGTTTAATTATCCTTGCTGCGGGGTGGGTTTTCCAAGTGTGCTGCTGATGGCATGTGCTCAAGGTCACCTGAAGAGACTGTGACTGCGTGGCTGAAAACAGATGTCGGGCTCTGCCTCTTCTCCCCGCCACACGCCCCGCACCTCTTCCGAGCTGCAGCAGAAAATCCCTCACTGAAGCCCTCCGGAAGGTCTCTAACTCCTCTCTGCAGCTCCCTGCTGCATAGGGGATGGGCTGGTACGTGTCTGTGCTTTGCAGAGGGACAAATACAGGTGAGGCAGGGTGTGATGTCTTCTCTTAGAGAAGCTCTTCTTTCTAAATGAGTCCTGTGGTCGAGGCCAGCTCCGGTGTGAAGCTCTGCAGGGGCTGGTAGTGCTGAAGGCTGAGGTTTGTCTTACCACAAATCCTCCATGTTAGGTAGGAATGCGTCTTTCCTTACTCTAGGTTGGAGGATGAGTTTAAAACTAACCACTTGGGGAGCAAAGCCAAAAAAATGAGGAGGCAGCTGAAAAGGCAAATTGTGCATCAGCAGGGAAGAATAATCCCTCCTGATTCCGGCAGGTAACTCGAAATCCCAGCGCATGGGATTATCGTTACATATATAAGGTGTAAACAAACTCAGTGGCAGTGGAATGCCTAAATCCCTTAGCCCTCTTACAAATCAAACCTGCTCTGTCAGGATTCAATTATTTCTGTGATCTCACCTTAGCTGGGGATTAACTGACACCAGAGGTCAGGAGCCCTTTATATTTGAATCCATACATATACTTGCTGAGGTTGGTTTTGCTGCAGGTAGTAGAAGGAAGATACAAGGCCCTAAAATACTTTAGCTTTCAGGGCTACCATGAGGCCCATTTGATTTTTACAGTCAGCCAACAGTCAGGTGTGGATTCTTCTGGAGCAACTTGAGGTTGTAGTTTCTTGGCCAAGAAAAAGAATATGATGCATACCAGCATATACTGGGAGCTGGGAGAGAACAGTGAAAAATCTCTCATTTTGCCTTGCAGTGTGAGGAGGTGTTTTCTGCAAGTTAGTTAATTATCCTCAGGATCAGTCAGAAGGTGTTCCTAATTCCTTGGCCCATTTTGTTGATAGCTGAAGAAAAAAAAATTGTCAAGGCTATTCTGGGAGCTGTTCTGCTTCTGATGGCTCACACTGTGCACCTTACAGTCATGGGCTTGCCAGAAGCTGAGGGTTATTCCCTCAGGGGCAAAGTGTATTACATGGGGTGGGAAGGCAGGAGGGTGGCAATAGCCAAGTCTCTGACCTAGGAGAAAAGAAAGGGAAATCACAGCTGAGTTATTACTTAAAGCAGAAACACATGTAAATCCTACCTCGGCTGCCCTATTCTGGGTAGCTTCCAGACATTTAATTGGTTAAGACAGATATATGGCACTGTCACTATCTGCTGGGGACCCATATAAATCGTCAGCAGTGGTTTCTTTTGCCATTTCATGTAGCCATGTCTGATGGCTTGAGTGTTATAGGAAGGAAGCAAGATACAACTCATCCTGTCAGGAGCTGCTCTGTATTGTAATTGCAGTATCTATAAGGAGTGTCAGGGTTGGATTATTGGAGATGTCAGAAACAAAATGGGAGAGATTAAATGGGCACAAAGAGCTGCAAAATGAGGAGGTAATTGCACTTCATGAGAGTGCAAAGATAACATTGGGAATGTAGATCTCAAACAGCGTGGTGTGGAGCTCAGAGTGTGTGCTTTGTGTCCCCTCGGTGCTAAGTGGGCTCCTGGGAGCACGGACCCCTGCCCAGCCCCGAGGAGTTGTGTGCTTGGTGGACACGTCCCTGCTGAGCTCACCAAGGAGGACACCGCGCTTCTCCTGCCAGTGATAACACAGAAAGAGGTGAACCCTGATGAATTGCAAGTGCACTTTCACAGCAGCATGTTACCCAGCCTTTTAAATGAAGAAAACCATCTCCCCAATGAAAAAAAAAAAAACAGGGAAGACACACACGTGATTCTGCATGGACTGTTTGAACAGGCACATCTCCAGATGTAATGGCAAGCGTGCTGCCTGGTGTACAGCACCACAGCCCTCGACCTGCGGCCAGTTCTGGGCTTATCCATCGCCTTCATCAGCTTCTGAAATGCTGTCCCGGGTAAGCCAACCCAAGTTAACTGTGGGTTTGTAGGAAGCTGTGGTATTGTTGAGAAGAGGGGCAGAGCACGAGCTTTTTGCCTTCTTGCAGATGCCGGTTGCATACTGCCACACTGAAACAGCATGAGGGCTCTTCTGGCTGTCACTTATTTGTGGTCTCTTCTCATTACTTGAACGTCTCTGTGTGCAGAAAGATTTCTGAATGATGTTTACTGTTATTGGACAGTAATCAAATGTATTTGTTTTCCTTCAGCTCCTGTTTTCTCTGTCTGCATGGCACTTTGGGGGATCGCTAGGCCGGCCACAGAGCAGGGATGCTGCCTGTGCAAAGCTGCTGGCACAGCCAGAGGACGTCTGGAATGACTCCTCTACTCCAAGGAGCCACTTAGAGTCCCTTTATAAGTAACGGAGAAAAACAAGACCCTCCAGGGTTCAGTTTACCCTCCTGTTTTAGACAGTGGCTGCAAGGGGGGGGTGGACTTCTGTGGTGTTTCCGTAGGCTCTGCTGACTATAAAGGGAGCCAAGGCAGCTCACTGACACTTCGGGAGCTACGAGATGAATTTGACCGTAGCATACACCAAGCTGTATAGCGGGGTGGTTGGGTGCGCTTGGACTATTTCCATGTTAGTGAGCCAGGCAGAGCAGCTGCCCTCCCAGCTCCCCCATGAATAGTCAGCTAGCCCTGTAAGAGGCTGCTTGCAGGATCACATTTTAAGAGTAGCATAAACTTAGTGTTTTCCCTGTCTATGATAAATCGCTCTTCCTGTTTATTGTTTGGCCCCATTATTGTGATATTTGATCTCTTGAGCATTTTAGCCTCTAATGAAGTCCTTTGTGTTATGCTGCAGCTAGGCTCAGAGGTGGCATTGTGCCTGTTGTCCAGGTGAGGAAGTGGGAGCAGCCTCCAGGCCAGGAACGAAATTGTGAACAGATGAATTGTGCTTGATGGAAATCAAACTGTCTATAGCAAGTCAGGGACTGCATGGCTTGCCCAAAGTCAAACAGGGAATAAGGGGCAAAGAACAGTCCCAGCAAAGGGTTAGAAGGGGTTAGCATGGTCTGATCCCTAACTGGCTTCTTGCACTCCAGCCCGGTTGTTTCTCTGTTGAAGTCTGATTTTTTTTTTTTCTTCTCTCTTGCTTTGTTCTGCTTGCCCTTTCCTGGACTGAAATAGAATGGTCTGGGATCATTACTGGGAAATTCAAAGCAGCAGTGAGGTCCTGCTATTAGAAGAGTGTTTACATTTACATTCTTGTGCATCCTTGCTGTTTATGTTCAATTGCTTGATATTTCGAAGGGATGAGTATTACAGATCTGAATGGCTGATTGCTTCTGAGGTTTGAATATGTATAAAATAGCAGCAGTCCTGGATGGCAGAAAGCAGCTGCTCAGCACTTTCTGGGGCAGGACTGAGCACTGTCTTTTTATGCAGTTTATTGGGGGAGTAGGTAGGATGAGGTGGAGAAGCTCATGCCCATACCTGACAAACACATGACTGGCATCCTTCATGGAGAGAGAAATTTTAACAGAAACAAGACAAATGCCGAGTGGCACACATAGCCAGAACAAAAGTCCTTCTGTTGAATGCTTTCTAATGCATTTGGGACTTCTGGATGGCAAATCTCACTTGTATAGCAGCACTGTCATAATTAGAACTCTAAAACATTGCTGAAATGGTCACGAACAAGGTAGGGCCTTCAATAATAGGTGCTATATGCAAAGACTAAAAGGATGGCCTAAAGCTTCAGGATCAGAACTTAGGAGAGGGCAGGAAGGTCCTGCTTTGGAGGTATGATGTTAGGATGGGTGGGGCAGAAGTGAGCCATGGCATAGGGACAGTTGCAGTGAGAGTTTACTCACTGGTTACTGGTATGGAGATGGGCACAAAATGCTGAAAGTGCAAGCAAGCAGCATGTGCTCGCTGTGATGCAGAAACAGCCGGCTCTAGCGAGGTGATGAGGTAGCTATGGTTGCAGAAGCAATGGAGAGAATGAGATGTTTGTCAGCCACTGCGAAGTAGGATTGTGCTGTAAGCAAGGAATGTGAAGCAGATGAGCACTGGTTCTCAGCTGGAATATCAACTGCTATCTGCTGCAGTTTCCAGGTCAGATTACAGCAGGGCTCTTTCTCATATGCATCTGGCAATATGCAGACAACACTACCACTACTCTACCTAAGATCAGCTGAGTACAATTCTGGCAGAGAAGGGGCTAAAGTGCTTCTTACCTGCAGTGTCCCTACAGTCATGGTCAGTGCAGCATCCTTGGCTGCTTGGCTGTGTCTCTCCCACGCACACTGCCGAGCCAAAGCCAAACGTCAGCGTCTCTCTTCTCAGAGCATGGGCATGAGAGTTAGTGTGGAGCCTGTGGCTATTCCTAGCTGCCTACCATCCTGTTGTGGGACTGTTGTGGTTTAACCTGGCTGACAGCTAAACACCACACAGCCATTCGCTCACCCTCCCCCCTCCCTCTCTGGGATGAGGGAGAGAAACGGGAAAGTGAAGCCTGTGAGTTGAGATAAAGACAGTTTATTAAGACAGGAAAATAATAATAACAATAATAATAATAATAGTGATAATGGTAATAGTATTAACAATAATAATGTGTAAGAAAACAACTGATGCACAATGCAATTGCTCACCACCCGCTGACCGATGCCCAGCCTATCCTCGAGCAGTCGGCCCCCCACCCCGGCCAGCCACCCCTATATATTGTTTAGCATGACGTCAGATGGTATGGAATACCCCTTTGGCCAGTTCGGGTCAGCTGTCCTGGGTCTGTCCCCTCCCAGCTCCTGCTGCACCCCCAGCCTGCTCGCTGGCAGGACAGAGCGAGAAGCCGAAAAGTCCTTGGCTTGGTGTAAACACTGCTCTGCAACAATTAAAACATCAGCATGTTATCAGCGCTCTCCTCATCCTAATCCAAAACATAGCACCCTACCAGCTACTAGGAGGAAAATTAACTCTGTCCTAACTGAAACCAGGACAGGGACATATTTCTCTTTCCCCATAGTGAGGAGGTTAGTGTGGCTTTTCTACACATTGAAGATACGCACTCTCTTTATGAAATGCCTCTAATGTTTTTTCTCATGAAGCTTCATGTTTGATAAAGACATGTTGCATCAGGCAAGACTGTTTACTAGCAGTTAATTGGAATGCACTTGGGTCCAGTAACCAACTTTATATGGGATCTGATCAACTGTTAACCTAAATTCAGGATACCTCCCCTGGCATATGTGGAGTGGGCTTAGAATCTAGCCCTATTAGTTTGTGGCGTGGCTTCTCATTTGCATCACTATTCAAATCCTGTAGAGTTGAGCTTTGCACAAGAGAAGGACTTTGGCCACATGCCTTTCCTTCATTGCCAATTTGGATGAAATGATGTTTGATATATGTAGGTAACACTACCAAGTCAACTGAAGTGGACAAAGGTTAAGTATGCACTGCAGGCAATTATCCATTAGTATAAAAGCTCCTTGGTATAACATTTATACGTTGAAATGCCAAAAAACCTGGACATGATGATAGTTTTTGCAACACTGTATAATTCATGCATTATAGCTCTGCTTTTGATGTTTAATATTTCAGAAATAATGGAACACATTTCATCAGGAAATGCAACATGTGAAATGCAGTAGGTATAAATAAGCACTTAATTGAAGCAGAGGTCTCCTTTGCTTGCTGTGAAGCTCTTCCTGACTTCATAAATGTTCAGGAGTATTTAGTTTAAGGAAGTCTTTGAAATAGTAACTCAGATGAACCATTGCTAGAAGTATCTGCGGCTCACATACAGAGGTGAAATCACGTCCCCATGAGACACGGAGAGAGAGCTTACCTGTACTGCTGTGAGATCAGGATTTCTCCTACAATCTCTAGTGCCAGGCTTCAGTGACTTCCTTGTCAGCAATGTCCATGACACCTAGAAAATCCAATTTAAGGTGGAAAGGATTAATAACTGGCTATTACCACACATTGCCTAACAAAATAACCCTGTCTTGTTTGTATTAAGCAAATGGTTCTTGGGCATCAGTGTGCGTGATGCTTGTGAAATTCTTCTTGGGAGTTCTCTGGTGTTTATGGTCAATATTATATTTTTTTTTTTTTCCAACAGAGGCAGTAAGTTGGGACATGACCACCTGGAAGACCACACGTTCAGGTGCTTCACACCTTCAGGAGCTTTGCGGTTTTGGGACTTCAGCCTCCATCTCCAAGTTTCTTGAAATCCAACAGGTGTGGTTTTTTTTTCTTTTGTTGTTGTTGCTTGTTGCTATTCATTTGTTTACACAGTATTGGGATGACAGATCCACAGATCTGTGGACAGATTGTGAGAGGGGAAAATTTTAAAATGTACCTTTTTCAAAATCCACCTTAGAGATGCGGGCTTGTTGATTGCTGATTTATCTTACTGTGGTTGTGTCCTAGTCACCTTAAGAACCACTGTTAAAGTATTTGAATGATCATAAAAGTCCAGACAGTCCAGCTTTGCGAAGAAGTAAGCCAACAAGGAATGTTGAGGCCAATCCACTTGGCCATGTGGGACACCAGTCCGTGTATCCTATCCTAGTGCAATGGTGCAACTCTTTTTCCTGCAGAAGAAGTACTTTGTGTGAAAAGTCTCAAGTAATAAATCCAAAAGGGTCAAGAAGCACCAGGGAAATGCAGTAATTCTGTGAATGATTATTTAAATCCAGCATCTGCTCTTCAGCCCAGTCTGACCACACGACCATGGGGGCTGTGGGGCTGGCGATGCTGCTGTCAGCGCTAAGGCACATTTCCACTGCTCTCAGAGTATAAAGAAGACAGTGTAAGTACGAATTAGTTTTTCTGGGCTCTAATAGCTCTCAGCATGTTTGCTGGTCTATTTGTGATCCTTCCATAGTCTTGGAAAGTAAGGACCCTGATAAAATAGCCATTGAAGTCAATTAGTTATTTTGTACATCTCTCCAGGCCCTGGATGAGGTCCAGCCTAAATACCCAATCTACATTTTCATGAGTCATTGCAGGAGCTGGAACAGATCAAGACAGGTATAATTTTCAGTTTCAGCATGAATTTTGCTACCTTCCTCAATGGCTCTGGCCAGGTCAATCTACATTTCCATTATGGACAAGGTTGATCTTTTTTCCCTACAGCACTTTGCTCAAATTATATGCATAGTCATAAACCATTTTCCAGTGACTCAGGCCTTGATACTAAAGCATGTATGGTTCATGCATCTGTTCTTTTGTAAATCTGCTGGTGTTTCCACACAGACTGCTCAAGAAGCAGGAAAGACACAGAAACATCTGTTTAGAGTTTTAAGCAGCTTGTTAGATGAATTCAGCACCTGGGTTTCCTGCGGTGAGTCGGCTATGCTCTCCTCAGTATGTATGAGAAAGGAAGAAATACAATACTCGTAGGGATCCGTGCTCTCTGCAGTTCATGGTAGATTGCTCTGGGTAATTTCTGCCAGTGCCAGTGGGATCCACCAGTGCAAAACCTCCAAAAGAAATAGGGGAATAGTGCACTGAGAGGGGAAGGGTTTACTGTGCTAAATGCCAATAAACCAGATTCTGTCTGTGGAATTGAGCCAGTACAGAACTTTAATTTTAAATATTATGGCTTATGTTCACAGTAGTTCTGACAAAGTCACTGTATCTGTTGAGAAAGTCCCAGTCCCCAAACAGTTTTCTTCCCAAGCCTTTTCCTCCCCTTCCCCATAACTGAGAAGGACCTCTTTGGTTTAGATGAACGCTGACCACGCCACAAAACCAGTGTGAGGGGCCCAGCTCTGACAAAGAAAATGCAAGGCAACTGCACTGTGACAGGTTACTTGTTTTGACAATCCTCTGTTTTCTTTCCTCTGTATACCATATTAGACATGAGTCAATGTCAAGGGCTAATTTGCCACAGCAGGGAGATTTTCCATTTAAGTAAATTCACTTTAACGCATGCGGGGGATCCAGGAGTGCATCCGTTCTGCCTGCTGAAAGGACCTTGTGTGCATGGAAGGGGAAAAGCAGGCTTACGAGGCAAGCTGTTGGTTGCAATAACATGTTTTGTTCCTTGCTAACTCCAGGGTCAGGCTGTCTCAACTGTGTTAATGTGCTCGTGTAGCAACCCATGTACAGAAAAACAGAACCAGCAGAAGAATTTCTGCTGTACCTAGGGCACACTGCACCTTACCCTACAGTCAGCACACAACAAACTGGCTCACAGCCTGTTACAGATCCCACGGACTCCCCAGGAGCCCCCAGTTTCAGTCTCTCGTGGGCTGAATTCCTTCCATCCTTTGGGCATGTCCCTTCCAGTAGCACTCATGTTCAGGAAGAAATGGGGCTGTGTCTGTCCAGTGTGTTTTCATTCCTCTGCAGTAACCTGGATGTGAGGTTTTGTCTTGTGTAGTTAGGATGTTCACTGAGCTGTTTCTGTCTTTTCTGAGTGATTTTGATTATTATGTATAACAGTGCACAGTCTCCAGTGGATAAAAGCCTCTAATTCTATTTTATCCAACTCAGAGAGCAATCTCAACAACTGGCTGTTGCCTGTATTATTCAGTAACAGCTATGGCATGTATTATTGCATATGATATGAAGGACTTTGTAATAAATATTTAGTGTTCCTTTAATCTGTCCGTTCTTATATCATGTTCTCCAGATAATCTCCTACTCCACCATGTACTATTTAATAATTCTTTTTTTGCCAATCTGTTCTTCTCTTTCATACAGACACACGTACCCGCCTGCCCTGGGACACACTTTCTGTCGGTCTCCCTTCCTGAGCACTCTTCAAAGTCTTGGGTTTTCGTGACTATGTCATCAAAAGGAAAAGCATTTGTTGCTTGTGTGAATTTGTGAGTATCTATAAACTGTCTTGTGTTTAGATCCCAGCCATTTGGTGCACAGGAATGATTTTTTTTTTCCTGAACAGAGGCCAAAGGCCTTCAGGAGAAAACGTGATCTGGCACCGCAGGCAGCAGTAGAGGGTTGGTGATATTTCTGTTTCTGCTACTGACTGGTTTGTCTGATCCCAATCACTTTGTGCTGCTCGTTTCATCTCCGCCCTTGCCTGGGTGGATTACAGCCCATCAGGGAAGGGGCTCTTCCAGGTGGGAAGGTGAACTTTGGGCAGCAGGCATCGCTGCCATGCAGGTACCAAGAGGCCTGTCTTCAACAGTGGCTGTTTTAAATTGGCTTTCTTATACCTGTGACAACGAGGAGCACATTGAAAATGATGCAGGGTTCTTCACTTGCATTTCCTGTGGTGAAAACACCATGTGAAGAGACAAGTGGTTGTAAATCAGGACATGGGTTTTCCTGTATGGCTTCTCCCCTAGTCAGGACTGACATAAGAAGTCAGACGTATCCATGGCATGTGTTCTCTGCTACCTTAATTTGGGGCTGTTAACCCCCAAGGAACAAAGCATGTGAGAGATGTGAAGGGGATGTCATGATGAAAGGAACAGTGAAAGAAGCTCAACGGAAAAGAAGTACGTAATGATATGATGCTTCACTACTTGAAAGTTGGTTACTTGTACTGCAAGTCATGATTTATTATAATTAACTAGTTCTACAAAACCTACTAATGAAATCATGCCAGTATTTCTTAAAAAAAGAAATAATACTGAACCAAAGAAGACCTGAAAAGAGTTCTGATCATGTATTAATAGTGCAGCAGCCCTATTTTGAAAAGATCCCCAAATTCTTGTGGGGTGGCATTATAGACTAACCTCTTTAAAGAACACTTAGTGCACCTTAGTAGTATCTATTATAGTATATGGGATTTTAATTGCTTTATTATAAAAGAAAGCAATATTCACCCTTTTATGAATTTTGATTTAATGACTTTAGCACATTCATTATTAGTTCATTATGGTTCTGTGGAATTGAGGCCTCCTGAGTTAAAAGGATGTCCCCACACTAAGCTGGCCTCAATTAAAATGTAATCATATTGTGGTTAATCTCAAGGACTTGCTCTGTGAGCGCAGGGGGATGCAAGGGAGAAAGGCAGTGGGGAACACAAGGAGGAAACAGAAATGCAAATAGGTAGGATTTGCACTGGTGAAAAGCTGTTTAAGTCCAGTCCTGAAAACGTCCTGGGCTATAATCTGAAATTGCATTATTAGTTTGACCCATAATATCACATGGTCAAAGCCACAGGTAGATCTACTTAATTTTCTTTTTTTATTAAGAAAAACCACTGATCTTTAGCAATAAAGGGAAATCCTATTTATGACAGTTTGGCCAGTGTCTGCTCTGGGCATGAAGCCAGCAAAGGGCCGTGGTATGAAATGATGGTCCTGCAGGTGCCAGTGAGGCTTGGCATGGGACTGGGGGTAGTTTCTTGCACAGAGTCACTTCTGGACTGGGACCCGTATGTATGGGCAAATGGGAAGAACAGAGAAGCCCCCTTGCAAAGTTAAATGGCAGGGTTCAAAATGCTATAGGAAATAGAAATAGTTCTTGGAGGAACAGCAGTATTTCTGGGGAAGGACAGCTGCATCAGTAGCAGTTCTGCCTCTGTCCCCGTATTTCCTAGGTTGGAGACGCAAGAAAGCCCCTCTCCTTTTGAGCTTTACCCTTCCATATTTGACCAAGGGGCCACATTAAGAAAACCAGCAAGTTGTGATGATCTGGAAGAAGATGAGAAATTCAGCTCGCAAGTGATTTGGCTGAAATATTTCCTCTTTGATGTTTTGCCATACTGAACAGTATAATAGCCCTTCCAGAAGAACACTCCAAGCAGAGCTATTTTGGGATTACTTTTCTCCTTTAGCTTTCATCCTGTGGTTTTCCTGTATCTTCTTTTTATCTCCCTGATCTCAATGAAAACGTCTCAAGCTCTCACCAACCACTTCTAATGTTTCAAGATTCCCTTCAAGCTTAGATCTTGGGTATAAATAAGAGTTCTTGTTAGTAAAGCTGGAGTGCTTTGTAACAATTGTTTGAAAGGCTTTATATTTTTTTTTGGTTCTGCAGTGGAGCCAGACCTGGAATCTGTGAGGCCCAAAGCTGAGGAAAACAGGGTGAAGCTGCGTGCCTGTGTGTTGCAAAGCAAGTATTTGTAATGTAGGGGTTAGCGAGGATTTCCATGATAGGTTTCCATTTAGAAAATCAGACCTTCAGTGAGTATAAAATGGAGTACTATTTTCAATTTCAGTTCATAATTTAATGTAATTTGAACTAAATAGTTGGAAGAAAAAAGAACACTAATCTCCAGAGAAACTAGAATCCTGCTTTCCCACAATGTCCCTGTTAACATTTTGAAGAACAGCAATTTTGAAGATAATTTTTGAAGAAAGCATAGAAGGAGAGGTTTGTTTCTGTAAGAGTGCAAAGTAAATCTTGTCTAAAAGGTCAGTTATCAGGAACAAACCTCACCAGATTTTGTGCCATATTGTTTAATTATTATGGAGGATAATTACTATGGGAACATCAGTAACAGCAGTAATGTCAATATTTCATAAAGCTTTTATAGATTACAGGAATACATTGGAAAGTGTTGTAGTTCATGAAATAGCAAAAGCTGCTTGGGAAAATGGTATTTTTATGGCAATGACTCATGTAGAGCTTTACACCACCTTTCTGGCCTGTAGTGGTCTCTTAATCAGTTTACAGCTGCAATGAGTCTTTCATTTTTCCAAATTTCAGAAGTCTTTTAATTACTATTATATGTTGCTGGTGATCAAAGGTCAGGCCAGAAGCATTAGCTTTGCCAAATGAAATTCATTGTGTGCAACATTGACTCTGTACCCTTAGAGTTCTCTGAACTGAGGCACATCCATTTGCTGTGAAAAGTTATCTATTTCTTTTGCCATTTAGGGCATCATCTTGCAAACAATTAATCACCAAGGACCCAGCCACTGAGTTCTTGCACAGAAAATACTCAGCACTGGCAGGACAAGATCCAGAGAGAAAATGGCTTAAGAAATTTTTTCCTTACTCTGAAAGTATGTAATATTTATGAGATGAGCTAGCTCTTGCACCTTGCAGAGCTCCTAGCTGCAAAAGCGGTAACTGCTGGAGCGATTCAGTAGCCGGTTGTGTTCAGCACAGCCAGATATGTTGCTGCTGGCAGAAAATAAGAACCCCACCACAAGAAATGAATGGGAAGTGCTGTGTGGTATAAAACACGCCTTAGAGAGCAGAAACTCCTTGTCCTAAGTACCCTGCTAGAGGTTTTTTGGGGGTTGGGTCCACCTGTGATGTGTGAGGCCAAATCCAGAAGTAACTGTACTGCTTCTTTGTCAGCACAACAAAAGCTTATCATTCACATCAACACAACCAAATTGTCATTAATAAGCTTGTGTTTCTGAAATGATTCTGAGAACAGGAACATATTTCAGAGTGAAAATCTGTGGGAAATGATCTGAGTATTTCTTTTGCTTGTCCAGATTTTGCATGATCACGTTTCTACGTCTGGATGTGGTGGTTTCTAATCTCAAGGCTTCAAAGATGTCTGTTCCAGATATTCCTGGTGTGGTTATGAGGTGGATGTTTCTTCCTGACGATACGCATGTTCAAGTAAGTCCATGACTCTTCTATTTTTTTTCTGAAAATACTATTGCAGAGCAACTTCGGATTCTGTGGATTCTGGTGAAAAGACACCAAGATTAACAAACATAGTTAGTGCATGGCAAATGTTCTCTTTTCTTCAGTATTTATACAACTTCATTATGTGCTTTTTGGTATAAGTGATTATAGCTACTTTTAAGAGTTTAATTCCCAGAATGGAGCAGAAGGCAGCGAAGTTGCCTGTGTGTCGGCTTTCTGCCTGCTGCTGCCTGGCACCTGGGAATCAAAACAGAGACGTGTTTGCAGAGAATAGTTCCCCATGGCACATTTACATTTCACAGAACAGCCAGACTGACATCCTTCCCCTCTTTCCTGCCTTACCCTCAACCTGGAAGATGCAAGGGAGGTTGCTGAGCACCACAAGCCCTTGGCTCCAAGGCAGTTGTGCTTATGCTGGGGCTTTCTCTGAGACAGAGCTGTGTTTTGCTTTCCAGGCCATGTATACCTGTATGTGCAGTGTATATAGTAACTGTCTTAGAGGCAGTGACTTCCACGTGCCCCTGAGTGATCACTGAAGTCCTCCAACGAGAAATTGGTATCTCACACTCTGTGTACGCATGTACGGTAGATAGTGTGAGACGCTCGGTGTTTGATGTGCTTAGAGGAGCGGGTATTGAAAATGCTGGTGAGAGATGAATGCTGTCAAACACTATCTCTGCTTTTGATTAGTTTGCAAAGATGAGTAATTGAATCCCAACAGCCTTCCTGCACTGTAGCCATCTTCATCTTTCATCTTTCCCTGGGCATCCCTTACCAAGTGTAAACATACCTACACTTTGGTCTGTAGAGTTGAGCGAGTCATTTCCAGAGAGAGATTGCACTGCCTTTTCCCTCGGTAAGCTTAAAAAAGGTAAAAATTATCGTACTGTGGGTGCTTTGGTCATGAAGAGAAAATGATGCTAGATATGAACAGAAGAATCTCCTCTTATCCCTGAGAATTTTTAAGCATTAAATTAATTCCCCTATCTCTTGGTGTGTTAATGGGAAGGCTTTCAGCTCTGTGTTAGGCAGAGGTCCACATTTGCATTTAGATGGAGCTATTTTAAGGATTGTAGTATACATAGCAGCCTGTATCACATTTACAATAGAATCTGTAAGATAAAATTAATATCTAGTAAGTGGTTGTTTTTCCAGTTTTGTTATAATCAGAACCAGTAACTCAAGTGGTATAATCTGACATAATAAATACGAGAGCCATTCACTTGAGAGATATCTTATCCACCCACGAGGAGGAATACACTCCTTAACCAGTGAAGTGGGTTGTATTTTCTACCTCTCACAAGACAGCCATGAAGTGCTGCATCCAGGGCTGTGCCTGCCAACGATACCCCAAAGACTTTTTACTTGTGTAAAACAACCTGCTGCCTCGCCGAGGGAAACGCTTTTCCCCACCAGGCAGGAAACCATGGCAGGGCGGCTGGTGTCAGGTGAAGCAGCGCAGGGGCCTCAAATCCTTCCATTTCTCTCTGTCCCACAGATGGCTTCTCACAGGCATTTCTCAAACCCGCCAGGGGTCCGTGCTAAGTCATTGCTGCTGGCTCCGCTTGTTGCTGATTTCCAGAAACATCAGCCTCAGCAGGACTTGAGCAATGCTCAGGGTTTCTCTGAGCTGCTTCTGAAGTGGGCTGCCCGAGGCAGGCTGCGGCAGGATGAGGTGTGAAGCCCGGGTTTGGGGTTTCAGCCTGACACACACCACCCCGAGCGTTCCTGGCCTGGCAGTGGCCTGCAGGATGGCAGTGGGACGGCCCCGTCTCGTCCCCAGCCGGGAGAGGACCATGGTGGCACAGCTTCGTTTGCCATGCGTTCATTCTGGTGGCAGGGCTAGTGTGAAGCAGTGGTGCAAAATCAATGGATTTTGGTTCAAATCCAGTCCACTTTCTCTGACAGAAATTAGCCATCGGTGTAAGGCCTCCGCATCCAGCGACAGGGAAACAATTCACTCTGGTAGCTGGGGCCACACAAAGCCACCAAGCATTTGATTGAGAAAGCATCCACAGACGAGAAGGGCCTCTCAAGGGACTTTTCAAGGGGACATTTGTGTGACACTGCTTAAAATTACCCTGTTGAGCAGAAAGGAAAATTTTGCTGATTTTACTGCCTCTGTTTCTAGGCAAAACTCAGCCAGAGTTTCACACTAACTGTGCTGTACTTTCCAGCTCCTTGTCAAAGATGGATATGGTATTGGTCACTTAAGGTTACTTTCGAAGTTTTTAGTAATTGTATTTTTTATTTTTTTATTTTTTTGGTTTGTATACAATTCTGAAAAGCCCCTTTTTTCCTCATGATAAGATGTTGGAATATTTTAAACAATTTCCTGAAAAATAACAGTCCAAAACCTTCTAAACTAAAACCATGGTTCAAATGGATTGAAACCCTTTACAATGTCGAAATATTTCATATTCGTGTGACTCTGCATTTCTTATTTTAGGTTAAAATGGCCAGGCAATGAGAAGTCACTATGGTATCAGAAATCAACATGTTTCTATGTTATTGAAATCTCTTTTGACTTTTTTTCAAGTGAATCTTAGTCAAAACTGTTCAGCTGCCACAAGAAATTCCACATATATCAAATAGGCATTGCCTCATGGAAAATCCCTGTGGGAAGAATTCAGAGTACAGTGGGGATCTGTGCTCTGTCTCACCAGAAATTGCTTAGATGATGGGGAGAATTAAAAATTTATCTCCCAAGAACACATTATCAGCATTCCCAGGATCTGCACCTAGCAGAGGCCTGCTTGCCAACTCGTTTTGTTACTGCTCATGCTGACAGCTATGAGAGCGCTTCTATTTTAGTGGGAGGGCAAACGTGAATTTTCTGATCTTTCTGCCTGCCCTGTGCTGTCCTGCTGGGGGACCTGTTTGTGGATTCAAGCACTTTGGAAGGAGGCAGACGTCCGCTGAGACCCAGCTGGAGCAGCACTTCTGCAGGATTGAGTCCCTCTGGCCCCAGAGACCAGGGCTGAGATTGAAACCTAGATCAAAAGCCTAATTTTTTTTTTCCAAGTGAACCCACAGCTATTTAGAATTAGAGTAGTGAGCAGTAATCCTCTAGTCTTACATGAAGAATCAGATGAATGTATGGGAAAAGATAGATACCAGGGGAAAAGCTTGTTTTGGACTAGTTTGCCTAACAAGAAGGGAAGAATAGTGAGACATGTCAAATTGACTTTTACAGAGCAGGTTAATGCCAGATACTTGTTTATCCTTGGAGATTCCTCAAATCCAGCAGATTTCAGCGTTGCCTAATGAAAGCTACAGAAAGAGCGGGAAATGGAGCATGTACAGTTCAGAGGAGGGGAAGATGCAGATGAAAACAAATGAAAAGCCTCTCTCCTTCATGTTTCAAGCGCCAAATTATGCTTGACATTTCAATTTCCCCAAGGCACACTTCCGTAAAATCGTCTTGAACTCTCCTCAAAGTGTTAAAGCTTCCATCAGCTCTTCCAGTGGAATCAAACAGGTCTGATTCAGTTCTGTGTTGGGTGTGAAATGTAATCGTTATTATAACACTGCACAACTGGAATTTAGAAAAAGCACCGAATGTCTTTAATATTTTCATGGATGGGCTTTTGCGATTGGCTGTGCTCTAGGGCACGATGTTGTTGCTGTGCCGAATGCTTTGTCACTCAGGTGGGAAATGAGCAGGTTTGGTGACTTGCATGTGGCTTGTTTTGTAACACTTCCGAGAATTCAGGATGTTTATCGCCTGTGTATTACTTGTGTGTGGCTTGTTTCACATAAGGACCTCCATGTTCTGTGTCTAGCCAGGTCTTGAGTCCTTCAGAGGTCTGTGGAGAAATCTGTAACCACTAAAATACTCATTATTTCTCAACATTCCAATGTTTTTAGGAAGTCTGAAAGCCTGATTTTTTTAAGTGTTTTGACCGTGTCCCCAGTGAGAAATACTGAGAGCAGTGAAATGACAGAAATGCAGTTTTTCCCAATTTGTTCGATTGGCATCTTTTGTTTTTCTTCAGCTTGTTTTCTTCTAAAGCCCATTGAAATTTTGTGTTGCATAAATTTGACTGACTTTACTCTTTGCATGCAGACTTTTGGGGGAGATGCTGAGTTTACTTGCACCGTCAGTGCCAGACAGTCAAAAGCAATCCTCCTCCTGCGTGAGTGGGAATAATGGTGACCCAGCTTTTTGAGAGACCTCATTGAATTGGATTCTTTGAAAAATATACCCTCGGGCTGTGGTTGCTGAGCACTTGAGAAGGCCTATGATTGATGATATGGTCATTACGAACATGATTAAGAGCAGCCAGGATTTACATTTACCACCTTGGCCTTTTCCAATGTCTGCTAAACTGTGGTCTCGAGACCACCACTGCTGCACACAACGTGACTGTGTGTGGAGGGGGGAATGGGGGAGCTGTGATTAATTTGGCTGGCAACATGATGCTGGCTCTCTCCTTTGATTGCAGCTGATGAATAGTATTTTAAAAGCTAAGAATACATTAAACACTTTGCTATAGCTCCTATACAGTCTGAGGGCCAGAACCACAGCTGTGCTCGGTTTACAATGGGTGCAGCTGAAGAAAGAAGAGGAAGGAAAGGAGAGAGCTTTTAGCTTAACTTGAGCTATAGATTCTGCTGTCTTGGGATGCGCTGGGGGTGTGGGTGCCAGCTCCCTGGCACTGTGGGGGGTTGCCCATGGGGTTTCAGGCCCCACAGGAGCAGGACTATCGTTTACCAGTTTTGACCACTGTTAGTATAGCAAGTTGTTGCATTAGCAAGTAATTTGTGTCCCCTGCTCTCCCCAACACTGCTGTGATTACCTGGGATGATAATACAGTGCCTGGAAGCCCTTTCCCTCCTTCTAAGACCAGTGCTCCCCATGCTCAGCCCCGCTCCCTGTCCCACTGACACACTGGGCAGCCCCACTGGGTCCCTCACACTGCTGATTTCCCTTGCAGGGCTGAAACGTGGGGGTCTCACCATCACCCTGCTTCCCCCAAACCCACAGGACCTTTATATTTAAGCCCTGCCTCCCTGCCAGCTATGGTTGAAATCAGGTGCCTGGCTCAAACTCTTCGGGGGAAGAGGCAATGAAAGCAGGCTAGGTGCAAGGCTCAATGTCACAAACCCTGTTTCCTTAGGACACCTGGGTCACGCTGGGGTGGGAAGCCAGCAGCTCCTCGGGCCTGTGTACAAGGAGCCAAGGAGATCCCTTTGCTGCCCCCCCAGCTGTTCTGTCCTGCCCCATTTGCAAGGCATCACCTGGACTGAGCAGCAAGCCACAAGTGGGTATCTATAACATGGCAGCTCTTCTCTAGCATCGACTTTTCTCTTTTTCCTAGCACTGGCCATTAATAAGGGAACTAAAACTTTTTTTGCAGAACCCCTGACTTGATGTTCATGCCTGGACATTCATTGCAATTACCCTGATTTGACAGCAACCGTTAAAGGAAATAAAAATGACAGCTTTGGAGCAGTCCTGTCGTGCTGCATGATGGCTCTTGGCAGCAGGAGACCTAATCACCCTCCTGAAGATGTCTGTTGAGATCCCACGTCTGAATAGCAAAGGTACCAACTAATTCTGTTCTTCTCTCGGTCAGGGTGAGCAGGAGGGCTGCCAAGGCCTGCAGGAAGGGTGACCATCAGTGAGTAGTGCTCCGCTGTCACGCAGGAGTTTTTCACTGGTGCAACTTCGTGCTGGCTGCCAGCTGTGTCTCAAGCTGTGCCCTGGCTGCTGGCTTCCAGGACAAAATCAGAGAAAGATTTGGGAATGTCCTCCACAGTGCAGGAGAGGGGGGATTTGCTCCCTGCAGGGAAGCATGAGATACTGCTTCTGCTGCTTCCCACCTATCTAATCTCCGTGACTTATTAGCCTCAATACCCTTTGCTCTCCAGCCAGCCCTCTTTGCCCCCAAAAGGTTACACCAGACAGGTTGGCTTGGCATGAGACAGCAGGCTCTGCCATGACAAATCTTTGAACTGTAATGATAAATTATGCTCTATTGCCCAGTCCTTCTGGAAAGAAATTTTCATGTGGATTAAAATAAAAGAGGTTTGATAGATGCTGGAAATGTCTCCCTTTGGCTGTTAAGAAAAAAAAAATCTGAATGCCTGTAATATTTCTGCCGAGAATTACAATAATTGGTATTTAAATAGTATTCTGAGCAGAGCTGTGATTGCCTGGGAAAGCCAACCCCAGGAGCAAGATCTTCTCTTGTCTTTAAGAGCTCAGCCAGGCTTGGGAACTTAAAAAGAAACTTGAATTATTGGGAATTTAAAACATGCCCTTGCTTTGGCTTGAATGCAACATCAAAGCAGGAGCCTATGTGTTCCTGAAAAAACTGCTTCTTTGCCTTCCTAGCTGCTAAATGCTGCTTCTCTGCTGATTTTATTAGCACTACTATCCCAGCATCATATCCATCCACAAGTGCCTTTCCAGTGTGTTCAAAGGAAGGAGTCATTTTTGGCCTGTCAGAGGAAGAATTACCACCAACCCAAACAGTTAGTGCTGGGAGCTAGAGGTGGCTGGTGATCTTACAGACTGCACTGTTATCCTCCTGATACTAGGCATCAGTGATGAGGGTTGAGGGGATCTCTTGCATTGAAGAACGTGTTAAATCCATCACCCACGTTGTGGTCACACTGTATCACATAGCCGTACCACTTCTTGCACTCACGAGCTGCTGGCTGAATCCTGTACCTCTTCCCAGGGTGCAGCAGTTTCAAATGGATGTTGTGTTCTCCTCTGCCTCCTCTTCTCATCTGGCCTACAGTGCCCAACAAAGCCACTGCACATCTGAGATCTCCACCCAAGAAAAGCTGTGTCACTGAGATGAAGTTGCACAAAGCACATCTTACAGTGGTGCAGGATTTCTTTGAGATGAGCCCCACTACCTTTGTACGGGTAAGATACTGCTGCTCTCTTCCCTGCCTCTTCCCCAAACCCACATGTTTTGTTTGTACACCATCCCACCTATTTCCCATGCAGAGCTGGTATTAAGTCTTTGGAAAGCAAACCTCTTAGAATACTGCTACTCCCACACTTCACTATAACCATTCAGCTCTTCTAGCATGCATTTGTGACCCCAACAGATGACGTTACTAATGGGATCTCACTGATGCCAAATGCAAACAAAAACCTCTGCTTCAGGTAAACCCGGAGCTCTGAAGGCATTACTCATGGTTCAAACAGGAAGGTTCACTGGCCTGACAATGGACATCTTCTTACCAAAGCCTATCTTAGCTGCACAAGATTTGGGATAGAATAGGGCCAGGTAGGTCTGTAAGCATCACACGAGACGCAGCAGGACATGGCCAATCTAAATCTAAGCTGTTCTGGGCAGTGGTGTGATGGTGCAGGCACAGCTGAGAGCTGTCGTGCTCAGGCAGAGCACTGGGCCTGCACTGCTGTAGGGCTTTTGGTAGCAGAGCCACCGGGGGGCTGTGCGCAGCACTGCTTGTGGTGTATGGACATACCTGACATTTCTAATGTCAGCAATAACTGCTGTGAAATGTCTCCCTTTGCCTTGAAATCATTACAGTTTTATGTGACAGCAGCAGCTCTAGTCCCCAGCTGAGATGAGAAGTCCATTAAGTGCTTGAAATTGTGTGAATGCGTAGTATGAGGACATGCACTTCTGACCAGCTCTGCATTGCCGATTGCCTAGCTAATCCTGTTAACCCTGTCCCACGCAGATCCCTGTCCGTCTGTAGGTACCTGCCTGTACAGATGGTGGTAATTCCAGAGAGGTGTCTGCTCGGGGGTAGTACGTACTTGGGCTACTCTAACCTTCTCATTCTGTTTGCATCCTCTGACATTTAAAAGTGAGAAAGTGCTTTACTTCATGGAGCTACTACTAGCTGAATTTATAGATTAAACATAGGAATTGCAGGTTAAATTCATTACTGGCTCAAATGGGAAATAACTCCACTGAAGAGAGTGGAAATTATTAATTCAGGGAAGCAGTTATCTAACATTTCCTCTCTAAGGAAATAAAGAAAGAAGGCTCGTTCCTCCAGTGACATCCCTTGCTTTTTTCCCTTACTGTAATTCTAGTGATTTCTGCAGGGTTATTTCTGGGACAGAAAAACTGGAAATGCACAAATGCTCTATTCATGGTGAAGTGGCTTGTATAAATTCAGACTAGAGTCAAGTGAACACACAGAGGAAAAAAAATAAAAAAGGACTGTGTGTGTCAGATAAATAGTCCTGAAGAGGAAATGTCAATGAAGAGGTTTGTGAAAGTAGGAGCACAAGACTTAGCAACCCATTGAGTTGTAGGAGATGCTTTAGCTTCTGTCTGAGTGCTGAATTAAACAGTCAGTGACTGCCAATGGTAACATGACTTAGTTACTGCTTACTGTAGGTTGCACACCCATCAAGCTTCTTGCTGCTCATGTAGAGAAAACAAAACAAAAACAAAACAGCAACAACAACAAAAACAGAAACCCTTCCTGGAGCCACTCAGCAGCTCAAAGTGGGAGCAGGATTGTCATGAGAAAATGGCAACCTGTCTGTGCTTAAACAAAAATTAACAGATCTCCTTCCAAATCGTAGAAATTGCAAGTGGATCAGTATGCACAGGCAGGGGACGAACTGATTCATGCCTGATTTAGGGATCTCTAGTTTATACCTAAAGGTGATTTATTTTCATGTCAATGAGATTCTGAATTCTGGTTCTTAATAACTAAAAATACCATATTTTTACTTTGTTGGTAGTCCCCAGGGAGCTGAATCTTGGTAGACACATTAAAAGTTTGGGAAATTGAATCCAAGAGCCTAAGGCTATTTCAAGTCCTTGTCAAAGTGGGGTTGTAGACCTGTGACAACCTGATTCCCAGCCCTGTGCTTCACCTCATAGCAGATCACAGCAATAACGACTTCAAAATGCCTGAAATGATGATGTGATGTTTTGCACAGGGGGAACATTCCACGCTCTGGTGGTCATGGGCTCCCATTAACATAAATCTCCCCAGTCATCAGTGAAGACCATCTTTGAGGACAGGATATCAGTCAAGAAAAGGCAGAAGCCCTGCTGCCACCAGCCAAACTGCCTCCTGCAAGTACATTGCCCTGCCTGAGAGCCAAAAGCCATGACCACAAGAGGCTTCCAGATGCTGGCAGAGAAGCAGGGATCATTACAACTGAATAGAGCCATACACAAAGGTGGAAAGATCCTCTTAGCACTCATTAATTGTAATTTTCAGGATTAATGCAAAAGATTTGGCAGCTTGACAGAAGAGAGTTTTAACACAGATAATTCATGGCAGCTCACTGGAGCCGAGGAAGGGGTCAGTGTCCCCCCTGCCACCCCAGCAATAGGTAAAGAAAAGGACAGAAATAACGAGACCAGGAACAGGGACATAAAGTGCCCAATACGTCAAAAGATGTATTTTACACAAGGCAGTGTAAATATTCATGTGATTTATTAGAGTAGCAGACTTTTCATTGATGACTGTATTGAGCTGAGGGTTATTTAGAAGAGGAGATCAATAGAGGAGCTGGGAGCCAAAGCATCTGAAAGCAGATGAAGTAAAAGTACATTTTCCAGGGCCTCACTTCTGTGTGAAGTCACTCAACTGCCCCTTAAACCTCAGCGTGAACTTCACCCTGTCTGTATTTCAGTGCTGGAGCAAAGACGTCCTTCCAGAGGCCCAGCCCGAGGCTGTGAGGTGCACGCAGCGAGCCTGGCTCTGACAAGCTGCTGAGCAGTCTAATTTCTGTCGTGCAGGGTGAAATCCAGACATGAGCACCAAGTCAAGCCCTGTACATATCCTGTCACAGAGCCAGCCTTGTGCTGGATCACGGTAAAGGCTCAAATCTACACCTTCACTTCCATCCTCAGCAGCCAGGTTTCAGGCGAGTAGAGAGCAGAGGGGAGGATGAAGTGAGACCCACCACAGCCTTTGGCCAGCGTTTCTGAGGCCTCCAGGCCTGCTAAGCAGAACTGGTGCCTGTGGGGACATCCAGAGCTGGTGCCTGCAGGGACATCCCAGAAGCGGTAGCACCCTACAGGCAGTTGCGGATCTGTGACAAAGACTTCATAAATGCAGTGTCAATGTTGTAGGGAACAAAATCGTGAGCAAGATGATTCCTTGTGTAGAGCAGGTTATTCTGAAATACATCAAAAGCTCCTCACCATTGTCTAACCACTGTTGATTTTGTGTGCATTTGTAATATTGGTTTTTACTCCCTATCACTCTTTATTACATTTATTCCTTCAGAAAAGAATAACTCAAATGTCCCTAATCTTTTTAGCATGGAATTTTAGATTCTAATGGGCTTGTTTTAATTTGCACACATTCTTGTTAATAATGAAATCTGTTTAACGTGAGTTAAACCAAAAAGCCTGTAATGGTAATTCAAAACATAAAACTCTAGTGTATTTCTGTAAGAGTTCCCTGTTAATATTCTTAAGGCTTTTTAACGGATATTTTAAGTAGGCATTGGTATTAGCAGAAACATCACACAAATTAAAATTAGGCTCTTGGTGACTATTTTAAAATGAATATTCACAGACTCTTCAGCATGAAATTAAATCTAGTTACATTTGATGCTGCTGGTGTATTTTAAGGAAGTATACTTTGCTGAAAAAAAGATAGTGTTGCCTGTGAAATTATTATTGATACTTAATTTATAGCAAACTGTTGAATGTACTGATCATATTATATGTAGCACAGCATGGGAGCCTGTGTCAGGCTTTAAATCTATGGAAGAAAGCCTGACCTAGTAGTTGAATGTTGAAATTAGGAATGAGGACTTCCAGCTCTGGCCAGGACTCCTTTTCCAGCTTGGGTAAATTATAACCCTGCCATGCTTACTCCGCTCATCATGATGCTCTAAAACAGGAAATCTACCTTTAAGGATATGGGGTAACCCTACAATGCCTTCATCAGGTCCTCTTAGAAATCTACATTTTTTTGTGTGTAAACCCAGGACATCTCACTGGGGTCATCTCTGTCTCACGTCCACTTCGGGACCTTACAAAGGTACATGTCCTCTTGCAGCTCCTCCTTTGCACTTTGTCACAAGCTGTGCTATCACTTGCTCTTAAGGGACTGGTGGAGCTTCTATAACTCTGCACCTCTGGTATGTTTAATGTGTACTGCAGTTAGCTCCTCTGATATCAGTGGGATATGAAAAATGTCAGGTAGTGACTACTTGTCCTTTCTTCACAAATCAGTCTTTCCTCTTTGCTGCTCTTTTCTGAATTACTTCCCTATTTCCTTTTCTTTTGTGTGTACAGAACTAAGATCAGCATTATAAAATCCAGATTACCATCCTTAAGTATAGTGGCAACAAACATGCTTAAAATTAAACACATGCAAATCCACTAAAAGTCCACGGGATTCATGCGTATGGTAAAAATTAAGCAAAAAGTTAAATCCTGCAAGGATAGCTTTAGGAACACGCTTTTGGGCTGAAATGAAGTGATGAGGAAACCCAATCCCTACCTACCATAAGAAGATGTTCCTATGGCCCCGTGTCCATAGTTGTCATCCTGGGACAGTCAGATGCAAAATCCACCCAGGTTTTCTGTTTTATTTTGACAAAAACACCTTGTGCCTGCCCTCAGGCTCCTGAGATAAGACAGCACTTTCCGTGATGTATCTGGAAGCCCTTAAACCACAAAAGCTGAGTGTCATCTTCCTGCTGATGTACACCACAAGAACCTGTCATTCCCCTGATATCGTACAGCGTTGGGAATGGTGTCCCTTCAAAATACATCACTGGGGCAATGGTGTTTTGAGTTATATGGTGCCAGGATGGCAACTATTTGAACCATTCAAAAACATAGACAAGACAGGGTCAAAAGAAGTCTTTATTTTTCACATGGGCAGCTGGACCAGCTGAAGAGTGATTAAAAAGTGGTTTACAGTCATAGTCTTTTAATAGGAAGCAATTAAATGGTGCTGGATTAAAGCACTTAAGTGTTTTAGGTTCCTAATTCCCATTTGCAAACGTGGCCATCAGAAGGAGGACCCTTGAAGTCATGGCTGGAGATCTTCTGTCTCCAGGTAACGTGGCTGAGAACAGCACAGGCTGCTCACCACCACCTACCTCCCAGGGAGCTCCGTGGCAGAGCAGGATGTGTGTGCACCCCAGGACACCACAGTACAAGTCTGGTGGAGGATTAAACCCAAGATGAAGTCATCTGAGTCCCGGTGCAAATCCCATCGCTTGTTTCTTCTTCTGTTAAACTCAGGAGCCTGTCACTAGCACTTTTCCCTTGCTTTTGCTTGGGGAATGTGCTGACTGTGATATGCATTCTTGTATCGTTAAAAAACAAATGGTAAATGTATTTGCTCTGTAAGACCTTAGATTAAGAAATTCTCTATCCCCTGGCTCGCTCCACTGCTGTGAGCTGTCTCACTGGTGCCAACAACTCTGCCTGTAGCAGCAACAATATTCACTGCTTAAATATTTGCAGGATCACCGTCTGAATTGGTATTCTGTGCCAAAACTATCTGGGCTCCATGAAAAACTCATGGAATAAACATACTAACGCGGGGCCAGCACTTCAGCTATCGCTAGTCGGCGGGGTTCCATGTAAGCCAAATTGAGGATCTGCTCTTCCTTGATGTCTCTATTAGATATGCAAGAAAATGAACAATGCCAGCAAATGTACATGCAGTTTAGTGATGAATTGGTGCATCTTTTCGTTTATTGTTTTGATTTTGCTGCTTTCTACTGCTGGGAAATTATGCAAATGTTTCTCGTCCAGGGGAAGAATACTGATAATTAAGAAATGTGCAGCTTGGATTTAGGATAATCTCATAAATCCACACTAGTGTTCTCATACAGCAGCACGTTAATAGCTGTGGCAACTGCTAAGTGATAGCAAGGACCAGATTCTCAGCGCTCCAGAAGGTCACGCTGTGCGTTTCTTGCTGGGCACGTTAGATAGAAACGGGGTGCTTGCACGAGAAGAACGAACCAACAGAAAGAGAGGGCAGAACTATAGCACACAAGGCCCTGGCCAGCTTTCAGACCAAGTTCTTCAGGTATAGATAAACCGCCTCACCTCTTTAGGAGAAGAGAAGGGGGCTACATGGCTCTGCTACTGTGCCAACTCAGAGCAGAGATGTCACCTTCTTATCTCCAGGGGTCAGGCACTGACTGGCAGGAATGGCAAACAAACTTTTTTTTGTTTGTAACTTCCTTAACAATAATTAAAAAAAAAAAAGTTCACAACCACTGAAGATTAGGCCATTTCTAGCTACAACACAGATAAGCTATAATCTTTTCTGAAAGGTTGGGACTGGATGATAAAGATGTTTGTGTCCCAGGGGTGAACCAGAACTCAGCAGTGTTTGGGCACTTTTCAACTCCAGTACAAGGGATGCACAAATGTACTCCAGAGGGGTGAGTCTCACCCCACGTAGATGATATCAGTAAAAGAAAAATGCTTTCCTGGGGCTTGATCTGAACTGGCACTTACCTTCATAACCAGAGACAGTTTGGGGACCAGTTCCTCAGTCTGCTTGTCTGTAATAGCAGTAGTTGGGGAAAAAAAAAATCCTGTACCAGCATAGCTGCTTGACTTCAGAGGGTACTTGGCATAAAATCCTTCAAGAAAGAACATTAGCAAGGAGATGTAGGAAGCTGTTCAGCATGACAGAGACTGTCCTTGAAGGATGTTTGTACTCTCAGCCCTCTTAATGAAGGCCAGTTGGGTTCTCAGTCTGAGTTCTTACTGCAGTGTCTCATGTGGGTGCACAGTCCCAGTTCCCCAGCCCTCCCAGTACTGGGTACTGGACCAGGACACCTAGATGAGCTTGTGGTCCACAGGGAGGCACGGGCAATGGGGACCTCAACTTCGGTTGCTTGAGTCTAGAGGCAACCACTTTAATTCACAGATATTGGAATTTCTGTCAAGGGAAGGGGAAAAAATGGTAAGTTGCTTGCTCTGTGGAAGAAAAGAAAGAAGATTTCCTGACCAGGCTTCAGGACCAGCATTTCAAGGGCAGACAGTTCGGGTCAGGTTGTCAGTGGACTTCCTTCTCCCTGCGCTGTGCTGCCAAAAGAGCCCAGCTGTGCTGGTGTGCAGCCCTTCCAAAAACTCAGGTGTTGATGAAAGCTGAAAATCTAGCCCTGGTTGTGGAAGTGGAGTAGGTCAATGCTTGGCCCGAGTTATAATTAGCACAAGGGTAGGTTATTTTCAACTACAGCAGACAGTCTCATTAGCATAGTCTCCATACAATTTATTGAAAACTGCAAGAAGCTCAACCAGGGAGTCACATTAGCAGAATGAAAATTAACCTGGGAACCTCCACAAAAAACTTTCCCTTGACTTTCTGCTATATATTTTTTTTTGCTTGATACCGTCCTGGCACTGAGCAGTTTAATTCTCTTCTGGGCACAATTGTCAACCCAGTTTCCAGGAGGGACACATGCCCCAGGATTTATTTTATTCCATTTAAGTAACTATGACCAGTTTTCATAAATTGAGGAGTGGAAATTGCCCGTTCCCTAAGGCGGTCTAACAAATGAGATCAGAAGTCCAATGAATACATGTCTTGCAAAGCTTTTCAGTTCAATTATGTGTATCCATGTGCAACTGGTAACGCCACAATCAGTTCAAATAGTATCTTTGCAAGTGTGAAAGACTGCAAATTAAAGTCTATTTCACATCAGTATCCAACATGTTACTGGAAAGATTAACAGGAAAATTTTCTAGGGACAAAGTATGAACAATTAATGAGGCCTGGGGTGACTCTGAAACAGGTAGCAAAGAAAAAACAACTGTAAAAGGAGACAGCATCAGAAGTGAGCAGTTTGGTGCCAAGTTGCAGAAGGAGATTAGTGGAGAGTCTCACTAGATCCATTAGTGTTTGTGAAGTACTCATGGAGTAGATCAATGAGCATCACAGAAACTCCCAGGAGGAAGTGAATTAAAAGCTTTTTCTTTTTCCTTTTTTTTTTTTTTTCCTTACGGTGGGAAGCAAATAAAGCAGAGCTCGCACACTGGCTGATGAGACTAAAGCAAGGCATCAGATGGGCATTTGGTTAGGGAACGCTGGCTGTCTCTACGTCAGTTAGGTTAAGATCAAGTGGAAAAGTAAGTGGCCATGTTAAAATTTGTGACGATGGCCAACAGAGGTCAAGTCATTGTTTTTAAGCAACCTTAAGTCAATGTATTTTTAGTTTTAGGTTTTCAGTCTTAGAATCTTAGCGTTTGGTGGGGGGTGGCTATTTGTATACAGGCAGTAAACTGTGACTTGGTTTTAGTGGCAGCAGTAAGAAGGTACTAAAATCCTGAGAGCCACCTTAAAAACACAGCACCAGATCTTCAAATGATTACGCCAGTGCAGCACCACTGAAGCTTCTCGAGTGCTCTTGATTTACACCAGTTGAACATCTGGCCCATATGCTTTGTATTATTAAATACTTCTGCGATTATTATGTGAACAATTAAGATTTGTGGAAATGAAAAAACAGGCTATGAATTGTGCCTTCACTGCAGTTCAGGAGGAAGAATTGCTCAGGCAGACTGCTGCCTTTTTCTGTAGCTTGCAGTTTATCTGTGTGTTTTTTCTAGAAACCAGAAACTGTGAATGGGACCCCAGGAGGTTTTCCAGGCCATCTTCTTCCAGGGAAGGATCATCTTCATGGCTGTCATGTTTGCCCACTTTGTTCTTTAAACTCTGATATCCCACAGCGTATCCCAACAGCCAGTTCTGGTACAGGGAGCTTTTTCCCCATCCAGCCTACCTCTGTTCCAGGCTGCTCTTGAGATCTCCAACTTCTTATCCTATCCACCAATGCCATATGGAAGAATGTGATCTCTTCCTCTGCCTAGCAGCCTTTCTTCATACAGAAAGCTTGTTATTTTGTCTCTTCTGTGTAATGTTTATTCAGTCTGGTCAATCGTGTTGGAATTCAATGCTGACAAAGTCCAGACAAGCCCAAGTAAATGTTAACACTCCAAATTCTTTATTATTTTTTTTCTTTCCTTAAACCTGATTCCCTTTCATGGTTTGCTGCTGATGTATAGAAGTACATCTAGCCATAAGAGAAAAAGATCCATCTTTCAGCATCAGGAGATGAAAGGAATACAGTGAGATATCGTTTTGCAAACCTGAAAGGATTTGAAAAACCCTCTCCTATTTCTGGAAAAAAAGTCAATGACAGGGCAAGATTATCTTCATTAATAGTGTGAGAAGGAGTGTTGGCTGCAAGTTTTGTTTAACCTGAAAAACTGCATTCAACAGCTGGGTTTCCAGATCTAAAATAATATCTGGGGAATCAAAAATTCTTTGCCACATGTAAAATTGTCTCCTGGTAGTGTGTAATGGTGCTCACCAGTATAATGTGCAGGACAGAAGGATAACCTTTAACATCTCCACCATCCCCAGGAACTGATGCGATGCTGATTAACAGGTGCTTGGTGACTTGAAGTTCCTGAAGTTAAAGCTTTGCATGTATTGCACAAGTCACCATTTTTACTGAGGGCTGGGGAGAGATGTGTTTTGGCTTTTATCCCACTTTTCAGACGTGGCATGATGTAACTCACTGCTCTGAAGGGAAGGCAACTGTGCCAACAGGGCGAGCGAGCTAATGTGGCGTGGGGGGACTGCTCTGCAGGGCCTGACCCTCCACATCCTGGCTCTGGTGGGGGTTGTGAGCACCTTCTTCAGGCAGCCCGAAATGCAGCAGCTATCTGGGGGGTTTCAGTGCAGATTAGAGCTTGGCCTCAGCAGCATGAAGCATGAGCAGGCATGCCCTTTCCAAAACACCTCTCGCTTTTTTGATATTCGGCATGTCTGGAGGGGAAGGGTTGAGGGTTTTGTTTCTATTGATTCCACCCAGGCTTCAATTTCTGCATAGAAAATGTATGGAGGGGCTCGTACAAAGCCTGCCTCCTATGAAGTCTTGTGTAGGGCGAGGTGAGCAGGGCAGCGCCTTTGAAGTAAGGTTCCCAGAAGAGGTCTCTCTGCATTTGAAAAATAACCTAGCAAAGTAGCTCCAGTGTAGATCCATTTGGCTAAGCTTACTGCAGCCAAGCCGGCGTTATCCTCCCAACAAACTTCGTTCTTCAGTTTGCTGAGTGCCATAAAGACTTGTGAGCAAATGGGTGGACTCGGTGTACAAGCCACAGTTGCTTTGTCCAAATTGAGGTCTCAAGCAGTATTGGCTTACGTGAAAAACATACATTTGTATGCTAAAGACAAGGCTGCATGTAATTCAGTGAAATAAAGCAATATGGTTCAGTGGCCAAATCAGGAAAAGGACCCAGAAACTGGATGGTATTGCTGGGGATGCCCCTCACAAAGATTGAGCAGATCATCACGTGAGGCTGCGAAAGGGTTTTTTGTGCCTTTGGATTAGGCAGGTCTTTCTGGAGGACGTTCATTTCTAAGTCTTGAAGTCAGGCAGCTGTTGCCTGCTCTCCTCTTGAAAACATCCAACACTTGGTTGATCTCTATGCCTCTCTGCCACAGGAGCTCTGGAGAGCTGGGACTGTGTGCAGGAAGAAGGTCTAATTAACAAAATCTACACTCCAAGAATTTGCTATTTTCAGGGCACTTCTTCTCCACCTGCCAACTGTGCTAATGTTAGCAGTGCATAGCAAAAGGAGTTTTTAAACGAGTGCTGAAGAAAAACCAATCCCTGTCCCTGAACAAAATACCACCAGCTCCCAAAAGACTTGTATGAAAGACTGATTGCCCTGTAGCTGTCAGTTCTTCATGCTCGTTGGCAGTCTGCTTATTATTTTTGAATATTTTACCTCTCTGTTGGTTTTTCTGGCAAAGTGTCTTCTGTACAAGCAAAAAATAAGGGTCCTACCATGGCTGCCTTTAATTCTTGATATAGATAGGATAACTAAGACTTCTACTATAGTAGTAATAATAATAATAATAATAATAATAAGGATTTGATATGCATTCAGTAGGAAAGTAAGGTGAAGGTGGACTGCCTGAGCCCTTGAATCCAGTTCCCTGAACTTCGAGGCCCCTGTGTAGGAGGTGTCCAGCCAAGGAGGGCCTCCAGACACGTCATCATTGTACCAATGTCATTGGTACAAACTTCCTGACAACGTGGTACGTTGCAGAAGGAAGCTGTCATTGTCTTCACATTGTACCCTGGTGAGGTGACCAGTTGCAAGCTGGCAACTTTTCCAAAGGCCTATAATGAAGCAATAGAGAAGTAAAAGTATTCAAAAATAATCAGAGGCAGAGCAAGGGTTGCACCACAGTCCCCTTCCCTTCCCTTCCCTTCCCTTCCCTTCCCTTCCCTTCCCTTCCCTTCCCTTCCCTTCCCTTCCCTTCCCTTCCCTTCCCTTCCCTTCCCTTCCCTTCCCTTCCCTTCCCTTCCCTTCCCTTCCCTTCCCTTCCCTTCCCTTCCCTTCCCTTCCCTTCCCTTCCCTTCCCTTCCCTTCCCTTCCCTTCCCTTCCCTTCCCTTCCCTTCCCTTCCCTTCCCATTTCGTCACTCACATTCAAATCAGTGACATTTCATGTGCGAAGGGCAAATAAATACACGAAAATTATTTGGAGATGGAAGTTCAGAGAGGTGTGGAGAAGGAAGGATTTGGTGAGTGAAGGTTTTGTGAAGAGAATCACTGGATGAGATTGCTTGACAGAATTATACTTCATTACTGACGCTTCACAGCCTTGATTTTCATATTTATTTGTGACTCTTCTTTTTTAAACCATGGGCTCCTTTGACATGAGAGTCATGCTGTGTAAAGCGCTATTGATTAGAGTTTCTAATTTCATGCCATTACAGCATGACCATTGGGGAATGAAATGTATTTTATTTTTTCCACTACGGCTATGCCAGCAGTGTTTGGGATGCAGCCATCACGCGGGCTGTCAGCAGCAGGCATTTCCAGCTAAAGATCTTTGCTGTTTCAGCCAAAAGGCGAATGTGCCCGAGGTCTAAGCCTCAGCTCAGTGTGTTGTTCCTGGAATTAGAATAGATCTGTGGTAAAGTGCATTCTGAGGCCAGAGGTTTCCAGAAGGATGGCTGGTTTGGGGACTTTGTGTTTTTTAATCGGACTTGCAAAAGACCATTTTTTCCCCTTCCAGAGGAATGGTTATCATTTGCAGTAATACCTGTTCTCTTTCCAGTGTCTCTGGTTTGGTGCTCAAGGAGGTGGAGGGACCTAATTTCACTAAAGGCTTAGGAAAATCCTAGTCTGCTATGATCAGGTAATTTACATTTATCCCTGTTATGTACAAGGGCCAAGAAAGAACTGATTGTAAACCTCAGGAAGACCTGTCCCAGCCTTGCTATAAAGAGTTTTTTTCCTCTCACTGACTGGATTTGGGCCTTTCTGGTGTTTACCGAAGGAGAGGGTTCATGGTGAGACCAGGGAGGTTGTGAATTAATAGTATTTTGCTCTCTTGGAGCTGCCTGGGGGAATCCTTTCCTTCCCTCTTCCTCCCAGTATCCTCCAGCCCCCTCATTTTTTGATCTGTCCCAAAACAATCTGTAGGAGGATTCCTTTAGTGTCTTGCAAGAAATTACCACCTCTTTTTCTGTGTAACAAAGGCTTGTGCTATCCTGAGGTAAAGACATCAGGAAGATAAAGTCAGCCTAAGTCTGCTGCTGAGCTTGACTCTAATGAGTTTCCCTCATGGTATAACTAACGTGGCTTGTCTTACACTCTGGTTTTACCTCTGAACAGTAGATATGCACTAGCTGTCCTGAACTAATAAAGCTTTCCAGCAGTGAAGACAAGCTCTAACGGAGCGGCGATAGACGTGTGAACCCCTTACAAATAGCCAGATGAGAGAAAAGCGAATGCTTGAAATCTGTCAAAGGGGAACCAGCCGAGAAAGTTCTCCGACTCCTGCTTTATTCCAGGAGCTACTGACACCCGCCGGCAGGTGATGAATTAGTGCAGCACAGTTGGAGCTACTCGAGGGCTGCAGATCTGAATCCCAGAGCTGTTCCTACATCTATTTGAGCACTGGAGGTATTGTGGCCAATTTTGGGCTTCCCATACAAAAAGATGTCAACATAATAGAGTAAGGCTGAGAAAAATGTTTTTTTTCAGGAGACAAAGTGGACATCTGGTTGCTGTCCATGACTCTTAAGAGGAGGATGTGCAGAAGACAGAGCCAGACTGACCTCAGAGATGTATAGGTAAGAAGCAACCCACACAAATTGCAGCATGGGAAATTCTGACTAGCTATAGTGAAAATGTGTCCACCTTGAGGATGGTCAGATGCCAGACCAGGGGCCCAGAAAGGTTGAAAGATCTCCAGTCCTGGAGATGTTCAAAACTCAGCCAGACAAGGCAACAAGGAAAGCTGGACCTGCTTGGACTGGAGGCCATGCTTTTAACTGTGGCTGGTGTGACCTGTGTGTGACACTGGGGATGACACTATTCAAGCCCTCCAAGCCCAATCCAGCCCCAGTTAAATCTGCCAGGTGAGTCTACCTACTTTTAAATGACACTGGTCTCAATCAGCATTGCAGGATGTGTCTTGCTGGCACCGTCCTTACTTAGGGGCAGTTACAAGCACAACTCTTCATAATAGGATGCAGCAGTAGCTCTCTCCTGAAAGGCCCTTCCCAAAGCCAGCAGGAAAGGAGACAACACTGCCACAACCCTGTGAACCTCCCAATACGTGGACCTGGGGGAACTGGCAGTGACGTCTCTCCCTGCCACGACTGCATGTTTGGATGCACTGAGATTTTCAGTCTCACCTGCCTGTACAGGGCTGATGAGCCAGCCCTGCTCTGAGCACAGGGCACAGCAGCCCCTGGGAATGCCTGCAGGATGGGAGGTTCGCTTTGGTGCTGTGTCAGTCCTTTAACAAAAGGAAAAGCGACTACACAATGCCATGTGCCTTTGTGTAGTGAGCAAAAGGCTTTTTGGCCTCAGCTGGAGCACAGCCCAATGTGTGACATCTCAGAAGCTGAATGGAAAGGGATCCCACTCATGGCGTCATCACTTCCCACGTACGTCCCCTCTCTGGTTCCCACTGCGACATGGAGGCTTCAAACAAGAGCTGTCTCCTGCACAGCTGTACCCTTCACCTGTACACATCAGATCAGTACTGCTGGAGATAACAGTGAGAGATGCCATCACTCACAATCAATTACTGGCCACCACCTCGTGCCAGGCTCCCCTGAGGAGCCCTCTCCAGCACCCAAGAAACCCTGGGAGGAGAGCGATCGGTCCCTTCCCCTGCGCTTGGCTTCCAGTGTAACACAGTCCCAGGGCTCTCCGTACCTACCCATGCCTGCAGAGTCCTTTGGGCTTTTGCAGGCTTGCTGACATTTATATACATTTCTAAATATCACTGAAGTATTGCTGAGAGAGGGAAACGTGGAGTGAATGACATGGACTTGCGAGCAGCAATGGGAAAAAGGTAGTTGAAAGTTTGATTGTAGTAACCGTGCCAATACCCCCCGAGAAACAAAGCCTCCTGTAGGCACAGTGCCTTTTCCAAGAGATGAAATGAACTTCTTCAGGTTTAGCCCTAAGTAAACGATGGTCCAGCTCATAAAACATCCTGAAGTGCAGAACTGTTTACAGACTTTATTTGTCTTGAGCCTTGCGCTTTGTGAGATCAGAGGCGATTTCATTACCCAACTTTGTGCAATGTCATTCCGGCTGGATCACAAATGCCATGTGAGTGTTTACAGTAATGAGGAAATACATTACAGCTGGAAAGGATGGCTGCAGTTTAATAGAAATATTCTTCTAGAACAGATGAGGGCCAATCCCAAGGATGGGCTCTTTCTTGCTTCTTTTTACTCTGATTTCTGCGTTCCTCTTAGCTGTAGCTGAATGAGAGGACCTCTCCTGGCCCTGACTCCCTTTCTGGAGACAGGGCAAAGCAGAAAGGGCAGGACTGAGCCCTCCCTTTCCTGTAAGGGGGGTGTCAGTTTTGGGGAGCTAAATTGTTGCACTGGATGCACTGTGGATGGTGGAGCAGCAGCGAGGCACAGCCAGCCAGCTTGGATTTCACATGAAATGGAGCTTGGTCAGCTTCCAGGACTGGAATTTAGCTTTTTATTTTCCAAGAAAGGATGCAAGCAATTTGTCTTTAGGATGCTATAAAGACGCCTTCAAGAATATCATATAGTCTGCTAATGCTGCAGAGAACCTCTTAAAAACTTAATTGCCTGTGTCACCAAATGAGAAGAGAGTAGTCCCTTGAAAGATCCTGTGTTTTGAAAACACACAGTCAGTTCTAAATACTTTCAAATGGTACATGCTTCTTTACTCCTGCTGACAATAAGAGTAATTGCTGAGCACAGGATAAAGGAGATTGTCTGAAATGTTTCAGCACGATTTTCTTGTTCCGTGTTTTTTTTTTCACAATGCAAAAAGACAGAGGCATTCTTGGTCTGTGACCAAACAAACAGAGGGGTTTTCTTCTGGTGCCAAGAGGCAGGCAAGACGCACAGATCTCAATACCAAAGTGACTCTCTTCGTTTGAGAGCTCCTCAGCTCCCACCCCCAGTTCCCTTTGTCCTTTCTTCACCAGATATTCCAAACCCTGTGATGTTTTAGGGATCACTGAAAGGCAGATGAACAAACCCAGTTAATCACAGTTACACCCTGCGCTGTTGTATCAGTGCAGGGCAGGGGGACCTGAAGGTCCCAGAGACACCGGGGCTGCTTGGTGCTCGCACCATGTCTGGGCACGGTGAGCCGGGTTAAAAGGACCAAACCCCGAGGGCTGAGATAAACCATGTGAGCAAAGCCCAGAGCAGTGACAGAGGTGGCACGCTGAAATCCAGGTCCCATTTCCACCAGAGCACACTGCCTTTTAAAAGGAGAACATTTTCGAAGCCTGCTACCCAGACTTCAAAGAAAACAGGCTCTGTCAAGGATGACTTCCATAGAAGAGATGCCAAGAAACAGTGTCTGGAGCCAGGGTGGTTTTGGCTGAGCAGTGCCTTCCAGTTTTGGTCCCCTGTATGCCTGCTAGACTCAGCCTCAGCATTGCTGCTATGAGTCTGCTGCCCACCAGGATGACAGATAGGGAAGTTTCCTCCCATCAGTTCCTCACTGCGCTGACTCACAGACATCTCTGTTAATTCTGGGATACAGGAGACCTTGAGCACCTCACTTTGCTCCCTCACCTCCGCCTTTTATTTTGGCCATGACGTTTAGCATACAGGATTCTGTCGTCTTGGTCAGAGCTAACTTTGGTGTCTGCTGTCATTGTGCTTGTCCATTAAGGACTTGTTCAGCTCTCTGCATTTTCCTGCGTGGCCCATGATGCAGCACAGTACATTGGAAAGCAGTAGCCACTGCAACATGATGTGGCACCTGAAAAGTCAAAGGAGACACAGGCTTATGCTGACTGTACAACTGTATGGTTGGTATTCTTCCTTTATACCTGCTCTGAAAGCAGGAAAAAACAGGTATGATCTATAGCTTTTCCTTTTTTTTTTTTTTTAATGTAACTGTTCATTGTTGTTGGTTTTTTTGGGGGGAGGGATGTGGCAAGTAGATATGCAGAGCACAGCAGATGTCTCAGACATTCAAGAGACGTTTCTTCATGGTCCTTAGATGAAATGGACTGGGCTTTGCTCCAGAAAACAGGAACGATTAATCCATCATTGAACATGAACTTAAATGAGCTAATATTGGGTATTTTAGTTCTGATGTATGTGCTAAATGAAGTAATCATTCAGAGGATAAAAGTAATGGCTTTGAGAAAATGTTCTAAAATGCAGTGGCTGAGGCAGGTGGGATGAAAAGCACCCAGCTGGTGCGGGCACCAACGTCGCTGTCCTCCTGGGTGGTTTGTGCGTGGGAGCAGCAGGAGGAGGAATGCACCAGGACTGGGTATCCTCTAAGCACAGGAAAGGTAAATGCTGCGTAGCCCAGACCATCTGCAGTGTAATTTCAGTGTCTTGACACACACCACCTGCTCTGGCCCCAGGTCAGCTTGCTGCCTTGGTGGCTTTATGCTGAAGATGCCTCTACGTTGTGCTTTGGCTGCCAGGGTGAGTCCTTCCTCACGTTATCTGCCATCCTAGATGCGCTGCTCTGCAAGTGCCATTAACCACAATTACACCCTTAAGCAAGAGACAGCAATTGATATTTTATCATTGGGATTTTTTGCCGTGACTTTTGTACCCACCTGGAGTGAACAAACTATTACAAGTTTCATCCAATTATGTTAAGTGCAGTTGGACATACTGTGCCTAACACAATCTCTTTTCAGTGGAGAGAGGGGCAGTCCGTTATCAGCTCGAGGCACCATCATTCATTAAGACATCATTTGCCTCTCACCAGCAGAGCCGAAGCAGCAAATCTATAGGATGTCATAATAAGGTGTGATAATGAAAGATAGGCAGAACAGGATTAACAAAGGGGTCCTCTTCACATTATACCTTCCTCTTACTACTTTGCTCAGTCCCAGTCTTTTATGATCTCCTGAGGGAACGTTTCAAAGGGGCGCGTGGAAGTTAGGCCCACAAATCCAATTAATTGCTGATGTGGTTTGTGCCTGTGCCTGGAATCACCGTGCACCACTTAAAAAAAAAAAAAAAAAGCTGCCTGAGTGCAGCAGACTATAGAAAGGAAAATATTGGGCATACAGTACTGTAAATAAGCTCTCATCCGTCCCTGCCCGTTGTTCTTGCCCTGGGCTAGGAAAGTCTTTGACAGCTCATTCAGCACCTTTGCTCTCATGCTCCAGTTGGTCACATCAGACCCATCCCTGCCCCTCTGAACCAGCCCAGTTAGGATCTCACTTCTACTGGAGTGACTGGTCGATGTACCAGAGCCCGCTTGGTTCCTGGTCACAGCTCCCCGGCCTCAGGCAGGCAGGGCTCTCAGAGGGCACCCTTCCTGGAGCAGGCGCTGGGCAGGAGGAGTTGGTGCCTTGCGTTTTGTCCACGTCCAAGGCAGACCTCTCACCTTGCAGCCCCTTCCTCGCTGGGCTGAGGGAGGGCAGCTCAAAGCTCTTCCAAGTGTAAAGAGAAGATGCTTCAGAGTTTGCTGGTTCTGCAATGAGCATGCAAATACAGATCTTTCAGGGGGTGGAGAGGAGGACATGCTTTAACAATAGTTGTATGTAGGTGCATTTATCCCAGTACGTAATTCTAGTAAATACGCTGTGACTGGGATGCAGACATAGGGACACTGGTAGTGAAGATGCTTTTGATAGCATCGGGTTGTTCACACATAGGGCTAAACCAGCATTTTTCTTGAAACCAGGGCATGGAGCTGGACTTCAGAAGACCTGTAAGCCTTTTGTGAGGCATCAGAGGACCCAACAGTGGCAGAAGTGTCAGAAGCCAGGCTTCAGAAGCCCCATCACTCATGGAAGAGCAGGTCTGGGCACACACTGAGTTTGTGTTGCTGCCAGCACTGCCCACATGTTTCTGCCTACAGTAGAGCTCTTGGTGGTATACAAACGTCATAAAAATTCACATCCTAACCCACTTCACTATGACCTGGCCATAGCCTGTCCCACGAGTTACTTGCAGGGGTTGATGGCCAAGACCCCCAGTCCTGGAGAAGGACGTGGTGCTGGAGAAGGGCTGAACCAGTTGTCTCCTTGCCTAGTCAAATCCAGCTCCAAACCTGACAGCGGGGAAACTGGGAGGGAAGGTCCTATTTCTGTAGCACCGTGGGTCTGGGCACTGTGGACCCACCCAGACAGGAGGACAGCAGGACGGACAGACAGACTTCAACCAGCTTCTGCTTCTCCAGCCTGGCAGCAGCCTGGGTGAGCGTGAAGCATGGCACATTTTGTGTGCTAATAGGCAAGGGCCTGCGTGCTAATGTGCTTGAACATATGTGGTAATAACATTAATTTACAACTTTTTAAAATTATTAGCAATGCAGGTTTCCTCCCCGCCTTGTGTGTGTGTGGTACATAAATACGTGTATTATTTTTAGCATATTCCTTGCAATTCCATTTTCCTGAGGAGCAGCCAGTACCTGTGGCACTAGGGACTGAAAATGCAGCTAAGAATCAGCTTGTCCAATAAATCACCTGCACAATCCTACACAATCCATCCCTGGAGAGAGCGAACCAGGTGCCCGAATGCATGGGGGAATCTTATTTCTATCTATATTCTGTACTGTTATGGCTTTTATCCAATTATCAGGCTTTTTAGCACCTATAATGCATTTCTATTCACAGCACTACAGCCAATTGCCTGAAAGGGAATTGCTGTGGGTGAGGGATGCAGTGACACGACTGAGGTCACCCAAAACCTGTGTCAGAGAAAGGAACCGAGCCCAGGGCTCTCGCAGCAGGGACTGAGCATTAAGCGTAGGCTCTGGATGCAATTCAAGGAAAAAAATTTAATGGCTGAAAAAGGGCCCACGGTAAGTCCTGTCCTTCAGGTGTCAATGAGAACAGCAGGTCAGCAGAAGACATCTTTTGGTACTTTCCCTTCTTGGGGCACCTGTGGAGCTTACACGGAGCAGCACAGCTGGAGCAGATGGGGAGCCGACTCCTTCGTTTGCCTTTGGATGCCCACTCTTGTGGTGGTGCAGGTATCAGTCCAGCTGTGGCAAATTTGAGTTTTCTTTTTACCATTACCATTTTCCAGTGATTTTTTTTCAATTTCCTGAGCAGTTCAGACTGCCATGGCCAGTGGCTCTGTTGTGGTCAGTAAGTGAATTAGAGAGATGATGCAGGACTGGCATGGCCAGGGCACTTCCACCAGCACAGCAACAACCAGAAACTTTAGGGCTGCATCCCCAGAGAGTACTTCAGGCTGCTGAGATTCAACAGATTTAAGCACGATCTGTGTACCAAGGCAGATGCTTAAGTACGCATTTCCATAAAGAAATTCTTCTCAAAAATCCCAAACTGAGCTTGAGCCAAAAGCATGGGAGATGATCCTGCTGCAAACACTGTTAGAAGAAAGTCTCTTTGGCCAAAATTTCTCATGCTGTTTTTCTGCACTCCAGTAAACCTGGCTGCTGTCTCCATCCTGGAGATGACTTCATTTCACAAGATTTCTCAGCCCAGGCTCTCTCTGCCTCAGAAGCAATTGTTTGTGCTGCAGTTGGAAAATGTGTATCATCACAGTTGCCTTTTTTCCACTGCAGAGTAATTAATCGATATTTCTCATGGAGGGCAGTCAATTCTCATTACACTGGGGTTTCACAAAGTTGCTTTTTTTTTTTTTTCCCCCTCCACAGAAGGGATGTGGCATACCCAAGAGGTGCTTTGTGTCTGTGCTTCGTGTTCTGGCTCAGTTTGGGCTGCACCAGGGCGAAGGCAGCATGGTGAATTTCACGTTGCGGGAGGCAGCCGGAGTTGCAGAACTCCCTGTTGGTGTAACGTGCGTGGAGGTTTTCCTGCAAACTTCTCCATGGAACTCTGTGCCATCCACTGGGTGCCTGCAACATGGTGCCAAGGGACAGGGAAGGAGCAAGGCAGAGCAGAGGTCAGAAGTCACAGCCTTTTGCTAGCACAGGGTCAAGACACAGATTAGGATGGTACCTTCATCCCGGTGTGCGATGGCCAAGGATGAGCATCCCGTCAATGCTCCCAGCAGACCTGTACAGACTGAGTCTGCCCCTGCCTGTGCATGATCAGCCCTGATCTGAGAAGCTGAGGGGTATGAAGGTGCAGCACGAGGCTCCTGTGTGCTTGCAGAGCATGAGAACCAACTGCTGGGTGGCACTAACAAAACTGTATTTGAGCCTTCCATCAGGCTTGTGAGTTCCTTCCTGACTCTGTGTATTTTACTGTACAATATAGCACTGGAAGTCATTATTATTACAAAGAATCGCTAATTCAATAACACCACTATCCTGCTTGAATAACACCCATACAATATTAATGCATTTCCCCCATCATGTTCATTGCAGAACACAAAAGCTGTTAACAGAACACGAGGAGCCCCAGCGCGAGGGGGCCATGAATGCGACAGTCACTGTTAGCCAAGTATTGCTAGCGCCGAATTCAAGCTCTGGAAATTACGATTGCAAAGCACATTTTTGGATGCCATTCATAAAAAAAAAAAATGGCTAAAAGTTAAAACTTCAAACAGAAGTAGGAAAGCTGCCTGGCATTACACGATAACGTGGCACTTTATTATCCCTCTTCAATTGTTTGACGTTTATGCCTCTGTTTAGCAAGTCTGTTCGTTATCGTTCTCCAATTAACAGACTTTTTTTCAGATTATTTTTATGAAATTCTCATTTAATTAGCCATACAGCTGAGTCTCAAATGGCAGTTTTAAAAATATCCTTCCACTGATCAAGCAGCCAAATGGTCTTTCTGAGATATTTGCAGAACTGTAAACCTTCGTTTGTCTGCTAATTATCCCCTGGCTTAGACGCTGGGAATGTGAACACCTGACAATCAGGGGTTATTCACCGGACGCTTTCATTTTGCACCATGTGGAAAAATACAAATTTCACCTATTAGAACCTTCTCGTGGGCTTTTTTTTTTTTTTCTTTAGTAAAGGATGTGGTTTATCAGGCGATTTTCAGATTCTGCACAATAGATGGGGAATTAAAATAATGAATGACAAATAATAGAAAACAGGTGTGACAGGAGAAGTCAGGCAAGTATTCCACAGGCACCAAGCAAAATGGGAGGAAATACGTTTATAATACAATAACAAAGGCAAAAAAAACGCAACCCACGATGAAATAAAATCAACAGTAAAATTTCAGTGAATGGGCCCTCCTGCTATACAGCTGGAAACCATTATGGTATTTAGCAACGAATACACAAATAAGCTTAAAATGCATTTTTGCCATATATTGATGGGCGTATGTAGCTGGGTAGAAGAATCCCTTAATCTCCCACTGAACTGCTGCCACATTTGCGAGGGAATGTGGCAGCTCGCCAGGAGGCCTCGGCTGCTCCATGCTTTGCATGGTGCTGTGCTCCCCTGCCGCACGGGGTGGGCGAGCGGACACAGCCCAGGGCAGAGGCTGCTGCCTGCCTCCAGCAGGGTGAGCAGCAAAGGACCCGTCCTTAGCTGGAGAAGGGGAAAATGCATGGGTTTGTGCCATGGGGTTGCAGGGTGAAATGAGCAGTTGGAGAGTAACGGGAATGTTTTATGTTTCAGGTCTTAAGTGTAGTTCTAGCAGAAGATAACAAGACTTCTGCTCATGTCAGAGGTGGTTTTTGGACACTGCTGGTGGTATGCCCAATCTGAGGGGACAGCTGATTCAGCCACTATGCAGTGCTGCTGGCCTGTTACATTTGAACAGCCCTCTGGAGCCTAGACAAGGTAAGAAGAAGGTAAGTGAGATCCTGAGGCGGCTCTTTCAACTGGCTGAGATGCATTTCAGCTTTGCAAGACCCCACAAACCATCCTCACCACTTCTGACAAGCTCCAAGAAATGGTTCCAAGCCAGAGCTCGGGTGGCAGGGAGAAGAAGCACTAACGCAGGCGTAACAGGGAACTAAGGAAATAGCCTGCTGCTGCCATGGAAGTGGAGAGGATACCTTGGAGAGTCACTTTGGATTTCCAACTGCAGGAATATGTTGTTATGAATCTTTATCAGAGCACTTGTAGTGCAGCTGGAGAGTATGTCTGACATTGCCTCCAGTGACCTTTTCAATACAGTCCAAGTGCTGCAGAGCTGGTGTTTCAAGAGGAATTCAAATCGAATTTACTCAGGCAGAAAGGATTGGCCTGGGGATAGCCCTACCACTCGCTTTGCGTTTCTCCTTGCCATTCTCATGGAAACTGCAATTCTTTATGCATGGTGCTTCTTCCTGTGCCGCAGCAAATGTGTCCCATTAAACAGCAGCAACAGTACCGTGCTTCTACCGAGTGGCCCCAGGATGAGGGCACAGCATTGGGGTGCTGAGGCTGTTTGCAGATGGTGCTGGCAGCAGCACGAGTCAGAGGATGGAGGTGCAGACTTCAGCACAACCCATCAAAAGGTCATGGCATGGCAATGCACCCTGGCACCCAAAATTAGCTGGTGCACATGAGGCACCCACCAAGCGTGCAGCTCGTTGGCCTGCAATGTGAACAGCAGAAGTTTGTATAAGCTCCAGAGGCAGGTAGGGAAATGCATGGGGGAGAAATTCACCCGGGGCTCTGCAAGGCAGAGGGAGAGCCAGGCAGGAGCAGCTGAGGAGCAACATCTCAGTGCGTAACACTCGTGGCTCTGGGGTGAGGCCCCTGCCTTGCTGCAGGCAAGCCGTGAGTGTTGGGGGGGAAATGTTGGTTTTCTTCCCGCGCTTTCCTGGCACGGTGTGATTATTTCATACGTGTTTGTATGAGAGGTGCTTTAAAATGTAATTTCTTTGATTAATTTGGTGTCTGTATTTTCACTGTTTTGTTCGCTCCAATTTATGACAAAATTGAACAAAGTGGGTAACAAAATATAGCCCTGTCAGGCTCCTGTCTTCACGGATATAAAGAAAAATGTGAAACTGTCAGGCACACAAATGTGCCAAACCCCAAGGAAAATTATTACATTCTGCTTGACATTTACTTTAATTTTACAAAATTCTGTAATACCATTATAAATAATAATAATAAAAAGCGGCATGGAAATATTGTTAAGTGTATTTATTTTCATTTGCTAGCTTTGTGATTTATGGGTTTGATTTTTTTTGTTTTTATTTTTTTTCCAATCTCTGCATCAGAAGGGAGACGGAGCACCTGGAGCCCGGATGCTGCTGCCTGCACATCGTGCTGGCTGGGGGAAAGTGGTGGATGAGGCTGTGTCGTCTGAGGAAATGTGCCCTGCTCATAACAACGGGGGAGAGTAATGGGAATTCTCCACTTCCAAAAGCTCTGCAAGTTTTTATTGAACCTCTGTGAAGTGCTTTCTGAGGGACAGGTAACAGGGTCAGATCCATAACTGCTATATGCCTATCCCACTCCAAGAAAGTTGGTTTACACCAGCTGAGGGTCTAACTGGAGATGATCCACTGGTGCCAAGTGGGAATGGGAGACAGACACCCAAAACAAGTGTGGGAAGTGAGCAATCCAACACGGTTTATGACAAGTAATAGAAAGCGAGAGTGGAGCCTGGATTAAAATAGACATGAGGGTGGAAGCCAGCAGCACTCAACTGCCTTGGATAAGGTGAGCTAAGGCAAATTTCTGTTTTGAAATTCTGTTTTGAGAGAGACCGTAATGGGTGATGCTGAGGGCCTAGTGCTCCTTACCACGCTCATGTCAACACTGCCATTCTACCCTTTCCCTGAGGTCAGGGCTGGCTTTTAGGGCCTATGGCCTTGAAGAAGCCCTGTAGCATGCAGTTTTTCATGTGAGGCAGTTTTTCTTCTCAAGTGTTGGTGGAGGTCCAAGGGCCACTGGGACTGGTTCTCCCCATTCACTGGAAATGCCATGTTCTTCCCCCTGCTGGGCCTCCAGGTAGCGTCCCACACCAAAGGTAATGGTAGAAGAAAACTGCTTCAAGGCATCAAGGTGACTTTTCCTCTGACAGATTAAGACAAAGAAAAGTGTGTGAAAATAATTGATGGGATGTAGCGAACGGAGCTGGCATCATTTACATACTGAAGTGACAGCGTGCGCCATTCACAGGCCCTTTCCACTATAAATAATGTTTTATAGTGACATAAAAAAGTCCTATTCATCTTTGGAAGTTAAAAAGGCACCATCTGAGTGGACAGCTGGCTTCTGGATTCCCCAAGAAAATGTTTACATAGGAGGAGACCCTGTGCTTTAGATAGGGATGTATAACGGGGCTGATCCAGCCGTGGATCTTCAGCCAGTAAACTGCAGCACTCTGGGGGTCTCCAGCCCACATTTGTGCCCTCTGCACTCACGCTGAGGGCTGGTGTCTTGCCTGGGGCACAGATGTAACCCACAGGCCCCTCCACTGCAGATACTTTGAGTGGCTGATATTTGCTGCCTACAGAAGGAAGGTACATCCTTTTCCCTGTGCCTGGGTCTCCTTAACAGCCTCCTGCCTCCAGCTGTGCTTGGTTTGGAGATGATTGCTCCCAGCTGCTCACTGCCATCTCTGCTGCTGGCAAAAACCCACCCTCACCTGTTTTGGTTGCAAAGAGCTTAGAATAGATAGCCGCACGTTGGTTGTCTGGCTCGTTTTGACGAGAGTGACTTAGAGAGTGCCCTATTGGGCAGAGGGCTGGGGTGCTGAGGAGGTTGGACCCATGAGCCGATGGGCTGGTGACCTCTGCAGCCGGGTGAGGGTGCAGGAGTGAGTCCTTGTACACCTCCCAGCTGCCTGGCAGTCAACAGGGAGGAGCGTGGTGCTGCTGCTTCATGTGGGAGTCTGTCCCAGCATTTGTTCTCCAAGTTCAGGTGAGCTCTGATGTCCTTGGATTATTGAACTGTCAGGAACAGGTCCTGTTGAGGGGTAGGGTGCTTCCAGAGAAAAAGGTTTTCCTGTGTGGCGAGAGGTTTCTGTAAGCTTGAGTGTTCCTTCTGGCTTGCAGGGTTTAATTTGTTTCTGCCTGTGAGGGATGGCTGCTGCTGGGAGCCAAACCCTGCTGAAGCATGGAGGCTCCATTCATCTGAAACAAGAAAGGAAGGGCTGTCCTCGGGTTACTTCTTGTATGAAAACTGTGTTTCAAGGAAAACACTGATGCTGAAAAGAAATCAAATGTTCAGGCAGACTCTGTAAGACAGCTCTGAGAGGAAGCCAGTGTGGTAGGTGTGCTCTGTAGGCCTTTGGTCAGCACTGGTCAGGAGGAGCGATAGCCTAGGAGCTCAGCATGGGAGGGCTGAGGGACGAGCTGAGGCCTTCACCCCATACCCTGAGCTTCTGGCCCCACACAGCACAAAATGGGCACACAGCCCCCACAGTGCCCTCGCCTCCAAGGCATGGACTCCTGCCATCTGACCCATAGGGCCAGCCCTGTCAGACTGTATTGCTGTTTGTGCACAACCCGTCAGTTCCCGAAGAAACCCTTTATGTGGTTGTAAGCTGCAGGTTGTAACCCGCTGATGCCTGCTGTCTGATGAGGACAGTCTGCCTTGTATCTCTTCACATGAATTATTCCCAATAGAAGGTGGGAAGCCTGCAGCCCTTCCAACACCTCAGTAGTTTGTTCTTGGTGTCCCCCAGCCAGGCCTCTGTCCCTCTGTGTCCCCAGAGCCGTGCTGCTGGGCCGGGGGGCTGTCCCTGTGCAGGTGAGGCACCCCCAGGTTGCTCTCGCTTTGCAGAGCCCCAGGCTGGGTGCAGCAGTGGGGCTTTGTAGAGGAGCTGCTCCCTCCTTGAGGCCATTTGTATAGTGAGAGCATGTGTGTAGTGCCCGAGAGCTCTCCAGCTCTGTGTCCAGCAAAACTGGGCCTCATCCTGTGTCCCTGTGTGTGCTCAATGGGCAGTACTCTTCCTTCGTAAACAACCATCCGTGCCTCTCCCCTCTGCCACCTCAGCCTCCCAGCTCCCCCAGCAAGGGGTTTCCGCTCAAGCCTCCCCTTTGTAAGGCCCTTCTGGGAAGCGAAATGTGCTGGCTGCTCAGGAAAGGCGTTATAATGGGCAGCTACCTATAGAGGAAGATGGATTGCAGAGTCAGAAATCAATCGAGAGGTTGTGATGGCATCATAAATCAGGAGATGCTGAGCGTTAAAAGAAACCCAACGTTTGATTTATAACTTGGCACAAGCCATTTATCGCCAGCCAAGATTTTCAGAAAGAGAAACATTTTTGTAAGCTTAATTTAACATTATTTTTTTCCACTATGCTAAGCGTTCCTGTAGGGTTTATTTTTCTCCCCCTGCAGATCCAGCACAATTCACAGATAAAAGCAGCCAAACGACATCGGAAGATTTTGGTTTGCTTTGAGATGGTTGACAGGTTTGCGCTCTCTTCCCCAATCCAGGACCGTTCTCGGAGCCTTGACTCCTTCCTGATGTCTTTTAATATCTCTGAGTCTCACGGGGAGTCGGAGGCTCTGCCGGTAGATGGCTGGTTCAAATCCAACTCATGCTGCCGAAAAGTATTATCAGTTAATCACTGCTCCGTTGCTTCTGTGAAGCTCATTTTGGTCTCAACAGCAGGTAGAGGCTCCTCACCTAAACCTGCCTCTGCCCTCCCCATTAGCCGTGTGGTTGGGGGTAGTTGTGGGAGAGGCTGAGCAATTAGCAGCCACGGAGAGCATGATAGGATTTTCCCTCTGCGAGATGGCGATTCAGTGGAGTGGCTAAGTTTGTGCTGCTGCTGCCCAATGCTGTGACTGAGAAAATGCAGTCCCTGAGGCCATGAATGGGCTTATCTATACCTCTCTTCAGCATGCCCTCCGTTATGCTGCCGTGCAGTGTTTAAGCAGCTGTCTGTGACTTTTTGGAAAGGCAGAAGGGAAGGGACAAGCAAGGGGTGGGAGCTGCTGTGGGGTTTTCTGTTCATGTTGTGGTGTGGGCTGTGCAGCAGTGGCTGTCTAACATTTCAGAAATGAAGCAGAAGGTAAGTAGGTGGGGTGGATGAGGCTGTACCTGGGTTCCCACACCAGCTGAGCAGGAGCTGAGAATGCTGCTTGGGCCTGAAAGCACTGCACGGGCTGCTGTGGGCTGGTTCCTGAGTTAACCTCAGTCTAATGTGACGGACTCCTTTCCCCAGCTGCCTGCTGGCATTTCTGGGAGGCCACAGAAGGCTGAGGACTCACCACACAGGCCCTGTGACAATGGGAATTGAGCAAAGTGTGTGGGTTGCTGCCAGAACCACTGGAAAGGGGTCCTGGAAAACTGCAGCGAATCCACCAAGCCCGTGCAGAAGCCTGGTTGCTGGCCCTAGGCATTCCTGTTACAAGTTGTGTGGCCATGTTAATGCTACTGAAAGGTGTCCGCAGAACCCAGCCCTTGGCTGATGAGGAGAAATGCCCTGCTCTCGGCTTCCCAGGGGAGCTGAGCTGCGGAGGCCACGGCAAGGGGCTTGCATTCAGTGCTGGAGAAAGTTGCTGCTCTGGATCCCCCTCTGAGGTGGAGTGTTTTCCCCGTCATCTTGAGTTTCTCTAACTCAGTCCAGACTTGCTGGGAAATCTGCAAACCTCAGGGAAGCTCTTTGGCAAAGCTGATGTGCATTTTGCCTGGTTTCGGATTTCAAGTGAGGAAAAAAAGCCCAGGCCCGTAATCTGCACAGTTCTTGTTTCAGCTAAGTTAAAATAATGACCAATTTGTACATGCCAGAACCACAGGATCACTCTATAGCACTTTTGTTAGCGCTGTTTGCACTTCTGATGGGCATATAATTGTTTTTTTTTTTAATTGGAAGTATTTGTCAGTGCAAATACCCAAGGCCATGGTGGGAGCAGGCTCCTGTCTCAGCCCAGTTTACATCTCTGACAGATCCACAGTGGATCTGGGAACGAGGAAAGGATAAAAAGTGAGGCTCACCCAGTCCCCTTGGGGGCCCTGGTGAAAAAAAAATAAAAATAACACTTTCACGGTGAATATGATTCCCAATAGGTCTCCAGAGTGCTCTGTAAGAGCTGTCATGCTGGTAAAGGCAGATCTAGCTCTGGAGATGTTCAGAGTGAGTGTCCCATGGCAGGAGGCACCTGAAGCAAAATCTGGACAACCAAAGGACGTGATGTGGGCTCGTGTGAGGTCAGTGATGTACCACTTGCAGCTCTGCCAAGAAGCGCTGTGACAAATTCCTTGCTGCTGGGTGTGCAGGGCAAGGTGCTCTTGAGGGTCAGAGGGCTACTGTGTTTCTCCAGAAGCCTCCCCGAGAACAAGGTGATGCCTCTGCAGAGCAGCTCTGGGCCTCGTTGGGTGAGGGCTGGTGTGGTGAGGACAGCACCATCCTGAGCTGTAGATGCCACCTGCTGTCTTCCTCCCCCTTGTGAAATGATGGATGCTCAGGTCAGCGCTAAAGATCTCCAGCAGCAGCCTGGCTTACGGGGTTGCTGTTTGGCAGCAATGGGCGTGGTGGGCTCGGACTTCATTTTCAAGACCCCTTCTGCCTCTCAGTGCAATAGAAACGCGAGCCTGTGGTACAGCAAGGATCCTAAGTGGGTCAGACCAGCAGGCAGGCTCCAAAACAAACATCGTTAACGCCAAACCACTGAACCATACAGCGTGAGCTGACAGTGCCTCTCCTGCCTGCTGACTCTGACCACGCAGACGCCCTCAGCTTAAAGACGCAGCCGGGGCCTGTGGGAGGGGAGGCTGAGATGCCAAAGCATGAGACAGGGGTGGGAAATGGGGCAGGAAACCCTCCCCACATCTCCATCGGGATGCTCAATGGGACAAGTGCTGCTCTGCCTGTTGAGCTTCCTTCACTGCCACTCTGACTCCCGCAGAAGTAAATCTAACCTAAAGCAGGGTCTTTCTCTTCAGTTAGGCCAAAAAGGAGGATGTGGTGGCACCACACTGGCTGTGTTGTTTCCTCTGTGTGCATCTGCACAGGGCAGGAACAGGCTGTGCCCCCTGCTCCCTCCCACAGGGTTCGTGGCTGGACCCTGCTTGCTGCAGCCATGGGACGGGGAGCGCGGTCCCAGCGAGGAGAAACAAACCCCACGGTACTCAAATACTCTCCACTTACAAACGGTGCTTACGGTCCATTTAGTGTCGTATACACAAAGTAATATCGTTCATAGGCAAAATCCCGGGAGCCTCCCAGAATACAGAGAGGATCGGTGTTGCTTGGTTACCGGCAGTACGCTGGCACACTGAGATAAATCAAATCAATATGGCTCCAAATATTAAACCCTTTAAAATAAAATCAAAGCTGTGTCCATAATCCCCAGTGTTTCCTCTTTACATCCTGACAAGGATGCTGTTGTGCTGGAGCTGTGCAGGAGACAAGGGAGGACCCAGTCGCCGTATAGGTTATCGTGGATTCTCTTTTTCTTCTTTTTCCCCCACCTCGATGAAGAGCAGGGGAGAGGCTTTGCCATCCCAATGGAGAGACTGGGGTGTAGGGAGGGGTTGTGCAGCCAGGGCTTTGTAACAGAGATGGATGTAAGCAGCTCCTTGCACCGCCACGGCTGCGCGTCTGTGATTGCTCACCGCTACACACTGTGCAGCCCTTCCCAGTGCCTTCCCTGCACGTGCGAGCAAGTGCTCAGCCTCGGGAAGACACGTGGGAGCAGCTGCAGCTCTTGTTTTCTGGGGTGCTCCGGGCTAGAGCTGTAAGCACAGACCAAGGGCTATGGTGTGTGCTGTCTGCCAGTGCTACCTCTGCTGGGAAAATGTGGGGGAAACCCTACAAAACATTCCAGAGCAGCTCTGGTCCCCCAGAGCCTCTCTAGGAAGCTCCTTGGCCCCGGGGGGGCTCTGTTCACCCCAGGGTTGACATGCAGGTGGGATGGCTTCATGCTTGGAGAGGAGGTTGTGGAAGTCAATAACTTGAAGTGTTTAAGTTCTGCTCTTAATTAAGCAGGAAAGTGAGGAAATCATGTCCTGAGGATTGAAAGAGAACCAGGAAAGCATAGGAAATAAAGCCCTGTCTGACTCGTTTACTGGAGTGAATAAAATCAGTGGGAAATGGTGATTGACCTAACTTGCTTGTAGGAATTAATTTGCTGGTCCCGGTGTTTCTCATGGACACAGAATGGCTGGGGAGGGCCTTGCTCTGGACTCAAATGCCAGCAGTGTCTTGCCCATGTGAGTGAGGAGGGCTCGGGGCCGTGCTCGGGTCTCCGGGCTCAGCGATACACAGGCAGAGCAAGCTGGAGACCTTGGTGCACGGGCACGGCGCTGAGATAAGTCACTCACTGGCATCTGAGAGCGGGTTAAGCTGTCTATATAGACACAGCCACTTGGAATTTGTATGACAGTAATACCTAGAGAAATCTGCCAGGATTAGATCACTTATATTAGATTTGGTAGATACGCACGTACAGACTCCTCTCCCAAAAGATTGTAATGCAAGCAGACAAGTCAAAATAATGGTGAGGAAAGAGGCTGTAACCTTACTCCAGCTTGTGTAAGGTGAAGTCAAACACAGTGAGGTTTACTCACTGTCACACCGGGACAAAAAAGCATGGTTGAGCTGGGATCCAAACCCAGATTTTCTAAATCCCTGCCCCAGAGAGAGCTTGGTGTCAGAACTATTGTAGGGATGTGCGAGTGGGAGGCTGGGCTGGCAACTTGCTGGTGCCAATTCTGGGGTCCCAGAGGCTGCGGAGCTGAGACAGCTCAGGACAGAGCCCGAACCCTTGCGGGCAGCACAACGTGCGGACGCCTGAACTCGGCACCTCGTGAGCTGTGGCACAAGCAGATTTCCAGAAAAAGCTCACACTTTCATCCCTCTCTTCCTCCTAAGGCTTTTGGAGATTACAGATAATCAGGAGACTCTTATCAGGAGGGGAATAGAAGAGAATGAGATTTCCCACCCCCCTCCTGAGCTGCAGCACCTCCTGCACTCTGCTTGCAGCAAACAACCCATCGGTGCCTCCAGCCACAAGGATCTTGGTCTCAAAGGGATGATGGGATGGTCCCCCCGTCCTGGAGGGGTTTTATTATAGAACCGGTGAAAGGAAGGGGATGGGGCTCTGGGACACCCCGGGTCAGTGGGGTGCTCCCCTTCTGTCTGATATCCCTGCCCTTTTGTTTTCCTCAGTGGAACAGGATATTGGGAATTGCCAAATTCTTGTGGTTTTAACCACTCGATGGCTGTTTGAAAAGCACATGCTTTTTTCTTTTTTTCAAGAAGTTCTCAAGAACAATTTCCCCTTTGTTTCCCTTGTTACTCTAAAATATGTTGGGAAAAAAAAAATTGGCAGTCTATGGCCATAATCCAAACCAGCCGACTTTTGGGGATAAACTTTGCCCTTCCACCTTTCCCCTGTGTCATACAAAGCATCATGCACCTTTTAGGAAAAAAAAAGGATAATTACACCGCATAGCTCCTGCTGCACTAAAGGGAAGGAGAAACAGTGAGTGCAGGCATGCATGGGCAGACTTGTTAGGATCCCTGTTCCTAGAGAACAGTGTCATGTAAGTTCTTGTAGATCTGGTTGAGTTATCATTTAAAGCTCAAGAGGCCTCTTCCCACCCTTCTAGCTTCTTCATGCAAAGTATCTCTGGCTTGTAGAGGACCAGCACTGTCAGGGGAATTCAAATGTTGGCTGTCCGAACTGAGGTGAGAAAACACATTTGCACCCAGAGCAGCCAGCTGAAATTAGCAGGCAGCAGCGTGGGACGCGAGCAGAGAAATGATTACAGACTGATAAAGACAGATGTAAGACATAAACAGCTGAAATATGGCTTAAATATTTATAAGAACCCAGGGCTCTCTTACAAATGTTATGTTTGGGAAGGAGATTGGGTGATTTATAACCACTGTTTGCGCTGCTCTCTCTGCCTCTGGCTGTGTGCTCTGCGGTCTCTGCTAACTTGGTAGTCCCACGAGCGAGGTGGGATACAACCCTCAGGGTCCCATAAACATCACCCGCTGGTGCAGCGGTGCCTGGCTGTGTCCTTTGCAAGGGTGAGCATCTCCCAGTTCAGCACAGGAGATCCTGTCCAGCATCGCAGGGCTGATCCCATGGAGGGGGCTGTGGAGGGTTTCTGCTGTTTTTCACTGTTGTGTTCACCAACAGCGCTCCCAGTTTTGCACTGCTCTAGCAGCAGTTTATAGTATGGAAAACTGCGGGGGGTGTTGGGTGGAGATCACAAAGGTGTCTCCTCCTCACCCAAACGTCTCTCCTCTTGTGCCCTCCTGCTAAAGCCCAGGGTGGTCGTGGCACAAGGGTTACAACAAACCTTCTCCCAGCCCAGTTGCTTGTATTTTAGGAGGGTCTTCATCCCCGGTTGGTGTGAATGGGGCAGGGCCACAGCACGCAGGTGCAGAGGGCTGAGGTGGTGGAGCTGGTAGCACCCAGGACCCAGCAGTGTGTTGGGAACAGGCAAATTTGGCAGGGAAAAAAAGAGGGTGCAGGGTTGATGGGAGAGACATGGGGGATGAAAAAGCTAGGGGGGCAGGACTGGGCTCTTGATGCTGGGCAGGAGGAGCAGAGGGACAAATGCCAGGGAGGAGATGGGGCAGGCAGGGACGGGAGCTTGCTGGGTCCTGCGGCTGTCCCAGGCTGGTGAAGCCTCGCTGCCAGGAGCTGTGGGTTCCCAGACGCACCCGAGCGGATGTGGGGTCCCCAGGGCCTCTGCTGGCTGAGGGCTCTGTCCCCACGGCACATGCTGGGGTGCGACCTCCAGAGACAAAAGCTTTTGCCTGCTAACCAGGAGAGAGAGCTGCTGCTATTAATTATTAATGAAGCCTCGCACACAGCATTAAAGACACGGGCAATTCTTTTTGGCAAGTGTAATGAAAAAATTAATTGAATAATCATTCCGTGTAAATAGATTTAGATAAGCTTCTTTTTTTTTTTTTTTTTTCTCCCCCTTCCTTCTCTTCCCCCCTCCCCATACCTTCCACTTTCCAGCAGAAACAACTCGGTGATTTATTGCTGGGAGCCTTGCTGTAATTCAGAGCATCCTGCGGTGAGCCGTGGCCGTGCTGGCTGGGGCTGGGGGTTTCCTGGTTTCAGATGGCCTTGTTTAGGGGGTGTGTTCAGATGGCCTTGTTTAGGGGACACAGAGTGGGGTGGGGTGGAGGGGGGCTGTTAAAAGTTAGTGCTACACTTTAAAAGAAACTGAAATGCCTGGTTTGTAGGGTGCTGGTTTATTAATGGCTTGGAGGGCCTGATGCAGAGCCTGTGAGTCTGTCCAGTCTTTCGGGGGCGTTAGGTGTCCCCTGTGGTGTGGGTGCATGTGGGAGACCCAGGCCAGCCCCTGCTACATTGGGTGCTGCAGAACCAAATGCTCCTGTGCTGTGGATGGATCCAGCGCTTGCCAGGTGTGCTCCTTGCAATTCCTGTTGTCAGATGTTGCTCAGGTGTCTACTGCCTTCGTGCTTTAAATGCTGGTGAGGTGGGGGAAAGCGTGCCAAGCCTTCTACATTTTTCTCCCATCCCTTTAGGGAGTTTTAATTTTTTTTCCAAGGAATGAACTTGTGTTTGACCTTTGGACCTCCGGCTGAGAGGGCAAAAGTTAAACAATTCCTCCCAAAGGCAGAGGCCTGGGGCTGTGCCCTGTCCCCTTGAGCCCAGCCGAGGCCATCCCCCAGCCCTGCGTGGTGGGCCCTGGGGTCTCGGCTTCCCCAGCACGCTGTGATGTGCTGACACATCCCTGGGGCAGCCTGGTGTCAGCCATGGGGTTGGGCTGGGATTTGCAGGAAAAAATTCATTTCTCAACCTTTTTCTTTCTTAAAGTCAGCATTGACCCTCCTGATGTGGTGAAGGTCCCCCTGTTTTGGGCTGTGTTCCCACCTCCTGCCCCTATCTAGGTGGGTGCCAGCAGAGCAGCCTGCTGCTTTCTCTCCTGTCATTCAGTGAAAAATCCATTCCACTAAATTTAATCTGGGAGTATGTTTGTGGTCGCTGGCACAGCACTCATCTCTCCCTAGCTAATCTGGGGTATTTATAAAAAAGTAGAAACCTCTCTCCTGTACCCATGAAACCGTTCAGTTCTCATTAGTCTGCAAAGTGGCATAGCTTTAGGAAACAACCAGGAGTATCTACATAGGAATTTATTATGGGCCTTAATTAACAATCCCATTATTGTGATAACACCAAAACCAAAACCCAGTATCCCCCTTTCCTCACCCTCCATAAGGCCCTGAGTTTGGACTCCCGGCGATGCTGCAGCAGAACCAGGAGGAAGGGATGCAGCGCCAGCCTGTGCCGAGCCTGTTCAGCACTTCCTACATTTTGAGCCTTAAATTCACCAGATTCCTCCAGCTGTGCTCTGCCCTGTACCTGAGCTGATGTAGAACAATTTTAGCTCTAACTCTGCATGCTTTTTGGGAGTTGTATCGTGCTTTTCGGGACTTGTATCGTGATATATATTCTCTATTCTCTGGAGTCATGCTGCAGTTCAGCCCAGTGTCTCTCCTGGCAGTGAGTTTTCAGCTTTTTCTTGTCATTCCCTGCAGTTACAATTAACTTCAAACGGTGTCTTATCATTAAATCAACCTACATTGAAGCAGGCAATTGCCAAAGAGTCTGCTTTTCCTCTTATTCTGCGCTTACCCAGCTGCTGTGTTGTCCCTTCTGTGGGGAAATAAAGGAAAAAGAGGAGAAATAAAAATTATCTGTAGAAATGAAGTGCGTGCCGCGTTGCTGCTTGCCTGTGTCCCAGCACCAGGAGTTTCTAGCAGAGTTTCCATGGCTTTAAATGGCACTCTGAATACATTTTTGCAGGTACTGAGTGGTGTGGCTGTCCCTGCGATGCCAGGACAGCTGTGGGTCGCTGCCCGGGGGCTGAGCTGAACGCTGCAGGGTTTTTTGTTCAATTGCCAAATATCATATTGTTAACAATGAGCCAAACCAAAATAATTACGATTGCATCTTGTTTGTGCTAAAGCACCCCTCCCCACCCCAGAGTTGTAAAGAAGTAGCTGGGAGCGTGGCCCTATCACAATCTGGAGGTAATGAGCAGTTGCTGCTTCTCTTGTAATCTCTTTTTCAGAGGTTTATAATCTGGGTCTTCTAATTTGCAGCAGGCTGAAGCAAAATGTGTAATTCCCCATTCCTGAGTCTAAAATCAGCAAAAAATTGGTTGCTGAAGGGTTTGGTTCCTCCCCCCCTTTAAATATTGCTGGTGCTCAGCCTTTAACTAGGCAGTTCCCGGCACATTACAGCATTACCTGCTGGAATTTGGCTCAAGTGCCTGTGGAAGGGGGAAAAAGTCCTTGGCCCATGAGAAAATGGCTTTGCCTGCTGGGGCGAGTGCTCAGCCTGCCCTGCCAGCAGAGCCCTGGGGTTTTGTTCTGATTATACAGCTCCAGCAACTCTGGATAAAACATGCAAAAATGCACCAGTAGGGGTTAAAAGTAGGATGAGAGTCTACCTGTAACAGATGCTGTGTTTTTTTCTACAGAAGTTTTATTGCCCTCTCTTACGAAGCAGGTCTTTCAGGGTGTTTTAGGCTTGGTTCCATGTGGATGCCCCCTGCTAAAATGTCCATTACAAAATTTCAAGGCTGTATTTAAACCTCTAATTAGTATATATATATATGAACAATATAATGTTCTCTTTTCCTCCTTCCTCCCCTCAGTGCAAGAGCTGCTTCAGCCTCATATCTGTCCTCTGTATTGACTGGAAGCACTTTAGGACAGCTCTTATTTGTTTTATATGGAGCTTGCTTGTATCCAGCATTGCTTGACCCAAGTCAAGATGAGTCTTGCGTGTGCTTCTGAAGGGATGGAAAGGAATGGTACGTGGGGAAAGGGAAAGCTTTAGAGGCTGGCTGCTGGCCAAAATCTCTTTCAAGGTGGAAATGCCCCTCTCCATGTGAGCTCTCTTCCTGCCTAGCTCTTCTTTGGAAGTCAGGAAGACTTCTTCTAGCTGCTCCTTACAGACAAAACCAAACACACAGGTGACCTTGCCAAGAGCACTCAGCCTGGGAAGAGGCTATCACTGCCTGGCGCTGGGGGGGATTAGGGGCTGGTCTGACTTCCAGGCTCCTAACAGGGAGTCTGATGAAATGAGGTTGTGATTCTGCTTAAATGCCATTTTTTCCTCTCTTCATCATTTCTGAGGGTATGTGGGAGGGGAGGAGTTATCTCAACTTCTTAAGAAGCTGGGCTGGGTGAATTTTGCTTTCACGCAGTTACTACCAATCCTCTGGCTCTGGATCTGTAGAGCACATCATGCCTCTAAATGCATGTTGTTAAATAGCTTACTTGAGTCTCTGTGCTTCTATTTTCTCTGTCATAAAATAGGAATATTAGCCCATCTCACAGGGTTGTACTGAGCATGATTGATTGAAATCTCCACGCGAAAAGAGCTAGACGTGCACAAAGTGTTATTGCAGAGGCAGTCAGAACCAGCTCCTTACCTGGCCAAGGGCTATTTTGTTTTGCTGGAGTTGGTGGATTTGTCACTTAGGCAGTTTAAATAAAAAAAATAAAAGGAAGCTGTCTGGGGTGAGCATGAGAAACCACTCAGCATGAGCGGGGGAAAGGCACTACCTCCCCTCCTTGTTCCTCCCATGGCACTGAAACCCGTGCTGCGCTCCCGTGAGCCTGCAAGGTGAGGCAGAGGATGCTGCGTTCACGGTGTCACATCATTTTCCACGGTTGTTTATTTATCAGACATCTGCCTCCGATATAATTAATGTCATCCTTTGCCAGAGCTTCTGCGGAGGAAGAGGTTCAGTTGTGTGCTGGTGGCACGAGCTTAGGGAGCAGTACGTTGAAAATCCAAGCACACAGGAGTGAGTAGCAAGATGGGGGGGGTCATTCTTCACCTCCGTGGTGGCGTCTGCAGCAGATGCTGGGCTCCACGGCCAGCATTGTCACCCATGCTGTCATCTATTCATGGGAGTCTCCAAAAAATAAAAGTTCAGGATGGGAGATGAAGTGCAGACACCACTGCAATGACAAAGCTGCAGAAGTCCAACTCAGGGTGCAGATGGGTAACCTTCCCTTGGCGTTGCTGTAGCTCCAGTTGTTCCTAGCATCCACCTAGCTCTGTAACATTGTGTAAAAGAAACCAGGATGGACTTGAGTTCAGGGATATGAAATACAGATGCTAGAGGCATGGAAAACTTGTACTGCTGTTGACCTTGGCCAAGCAAGTGTTGTGTTGCAGAGGGCTGTCAGGAGGTGCTGCAGTGCTCACAGCCCTGCAGCTGGCTCCCCAGGTATCCTCGGAGCTGGCAAAGATCTGGGGGGGGACTTTGGTGTGCTTTTGTGTCATGAAGTGGAACTCGAGAGCCAAAAGTGGCTGTAGTGGCTCTGGCAGTGGGTTCAGGTCCAAAGATCCCAGTGAAATTCAAATCTCCTCTACAGACGAAGACACAGATGAAGGAGAAGCAAAAATGTCAAAGCTGTGATTGCATGATGCATCTCCTCTGTTTTTTTTTGCTGTTGTTTGTTTTTTTTTAGTAGTTTCTCACTGCTCTATACCAAATTTGGCAGAATTTTTCCTCATCCGTCTCTGCAGGGTCAGCCGGGGAGACTGGTAACTTTTTTTTTTTTCCTTTGGGTTTTTCCATTTTGTCCCAGGGCTTCCTCAGGTCCGTAGCTCCCTGCAGGGAAGCTGGATGGCAGCTATCTTCTCCCCCAGTCCAGCACACAGGGACTCACACTGTGCCTGTGCAGAGCTCTGGGGTGTATCAGGAGAGTGAGATGCAGGCCCATGGCTCAGAGGGGTCTGCTCGAGGAGGGAGCTGATGTTTTGTTCCATTGACTCCCTGACACTGATGGGAGAGGTTGTGCTCCAAATTATTCCAAACTTCAGATCAATGGGGTGAGATCAACGAGTTCAGGATAAACTGTCCTGAAATCCCTACAGGTTTGTTCACCTTACAGCAAGACGAGGACGTTTCAGCAGCTGGAGGTGCAATTGTATGGGAAGCACTGTGGGATTGGGATGGATGTAGTAGGATGCCCCTGGACCCAGCCAGAACGGTCAGAGCAAAGCTCCGTCATGGATGGGGCAGGTTTGTGTGGCGCAGGTCCTTGGGTGCCCAAAAGCACATCTACAGTGTGATGTCCTTCGTGCAGGCGTTCCCGTGGCTGTGGGAGAAGGACCAATCCAGCTTATTATGGGGGATGATAGCTGTTAATGTAGGTTGCCATGGCGAGTAATTAAAATCTTCCCACACGCCCGTTCCTGCACCACGGCAGGTGCCCTGCGCAGCAGATGTTATGCACACCATATGCACAGGAGCAGCTTTTGTGCACAGGAGAAACCCGTGGCATGGTTTCACCTCTAGCTCTCTTGGTCAATGAAAATGATCCCTGGACTCAGCTCAAATATTATTTTTAATGCTATTTTGCAAAATATGGAGAAGCTGCAAGGTACAGGCTCTAAGCTGTGGACACTTACTGTCTTTGTGAATGCCATGTATTGTTCACAACGGTTGAAAAATGCATCAGATAATTGCATTAAAGAGAGAAACCTCTGAGAAAGAGGCGATATCTGTGATGTGGGATATCTGGTACCTGTTACCTGCGGGAGGTGCTTAACAGCCAGCAGGTCCCACAGCCTTGTGTCTGGGTGCCCAAGCCTGCAGGTCCCTCCCACTGAAGTGGAGCACAAATGCCATGAATTTCTCCTTCCTCTGCTTCGGGACGCCTGTGGGAAGCAGTGTGGCTCAGGGCATCGTGGTCAGAGCTCTGCGTGCTGCAGCAGAGACCTGCCCTTGGGTTCACCACCTGGGAGCGGTCCGTCAGGCACCGTTTGTGACACTGGTATCCTGGTGAAGGTCTGAAAGATGATCTGTCCATTGCCAAATGGAAAATACAAGGTCCATCATGTCCTAGGTCTGGCTCTACCATGACTTGCCTGCTGCTTCTTGCTGGGCTTCTCCTTTTCAAGCTTGGAAAAAACTGCCTGACTGCTAGTACCCCTACGATGCTTTTTGTCCCTATGCTTTTTGTCCTGCAGTTTTCTTTACAGTGCCTCTATTTTAATCCTCCATAACGGTTAGGAGGAAGCACTGACAATTGCTCGTGCACTTCTCAGGGGAAATACTTGACCTGAAACTCACGCTGCTGTCTCTGCTTCCCTGTGCCTCTCCGAAGAGCGGGGCCATGAGCTGAGCTTTGGTCGGCAGCCAGGCGACCTGGCACTCGAGGTGGGTGACTCTAGCAGTAGCCAGAGCTCATGAGATGTCAGCGAGGAGGGGGCTGGTGGGACAGACAGGAGCAGACCCTCTGTCCGCTCCCCTCCATCGCTCCTGGTGCTGGGCAGCGGGCCGGGCAGGTCGGTGCGAGGTATCGATTGCCGAAGGAACAAAAGCAAAGCACGAGTAAAGCGCAATAATCATGTGAGAGGAGAGAAACTACAGAAGTACACCACAGGTTCACTTAACTCCTACTTGGTCGATAAGCTGCTTATTGAAACGCATTATTCTTCTGTTCCTGATTCCCAGAAGTGTCTGAGCTGCCTGGAAGACCATAACAAAACAGGCTGCCTCCTATGTCTGCCATTGATTTTAATGGGGAAAGACAGAGCACTGTGTTATAAAGTGTAAAAAGATGATTCCCCAAAATGAATAGCACAATAGGATAACAAAGATGGTGATTACCGCGGAGTTGTTTCATACTCTTGTCTTTGCGCAATGAGTGTCTGTCTGGCTTCCTGATATCCCTGTCCTTCTTCACGGCTGCGCTGGGTGATTGCTAATTTAGGGCCACGAGCGGGGCAGCCACGCTGCAGGTCTGTCCCATCCCTATACAGAGAGAAATGAGATCGCTGTATTTTTGTTTCACTGCTCCGATATTCTGCTGTTTAGGCTACTCGCAATTTAAGAGCACATATTTCCTTTTTCACCTTATTTAAAATAAGAGCTCCTGTTAAAACTGTGAAATACAGATTTCTTCTGGACTTGCTGGCTAAGCAAAGTGTAATGGTTTAGGTAACCTCCCCCCCTTTCTTTTCCTGATTAAATGACAACAAGTAGGTACAGGTTTACTGGAAATGCCTCATTCAATGAAATTAAGTGCTTGGGGAATAGAGGGGAACAGCTATAACTTTAAGTTAAATTTAGGTAAATATAAAAGATGATCAACTAGAAACGTTGTGCCTAGAGTCATTTGAACTGAACAATGGTATTGAGAGTAATGCCCATGTTGATATTGGCACAGCATTTTAGATTTCTGTGTTGCCCAACTTGATTTTTTCCTTTTTTTTTTTTTTTTTGGCAAATCCATCCTTTACCCAAAAAGAATTTGCATGGCCTTAGCTATAATATAGCAAATACTCAAACCTATTTTAAAAAGGTTACTTTATAAAGTAAGATGTCAAGTATACATGTAGCCCAGATGGATTCTGTTTTCAATGATAGCTGGGGGTCTTTTTTTGATACATTGTTTCAAAATGAACTCGAATAGAAAGAAAATGCTTAATTCAGTCTAAAAGAATGCAGCAGCAGAAAAAAATGCTTATTGTTTTCCCTTGGTGGTTCCCCTAGCCTAGCCACAGATGCTGATATTTGCTATAGGGCTGTCAGTCTGGCCATAAACCAGGGCGAATACTGCGGGGTGCTGCACCGTGCCAGCTTGTCTTGCTTGCTTGCTCCAGTGTCATGTAGGAGCAGCCGTGGTGTTGATAACCACCATGGACCTGTTGGTCGTGCTGCTGGGTGGTGCCCTGTGTTACACCGCCGTGCTGATGTACAGGTTGGGCTTTTGTACCACGGCGCTGCCAGAAGCACTGCAAGCCCTGGGCACGCTCCCCTTGTTGATAGTGAACCTGTCCGGGCCTGTTAGTGCTGTATTGATCACACCCCAGGGCGCAGGAGCCATTCTTCCTGCCAGAAGGCAGCAGGGACCATCACAAGATTGAGGGGTTTTTTTTGTTTTGTTTTTGTTTTTTAATAAGTTATTTAGGCAGGAGTTTTTGCAGGTAACCCCATCACTAAAACCTTCCTGGATGTTTGCTCAGTTCCCTGCTTCCCCAGCCATCTGAAATAAGGTGTGCCCTGTCCATGAGGGCCAGGCCAGCTGGGACTTGAATCTCTTCCCAAGGACGCATCTTAAAAACCATTTCAGAACGCTGGCCCTTTGCCAGCGCTGATGGATGCGGTGTCCCAGCTTACTGGAAATTCAGTGAGTCAAGGTGCGGGGACTGAGCAGGGAAATGCAGAGCTGACAGCGTTTCAAACCCACGTCCTGAACCGTCAGCATCCAGACTTAGAGCTGGTTTAGATTAGATCAAGCGACTCGGGTTGGGTCTCAACTCCCGTTTTCACAACGTTTGAATGAGTTTCTGAGGAGCGAGGATTGGGGGCACACTCCTGGCCCCGTCCTTATGTCTTCAGATGTTTGCAAAAGCAGTGGGATGCCCCAAGGTACTGCTGGAGGCATCTTCAACCTCTGGCTCTTCAACCTCTGGCTCCCAGGGGTGGGCACTGATGTCTCTGGAGAGCTTTGGGCCTTGTTACCTGTTTATGAACTCTTTGTGGCAGTTTAAGCCCGTGTGGAGGTATAGGACTAGCCTAAGTTCCAGCCACAGCTGCGAAGCTGCCGTAGAGGCACATGCCTGGGATCCACATGGCAAGTCACTTCTGATTTACTAGAAAACCTCCAGGCTTCCTTGGAGTTTCCTTTTCCAGTAACTTACCATCAAAGCCACCACTTGGATCACATTTTTCACCCTAAAACCTCATCAGCTCACAGGCAGAGCTGGCCTGCCCATGGCAAAGCATGAGGTGACCACTGGAAAAAGCCAAGGCACGTGTGAGCGGGGGCAGATGGAGAGGCCGAGGGAAAACCACGGTAAAACCACGGTGAATGGAAATTTTGTCTCCTCACTGCCTCTCCCTGGGGTTGTGTCCCACCACCCCCACCTCCCAGGAGGCTGGTGTCACCCACGATAGCTTAGTTTTGAAAAGAAGGTGGATAGGTAAAGGAGAGAAGGTATAATTATGGGTGGAATCTGGGATTTTTTATCAGATTGTGACACTGTCGAAGGCCTTCTGTGCAAAGTATACTGTTGAAAAGGCAGTGATTGTGCCTTTCCCACCACCATTATCAAAGCTCCAGTCAGTCAAAGCCTCCCTGTTATTAAATGCTGCTCTGCAAGTCTGCATTGTGAAGCTGAAGGATATAATCACAGGTGCCAGACATGGGGAGAGAGCTGATCCAAAGGTGTGAAAAAAAAAGAAAACACAAAGATGAGCTGAATAAAAACACATAAATGAGGTGTAAAAAATCAGATTACAGGGGGCAGAGAAGGTGGGAGTAAAATGAAGCAGAAAAAAAATCCATTACTTAGGTTTCTTTCTCTCTTCCCCCCCCCCCCCCTTTTGTTAATATAGAAGAGACAGGAAAAAAGGTTCAAGCCAGCTCTCCATCGTATTTTCCAGTATTTGGTGGTACTGGAAGTAATTCAGGCACTTCGTCCCTGCTGCTGTCGGTGTCACAGGGCCATCAGCACAGCGGGTGCCTGGTGCAAGTGGCCGGACCCGTGGTGGCTTCGGCAAAGCACAGCACCAGCTGGGTCCATCTGCTGGGTCAGTGCAGGATTGGGCCAGTTGGGTTGCCCAGAGAGTGCAGGAATTGAGGCTTTTTGTTCAGATGTTTGAAATGAAAAATATTATCCCAGACTTAGGCTCTAGGTAGAACATTTCCAAATCTTTCTGCCAAAGTGAATTAGAAAGGAGATTATGTCTATCAGAGCTTCTGTTCAAGGGGACTGGACTGCTATGTGTTGCCTCCAATGATAAAAAGGCAGGCTGTGGTTGGGAAGCCAAAAAATAATTTATAAGCTAACTCAGCCTACTCTGGTCCAGCATCGTCAAGCTGGAAGGGTTTGTTGCCACTGAGCTTTTTCTTTCAGTGCGTTTTCAGACTCAGCTGTTGTTGAAGTAGACACATTCCTGTAGAAAATTTCTGTTTTGATGAACTTGCATTAAAAAAAAAGTTTCAAGTAGCATTGGCTCTGTCTGTTGAAGACAGCTCATACACCAAGCAAGCCAATTTTCCTCATAGCCTTTAAAAGTGGGCATCTCTAGCTGATAACTCTCAGCCTGTCCAGCATCCTTCCATGTTGGCTTTGTGCATTTCCCACAACCTCTGCCTTTTACCCGCAGAGCCCACAGGAACCCAACCAGAGTACAGCTGGGATCAGCTCCGTTGCGCACAGCCTTGTGCGTGGCTTTCCCCCGTGCTTATTTTGGCTTAGGCTAAGCCTGTTTGTAGCCATTGTCAATTAGGACGCAAGTGGTATAAGCACATCACACAGCTGTTCTGCAGTAGTTTTGCAAAACCCTTTGATAATAACACTCTGAGGTCAACTGGTGCAACTCCGACCAGGCAAAGCTTGCTAACTTTTTAGCTGGCTTATGGAAACATTTCCAGGTAGAAGATCTATTAATAGGCAAAGCAATAGGTCACCTTTCCTGTGCATAAAATGCAGATAGCATTTAATGGAGCTTGCACACCCAACGAGGCCCTGCTCACTGGGCAGGAACAGGTATGCAGTTGTGCTTATAACACACAAAAAAATGGATTTTTTCATTCTTCCCAAGTCATCTTGGAAATTTGACCCTATTGGGATCAATAGAAATTTTCCCAGTTTTTTCAGTGGGGCAGGGATTTTGTCCTGACTCTTCTCAGAGCTGAACTGACCTCATGGAAATATGTATGATCTCACCAGAGGAATTTCAGAGTGATATTCACCAGCCTGTTTTAGTCATGGGGATAAGTCAAATGATCGTATCTCTTCCTTCTGCCCTTCGTATCCTCCAGTACAACCCATCTGTCTGATTTTACTCACCCATCTTGTGCTGTTCGTACATAAACCTTGTTCCTGTCCAGGCTACCCTGCTGTTAGTTGTGTCTCCTTCCTTGTGAACATTTTCCTCTTTCTTTTAAACTCCAAAACTCAATGGTTCGGAGCAACTCTTGTAACCCGAGCAGCACACACCTGGGGTGAGGTTAATTTTGAACATGGCAGGTCATCTCTCAAGCTGGCAAGACCTTCGTTCAAGTTCTACTATATTTCAATTGTTATGGATTTTCAGGGCCTCTTTTCTGAATGGGCATCTCTGAAATGAAATAATATGAGGTGCTATAGATCTGTTTGCTGGCAAGGTTATCACAAAGGCAGGCAGGACGGTTTGCCTCTGACAGCATGCACTATAAAGTCTCCAAGGTCTTCCCATAAAGTCTGTGAAATACTACCACTATAGACATGCGTCAGTGATGGTTAGGGTCAAGTTTGCAACCTGACCTTTTAGACCAGCTGAAATATGTGGCTTTATTCTCACGTGATAGCTCTGATTCGGGCAAAATCCCAAGCAGCAGTGAGCTAGTGCTCAGAGCGAGGAGTGCTGCCCAAGACGGTGCTTCAAGGACACTCTATGACTTGTTTGTCCAGGTACAAAATACCACTGAGTTTCTGCGCCTGGCTGTGGAGAGGCAGCCAAGGACTTGAAGTAGGAGAGGGCATAGGTGTTCTGGCCCAGAATTCGGTGCTGGCAGAAGTGGGTGGTGGAGATGGCAGGGAGCACCTCATGTTCTGAGCACTGGAAGTGGTGTGAAATTGGGCAAAGATTATGGGAAAGAGTGGAGAACCTGCAAAGCCCAGATCACTGTGTGCTCCCCTTGCCATGCTGCTCTCACCTACGGAGCACTCACTGCCCTGACAATCATACAATACTCACGGACCATGGCATTTCAAGTGCCGTGTGAGATTATACCCAAGTTTGAAATGAAAGGACATAAACCATATGCTCACTGCTGATGGAGTGAAATGATTGACTTTTGTCCAGTTCCAAAATATGTTGTGTTTTGGGGCATTTTCTTGATGTTGTTTGCAGATTCAGCAGGTTGGCTGATGAGATGAGAAGAATTGTCCAGCGAGTGCTTGCTTGGGAAGATTGACCTGACCTTCTGGGAGATACAGCTGGGGGAAGTAGTAGTGTTGGCATTTGGTGGACATCTACAGCCACATGGTTAACTACATGGCACAAAAATTACGATGGTTTTTGTTTCAGGTGCAGACTTCTGCTATATAAAACTGAAATAGTATTCCACTACAAGCAATGTAGAGTCCATTTCATATCTTTAAATCTTGTGGACACCGTAATATCAGAAATACACATCTAAGGAACTTTTATACCAGGATAATCTTGCTCACATAAAGAACAGAGAAGTAGCCAAGATTTGTACGTTTCCTCTTAGGTGTTTACAGCTGCAGATTTCAATGAGAAAGCTCTTCACCAGCTTTAAAGAGAGAAATGAAATAGTGTAGTGAGGGGCTGATTGCCGCTCCGTGGGGAACTCCTGCCCACATTATAGACTATCTGCCTCACATGATAATGACAGACAAGGCGATGACCTTTCTATGCTAATGATTTGGCTTCTCTATGAATTCATCCGACGTGATACAGGCAACTTGTCTTTACTCAGTGATGGATCATGCCATGGGATCCCAGAGCTTTCTGTGTTAGTTAATGTTCTGTCAACACAAGCCCCTGAGAGGTTGTCCCAGTTGTCCTGGATGACAATTAAGCTCTCTTGAATAAAAGAGCTGGAGCCTAGCGAGTCTCCAGAAGCTGACGCACTTCCTGAGATACAATTGGTCACATCCCAGCAGAAATCTTTCCTGTGTCTGCTGGCCTACCCGCTGCTCGTAGCGTGCATCCCAGGTGCACTAGCAAAGTTAAAAATCTACAGTAAAATGAACTGGAAAATATTGATCCAATTTAAAGCAGCATTACAAATGCCCAAATCATTGCATCCTAGCATTAACTAATTTTCAAATATCTAATGGTTTTACCTGCTCTGCTGCACTTCATAATGACAAGTAAATGTGGTAGCACACCCGGCTTCTCCACTGCAGATGTTTTCCTTCCCCTATATCAGATGCAGACCCTATATCTGCCCTATCTCATGCGTCACAGCTCTGCAATGAAGCCACAGTCTGTGAGAGCATGATATACAGGTTATTTCCAACAGGATTTGGGTGCCCAGCTTTGTACCTTTCCTACACAAGGACCAGTCTTGAGGCTGTCGTAAGTCAGGGCAGCACCGCACGCTTCCCTACAGGGAAGATGATTTAAAACAAGTTGATACTCAGCCCAGATATTACTGATTACGCTCGTGTTTGCATATTAGTTGAAGATTAAAATCAGAATAAGGATGGTGGAAGATGTGATAAAGAATTTCAACTTGGCACATAGCTCATTGCAAATGTTGAGGACAAACCCTGTGTTTGCGATCCACAGGGAAGGCTCCACCATCACCATGTCCACAGCAGAAACTGGTGCCGCTGCCTCCCTCCCCACTCATAGGACTTCTGATACAACCTTGGCACCATGAAGCAAAGCAACAGGCACATCGCCCCACTTTAAATGAGCACAGTCCTGCAAACTGCTTTCTTTCAGCCCCATCATGCACTTATTCAGATGCCCTTTTTTTTTGTCAGAAAGGGCTGATTTGCTTTGCTGGTGTTTATCAAACCACATTTCAGTTTCCCATAGCAAGAACCTGTAATCCAAGTGGGATCACTCATCAACAGCTGCAGACACCGGAGGGGGCAGATCATGCAGCATCAGACCACATCATGAATGCTTAAAGAACCATGGGTGCTCCAGCAGTAAAACCCCAGCATTTTTTGGTCACCCACTAGCTCTTGTTACCAGTCCTTGCAGTAGTCTTAGGGTTTTGACCTCATGGAAAATGAACGCTGCTTCCTACATCATTCCCTGTGTGTGGTCAGAGCATTAATGCATCTGGCACCTGGGCTTTGCTAGGTGGTATGCTGGCTGCGAGGCGTTGAGGGACCTTCACTCTCATGGCTCCTTTATTCTCTTCAACCCATTCCTGCTGATAAGCAGCTGTCCTCAGCTAGGTCTTGAGCCTTATAATTGTGTACATATTTTTTTTTTTCTGCAAAATCCAAGAATCTCCCAGTTTTCCATGATTCCCACATCCCTAATTCAGCCTCTCGTGACCCATCCCCACCTCGCTTGGTGGCTCCTCTAGCTTGGACCTCCCACACTGGACCCAGGCATCTCACCCCATTTCTGGCTGCTCAGCTCTCATTCTGCCTTCCCAAATTTCTGCCCATCTCATCGGCTTCCTGCCCTGCTACAGCTCCCACGGTGCCCTCCTCTGAGGTCAGTGGCATGAGGGCAGTGGGGAAAATGAACTCACATAGTGAGGGCTAACGGGGAGGATTTGGGAATGGCTCAGCTGATGTCCTGCGTGTAGTGCACCCTTCTGATATTGCCTTTTCATTGCATGGCAATCAGGCTCCACACAATTATCCTCTCTTTTTTTTATCGCTCTCATATCGCATTTTGAACAGGTTGTAAGACACTTCCTCATAATGAGATTAGCCCCCCTCATTGCTTTACAATATACATTTTTATCTGGGTGCATATATAGAACAGGCTTTTTAACTGCATAAAGGTGTCATAGTGAGGCTCAGGCCCTAATGTATGACATTATCTCCTCCGATGATTGCAGTCAGCATCAGGCTATGCATAGAAAAGGCTGTTAACTGGCGTGCAGCAGCCGCTTGCCAAAATGAAATGCACTCACCTGGTAAATGCAGGCAGCAGCTCCCGGAGGTCAGATCCTTGGGTGATGTGAACGAGCGTGGCTCTGCTCAGAGCAATGGAGCGGTGCCAACGCGCACCGGCTGGAAGCCCAGCCCCGGCTAAGGTACTGCTGAACGGATGGGTTTCCTCCTACGGGCAAGGCTGCGCAAGCTGATGGCTCTTTTTTTACATCCACTCAGCAGATTTAAATGAGGCACTGGTGCAAATCATGGGAGCAGCTGGAGTTTATGCTGGATGACTCCTGGCTTGGCTATTTCGGAAAGTCTGGTTTCAACACAACAGTTCCTAATGCAGCCTTGAACTTTTTGATTTGATGTGGTGATGTGGATGGGGAGAAAAGCTTCAGGCTTGCTCTCGGGCAGATCTGAGGACACACAGCATCCCCTGCCCTGGGGGACAAAAGGGTTTTGCCCCCTCGGTCCAGATCGGAGCACATCGTCCTTCCCTGCCCCTCAGCCCCATTGGCTATGGGGTCTCAGCATCTCCTCGCACCACTGTCCTGGTGGCTGCTCTTAGGCAAGCATGTGAGCACTCTGATATGTCTTATAATAAATAAACCCTCTAAAGGCTGATTAATGTCATGTAATTAAAAACAAAACCACGCCCAGCAAGTGGGGTGGCATGGGCGTGCTCTGTCTTTGTTCATGCAAGAGCTGCAAAACCCACTGGTCATGCAAAAGTTCTTATTCACCTAAACCCTCTTTAGATATCATCTCTAAAGATTACAAAGGTGTTTATTTTTTTTGTTGTTTGTTTGTTTTGTTTTGTTTTAATACACATATAGACTAGGAAAATGCAGAAGATGGTATTTTTTTCTGCCTCCCAAATGCAGTAAGATCTATGAAAACCCATTTTCCCCTGTAGACAAATAACAAATCTCTGCCCTATTCCTGGGGGCTTTACACAGTTTAGAGGAAAGGAAGCATTATGTGGCAAAAGCAACACTTCAAAGAGGTCTGTGTGAGCACCAGGGAGTGTTGGGTTGGGAAATAAACAATCAGTCATTGCAGCTATTTCAAAGCAAATACAGTAACTAATGGTACTGAAATATCACCTAACAGGAGTGAACATTCACACCTCTCAGGAGCTAAAGAGCTCCTTTCACCACACCCTGAGATGGGAATGGATCAAGAGCAAGGTTCAAAGTGGTCAAAATTGAGTTTACTTTTTCAGTTTTTATTTAGAACTCATCCGTAAATACAATCAGACAGGTGGGAAGCAGTGCTCAAGATTCAGCATCTTCATCCTAAAACTGAAAGTCTTTAACATTAAAAAAATAAAAAGAAATTAAAATGGGAAATTGTAGTAATTTGGTTTTACAAGAGAATAGTTCCAACTGTTCTGGGAGAACCAAAGTTAATAAAAGTGCCAAAAATATATTTCTGTTTAAAAGTTAAGGAAATCACATGTATTGATAATTTCATTTGCTCGGAAGGGAATGTCAGTCCAAATGAAGCCATGCCCACTTTCTGGAGGAATATGGCATGCAAAATCTTTATTGCCCCCATAGTTTTTGTGCAGCCCTTGCTGGTGCTGTTATCCTAAGTGTATAAGAATACGGAAACTGCTTCTGTGTCAGATTTTGGGCAGAGCAGAAGAGCTCCTGTACCCAAAAGCTTGTCTACTTCTAGCTCTTTTAGCAGAGCTTGTCTTTCTGATGGAAATTGTGGCATTTTGTAAATGAAGCTGCACCTGTTTAACTGGGGGTGTGATATTTCAACCAATTAGATCCATTGTGGAGGAAACCATGCCCTTGTTCCTCTTTGGAATAGCTTGGTTTGATTTAATTACGACTAAACCCTTATTAACACAGTTTGCAAAGGCTGGCTCTGCCGGTGGGACCCAGGCAGCTGCCCTGGGTGAAGCCAGCGGGACCCTCCCTGGCAGGTTAACCCACCCTGTCCCTACCATGGGCCAGCACTTTGCTTTTGGGACTGGCTGTGACCTCCCAGCTCTGGCTCCCTCTCGGTTTCTCTCCCTCTGGTTAACGGATGGGTGGCTCGGAGGAGCTCAGCACCAGCCCTGCAATCACAGCTCCTGCAGCTCAGCTCTGTGTGGAGCTCGACCCCTTAACTTGGGGCAGGTGGGCCCACCTGTGGGTCGAATGGGCAAAGAAAATTGCTACAGGCAAGTTAATTACTATAAATGTTTGCTGTTTGAATAGCAATGTAGCTATTGCTTTTCAAAGCCAGGGAAACCGAGGCATGGGAGCCTGACAGAAATAATGCTCATCTACTTTCTAGGTTTGTTATTAATTACCTGATCCTTATAATGCTTCTTGGAGCTCAGTAAGTGCTCTCAGGGATGAGAGAGCTGCAGAAAAAATATTCGTGTGCCTTCTAAGGATTGTTGTTGGAAGGTGGAGTATACTTCAGGCCTTGCAACCGTAAGTGCTGGAGCACAGCTGAGACAGCAGGGCAAGCTTCCCGGAAGATAAAACAATCCAAACCTGTAATCCGTGTTATGAGGTCATCTAAAGGACCAGTCATACCAAATATGATCAAAAATTAGATTTCTCTGGTGGAAAAAATTTGATCTGGCATTTCTCACAGCCTTGGTGTCTTTCCTTTGAAAGAATCCTTTGTTCTGTAGGTCTCAGGATGAAATTAAATCACAACTCATGTAAATACTGATTTTTGACTGGCTGGGAGCCAGTCCTATATCCTGTAGCGACTTATACCCCCTTCCCCACATACACAGACCATGTCGAATTTCTCTCCACCCTCCAAACTGAGGGAGATCGAGGACATTTGTTATTTCCCTGGAAACCTTATGAGAGATCAGAGCATGCGAAGGGCATCCCTGTGGCTCCAGCACGGGGGGTCCCCGAGCTTTATAAACTCAGCAGCAATTTACGGACCGGATCCCAGGGTTTGGGTATTGCTGTGGCTGGTAGGGAGAGCTCACTCGCAGGTCTTGCTTCTTGTTTGTGGGTTGTTCAGGAACCATTCCTGGCTCGGAATTTTTGGTTATAATTATTCTTCAGATGCTTTGGCTGGAAAGCTGCTATCCACGGGCAGTTTGTGACACGTCCTCTGAGCGTGTGGTGTTCATAATTCAGATTTACACGGTCTGGGACCGGTCACCTAAGCTGCATGGCATCATTTTTTATTTCCATGTTGTTTTAAATTAGGGATCAATGAATAACAGACTATGAAATTTGGGGCAAATACTAATTCTTGCTGACTTGTGTGAAGCTTTTGGGAATTGCAAACATTTCCCAAATGCCCTGTGGTTTTCCAAATGCTATTGAGTCACAGCCAACCACTTTCATTCACAAAAATATTTGCAAGATTGTTTTTTTGACTATTTAATCAGCTCTGCGAGGGCTGGAGTTCTGTTTTCTGACCGAAGTTGGAGATACTCATGCTCATTTCACTTGGATGTGGATCTGGCCTAAGTTACCATAACAGCATGTAATTACATATGAATACAAAAATGCAAAGTGTGTTAACTCAGAACCTTCCGAAATTAAAAGCAAATGCTCAATTAACATGAAAAAGAGACCTGGACTAAATTTTGCCTGTGAGACCCTCAAGCCAATGCAGTTCTGGCTGTGGATGTGCCTTTTGCTGAGGGAGGAACATTTCAAGTTGCCTTTCCCCATCCCCAATAGGATCAGATGAAAACGGTTCTTACGCTGGGATTTGGGAATAAGTCTCAGGGGAGATGGATTAGTGGGCAGTGGGTTGTGAGAAGGTCAAAAAGACAACAGATTGCATTGCTCTGTGCATGCTCAGCTGTGCATCCATTATTTAGCAGTGTATGCTGTGAGTTTATATATGCACCTCTGCTTTGGGGAAATTCTCTGTTTGCGTGGATATACACATCTCCTCTCCGTCCTGCCAATGAGCCACGATAACTAACAGTGATACTGAACATTCGGGGTTTTTTTTCCAAAGGTAGTACGCTCAGAGCTTGGGCAGCCAGGCTTGAAGGCAGCAGCTGAGCGCTGAGGGAGGGGATGCAGAAGGAGGGGGGGATAACTCGACCGGCTGCGCGAGGTTGTGCCGAGCCTGGTGCTGGGTGCGGAGCGATGCCCGGCTTTGGGAAAGGGCTGTGCTCTGCCACGAATCCCCCCTGAAACCGAGGCACAGCCACAGCTTGCTCAGAGCTCCTCACTCATCGCTCCGGGCAGTCATTGCGGGGGCTGCTGTCCTCCATCCAAATCCTTGCATGGTGCTGCAGCAGAAAAAAAAAATAAAATCATCCTGTTTGGGCAAATAGCGAGCTCACGAGCTTTGTTTTATTGAAACCATCAGGCTTGGCTAAATTCTCCGGTCTCAGAGCGAAGCCAATGACTTCATCCTTGGAGCTGCCTCCACGTAACCTTTGCTTTCACGGATCTATTAGGAAGCTCCCCAGGAGGGGAAGCCCAGCTGCCAGATAAATCACACCTTCCCGGCAGAGAGGTGCGAGGTGCTCCACAGGAACCCGGGCTGCCTGGGAGAGGAGACACAGGGATCTTCTGCAGAGGTTTTTGGGCTTGTCCAGGTGCCAGCATTCTCCACCAGAGCCCATCGATGTAAATGCACGAGTTCTTGTGGGGTTTCGTTGCTCTGTTCCCAGTGAGGACTTGGCCAGAGCCTGTGTGCGTGGTAGGTAGGAAGGAGCCTGTAGTCAACCGAGGCACTTTTTAATTTTTCTTTCTAATTAAAAGTAGATATATTTTTTAAAAAAAATATTTGCAGGGGGAAACTATAGTTTTAGAATTTCCCATTTAATACTCCCCTAATGCCTGTGAAAAGCTTTGAGTTGCAGTTCATGATTTGAATCTTTATGGGCAATTAGCTGGAGAAGGACTGGAGAAACACAGGTATGGATTTGCAGAGCTAGGGGTAGGGTGATGTGGGGATGAGAGCTTGCAGAGTGGGAAGCTTTGCCATAAGGAGGAAGGAAAGAAGCCCACCAGTACCACACTTCTTTGAAGATGTTTGAGCATCAGTGTTGCACGCTGTCAGCAGCCCATAATTCAGACTCGTTCAGACCAGAAGATTTCCACACGCACACTCTGCGGTGCACACCTTGTGTACTCTGGGTTTGATCTGCTGGATCTAACAGAGCATGCACCAAGAAAAGGCACCGGGAACCTGAGACCTCTCCAAGCCCAGCCCTGGCTGAGGGTGATGCCATCTGCCCAGGAGAGCTGAGCAGAGGTCTCAGTTCTGGAGGGCACAGCGGGGATTAAGTCTCTGGTGCCCTGCTTGCAAAAGAGCAAAGGCTTGGCTGGAACCACAGAGGTTGCTCTCCATGTCTCCTCCTGAGAGAAGACTGGGGGAGAAAAATGAGATGTGAAATTTGCCTTTTGCATCATTTGAGGCTGGTTTCAGGGAGGCTTGGACAGTGGGAAGGGAAGACTTTTAGCTTTGGGGCCTCTATTTAAACTAGACCAACCTTTATTTTATTTTTTCTATAAGAAAATAGATGCTGCTGGATCACATTTCTGGTCCACTGTTTTTCCTTACAGACTTTCAATCTGCAGGTACTGGAGATTCTCCAGGCCAGAAGAAGACACAAAAGTGGAATTATCTGATTCTGTGACTATTGTTTTTTTTGTATCCTCACCCCAGCTCCAGTCAAAATTTATTCACTTCTGCCTCAAAAAGGAGAACAACTTGTGGCTCCTTCAGATCTGACTGACTCAGACAAATTATCTCCATGAACTGTTTGTCCTAAAGCCTTTCCCATCATTTTGGCTTTCTCCATTCCCTGTTTTATTCCCTTTTCTGTGTCCCTCCTCCTGCTCCGTACCTCTCCTGGAGCCAGGAAGTGAGCCTTGTGCACAGCACCTCCCCGTGAGCATACGCTTTCTGCTGCCAGCACAACAGGTCTGGCATTTTTGCCACTGTTCTCAGTGTCTCCCACGCTTATGAAAGCAAATATCCCATGTCTACCCATAGTGTTATTTACCTGTAGCCATCAACTGGCAAATATTTTCTTTAATGTGTCCTCAAAAGAACTGAGGAGGATGGGGAAGAGAGCTCTGGCCTTCAGGGAGGAAGCTAGCCAGCTCGGGTGATCTGCCTCTGCCATCTTAATGCCCAGGGAAATTAATTGAATTGGGGCTGGTGATTAATCCTCCAAGTATTTTAAACTACCAAGCTCTGACCCTGAAATACCCAAAGTGCTCAAATACCCTGGTGCAAAGTACCCTAGTGCACAAAAGGCTGCAAATGAGAGGTGAGCAAAGGAAAGAAAAGGCTATATCTGATCTTGAAGTTAGGTTAAAACCAGTAGGTAGCTGGGTAGGTCAGCATCCTGCTTGCCTTGACACTGGAGATTTGGTGCTGAAGGTACAGCCATCTCCGGTGACTTTGTGCCCAGCTCCTGCCGGGGTGGGAGGTCGGGATGCCCCCAGCACCGCAGCAGATGCTGGCTGATGGATGGCACCCAGGTGGAACAAGGCTCCCCAAGATGGTCCATATGCTCCTCGTCAACCTGCAGCTGTTCTGCAGTGAGTGTCCCACAGCAACTATAGGAGCAACACGGACATATTCTCACAGCTGAACAGTGACTTCTCCTGCTGTTCCTAGGTCTTCTTTGCAAGCCTGCGGTACAAAGCTTCCCATTTATGTGCCGTGGCCATGCTGTCAAGGTGTAAGTAATCTCTTTCATACTTACCGAGCTGCATGGTCACCAAGGTGCAATATCTGATGGGCAACAGATGTCTGCTTTCTTCCAGGGTTTCAGTGCTGTATTATTGCTGTTATTTGCTCTATTTTGTGCTGCCAGGGAGGGGAGGAGGGGCAAGAACTAATGCAGCCTGCCGAATGAACGGCCCCCACAGTCCTGGGCTTTGCGGGGGCTATTTTAAGTGCTTGAATAATACAGATCTAGCATACCTCCTCAGAACTGCAATCACATCTCCTGCAGTGGGGATTTCTGGTTTATTCAGACAGCCTTTATCCAAGCACCCTCTGGTAATGCCCCTGTGCCTGCACAGTGCTACAGAAGGTAAAACAACCTGCAGGTAAGATGAGGACTGTGTCCTCTGAGGAAGTGTCTGCTGAAGATGACGTGCTTTACCTTTGCATTAGTTGTTTGTGCCTGGGGACCGTGCAGGGAATCATGCCTAGAGGTGTTCGGCAGCAGCTCAGGCACATCAGGGTGTGCTGTCATAGCTTGCTTGATGGAGAGAGTGCGGTGGTGCCTCCGACTCTGCTCCAGTGCTGCTGCGTCCTTTCTGCTTTTGAAAAAGTGCTGTGCAGCCTTAAACTTCCACCTCGATACCCTCCAGGAAGCCTGGCTTAACGCCTCATCTGAAGGACATGATACGAGTCATTAAAAACATTTTTTAAAAGTCTGGAGGTGACCTATGGGGCTCCAGGAGACTGGCTCCGACGCAGCAGCAAGCGGCCAGCTTGCCTCTGAGCCGCGGGGGCTGCTGGTGCTGGGGCTCTGCCCCTGCGGAGAGCACCCGGCTGATCCTGAGCCCTTTTGGAGAGCTCCTGGGGGAGATGCTGGGAAGAGAGCTGCGGGGAGACCCTACATTGGTGTCAGAGCTCAGACAGCTGAAATTCAGCCCAGGCCCTGTGCCAAATGCTAACTGCTTTTAGCAGCCCCTGGTCAGTGCTTCAAGCTCTTTGCCTCCTCTGCCTCATGCTTCAGAAGCGTTGGACTCTGTCTAAACATGCATGATCCTTTGGGTGTGGGAAGTGTCTGAGCTGTCTGCAGAAGGGCCCACCATCTGCAGACGGATGGCTGGAGACCCGTGGCATTGCCGGCAGGTCGCAGACCCTGGTGGAGATGGCCACCTGAGCGCTTCCTGCATTGGCATGACCGTGGCACATCCTCATGTCCCCAGCAGAGCTGCTCTGGAGGCGCTTGCTCCCTTTCCTTGTAGTTACAGCTGGGGTCCCAGCTGCCAGCCCAGCTTTAGAAGTGCCCCCATCCTTTATTGTAAGTGCCACAGTGCCTGGGAACTTGTCACCCATCAGGGACTTGTGCTTCTCTCTCTCTTGGTGCTCAGCCCCACACCTGAAGCCCCTGTCCCCTCCCCAGCACTACCACACAAAGCAGAGCCTTGGTGCAAGGGATGAATCCACGTTCCCTGCCACTTTGCTACACAGTGAGCCACGGACAGTTTGTTTCAGCAGAAATTTGGGCTATAAAACCTCTGGGAGAGTGGGCTATCATAAAAGATGTATCCCCCTCGATGAGTGCATGATTCAGTCATTAGAGGTGGAGGACTGGAAAAGAAATGCCAGCTCAGGGATGTAATTTGGCTCCGTGGAGATAGCTAAGCCTTGTCTGCGCTAATACTTGTAGTAATAGGTATTAAATTGGCTCATGTAGACACGGCCCTGAAGGGCAAGAAAACAACTTCACATCTCCTTTTTAACCTCTTTTCAAGTCAACCTTTTTTCAGACTCGAGGCACAGCGTGTCTTTACTGCTGTTTATGGGATGATATGGCCTGGGGGGCTCACGTGCGTGGCAGCCCGCGGTGCCAAGATCTGTGAGCGTGTTCAGGGAGAGACACCCACAGGGAAGAGTTTAGGATCTACATAGGAACAACAAGAAGAGGAGGCATTTCTCCATTTTGCACAGCGAGGGGCTGACTTGGATGCAGGGGGTTAAATCCAGGTGGGACAGTGCTGTGGCCAGCAGGGCTCCCCTCTGCACAGAGCTGAGGCTGGTGCTAGGACGTGCTGCAGGAGAAGCAGCTCCCAAACCACCTAGTGTTACTTGATCAATGTGTGCATCTGCCACCCGATAGTGCTAGGTTACTTCAACCTACCTGCCTATAAAATGCCTGGCTTAATCTGCCTGTGTTCCTGAAGCAGCATCCCAGGGCAGGAAGAAACGCCTTGCCTGTGCTATCGCTGGCCATGGCCAGAACACAACCCTGTCTCTCCTGAAGCAAAATCTGGTGCTTTGCCACCGAAGCAGCTTTTCCAATCCAGTGCATTCATCATCGCTGCCGCAATCTGTTCAAGGAGAAGCATCCACAGCTTCTACCTGGCAGGTGGGTTGCATCCTGCTATGGGTCAGTGCTGCTCTGGCCTCATTATTTGTGGATGGAAAAGGTTTTTGCAGTCTTTCTGAGTAACAAGTCACTGTGTTGCAAACTCTTGTCATAATCCAAGTTAGCCTTTGAAAATGCATCACCAACTGTCTTTGTAGGTAAACCTGAACAAGTATCTTTCATCAACATCCAGAAGACAAAACTTCATAAGCTGCTGTGGGGCCATTTGAGCAGCACCTCAGATGAGCGTTCTTGCAAGCCTGGCTCTTTTGGAACTGTACATCTGACCAAACTCTCTGCAGCATCTGATTAATGCTGTCAAACATAATGAAGGGAGGAAAAATCACAAAGTCAATAGGGATGAGCTGGAGCAAGCTGCGTCCAAGTTCAGCGATGTGTGCTTGTCTCACGGTGAGCTTTTGATGTTTTATATTTCATTTAATAATGCACCATTCAAATCCACAGTACTGTCTTAGAAGGAGAAGTGGGCCCCTGTTCCTTTGGTCACATCCAGGGCTGAACACGCATCTGTGTTATAAAGGTATTTGCATCTGCAGTCTCATCCTGCCCGAACTAGAAGGTCTCCAAAGTGTGAAGGCTGCTCAGCTCCTCTTCTAGGTCGGGCCCATTTCCAAGGTAAATGCAAGTATTTGCAGGCAAGCTGGGGAGACGACTGCCTTACCCTCTCTGGGGAGAGGGAGAGAGGTTTGGAGAAATATTATTACAAATTCCTGGCTTGAATAACTACTTTTGCCTCTTCTGGAGGCGGCACCCCCAGCAGGACAGCACAGAGATTTCAGCGGTGCGTTAATGTTGAGACTAGCACGTCGGGTGTTCTTCTTGGCAGGGCATCCTGGAAGGCTCCCCTAATTGTTGCCTTCTCTTTTTTTGCTTCCAGAGTGAACTGCTGGAAACCTTGGGCCATCCTGCCTCTGCCCCAGTCCCGACCTGCTTCTGCCCAGCAGTGTGACTGGGAAGGGCCAGTCGCTACTGGGAAGGACAGCAGAGCTCTTCTGGCTGCTTGGAGCAAGGTGAAGGATCTCAGAGAAGGTGCAGGCATAATCTGTGCTTTGTTAGCACAGCCACCAAGGTACCTGGGTCCTATTTATCACCCTTACCTACGGGACATCACTTTCAATAAAGGAGAGGAGTAAGTCTTACAAGCTCTCCCAAAATGCCCCTAAGTCTGTATGTGAGGGACCTGATGTAAAGTCTTGGCAGGTTCTCTCCTAGGAATTTAGAGGCAATGTGGGGGAAAGGGAGAAAAAGAAGGTGTTGGTTTGGCACAGGTGAAGGCTTGGGTCAGCTTGTGCCCAGGACAGACCAACAAGTGCACCTGAAATCTTGGGGGCATCCTCAGCAGCCAAACCCTTGAGGCTTGGACCAATTCTTCTTGTTCTCAGCAGAGAGCAGAGTGGCTCCGATGGCCAAGCAGACATTTATGTGCATCCCCTGAGGGCTGGTGTGACCTGCAGGGAGGACGTGCATGACCACAGGGCACACAGGCCTTAGGTTTTCTTCTTTACCTTGGGTTAAACACCATCACTCATGGGTAGTAGCAGTCACAGAACACCCTGGTCCCCTTGCCCAGACCTTTCCATGGGATGCTAAAGCATTACCTGCAATCTCGCACACAACAGTTGGGTTGCATTCAGCCTCATTTTAATGCAATAATCCCCAAATTATTATCCTTTAGCCAAAGACAGTTGGAGTTTCTAAATTCAATCCCATTTTCAGCCCATGTATATAGGTAACTCAGAGAGATGTGGGAAAGCAGATTCCCTAAATCCTCAAGGACAATGTTTAAGAGCAATGGAAGGGCCCTATCCCTTTCCTTATTCATCTCTTAGTTCTCCATGCCTTAGAGATTGCTGCATGATCTTGGATGAGTCTGTCTGAAAGGTTTTGCCTCACTTTAGCCCTCCAAAAAATCGTTCACTCTTATTTGTTGTTAGCTCTGCCAGATGTCTTACGGTTCTTGTGATACATCCTGGAAGCCAGTTGAGTGGCAACAGGTTTGGTCTCTTCTCCTGCAATGAAGTCTAAATAAATAGCCTCTGATGTTACTGCATGTGGCATATCAAAGCAATTGTTCTTGGTCTGTGAAATATAGTCTATATTAATCTCTCCCTTACCTGTAAACTAGGTGAAAAAGCGTACACATGCACACAAATTATTTGATGTTTTTTTCTCTAAATCAAAAAAATTGTCTCCGTGGTCCTATTATCTCCTCTTATTAAGTATGTTTTCATGCTGCGCTTTTTTTGTGCCCACAGTCAATAACAATTTAAATGATACTCTTTGATGCCCTTTGTTCACATCATTTATTTCCATCTCTTTATCTGATTTTGCCAACAGGACCTAATTTGAAAGAGGCTGCAGTTCAGCGGCAGGAGGGATTTAAACACTGTTAAGACTGACATTTTCCCTCATCTCACATCCCGTGGGGTACCTGATTGCAAATTTATAATACACCAGAGGTCTCGCCATCAGAAGATACAGACTTACAGTAACAGCAACTAATTTAAAAAAGATCTCCAGCGCATCAGTGTCTGGGGCTGGTTTACACAGACTAATTAATCCTTATTTGACCTGAATTAACTCTTAATCTGTGTGAAATGAAAGAGCTTTACTGGGATACAGCAAATTTTAAAAGATGGAAAATCCATTCAGAACAGGAGGTTTCTGCAGCTGGGTGACTCGTGGATTAAAATACTTGCTGGCTGCTGCTGTGGAAAATTAGCTTGCTCTTTTTCCTTTTTCCTTTTTCCTTTTTCCTTTTTCCTTTTTCCTTTTTCCTTTTTCCTTTTTCCTTTTTCCTTTTTCCTTTTTCCTTTTTTCTTTTTCCTTTTTCCTTTTTCCTTTTTCCCTATTTCCACCCCTCTTTTACTAACCAGCAAATACATGAAAGGGGCAGAAGACTTTTTGCCACCAGCTGTTGTCCCTTGGTAAGTGGTGTAGATGCAGGACAGATTCATTCTCCATGCCATTTCTTGCTGGTACCTTGGATTTATCCAAGTTGCCTGCAGGATGGCACAAGGGAGAAAGACCACTTTGGGACAAATCTTCCCCTTAGGTGTCCCCAGGCTGCTCAGTCTCCAGCTAAAAGATGGCTTCTCTGCTTCTTGGGAGCAGCCACCTGGGCAAGGACTGTTCATCCCATAGCTTTGTGACAGGGGCACAGAGGATACTGGAGGTAGAAAATGTTGTGCTGGACTCATACAGATGGAAAAAAAACAAGCTTTTGAACTCGGACTTGCTCCATCAGGTTTGATAAAGGACGAGCTTGATCAGGTGTCCTCTGGCATCTTGGAGGACTCGTCCAGAACACAGGTAAGCAAATGGCTCATCCGAGATGGTACCAAGAGCATGGAGGCACGAACACATCCCTGGCCACAGTGTGCCCTGATGCAGGGGCTAAGTGGGATGTGCTGGGCTGGAAGTGGGATTTGGAGACCAGAGCTGGAGTCAGGATATGTCAAGGCCACCCTGAATGCGAACAAATTTTCACTGCTGAGCTCTGGGGCAGCCTTGTTCGGCATTTGTGGGTGTGTTAATGTCTGGCTAGGCCTTGGCAAACCTGTGTTAGTAACGAATAGCTGAAAGATTTTGGCCTGGGACATGTAGCTGTGCCTTGGGTAGGTTTTGTGCTGTGCTGAGCCGAAAGCTTCTGCCTGCGGAGGCTCCCCCAGAGCTCACCCCTGTTGTGCTCTTGTCACCTCTCGGTGTGCAAAAGCAGGCAGCAGATGCCCAGTGGAGACCAGAGACGGTAACGTGGTGGTGAACTGATGGGGCTAGGTGAGACATCTCCCCCAGCCCCAGGCAGGTGGGAGCTCACCTTCCTCCTGTGTTCTTGGCATGCTTTTTTAACCCTGCTTACCCATTATTTATTCTCTTTAGCTCTTGCCAATATCAGTACCATCACATCTTATCTGAGTGCAAAGGACAGGATTATTTTCTCTTTCTGGGGTGGAAACCTGTCCAAAATCACCCAAGATACCTGAGGCAGGAGTGTGACACGAGCCCCAGCCCTCTGACCCCCCTGTGCCTTAGGATCCTCTCTGCTAAGCCGGTAATGTCACTGCAAATGCTGTTATTATTCCATTAAATGTCCACTGCCCTAGCCACAGCAGAGAGGCATTTAAAAAGATGCTACCACATTACGCAGAATAAATGTCACCCTCTCAAATCAGCAAGCTGTCGATGGCTTAAGGTAACCATTTAAAGGTTATCCAGTGCTGCTTGTATCTCTATTTTCAATTACCCCCACTTGTTGGCTTTGAAGTCTTTAGTATGGAAAATAAATCACAGCGCAATGTGCTGCTTCCATCATTCAGTAATGCCTGACGTGACAGCCTCAGAAGATCACAAGATTATAGCGATAAGGGTCTAGTTTTAAAATGTTTACCATTTCCCAGCTGGATCTTTGACCTCGGACTGCATTAATGTTTTGCCATTTTCAGGTCTAATGCCAATCTCTGTCTTGCAACATATCATCATTTTAATGCCTGATTTACACTCTGAATTATGGTAATTTATTGTAATAGTGTGATTTGACCTTTTCAGTATTTCCTATTTTTATTGGCTGGCTGTTTCGTCCCTTTCCCCAGAGGTTAGTGGAACTCTGGGGGGAGCGGAGGAGGTGAGCGAGCCTACCACAGCACTCAATGCTGAAAAGGGCAAAAAGCAAACGCACACTGCTAATTTGGGGACCGGGGGACAATTCAAGGGTGATATTTATACCAGACCCCACGACAAGAACAGAGGTGACACGATGTCAGCGTTATGGATGAGGGGGCATCTTCAGGAATGGCCAAAGTGATGGTTGTGAGCCTCCATCAGCCTCTGTGTCGTACCTGCACGGTGCCAGCCCGCTCCTTGCCTGCCAGGAGGCTGCCCTGGCAGTTTGAAGCTACTATTTGTGCTTTGAGCACATCAAAATGCCCCTGAGCACGGCTGCCTCTGACTGTAGAGGAAATCGGCTTTGGGAACTGGTGTGTGCCCTTGTGAGAGAGTAGAGGTGGAGAAGACCAAAATGGGAAGTGAAAATATAATCCTAATTGTTTCTCCTTTTCATTGCCCTCTGCCCAGAAATACCACCTCTCCAAGGTAGGATTTGCAGGCATGCAATAAGAGAAAGTGTTAGCTTATAATTCAAGGAAAGGGAAAAAAAAAAAGAAAAAAGGAAAAAAAAAGAAAAAAAAAAAAAGAAAACCCAGAAACACTGAAATGATCTCTTACAACAAAAAGCTTTGATAAAAGCAAAGCTGAGCCTGAGGGTGATGCTGCTTCTTCACCCTGTTCATCAGTACCAGGTTTGTTCCAGAGGACCCAGCCTATCCTTTCTGTTTTGGAGTGTTATATTTTTTTTAAGGACTGCCCTTCGGCAATCCTTTTGAAATGAGTATTTGTTCCTGGCTCTGGGAAGGGGCAGTGAGGGCAAGCAGTCAGCTCGTGTTCAGGCCACGTTGCGTGTCTGGGAGCAGTAACCTCAGCCTCTGCACTCAAGGAGCGAGAAAGCACGGCAGAGCCAGGCTGGGACTCAAGCTCTCCAAGAGGCATTTTTAAACTTTTGCTAATAAGGGCTCAGAAAAACAGGTATCTAATCCTACCCAGAGGGGTGGTGGTTGCTGTTACGAAGCTTTGATGGGAAGCAAGGACAGAAAAACAGAGGCAAAGGAAGCATTAAGAATCTCTTGCCTTAGAAGTATGGATAAGGTGATATGGAAGCTACTATGGAAGACTGGACCCATCTCCTTGGGTTCATGCAGCTCCTGGCACCATTGGGATCCAACACCTCCCTTGGGCACCTTTGCTGCACCAAGAATGAACTACAGAAGCATGAATTCTGTCCAAAACCAGAGGCAAAGCTAAAAGATATGCCTGGAGAAGGCATTATCCTACCTTGGTCCTGCTTACATGTGCAGGCTGGGGGACTGCAACCACCAGGACAGCAGCAGGTGCGTGAAGTGTGCAGGCATTGCCATGGCTCAGCGTCTGTAGGTCAATGTGATGTATGAACAGTGAGATTAAGGGAGACCATAAAATGCATATTGTGCATATATGAGATTGTATTTTCAGGTGATTTGTTTTCTGTTGAGCCATCCAGCTCACCTCTGCCCAAGAGCTAATTTATGATGTTTACTTAAAGTGATGGGTCCGGGGCAGGAGATGGAGTGTAGTAAAGTATCTTCCTCTAGCTTTAGCTGGTAGACATGTAATTCTTCTTGCTCTGTCTGCACCAGGTGTTTTATAACAGGCAAACATCTGTCCTTTCCCATTCATCCCAAAGGCCATTTCCATTACCCCTTGGTTGGGCTGGCTAGAAATAACAAGGTTTCCTGGTGCTGAGCTTCAGTAAAATACTCTGAGCATCTCATGTGATATGACTTACTCCTAACACCAGTGAGCACTTAGTGCCTCACAGACAGGGTTTTATTTCATGGTCTCTAACAGGATTGTACTCCCAGAGGCTGAATTTGTCCCAGCATTTGATGGAAACTAGAGGGGGGCTTCCTTTCTGTATCAGAAATATCTATTGAAGGGGCTGCAGCTTGAGCTGCAGGACAAGGGGTCCCATTGACACAGTGCTTGGGACTTAGCTGAGAGTCTTCAACAACTCATGCTAAAAATGACTTAAAAATTGGTAGGAGTTTAGTGCCTTTGAGACGTCTGCCCCTCTGTCAAATCTGGTTAAAATTGCCCACAGCTCCTCCTAATGAGCACTGGTACCTGTGGGCAGTTCTCTTGGGCACCCCCAGATGCATTTGTCTTTTTACCTTAGAAAGCTGAGACAAAAGGGATCTTAATTCTGACTGCACTGAAGCCCTTAAAGAAACTTGTTTTTATCTGACACCAGAGAAAGTGTTTCTGCCCTATAAAAGCATGTGTTAGACTTGCTCTGCATAACAGTGTATGTCAGGAGGCAAAGGCAGCTGAACACGGGCCGGTGGAGCTCAGGATCTGAGCGATTTTCACTGACTTCCTGCGTGATTTGAGGCAAGTTTCCTTCATTCTGGTGTTCATTTGCCTTAACTGTAACCAGGTCAACAACATCCAGCTGAGGTTTGATTTGGTCACTCATATTTGCACAGGTCCCACAGCGTCTGGATTTGGAACTCTATGAGAATTTGCTGGGGGGTGTTTGATTAAAAGAAGAGTTTTAGGTACAGACAGCTGTTCTGAGGGTCCTTTTTGCTGTTCTCATAGCTGGTCGGTCTGTTTATCTACAGGATGACAAATTATAATACAAAATCATTGCCTGTTGGAAGGGAAGAAAACCAGAGCTGGGTATTCCTGAATTGTCAGCTTTCTAAGCAGTCTTTACAAACAAACAAACAAAAACCAACCCACAACTGTGTGATTTTATTGCACATTTTCAATCCATTCAGTCACTGCCACAGCAATACAGAAAAAGTACACACATTCTCGATGCCTGCTTTGTACATGTTATCACCTTCATTAGTTTGATGTGCAAATGGTTACTTAGCAATACTAATATCTGCAGTGAGTGGTTTCAACCAGCTACAATCAGGCACAGAGCTGTGAACGTACTGCACACACTGGTGCCTTGGAAAACGGCTCCTTTTTAAGTTTCTGCTCGCATCCTGTTTCTGAACTGGGATTTTGCACAAATATTTTAAAATAATTGTTTTAACGTTTTCATGCTTGCTTTTAAAGTAGATCATCCTCTGTGATCATAGACAATTGGAGCAATTGTTCAGTGGTCTCCTACTCTAATCGAGTCAATTTGCTTTGCTGGGATTTCCCTCTCCCCTGTATTCAGATCTCAGAGTGGTAGGACCAAACAGAGTGAAGCGGATCTAATTAACTTCTCTCAAGGGTATTGACTGTCTGGAAAGGAAGAGGAAAGCAATGAGGAATACATTATAAGAGCCTATTCATTGCCAACTCACACACAGTAGCAAATCTTCCTCTTGCAAAGCCAGGGTTTACATAAATTTCCTTATTTGATTGTGTTTCCTGTTGCATAGAGGCACCAAGGGCTATGTGAACCCTTATGGTTTCTGAAGACAGAAAGCCAAAAGGAAATAAACTAAAAATGCTTTGTGTAAACAGTGGAAATTAGAAATTCATAATTAGGCTTCATTCATTAGGAGGATGGAAAGTGAAATGTACAGGAGGTTGATGTTGTCTTTTCTGATTTAAAGCGTATCCATTTGCAGATATAAAATGAGCCTGGATTAAGATCAGATATTACCTTCATCTTCATTGAACACCTATGGAAATGACATGGACTTCATGTCCATGCAAGCAAGCACTTCATATCCTGCAGCACCACGGCCAAGGGGAGTGGGGGCAGCAGGGTGGGCTGGGTGGACAGGGCTAAACTAGAGGTGATGGCACAGGGACAGGGGACGACCTCCTGTGATTTCCACCCACTTGGCTTTGGGTGTTGAATACCAGGAGCTCATGTTAGACCTTATAAAAGAGGGAGCTACTAAAAGAGGGAAGGTTTAGATTAGATGTTAGGAGGAAATTCTTCACTCAGAGGGTGGTGAGGCACTGGCACAGGCTGCCCAGAGAAGCTGTCGATGCCCCATCGCTGGAGGTGCTGGATGAGGCCCTGGGCAACCTGATCTGGTGGGTAGCATCCCTGCCTATGGTAGGGGGTTGGAACTGGATGACCTTTAGGTCCGTTCCAGCCCAAGCTGTTCTGTGGTTCTCTGGTCAGTGTCATTTAAAAATTACAGCCAAACCGTGCCTCAGTTTCCCCAGCGAACACTGCCTGTGAGTAACAGCCTGCAAACACTCAAGGGTTTAACCATGGATGTTGACCATGGGCTGTCTCTCGTAATGAACCACTCTCTAGCACTAACGTCAGCTGGTTGTAGGGTAGATAAATATGTACATTTGTATGCCATGGTGATAAGAATATTAGTGGCTGGAGCGTGTGTGTGGTGTGCTTGTGAGATAGCAATAGCCTTCATCTCACAGTGCGTTTGCCAGAGAACATCTTGTGAAAAAGGGCCACAAAGGAGCCACAGGCATTGTCAGCTCTGGCTAACGAGACTCTATGTGTAACTGAAAAGTCATTGTTCCCCATTGACACAAACTCGGAAGGACTTTCCTGCTGCCCTTGAAATATTTGCACGCAGCTGAGCAGCTTCCTCTGGCTGAACGGGGGCGTTGTCACAGGGTCACCTCTGCTTAGGAGACACAAACCTCTTGAGCAGGGAGGAACGGAGGGAAGCTGAAATACAGTTACTTTTTACTGTACAAAACACAAAGGAAACTTTATCCCTCTTCTCTGAAGCATTAGCAGTTAGTAAGTCTTTCCGACCATCGTACTGAGATGATATAAATGAAGATGGTGTGTCAGCCTAGGCAAGGTAGCCTGCAAGCATCTGGGGGCTATTTTCAGATGTCAGGAGTTAACAAGGTGCTGGCTCTTCTGCTAAATTGAAATCCTTTCTGAACGTCCCTGCTTCTGACACAATCTGTTGATTGTCATCTTTATTATACCATGTGCAAATAAATGCATAATAGCATCTTGCCACAAAGTATTGCCATTCAAATCGTACCCATAATCTGTGTGTCTAACGCAATCTCGGTGTTTCCTAATGAATGCTTTTCCCTACCAATTTCTGCAGGACGAGAGCCCTGGCCTTGCAATTCACTCAGCAGTTGTGCTCCAGACGTGTGTGCACCTTTGCAAGGGGGAGAGGAAAGGGACGTTGTCAACACCTGTGTCAGCACAACATCAAATCAGATTACAACAGACACTAAAAGCCATAACCTGAGCAGAATAACTCTCTTCTGGGCACATCTGTGAGCAGCATCGATGCTCTCAAAATATTTCGCTGGTGCAGCATCACCTGCTTAATGACAGGGTGTTTTACAAGCCTCTAAACTCCCCTGTGTATTCAAGCTTCCTGCATGAAGGCCAGGCTGGGCATTAGTGAGTTTCAGCCATCACATTTCTGCAGACCTTTTGCACTGCACAAAGCTTGTGTGGGCTCTTGGTGCTGCTGCTCTTTGCTCCGTTGGGTGATGCCCTGCTCTGCAGCCCCACTGGGCCATCGCAGAGATGAATAACAGCTGTTTGCTCGGGTGGTAGAAAAGGAGGAATCACTCAGGGTGGGATGAGGAGCGGAGCAATGAATTATGTTTCCTAAACAAATGCAAGACATATTTGCCAACAGCGAAGTGTTTTACGGTTCCCATCTCGTTCTTACTTGTTTGATGGCTTTTGCAGCTCCACATAGAAAGCTGGCTGTGGTGGCAGAGCCCTGGGAGCAAAAGGCTGAACTGGGGCCCTGGGATGGTTTAGCAACAACAAGGAGTGGTGCTGTGGTGAAGCACTGGGAAAGGACTGATATAATTATGGGGAAACACAAAGCACATGCTCTGCTCCCTTCCTCACCGGTTGGGCTAAAGGGATCCCTCTGCAATAGCAGGAGCAGCCACTCACACCTGTGTGTGCTTATTGCCTCCTTTGCCTTCCTTCATGGGAGTGGTGCTAAATTAATCTAAGATAGCTATAGCAGCAATAGTTATTAAATGCAATAATCATCTGTATTCTAAAGAATGCCCAATTTACATTCAAATATATTCAGTTCAATATACGGTGCCATTGCACTTAATAAATAGAGCGAGAGGTGGTTTATAGGCTGTGCTTTTATCAGCTTTCCGCTGCGGTCATCAATTAAATCATTAAATTATGAATGGATTGGCTCAGCTCTATTAAATGATAATCTTCAGCCCCATACATTCTGTGATTTCTTCCGTGGCTGCTGGGGATGCGTGCTTCTCTCCTGCTTCCAGAGAGGGCAGGAGGCCTATATAGGCCTTTCCCCTGTAGAAACTTCAGTCCTAACAGCAGAAAAAGCACACTGGAGAATCGTGTTTCTTCCTTTGCTGCTGCTAAATGCAGTGGGATTTTGGAAGACTGGCACAGTGTGGTGGGATTTGTTGTGAATGTCTTACAAGGTGCCTGGCCTTTCCTCACCTCAGCTGCCTTCCTGGGCAAAGCATGGTGAGCAGGACCTCACAGAAGGGCTATAAGGATAAATCAGCATTTCCTGGATGCTACTGTAGGGCACTTCTGCGTTTGGCTGGAGGCAGCTATGTAGGCTAACAAATTGAATATGCATCCGGGGCTCCTCCAGGGGACAAAGGCTGATGTGCAAGGGCCTGAGTGCATGCCTGTAGCCTGTGAAGCGGGCTGGTGGGTGCAGTGTGCGTGGTGGGAAGGGACCGGCGTCCCCAAGGCACAGGCAGCATGCCGGGCAACACAGCTGTGATCCCAGCTAAACCCGTCCAAGTGCGCAGGGTCATCCCTGTCCCTGCTCACCTGTTTTAATGCCAAGCATAAATGCTTCTGTCAGTAGAGCTGTGGTCTTGGTTGAGCAAGTCTGGGAATTGTGGAAGGGCCCGGAGGGCAGAGGCTGGCTGAAATCTGGGTGCTGAGCTTCCCTCGCTCCCTTCGGCTCCCCCAGTTCCACAGCTAAATGCAGGCAGGCTTCCTTTTGGCTTTCTCCAAAATCAGCACAAGGCTGACGCAGTAAAACATGCCTGGGAGGAGGCTAGTGCAGCAAAGCTACACCTTAAAAGCAAGACATTACTTTTCAGGGTAACAGTGCTCCTCCAGCAGCCCAGTCATCTCCTGCGGAGTGAGTGAGGGCAGGGCCTGGCGCTGGGGCACGCAGACATCGTGGTGCTGGTACCTCCCTGCACCTGGGGATGGCAGGGGAAGGTGTTTCTTAAACTGGAAGTCTGTCAATCCTCTGCCTTGGAAAAGCTTCATTAATTAAACTGTAGTCACCAAGAGGGAGGGTATGTTTCCTGGCAGGCAAATGACGGGAGGACCGAGGCCCTGGGCAAAGCCAAAGGTGTTCAGTCCAGCAAGATGCAAACTGCCAGGAAATAACCCAACAGGACAGAGTTATTGCTGTCATACACCTCATAAAACATTCTGGCTTTCCTCTGGCACTGGGGAGGCATGGAGACAAGGTCCAGACATCCAGAAACCTTCATGTTTCCACCCGCAGCAGCACAGACCGGTGCCTGCCCTGCCTCAAACACCCGAGGCCCCAGCGGCGTGGTTTCAGAGGCCTGAAGCAGTGTGCTTCTGAGCAGAGGGCCTGCTGTTGCAACCAGTTTCTTGCCTTTTGCTCTCTACACATCATTTCTGTTGTGATGGTATCAGGGTGTTTTGTTGCTGCTAATTATAGTTAGCAAATAAAACAGTGCTTTGCAATCCATGGGTTGATGCTGTGAGAAGGGCTAGGGCTGTAATCTCTGTTTCGTAATAGGGAAACTGGGCCAGGGCTGAAGGAATTGGGCTACAATCACAGGGCACATTAGTACCAAACCTCTCTGCAGGGAAAGCTGGATTTGAGCTTTTACCACTTTTATATCCTCTGTAGCCCTGAGACCTCCCCACTCCCTGCAGGTAAAACAGGTCCAAAACCCAGTTTATTTCTGGGTGAGCTCTGCATGCCCTGCTCCAGGTTTCCCTGGGACGCCCTCAGACAAAAGCAGTGCTTGTGTGAGAGCAGGCCTTTATCAACCCACGTCACACCAGAATTAATGGCTCCCTTAATAAAAGTGAATGAGATCATCACTCTTGGCTTAATTTTTCCTTTTTATTGCCTTTTACATGTACAAGTAATGATCAGCTGCTTAAATATCTCCACAGCCAACACTTAAGGACATGTTCAAATCTCTCACTCTCTAATGAATGGCAGTGTCATTTCAGAGGGAGTTTCAGCACATTCCCGGACCAGAAGGAAAGGCCCTTTGCAGGACCAGCTCCAGCCTCGTCTCCAGGTCAAGACTCCCAAAATGGGTAAAATCCTATTAAAGCAGCACCAGGCACTGGTCCCACTGCTGAGCGCTCAGTGCAGGCTCAGCTTAGAGATCATGTGCAGGTTTGGAAAAGGCAAATTGAAATAGGACCTTCACAAAGTTTCAGGCACAGCTTAAAAGATTCCTTGTATTGACGAATATGCCTTCAAGAGAAGATTCCACAGAAGTGTTTCTAAAGACACCCTGGGCATTTGCCCGCTCTGTCCCAGAATGAGCATCAGAAACAGCTTCAGGTGCCATTGAAACGTTGCTTAGACATAGAAGAGCCTGAATTCAAGTGGAGCTGCATGCATTTTTGATTCCCAAATGCACATATCACTTAAAAGAATGGGATTTGGGCTGTAAATCTCTTCTGAAAGCCATCTCTCTACCTCAGGTATTACTCAGCTGCATAAAAAAATAAATAAAAAAATCAGTTTCTACTGAATTCAGCAGCAAAATCATGATGTAAGGGAAGAGAGAAGATTTCCCTGATCATTTGGCCTTTGCTATTTTTCATAAAATATATGTCACATGCTTTGTGTGGATGCTGATCCCAGCTCATGGCTCTGCCCATACGGCGAGGTGGGAGCTGCTGCTGCCGACCCCAGCGCAGAGTTGCTCCAAGCACGCGCCCGCACAGCGCTGTGAGCTTTGAGGCGTTATCATCGGTGCATTGGCTTCCTCCTCCTGCTGTATGAAAAATTGATTTCCTGTAGCTGCAAAGAATTTGCAATGTACTTACAGAAGTATAATTGGTAGGAGCACTGGCTGCGAGACACAGCAGCACGCGTTGCAGCACCCAGCCCCATTCCTGCACTGGCGGTCCCAGCAGGACCTGTTCCTGCACAGCCGAGGAGGTCACTGGGGTGGGGACGAGGAGGAAAAGGCTGCCCATTGCTGCAAGGCAGAACACATACAAAAAGTAATAGTTCTCCTTTTTTTCACCTACCATTAATCTGCAGTGTGCGTGAATTGTAATTAAGCTCATTTAGAGCAGGGCATTGTATGCAAAACACTAATATCAGCAATATAGTCATCCCTATTAGCGCCATTTGTCAAAATAATGGCGTGGGGGGAAAGCGTGTCTTGCATAGATCAAGGTCTGAACGCGCAGCACAGAGTTCAGATGCTCTTTTGAGGTGGAAGGCCACAAAACAGCACCTGTGCAGCCCTTGGGGCTGATTCTGGTCTGCCTTACAGCAGGGTCGCTGAAGCACATCTTCCTGGGAGCCCCTACAAACATCTCATCTGGGTTAATGAGGGTAACGAGACCACTGCCTGGCATGATGTTAGCATTGGGGTGGGATGCTCTGGAGGTGCTTAGGGAAGCATGCGTGGAGCGGGTGACCCAAGGGCGAGGACTTGAGGATGGGGTGTCTGGCTGCCTCCAGTTCCAGCAGCCTGGGGTTAAACCCCCTGCCATCGGGTGCTGAGTCCTTTGACAGGAGTCGAGGAAAGACATCATGCCAGAAGGATGTAATTAACTGTTGAATGCTTGTGCTCTGCAGGTGGGGATGGAGGAAGAACTGAGAAGAGGCGCTCTGAGGCTGGAAAGGCAAAAGAAGGGACGGTTTTCAGCGAGCATCTGCCAGGAGGCTGCTTGCAGCAGTGAACATCTCGGTGTGTTCGTTTGCTCTTTGGGAGGGTCGGTGGGGGGCTGCTGCAGCCCAGGTGGGTCCCATGCAATGTGAAGGAGCTGTGTGTGTGCAGGGGCTGGGGGTTTTGGGACATCTGGCAGCTCGACACAGTAACACTTAGAAAGTCAAGTGTTTGCCACCCAAAATGAGGCTCTGCATGTCTGGGCTGTGAATATTTGGAGCCACTGCATTTCTTGGCTTTGTTCTTCCTGTTTACCTTTCTGCCATTTGGTGCTCCATGCTGAAGAAGTCCTTGATGTGTTGTCAGATCCCTCGGTGAGATACCTGATTACAATGTGCATCGCCTATCTGTGTAAACCTGGCTGCTGGGAGAGGGTTTCTTCTCTGCCTTCATCCCCTCTCCCCTTGAATCAGAGCACAAATGCATTGCGTAATTTCATGTGAATTTGATAATAAGGTTGAGGTGTCAAAAATGTTCCTGAGTGCCATGGCATTTTCTTTGTTTAAGTAGAAGGATCTCGTTATACCTTTTTCCCTTTTCTGCCTCCCCAAAAGAGAGGACAACACTATTTGCTCCCTGCTGGCTGCTGGGGCTGGGAGCAAGGTTGCATTTGATTTGCTCCTTGCAGACCTCCTTGGGGGACTCCCTGTGCCCTGCCAAGGCAGGACCAGCATCAGCAGGTACCAGACGTGAGAAACCTCCACAAAAAGCAGAGTATTAGCATTGCGCCGGCCCCAGTTTTTGCTCTGACTATAAACATTGAGGCACTATTCTTTGAATGACCTTTGCAACCCGCCTGTGTGCCTCTAAGTCGCTTTAAACACGTGTGAAGCAATGGTATTAATAATAATACTATTCACACCAGAGTCTCCTGGGCAGCTGAATGACAGTATGAATGTGGATTAATATTCCTTAGCCACAAGGGACTAGGAAGGAGCTGATGGAAGCATAGCTTGTGAAATTAATAATCACCACCCACTTGGAGGAAAAGGAATTGGATTATAGGGACTCCAAAATTAATAGTATCCTGGGCAGACAGAGCCTATTGAAATATTCATTGGGTTCAGCTAACCTAAGGCAGCCAGAAGCAGGCGAGGTGTGATGCATTATGTAGCCACGGGCCGTGCCGAGCTGCCGTTCCCAGCCACACGGGTAGGTGCGTGGTGTGGCACTAATTGGATGGGGCTGAGCTGCTGTGGACAGAAATGCAGACATCCGCTGACGAGCACAGACAGGTTTTTCTATGTGCAGAATAGAACAGCATAAATAAGGCAGCGAGTGATGCTCTGGGGCTGAAGCATGGGGAAAACAGGGAGGATTTGGTGTGAAAAGACAGGATGTGTCCTAAACCAGGAGCTGAAGTACGGTGGGGCTTTTTCCTCTCTTTAATGCCCACGCTGCCTCCTTTTGCCTTAGTGGCCAGTGTACAGCAAGCAGGGATCAAGGGGGCAGAGCTGCTCTGCAGAGCAAACCCCGTGCCTCCAAAACCTTATTCCTGAACCAATTTAATCCACTTGTGGCCAGCAAGCTTCTAGGAGAGGGATCTGAGCTCCCTTAAAAAAAATTAATCTCCAGCAAAGCTGCATCTGGGCCAGGCAGCTGCTGCTCAGGAAGGCCAGGTATGTCCCTGCTCCCCGGAGGCCACTGGCACGCTCTGAGAAGCAGCTGTGGGCCACGTGCCATAAAGCACCATGGAAGCAACATGCATGAAAAAGGAAAGCGTGTACGGGAGGGCAAAGCCACCACTAAGTTACATTGGTTGTGTTATTGAAGAGGGAAGCATCTCCATAATGACAGTTTGTCAAAGTCCTCCAAACTCATGTGCTGTGAGTGTGCTGTGCTGCCAGCGTGCTAGATTACTCCTTGAGTGGGTATTTTCAAGGGTAGATCACTACAGGGGACCCCTGTTTAATCAATTTGAATTAAAGATTCCCCAGAAATAAAACATTGTGCATTAAAAATAAATAAATAAATAAATCTGAACTGTAAGATTGGTTTCCTCTGCTCTCCTTCTGGAAAACCAGGAGTTTGATTTAATTCTGCCCAAAGCATCTCAGTTAACATGACCCCACCACGTCAAGGGCCAGTCCACCCCCCCCCCCCAGTAGAGGGAGCATGGTGGCAGCACATCCAGAAAAGCTGCCGTGGCACATGTAGGGACTGGTCTAAATAGCAATGGTTTTGCAAAACCCTTTCATCCATCCGGGCTACGTAAACTGGAGCAAAGCCCAGACAAGTCTGCCAGCATGGAGCTCTTGCTGCCTGCAAGCTGGCGAATGAGTTTGGTTTGTTGGGTTTGTAACGGGTGGGGAAACTCTGGATGTGCAGCAACCCAGTGCAAGTTTAAATTCATCAGGAGCCTCTCTAGTGAAGCCAGGTCTGCGTGTTGGTCCTGCTGTAGTGTCGCAGGAGGCAACGTCAAACATCTCAGTGGGCAATGTCCAACGAGCTCCTGTGAAGAGCAGTGATGAGAAGAGTCCTGAGGGACATGGAGCAGAGTCCACTGGGTGTGCATTTCTGTGTTCTGGCATTGATAGCTTTAAAAAAGGTGTCCTAATGAGATTTATGAGGCTGGGTTTAAAACAGAGAAGTTGCCTTGCCAACAAGACAAGTCTGCTACATAAAAAATATGATGATGAAGGAATAAGGTGACAGCTTTGTATCCATAATGCTTTCATGCCAAGGTGCCTTTATGCAACTGCTAAATATTTAATTTAACTTCCAGCCTTGGATATTTTTAGCAGGTGAGGATGCCAACAGCCTTCTGCCCCACAGGGGTGGGGTGGGAGCAGGTCGGCATGGGGCAGAGGCACACACCGTGGCCGTCTGCCCCCAGCCGCTCAAGAGCTTTCTACTCCTGACGCCGTGCAGCTGAAAAGTGTTTTGTGGCTTCAAGGTCTGGTTTAAACTCCACGTTTGCCTTTGTAGCTGTCTTTGATTAGGAGCTGAACTTGATCTGAAGGAAATATTCCCTAGCTCCCTTTCACCAGCAGAGCTGTGACTTCCCTGGGGCAGGGTTTGGGCCGCTCTCCAGAGCAGCGTGATGGAAACAGTGCAGGTCCCAGGTGCGGGCAGGTCGTCGTGGCTGGGTACAGAGGCACAGCATGTCCTGTTGTCTTCTCCTGAACGGGTGGATGGCCCAAGGAGCGGTGTTGGGAGGCCCCTGTCCAGTTTTCCATAGTGTAAGCCCTGTCCCAGAGAGGGCATATGTGATGACCTATTTATTGCAGCCAGTGGGAAAGGCAGGGTTTGGCTGTCTAAATTTCTCTCTCTCTCTCTCTTTTTTTTTTTTTTTTTTTCCTGTGGCCTCCTTTCTTTCAACCTTTTGCAAACAGAGTTGAAATGTCACAGTAGAAAAGGCTGTTGCTGTGGCAGGTATATTTTCTTTTTCAAAAATAGAATTTTTCCCCAAACTTCTTCAGCTTGAATACTGCAAGTGATCATATTTTACTTTTTCCTGGTGGATCAAAGGGCAGAGGCTGGTGAAAAGCCCCTGTGGAGTGGGATTACTCTTTCGTGGCTGTCCCACTTCCTCTGTAGCCACTGAGGAGGAAGGGGCACTGCAGGACGTGAGACCTCTCCTCCAACGTGACGTGTCCACGTTAGATGAGGGGATTGTGTCCTGGGAATACCCGCTCTCCACCAGGCACTTACGGGTGATCAGCAGCAAACTCAGATGTGGCTGAATCAGCTACAGATGCTCAAAGTGAAATAAATCCCACTGCTGAGAAAGGTTCGGATCTTTCTGGAACGAGCCTGGATGTCCCTTTCCCTCCTTGGGTGCACCACTGAAACATCAGCCCTCATCTGCACACCCAGAAGCCCCAGAGTCCTGAACTGAAGTACTTAAATACTTGTAGCCCTTGGGGTTTAATTGCAGTTCCAGGTAGCAGAAATTATTCCCAGCTGCCTGTTGTGCCTGGGGAAGCATGTCCTCTCCCGGGCATCAGCCAGCAGCAGCTTTGTCACCTCAAGCACAGGCTTTTTTGCACTGGGCCTGCTCAGCATGAGGATAGTGACTGGTTTGGGACATGCAGAAGGGCCCTGAGGTGTGTGTACGTCATGTCCTAAAGCATGGCCAGGGTATTGCATTCAGCAAGGAGTGGGGAGGGCTGAGAGACAGGCAGATTTATGTTCTGCATCTCTCACTGTCTCATACTTGATGCTTTTACCAAGCCATTTTGAGCAGAAATGAGAATAATAATGTAGTAAAAGTGGGTATTATACTTTATGAAGCTTTAAGCAAAGCCGAAGGCGTGAATTGCAGCACCCCTTTCTCTGCTGCTGCAGAAGGGAAGTGTGAGGGCAGGATGACAAGTTTTGGTTTCCAAGGGTACTAGCATGCAATGTAATAAAAAAAAATAAAATCCCTCCCAAGACCCAAACCCAAACCATATGCGACTGAGAAACCAGCTGTACTTCCCCACAGCACAGCTGTAACACTGAGTGCTCACGCTAGACAGGAGCCAAAGCTAATGAGAGCTCTCATTCTGCTCTTACTTCCCTGCCCCTCTTCAGCCCCCAAGTCCCTCTTTGATTTTTAAGCCACAGGTAACTGCAATTAGGAGGCAAGGTCCTGATCCTGCTTCTCACCCAAAGTTCAGTGTCCAGAGACGTTTCCTTGGTTTCTGTTCGCTGTAACAGAGATGCTGCTCCTGATGGCCTGAGGATGCTGCAGGTGCTGAAGAGGCTCCCACTGGGGCTGCACCACGAGCCATTTCCCACCAGTCTGTGGGGTTAGGATTCCCCTAGTCCAGATGTGAAAGATCTCAGTGTCTGTTGGAAACTAGGATTTAGCCCTTAATCCCAACCAAAACCCTGGGGAGAGAGGGTGTGAGTTTAGAAGAGGCACCCAAATGTCTGGGACTTTGCTTCTTCCCAATGAAAAGCCTGTGTAGCACCCTTGGCTCTTCACTGAATCAGAATGAAGTCAGTCTTACCATTGCTATGTCTCCTGTTCTCCAGGTAGGGCATTGTGCCATGCTAGCAGTGACTGTGTCCACCTGCCTGGGTGAACGTGAGGGAGCCAGTCCAGGCATCAGACTTTGTGGTGACCTCTGTCTCACTTTAGATGGGGTTTAAGCAGCTCCATGACCATCTCCTACACCATGGGTCTACATGGGTCCTACATCAGGGTCTTCATCTTGGGGTGTGCTGATGCTACTCAAAGACATAATATAAAGCTGATGGGGACTCTTCTCAGCTGCTGAAGCATTGACAGGCTACTGGGAATTGCTTCCCCTTGCTTGCAAAGGCCTGAACACAAAGCCTGGTCTCCTCTTCTGTTACTTATCCATCCATGGAGGGCACAAAGAAGTGCTGGACTGATAAATAAGGCTTTATGCAGGTACAGATGACATCCACACAGGACTGCTTCTGGGTGCTCCTTCCCCTTGCAGCCCGTCCTGCTCCCACTGACACCGGGCCCATTCCCGGTGCTCGCAGCTCCTCCAGGTTGGGGGCCCTGGGTTGGTGGAGCTGGAGCTGGTTGGGGGAATGCTGCCTTGTAAATAGTGTCTGATACTCTGGTGAGCCTGCTTGTGACACTTGGCCAAATTTTGGTGAAGGCTGAAGGAAATCCAGCCACCTTCTTCAGGATTTGCAGGGGAATCTTCTCTGCAGTAGCAATAGTTAATGTCAACTTGTATGGCCTGTCTTGTGTGTGGTGACTCTTGCTGTTCCCTAAAGGAAAATCTCTGGGTGAAACTCCCTGTTATCAGCCAGAACAGAGTATTCAGCTCACCAGTGTCTTCTCAACGCGAGCTAAGCCTTCAGTACACCAGCTAGGTTAACATATGGGGGTGAAAGTAAAGTGCGTTTGGTGTCTGCAAGTCTTGTACAAAGGGCCTGGAACAGCAGCGTGCTGGGGAGCATTACCCCGTTCCCCCTCTTCTTCGGTGGTGCTGGTGCCTCTGCTCTGCCGCTCCGTTATCCTAACAATTATGGGAACCCTAGTGACAACAAAAGGCTTTAAAACCAATTAAAACTGTAAAACAAAGCAAAGAGATGAAAGTCAGGAAGGCAAAAGCAACACAACTAATTAACACCAAATACATCCTCCCTGTGTGCTGGGGGGTCTCTGGGCTATGGACTCGCTTGCTGACCACCCCGTGCCTCCAGCAGTCAGGCTGGGGTTTGGCTGCCCACTCTGACAGGAGCAAAGCCCTTTAGAAAGCAGATTTGGGACCAGGATGTCTGTGAATGCTGCTGGGGTGACACCTGAGCTTAAGTCCAACCGTCCCGTTGGCCAAGTGTCGCACAATATCAGACTGCTTAGTGCCTCTTAAAAACCTCTCGTGTGTGCAATCCTTCCTCGGAGCCTTTCTGCTATATTTTGTGTACCTGCTTCCACGCACAACGACACCACCACCATCTGCCCCGTGATGGCCCATGGGCGAGGACACCCAGCTGTGTGCTGGGCTGCCCCACTGGCTTTGCTGGCCCCAAGGGGATGGCCACAGCCGCTCTGCTCGGCAGCTCGCCTCTAGCATGCGAACGGTTAAGAGGCTCAAGCTGCCTGCTCAGGAAAGCACTTTGTTTGCCCTGAAGGGGGGTGAGAAAAAAAATCTGGAAAAAAGGACCTCTGGGAGACCTTGTGAGATTAAGCCAACATACCAAGCTGCTGAACAATGGTTGACATAGCAGGACTCCACTCCCCTTCCCTCCCCCGTCTCCTATAGATCACAAACATATGCTGTGTTCATGCGGGCCTGCAGTCTGTTATTTCACTATGTTTCAGTTCCCGTCTATCGTCTCTTTTTATTCCATGTGTGACACAAAAGTTAATTTGAAAAAAGGGATAAAGTGTCACATTCTCTTGAGAAATGAACATGTAAATGGCCTGGAAGCAACATCATTTTTCTCTCTTTTTTTTTCTTTTTTTTTCTCCTTTTTTTTTTCCTTTTTTTTTTTTTTCTTTCCCTACCACGATAGCAGTATTAAATCTGCTCCCCTGACCCGCCATTTCGATAGCCACCCCTCCTGCACCAGGGAGGTCTGGTGGTGGAGCATAGCTCAGGGCAGGGGGCTGGGATTTGTCCTGCCCCCATCCCGGTGCACTTCTGAGATGGGAACCGCTGTGTGCCAGTTCCACGTTGGGGCTGGGGACACAGTTCTGGAGCTTCCCTGGGCACAGACCTGCTCCATGGGTGCTCCCACCACCACCACCCAGCACAGATGGGCAGCGGGAGAGCACCCATGATATACCTCCCCAACACTGCTGTCCCATCAGTGGGTGCCACACGTGTGGCCGTGGCCTTCAACAGTCCCCAGTTTTTGGTCTGATTGCAGCTGGGGAGCATCATGATGCACCTAGCACAGGGGGTGACGAAGGTGTCCTCTGCGTGTGCCTCCTACCAGCAAGAAGGGCAGCGAAGGCAAAATGAGCCATTTCTTTATTGACTGCTTCTGAAGGAGGGTTCAAGTTTTTGAAGTGACTTTTGGAACCAGAGGGTATACGCATACATCAGAGGCTTCAATTATGCAGAGAAAAATGCACGGCTCTAAAAAATAACCCTCCCTTAGAAAGGCTTCGGCACTATAACAAAATATTAATGTTTAAAGATATTCCTCCTTAATATTTCAGGAAGCAATTGGAAGTCCCACAGTATAGTTCATTCTACTTTTTAAATGGAAATATTTAACTTGGAGCAACAGAGCTCACATTGGCTCCAAGATAAACTTTCCTTGGCAGTTGCAGCTCGTGTATAATGCTAAAAGCAGCTCCATCTTTGGGGTGGCATTTTTTTTTTAGCTCATCTCGGAGAGCCAAGCTCCGTATTAGACAGAGGGCTCGAGCAGCTGCTCTTTTGCTGATCTCTCCAGCAGCTTGGGAGCAGGGGAGTGGGGGTGGAGGAGTCAGGCTAATTAAATCTGGAGAAGTCACCAGAGAGCCTGGCATTTCTGTGCATGGTATCCTCAGAGCTTTCCCCCATGCGGGGCAAGGTAAGGAAGAGGGCGGTCTTAGCCCTAACATCTTCTCACAAAAGCGTGAGAGTAGAGCAAATAAGTAAATAAATGTGGGTTATGTGGGGAGGGAAGGTTTGTTGTCTTCTTATTGGGGATTTGTAGAAGGAAGGGCTGCAGCAGGTTGTCCCAGCACACCAGCACCTTTGTTTTGGTGTCACGGCTTATCTATCTCCTCCTCTTGAAGATACTCAGCACCACAATGTTTCTTTATCTGGGAGCACTTGGCACATCTGAAAAACTCATATCTGCAGCATGTGGAACTACAGATTTAAAGATTTATAGGAGAAAAACCTAACAGACTGTCCAGGGATCCTCCAGTGCCCTGGGGCAGGTCCCCAACATCCACCCTGCACTATGGGGGCACAAGGCTAAAACTTCTGAAAATGAGCTGAAAGTTTCCTTTTTTTTTTTTTTTCCTTTTCCTTGGAGACCCTCTTTGGATATTTTATCTAAGAATTGCAGTTGGCAATGGAGATTTTCAAGCTGATTCAAAGACCAGAGGGTCATCTTTGGAGAGGGTGTCCTGGTGTGATGTGTAGGATATGGCCAGAGAAAGACAAAGCTGGGAGTCCAGAGGGGTTGATTTTGCATTTATGCACACCAGAATTCAACCACCCCAAAACCTATGGCTTGGTGCACATTCTCTGACAGTTGAGAAACAAAATTGAGTTGATCCTGTTATTTACCGCAGTAAAAGGAAAAAGAAGCAGCAGTGGTCTATGCACTAAACTGTGGGACCCGCAGACATATTTCCTAACAGTTTGCTGGACCCCAAATTTGCTTACAGGGATGTTCTTGCCTTTTTTAGGACTAATACAGCAGCTCCAGTATGAGCCTTCAGCCTCAGGTGGTTACGCTAAGTGTTGACTCCTCAAGGCTTCATCAGCTCTCCTGCTGCCATCAGGATGGAGACCCGGACCTGTATGCTGCCGGGCATCCCAGCAGAATGACTGAATTCATCATTTTCAGCTCAGACATATAAACATGGGATGGAAAATGAGGGTATATCTAGGGAAAGCCAGACACACAGAAGCTGTGGTTGTCTTCCCGTGCTGCTCCCATCGGGCACGGCAGCAAGGGCAGCGTGGGAGCATCAATTCCTCCTCCCGAGGCACCTGCAACTGCCTGCTCCAGGATGTGATATCAGGCTAGATGATAATTACAGAGGAAAATGTCAGCCTCATTCACAGGAGCATTGTTACCCATTAGCTAATTAGGCATTAGCCATTCCAGCACTGCTGTTAGTTGCTTTTTAAAAAGCCACTGGATATTAGGAGATAGAGACACTTTAAAATTGCATTTATGATGGTAGGTTTTAAAGAGCAGGGAGTCCTCTGATGCTTTCAGCATGTTGGGAAGCAGGAAGTGATTCACAAATACCTCTCTTTTCCCAGCTCGGAGGCGGGGAAAAGAAGGAATACGTGCACATTTCTGAATGTGTCCCGTGGAAAAGGACGTGATTTCATATTGGCGAGGACGTGAACTCGCAGTGACTTGGGGTCCTGTTCAGCGGCAGTAACAGCGCCAGTGAAAAGTTTGGCAGGGACCAAGATCTGTGTTTCAACTTCAGTTTGAGGTGTGGGAAAGTCTGTTTCTAGGGGTAGCTCGGACTTTTTTGTTTAAAAACCTGAACCTGTGCAGACTGAAATGGCTCCTGGCGGGTGCTCTCAGCCTCCTCCCAGGCACTGCAGTGCCAGGGGAACACTGGGGACAGGTCAGGGCTGCTCTTGTACATGTGGCAGCTCACCAGGAGCTTTGGGGGAGTCTTTTCTCTTGGTAACTTCACCTTAAACTTGCATTTCTCCTTCACTCTGAGCGGCCTGACTGTGACGGTTCCTAGGAGACGTTGTGGTTTCCTGCCTGTCTTGTGCTGCATGGAAACCTCTGCAGGCTCGCTCGGAGCTCCCCAAAAGGAAAACCAGCAGGGACGTACGGGAGTGTGGTGCTCCTGAGTTTTGGCTGGGGTTCAGCCCCAGGCTGCGGGCTAGCCAACCCGTTCCCTTCAACACCAGATGCCTCTGAGTGAGAGCTACCTCTGACCGCTCTCACTGCTTTTTTTCCTTCAAATATCAGCTGACCAAGCTTGTAACCTCCAAAGGATGCTGCCAGATCCTTATCCCCTCCATTTACAGTAAGAATGTAGGGCGGGAGGGAGACTCCCTTCCTGCATCTAGGGCAGAGAATAGATGTGGAGGAAGATGGCTCTTCTCACAGCAGAATGGGGAAAAGGAGCAGATCCATATTTATATAGATCTGTCATCTCTATGTAAACCTGGGGAATAAAGAGCAATTTTATGTACATTAGATAAGGGAGCCATGTTCTCCTTTTAAATGAAGCAAAGATTAAATTGGTCCCAACAGGATGACTCTTAATTCCTTCCATTTATATATTCTTGTTTTATTATGCTTGTGTGATAGCAGCACTTTGTAAGGAAGAATGAACAGATAATGTAATCAAAGAAGGTCCATAGGAGTGATTTGCCTGGGTTATCAATATTTCTGATGCTACTTTCTGTTTTTTTTTTTTTTTTTATGTTTCTCCATCATTTCTTGGCATTTCAGCCCTGCTTTTAACACGTCTGGGAGAAGCCTCTGCTCCCCTGCCTGCAGCCACACGCTTGCTGCCACCCAAAAGGCTAACCAACGCTCTCCCAGATGCCTCCTGACAGCCCCATTCACTCCAACCAGAGAGTGTTACATTTCCATTCAGTGCCTTTGCACCTCTAACCCTGCAATTAAGAAGGAAATATGCCCTAAGCACCAGCTCCAAGCTACAGCAGGAAGAAGGTTTTTGTTTTGGTTTGGTTTGTTTTTTTTTATGGCAGGCAGTAAAAGCACTGCAGCAACCTGTTCTACCAGTGATGCTGAGCACTAACAAAGCCCCGAGCTCCTCTGAGTTAACTGGTCTCCAAACTCCATCCACGTGTGGCTCCAAGGCACTGGCAAGCCCCAGCTGCCATGGCCATGATGTAGCAGGTATCCGTGCACACATGGGGAGTTAGAAGTTGAAAGGCACATGTGAGAGAGCCTGGCTGAACTCAAGATTCAAGTCTAGAAATTGAGAGAAGCTCTGGGTACGTGAGATGTGTGCTGGCTTGGCAGTTGAGTGGCTTGTCCTGCTCCTTCTGTGTGCAATAGGCTTTGGAGGGAGGAATTAAGGATATGAGTCTTATTCCTGGCTTGTTGGCTGTGATTGCTTGGTTTTGAAAATGAAGTACTTAAGACTAGATATTTACTGAATTCACAGTAACTTAGGGAGACGCAGAGAGTATGGTCTGGGGTAGGTATCATGGGAGTGCTGTATGCCTGCACAGTGCAAACAAATGCTGTCCTTCCTCAGAAAAAAGGGGCAGAGAGGGGAAGCAGCAGTATTTAGCACTTTGGTATCCCCACACCTCCCTGGGAGGTCAGGGCAGGGAGGTGCTGCTCACCAACACATGCTGTACAGCAGGCTGGTGCCACCGAAATGCCTCGGATGGAGAGGTGCGCCACGTGGAAGTGGCTCCTCAGCTTGGGATTGCTTTGAGGGCACAGCAAGGTCAGGAGGGAGATGGAACAGCGATGTGTCAGCTCCTGGACACATCAGGAAGCCAGGCGGCACCGAGCCGGGCGCCAGCACAGTCATTGCTCAGGGGACCCAGGGCAAGCGAGCGTGAAGATGGAATCACAGCTTCCTCCCAGGGCACGTCCCCATCCCTCCGGGCAGCGGCTGGCACTGCTGGGACACACACACAACCACAGCAGTGTCAGGCAGTCCTGCGTGGAGTTTCTTTACCTGGCCATGGTCAGCAGATGTTGAGCTTTGCGAGAAAAAGCACTTGGCCAAACCAGGCAGGTGCTGGGTTTTGGGTTGAAGCACAATTTTTCCTCCTCCTTTGCCCCTGAACCCCAGGCTATTTTTTCAGTAGGTGAAAATCTCCGTGGTTGCTTCAGAAATGGGCTTTGCTGATCTCGAGGTGGCCAGGCAGAGGGGGGAGCCCCCTGGTTCTCCAGGGGTGGGCAGGCAGGGGGGGCGCACAGGCAGTGCTGCTGCAGGCACCGGCAGCTGGTCCTACGGCTTCCAGGCATGAAATATGGAGTAAGAAAATTTCCCTCTCCTCTGAGGGAGATTCAGAATAAAATACAAGGGGCAGTTTTACTTTTTTTTCCCTGGCTTAGCTCCAGCAGTATTCCTGATATAGTACTAGGATGTGTCTTTGATTCTGTGTGAGCTGGTGCTAGTTGAGGCAGCTTATGTTGAAGATGTCCACACAGTGCTACCTGCCCTCTCTGTGCAGTGGTAAATTTTTTTGAGTGTGTGTGCCTTAAATGCATTCCTCAACAGATGTGTGTGTGGGGGGTATATACACAGTTTAATAGTTATCACTCGGTACTTAATAGGATTACAGAGATCTACAGACAAATGAACATATTGCTATATAGCCTTATCATCTACTGATAAGTAAAAGCCTAAAGATTGTTGAGACAATTATGTTTTGATATTCATCTTAATACTTGTTCAGGAGACAAAATGAATAAATTGCTGTTCTGTGCCGCCGCCTCAGCTAAGAGGCAGGCGCGAGGCAGAGCCCACTGACACTGGAGCTTGGGTCCAGCTCTTTTCTGGCCAGACATGGGATCCAGCATCCTTGTCCTTGTTGCAGGGTTGGGCTGGAGCTTTGCCCATCTCCCTGCTCTCTGCAAGATGGACACGACCCCAATACAGGCCAACGGAGCTCCTCACAACAGCAGCTCCCAGAGGTCATCCCCAAACCAACTGTTGTTGGGCTCTTTGCAGAGGTACACCTGGAAAGCAGAGAAGAACATCAACTCTGGTCATGTCTGGGAGCAGTTTAGGGTGCCTTTTCCATAGAAAGTTCCATAGGGTGCTCTATAGGTAAATAATCCTCAGCATTGACTCAAGCTTGCAGTGCCTTGAAAGGGCTGATGCCACCCTGCAGGTGACAGGAGGAGGTTGTGGCAGGTGCTCTGAGATGCCTTGGCTATGAAAGCTTTGGGAGAGGCAACGCTTCCTCCCATGGCTGCTCTATTCAGTGGGGCCCTTCTCTGTTCCCTGATACTTGATATCCAGTGAAGCTCCACCAGCTCCTGGGGGACGGTGGCAGTGCTGCGCTGGGGGCACCAACCCTTGCCCTCCTCTCCCACGGGGCCGCTGGGTAGCGAGTGGCTTCCATGGCAAAGGTTGGAGGAGAGACGGTGGCAAATGTGTAGAAGTGGCGCCGACTGGAAATGGCTGCATACTGGGGGCTTCCTGCCTGCTGCAGGCACCTCGGTGTGGGTCTGGGGATAGCATTACTTGTTTCAAAGGAACTTCTAGGTCTTTTCAGCTGGGATGATATCAGTGGTGCAAGCATGGCAGTATCTAAGAGAGTGTCCTGTTATGGGTGGACCACGGGCATCCCTACATGTCAGCCCCCAGCCGGTAACTCGCTGTCGAGCTCTGTTTTGGCTTCTCGCAGCTTTGTCTGATCTGGGAGTGCTGCAGGTTCAGCTGGGTGTGCAGGGAGAGAATCCATCACCTCCAAAAGCTGCTGTACAAGACACTCTTCTCTGTCTGGCCTTACATGTGGCCAGGGCTGGTGCTGGTGGCATCTCCGGCAGCATGAGCACTCCTTCCCCATCTCCTGCAGTGGAGGCCAGCCGCCAGCTCATGCTGATCATGTTTTCCAAACTCTCTCCAATGAGGCTCCCCAGCACATCAGTGCAGAAACGTGTTCATGCACCAAATCGTCTCTGTTGTCACTTTGGGAAGTCCATAGCCGTCCCTTCTGCCTTGGTTGCAGCCCCAGGGCAGCTGGGTCTGGGCTGTGTCTTTGGGGCTGGTGCCAGGGCTCAGGGTAGGAGCAATGCTGCAAACCCAGACGGGGACTGGGTGCCCCCGCACCACCTGAGGAGGCTGAAGGCACCCACTGGTTACATGCTGGTGATCAGCCTCTGCTAACACTGCTGAAAGCACAAAATGAGGGCTTTTGTAGCTCCCCCGTTGGTATGGAGCAGGGGGTGCGAAAGTGGAGCAGATAAAGAGCCTTGCTGGGAGGGAGTATTCCCACCCTCTGGTGTCCTGTGCTTTTGGCCATATTCTTGTGCTAATCTGGAAAAGCTTCCTGGAAATATTGAAAACAGCTGCCCTTTTAATTAGGGCTGGGAATGTTTATATTACTGAAAGTGTCAAATTGCTTCATTACAACAAAAACAGGAGACACTTTGATCCAGAAAATTAGATGACTTCAGCTTTGTGAGAAGCTGGAGCTCTCCTAAGTATCTGAGAAAGAAGGCAGAGGAAAATGCGCCAGTGGATGCTCTCAGCTCTGACGTGTGGGCACGCGTTCAGGGGTAAGCTGCGCGGCGTTAGTCAGCGTGGTGTCTCAGGCTATGAGCGAAGGTCTCAGGTTCTGCCAAGCAACATGGTTAAAGTGGAAAATTCACAACCAAGTAAATTGTAAAACAATTGTGTGCATTGGAAACAATACCAATGTTTTTCAAAAATAAATGGTTTTGTCATAAGTCCATTTTTTATTATACGTGAAACCTCATTGAAATATACCCTATTTTCTTTGAGTAATTTCAGTTTAATACATGTTTTGCGAGCAGTAACCATTTCAGAAAGTGCTTGGTGATGGTTTAGAGCAGCCTGCCCTGAGAGCAGCCCACAGCCCAAACCATGCCCAGCTCTGTTGGCCCTGCCTCCACGAGGAGCAGACATGGCTCATCCCACCTTGTCATGGAGCTCAGACCAAGATTTCCAGTTAGGGCTCAGCCTGGGGCATTGCACAGATCCTTCCTTAGAGGGGAACGTGCCCAAAAGCCAGGGGTGCATCTGCAGCACCTCTGTGTATCACTTGCAGTAGGGCTGCCCACAGTGAGCAGAGCTGGGCTCAGCCATGCTTCTCCCCAGGTAGGGATGTGAGCAAGTGCCTTGAGCTTGAATCTGTAATCTCTTCTTATCTACACATCCTTATTCCAGACAGGCTTTTCCTCCTAAGGGGGTGAAAAGAAAGCAAGGGGATCTACTTGCCATTACCTGCATTGAAATAACACTGGAGGGTTGTCATCTTTAAATCCCACCAGGCAGATGCTTTTGTAACATCTTAAACCTAACCAATGAACCCAGAATCAACCTCCCTAATAGAACAGGGAGATAAAAGATTCATCCTTCCACATACTTTAGCAGTAGGAGAACACTGGTATTTCAAAGGCGAGACAGACATCCTGGAGGTGAAGGCAAAGGACACGTGGGAAGCACAGAAAGGATGCAGACTTTAAAGGTGAATAGGAGGGCATCTGTGCTCAGCACTGTGAACGCTTCGGTCACAAGATGAGACCTCTTGATTCCACACTGAAGTGGAATTGCACATTTCTGCCTCTTATTTACTCTGCAAACAGAAAGTAAAGCTCCAGCCCCACTTGCTTGCAGGGAGAGCCGCGGCTGCTGTGGCGATGCGCTGCTGTGGAAAGCAGCTTTGAACATCCTGGCAGGCTGGCCAGTGCACACACCGCTCTTACCACCCTGACCAGACAGCTTCAGGTGGGCTAAATAAATAGCTGAGTATTTGCAAACATTTTCATAAAACAGGCAGGTGCTGATTTCCTAGGAGCTGCAATGGTTTTAGCCCCCAAGGCCTCCAGGTGCAGCTGTACCCCCTGGCACAGCCCGTGCTGGGGCCGCCCAACTCCAGCCAGCCCTAGCCCCTCCGCAGGGCTCCCGTGTTCGTGCAGGCTGGAGTTATTGTGTAAACACGGTGTCTGCGGCACCTTCCTTCCCCGAGACCTCCCCCGGGGATGTGTGCCTGTACCTGTGTTTATGTGGAAATTACATGGAAATCAGCAAAACCACTGAGGAGCAGCTAGAGCGGTTGTGAAGAGATCTTTTTCTCTTAGCAAATTGGCTTGTTTTTCCCTCTCTGTTTCTTTTTTTGGTTCCCATCAACTCATGACATGTCCTACCCAGCCCTGCACGCACGTTCCAAAGAAGTGGAGAAGCACGTGCTGCTGCTGGCTTCATGGGAAGCATGGGTGGCTATAAATTCCCTCTAAGCCAAAACCAACAATAATAACAAAACAACAACAACAAAAAAAAGCAAGCATGACATAGAAAAAAAAAAATAAATTCCTCCGCCTGGATGTCTCCAGCAGGTGGGCACGGAGTCACTAGTTGAGGCAGGACCTAAAGCCCCTGGAGTACTGTTTCGACGTGGGCATTGTAAAGCTGAACCAGCTGTCGGTACAAAATACTAAAACAACTATATTTAACCACGTGTTGAACCCATAGATGACAAATCTGCTGAGGGTGTTCAGTCTGATAGTGTTATCCCTTGTCCCTGGAAGCGTGAAGCTGTGGGTCATGAGATGTGGAGCAACCACAGGGAATCTATCAGTGTGGGCTTGCCCTAGGTCTGTGCTCTCTCTTGGAGGCTTGCTCTCAGTCAGTGTCCAAACCGGGATATTATACAGACTTCTGGTCCTCCCCATCATGCTGTAGGCAGGAGGCAGCAGCACACAGCGGCCAGTTCCCTTAGCAAGGCAGCCAGGGTGAGGATGGAGCAAAAACAGCCCAGAGCAGAGCAAGGCAGGAGGCAAATTGTCCAGCACTTGAAGGAACAGCGGGACCTCAGGGAAGCTGAATATTTGGGGCCCGATGGTGTGTGGGCGGGAGGTAACAGGAGGTGAACACCCCAGCCCCTGCAATCAGAGGGCCATTAAAAATCAGATTTTTAATGGCAAAAGAGGCTGAGCCCTCTCCCTCCATCTGAAAAAGGTGTTTCACCTAGCACTGGGCAGGCTCCTCCAGAGCCTCTGCAAAAACATAGGGGCAGAGGCAGCTCATGCACAAGCAATGATGTCTCAGCTCTGCTTCTGCTGTATGCATGCATTATTAAAGGAACAAATGGGTGTGCAAGCTGGCTGTTTTTCCTTGTTTTCCCTTTTTTATTTATTTTTATTTTTTAAGCAATACAGCTAGCTCTGTAGGAGAGGCAATTTTTTAAAAATAGCTATTGGAGATTTTTAATTCAAGTATGAATGTGCTTTCAGCTGGGGCAACTGATTTCCTCTACCCTAAGGGAATGAGCTAGCTTAGGATAAAGCACCATTCACTGGTATAATGGCCTGCTCCCTTTGGGGCAAAACAGTCCATTTTAACTAAAAGGGTTTGTATACAAACGCGACTTAATGCACCCCCCACCAAAATTGCCTGCCCCAAGGCCCCTTCTCCCTGCTACATCAGCACTGGCTTCCAGGGCTGGTGGTGAATAAAAGCACATCCTTGGCACGATCCATGCAGGTGCAAAACTGGGAGATGGAGACGCTGGCGGGGGCACGCTAAAGCCGCACAAAGCAGGGAAATACCACCAGGCAGCCAGATTAACGATGGGCTGACAGCTAGGCAGGGGAATCGAGCCCCCTCCCTCTCTCCTGGCAGGGGGTGAGAGCTGCTACCTCTGCACGAAAAGGAAGAATAACAGACAATTAATTAGCGGCAGGACGGGCTGCATGCAAAAGACGCGAGGGCTGGGCCACTGTTCGCCCTATTTGCATGCAAATCTCCTGTGGGAAGGGAGGATTCAAGGGGGCTGGTTGGAAATGATGACTGGGAGGGTTTAACCTTGAATATTGCAAGAGGCATTGCTTATGCTTCTTGTGACACACGTGTGGGTCAGCCAGACCATGGAGGAGAATAATTAGGGAGGGAAAGGAATGCAAACTTATTATTGGAGATACCTGGGGGCTAACGGCATGAATACATTTGTTATAATTGACCCGTGGACCGATGATGATAATTCCTCTGTAGAGATGGCCACTTAATCTATTCCGTGTGCCAACACGGATGCGTGAAATAATTGCAACGTTGGCTCAATCTGAGCTTCCGCTCTTCTGGAGAATAGCTAATTTATGACAGAAAATAGTGACTAATATTAGAATAAACAATATTATGACTCAAGTGACTTATGAGTGTTGCAGATATGATGCACATTTAATAGGACATGACTTATCCAGACATGTAATTCTTTTTCTGAGCAGAGTAAAGTAAGTGTGGCAGAAATGCCAGAAACAGCTTTGCAATTGGAATATGCAATTTAAAATAAGTAAAGATTACTCCCAGGTAGTTTATTGCTTTAACTACATCAAGGCAGGTCCCTCCAGCAGACTGCATAATGACTCTCATTTCATTTTTGGTTTGTGTCAAATATCTTCAGTTAGTTTTGCTTTATTGGCTTCATGCAATTTATTGCAGCACTAGAATGTGATTGTAATGCAACTAGTATTTTAGTTTTATCTTCCACTGGTAATTTTTCTTCTTTATGGAGCCTATACTGTCTGCATTAATAAAAGCCATAGAAATTATACAGCGTGGAACCGTGTTTTAGTAAGTGCCAGTTCACTATAGAAAAACAGACCTGGAATTGCCATTCTCCAGCCCAAAGGAAGGCAGACCACTGCCTGATCATGCAGGGTACCAGGATGCCATGCAGCACCTCCTGCACACCCTGCTAACTACCTGTAAAGGTTACTCAGACACTTGTGTTGCTCATGTTGGTTGATAGCAGCTCTTTCCAAAAAATATCATCAAGTCCAAAGGCTACTAGGGTCAAAACTGGTGGACAGAGCCCAATCTCAAGGGGATTTGTGCAGTTTGCTGGGACCACAGTGCCTGGGTTGGAAGAGCCCACCATGCTGCAAGGAGGCCCTTCGTGCAAAATGAGTGCTCTGGTTTTGGTGCTTAACGTAAGCACATCTGGTGCCCCCTCCACTACTAGGTTAGCCATCAAAACAGCAGCTGGGGCTTCATACACAGGGTTTTTGCAAGATGCCTCCCCCAGAGGGCTCACCCCTCACTGCAGGAGCCCAAGCGCTCAGCAGTGAGCAGCTCTCACCACTGTGTTCATGGACAGCCCAACTTCTGTAAAGTCTTCTACTTAAACAAGGGGCCATAACAACAAGGGAATGCATTAATATGTAAAAATATGCAAGGTGCTCGGACACCTCCCGATGAAGACAGTGCTGGGGGTACAGTGCTTGGTGGCCAGCGTGACGGTCTGGGCTCCCATATATACACAATGCCATCTGGAAAGCTCCCAGGACCTCAATAAATGTTGGGGTGTTGGTTAGTTTAGCCAAGCAACTTGGCTGTGCAGTTTTGAGAATGTGACTGTTGACAAATGTTTTTTACCTGCAATATCCTCTCTTCTTTTGACATTTCTCCATCTGTCATGCACTACGACTCTTCACCCTTTTGCAGACAACCAGACATCTCCTGTCAGCTACATCCCCAGGTAATGAAGCATCTCTTATTAACATATTACTGGAAGCATTTCCCTTCCTAATTTTGGTTTGCCTTTGCTGCAGCATGGACACATGGCAAAGGTTCATGCAGCATTTCCTGGGACCCCAGCACCTGGGTCACCCCTTGGCTTCTCTTGGTAGTAAAAGATAGCCAAAAGGCCAACAGCCATGTGTGAAAAGGCTTTCTGTGCACCTTAAGGAGCTCGCCTCTGGGAAAGCCTAAGCTAACTTCTCTGAGAGGTGGTCAGTGGTTTATAGATGCATTTCTGGGAATCAAGCTTCCAAGCCCCGCTGACATTTAATGGGAGCTGGGTACCTAATTCTCTTAGGCACTTTTAAATTTGCAGGCAAAAAATACCTAGTGTATACAGGGGGTGGAGTTCTGAAAGACGGATTGTGTTTGCAGTAAAATGAATTCTTTAAAAGCTGCGTTTATTGCACTCCATGGCCCCCATTAATCAAAAAGTTATATCTGGCCTTCACATTATGGTGAAAGAAGTATGTGAAATATTCCTAAGCTGCAAAATTACTCAGGACTGGGCCTTTTTTTTTTTTTTTTCATTCAATAAGCCACTTTTTGTTAATGTTTGTCTGAGGTCCAGTAGTGAGCTTGCCTTTGTGTGGGGATCCAGCCTGGTCTAGCATAGCCTTTGGGCACCTCTGCCACAGCGACTGTGCCATCCCAGGCGGAGCAGGTGGGGGCTGAAGTGTGCCTTGGGTGAGCATGTGTGGGATTGTGAAGGTGGGGTTATTCCTAACCAAGACTGACCTTCCTGTTGTTCCAGAAACATTTTTGTAAGAAATTCAGCTTTGGTTTTACTCTCAAATGCTTAGCTACGATGCAGCCTCAAAGCTTAAAAAAAAAAATTAAAATCTGCAAGAAAGCTGAAATAACATCTATTTTCTCGGTTGGTTGGTTTCAATGTAAGAATGTTTAAAATATTGAAGGTATGAATCTGGAAAAAAACAAGCAAGAGTACTTTCTAACACAAGCCAGTAAGCTGTGTTTTGTAGGAGTAGAAAAAATGCTTTCTGTTAAAACGTGTTTGAGATGCTCAGTGCAAGAGTTTGGGCTGAACTTATTTCTCCAGTGAATACATGTTCACAGCAAGGCCTGATCTCAGTGGGATCTGCAATGGCAATGACAATATGGGCTATAAATAATACAAGCCACTAAAACCAGGCGGCCGCACCACGCTGTCCCCGATGCCTACCTGCAGCCTGGGCACGTGTGTTTTAAACTTAAGTCCCGTGTAGACAGACACAACGTTAGCCATCACTTCATTGTAAGGGCTGAACAGGTTTTGGAAATGCTCTGTTGACCAGCCTTACCCACTGTGAATGCATCCCCATGGCTCATGCCACATTTCTTTAATCACTTCGGAGTAGGAGGATGCCATAGGGCGTTTATAGAGCTGCCAGTGCCAGAGCTGCTGTCCCAGTGTGGGTAACCCCGCTTCACCTTCTTCCCAGTAAGGAAATTATTTTGGTAAAATTACTCTGGGTAAATAAGAATTCCCTTTTCTAAAGCCTCTTTTTGATGATGCTAAATGAATTCCCAGAGGGCGTGTAAACTTTCTCACAATGATGACCATTTTCAGAACAAAGAGGCAATTTTTTTTCCCCTTTCAGGGTTTTCTGACATTTTTCCCCTGGGGGAATAAATGTTCCCATTATTCTCCCAGCCTCGCTGACATCTGCCAGGCCACATCCCAGGGCCTGCATGGGGATGCCCGGATGCCTCCCTTCTGCAGGCTGAGCAGGGGCGAAATGCCACCCAAAAGGAGCAGGTACAGGGCTCTCATTTGAGGAGGGACCCAGCATCCCCAGGTGGGTGAAAACCAAAATTCAGAGGAGGGATTATGCTACTGGCTCACCAGCAAAAAGCCATCTTATTTTTACTCGATGATGCCTATCTACCTGCCACTGTCCAAACCCAGCAAGGTTGGTCCCAATGAGTTATTTTCTCCCACCAATGCGAAGAGTGTATAAGGAAACCCATGGCTGTTTGCAGCAGGATGGAGGGCACGCGTGTCCCCAGGCCAGGGGCTGCAGGACAGCGGCAGCCTGCAGTCCCATCACATCCAAAGCTATGTCACGTTGCATCCATCTCCTGTTTTCTCTTTGGTCTCAGAGAGCAGCAGAGATTAGGGAGGCAGTGGAGGGTGGTGGAAAGGAAGTGGTGAATAAGAATAATGTATTTGGGAATACTTGGTATGGATTGAAAGGGGGAAAAAATCCTTTTCAATATCATCTGCTGTACAAGTGCTTCCAGGGAGGGTAAGATCTCGCTGAAGACAGTTATAATCCTTATCAATACAGTAAATGGAACTATCAAACTGGAAAAGATCACATGGCAGTTAAGATAAAGGTTTGACTTGTCCCAGCACCAGGCTTATCAGGGTTTAGCAGTAAGTGAGTTTTGTTGCTTAGACTGCATTTAAAAGTTCATTGATTTGCAGCTAATACCAAGTTGTCATAGTTTCATGAGTAACAGCTTGCAGTTTGCAGAATCAAAGCCTTTTCCTAAATCAATAAGAACAGATTCAGTGAGATTGCTGGAGCCTACTGAGCTAGACAGTGAGAGGGAACCAGAAAATTTACTGAGGTCATGGTTGGAGAGAATGAATGTCCTAGGTTTCTAGATCCTCCAAACCCAAAGGTTTTGCTTGAAAGTGTAAAAAATGAAGGCTGGCAGCAGACAGAAAGGGTAGCATCAGTGACCACCAGCTGCCTGGTGTGGACCCCATGTGAAGTAATTAGCCCACTGATTGGGTCGCGGTGTACTGAGATGCTCTCCTTCCTGCAGTGCTCCATCGGATGTCCCCACTGCTGCTGGCCCAGAGGATGGAGCAGTGTGTGGCCAGGACAGGGACCTCCCCAGTCTCCCACCATGCTTCCCGCACCTTCAGCTGCTCCCTGGGCATTCAGTGGAGGCTTCAAACACAAAAGGAGCTTCTTGGTTAGCAGGTTCCTCTTGCTTTCCATGGATGTCCATTACCATCCAGTGCTCAGAGGAGCTTGGGGCTTTAAGCTTCGCAGATGGACTTCCAGAATACCCAAGAGACAGCCCTAGGTGTGACCTGAGGACCCTGCACTGTCCCACCAGCACCACGATTGCTCCGGGAAGCCCAACCACCCCTGCCCCTCCAACCTGCGTCCTCCCCTGCCCACCTCGTAGCCTAATTCCCCACCAGCCTCATTTTCTGCCTAGCTCCCTGAGAAAACAGGACTCAGGATGCCACATGCTGTGTCTATGTGCCTCAAGAACCGCTGGCCAATTTCAACTAAATTTGACAGAAAGGTGGGGACGCCCACAGATATTAGTTTCTTACATCACGAAAATAAGTAGACAGGCAGAGAAGTGAGGTGGCATTAACTCGCTCAGCAAGGGAAAGGCTGCCAACTTCCACTTTTATTAAACTTCAAAGAGTCCCCACAGGAGAAGGTGAGGGGTCACCAGGCTTCGTGCATTTTATGGCTCATGTAACAGCTTATTTCTAAATCAAACAGTGCAGAATGCTAGAAAGCGGCACTCTGGTATTTGATGTCTCTACTTGAAGCCATCCATAAGCACAAAAATACACCAAAAAGTGTCTGAGAGGCAGATCAGGGAAACTGGTGCACGCAGCTAGGTCTCCCACATGGCATACTCAGGCGATGAAGGCTGATGTCTTCATGGGCCTGTCTAAATGTGTTTGAATGTGAATATTATGAGTTATTACAAGATAAGGCTATTAGAAGTGATCATGTATTAATTATCTGATATGTTAGCTTATAGGCAGGAAAATGCAAAGTGAACCAGGAAAAGGAAAGGGGGAAAAGACGGTCCAAAGCAGCTTCAAGCACAGATGCAGAGAGGAGTTATTTTTCCCAAGAGATTAAATGTGTTGAATAGAAGCACTTCCCACAGAGCCTTTGTATTCAGCATCCTCTGGAAGGAGCTGGCACCCTGACCCGCTCCCCTTCAGGCTCCTGCTGGGGCTAGGGCTGGTTTCCTGCTATGTGATGATCTTGTATGGAGATATGGTGTCTCTGGCTGCTTTATAATAACAAAATAAAGCCTTGATTTCAGCAAGTAACTTGAGCACATGCTTAATTTGAAGCACGTGGACGATTCTGGTTCCTGCACTGCAGAGCCATAAGCTCACAATCAGGCAACGGCATAAATCTCTTGAATCTTTCCAGTTATCAGTGCACGTGCTAATCTCTGTTAAGTCAGGGGAACATAAGCGTGTGCTTGATGTGGTAGTCTGGATGCTAAGCATACGCTTAAGTGCTTTGCTGAATTGGAAGCCCTGAACACTGGGACTGCTATGAGGCTGTAAATAGTATCATGTTTATCCCGAGTATAAAGCAAAGCATGGATTATAAATCTAGGAAGGAACCCAACTGCACTAAGCTCCATGGCACAGAGTCTCCTCTTGCTTGAAGCTGAATAACAAATGGATCACAACTCTTTTGAAATGCAGACAGTGCCAAGGTTTGCACGTTTAAGGTTGTGTTTAAAAGCGTTATGATATATGGATGGAGAGGCAGAGGACCTGAGTGTACGAAAGGCTCTGACAGATTTGGAGATCCAAACCACAGAGAGCACATCTAATCAAGAGGTGTTCTCAGCTGTGTCCCAGTCCGATTCCTAGAAGACATCTAAACTCTCATGGCTCCAGTTTGAACACTGACACAAAGCAGAACACTGGCTTCTGTGGGGTAGCTGCCTTTCCTTTGCAAGAGGTGTTATTCTGGGACAGCATTTGTGCACAACAAAACTCCCTTATGCTTCTTTTCTTCTCCATTTCTCCTGCTCCTCTCCCTGAGCAGCCCTATCCACCTCTCTTCCAAGTGAGACAGCCACGATATCACTGACGAAATTTAAGAATCCCTCACTGCCACGCTTTCTATTTCGAGTGCCGGTGCAACAAGTTGCCTTTGAATGCCATTAGCCCAGTGCAACTGCAAACTTCATTTCGCACACAGAGATTATTCTTCTCTCCATGAGCTTTTGTTGACTTCCCTCCCTCCCCTGAACGGCAGTGCGGTGACAAAGGAGGCTGGCACACGCACCCGTGCTCACTGCCAGCTCCTCAAAGCCATCTCTTGTGGCTCAGGCTGCTGATCCTCCTCCTCTTCTGTCTGGATTTGTGATGCTTGCAGCAGCTCTGTGGCGGCAGGGACACTCTGCAAGCTGCTGGCTGTGGCCAGCCCAAGGGGCAGCTGGCAGCCAGGCTTTGTGCACTCTGATGTAGTGCTTTGGCAATGGGAAGCATCATTGCAGGAGGCCAGGAGGTTCCTGCAGACCACTGACGATAACTTTTTGAAACAAGTGCCAGTGAGGAGAGGTGTGTTGCTGAACCTTGTATTAATAAACAAATAAGATGTGTTGGAGATGTGATGGTTGGGGGCAGCCTTGGCTCATTGACCATCATCTCATGGTCAGTGAGATGATGGAGTTCAGGATCTTGCAAGAATGAAGCAGAACAAAAAGTAGGATTGCAACCCTGGATTTCAGGAGAGCTTTGGCAACCCTGGATTTCAGGAGAACTTTGGCCTCTGCAGGGACCTATTCAGGATAATCATTTCTTTACTGGGAGGGTGACAGAGCACTGGGACAGGCTGCCCAGAGAGGTTGTAGAGTCCTTCTCTGGAGCTATTCAAAACACCTGGATGCCATCCTGCACAATGTGCCATGGGTGACCCTGCTTGGCCAGGGGGTTGGAGCTGATGATCTCCAGGGTCCCCTCCAACCTCAGCCATTCTGTGATTTTTTTGGCTTTTTCCATGGCCCCCTGGGTAGGCTTTCACTGCCAAAGCTGCTATGGTAGATACCGTAAAACCTGCCTGCGAGTTCAGTGGGTTATTCTGGAGCTTGCCTTTTGGCCATGACTTAAATCATCCATCATGGTAATTAGTCAGCATCTGGATCAGCACAGTGCTGGGACGCGCTTGCTGCTGGGAGGTGGAAATTCCTTCAGATATTGCTTGTCACAGTGCCTGCCTCATCTTCTCTTGCAGTTTATTAGCACTATGACATCTTCTAATGTTTTTTCATACAGCTTCAGTGCCTGCAGTCATGTTACTCCTTGACTGTACCAACTCTTGCTGGTACAGAGCGGAAAGCCCACTTCCAGCTCCTGTGGTTGCAGAGAAATTTTAACCTGTCACTGGACTGTACCCTAACGGCTTGGAAAAAAGCAGCAAATCTTACAAATCTCATCCAGACCCTAGTGTCTGGGGAAGGAAAAGGGCTGGGGCTGGTGAGGAAGGTGACCTGAGCCTTGTTTTTCCAGTGCTGGGTCTAGCAGCAGAAAGTGGAGATGACTTCATGGTGACCTACTGATGAGGGATGAATTCCCCTCGCAGTCTGAGCCCTGCATAACGCAGGCAGCCCATTTCTGGTTGGGAAGCCCTCGGCAGAGCCAAGCCCAGATCTTGCCTGGAGGTTTTGAAAGCAGCCAGAATATGACCCATTATCATTAATAACCATCAAAGCTAGAGAAGCCACAGGAACATCTGGAGAAGCTGATGATGACGTGTGCTCAGTTCTGCCTCCTGGGCTAAACCAGCCAAAAATATGCCCTGTTACACATCACCACATGTTGTGCATGCTGGTCCCGTGAAGTGGTGATACATGGATACGCAACAGCTGGAGAAGAGCAAGTCAAACAGCTGCTGCTGACCCCTCTGCAGCTTAGCAAAACCCCCTTTGTTGCCTGCGATCCACCCCATATTGTAAGACAAGTGTATTCCCAGTGTGCAAAGCCTGTTTGCCTCTATTTGGAGCATTTCTGTGTCTGAAAAAGGCAAAACCAAATCTGAAACCTGCCCAAGGGTTTCCTGCCTGTGCCAATGTCTTCCAGCCTCCTTCAGGGATAATATCCCTCATCAGCTTGCTTGCTCCTCACTTCCCATTTTTCATAAAGGAGCATTTTCCTCGTAGTAGTGAAAAGAAGGTTACCTATAGATTTATAGCCACAGTGGGAAAAAAATACACTTTTCACTACCAAAATGCCCTATAAACACAGTGCCTTTGTGGTGGTGTATTCCCTTCTGCTGGTGCCATGGTGCTTCTGTGCTGAGCTGTGGACTTGGGAAAAACTGTGGGGCTGGCATTTCCCTGTCCCCAGCAGCGGTGGCAGGGTTGTGACCAGTCTGCATTGTCCCATGCTCACTCCCAAACCCAGTGTCAGCACTGCGGGGAAGGGCTGCCAGGTCTTACAGCAAAACCTGGGAAAGTCTGAGTACTTTTTTCTAAAGCCTCGTGGTTGGCCCAATGAATTGATTGCAAGAGATAAAACTTGATGAAGAGGCAATGTTTTCCCAGCATAGTGCTTGACTCCGAAAAGCAGGACACGCAATAGATTTTGTTTATGTGCATGTCCATTGCTTTTTATTTATATGCGTGGTGCTTTGAGCTAATTGTACATTGCCAGGCTTCACAAAAGAGATGCTTTCTTCTGCATTTCCCACCAGTTTGAATACGTTTGTAGTGTAGCACACTTGGTCACAGCCTCGCAGGATCAGCCACCAGCAAGCTGTGCTGGTAGCAGCCAGAGGGGCCGTGCACTTGCGCTGCTTAACACTGCGACCTCCATGTGTATACACGTGTGAATATAGATATTCACAGATATCTCTGAAATCTCCCTTAAACCCATCGGCATTATGCTGATTCAGGACTGATGATGTTTGTGTGATTTTTGCCCGTGTTAGGGAAAAATATCCCGGAGGGTGGCCACTGCTACCAGTTTTCCCAAAACTAAACCTCCAGGCCCACCAGAGGCTGCTGGAGCTGGTCACATTTGGTGGGCACACCTCGTGGCATGGGGCCGTGTTGAGGATGAGGATGAGGATGAGGATGTGGATGAGGATGAGGATGAGGATGCAGCGCAAAGCGAGTGCTGCCCGCAGCAAGCACCAGCCTCCGCGTGCAGCGATGCGCCCGTTGCTCACTCATATGGAGCAGCTTCGCTGAGGGGAGAGAAAGATTTACTGACAAATAATTGTCATTTGCTAACCTTGTCATGGCAATCTTTGTTGTGTGTTTTTTTTTTTCCTCTTTTTCCGGAGGCACTCTGAATGTTGAATGCCAGCATCTGTTACAGACCAGAAAACAAGTAAACACTGATATTCCTGGTGGCTTTGAAAGAGCATTTAACGCTTAGCTTTCTACATTTGCCTTTACTAGGAAAATTACTTCGGGATGTGCTTAGAATGCGTACGATGACGAGTGTCTGGGAAAAAATAAAATATAGAAGGCAGCCCCCTGCTACAGACAGGCTGATAAAATCCTCGAGTCCTCCTGCCAGATGTTGACATTTTGATTTGCATAAAGGTAAACTTTTGACTTGACAGCATGTTTAATTTTCTAAAACATCCCCAAGAAATAGGGCATGTTCACAGATAATGAGTTTGCATCATAAGCAGTTTCCATCAGACCTGTATCCTGGCAAACTGGCTCAGAGCATGTTTATTTCTGCTGTTTCCAAGCCCATGCAAGGAGGAAAACAACTCCCAGGGCAGCCAAGGGGTGGCCAGGAGGAAAGAGCAGAGCAGGTGTGCATCAGAGAAGGTACTGAGATGTTTCTCCTTGACTTGTGGAGCATTTCATGTGGGGATGACAGCAGCAACAACCCCAGCTCCAGCTCTCCCCTCCCACCACCCCACTGCAAATCTGCACTCCCACCTTGCACCCTCTGCAGAAATCCAGGCTGGCTCTGCCCTTGGATAAAGCCTCAGACTTAAAACCCTCTGAAAAAGCTGATACCCATGAGGGCATCCTTGTAAGGAAAAGCAAGGATGCAGTCATCTCTTTTCTGGAGGAACTTGAAGCTCAAACAAATCATCTCCCATGAGGGAAAGTGGCCAGGGCCAGAGAGAGGGCTCAGATCTGCCTCCCCCCCAAGCTGGTGACAGCTCCTTCCCGGGGCCCCCCTCTGAGCTCAGGCAAGCTGTAGCGAGCTGCCAAAGAATGAGGGAGAAAATAAAGATCCTTGGATAGGAGGAGAATACTTCCCAGGTAACCTGTAAATCCACTGTGAAGGAAAGCTATAGGTGATGCTGTTTTGGGGTCTCTGTACTGCAGCCCTCTGCTTGCACTAGCACATAAGCCATGCCCAGAGCCAAAGAGTCCTGCAGCATCTCACTAGCTGTTGGCTTTCTGTCTCTGGAGACACAAGGAGACCTGGATTTCTTTTGGGTGTGGACTCGACAGTGCCCATAGACACAACCGGGCTCCCACATGTTGAGATGTCCCAGGGCTGGGGACCCACACGTCAGGACAGCACCTTGAGTGTCCCCCCTCGTGAGGTTCTCCAGAGCTGCGGAGGGAAGACGCGGCTGAAATGCAAAGCGCCTTCAGCGCTGTGTTAGCCACTGCTGAGACATGCTACGTAAGTGCAAATTGCTGTTATAAATCATAAACATCAAAAGGCCTTAAGTGCCTAATAATGGCCTAAGTGGCTAATTTGTTTTATGTGCTACTGGAAGAAGTGCTGTAAAGATAGGGAACAAAAAATTGCCCCCATTGTGGTTTGGCCTCTGATACTGAGAAAGAGGAAGGGGGTGGCAGCGAGACGCTGCTCTAGATGTGCAGGAGCATTTTATGTTGATGCCTGTAATTAAAAACACGTCACGAACCCCAGCAAGACCTCCCCTGGAAAGGTGAAGGCAGCTACTGTGGCTCACATCAGGAGTGAGGCATTGCAAGAAGCGCCAAGGTGGTGGCAGGCAGGTGGGGCTGGTGGCTGCGGGCAGCACGAGACCTGTGGCTGTCCCCTGCCCCATGCCGTGGCCACGCAGCTCCAAGTGGGGTTGCACCAATGCTTTGGAGCTGCCACCGCTTTCTCGTGTCTGAACAATAACTGCATGCCCTCAGTCTTGCTTTTAATTGCCTCGTGCCTTTTGGGTTTATGCGGTGCTTTAGAGGCTCTTTCTGGCTGGCTGGATGTGCCTGTGAGATCAGCCTCAAAGAGCCATAGATACCATAATCCAGCCTTTCTGTGCCCTACAGATACGTTCCCCCTGCAGTCCTGATGCTCTTTGGGGTCCATGCTGCCTTTCTGCTCTGCTTGCCCCAGGATAGGCTCAGCTCATTTTGCTGAGTGGCGCAGCTGATGTGATTTTGATGGGGAGCACAGGAGGCTCCTGCACGGACCGGCTCAGAGCAGTGCTGAGCCCCACATAGACAGAGACCTGGCTTAGGATGCACATAGCCATCCTAAATTTTCCCCATCCTTCTTTTAGTGCTGTGGCTGTCAGGTCCCAAACCCATCCCAGGCTTCTCGCTTCATTGTTGCACCATCAGCAGGAGGAAGGATCATGTCCCCCCCTCACTGCTTTCTGTGTTTGACACCTTCACTTGTTTTAGGGGACCCCATCCAGTCTGAGCACACCCATCTCTTCTTGCCTTCATGGATTCTGCTTTCCGTGGATACTGTGGCTCTAATTTACAGTAAACCAGCGGTGTCGCTCTGTAAGGACCACTGAATGATTCCCCCAGGTATTTTCAGTGGGATGCTGGTGGAGGAATATGCTCAGAGCAACTCATTTTGGCAAGATGCCACAGCGAGGGCGTGTGATGGCTGGAGAGAAGCATCACAACAAGGACCAGGAGCTCAGGGCCTTCCACATGCCTTTGTATCCCAGATGGGTCATGTGGGGACTGCTCCTCCACAAGGAGTTACTTCCCTAATATTTCCACACAAGTACAGATGAATACAAAACGGTGCTGCTTTCTTGTCATATGCTACCCTGCACAAAACCTTGAGGGAATGGCCCAGGCCATAGCCCTAATTGGTCTGTTCCTCTTCTGATATCCCTGACATCAGGGAGGAAAAAAAGCTTTTTTCCCTGAAATTGCACACCAGTAACCAACGTTTTTTTATAAAGCATTTCCTTGATGCTTATCACTTCCATAACACGTGTTCAGTGTGCTTTAAGAATGGGAACCAAAGCTGTGGCTGACCTCTGCATGCCCAAAGAGTGGGTAGAAACTGCTGCATGGGTTTTTATTTGTGAGCTTGCAGGTGACACAGGAAAAAAACAAACCCAACTTTTACAGCTAGGGATGGAGGCAAACAGCAAAAAACATAAATAAATCCGTCTGCAGAAGGGGTCCATTGACCACAGGGCCAGCCTGAAGGGAGACAGAGATGGTGGCGAAGGAGATGGGGGGTCTCCCTTGTGGACAAAGCAAATCTCACCTTCTTAAACAAGGAAAACCAAGATATTTTCCAACTTCTGCACAGGATTCAGCAGTCAGAGATGTCTGAGCAAGGGCAGAACTTTTGGGGAAAGGGAATGAGAGACTTCCCTTGTCCTTGGGGAATGCCAGGCCTGGCTGGGATTTGGTTTATTTGGCTGCTCCCTGTGACACAGCAGTTCATTTTGGTTCTCTACAGAACTTAACCCATAGGCAGGCAATCCACAAATGGTGCTGCTCCATCACTGGCAGCCCATCAGCATCACAGGTAACTTGCCAGCGTGCTCTGGGCAGAAGACTCGTGATGTCCCTGTGGCAAGAGCAGCCCACGAGGTCTCCTGCTCTCTTGCTCACTTGAGGACAGAAAAACAACATTTCCCACTCCTTGGAGTCCTTTAATGTGCAAAGTCAATTCTCGTCTGTGTAATTTCAGCTCCCAAGACATCCACATCACTAGTTTATGTTATTTTAATTTTATTATATTACTAACTGTAAGTAATAAACCACAAATAATGTGCTTTTTAACTGCTTTTAAGCAGTAGCAGCTAATTATTGATCTATTTTGCTAAATGACAGCGTAGCTGGTGTGTGCTGACAGCAGGAACAAGGCAAGTCTGTGGACCCAAGCGCGGCGGCTGTTCCTCTTCTGCACTGGGGTCATCTTTTTAAGGCCTGATCAGGGGAATCCTCCGGAGCTGGTTCAGCCTCCAGGGCGCAAGGTTTGGTGACCCAAGGTTTTGGTCTATTCTCCCACGTGCCTAGTGACAGGACGAGGGGGAATGGGCTAAAGTTGCGACAGGGGAGTTTTAGGTTGGATGTTAGGAAGTACTTCTTTACCGAAAGGGTTATTAAGCATTGGAACGGGCTGCCCAGGGAGGTGGTGGAGTCACCATCCCTGGAGGTCTTTAAAAGACGTTTAGATGTAGAGCTTAGGGATATGGTTTAGTGGAGTACTTAGTGTTAGGTCGGAGGTTGGACTCGATGATCTTGAGGTCTCTTCCAACCTAGAGAAATCTGTGAATCTGTGAATCTGTGAGAGCAGAGGCGTCCTGCTGTGGAGGGGCCTGCTGCTCATATCCCATCTGCCTGCCACCGGTGCTGGCACTACGGGACGAAACGCCGAACAACAAGCTCGTGTCTCAGAAAGCCAGTGGTGACCGGCTGCAGATCTGCTCGTAAGGGCTTCAATCAATTCAGCTCTACAGAGCAGCTGTATATTCACTGAAAGTCCCTTGTAAAGAAACACAACAGAATAAAAATGGCTGTGGGAGGGGGTGGGGTGAAGCAAGGCGGCTCGCTCCAGGCCGAGCGCAGGCAGTGGGTGCTGAAGGGGAGCAGGACTAGGCCGCAGCACCCAGGGCAGCAAAGGCCCGAAGCAGAGGGGCCCTGGGCAGCCTGCTCCACGTGGGCCTGCTGGAGCAGGGCCTGGAGCAGGGACCTCCAGAGGTGCCTCCTAACCTCAGCCAGGCCATGACTGCGGTTCTGTGACCCTGCACGACGCCTGTCCTTCATGCTGGGATAACCAGGCCCTGCTGTTGCCCACTCATCCTTTTCCTCTCCTTGTCCTCTTTGCCTCTTTCTTTTCCCCAGGGTTTTCCATTTGTGTGCCAGCCTCCTGGCACCTGCCACCCCCATCTCTGTGTTCTCCTACTCTTCCTGCTGCTCTCCCTGCTCCCTGTCGGCCTTTCCCCGGTAACGTTTGCTGCTTTAGTTGTTTACTTTGGGCTTAATACATACCATGAAAAAACCATGCAACCTGCCCAGCCCTCTGAGCAGTCACAGGAATAAGCTGTTGCTAATATCGTGTCATATCAAATGAGATTACTCTTCTCCCCCATTAGGCACACTTCTCACCTGTGGATAGCAGCAACGCAGGCACACGTGCCAAGGCCTTCATCCAAAGCCTACGTCAGGAAGTGGCTTCGAATGGGGAGAGCCAACTTCCCTCTGAGGCTGTTGCTTTGGCCTTAAATCCTGACTGTTGAATGGCCGGATTTGGCTTCGTGCTGTGCTGGGTTGGTGACACCTGTCTGCCTGTTTCATGTGCTATTGCTTGCAGCCAGTTACACCTCCTGGCTGTCACAGGGGGCTGCTACTTATGGGTGCTTTCCCCAGCAGGTGTGGCGTCCCTCTAATGTTCCAGTGACTCCTGAGGTGTCACAATGGACACTCCTGGGTGGGTCTGTGATGCTGAGCATCTTCGCAGCCCGGTTTGCGTATCAGTGCTGGTCCCTCGATCGTCCACACTCTGCGTGCATGTGCCTGTGCCTTGGCTCAGCTCTGGGGACACAGAGCTCTGACACAAAGCCAGGGGCGATGCTGAGGAGGATTTGCCATGGGGAGCAGCCCCGTGAAGTGGCACAGACAGCGTGGTGCCAGCCCAGCCTCTCGCACGCTGCTGAGCCCTCCCACACAAGGACAGCAGGCACATCCAGCGTCACACCAGGTACCAGACTCCCCTTGTCTTAGGCAGTGGAAAAAAAGCAGAGAATTATGTTTTAAGGCCTCAGAGACACTCCACAGGGCTGGGGGAGGATCTGTTGGTAACTCCCAGGACAGCTGGCTTTGCACCAAGCAGGTGGGAGCCATTCCCAACCTTTGACCAGAGGATCAGGGACTGCTCCCAGAGGTAGATGGATGTAGCCCTCAGGTGCCAGTTTCCTGGCAAAAGGCCTCAAAGATCTCATTTCCAGGGATTTCAGCTCCTGCCAGGCTTTGTCACTGATGAAGTAACACTGTCACAGGAGGAGGTGTTTTTTCACACCTGCGTTGTTGAGCTGCAACAGGCTGCTGTGGGATGTTATGCAGGATGTCCCAAAGAGGCAAGATACATCCAGTGGTCTATTAGCTGCTGCAGAACGTGTCTGGCCAAAAAATGCCATACACCGTGCAGCGATACCGGGGGGTAAAAGAAGAGCCCGTGCTGCACCTTCCCCTTGCTCTGCTCCGAGCATCTCCCACCAGGCAGGGTCCTGAGCAAGGCAGCCAGTTAGCACAACCCTGTGGGGCAGTTCTTGCACTGACCAGTTCCTTTGGCGTGCACCGTGATGGATTTAGGGCTTTGTTTTGCAAATGGACAAAAATTGCCAATGGCATGCAGTATGCTCACAGCATCAGAGGTCAGTGGAAATGGCTCTGCCTGTGCTTTCTGCTTGGACAGGAAAGATTTTCTTTCTTGAATGAATGGGTAAAAATCAGAATTTTCATCATCTGTGAATTATAAGAGGAAAATGTATGTAATGATGGTGGCCCAAAGCCATGCCCCTCCGGCGTGTAGTCTCAGCCAGCTCCACCAGCCAGCCCAAGCTGTTACAGCCTTGGCAGTGCCTGGCTCACCTACCTCCAGATGCAGGCGTGGTGTCCAGGAGGAGCTGCTCAGGACAGGGCATCCTTCCCTCCAAGTCATTTTTCTGGCCACTAGTTCAGCGCTGGGCCGGAGGGTCACTGCGATAGTGGTGATTGAACTGATCCCATCTGACAGGGATGTTCTCTTTAATTGCTGGGTGCGGCTTGTGCGGCAGATTTGTCAGCCTCGTGGCCAGCCTCCAGCTGAGTACATTATCCTGCTTACCTTGAAAAAGGAAAATAATCCCGTGGATTTGCTCTTGCCTTCCTGGTGATTAGTGGGTGTTAGGCTGTGGGCTGGCCAAGGAGTTACTGGTGCATTTGGAGAGGAAGGGGGATGGATATTTTAACACCTGACTGACAGCTCCTGCCATCACATCTCTCATTTGAGAAGCGCGGTGGTCTTTTCTGTGGGTTACACAAGCAGGGCTTTTCTCCTCAGGGGGCAGCAGTCGGGGGCTACATCCTCAGAGCCACGCTGGGGGGTACAAGCCCTGTGCTGAGCCTCAGGGATGCTGCGTCTTCAGCAGGCAGCAGATGCTTGGCTGCTTCTTGGGAAAGAAGGGTTAAAATGTGGGAGTCGGGAAGGGAAAGGTCAAATATGTGAAGGCACTTTCATGTACTTAGGAGAAAAGTGGTAACGGGAGAGCTGTTAAATTTTTTTATAGCTGGCACCTAACAACTCTGGTGTTAAGAATCATGAAACTAATAGCAAGTGGAGGTGTACATTAGTTAATTAGAGGCATGCTAACAGTGAAGCCAATTGAGAGATATTATTTTAGTATTTTTTCCAGAGGGCATATCAAGTCTATTCAGGAATTAATAAACAGATTGTAAAGTCTAAGCAAGCATATTAGGGAAGTGTGTGTGTATATACTGGGTGGATATACTGGGGCTATGCACACTTGTTTGTTTGTTACCACTACATTTGAAATATGTTACTTGTTTTCCATATAGACCTCAGCGGAAGAATTATAGCATATTGGGTTTTTCCAAAGACTCTAATTAAGATCGTTGGAGTTGATGTGTGTTTACTGAAAATATACAGTGTAAATAAGACCTAAAACACCACCATTCAAAAATTAACCCGTGAATGCAAAGGCGTTTGAAGTGAAATAGCCAGACTCTTCGAGCCAGGCTGGGATGCACATTAGGAGAGATGAAATCACAGTATTTACTCCATTTATTTGAACTCCCGAGTTAAGTTCTCATTGAAAAGGCACTTTAAGAACTATTAAAAGCTGTCCACAGTTAAATATGCATCTTTGGCCTCTCTCTCAGATCTCTCAGCTGCTGTTACAGGTAGTTACATCGTGAGTAAGTGTCTTCTGCGCCATACAAAATGCCAGCGTGGTCAGCAGCAGAACAGACGGCAGCTGTTAGGGAAGACAGGGACCAGCCCATTTGTAAAGTGAAGTTTCCCCATAGCTGGAGCTGGTGATAAGCAGAGGATTTGCTTCAGCAGCATGCGAAGAGAGGGAGCCATTTAAGCCCGAGTAAGGCTTCACACCATTAAGAATTTTCCTAACCTTTTTTTTTTTTTTTTTGCCCCTAACACAGGTTTCATTCCTTTCTTAAACCCGCTCGGGCACCTACCTTAACTCACAGTTACCACTTGGTTTCCCCCAGGAAGGCAAGCTGTCCAGCTTCATCTAGTAGTGAGCTCTGCATTACAAAGCCACGTGGTGCTTCATGCCTCATTAGCAGGCAGGGAGCTTCCAGGCTGGAGTCACTGCAGGTATCCAGCTCTCCCGACTTCCTTCCTCGACTCCAATTTCCTATTTTACATTTTAATAACAACAGCGAAGACAAATTATGGCCAAAAAAGTCTGCCCTTAGCGAGCACCTTGGTGCACGGGGCTCCCCCAGCAGACCCGGGTGTAGACACCTGACAGTCCTGTCCCCGGAGCTCTTGCCCAGCCTGGAGACCTCGCTGCTGTCACAAAGCCACCGCTCCCCACACCATTGTCCCACCCAGGCTGGAGGGGGAGGTGGGACAGATTCCAGCAGCAGAGGAGACACAAGAGAGACAGCAGCCAGAGTCCCTCCTGCGTGGCTGGGGGCAGCCTCGCAACCAGCAAGTAATGAAGATAATGATGAATGAAGGATGCAAAACTGAAAATACTTCTTCCCGTGCTTCTATCGATCTTCCAGCAAAAGGCCTTGTTCTTGACATTTAAAACAGAGAGATTGTTTTAATGTAGTGGCCCTCGCTGAGCTGGAATTAAGCAATTTAGCTCTCAGAGAATCACAAAGACCCTTTTTGCAATCTTCGCCCAAAGGATTTCAGTAGATGCCTGCTTGGTAAACGCTGCCAGAGGAGAGCTGCTCAGAGGCACCGTGAGCCATGGGCATCAGGGCACAGCTTGCTCCTCACCCCACAGGGAGAGCATCCAGGAAGACAGGGAGATAACCTCCAACCACAAGCACCAACACCCTTATTCCACAATCACAGGCTTTCAGGAGAGCTTCGGAGGGACAAGCCCTGAGGCTCAGCCCGAGCACAGGGTGGGTACAGGGCTGAGCGCTGCGGTCCCTGGTGCTGGTGGACGCGGCTCCTGGCCATCGGCTTGGTGAGAGGTACGGAGGAGCCAGGGGTTTGGTTACAACACGGCGGGATTATCTTAATAACTGCAATTTTTCTCTTAGAACAGAAGTATTTTATTACTTTCAACCTAGGACCTGGAACTAATTATGCATGTGTGGTCTGATTAACCATTAATTTACCTCTATTAACTGCTGACACTTACTTACGCATTTACTTATATCACTCACACGGTTGTGTTTCCAGACCCAAGAAGTTTGTCAAGAGACTGTGAATTAGAGCAATATAAGAACCTAACCAGCACCTATCTCAGCAAAGGCCTCAGGAAGCCCTGCAAAAGAACACACCACAGAAATGAAAATTGTTTTTATGCACAGTAACTGGACTCAAACTTATTAGAAAAATTCCAGTTGATTCCAGAAGCTCAGATCTCCCCACCATTTCCCACTGCAGGAGCAATCAGGGGAAAACAGCATTTGATTTCCAAAGGCAGTGGGACCACAATCCACAGACTGTGAAGAGGGAGAGCTTTCACGTGAAATTTGGGGATTTCTGTTCTGTCACAGGTCGGGTGAGGCCATCGTAATGCTCCCTTATGGCCAGAGATCAGGTGAAGTGCAGCCTCCTCCGCAGGTCTGTGCCTTAAAACTGCTTACACCTCAGCTGTTCACAGAACAGAGCTGGCATCCACCTGCCTGTAAGTTTTGTCTGACAGCTGGCTTAGCAACATACGGTGCAATATTAAAACGTGCTCCTTCATTTGAGCATAGCTTTAGGTATCTCTCAGTGTCACTTGGTTGCTTACTACTGTTGTTATATGCAGTGGAGTATGTGAAAAAAGAAACTGGCCCTTGATGTTAATGCCAAAGCTGTGATGTTAACGCTGGTCCGCTCTGCCATTCCAGTTTTATGCTGGTGCAGCTCAGCTAAATTAAACTGAATTGCTCCACTGGATTTTCATCGACTTAAATCAATTATACTAGCATGGAAGAGGTATAAAGGAGTGAAAATCAAGGCCACTTAAAGAAAAAGCACAGTAGATATTTCTTCAGTACATGAACTGTTCATAATCCAATGGATATCTTTTATCCCGTGTATTGATCTTCTTCTCATGAGAATTAACTTGGAGTTAATTTCTGAATTGCCTGACCTCAAGCAGTTAAGCTATTGCAATATAAAAAGTCATAATTCAATAAATAAACCAATAGCCGTCACAATATTTGGCTTCTGTACTAGCACGTCACACTTCTTAACACGACTGGGATCGCAGTGTGCAGAGAGCAAAGGCTTGGCAGAGCCTCTGCCCCATGGCTCAGGGTGCAGCACAAGTGCACAGCACCAAAATGCAGGAGTCACATGCACCATTATCTTATAATGAGTTCACAAACCAGCCCAGTTTCATCAGGAATTTGGGGCAGATAAAGAAGATGTCCACCCCCAAGAAGAATCAATAAAGGAAAGGGGTGTTTGCTAGAAATGTAAGGAGAGAAGCATGACTCCTTTTCCAGCTGCCAGTGCTGATATTAGTGCGTCTAGCAGCAGCTTGTACACAGCATCCCTTTACAATGGTAGTGGGGAAGCTGGAATGTTGTTCTATCAGACTATCAAGTTGTTGTGTTGGATTACATATAATGCTATCACAAATGACAGAATGCTTGCCTCCCATCAAAAATTTAAAGAGCAATAGACCTCTTTTCAGCTGTCATTGCTGATAACATTTTATGCATGAGTTTATTCAAGCTCAAATAGAGATGCAGCCTGTCAATAAAGAAGCCCTGGCGGATTAGGCATCGAGTATATTAAAGCTAACGGTACTAATGTGGCTATGCAGAATAATCTGACATTTTAAAACTGCGACAAAATGAACCCTCCAAGTTCTCGTTGATCGTCTCACCAAGGCGCGTTTGCCGCTGGGCTTTATGGAGTGGAAAGCAGAGTATGGCAGTACGTAACGAGAGCACGAGGAATGAAACAAGCTGGAAACCGCAGGAAGGTCAGCGCGGGCTCACCCCCCAGGAAACGGAGTGGATGCTGCCGTCTTCTTGCTCTTATCTTGTCTGCTCTGCTCCTTTCTTCCAGGGAAGTGGTAGGGCAACAAATAATGGCCTTAAATTGCCACAAAGGTGACCCAGATTACACATTAGGGAAAGTGCTCTGAGGGCAGGAAGAGTTCAGCACCGGAGGAGATTGCTGGGGAGGGCGTAACGCCATCATCAGAGCTCTTTAACAACAGGTTAGGAAAACATCTGCCAGCAACAAGAAGGGGTAGCTGATTTTGCTTTGGAGACCCAACACTATTTTCTGCCATTTACTTTCTAGCTCTCAATAACGGCTATTGCTTTCTTCTTCCAGCAGAAAGTGTGTAGCAGTGCTTGTGTGTTGGTAAACTGCCTGGGCTAAAAATAGTTTATTGAAAACTATAATGACCTGTGGTGTTACAACAGATGGTCTGGTTACACGTTCCTTTCCCCTTCCTATGCCCTTAAGAGGTGTCAGTGGCTCTTGGAGTGCCTTTGAGAGGTGCAAAGTCAGGAGAAAATCTTTCCCAGATCTGAGCATCCAAAACCTGGGGTCTGGCTCTGTAACGGGCCAGTGGCCCCTTCACGCTGCTCTCGGTGATAAAGCACAAGCCTCCACAGTTTTGATAGTTTTATACAGTTAATTAGCTTAAAAAAAAATCTGCACACGCTGCCTTCCTATGGGAGAGAAGCAGAGGAAGTGCTGCTGTGAAAGGCTTGAGCCTGGCTGTATGGGGTGTGCTGGGTTCAGTGCCACACCGGGTGCATGCATGTAGCTGTGGGGGTATCTGCAGCATCACCAAAAGGATCGGACTCTGGGAGAACGCCAAATCCAGACAAGTGACTGATCACCGCAAGCAGGGAACCCCAAAGGTGTGCATCCCTGCAGCAGAGGGGGAGAAGTGCTTGACAATATTAACAGAACGCTTACAAAGATTAAAGGCAGCTCAAGGACAGTAATTGAAAAAAAAAGGATTCCCCTGCTATGTTGCACTTGAGCAAGAGATAAGGACCCCCCAAAAAGGGCTAAATACCTTCCTTAAAGGTACCTAAGAGATGTCAGGATACAGAGTCCTCATTGCACCTTTAGAAATGAGCACAAACATTTCTGTGTGGTTGTGTCCCGTATAACCACAGTGCTCACAGACCTGGCTGCACGGCGCAGGGCTGCACGCCTGGTACCTGCTGCTGCCTCCAGACAAACCTTCCTCACCACGCCGGCTGCCTCAAACCTTGGGAGTTACAAGTGTGAAGGATAAGTCCCCAGTATGTGCGGATGACATTATGCTGAAAAAAAATCTGTTTTCAATAATAGCTATTGATATGGTGGAACAAAGTGTTTGGTTTCTGTAACCGTCCTCTCTGTGTATTTCTTTGGTTATTCTGCGTCTGTATTCTAGGGAAAAAGAATACTTTGAAAAATAATGACAATGTCTCTCAGAAAATAATGAGTTCTTTCCAGTTAGCTGTTGAATTGTTTACTGCCATAGCTGAATAATAACAGCACATCAAAGACGACTGCTGTAATTAAAAGATTTGTGAACATAGGTTAACAAATTAGTGCATCATAATGTGTAATTGTCTAATTAGGACAAAAATGCTAGTTCCACCTAAAAGACTGACAAGAAGAGATTATGAGAGAGAAAATAAAATAGACAACAGCATCGATACTGCTGAACATTGGCAAAGATGTTATCTGCAACTTTATATTTTATCAATAAGTCCCCAGGGGTACCAGCAGTTTTGTGGATTAATTTACAGACAAATTAATTCTGCTGGATGAATCCCAGGAGCAGGTTGAGGAGTCCCCTGGAAAGAGATCTAAATTTGTCAAGGAATGTTTTAAAGCACTTCTCACCACGGTAGTGTTGAGAAGAGCTGAGAGCAGCAGATGCTGTTGCTGAGCACACCGTGAGAGCTCAGGAACCAGGTGCAGTGAAAGGAAAGGTGTGACAGTCCCAGTTTGACTGGTGGGGCGTGGAGGCAGAGTGGGAGAAATACTGATGTTAGGTCAAAGCTAAAAGCAAACGTCCTGAGTGTAATGGGGGGAGAATTTCATTTGGAGAGATGAAGGGCAGCATTTTCCTGCGCTGAGGGACAGATGGCAGAAGGAGTTTGGCTCTGATTCAGGTACCAGATGAAAATCCCATGGTTTCAAGAGGCTTCAGCGCATAGATGCTGAGCTCTCCAGCCAGCTCAGCCCTCACATCAGCATGGGCAGGGCTGGCTGCTGATCTCTTCTAAGGAGCTGAACCTCTGGGAACCAGCCATCCAGGCAAAACAAACAAACCCTGGGTCTCCCTGCACCTTTGCTGATGGTGGCAGAGCACAGGGCAAAGCCAGATGCTGAGTGCTCCCATCCAGTGGCTTCAGATAACCAAGGGAAAGGACCAGTGCACGATCCCTGGTGCACAGGTAAGGGCTCAACAGCCTGGAGTACACCCAGGGGAGGATCCAACAGATCCAGAAATAGAATGGCACCACCACAGGGCTCCTCAGCCCAGCCAGGGCCATGTAGGAATGCAAATCACGGAGCGTGCAGAGAAATGTGTGCTGCCACGTGAGAGCAAACGCTGCCCAGTGACTTGAGGAAGTGCATGAGAGGGCAAAAAAAACTGGAGCAGTGTCTGCCCCACGTGGACTTCAGGTGCAACTTGAGTCACAGTGGAGGGAAAAGAGAAGGTGAAAGGGGTTAGAAAAGCAACAGCCATGGATCTTGTTTGTCCAGTGATGACACTGCAAGCCTCCGCTCTATCTTCAGGAAAGAACAGGCAGACAACTCTGGCAGGAGTTAATGGGAGTTCTGCCAGGGAGAACAAGACCATACAACACCCTCTGAAGCTTTGCCTCAAATAGGGCTATTCCTGCTGTCTTCTTGCTGAGACCTTCTCTGCTCCAGGCTTGGTTTTAAAGGAGGTGGGGTATCTCTCACCCTTGTGCAGGATGGGGTTAGAAAGCCTCACCTGGGAGCAGGAGGGTGCTGAGCATCAGGAGCTCTGCAGAGGGTCCTGCAGCTGCTCCTGGCATCTGTCAGAGCAGCAAAGCTCCTTTGTGCTCATTTTCAAGGTGTGTTTGTATTGAAGCCAGTGATGTTTAGCAAATAAACATATTAATAATCAAGGATTTAATAAGTGTTGTGTTTATGCCTCTTTGTATTTGCGTATATGTATGAGCTGTAGTATGTTTTGTTATGCTCTGAGAAAACCAATTCTAGATTGATGGTAAGGTATTTTCTGCAAAGCTATCTTAAATTGAAAAACACACCTTTCCGAGGAAATGAACATTTTTGTGAGTTTTCCTCTTTCCACCAGTGACACCCCAATGGGATAAGGAGTGTGGAACATGCAGATTTGTCAGAAGCCATACAGCTTTGTGTTGCCTCAGTAGGGCTTTTTTGTTCCCTCTTGATTTGGGAAATAGTTGTTAATCACTGCTTAATTTTAATTTTAAATGGGGTATATTCATAGGACACGATTCCATAGGAAAGAAAAACATAGCAATTGAACTTTGAAACAGTTTTGTGCAACAATTGAAACCATAGCAATAAACACAACCACATGAGTGTTTACAAGATCAGAGCCTTAAAAAACTAATGAGCAATAAATAAATTAGAACTCTAATTATCTGCCTAAATTCAGATCTGGTGGAGGAAGAAACCCATTGACTCATGGGATTTTTCTTCTGGTTAGCCTTGTGGATGGAGCCCAGCATCTGCTAAAACCCGTCTCAGTTGCCAAATTAATTGCTGCTGCTGCTCCTCTGAACCTAGCACCCTTCGGGTGCAGCCTCTGTCTGCAGAGAGCGCAGGTAGGTGCTGGGGTTGCAGGCACCATGTGTGCCCAGCTGAGCGCTCTACGGTGTTTGCAAATGCTCCTGTCTTAATCTGGTGGAATAATGTTTGTTTATGTCATCCCTGATGTGAGGAGTTAATTCCTTTGTGAGCTGCTTCTGGTGTGTTGGTAAACAAGGAAACTTGCAAAGTAAATTCACAAGGCAAGGAAGTTTGACTTTGGTTCTGGCTTTTTTTTTTTTTTTTAATTTTATTTTATTTTTGGCCATATGCTACCTATTAAAGGTGATTTATCTCTTCTTTTTTTTCTCAGCTTTTATAATGTTTCAAGGAAACTTCTCAGTGAAGCAGCTGGAGAACACAGTACAAGTATTAATACAAATCAAATTCCTGTAAGCTTAGCGACTGCTTAGACAAAAAACCACAACTGGTAGTATATGATTCATCAAGTCTTTGTAAGCATACACGCATCCCAAAGAAAGAGTTCTACTTAGTAAAAATCCTTTAATAAATTAGAGAAGCTGAAGACACATAAACAACACAAAGCCCTTCAGTTTGTATCATGCTGTGGTTTAGATAACCTTTACTATAATACACTATAAATCAGAGGATCCCACAATCCTTGTGTGTCTTTGCAAATACCAGAGCAGACTTTTGAAGCCGTGGGCCAAGGCTAACCAGACATGATGAAGACACTGAAGTGCTGCTGGTTTTGTGGACATGAGGGAAACTAAAGGAGAGAGAGCCCCTGTTATAAGTCGCCCCTTCCAGGTATTGGAAAATCCACCCGGGAAAGAAATGTGGGAAATCCTCTTTCATTAGTTCTGCTGCTCAAGCTTCTGGGTTTTCTATATAGGTCAAAGCTCCTCCTCTAATCTAGAAGTGGATTCCTAAATGTATCTTTAGGCTGGAGCTGAGGGGTGGGGGGAAGTGCTGTCTGACCAAGACCCTTCATAATTTGGGGGAAAACTTGGCACAGAAATCTCTGCCTCGAACATGTGACCTGATTTCCAGCGGGTTTGCGAGCCCATATGTTTTGATGGGTGCTTAGTACTTTCGGTGCCTTTCAATTTCTAAATATGGACTTGGGAGCCTAATTTTAACCACGTACTTTTGGAAAATGTTGGCAATAGTTTAAAGAGACTGTCTAGACCAGCACGCCTTGCTGCAGCAGATTGCTCCGAGTGATTTATATATTCCTGGTGCTCGCCGCCTCTGATGCCTTTTCAGTGTCTTACAGCTGTTGCATTTATGCAGCACTCTTTATCTTGACCTTAGCCCTCGGATTTCTCAGCTATTCTACTCTCTTAACATCTGGGCCTGAAAGGTCACTAATTTACCTTATGCTTCCCTGCTGTGGGTGCCGTTGGGTTGAGTGGGTACATTTTGAAAAATAACACTCTGTTGGTGGGCTGCCTTTGCGAAGGTCTCTCTCCCCTCGGCATCATTGTGTTACCTTCTCCCACTGCAGCAGCTCGAAGTCATCAAACATCTGCCCTCAAGAGCATTGGAGTGTACTTGTTGGCTCCTTATGTGTTAAAGCAGCACACCAGGTATCCAGTGTGCTGGTATTAAATTGCTTTTGCAGCTTGCCTGGAGAATAGGGAAGGGAGCTTTATTTGTACTAACACCCTTTTAATGCATCTCAAAAGACCATAATAAACATCTCCTGGCCTGTAAAAGGAAAATATATATCTAGAGGTTGTGGTAAATTATGAAATACTGGTATACCTAATAAAAATTCTATCTCAATCGTTTAACATTTAGTGAAATGTTAGATGATGTGAAACCAGGCCTGGCGTCATTTCAAGACCAGGTCAGTAGTGTCACTTGGGGAAATTATGAGAACTTCCATTAACTTTGTATTGGCAGATCTCCCAATCTATTTCACTTCTATACATTTTTAGCACCACCGTGAGCAACACAAAGTGTCATTTCTCACATCTGAGAGCCAGACAATGTCATGGAGCCTCTCTGCATACAGGAGGCTACTTCAGAAATTAACAGGTCAGATCTCTCATTGATTTTAATAAAGAACTGTTTGTGGCAAAATTCTTGATTATAGAAACTGATGGCTGCTTTGGGCTTCCTGTCAAGGCCAGCACAGCAGGACAGAGCTTTAAAGCGTGGGAAAAGAGTGAGGGAGTATTAAATCAAACAGATTTTGGACATCGAGGACCAAATTCTGGCTTGTTTTTGAGGGCGCTGAGATTCTGGTTTCACCACACCAGCCCTGAACTGGGATTCACAGACAGAAGTAAGACCCAGTGCCCCGGGCAGGAGACACTCGCAGAACTTTGAAGCTATTATCTGAGCTATTCTCTTCTCCTATTTTCATGTAAAAAACCCCTTTTCCTCCCATCCATTCCTCTTCCCAAATTTGCAGACAGACGACTTGTTTTGGAACTCGAACCAGTTTGTCTGGAAAGGACTTTCCATTGGAGCCTGAGAATTGGAGCAGACTTTAAAGTGGCTGGTAGTATTGTCAGAAAAGAGGTATTTGGCAAGTCTTTAATATCATGCTTGCCTGGAACTGCTCTCCTCTTTAATTAACTCAGTAAAAATCCTCTAGTTACTTCATTTTATTTGCTTAAACCACTACAGAAAAATAAATGCATACAAAACCGATTAATAAATCCATAGAAATGTACTGTTGTTTACTGCTATGCAGCAGAGCACTGAGCTCCCTCTACATAATTCAAGCTCCAGGCAACAAAGGCAGTTGTGAAAGCCCCCTGTTTTGACACAAACGTAAAGGTGGAGTATCCCCTCGGAGTGAAACAGGCTGTGGTTTGCAGCTTGTCTTCCCAAGGAAGCCTCGAGGTGGGTATTAATAATTTAGGTTCAAAGCAGAGTCCAGGATTTCTCAGGCTCGGCACATGTGCACCTCCTGGGATGTCTGTACCATGGAGCCCGACCCGTGCTGGGAATACCCATCCCTCCAGCCGGGGGGCTATGGCTGAGCCTTTAACTCTGGAGGCCCCGCTCCCTGGTGCTCCAGCCCCGATGGGAACAGCTGCCAAAAAGATAATGATGGTGACCATTCGATTGCAGGCAGGTTTTCACCCCAAAGTCCCAATGAGCGAGTGGTCCATGGCTACATCAGTCATATTTAAAAGCAGTAAGTGCTTGTGCTGACCGATGCCGAGGAAGTGCTCAGCAAAGACCTCCCTGCCGCAGCAGCCCCTTGGTGGCCCCGGTGGCACCTCCAGCCCTGCCACATGCTTCCTGAGGACCATAGCGTGCAAAGGGGGAAATATTTCCTTAGTTTGCTAAACTGATGTTCTGGCATTTAGCTTTAAGTATCTTCTATTTCCCGCAGCATCTGACCTTTTGCTTTCTCATATGGCTATTGCTCGGCTCCGCCAGCAGAAAGCAACAAGCAGCCATTATCAGGCTCATCTCGCCAGTGCCGGCCATTAGCGTTAATCATCTCCTCCTCCAGCCCTCCTCTCTCCTGCTCCGGCTCCCCTGCATCTCCTCTTAGCAATGAGCTGCTGGCACACGATGGGAGAGAGTGTGCAGCGAAATAAGCAATGATGCAGCAGCACCGTGATAAAAGGCCGGTCGTTTCGAGCCGCCAGCGCGACTGCACTTCTCTCCAGCGGGATGCAAAAGAGCCAGGATTAAAGCGGGGGGCCGGGCGCCATAGATCATCTTGCTGTAATTTCCCTCAGGACCGACGTGAGGACTGCAGCGAGACGCGCTAGTGGTGGCACATTAGTGCTGCCATGTTGCAGGACATGGATAGTGCTGGACATCTGTCCGGTGGTGCACGGGGGCATGCCGAGGTGTTTGGGGCCAGGGAGATGGTGGTGCCATGGGGTATGAAGGGCTCGCTTCGTGTGGGCAGGAAAAGGAAGGGGGGAAGAGAAGTGAGGGGGAGGAAAATGGGAGGAGAAAAGATGCTGAAGGTAGTAGATAAGGGGGGATAAGAGAGGGAAGGAAGTTGAGTCTTAAGTATAGAAAGGCACAGCTGAGAGTGTGAATGAGGGGCTGGACTGGGTAGGAAGCAATGGGGCTTTATCTGGAGGTCAAGAAAAGGGAGGAAAAAAACAAAAGCTCAAAGGCAAATGCATGCTATGGAAAAATAGGGAGGTGTATGGAGAGACGGGAGCACTCTGACGTACCAACCCAGCCTTGGCCATGCGGATTTTCCATCTTGTCTTGGCCAAGAAAAGGAGAGGAGCCAAGGTCGGGAGGTGGGAGTGTTGTAACGAGGCTGGAAATGACAAAGAAGAATAGGTGTGAGGGCAGCAATGGAAAACAGGTGGGGACTGCACTGTTGGAAAGCAAAAGCAATTTTATCTTGTAACCGTGATCTCACTCAAGCTTGACAGTTAGAGAAAGAAGAGGAAAAACACTTTTCTGTTGTAAAAATTCGTATGTACGTAAATCACGCAGCAAGCTTTGTGCACGTGGTTCGGTGTGGCACGGCTGCTAGCAATCCTGGAGGCTTCTCACTGAGGCTGGGATAATCGTGGGTGATACTGCTTGCTTCCCAGCCTTTGCCTCTCCTAACTTTGAGAGTAGTCATCTCTTGGGGCTGAACTGCCACATCCATAAGTAAGGGGAAGGCAATTCCTCTGCGTTAAGGCTGCGGATGCCAGCAGTGCTTTGTGCGAGCCTGGCCCCAGCCAAGCTAAGGTGGCCTTGTACTTCCAGCTGTGACTGCACCACTGCGTGAAGTGCCACAGATGTGCAGCTTTCTCGGGAGATGAGGTAACGAACTCGTGTGGGAGCTAATGAAGGTCATCATGAGAGAGCAGTAAGAAAAATGTCTGCTGCTGGGAGACTTCTCACCAGGAGTGCTCAGACTTCAGCACTTTCCAGTCTAAATAAGATGTACACTTCCCTGACCTTGTCTTCTCCAATGTAAACGCAGAGCAGGATGTACTTAGAATTAAGATAAATAAGGCCTTACCCAAATAAAACACTAGTCTGCAGAAACAAATCTCCTCCAAGGAAGAGGGTGAGTGGAGGCCGAAACTGATGCTTCTCTATGGCAGAAACCTTAAATGCTTTAGAGGTGAGGGCAGTGTGGACTACAGTATTAATAAGTGCATTTTAAGGTGGAAGATGCTCCTGCAAAATCTTGTTGGTTTTACTATTTCCATCCTATTTTTTTTCCTTAGTATATAATTTATTTCTGTACTACAACTTTATTTCTAAGGGCACTGTGGCTGATTTTGTGTGTGAAGGGGGTTAAACGTGCTGAAGACAAGTGCAGCTAATCTTTGGGATAGTAGATGTAAAACCAAAGCATCCTGGAAAAAAAATTGCTAGAAAACCACCTTGGCTGATGTCAAATGGAAGTGAGTTCGTTTTGCCAATGGTAGTATTCCCAGCTCAGCCTCTTGTGACTGTGCACCCTTCTGCACCTGAAGGCAGGGATGGGGGTGGCCATGCAAGAAGACACATTTCTGTCTCTCTTCTTGGCCACTATGGCAGAAGACAGAGGCTGAAGTGCTTCTCCAAGCTTCTCCAAGCTTCTTCCCCCAGGTCTGGGCATCCCCCAACGGGCAAAGGGCTGGGGAAGGACCAGGGCTGAGCCCCAGGTTTTGAGCACGGCATGCTGGTGAGGGAGCTGAGAGCCAGCTGAGAATGGGAGAAAGCGAGGAGAAATGATTTGTATTACAAATAAGGATGTGAAAAGGGGTGGAGGAGCCCTGTCAAAATGTAAATGTGCAATTTGCATAATCGGGCAGCCAGGATTAAACGAAGCACAGAGAAGGATAAGGATTACACGGAGGGAAAGAGAAGGGAAATGAGAGCAGCACAGAGAGAAAACACTGCAGATAGATACAAAATCTGAGATAAGCAAGAGCAAAAGGAGAAGTTGGAGTACTCAAAGGCAGCGAAAGGAGAGGGAGCTGAGAGGAGGAGGGGTGTGAGTTACTAATCCAGGCTGTATCTGAGCTAGTTAGGAAGTGTGCAAATGAATTTTAAAAGAAGCTCAAAATCCAAGAGGGGTGTCAGCTGGGAGTTCAAAATCCCCTTTAGTGGTGACCTTGAGCACCTGGACCACAGCTACCTTGCAACCAAATACAGCACTCCTGAGTGTTTCCTTCAAATCTCACCCGTAATTAGTTTTGCCTTTGGTGAATGGCCATTCTCCACCAGGATATCTGTCAGACATCAAAATCACGCAGGCGGTGGCCTCTGACAGCCTTCGTGCTGTCCCCTGGGGCAGACAAAGTGGTGGTTGCTACTGCTGGTGTCTGCTTGGCTTTCCCCAGGGGCTGTTGGCTGAACTGCCTGCACCCAGCGAGCTCCCAGCTGCTTGCCCTACTTGGTGTAACCACTCTTGGAAGCACCCAGCCCTCTGCCCTCTCCTCAGTGCCGGAATTCCTCCTTCAGGTTATGCCAGACCAAGGGACCTTCAGTGTTCCCTGCAACCACCCCACAGGTCTTCTCGCCCATGAACTCACCTCCCTAGGGCTCATTTCTCCGTAGAGAAGCTGGCTGTGGTCAAGCTGGGCTCAGAGCCGCATGCTACACGTAGCCATAGATAGGGGCAAATATGTAGTGCTCCTTTTAAGACTTGTTCTGTGCTGATGTCTAAGGGCAGGAGTTGCATTGTGCTGGCTACTGTGCAAATGTAAAACATAAAGAGCGCTCACTGCTCCTGAAAGCTTGTGTCTGATGGGGAGGAAAGAGAGAGCGAGCGCAGGCAGGGGAGCGCGATGAACACGGCGGGATGGGGATGTGGCATGGCATGGCCAGGGGCTGCCTGCTCCTTCCCTGCAATAAATAGGGGCTCTGCTCAACTCTGGTGGCTGGAACAGAGAAAGTCAGGTAGTGCTTCATTAATATGATGTACACGGCAAATATTGGCTTATTTCCTTTATTGCCAGAACAGAACTCACCAAAGTGACTCTCAACTCAGAGAAATGGGGGAGCAAGAGAAGCTGTTGGTGGGTATGGGTGTTCAAAGAGAGGTTGGGCTGCTCATGCATTGTGTCTAAAATGCAAAGGAGCCTTTCTCTTACATGTATCCCTTGTTGGCTTGTTCCTTAGCACTCTACATTTGGATTCAGTAAAAATGAACCTCCTCTGTGAAGGGTGATAGAAGATGGGGGAGGGATTTTCTCTTTCTAACCTCAAAAACGTGGGGTACAGATCACTTCCCCTTTTACTAGAAAGGTTATGGCAGTCCCACTGAGGGGCTACAAGTAAACCCCGTGAGTGAAGCCTTCCAGGTGGACAACTTGCCACCAGGAGCCGGGGTTATTCAACATCATCTCTGCAGTTACTTTCTGGCAGGTCAGTATGCCACCTGGGTACTGATCACCACTCCCAGTGTCTGATCCTGTCTCGTGTTCTGGGGTTTCTGTTCCCACGTGTCCCCTGGAATTCCTCTTAATTCAGCCAAGCCACCCAATCTTAGTCCTTCAGCCAGGCATCTCAAGGAATGCACTTGTTCAGTTCTCCTAGAGCGTTTGAAGGGAGAAGCTAGGTAAAAGTAGAACAGAGGAAAATGTGAATCCAGCCACAGAAGTGAAATTAAGTGTTAACAAAGAACACCACCACAAGGCTTTGCACACTCAGATTGTAAATCTCTTCCTATCACAGTTACTCAGTTCTCTTATTTTATGTAGTGTCACATTTGACTTATTCTCCAGCTATTGTAGAATGTTTCAGACGCAGCAGGAACTGAACTTCTAATAAAATAGTAACAATAAAAAAAACAGACTACCCGTCCTCGACCATTATTGAGAAGCAGAGCATGAGGGGCAGGGAAGAGGAGAGAAGAAGGGAGAAAGGGAAAGAGAGGAGAAAACACGACCCTGTCCGACTTTGGTATCCTTCATGGACCACTTGCTTTTCTGCCTTATTCCTTTTTCTTTTTTTTCTCTACAGGCAGGCAGTATTGCCAATTAAGTAAAGCTACTGGAGAACTTGAGGTCGAAGATCTATAAAACTGAAAAAGCAGGTATTCCTAAACTTTATGTCATTTTATTCCTCACGATTCTTCTAGGCACATCATCTTGCTAGATTTTGAAAATACTGTCTTCTGTCACAGCTTAATTAATCCTGCTCTCTCAGGGGCTGTAATTTTGATTGTTTAAATGGTACAGTACTGCACTTGGAAATGATTTTGGGGGTTGGTATATGGCCACTGTCTCTTGACTTTTACATCATCATTGTTTATTACATAAATAAAAGTCCGGTCTTAGCTGTCCCTAAATTTTGGTTGCTCCAAGGTTGGTCATTCTGTCTGCAATTTCTTTGATTTATCTCCATTGCTATAGTACTCCTAAGCTCTGGAAAGGTCAGGTTGGCTCCTCAGGAGCATTCAGCTCTTCAGAGGAACAAAATTCCTGTACTAAAACGTTACAGGAGCGTTGTGAGCTGTTGTGGCATTCCCAGTCATTCCAGTGTCTTCCACATACTGACAAAATGGGGCATTCTGGTATATTCTCACTAGTGAAGATTTTGATTTTGCTACAAAATAAAATTGGGCAGAAGAATCTTTAGGGCTCTAGGAAGAAATGATAAATCAGACAGCAGATCTCCTCATGGCAAAGCTGTATTATTGTACAACCTTAGCCTAGTTAAGCTACCAAAAATGGAGCTTATTTTATGGGCTACTTTTGGAGAAATAGTCCTGGAAAAGTCTAGTTCTCTACATGGAAAACAACATCTGAGATATTTCTGAAAAAGCTTTCTGGCAAAATGCAACATTTGACACTGCCTATAAGAGTTGGAATGAAGAAAATGGAAAAAATACAGAATAATTTGCTCTATTTGACCCATTCCTCTTCATCTTTGCAATATAGATCTTCAGTATACTTTGCAGCTCCGCGCTGCAGACTGAGATGCATGTGGTGCTTAGAAGAGCTATTAACTCTCATTTGTATGATGAACGCAGCATATCCTCCCCAAACTTTCACCTTACTCTGTGAATACAAAATTAATTTTCTGAGATACAACCTAGGTAAATTAACTTCATATAAATTTTAAAAATCAGTCTTTTAAAAAAGAAGAGAAATGGAATCTTAGCAATTACAGAGAGAGAGAGTTCACACTCTCAAAACTGTGAAGCCCACATTTTCTAAAATCAAGGCAATAATCAGAAATTACAGGACTGATTTTTGAAAACTGTCAAAGAATTGGCTGTGAAAGGATGTGATCTGTATCCTATATAGGCTTTTTAAACTGTTTTTCAAAACCCTGAAGGCTAATGTCTTTTTTATTATTATTTAAAAGCTGATTACTAAATAGCCACTTGTCTTCAGCTGCTGGTGCTCTAGAAATACCATCAGACAACAAAGATTGGGGGTGGAGGTAGACCATATCGTACTCTCCAAAACCAAGAACTCATTGAAACTGGAGGCTTCGTTTTCAGTTAAAAATAAGAGAATGACATAAATCAAACTCTTCAACAAAAGCATCAAGTTATGATTATAAAAGGCTCAAAACCGGACTGGATAAAGACACCTGCTGCTCCTGTGGTTGCCGTGGTTTAACATATGTGTTGGTCAGCTGCAACCCTTCATCCTCAGCAGCGCGTGTGCTGCAGTCTTTCTGATGCAGATGGCTGACATAGTGATGAACCTGCGGTGAGGACACTCGACCTGCTGCACTGTAACGTCCTGGTCCTGCCCAGGACCACTCCTGTGCTTAAAAGTATTCCTCTAATTACTCACACAGATTCAAACAGGACCACTCACGGTAGTAGAGTTAAGCAGAGTCACATTTGCTTTTTCCATAAACTATTTTCATATTGTTGGTACCACGTACCATGCAGCCCATAGCAGCTTCCTAGCTGCAATATCGGGGACAGGAGACACATTTCTGCCCGCTCATGGCTCTGTGTACAGGCTGTACTGGAGAAGAACAACAAATGCCTTTCAGCCTTTAACCATACAGCAGAGCCATGTTGCCTGCCCTTGTGAGCTGTAATTTATGCTGGAGACAGAGCACAAAAGGGTGTGCAAAGAGTCCTGCAGTCACAGAAGTGCTCCATGTTAAACCCGAGGCCTGAGGACAGTCACGTCCTTTCTCAAGCTGTACCCATGAATATTGTGCCCACTGGATGCAGTGACAAAGGAATTTTATACCCCTGCCATTTGCACTTCCCTTTACATTAATATATTAATAATACAGAAAAGAAGAAGGCTTTCTGCTAAAATCCTAACATTTGTTCAGCAGCATTCAGCAGCTTTAACCTCTGAGCCTGTGAACTTGCTTAAAGACCAGAGGAGTTATCAAAGGAACCCCCGTGCTCTATTTTTATGTTTTGGTTTATTTAGTTGAAAGGAGGTCCCAGTGCTCAGCTGCCAGAATACCATTCGTGTGACCCAAGGAAAAAAAAAAAAAAGAAGAAAAGACTTGGTGGGAGTTCTGTTAAGCTGATAAGATACCGAGGCTCTCTACATTTAAGCACAGAGACATGCACATATTAAATACCACCATGGAAGGAAAAGAAGAGAAATCACTGAAATGTAAGTGCGTGAAATGTGAAAAGCAGAAAAGAAAATTGCAAAATCAATACAAAGGGAAATGAAAAGTGAATTGAGGATAAACCAAAAGCAAATAGAAAACAACAAGTAAAAGAAACTCCAACAGTCAACAGACTGGGAGCTTGACGAGATAACGTTGTCAGGCTATCGAGTCATGTTCTGATTTTACAGCTGGCTGAAATAATGAAGCCCTATTAGTTAAGATGTTCAGAAAAAGAAAACGTACTTAATACTTGAAGTGTGTCTAGCGTTTCCAGACAGTGTTTTGGTGTGGCGTTCCCAGAGACGTTCAGCGTGTGTGATATCAGCCATCAGCTCACGAGGGAGCTGGGCGGGCTGCCACAGGGCTGGGACATGGCTCCGCAGCAGCTCTGTGAAAGGGATCGTCAAACGCTGGTCCTTCATCAACCCCACGTCGTAATTTTGTAGGGTATGCTGTAAAGGACTATGTTCGGAAGGAATGGGGGATGAGGAGCACTGTGAATGTGGGCTCCTGAGTGTGGCTTAGGGCAGTAGGCTTTCGTGGTGCTCCTGTCGGAGAGGTGAGGTGCTTTATCTGCCGCTATTGGAGGCAGCCTGGTCTGAAAGCGGGGCTTTTTGTATCACCACCCACACTGTGGGAGGTTGTTCTTTGAAAGCCTTGTCGGATCTCTGCTCCCCAAGGCTGCATACTTTCTCAAAATTATCAATAGAAGGTCTTCAAATAAGGGCTAAAGCATGGCCTCTTCCACCAGACAGCATTTCTTCGCTTGACATAGAACAGACAGGGTGTCGCAGGCTGCAGGGCTGCCAGAGCCCAGGCGAAGGGGGAAGCCTTGGCACTGCACAGTGCATGCCCGCGGTGCTGCCTAAGGATCCTGCCTTCCTTCTCGCTCCGGTGTCAGAAGGGCAGAGCTCGTGCCACAGCCTTTCCCTAAACACTTCGTGACCCATCTCTGAGACCTCCACCTCTCTGGAAAATGTGAGCTTGGCTGCTGGGTTTAAAAGTCAATAGGGAGGAAGGAATCAACAGCCAGACACAGCCTCAGCTTAAGTCCATGGGCTTATTTCCCTAGGAAAGCCAGCTCAAAGTGCTAAACGAGAAGGGCAGCTGTCCTATTCTTGATATACCTCTGATATAATATTTTTTATTATTTGATGGTCTACATTTATTTCTTATTAAGTTATTATGCTGTTATTCATTTTGGGACAGCCCGCAGAAGTGGCTGTCGCAAGCAAGAAGCTCTGTGTAGCACCCAGCAGTGAGAACACAAAGATTATTCCCACCTTGAAGAGTTCAGTCCCATCTGTCTTTTGTCGAAGAGATCTGGCCAGCCCTTAGAGCTGAATCTTGCTGTTCTCCGTTATTATCTCAAGTGCATAACTGTGCCTCTACAAACGATAGAGCTCCCTCTCCCATTTCCCTCTCCTTCCCCCTTCAGCAATCCCTGTTAGTTGTTTTTTAACTAGTAGGGTTTTTTGTTGTTGTTGTTTGGTTTTTAATGAGAAATTACAAATTTCATTCGGTGAAAATAGGATTTAGAAAGCATTAAACAATAACATGTTGCATTGGAAAGTGGAAGAACTAATTACAGCAAGTGGCATGGGGAATAGCAGGAAAGGTGAGATCAAGAGAATAAATTGTAAATGGCAAGAACACTCTGACAGGAAAAGTAGATGAAAATAAGGTGCATCAGATCAGTAAAATCATAAAACAGCCTCTTCATAACTACAATCTTCCTTCAATGATCCCCGATGCTGCTTATTTATTTAATTATTTGGTGTTTTGCCTCATTTGTCAGAAGGTTATGCTCCTGGAAGCTTTATTGCTAGAAGATCTCTGCCTGAAAGGAGGCAGGGAAAATACAAAGAAATAATGACTAACAGGATACATAGGTGAAAATGACAGGAGCAAGAAGCCTGAGTGATTATGGCTAGTGATACTCAAAGATGATGTTTTAAACTTGCCTTTGAGATCTGGATGCCTATTAAAATTCCTGTAATTTGTATCCAAATTCTGTAGCTAACTTTGAAAACCCCAGTCTCCCACAGCATTTGGTGCCCAAGGCAGGCTGGCTTTGTACTGCAGCAGCCTTGGCTCACGACTGTTGTTGTGAGCAATATCAAGGCACTCAGCAAACGGGGAAAGGATTCCAGCCCTGTTTCCATGGATGGTCCGAGCGGAGAACAAATGACCAGAGCAGTCTGTGCACCGCTATTCACGATGCGCATCAGAACCAGAGCCAGAAAACCGGTCGCAAATGTCTTGATGTGGCTCTTGGCTGGATCCGACGTTCCTGCTGCAAACGAAAAGCAAAGGGAATCTTGCAGTTGAATTCAGGAGGAGCAGACCCAGGCATTTGTCAAGGGTTCAGTGAAATGAGGCAGAGGTTATTCCCTGGAGAGCACCGAGTGCCGTATGCGTTGGGTTCCTGCACTCTGCAGGGCTCCATCCCAATATTGGGAAGAGGGTGTTCGGGACTAAACTTGAAGCCTATTAAAATAAAGGGGATTTCTGCTTCGACTTCACTGGGATGGTCTTCAGTGTGCTAAAAGGATTGCTCCATAAACAAGATGTGCATGGAGATCATGGAAATGATGAACAAAAGACAGGATATTATAGACCGGCTTCTCTACTGAAATGCAGTGTCTGAACTCAGCCTTTTCTCATGAATGAATAATGAAGTGTCCATGTTTTATTAGCTTTACTTAAAATTGTCTACTAGTTGAACAACCTTTTGAGCCTTTTAACACTTTTGCAATTTGCTGCCGCAGTGATTTCTTTTCTTTTTTGTTCTTTTCAAGATACAGTAGCTAATCTGATCTTGGCGTTTCAGTAATTGTCTCAGTTAATGTGTGTGGGGAATAATTCAATTCTGTGAAATGAATACTAGGTGGATGTTTAACTCCTGCAAGTATGCTACATGAGGAACTTATAAGGTAGGCATGCTCATTAATTGCTAGGCTCTTGATTTATTAACCAATTTTTTTTCTTAGCTTTGTTTACCCACTACCCATTTCTGTGGTCTTGTTTGAACACCAGAGCCAGGAGGAGCTCGTCAGCTCACAAAGGGTCTTCGTGCATATGTTAAGCCTTGTGCTAGTAAACCAGTGTTGGACTGGCAGCTTAACCAAAAGACGCATTGTTCTGTCACCACCATGGCTTTGTGTGAGCCCAGCAGCTTCTTCTTCTGAAGACAGCAGCACATTCACTAATGATACTGGTATGTTTCCTATTTAGTCTTTGGGGGCTTTATCCAAGCAGGCCAGCGCCTCACTGGGAGCCTTGCCCGTGCTACAACCATAACGCTCACTGCAGGCAGAAATGATTTCTGCAATAATGACGTTTTTAGTAAAACTCCAAGTTGACCAACGTTGACACAAATCACTTGCCTGCAATGACATTTGTTCTGGCACTGTTGCAACCCTGACTTTTTGGGGCAGAGCAGAATTTACAACAACCTGCAGAAACTGGTTAGAATTGTTATTTAAAGCCAAGCAGTGTTACAGTTTTATTGTTAATATCAGGGGGGAATGTTACTTGCAAGGCTGTGCTTTGATTTTTCTTCATCTCCTGAAGCAACATGCTCACAGAAGAATTCACAGCCTCTCAAATTACATATTACAACGATGACTTATTCCACAATCCATTTTGAGCATAGCTGAAAAGTGTATTTAATATTGCTGTGTTGTTTCTATCTTCTTCTGTATAAAGTTAGTGCTTGATTTTATGTGTCATCCTTAGCTAGTATGTATTTGCATAGCTCTGTTGACATCAATACTGCTATATTGATTTATACCGCTTGTGTCTGCCTCATTATTATTTTTTTCTTTTTGTTCAAGGAGCTTGGTATATTTTCAAATTCAGGGAAGATAAAAAGGGATTGCTTTCTCAGAACCAAATATATACAGTGTCTGCTGATGGGATATTTTAGGTTGGGGCAAGTAAACACGTAAGCGAGACAGACATATCAGTGCAGCTCTGTAAATACCGCTGCTGCTTGTATACCATCTGTAGGGTGCATCAGATATGTAGGTTGGGATTTTTAAAGGCACCTTAAATTTCCAGCTATCACTAACAGTTAGCAGGATTTGGCGCCCCACGAAACAGGGCTGCCAGTCATGATCTATTGTTTCTAAACAAACAAACTCGCTTTTGCAGAGATGACTGAAGCATCCATCTCTCCAGACTGAGGCGTAAAGTCCGGAGGTCAGGAACAAGATGCAAGGGGGCAAAGGTAGAAGAGGAGAAGGATTGGCCAGAAATGAAATAAATGCCCAAGAGATGGGTGGCCAGGAAAATATGTCCGTTCCTCTCCAGAGGGAATATTTTAAAGACATGAGAGAGATGCTGCTGCATCACTTTACAGGCAGCAGCCACACCACGTCTTGCAGGACTGTGAGAAAATGCCTCCCTGCCTTATCTCACTCATTTGCTCGTGAGCAGGCCCCTGGGTCTGAGTGCAGGAGGAGGTGAAAAATGGCTGGAAATATACAGCACAAATCACAGAGGGAGGGATTTTACTGCCCTTTACAGCTAGAGAATACGCCAAACCTGCCAAGGATGATCAAAATCCTTTGGTTGCATCTCAGGGCACTCGTGTAAAGAGAAGCTCTTCCTTGACACTTACACAGATCAAGTATTTGCTGTCACAGAGATTATACAAGCCAGATAACCTCACCTCATCTGCTATCACCTTTCAGACGAAATCCTGATGTCTCAGTACCCTACTGAGCCTGGAAAGGAATATCCTCCTCCCAGATCTCCGCGGTCTTCCTGGCACTGCCGGTAAGCATGCTGTGCAGGGCTCTTTCTCAGTCCCCACCGTGCTGCACACTGCACAGGCAGATTTAAGCTACTTCCCAAGTCCAGTGCATGAAGTGTTAAAGGGAGAGAAATTGCAGACTTCTTCCCCTTCTGCTTTCAGGAGCTTTCCATCAATTTTCCTTCTCCCGTTTTCTTCTCTCTGCACTGCGCTTCAGATGGAAGCATCTGGATCGAAGAGAATTATCTCTTAACAACAACTTGGGTTGTAGTACATTTCAAAGACTCAGGTTTTATTAGTCACAGAAGACCTTGTAAAAGTTTGCTTGGGATCATTTTTAACAGCAACCAATAATCCTGCCCCAATCTGCCAATGAAAACTAACGCAGCCCTCCCCCCAGCTCCTGCACAGATGTGTCTTGCAGAAATACAGCTATTTTGGAGAAGCAGAAGCGACATTTTAGCCAAGCTGGAGGTTTTATCCACAGTAGCTTACCCTAATACGGACCTAATTTTCTTCTGGGAGCTACCTGAACACTAAGCATGCTTGATGCTCAGTTGGCATAATACTGTTTGGAATGGTCCATAATTGCACGAGACTTCCCATTTTGTACCTTTTTGTCCTTGGTCTACACCCAGCCAGAGGAGACCTGGTTGTGCTGTAAGCCCAGACACTGCTCTTGCACTTTCCAGGTCAGATGATTGCTTTCATAAAGGTGTATCAATACAATCTGTTAAAAAGCAAGCCTGGAAAATCCTCTCACCCCTTCCATCTGCAGCAACTGAAAAAACAGGGAGATTACAAAGCAGCATTCCCTGCACTGCTAACTGCTTTGGTATCCAGTGTCATGTTCAGTCTGCTAAACCAAAAGTCACCTCCAGCAGTTTGTTACTCATAAGGAAAGATAATATATGAGGAAAAAGAGGCAGAGGATGACAAATGGGTTCTGGGGATGTGGTATGCCATAATTCTTACAAAACTACAATGAAAGCTGAGCACATTCAACAGCTTTAAAAATCAAGACACTCCTCTAAGTGCCTAGGTGCAGATTTAGGAGCTTCAGCTGCTCGGGTAGGAAGATTTGGGCCAAATAGCCCAATTCTGCTCTCTACAGAGTGACTTCAATAGAACAATTTCTTGTTTTCATCAGTAGAATTACACTGATGTGAGTAAACTATAGCACACCTCTTGATCCATTTCTGACAAATAAAGATATTGCAGTTGCCCTTTTCTAGTGCCAACGAAAAGTAGTGGAAAGGTATGAGCTACAGGAATGTAAACCTGAGCTGTCATTAAAAATCGATTTTCATGACAAATTTAATTCACGTTTCACAGAGAGCTGTGTAATATCAATAAAAATGTTTTAATAATTGCTGTGCTGGCACTCAGTACAGTGTAAGACATAAAGAGATATAAATTTTTTATAATTTAGAAGATGTGGAACAAAACACTTTTTTAGAAGAAACCCTTTCTCAGGGAGAGAAATTAATGCTGGAGGAGGATGTAATTTATTAGGAATTCCACTTCAGCCCTCTTTACAAAGACTGCTCTGAAATTAAAACTTTGAGAGATCGGGTTTCTAATTTATTCGTAGAGTTAAAGGCCAGAGAGGACCAGGATCAGGTAGTCTGACCTCCTGGATAACCCAGGCTATTACATTTCACATAGCTCTTCCACATCATAGCCTGTGTTGGGCTAAAACATAGTTTTACTTAAACATTAGTTTAAAATGCTGGAAAAACACTTTCTTGTGTTTCTTTCACGTGCTTTGGTTAAGGTGGGAGAGAAGAAAAAAAAATCTGAATCGATTAGACCGCTGTGACACACTGGCAGAATTGCTATAGCATGCAATAGCACAATCTGAACTTGGCACCATGGAAATATAAACAGTTGGTCTTTTCTGGTAATAAAAGCTGACTGATTCTCAGAGAAGATATGTATGCTACCTATTTAGGAATGTGTTTTTGTGAATAATTTTCAAAGGGACCAAAGGGCAGGTATACACTTCCAAATCTCTTAGTCATGTTTGAAAATCCCATTTTCAAACTGAAGTAAGAACAAGCTGAGAGCTAAATGCTGAATTTCCTGAAGTCAGTAGCAGTTTTCTCATTTACATGTAATTGAGGTCTGAATTTCACCCTAGAAGATCAGTTAACTTTTTACGATGCCAAGTGAAGAACTCTAATAATACTTGCAATTTGTACTTTGCTTCCGCACAGAATATAATTCATTACCTTTTACTCCTCTTTTTTTTTTTTTTGGTAAATCTTTTTGTTGGTGTCCCTTGTTTTTGTTCCTTTACCAACATGAATATTTGTGATTGTTTCAAACTGAATGCCACCTCCCAATTTCCTTAATGTACTACTTATCTGATATTTTAGATTAGATATTCAACAAGATAAGACTGCAGCATCAAAACTTCCAGCATCCTCTACCCACAAAGACACAAGCTCTGATATTGCCATTCACTGCCACGCTTTCCAGCTTCACGGTCAATACAGCATTTGTTCTACCCACATAATTTTGAATCATATTTTCAAATGAGGCTTCCTGAAACCTAGTGACATCTGCTTTGCTCCCTGTACTTGCAAATGCAGCCGTTCACGAATGTTCATGCTGCAGGATAAGGAATCTTAAGAAATTAGAAGCATAGGTTTAGTCAGCTTCCACTGGAGTGTTTATTAACAAATCCTGGGGAACTAGTGGGATCCAATTTTGTAATAGTTTCAGACAAAAACAAACAACCAAAAACTCCTGAGTTCATCTGGCCATACACGATAAACATACACAGCTTTATTGCTCATGACTCCCATACTCTCCAGGGACCAAGTTTTCACCTGCTGTAAATTAGTGCAGATCCATTCGAGTCAATAGATCAAGACTGTAATTCTGATATTATTGCTGCTCTGATTTTTCTCTCTGATAATATTACTGTTGTTTTTTTAATTTCATAATTTTATTTTAACCTATTAGGGAAATAAGATGCAGATTAAATTGGTTTTCCATTTTTTTTTTCTAGGAAAACTCGTATTTCTGCTGATGCCATCCATCTCTTTTTTTCTTCAATTCTCAAATTTCTTGAACTCTGAGATTTTTTTTTTAAGAAATAACCGATGACATAATGATTTCCATTAGCTACAAAATCCAAACTTCATCTCCTCTGGGCCAGCTAATCTATCTAGCGATGTTTTCCTGTACCCCATGATCTCCTAGTATTGATAAGGATGGTTATACCTTTGTTCTTATTCCCTAGTGATAAAATGCAAGAGGCTTAGAAAAGTTATTCAGATACTGCCTGTCTTGACCACTACTGTCAGGAGGATGCAGATGCTGGCAGTCTGGATCAGACTAGTGGTCCATCTACTTCAGCCTCCTGTCTCTTGACTTTTTTTTTTTTTGTAAATTTTGTTGTGTTCTCAGGCATTAAAATGTACATTTCCCTCAACCACTTTATAATCAATATTATTGTCACTCTGAAGGTTCTCATTATTCTTGACCTTGGAGCTGCCTTGTGACTGTGAGTTCCACCGATTGGGTTTGTTTGTTAATTTGCGAACGGAATGATTGTTCTCTGTGTATTTTCTCTTGATGCTGTTCTGGAAATGTGTCTTCTGCTAGGTTTCAACTAACTGCTTTTAGTACTTCCTTTATCATTATTCTTGTACTATTTATTTATTTTTTAAAGGTCATGGGTTTCTGTTTTTCCTTGTTGGTTAACTTTGGATGCTCCTTCTTCTCCTTAATTGTTTCTGTTTCAAAATTACCTTCTAGGAAAACACCTTTTAAAACACCCAGTCCATATCTTAGCTATGAAGCTAAACAATCTGCTCTTATAAGCAATACATTTGTATAAGCAATACAATTTGGAGTAAAATTGTTTTAGTTTTATGGAACTGTTTTAAATTCCTCTGCCATCCACACAATCACCCTGGTTTTTACTTTGTATTGGAATTTTGGTTCTCATTATTTCTTATTCTCATAAATGCAATGTTAGACCAGGGTTTAAACAATAACAAAAAGGCCCTTTTTCCATTTCTCATTTGTTTGTTTGTTTGTTTGTTTTGCATTCCCAGATCAAACTCCTAAAATAATAATCACTGTCTACATGGCAGACATTCTGCTATTTTAAACTACCCATCTCCTAAAAAGATGCTATCCCCAGAAAGACACATTTGCCTCTGCTGTTTTAAATTCCTAAAACTTAATGCCAAAAAACAGTGCAAATTACTCTTGCTAGAAGCAAGGTTCTTGCCATTTCCTCAAGCAATGAATTACCTCCCGATTTTCATGTTATTTCAAAATATCCTTTACAGATAGGCATGCCAGGGGCTATTTCTAAGAAAACCCCTTTTAGTGTTATTACTGTGCAGATTTTGTTTTGCTCCAGTGCATAATGGTGATACAGAAATTGCAGTTGTTGTTTTTGGTCTGTATTAACCTTTCTCTCTTCATTATTTAGGAACAGAAAGATCATAAAGCTTTTGGTGTCTGCCTCAAATCACAAAATTATAGATCTGTTAGCACACATTCAGCAAGTCCCCTTTCTGTGGGTGTTAACCGAATAACTACGAACACCCAGTTGTGAGTACACTAGTCATTAACCTCAAAAACAGTGAGCTCAGCACGGTACCAGAGCACACCAGTGCCTGACACAAAAAGCTCTTTTCTCGTGCCAGATGCCAGGCAAGATGTCTTTCTAGAAAAAAGGCCAACAGGTGGCCTAAGAACAAATGTGCATGGAGGTCTGCTGTACCCTTCCCGGTAAGATCACTTGAAATGCTCAGCTGGAGGCAAGAACACACTGGAGAGAGAACTTCCTGAGCATCTGTCTGAGGTTTTGTGGAACAGCAAGGCCTACTTGCCCTCCCTCCCAAATCAATTAAGGTTGATGGAAATGTTCCTGCTGGTGCTAGATCACACCCAGAAAAGGGATAATTTGCCTGTACTGTACCCAGGAAGGTGACCAGTGATTTGTAATGCTTGATACTTCCCGGAAGAAAAATGTTTGGTAGCAGAGAATGAATTAGATGGATGGCTTTTCATTTTTTTATTTTTGTTTTCCAGTAGACATGCAAATCTAGGGATTTGTTTCTATAAAAAATGTAAAATAAATCACACACCATTTCTGTTTTCCACACACGTGCATTCAGGAACAAAACAGACTGAGCAGACTTTCAGCCATGCAATGAATGTCAGCAGAAACACATCCGACTACAGGTCTCTTAAGTCACTTTAATGGTGATGGATGTGCAGGAAACTGTAATCAATTACATTGCCCTGGAAATTACATAGTTATTTTCCAAAAAACCCAACAGGTAACAGTTGTTTGATACAGTAGAGCTTAATATTTCTCAGAAGACAGAGACTTTGTAATATTTGAGCTTGCCTGTACACACAAATTGCATCACTTTAACAATACCTGTACAACCTCTTCCGTATAGTCAGATTATATAGACCTGGCAGGCAGCTATAAGTGAGACAGAAGAAACTGAAGCAAGGTAGCAAAACGTAGCGTTGAACAGAAAGAAATCTGAACAGGGAGATCTAGGGTCAGATCTAGGAGGTGATGTTGTCCAGCTTGATATTTGAGAATGTTTAAAAACTAGCCATGTGCCTCTGCAAGGAGCAGCGTGGCCTTCTGCAAGGTACGCACTCTGACACTATCAGGTTACCGACGGCTTTGTACTTCCTTTTCTTTTGGTTCACACCCATACGTAGCGGCTCAAAAGTCACTGCATACCACACGGGAGATGTTGTGTGGAGAGAGGTGGCAAAATGTCATTTGCCTTCTGGAAAAAAAAAAAAAGGTATATCCAATTCCCAGCAATTCCCAGTATTTCATGTGAGCGGTTAATATTCTTATTAAAATATATTAAGAATATTGCTTGATCAGAGTGGCCTAAGTGTTAGGGTATGAAGTAAACAACACGTTATACAATCAAGCAGAGCATCATCCCTTGAGAGTCAGAGCAGCCCGGAGGGAGACTGCTGGAAAAACACACACTGAAGCTCTCAGCCCATGTGCCGCTTGTTGTGGCCCTCCTTGGTGTCTCAGCGGAGCAACGATTAGCAGCTACAGCAGGCAGCAAGAGGCAGACTGAGGAGCCCATGACAAGCTTCTTCTAGAGATACTGTTTGAACGATTTCCAGTTCTCTTTTTTTCCCCTATCCCCACAATACATTTCAAACTCTGCAATAGACTGCTCATCAGGTGGATGGAGGAAAACCAAAGGTGTGCTTCCAGAGCCCCTCTTCTCCGTCCTGAGCACACCAGTTGGGTTCTCCTCCTCACCTTGTTCTTGCTGTGCTTTGTTCCTCCATCTTCCTTCCCAGCAAATCTCCTCGTCCTCCCAGGTCCCTGTTGAGGCAGACCCAACGGCTTCACACACCCTCGCCTTCCACGCCTCTTCCCTCAACCCATTCCCCCATACAGGAGACAGAGGAAGACGAGGTGAGAAGGGTGACCACGAGCTCAGTTATCGGACACTTGGAGCTCAGTTGACGCTTGACAAGTCTCTGGCCATGAGGTGAGGCAGGCAATGTGTGTAACACATCCCCTCCACCCAACAGCGGTTGGAAATGAAGACGAGGCACAGAGAAGCCGTCTAAAGGGGAGGATGTCGGCTCGCTCCACACAGGCAGGGCACCATGACAGAGGGGCGGCCATGTTGGGGCGCTGCCACCATGGGCGAGGGGCTCCCCTCGAGGGGCGGCAGCCACGTTGTGTCCCCGGGGGCGGTGCGGGAGGGCACCTGAGGGGGCTGCGAGCCTGCAGGGGGGAGGCAGACAGGGAGCGAGGACGCGGGACGGCGAGAACTGAGGAGAAACTTGACGGGAGGGGGGGGGCAGCAGGGCGGGAAACGCGCCGCCGCCGGGCGGGGGGGGTGCGGGCGGGCCTCCCCCCGCCTCCCGCCTCCCCCCACCCGCGCAGTGCGCAGGCCCTGCGCGCATGCCCGCGACTTATTTCGCGCGGCCGGGGCGCCGCATTTCGCGCGGCCGGGAGCGGGCGGCGGCGGCTCCGGCTCCACGTGACCGGCGCGGAGCGGAGCGGGGCCGGGCCGGGACCGCCGGGGGCCGGCATCGCCGGGGCCGCCCCGCATCGCCCCGGTGACCGCCCCGCAGCGCTCCGGGGCCGGGGCTCCCTCCGCCGCCCCCTCCCCCCCCCCCTCGTCCGCCAACCAGCCCGGGGGGACCCGGCCCCCGCTGCACCCCCCCTCGGTCGGGGCGAGGCAGCAGAAAGCGCGCACCGGTGCCGCCGTCCCCGCTGGAGCGTATTCGAGCCTCATCAGCACCTTTTTTTTTAATTCTCCTTTTTTTTTTCCCCCCCTCTATTATTTATTCTTCCTCGCGTCTGGTTGCTTTTGGGGAGGGGGCAGCCTCCTCTCCGCTCGGATTTATTGTCACCAGCACCCCCCCCCCCCCCCCCGCCCACTCCTCGCCACAATTAATCCGATGAATTTGCCGTGATTGATCCGTATTAATAGCCGGGGTGGGTGGGCGTGTTTTGGTGTGGGTTTTTTTTTCTTTTTGCCTTTTTTTTTTCTTTTATTGTTTGGTTCTTTTTTTTTTTTTTTTTTTTTTTGGAGGGGCCGGGCTGGGATCCGATCTCCGCTCCGGAGTCCAGCCCTGGTCGGTGCCTGAGAAAATCGCATCTGGACGCCTCGTTATCATTATTGTTGGGTTTGATCCGCGCAGATAAAGGCGGAGGGGAGAGCAGTGCGTGGCGGCGGGGAGGGGAAGGCTGCACCCTTCCCCGCACACACACACCACACACGCAGACAGAAAGGGAGCTCCAGACATCCAGATATATTTTTTTTTTCCACCCACCCCCCTCGGAACTTCTTCTAGTTGGGGAGGAAAGGAAGAAAGAAAATAAATTTTGTGCAAGGAAATACTCTCAGCTCCCTCCTTCCAGCGGGTCTCTCTCCTTCTTTCTTTATTCCCCCCCTTCTTTTCTGCTGCTTTTTTTTTTTTTTTTCTCCTCCTCTCTTTCGGAGATCCTCGCCCTCCCAGCCCCTTGATCAAAGCATTCCGCTATTCTGATTTATTGCCCGCTTGGAGAGGCTTTTTTTTTTTTCTCCTTTCTCTCGCTTTTTTTTTTTTTTTTTTTTTTTTTACAAAGGCGACCTGAGATCAGCCATTACTTTCCTTGGCTCGCTTATAGGAATCTCTTACATTTGGTGCTCGCTGCTGGTGGCGGTGGAACCGCGCTCGGATTCTTTCATCCCCCCCCCCCACCCCCTGCCCGTCCTCCCCTCCCTCCCTTTCTCCTTCCCTCTCTCCCTCCCTCCCTCCCCCGTTATTCCGCCGGGGGAGCCGGATCCGCGGCGGCGGTGGGGCGGGGGGGGCCGAGAGCCAGCGGGAGAGCCGGCCAGAGCCATGGACGGCCCGGCGCGATGCAACGGGCTGCGGAAGAAGCGGCGATCGCGCTCCCAGCGCGACCGGGAGCGGCGAGCCAAGGGCGGCCGGCGGGGCGCTGCCTCCGGCGGGGCCGCCGGCTCCGGGGCCGCCGCGGCGCTCTCGTCCTCGGGCTCCGAGAAGGAAGACAATGGGCCCCCGGCGCCGTCCCGGCCGCGGCCCCCCCGCAGGAAGCGGCGGGAGTCCTCCTCGGCCGAAGAGGACATTATCGACGGCTTCGCGATGGCCAGCTTCGTCACTTTGGAGGCGCTGGAGGTAGGAGCGGCGGCGCTTTGTGTGCGCCTCATTGTGTGCGGGGGCGGCCGCGGGGGGGCCCCCGCCCGCTGCCGGCCGCCCCCGGCCCCTGCGCCCCCCCTTTGGGGCCGGGGGCGCCCCCGCCGCCCCTTCGGACCGGCCCCGGCCCCGGCCCGGGGACACCTGCAGCGCGGCGCCGGGGGGGGGGCTCCGCGGGGACCGGGGCCGGCAGCGGGACCCCCCCGCCCCGCTGTGTCCCCCCCCGGCCGGTTGTGTCCCCCACACCCCGTTGTGTCCCCCCCCTCCCGTCTCTTTATGTCCCCCCCCCAGCCGCTGCCCTCCCCCGGAGCAAACTTTTCTCGCCCGGTGTCCCGGGGCCGAGCCCCCCCCCCGGTTTTTCTTCCATCCCCCCACCTCTGTCACGGGTGGGCGGCGCGGCCTCCCCCGGGGGGGGAGCGGCGTGTCTGTCTGTCTGTGTCTGCCTGTCCCCAAAATAAAGGGGGGCGGCGCCTCCTCTCCCGAGGGGGAGCCCCGGGCCCGGCCCCCCCCCCCCCCCCCCGGCCGCTGTCACCCCCGAGGGGCTTGGGGGGGGATGATGCCGGGGGAGCCCCGGCCCCGCTCCTCTGGAGGGCTTTGTTGTTCCTAACTTCTGCTCGGGAGAAGTTTGCGTGGTGAAAGGCAGATTTATTTGGGTTTACATGCACTGGAATCACAACTGTAACAATTATGAACTGTCAAAATAAATGCGAAGATGAAGCTGATTGTTTAACAAAAAAATCTGTGTAGCTCTTAAGCTGTTTAAATATTTAGCCAGGAATACTTAGTGGCGTTTTCTGGTGCTGTGGTTTTTTTTCTTTGTTGTTTTTTGATTTCTTTTTTCCACCCTTTGGAGCTGAATTTTGTCCTTGGTTACACCTGCACCAGCCCAGACTCGTGTCTGAGAGAGATCTCCTCCCGGTGTAAGCCAAGGGAGGATCTGCTCCCCCCCGAGAGCCTCCGCGTGGCTGGCGAGAGGCTCGTGTGGGCGGCGGTGAACCGGTGCTGGGGATGGCCAGGTGCCCCTCTGCCACCCCTCTCACCTGGTGAGCCCGTCCAGGAGTGTCCTCCGTGAGCCGAGGAGAGGAGCGTGGACGTGTCTTTGTCGGCAAGAGTGGGATTTGCAGGCTGAGGTTTTGGACAAAATTCTCTTCTTCCTCAAACAAAGCCCCAGTTCATGTCGTTAGGGGTTTTGTGGGAATATGGACTCGAGAATTTGGCCGTAGCCCTTCCTGGAGGGGAATTGAGGAGCAAGTTTTATGTTCAGAACTTGTAGGGTGTTTTGGAAAACATCTCTTTATTGTGTTTCACTCCTCATTTTTTTTAACTTATTTTCCACTTGAAATGAAAATTGCTGTGCTTTTTTTCCTTGTTGCAAAGCCAAGAATGGCTACTACTTGCATCCTGTCGTAATCCTGTATCGCTAAAAAGGAGCGCGGAAACGTTACCCAGTTCTGCCAGCTAATATCACATTCAGATAAAACAATAGCTCGCACACTGAGACTTGACATACTTTTAATGTTCATGTGATAGGTGGCACATTTTGACCTAACGATTTCATGCTGCGTTGAGAAATAATGTCACAAAATCATTGTTAGGTGCTTTTCCCTGCAGCTCGGTGTGTATGTTGAGAAAGTTGTTTCTGAGGATCAGAGGGAGATGAAGGTGTCTCAGGCACAAGCCCAACGTAGCAGGAATTACCGTGTGTGTTGTTCGTAGCAGCCTCAAGTTTTCATTGTGATTTGAGCGCTGCCAAGGAGGTCGTGAGATGTCTCAGCCCAGGGGAGATGTTCAGGTTCTTGTCTCAACTCATACCAGAGCTGAGAAGCCCTGGGTGCCGTGGAGAGGTGCCCTGGTGTTTACACACCTCGTGTTTTGGATCTGCCTCGGGCTCACTGCAGCCATGGAGGTTTCTCCCCAGGTTCCAGAAGGTTTCTGTGCCCAGCATGACAAGATTGCCCTAGCGGGCTTTGTGCTTGAACTTCAGCCTGTTCTCAGGCTTAGCGCAGCCAAGAGTGTGAGACAGAGGGTGTGTTTTGTCTGCTTGTTGGTAAAAACAGTGAGGACCAATGTGTAGAACTTCACACCACGGGAAGATCTGAACCCGCGCTCCGGGACAGGCAGCGGATGGGTTGGCTGCCACGGGAGGGATGTGGAGGGACGAGGCTGAGCTCTCCGCTCGTGAGCCCACCTTTGTGGCAGTAGGTGTGTGAGTTGGGTGGGAGCTGCCTGTTGCCCCAGGATCTTTTTGTGGGTGCTGTGAATAAAGCTGTGAACAAGAGCAAGGATTTCCACATAGCTTTATTTTGCTTGACCTTTTCCAAATGCCTTGTGTTGGGGTGACTGAAAAGCCCAAATTGTGCAAAATGCCAGGTTGTGTGAGGCTTGTGGATCGTAAGGGGACACAGGTGATGCACGAGAAGATACACCTGAAGGCTGCTGTAATTCCAGCAGGAGTCCTCTGTGTCTGTTAACACCAATTACGGGCATGTTGATAAAAGTTCCCATCCCTTGAAGCACAATTATCTCTCTAACCAGCTCCCACTCTCAGAGCTGCTTTTCTGTCCAGGTATCAGTAGCCTCCTCTGCTTCTGCAGTGTAAATTGTTTGGTGTAGAAAGAGAGGCCGTCTGCTTCTAGTTATCTGTTGCAGGGTTTATGACAGCCTGTACCTTGATCTTCTTTATGTTTGCATGGGGAATAGCAGGGGAAGAGGGAAGTGGGCAGACAGCAGGTTTTCATTGACTTTTTTTTTTTTTTTGGTTGTTGTTGTCTTGGAGCAACAGTTGAGCAAATCTGGTGTTGCTGCGAATGTGGCCAGACTGCTCCTTGCCCGGTCTGATGAGGCTCTGCCGTAATGAGGTGCTCTGAAGGCCCGTGCCCCACAGGGAGCTCTGACCTTCAGCAGCCCCCAGGTGCCTCTGGTTAAGCGTGGCGCTGTAGTCCTGCAGCTTGATCTCAGCACCGCGTCCTACCGCGGGTGGCCTTGCTGGGACTATGTGCAGCAGGCTCTGAGCGTTGATCCACAGCACTTACCCCTCAGCTCTCTGGCCTCCCAAAATCTTTCGGCATGGAAGAGGAGAAGGGTGCAGACATCCAGCGTCTGTGCTCGGCATCTGGTCAAGCTGACCTCTTGCTGTAGCCTGCACCTCTGGCACGTTTGTTTCCAACAATAACTGCATGAGGTTCTCCAAATCCAGGTGGGCATTGTCGATGCCGGTTTGACAGGGAAAGGGCGTTTTTTTTCAGGAGGTGACGAATGGATCCGTTGGGGTGACTTTCTGTGTGATGTGCTGGGGAGGTTTCCGTGGAGCTCTCAGGCAGGTGGGATTTCACAGATGTCTCCTTCCTCCCCCAGCACGTCGGGCAGGAGGGCGATGTGGCAGGGCTGTTGGCGTGCGGTGGGGAAGGTGATTTGCCGTGATGAGAAATGAAATCTGACCTGAATGTTAAGATAGCTTAAAGCCTTGGAAGTACTCTGTGTTTCCTGAGTCAGCTCCGACCATCCCTATGGAGCAAGCAGTTGGTTTCGGGTTTTCTGAACCCTGGGTAAGGTAATGAGTTTTTTCTGTGGATGTTTGTTTAGCTTCAGCTCAGGCAGTTCATCTGACAAGCTTGAAATGGGACAGAGATATTTATTTATAAAGCACAGATAGAAATGGCATGGGGAGGGGTGAGCTTGCATTTAAATGGTGATTCTTGTTCCATAAAACCAGCACAGTTCCTCACCGCACGTTTGAACTAATTTCTGTTCTGCATGCAGACATCAGTCTGTTTTGAGACCGTGCTAAATTATCGTCAGGTAAAGCCCAATGTAATTAATTACAAATGAGAAATGCTGACAAATATTTGTCAAGGAGCTGCTTAATGAGTTTCAAATTCTGTGTCAGATGATTCCATCCACCTAGTGTAAATAATTTTTAAGCAATTGTTCCACTGAGTTTGTGTGATTTAGGCAGATGTTAGCTATGGCAGTTCTACCTATTGAGGACACACAATAATGCAAGACTAAATGGAGTAAAACTTAACAGCTGATAGCGGCTTTTAAATAGAAACAGTGCCGTTACACAAACAAAATGTGGAAATAATAGGAGGTTTTGAAGATGCTGTGGTCTAAACAGTGTGTCTGTGTGCTGTGTACACAGACGGTGTAACCCTGTGTGTGCATCTGAAGGCAGGAATTTGCTTTAATGACCATCCTGTGATGCCCATTGCTATGCATGGCCCACCGAAAACACTCATCAGTAGATGGGTTGTGTGACACCAGAAGCTTGGGCTCGGACACCAGAACGACTGGCTGGCAGTGGGGTTTCTCCCCAAATCACTCTCTTCACACCAGCCTTTTAGGTGGCTTGATTAGCCTTTACTTAAATTCTCTGAGATTCCAACACAGTTTGTTCTGCCTTGTCTCTATCCTTTCATATTTCAAAAGGAATTTGATCTTCGTGCCTTACTGCAGCAGCATCATAACATCCGGTGTTTGTTCAGTGCTGTCAGCAAATCTTGGTAGTCCTTCTTGTATTTATTGACTGCTTAGGTTCTTCGGTGTTTGTCCTAGTCTCTGTTTGCACACGCATGTCTTCAGATTTAGACCAGCAGAGAAAAGAAGGTAGTAACTAAATGAAGGTATCTGCGGATGACAAGTGGCATTAGGTTTTGTGTGATGCTGGGATATCGTATGAAGCGATGTGCTTATTATTTTCATTATGTGTTTAGAGGAAACAGTAAATTGACCTGAGATCAAATTTTGAGATAACCTTGACAGAGCAACTGAATCTCTTGATGAAAACCCTCTGCAACCAGAGATGAAAAAACAGCAACCAAAACTGAAACCGGGACTGCGAGCAGCAGGATGCGTGTTCCACAAAAGGAACCTCTCGGGTAATTTTTGAAACCTATGTTACTATAATTTGGACATGTGAATAAAAGCCTGTTACTTTTCTGTGAGGCTGGGCACCCCCAGCTCCCCCCGATTCATGTAGCTGTTGAAGAGCTGTTATCATCTCTTCCCGCACATAATGACCGAGGATTGTGATCCTTGCATAAATACTCTTTTAAACTTCTGAAGGTAACAATGTAATGAAGGTTGGGATTTTTGCCTTTCCCATGGGTGGTAGTAGGAGGCACAATGGCCTTGAGTTAAAGAAGGAAGAGTTTAAACTATAAGGACAAGTTCTTTAGATAGATGTGATTCAAGTAGTCTCCACTGGCCCCGCTCTTTAAGCTCAACATTAATGGGAATTATACCACATATCAATAGGACAAAAGACACCCTTATCCTTTTTTATCTTGGCATCTTTTTTTTTTTTTCCTCTGCTATTTGGGTGAGAAAGTAAGCCCTTTCTCATTAAATATCTGGGGCCTCTGCTGGGATGAGGGAGTGTAAAGAAATAGATTTATAAAATAAGGGTAAAGGATCAGGAACTTGGAAGGAAAATGATCACTAGGGAAAGGCCAAAAAATCAGCAGAAAGACATCAAGGGGCTGAGTAATTGAAAGATTGAGTTACAACACTGAGATCAATAGAGAAATATCAGGGACTGGATGGGAACACAGAACTGGAGGGCGATGTTCCTGGGAGCTGCAGGTGGGGTCTGTTCTGCGCCTTGGTGGGAGCCCTGCCCGCACTGCTGGGGAACGCTCAGCCCCTGTCTAAAAGTTGTTAAACCTGGTGACTTTTCAGCTGAGAGAGAGGCAGGATTCCTCGCTCAATGAAATGCCCCCCTTTCTCCCCATCTGTTAGTTTTTCTGTTGTTTTTTTTAAAAAAAATGTTTTTGGCAGTTTGAGTGGAAGACCCTTCCGTATTACACCGGGGGTCTGACCTGCAGCCTTGTAATTATCTGCAGCTAAATTAGAAGTTTAATCTTTGTTCTGAGCAACAATAAGTTGAGTCAGATAGGTTTTAAAAATAGCCCAAGCTCAAGTTTAGTGAAGTCTCAAATGCAATTAATAAAAGGGTAATGGAGTTAGGAGGTTGTGGGCTGAAACGTGGCGATGTTTAACTCTGAGTTTTCCTTTACTCGAACTGCAAGGGAACTGTCTTCGAGCTGCCTTCTGCGAGGGAAACTGCTTGCACTGTTTCTCTGTGTTTGTGTGTATCATCCGTACGATTTATCAGTTCAGTATCTGTATTCTCGTTGGGGTTTGGCTTGGTGTGTGCCACAAATTACCAGCTGCATGCATTTCTTGTGTAGTTGGTTTGTTGTCGCTTTGACGTGGTGCCAAGCCATGGTGAAGACCACTTCAGAACATCACAGTCCTCTAAATTCCTTTGTTGTAAAATGGATATTATGAAAATCTACTTTGTAAGTAATGAGAAATGGCTAATGCAGGTAGGGATTTGTTTTGCTGTAACAGCAGAACGTGCAGTGGCAATTTGTCAGATCCCCAGCTCAGCTCTGCCGTACCGTTTGCCTTTAAATAGTGTGTTACCTTAATATCTTGAGATTTTTCTCCTTGTATCTTGGCAACACTGCTGCTGAAGTTCACACACTTGTGTGCTGGAGAGGGAAGGCTTTAACCAAAAGGGTAAATCTTTAGTCTGGTAAACGTTGTAAGGAGGAGTTTTGGTCCTGCCTTCCTGTCTGCAGGAGAGGCGGTGTGAAAGTCTGCAGAAGAAGCGGGTTATTCCCCGGCACCGCACGTATTTTTCCCTTTATGACTTTTTGCCTGTCAGGTCTAATTTGATCACGTTGCTTGACATTCGCTCCGTGTGGATTTACTTGGGTTTTGTTCGGTGTGCCGCTTGGTCCTTGTGGTTTTAAAATCTCCCGAGATGAAGATGCGGTAGGTGTGCAGAGGTGTGTTAATATCTGCTGTGTCCAAGTGCCCGGCTGTCTGAACTTCAGGCTCTGTAATGCTGCTTGGTGCACTGACGTGATTGATATCCCAAGTCCAAGTGGGAATAGTTACTCCACCGCTATGCAGGAGATCAGCTTGGTGTTCTCTGCAGAAATGATCGCCCATTAATCTGTTGTGCACATGTTTGCCAGCTTCCCGGAGTGGAAGTTGCTTCTCCTCTAAAACCAGTGCTTCTATAAATTGCATCTTTTTGTGCTTTTGTTCAGTAGCAAAGGGGGAATTATAGGTTTGGAAATAAAAACACCACCATTCTGTCTTCTCCATCCACAAGCCCAGGCTTGCCCTTTGCTGGATGAGCTCATGACGACGAGCAGACTCCTTCAGCCTTCGAGGTGTATGCTGTGCTGGGCATCCTCTGAACGAAGCCATCTGGGGCGGGTGTGGGGGTGCTGCAAGAGGACAGCGCACGCTGCGGTCGGAGAGGGAAATAGAGGTAGGCACTGGGAGATTTGGGATTAAATTAGCTGTAAGGTGGCTGAAGTTCTGGAGGGGTTTTCCTTGTGTGGCACAGTAGGTGTAGAGAAGGCGTATCTCTTTCAGGCGTGTTTTGAACTCCCATGCAGTCGTATGGTGGTCAGACCAAGAACTGAATTCATGAAGGTCTGCGAGAAGCCTTGCTCCATAACGAGCTTTGAGAGGGACGATTTTCTAAGAGGATGGCTGGTAACAGGTAACCTAGTTTGCAGATTGCTCTGAAGTGCCCTACTGCTGCTGTTAACTCGCCCTCCCAGCACACAAAAGACATTTTTCAGTTCTTCGCCCATGAAACGGAACTGAGGAGACAGAAGTGGTTAGTGCCAACCTTTCCTGGACCACACACAGGTTGTTCTTGGCATGGGCAGACCTTTCAATGTGAGGATCGGCTTTGGTGATACCTCTTCTCACAGGTATGGTGGGAGTGGAGGAGAGGCAGCAAGATAAACCAGCTCTTTGATATAAAATGGGGGTCCTGTGTGTCGCGGTGCTTGGCACAGTGTCTCTCTGGAGGGTGTTGGGAGCATCCTTCCAGGGTCCTCTAGACGCTGGCATCTGGTCCCCAGCTTCCCCAGAACATGGGCAGGAGCTGGGAGGTGCTGCTGTAGCAGGAGCTGGATAACATGCTCTCTCCAGCTTGCTCCAGAGCTGGCCAGATGTGCTGAATGGCCAGGCACAGCACAGAACCCATTGGAGAGGGGCTGGGGCAGAGAAAGTAGCTTTGACCTCAGAGGAGGCCCTGTGGTAAGAAGGCAGAGGAAGAAGTGCTGCTGGTGGGGACAATTTATGTTGCAACTCTGTTAGCGTTGTGGGTTTTAATGCACATCAAGGGCACTTTGACCTTTGAATGGAATCTTTTGGTGTGAAATTGTCTTTTTTCCTTTCTTTTCTTCCCTTAAAAAAAAAATTCAAAATAAATACTGAAAATCAAAACCGTCTGTTTTGAGGGGACCAAATTGCCTCTCTTTATTTTATGTGATTTGGATATTACTGAACGATTAAAAGTCCTAGTAATTTTTACTGGCTGGCTATTGTGCTTATAGGCAGTGACTCTTCCAGCATTAGTCACTTTAACTATGGAAAAAATAATAAAAATGCAATTAATGTGGCTCAACAGCTGAGTCGGCTGGACTTTCAAAAAAAAAAAAAAAAAAGTAAATTTTAATGAGTTCTGGGATCAGAAAGATACATCTGGTGGATGGATTTGCCAAGTTTTCAACCTCAGAATGTGTGTTGAAAAACTCAGTGAATTATGTAACTACAAAAGTGGATCTTTGCATGTTTATAAGACCTCAGTGCAATCTCCTTATATTTGCCTAATGACAAACAGACATTCTCGCAGAGAGGCAGCCCAGAAGGACATACATATGCTGAAAGGGCTCTGTAAGCTGATAGCGTTTGTATCAGAATGCGGCGACCAGCAAGGGAATTTTAGTGCATCCATTAAATAAAGAAATAAATAAAAATTAAATCTTGGTCTTGGATGAAAGAAAATAGAAGGAAGGGAAAGGGGAGGGGAGAAGGCAGGAGGCAAGGAAGCACCGAAACTTTAAATGTACGTGATGTGTGGGCTATGATATTGTGCCTCCGCTGCTGAACCAGAAAATTTATAACAACTGTTTGTCATGTGTATGTATTTATAGCCATTCACATAATGAAGAAGTTTCATGAGGTTGTAATAACATATCAAGATGGATGTAATTAAAACAGAAGCAAATTGACACCTCTAGATTAAAGGCAAACTCTAAACTAATACACCTGTACGCTGTCACTTATGTATTAGTTGTCTGGGGCAGTCTGCCAGATATGCAAATAAAAAGACATTGGCACATTTCCTTGGATGTGTGGTTATGAAAAAACCCAACTATTTAATCTCTTACCTAGCCCCGTTCAGGTTTGTAGCAACAGCAGAAGTCCTTAGTTTGGTGTCACTGATGCTTTGTGATTGGAGGGGGCGAAAAGATTTGGAGAGGTGGGGAAAGGAGCAAGATACACAGCGTGGGTGATGGACGTGGAGAAGTGTTCTTTAAATGGGAACCTTGCCTGAGAAAAGAGGTGTCAGCTGGGCTGTTTCAGATCTGTCCTAACTCTCTCTCAACTTGAGAGGAGTAAAGAGTCCTTCATGTTGACTTAGTGTTTGAGCTCAGGTAAATGCTTTTGAAAATTGCGCTGTAGCAACAGATGTTGGTCCTTGTACTGCAGGTGATTGAAGTTGCCAGTAAGAAATGCCTCTAAAATGTATATATTTCAGATATATTGGAACAATTCAAATCTGATGTAAATCATAAGTGAGTCTATGAAATGGCTGTAAAGTATCTTAGCAATTTGATATAATAGTATTTTTTCAACTTGTTTCAATTTGCAGAAACCTAGTATTTGCCAGTGGAGCTGTGGACACCTGTGTGCTGAATTTCAGCCAGCAGTTGACACGTTTACTCTCTGAATCAGCTTTCTTGGAGTTCTTAAAGTTAGTTTGCAAAATACTGATATGAAATAGTGTGTTGGTATGGAGCAGGAAGGGAATGACCTGCCTTGTTGGTTGCAGGCAGGTGAAGGGAAGTACCGTGCTTTCCTCCGAGTATCTTGCATTCAGATAACCCGCATTCCTTGAAAAGCCCCAGGGATGGAAATGGGTCCTCACACGTCTTGTGTGTAACCCATGTGGCTGCCAAACTGGGTTTTCTGTAAAACAGATGATGCCAGTACCCGAGATGGGTGTTTGAAAGGCCTCACCTTTTATGGCTTTGCTGGCATCTCCTCCGTGAGCGGCTGTCCCAGGGCCCCGCTTCCCTCTGCTGCTTCCAGCGACCTCCTCTGAAGCTTGCAGACCCTTGGGCTGCAAACATAAATCAAACAGCTTTGTTAGTAGATGGATATGACCAATTCTTGAGAGCTTAGTGATGCCCAGAATTCAGCTGGGCTTTGAAATGGGGCTTGAAGCTCTTTGCCCCATTGGTGCTGAAGTGGAGATGTGGCCATGGGCTTTGCGAGGCGTCGCGGTCCCGGTGGGCTGCTGCCCTGCCAGGGCTGGGATCTGTGCTGCTGCAGAGGTGACTGCATGATGTGGGCATTCTCAGGGAGCTGCCTGCATAAAAGCTCCAGTGTTCTGTTACACTTCTTCTGAATTATAAAGACTTCTTTTTTAATACATCTGGACACTAAAGATCAATCGTGCTAGGTACGAGGCTTCAAAGTGGTTTGAAATGGTAGGATTTTTGTCTTCAATGCTTCAACAACTTTTCTTCCACCTTTAATCTTTCATGAGCAGAAGCTTCAAAAGATAATTAGTAAAACATGCTTTTATCTGCATTTATCTCTAAACATGATTAATTTTTTAACTGCAATTACAGCAATCATTTCAAGTTTCCTCTATATTAATGAGTAAAGGATTTTTTTAAATTCTTTATTTTGAAAGAGAGAGCCTAAATAGGACTGTATTGGCTGGGTTGAAAGGTACATTTATGAGTGTGCTTTTTGTTTTCATTGCTAGGGATTGAATTTCCGGTTCCAGGAAGTAATATTTCACATGGATTAAAGTCTTTGAAATGCTCTTGCCCAGCTTCCCTGGATCGTTTCGAGGAGCTGACAATAATAGGAACTGGATCAGGCTCTTGCTGGACCTGGCTGCCCAGCCACGCATTCCCTGTGTCGCGGTACCTCTTTGCACTGTGCCGTGCACGCGTGACCGGTGGGACATCCTCTGCCTGCCGCTCTTGGCATTGAAACGTAAGAAATACGATGCGGGTGGTTTGTTGCTAATGAGTTGGCAATGAACTTGTAAATTTTCACCTTTACAATTTCTGTCTGTTATAGGCAGCTTAAGGCGTTTTTTATTACTATTTCACTTCTGCGAGAAAGATGTTCATGCCTGTGCCTTTCTTTATTGCTGGTGGCTGTGTAGGACAGTGTCCTGCCTGCAGGGCTCCGTGGGATGCGGGACCACCTCCTGGCTGTTGGTCCTGCACGTGGTTTACGCTGGTGCCCCTAGAAAACAGTGCTGCTGGCACAGAGGTATCCAGGGCTTCAATCAGTTAAAAACTTTTTCCACTAAGCTGCTGCTTTAGTGTAACTGTGCCCCATGAAGGGTGCTCGTCAGCCCGCCTCCAGCTCCTGCATGCAGAGGAGGGAACTGTGTGGCTGGAGTGGGCTGTTGGCGGCTCTGTGCCTCCGAAGGACTTGGCCCCGGTGCTGCTTGGAGTGATGCTGGGCTCTGGGTACAGCACAGGGGCTGGTGCTTGCTCAGCGGATGGAGCGGGCACTTGGAGCTGCTGCTATAGGAAGTGTAATGACCTGATTTTTTAGTTTTTGATTTATCCCCCCCTTCAGATAGGCCCTAGTCTGGGGTGTCAGAGGTGACTCGGAGTGAGCCTGCACAGCCTCGGTTCACATCTGAGTTTAGCTTCTAAACTGAGATTCGAGTTACCCTGCTCTGCAGTCTCTGGGGAGGTGGATGGGACGATGACCCCAGCAGTGAATTGGGCAGCTGCATAGGAAAGCATGCAAGTGTATAATCAGATTTCTGATAAAACCAGGTCTCAAGGTCTCTTGAATGGGTAGCTTTTCTGTGAATAGCCTCATGAGGTCTGCTGTGGCTGCTCTCTTTGTTCGGTACTCTGACAAAAATTGCTCTGGTATCCTTGTTGGCATATTTTTACATCTGTTATCCATATTTTGGATTTGTTCTGGCTGCGGTCTTATTTTGTTTTGCAAAATCTACCTGGGTTTGGGACAGAGATATATGTTTGCTAAGGCAGATTTGAAAATTGCATTGTTGAAATACAGCCCATATGGGCTATTGTAAAATGGTTACTGCAGCATATAATTGCCTTCACAATGATGTGCTTTGTCATTTCACTTCCATCTTCAAAGAGGCTCTCCTGTAGTCTGCTGACAGCAATGGTGGTATTAGAAAACATATGGATTTGTAAAGGCATTAAACTGTCTTTAGTTCAAGGATTAGATTACAGCGTTAGAGTATGGGTCACCACGTTTTCATGCGGATAGGCTGCACTCGGCTCTGTCGGGGTGTGCTGTAGGTTAGGGAAGGGTTTGTTTGTTTGTTGGAAATACCTGGCACGATGTCCCCCTGAGCGCGGGGGGAAGGAGGCATCTCTTGTGCTGCTGCATGCTGTCCGTCCGTCTGTCCCACGTGGATGGCTGGGCTCGGTCTGGGCTGGCCGGCCTTGGAAGACGTCTCGGAGGGAGGGCAATGCCAACTGCAATGTGGAAAAACACACAGAAAGAAGGACCGCAGTGTTGGCTTTGAAACCTTAGGGGTTTTTCAGTCCTCTGTGCTGGGCTGCTACTCAGCATGTTTTGAGCATTTGTTTGTATTATGTTCATGTACAAAGGACGCATTTAAGCTGTACAGCTCCCCACTTTTCAGAGTGCAGGGCAAACCTTCAGCTTTTACTGCATCTCTACCTGCACGGTCCCAAGGGTGGATTTGCCAGTGCAGGTTTGAGCTCCGCAGTGCCCTTTTCCGGCCTGGAGCCGTGTTCCTGCTCCTCCTTTACACCCTCGAAAGGGGAAAGCTGGAGAGTGGAAGTGGTAATAGACAGTGAAGACCCTTCTGTTTCAGTTTTGTCTCTTCTCTCTAAAACTTGCTGCCTGCTCAGGTTTGTGCTCTGCCCAGCTGGAACATGGGAGCTGCACTTGTGCTGCCTGCTGTCACCGGCTGCTGCCCCGTGGAGTTTGGCTCGTGCAGGTCCCTCCCAAACTATGCTTCCAACTCCTCTTGTCCTTCAAACACTGTCTTTAATCAAGAGTGCTCTTTGAGAGTGCTGTTCCCTAGGAGGTACAGGCTTGTCCCCGGGTAACCACAGCCCACTTCCGTGACCTTGCTTGGAGCCCTGTGTATGCTCGTGGGGAGGCGCCGTGTCTGGTGTCTTGATTTCATTTGGGTGTCTTGACAGAACACAGCGGGTCTATGGGGACAGTGCTGGTGTGTGAGCTGCTATTTAGTGTGAAGTCAGACGCGTGCTTAAGTGTTGCTTTGGGCTGGAGTGTTAATTTTGCTGCAGCTGAGTTTTTCTGTCTGCAAAATGGGTTTAATAATGCTCTCTCTCTTTGGAGATTTCTCTGCTACTTAATTAGCGATTGCAGGTTGCTCAAGTAGTAAGTGAGGAACATAAAATATCTGCGTAATTTAACTGTAAGGTCTTGAAATGCCAGTGCTTATATATACGTAGCAGTGGTCTGGCTACAATGAATATATAAGTAACTGAGGGTACCTGAGTAATCATCAGCCACCTTTTAAACTAAATGTAATTCTGCCTTAAAATTGTTGATTACAATCATTTCATTAAGCAAATCCGATGCGAAGGGTAACCCAGTGAAATTCCGATGATTGCTTAATTTTTCTTTATACTGTTATGATTATTAATGATGTAAAAGTTAGTGTTGCTTGGTTATGGCTTGTTTCAGATTTAAATCACTTCTAATGCTATCTGTCCCAGCTGCAGTGTATGTCAAGGCTAGCTTATGGTAATATATTTTCTTAAATCCATTGCAGAACAGGGAAGAAACTCTTGTTCTAGCTATGAGAAATGTTAAAGGATGTATTACTAACTCTGGCAGCTGTGACGGTGATAAACAAATTAGGCCTGTCATTAATGCCAGGGTCTGCTGGTGTAGTATGTCATGAAACCAGGATATCTCTATTACTAACTGGCCTATAAAAATATAAATGCATGGTTTTTTAGTCCTTGCATAACAAATTTAAGAGCAAAGCTGCTTTGTGATAAGGTTTGTGTAAGCTGATGCTGAGGTCTGTGCGTTGCATGTGGCGTGTTTTCGCAGCGAAGGGCGCAGAAATGAACTGAGGAGAAAGTTAGTGTGGGGAGAGGCTCCCCAGGAGCTGCAGCTGGTGCAGTCAGGGCTTTAGTTAAGGACAGTATATGTGTGCAGATGCTTAAATCAATTCCTCCTTAAGACAGTACTTGAAGATGTGGTTGAAAATCATAGCACACTGGACTTAGAACTTAGCATCCTGCTCCTGACTGCACCTATTAGCTATATCCAAAAACACGCTCTTAATGCAAGGCCTCCCAACAGTGCCTTTTTAGAAAATGAACACGTTTTGAGGGTCAGCCTGGGGGAATGGCTTAGGGTTTTTGGCATGTGGCTTTGCTTGGGGACAGGGGTGCCACCGCCTTGTGCCATGCAGGCGCCTCCCGTCCTGCTGTGTGCTGCTGTCTCCAGCACCAGCTAAACAGGTGGCAGGATGGGAAGCGCCATGCTCGGAAGGAATTCGCTCTGCACAATAGCTCACCAGAGGCCTGTTTTGTTACAGAACATTGATTAAATAAATATTCCTATGCATACAAAAGAGGAGAAATCTGTTAGAGCGCTCTGCAGTTATTTTTCCATTAATGGTGAGGAGCTCTCTCTAATTTTCCTGCCCCTTTCAATCTGCTTGCCTGTCTTCCTCCCTTCCCATCACCACGAACGCCTTCAAGTGCCTGAGTAACCTACAAGCAGCCGAGGTTCCCACCCGTGCAGATCTGCTGGCACGTTTGCTCCAGCTCAACGTGCGCTAGCAGATCCTGCTGGCCAGTGCAGGGCATAATTGACTGCTGTGTGCGAGTGGTTCTGATTAACTTGGTATTTCATGTTCAATATCAGGATTCCTTGTGCTAACTGACAGTCATTTCATTAATTTATATAGCGGTAGTCAAAAATACAATGTTGCAATGCCGGCATCTTGCATAACGTTGACAATTGGGGCAGAATATTTGATGTCTGAAGAGTGTCTCTTTTCTGGTGTTTCTGTGACCCCTGATCTTTTCAAACCTTTGAGGCAAAAGTTGCTGCTCTGTGATCTGTGCTGTGTGCAAGGGAGGTGAGTGCATGTTTTTGGGGAAAGAACCTCTGGTTCAGACACCCTGGCGGCCAAAGACAGCTCTGCTGCAAGCAGCAGGTCGAATTCAGTATGAAATGGTGGCAACTGGGAATAAATGTAGGGTGAAAAAAAAATACTTGAGGGGGAAAAATAGCTTTAGTTTTTAAGTTCAGCAAATATTTGTCTCAAGAAAGAAATTTTGGTTGAACAAATGTCTGGCTACAATAAAAGTATGAGGAAATGCTGTGGCATTACTTTGGCTCTATGCAGATGTGACCGACATCAAAATCCACTCCAAAGAAAGTAACTTGAATTTAGCTTTTTGTTTTTCAAGCAATAATCTTTCTGCTTTGGACAAAACAGAAGTCGTTGTTGTTTTTCTTGGAAAAATTTAGAGCTGTTATTCTAGAGATGTAAATTACATCGTGTGTTTTTTTTCATCTTTAAAGACCACAAACGAATCCACCTTCTGTTATGAGTATGCTCTAAAATTCTTGCCAATGTTGGCTAGATTTGGGAGCGGGGTTGTGGAGGTGCCCCCTGGGTAGGACTGGTCTTCTGGGCACTCTCGTGAGGAGATACCTCGTCCTCTTTCCTAAGCAGTGATATGATTGCCGTGGTTGAAATAAAGCCATGTGAGCGTGCTCCACTCTCCCGCTGCTCTGTGTTGCTGAGGGTTAGAGAGGACTGGATCTACAAGGCTGAAGCAGCAGCCCAAAGTTTTTATTTTGTATTGATTACTGTGGGCAATTAGTTGGAAGCGACACAAACCCGAGTTTAATTCTAATTTTACATACCACCAACAAGCCAGCTGTTCGCTGTATTCTTCCATGATAATGCAATGCAATTATTTTTTTTATCTTTCAAGATGTGATTTTATGTTGGTGTATTTTCCCACTAACCCTTTGGCATTGAGTGCTTAGAACAAATTCATTTTTTTCCCCGTAACATGAGAAAACCTCAAGTCCGATGGCCAAGGGACTGTGCTAAAGACAGCTGAGGAGGAATGTGAAGTGATGTGCAAAGAGGAAGGGCCCGGTCTGAGCCTTAAAGCCACTGGGACGTGTGGAGTGATTAATGGTATCGTTGCTTTTTAGCTTCATCAAAAGGCCTCAGTGTAAGGGTTTCTAAGGAATGCTGATAGTCACAAGAACCTATCAAAGGGTACGGAAAATATGAAATGAGCAAGCAGGAATGGGAGTTAATTACTGAACAGTGATTACTCTGATATAACCAATTATTGAATCATTAAATGTTTATTACCTTTTTTTATGCTTCTTTCCCCCATAAGTGCAGTTTTGTCCTCACAGTATTAAAAAAGGGGTGGGTCTAATGCATAAAAAGCCTTTTCAAAGCCTGGAAGGTATGAAAAGAGCATCTCATCCTAGCACCTGACAGGCTGGCCTGCTCGCGCCGCTTTCCCTTGCTCTGCATATTTGGGGTGAAGTGCTGTGAACCCTCTTTAAAAGCCAGATGATCTCATTTCTAGGAAGGAGTTAGCGATCGGAGCAACAGGAGAGCGTCTCTGTGGGACATAGCAGCAGGTCCTCTGATCTTCAGGCAGTGACGGAGCTCGGTTTGTGCCTTGTGCTCCAATACAAGGTGGATGTGGCTTGTTTGCCCATCTCCCGGCAGCTCTTCCTAGGGCCTCTGGTCTTCCTAGGGCCCTCTGTTCCTTGAAGCTGAAGTGACAAGTCTTTGTTTTGTTTGGGCTTGGAGCATCCCTTCCCTCTCCATTCCCTGAGGAAGGAGTTTCCATTCCAGGGGCAAAGGACAGCTGTGTGGAAGAGAGACGTAAACCATGCCCAGGTCTTCCATTGGACATCTGCAAACTGCAAAATAGCATCTTTTCAGGCTGACTGCAGTTACTTTGAATGGCATTTGAGGGTTTAAAATGTTAAAGCAATTTTTTAAAATATAGCTATTTGTGACTTTCATAGATGATCCTTAAACGTTGAGTTGTTTAAGCTTTGTATCTCAGAGGAGGAAGGGTCAGGGTAAAAATGCTCTTTCCCTGGCATTGCAGTGTTTCCCTGAGGCTGTGTGTGTGTACGGGAGTGGGGCTGCCTCTACCCCTTGCCTTTGTGTCTTTGGGGGCTGGTGGAGAGGCCCCAGGGTCAGCACTCAGTCCTGGTGGACCACAAGCCTCTGTGAGTGGATTTTATACCTGTGCTGTGGGCAGAGAGCACGTGGCCCTTGTGAGACCTGGTTATTTACACCAGGTCACCTATTTCTGTGGTGGTCGGGGTGTCTCGGCCTCAGCTGACACCGTCACCACCTCTCAGTGACTGCGGCAGGGCGCTCTCGAATACCAGGGGCCTGTGCGTAAGATGAAGTTCTTACGAAACAGGTATTTCCATGCCCTTATTTGTGAATTTAGTGTGATCAATGCTCTTATGAACTTTTTTCCTGACATGACCCAACCAGCCAAATGTACTTCTTGATCTTCCCTCCCAAATGTGGTTTTCAGTTCTCACCTCTGAGGCCTACAGTAGTAGATGGGGGACTTGCTGGGAGCACACAGCAGGAAAAGTAAGGTGCTGCATGTGGCTTTGCGTTACTACTGCTGTGGAAAAGGAGGAAATGCTATTGAACCGTGCTCCTGGGAATCCAAATTACTGTCTTCGCTGCAGTGCTCTGTCAAATCTGTTGTGTGGTGCTTGGGACTTTGCCCTCTTTGGAGGTACTCACTCCTCATCAGCTGATGGATGGGCTTTTCCCTTAAATCCTTTGAAGGAGAACTTTATTCTGGAATCTTTTCTATATTTTTATTTCTCCATTTATTTTTTTTAGAAGAAGACAGACCATGTTTACTTTGTGAAGCAAACGTTATGCGGGTCAGCTCCCTGCTGCGCACGAAGATGGCTCCATCCCCGCAGCGCACGTCTGCAGTCAGGGCCTGTCAGAGATGCTTAAAGATGGGTCACTGGCGGCAGCTCGGGTTCCCACACTGGCCAGACACTATCGCTTTGAATATCTAGCAGCGATACAGCAGCGAATTGCAGCCATAAAAAACCTCCTTTATTCTGCTTTATGCCGTGCTGGGGATGCAGGCTGGTTCGTGGGGCTCGGTGTCCCAGCTGCTCCGGCCCTGCGAGTGAGAGGTGCAGGGCCTTTGGTGCTGCTGCTTGCAGGCATGTGTGCAATTATCCCTGTTTGACAGCCTCTGTGTAAAATAGTCATAATAATAATAATGAAATGTCCCTCAGGACTTCCTCTTAATAACCGAACACAGAGCTGCAGTTGTAAGCTGTCTCTGTAATGTCACAGGCTCTCTGGGCGGAGAGGACAAGGCATGGCATCCCGGGCCTCGCCTCCTCGAGAGGTGCGGTGTGTTAGCAAGGCGTGGGAGACGAGCCAGTCCCCTGGACTGCTGCAAATGCTGGATTTCAGTGAAAGGTCGGCTAGGAGCAAGGTCAAAGCAAGCCCAATAAGCGTAGCAAACAGCGAAGCTGCGAGGCGAAGATAGAGGTTAATGCGAGGGCTACTGGTATTAGTGCAGCATGTGGTCAGCTTGCTGCGAGCAGGTTCTGAACCGGGAGATAATGAGGAGGGTTTACTCTAATTCTATTATAATGTATAATTAAGTAGCATAATTGATAGCAATTTTCCCTGCGTGTCTGTGTGTGTACATAGTCTCATTTTCGACTTTTGTGCAGTTCTACCATGTGCCTTCCACTGATGCAAACTGTCCGGTGGCTCCCCCAAGCCTGGCTGAGCCCACGGATATGGAGGGGGAGAAAAGTTTTCCAGAGCTTCTGAAATAAGGCCATATTACCTATTACCTAGGTGGTGCCCTGGGTTAGGTAGAGCTGCTGCTGATAAAGGAAGCAACGTGCTGTCTGGAGAACCACAGATGGAGTCGGGGTTTGCAGAGAGCGAGGGATGGGTCAGCTCTGTTTCTCCCTGGTTTGTCTGCATCTTCTATTTATGCCTGGTGCTCTGTCAAGCACAGAGCTTGAACTGAATTTTGCCTTTGCGATCATCTTTTGCACAGGATAAAGTTAATGCTTTGGGGCTATACAGAGACATAAACATGACTGTGTTTCAAGTCCACTGGGGATTTTTATTTTCATGGTGCACAGAGTAGGCAAACCACTGCTGGTTCCTCTGGCCTTGCTCTGCTGGACAGAGAGCAAAGAAGCAAAATCTTCCCTTACCCAAAATCAACTCAAAGCCCCAGGCTGCAATACTCTGCAGATGTGAAGTTTGGCTTTTGTTTTATTTAGACGGGTAGGGGAACACCTGCTGTGGTATTGACTGTGGATGCCATACAATGACCTGACCTACCAGGTGTAAAATCAGGCAATATCCCAAGTGGTGGCTGTTGCTGATGTTGTACCTGCTGCTAGATCCTTGATGCGATGTGAAAACATCAAGATGGCAAGCTTAGATTTAAGAAAAAATAAAAATCTGTCCCTTGTGGTACAGCAGTATGCCCAGAGTCTTGAATTGTAAAGTTACAGAATCTGTATGACAAGTGAAAATATTGAATGATTTGTCTTGATGGTTGCTTTGCTTGTCCACTCACTTGATTTTGCAGGGTAAGGTTGAGGGCATTAGTATTTACTTAATTTTTCCTTCGTTAACTGGCAATACAGTTTTCCAGTGTAAATGCAAATAACCGACTTCCCCATTCTTAATCCCTTAGGGATGGGAAACCAAAAGGCCATGCTCTTGTCTGAGAGTTGGGATTTAGCCTTCCAGCTCCCTTAAATGTTAGCAGGAAACATGGCTAAAGGCTCCCAAATACTGGACTGAGACTCTTCCCTTGAGGTTTTGGTTTATTTGGAAATTCAATTTGTAATTATTATTATTTTTAATTTCAAAGGTTATGCAACACTCTAAGCCTCAGATTTTAGGTCACTCTGCCTTTTACAGCCAGATCCATCTCATCAGTGAGAAGGCTCCCAGAGGACTGCAAAAGACTCAGGCTTAGTGTCATCCACGAAAAATGTATATAATAGGTGTATAACGCAACCTCTCTTAGCTTGACAAGTGCGATGTGAACAGTGTTATGGGACAATTGCATGCACTTAGTACTTCTTTGCAAAATAGTGCCAATTGCCGTGGGCTGAATGATGCCAGGGTCTTATAAGTAAATACCTGTCAGTACTTGTAGATGGAGCCAAGGAAAGTCAGGTGGAGAAATCAGTGAGATTGGCTTTTGTGCAGAGTTTCAGCATCTGAGGCACTGCTAAATCTAGCAAAGGATTAATACCAAAATAATCCTGCTTGTCCAGGAAACCCGTGACAACGTGAAGGTTTGAGATCAGTGTGATATGCTTTAGAATGAGTGCAGTAATGCATTCAGAAATCACCAGAGATAGAAACCAATTGCTATTCATCCTACATCACATCTGAGCTTTCCTACAGTTTGTTTCCTGCTCCAGTGATAGCAGACAGCCCCTTCCACTTGAAGCCCAGCATCATTTCAGTGGCGGCTTTCACCAGAACCCATAAAAATTCATCCAAAGCCAGTGAAAATCCCTCTATTGCTCAAAATCAATTCCTCTTACCACTTGAAGAGTCTCATCCCAGACTTCAGATGGTCTGTACTGTTCTCCAGTGCAGTTAGCATTCGGGCTGCAGAAGTTGGGTCAGAATGGGAAGGAAAGTAGGGTAGCAACTGGAAGGATACGGGTGGTGGTGTGCATGTATATTTTTCCTTTACAGTAAATATCCAGATCTCACTAATCTGTGGCTATTGAATGCCCATGCTGGAAAATCTCATCTGTAATTCTGCTGCTTGTTTCCTGTGTTTTTCAGCTGTATCGTGGTGTTTTGCGTTGGGATGGGTGTTCTGAGCTGTGCTGCCCAAGCCATTGGAGCACAGCACACAGCTCAGCACGGAGCTGCTGCGGCTTCTGCTCGTGGCTTGCTCAGGTTGTGTTCAGGGCTGCCAGAGCCGATCCTGATGCCTGCACCCAACCTCTCCTGTCGCGCTCCACTGCCAGCCTTGTTGCTGAGGTGTGTGGGACTTGTGTTTTCTAAGCATCCTGCAAGATGCTGAGCAGAAAGGAATGCATGGGGGCAGACTTTTCTTTCTTCAAAACCCGTGTGCCCACTTGACAGGTGCGGAGGTGGGGTGGTCCATGTCCCCAGTAAGGCTGTGCCTACAGGTCAGGGTTGTTGGGATTTTGGGTAAACACATCTGCAGTTTTGGGTAAACCTTGTCTGCAGCTGCCCACGCCTGGTACGTTTGCAAAAATAAACCAGAGCAGGCAGGGTCCCTTGTGATTCCCTGGCTTCAGGCAGGTCCCTGGGAACCGAGGGTGTCTCAAGGCCTTAGGGCATTGCCTCCTGCCCAGCCTCAGTGGTGGAGGTGTGGGGCTGGCCCCACGCTTGGCGGTGATGGCACCTGCAGTGGTGAAAGACGCAGGCAGCCTCAGCTCCTTTTCCACCGGGGGAGAGCTTGCTTTCCCGAAAAGCACTTGTGTTTTTTAAGCCATTTATTTTCCGTTGCACTGAGTCATTAAACATTCCTGCCTGTGTTTTGTTGGTTTTACCCTCTGTAGGAGCTGAGGGAATTTATTCAGCGTCTCATTCCGGTAATGGAGGGGGCTGAGGAGGTGCTTGACTGCCTGACTCGGCAGGCGGAGGCACGGATGTTGCTGCGTGTGACATCTTTCTAGTGAAGTGGGATGTCAAGATCTGAGATCCTTTTCCACTTAGTGTACAAGAGCATTAGAACAAAAGGAAACAAAAAGCAGCCCTGCACCAGAAAAGAAACCAAACCCAAACCCCTCTGGCTAAAGGTGCATTTTTAATGCTGTGAGAAACTTCAGACAGAAATTGCATGAAAAGCTTTACCTGAGTGTTAGTGGATGTGCTGGGGTCAGAGGAATTACGCTGGTTTACACCAGCCAGGCATGCGACCCTCCTGTTTTTTTTTCCATTCCATCTGTGTTCACAACAGATGGTGATTATTATGTTTGCTCAGATCAATGAATATTTAAAAAAAAAAAAAAAAAGCAAGACAAAATAAAATGCCCTTCAACTCAATAGAGTCACCCGAGGTTCAGTCGTAGCCCCTGGGTTTTCATTTGGACAATGTTAAGTTATAGCAACTTAAATGGAATTTTTATGAGCAATTGTTTTGCCGTGAAGCAGGCTCTCCCATGGCACCGGCCCAGGCAGATATCTGCCCGTCGGACAGGCCGGCTACCCCGTCCAGCCAGCCCTGCTCTTGTGGGGCGTGCTGATGGGGTGGGATGCTCGCCTGGCTGGGGACACACTTCTCCCTCACCCTGCTTTCCTGGGGGAGTCACTTCTTCACAAAGTAATGTCTTAGAAGCGTGTGAGATTTACAAGTGTATATCAAGAAATTATTTGCGACGCAATCAGAGCTGATGTGTTGGAGCCTTTCCTCCTGACTCGTTCAGTCCTGGGCTTTCCTGTGTTTGCTTTAGTTGCTGGTTTTGCCCCAGCAGAGTCTCCCTGGGCGTGAGGACGCGTGGATCCTCAGCACAGAGACATCTCCAGGGTGGTGGGGTGAGGAGTGGCCCTGTGTACGTGCTTACTGCCCAGCAAAGGACTGCAGCAGGGAGGGGAGGCTGTCTGGAGGCTTAGAATTGAAGAGATTGAAGGAATAAGAATAACAAACAAACAGATCGCTTTTATATGTGCTAGAAAAAAACATGCATTGCTGTCCGGGCTCTTAGCTGAGATTTTGCAGGGATTCCCCGGCTTGGAACAGAGCCCCCAGACCAGGGAGCGCAGGAAGAAGCTGCTGTGCCCGTGGCCAGAGGAGGTCTTTGCCGGGGGACCGGGGCTGTGGTGGGGCTGCGCAGCAAGGAGGGGCAGCAACATTGTGAGAACACCACCCACGCCGGTGGGACATCAGGTGTATCCGTGCCTAGCTTGTTTGCAGCCAGCTCAGGTAGCATCTCCTTGTTTTTTGCTGTTTTATTTATTCATGGTGTTATTTCTTTTAGACGTCTTTGTTCAAGCCTGATTGCAGTGGCCTGTTCAGACAGCAGAACAATTTAAGGTTGTCTTTGGCAGAGGCTGAAGGCTGTCTCCTGCTATGGGTGGCCTGATCTGTCCTCTCCTGGCACAAAAGATGAATATTCTTGGAATTTTGCTATGAAGGAGCAGAAAGGAAACAAGAAGTGTTGGGAGATGGGTGTGGGATGAGACCATTCCTGACACATCCAGTAGTTTTTTTTCCTCCGCAGAGTGGTTGATCTGATCGCTGGAAGCTCTGTAACCTTGTCCTAACACATGCAAGATGTGACCAATGCAAATGCTTGTGCAGATCAGAAAGCAGAAAGTCCCTGTTCTGTTGACAGTGTCTGTTAGCTATTTAATATTTTTAAAGTATATTTATAATTGCACCCGAATCAGTGTGTGCACAGCCGCCGAGACGACGGCCTGCGGAAGGGCATGCAGTCTGTCGATGCATGCAGTCTACGCGCTTGTCTTCATGTGCTGGTGGGGCAGTCCCTTGCCTTGGTTAGCCAGGCCTCCTCCTCCTGGGCTTTAGAGCTGGTTTAAAAACGTTCAGCTTGGAGCTGTGGGAATCCCACGGGGCTGGGTGTAGGGGAGGAACAGAAACAGCCGCATGTTTACCAACCCGTGCCTTTTTGTTTGGAGAAACAAGTTTAGGTTCTTGAGCCACGTGAGGAATTGCTCGTGTTAGTTCCCTGTGTTCTCACCGACTCTTGAAAGTGGCGTTCTGCTCACAGCAGCACGTTTTTAATGAGGACTAGCTTTTACTTTTGTATTTTTGGAAATTACTGGAATCAGCTGTCCTCCTGGGGAAGCTGTTGCATCCTACTGAAATAGAACATCGTGCCTTCAGGGGTGCGTGGTATTTCATAATACATCCCTATATTGTGCATTAAATGATAAAGCACTGTAATAAAATATGCCCGGAGAGTTCTTATCTATTTTATGCCCTGTAACATTTTTCTATTTGCATGAAGCATTAAGGTCTACTAAGAAAAAGAATGGGGCGGATCAGACAGCGGGAGGATGGGCTTGTGGGGATGGGATTTTTCTACTGGGAGGAGCACAGCTGAGAAGGAGGCTGTTGTACAAGATTCATCTTTCAAAGTCAGCATTTCAGGAGCCTATCTTTTACTTTCAGGGGACAATGGTTGTGTGAACCTTGCACGGTCCTATTCATAGGTTAAGAGCTGTAAGAGACTTGTGCTTCTAGAGGCCCAAGTTCAGGTACGGTCATTTCATAAGTGAAAACCAGTCAATGCTGTGGACAGGGTCAGTGGTGAGTAATGGCCGTGTCGCAACGGGACCCTGCTCTTCCCTTTAACTGGGGACCTCTGGTCAGGAGGGGTCCAGGAGTGCATTCAAGAGCTGGAACAGATTTGCAAGGTGCAGATGTGAAGCTTACGAGAGCTCAATTTAGAAGCAACTGAGTGACTTGAAGTTTCTAGTCATCATGACTGATTTTCCTGAAAGCTGAAGTGTATTCAGTTAAAATGACAAGATTTCAGGTCTTTGGCATTTGTAAAAGATGCTCCTGCTTCTCTCTTTCATCTACTTTTCTCCTAGCTTTTTTTCCCACTTTTCTCTTCAACTCATTCCCATAGTTTCATCTTCACTTTCGTAGCTTCATCTTGAGGGCAGGTGAAGCTGAATGTTGTTGTTACTGTAATGACTCTCTTTAGCTGATTATTATTTTTCTTTCTAGTTCTGAGGTTTGCATCCTGAACCAGACACTTTGCCAGCAGTCACCCAGTTTGGGGATGTCCCTTGAGCCTGTTGCAGGTCCCGAGTAACAAATCGTTATGCTGCCTCTTTGTGCTTCAGCACCAGTGTCGTACCCAAGGGTCCCACAGGGGTGTGTGCCCCCTTCCCTGCTCCATCCCCCTGAGCGCTGCAGGCAGGCAGAGGAAGGGCATTCCCTGCCCTGATGCACATCTTCCCCACGGCCCTTTGCCCTTCCTTCCCCTGAGGACAGTCCTAGGGAAACACCAGGGCTTCAAGAGCATTCGCAGTGTACACAGAGCATCGGGAATCATTGAGCAGAAATAGAAGGAAATATTACGTCAGCGTGCACCTGCATGGATTGCTGTGTCTTAAACGCTGTGTCCCCCGTCCCTAAGGGGTCCCATAACACTGGAAGAGGTACAGCGATGGGCTGCGGGGAGGGTGATCAGAGGGAGAATACCTCCAGGAAGGACTGGGTGAACAGAGAAGGGTTCTTCGGCGCAGGAAAGGGATGATTAAGCAGGAGTGTGATGAGCACTGATACAGGCATGAGTAAGGTAGATGGGGAGTGACTGTTCAAGCGCTTCTTCATACGAGACCTGGTGCCGGCAGAGAAGTGAGGAGGCTTGGTGCAGGCAGGAGATATTTCTTCTGTGAGCGGCAGCGAGCTGTGGAGCACATCGCCACGGGGTGCATGCGAAAAGCTGCTGTGGCTTCGGAAATCTGCGGGAAGAATTTGTGGAAGAAACCTGGATTAAGGCTGCTAAAGAGCACGGCTTGGGGAATCCCGAGTGGCAACTTCTGCAGGTGTCTGATTCCTCTGGGTGGCCTCGTTATGCGCTGAGCTTGCTTTGGCCTTCCGTAGCCTTTCAGCACAGGCTGGTGGTGGAGCGCTCGCCTTTCTGGGGAGAAGGTGGGTGACAGCATCAGGCAGGCTGGCCTTGAGCCCTCTTGCTCTTCCCGAGCCACGCCACCAAGGAGGGAAGAACGGCGGTCTGGGGAGAAGCTGCGTTGGACTGAATTCTGTATAGTTTTGTCGTTGTCTGGTTGAAAGCTTCTTTAGGACGTGGCGAATATCAGAGAGCCTGTCCCTGGTTCTCTGCAAGCAAGCAGTGGTGGTCTTTGCCTCCCTCACCCCAAATTGTCACGTTACTGAAATGGAAGGCTTTCTCCTGGTGTGGTGAAAGCAGGGAGCCCTCTGGCAATTATCCATCTTTTTCAGATTTTCTTGTTCTTCCGACTCATTTAAATTATATTTCTTTTTCTGTAGCCTCGATGCCTCTCTGCAGCCTGATTCCCCTTTTACACTGGTCTAAATTGCAGAAACCTTATTAAAATCAAAGTATTTAAATGAGGCTAGGTGCAAGGAGAACTGAGAGCCTTCACTGGAAGAAGCATACGTTGTTGTTTCATTGCTCTGGGGCCCTGGAGGAGCATGGTTCATCTAGCAGCGGGCTCAATAAAGATGCAAATTTTATACCTTCATCTGCTGTTAACATCAAAAAAGATACGGGGTTTGTAGGAGGACAGTGACTTGGTTATAGCATGAGCTCGTTGGTTTTTGTTCCTGTTACCCTCGTCCTCGCAGGCGTAGCTGTGAGTGACCCCTTCGTTGTCTGCTGGGTGTTGGAGATGTAGGGCTGTCACTGTCCCTTACAGGATGAGAGGTGGCTTTGGCACTGACATAACTCATAAACAGCCGGGTATGGGCTTTTTTATTTCCCCGGAAAGAAAGGACCCTTCTCCCTCTTTCTCTAATGAAAAAGAATGGAGGAATAAAAAAAAGACAAAAACCAATATATTATGAACTGCCTTCTACCTGCAGTTTCCCAATTACCTAATTATGACACAAATTTACATGCACACACGGGCTTTTTTTAAAGCAGACTGTTGCTATTCCCTTTCTGTACAAGGTTTTTAGTCACTGTACATCTTGTGTCTTTAAATAATGTATTAGGAACATTTTCGAGTCTGTAAGTGCTTTTTTAATGAGAGTGTGAAGATTTTAATGGGACTAGATTGCTTTTCATGACATTTCAGAGTGACTTAATTGTAACAATGTTGAGAGGCTGTATTTTAAAGTTTGCTAAGTATGTCTGGTGCGGATTGTAGTCAAATGCTTTAAAGACAGAATGGCTGATGAGATCAGATATAGCTTCCCTTTTTTTAGTGTCAGCTTTGTTAAAGAGCAGAGTTTGCAAAGTTGATGCAGAAGTCTGAGCTCGGAAGAAAAAAGGTTTTTAAGGTCTAAACGAGTGGTGGATCAGCCGTTCTGTTTACTCCCGTTCTCGGTAATTTTCAAGGATTGTTTCCTGGAGTGCTGTGCTTGTGCTTGGTGCTCCTGCAGTCATTGATAGAGCTGTGTAGTGTTTGTAAGGTTTTTTTTTTTTTTTTAAAGCAGCAGCTGGGTTTGATACAGAATTCAGCCACAGGTTAATTTTGGCAAGTTTGTGTAAATGTTACGGACTGCTTCAGGCTGGCTTTTAATTTGTGGCCAAAGGGCAGGTGGAGGAATTTGCATTAGTCTCCACTGAAAGGTAGGCTCTGTGCTGATTTGCTTCCCATCCCCTCAAAGCCAGTGCAGTTCCCTGGAATAAGGAAAGAAGAAAGCCCAAAGCAATCAGTGCATAACCTATATACACATGTATATAGTGTGTGTATGTACTGCTGTTAGTATACAAACAAAAAGGAAAAAGGAGTATCAGACTGTTGCAATGTGAAAGAGCACGTAGCCATTTACATTTCTTTGGTCTTTTCTGCCTGAAGACTTTATGGTATTGGCGGAGCATAAATGAAAGAACGGAGAGCCCTGCGGTGAGGCAGGGCACCCTGGCACCCTGGGTGCGAGGTGACTCGCTCCAGGTCACCTGCGGCACAGCCCCATGGGGCTCCCTGGGGTCAGGCAGCAACAGAACTTGTGCTGGGGAAAAGCAAAACTAATCTGAGTTAGCACCAAAGCAACTTCTTGAGCGCAGGTTTAATTCTCATCTAAAAGAAAAAGCAGTGTTCAAGCATTTTGAGGAAATTCGGGAGTTAAACCTGGTGTTTTCCATGAATGCAGCAGGGAGAAGAGTTGGAATGATTCAGTCAATTTGCGTGTGGGGTTATTAGTATGTGCCAGTGGTAATTTCACTCAACTTGCCCGGTGCTTGTTGCTGTCTCATGTGCCTTGGCGTGGGATTGGGGAACACCTGATATTTGGCAATATGCACCAGGCCAGAGATTTATGATCATTGTGCCTGAATATAAAGCCCTGGAAATCAATGAAGCTCCCCTGCATTGCCGAGCTGAGCATCTGGCTTCTTGCATCCATCTTGACTCTGCTTTGGTAGCTGCTGAAGGGCTGGTTCTGTGACCTCCCCTAGCTGATCACAACCACAAATTGCTGTCCGTGAGCCAGCCCCTAAAACAGAAATACACCAAGTGCTTTGCTCGTGGCTGATTTCACACAAGCCCGATGGGACGAGCGATAGCGTTTGTTCTGCAGCGCAGGCAAGCCAAGAGGGCCGGGCTGCTGGCAGCGGGACTTCTGTAGCGGCAGGATCGAAGGCTTGGAGGAACGCCGGGTCTCTGAGCTGTCACTGACATACATGGGGCTTTTTAGCCTTGATTCTGATAAAAGACTTATTTACAATGGAAAATAACAGGGGAAAAACGCTCATTTAAGAACAGAGTTAGTTGTGTGAGAAGATGCTCTGGGAGTCCTCACAGCTGGGTAAGGCAGGATCGGCTGCGATGGTTTCCTGGTGTGCCCATACCTCTCAAACCCTGGTCTGTTGGGAGGGCTGAATTGCAGGGTTAGGCAAATCCTGCCCAGAGGCTGCGACAGGCTTTCATCATTACTCCTTTCCTCTGAATATTGCTGAGGAAGAGATGCCTAATCTCGTCCTTGAAAATAAACGTAAAGGTGGACTAAGGAGATTTGCAGCGTTGCTGAGCCAGCCCAGTTCCGATTAAAGTCCGTCGGTGCTAGAGCTGCTCCTTGTGTGCTTAAAATGACGTGGGTGGACGTCTAGCGGCCAAGGTTACCTGTAAGCAGATTTACCTTGAGGTGTGGTCAGGAGTGCTTCAACACCACCTCTTGATTCCTGAAGGATTCCTGAAGATCTGTTTCACGGGGCCTTGTGGGGACAGAGGTGGCAGCTCGGCAGGGTGCTCCAGATGTTGCTTTAGCCACTCTTGCAGGTGATTTCTTTGCGTGGTGGGAGCTGTGCGTGGGCAGTTGATGGTTGGTGGGTGCATGTAGGTCTCTGGGGAGATGTTAGACACTTTCTCTTCTCCTCTGTTAGCTGAGGATGCTCGTCAGCCCATGAGAAGACTTTGCTTTCATCGCCATCATTTCAAGAATGACTGTCTCTGACAACTGGTGAAGAAAGGGAACATTCTTGTTAGCAGCTAAAAGCCACTGAGCAGAGGCAGCTCTTGCTCACACTAGTCCCTCATAGGGGTCTTGCCCACTTCCAGAGGGTACGTGCTCATCAGTGTGATTTACAGCATCATTTTTGCTTACCAAATGAGCTGTCTGTGGGGTGGCCGCCTCCAGCTCCCTGCCCAGCCACGGTCTCCCATCACATGCCGGCCTGCGGCTGCCTCCAGTTCCATGTGTTTGTGCTGCAAGAGCACTGGGATAAGAATGGTTTTATTTCTTTTTGATCCTTAGCACCACTGATCTGCACGGCACCTGGCCCCTGGGGCCACCCAAGAGTCCTCCTAAGAAAGAATGGCAAATCATGACATTTAAAATGGTTTATAAGGTGAAATGTAGGGAAGTGGGGACACTGGGCATCCCGTCAGCAGCACTTAGGGGAATGCTCCGTACCATGCAGGATTAGACTATAACCAGCTGTAAACCCAGGCTCTAATAATTAGTGGCTCTTATAATTGCAGATTAGCCTCAAATGCATCGACCTGTTTGTACAGGATGGAAGTGGGGTAAAAGTTGTCTGTTGAGATGTAATATGGAAATGACAAACATCCACTGACAAAATGCACCTTGGAGGTCTTGATTAGATTAAATCAAATGGTTACAGCATGCGGAGCCTTTCGCGTGTATAGGGCATCCTAATGGCCCTGAAAGCTTCTCAAATCCTATTAGATAGGTTAATCTCGTTGGAGAATACATTCCAGGTCTACGTAAACTGCATTGCTGTAATACTTTCTGTGGTTGCCTAATCCTTTAAGGTGAACTGTCATAGACTAGCTCTGTGGACTGCATCACAATGTGGTGCTCCAGGAGAGTTCAGTAAGAGTGCAATTACAAGAAAACAGGAATAAAGGAATCTTTCCCCCAGAAACCCCAGTTTCTAGCTTTCCTCTTTCCAGATGAAATAGGCATGGTGTTGATGAAAAACAGTTCCTTACCCTTACACTGAAGACAGAGCTGAGCCTTCGTGTCCTGCTCTATGAAGGATGCCCCTTGAGATGTTGTGGTCCTTGAACTATCGCGGTCCTAAGCATGGGAGAGTTGTGGGTTGCAGAAGACTAAACCTGCTGAGCTTGCTGTGCTGAGACGTGAGGTGTGACATCCAGCATCCCTGAGCAGGCACCGGGCACTTGGGAAGGACTGGTTCTGCTGGGACAAGTGCTGCTGGTGGGGCAGCCCCGTGCCTCCTTCTGTGCTGGTGGGGCAGGGGGCTGCTCCCTAGGTTCTGCCCTGCAGTGTGCTTGTACCTGACCTACGCTATGGAGAGTAACTCTCGAGTTGACAGAGCAAAGTGGAGCTGCAAATCAGCGATGATAGCTTCATTGTGCGTAAATAAAAAATCAGAGGTGTTTTTCCCTTACCATGCTGTGTTTTATTTGTGCCGCTTGGGAAGAATTGCTTCGTTCCATCCCATGGATGCTCCGTGTCCCCTTGCCCAGTGACTCCCTCCTGAGCGGTGGAGGAGCCGTCGGGATGTGACCAACCGCTGGGGGGCTGCAGCTTGGGGAAGGGCTGTGTTACCTCCCCGATGGAGGCCTGGGGTGGGCTGCAGCGGTGCTCCCCGTGTTGGCTGCCCTGGGTTTGGTGCCCAGCAAGCCCTGGGGTGGGGTGGCTGCTCACTGGCCCTTTGTGGGAAGTGTGTGCACCTTGGGACGCAGGGATGGAGCTGAGCCCTCTGTGAACCTGCAGCTCAGCTGCTGGATGCATTCAGCCCCCATCTGTTTGAAGCCGCTTGAGAGAGCGCGGTGCCCTAATTCATCTCTCCGTGCCCAGCCAGAGGCAGGGGTTGGTTATTTCACTGGGTGCTGCAGCAGGAAGGGGCCCTGTGCTTGCAGTGAAGCTGTTGGCATCCGATTTGCTGCGTTGTCTTCCTGCTCTTGCTCCTGGCTGTTTGACAGATCTCTGCTGGTGTGACAGGCATGGCGGCAATGTCCCAGCCTCTGTTCCCTTGCGGCTGGCCTCGCAGAGCAGCAGCACTGCACGTGGGTCTGCTTTGCTCCGAAATAATGCAGTGCTCCTTATTTGCCTGCACCCATGGGGCTTTCGAGTGAATGACCTGGCCCCGTGGCAGCATTAGGTTTGGAAGGGCATGAACCAGTTACCTTTGCAGCCTTTCCAGCCCCTCCATGAGCAGCCCAGGTGAGGAGGAGAGTCCTTTTAGCTGCTGGGCTGCACCTGATGGCAGGAGGTGTGGTGCGTGCTCTGTGCTCGCAGACCTGGCTCCATGTGCAAGCAGCCATGCACTAAATGTACACATGCGTACCTTGAGTGCATGTACAACCTGGCTGCCTGCAGTTAAATAACAATTAGATTTGCTTGTTGACCATTTGGCACTTAGCAGTCTCATAATTAGTAACTGCAAACCAGTAGAGACAATGAAGCAAATCCCTAATTTTTATAATACTGCCCTGCTTTATGACTATCTGCAAAATCGTAACTGCCTGCTTGTACAACAAAGCAAACACTTAAGTATTTTGACAGATGTTTTATATAAAAAAGAGTCGAGCTTGTGTATTAGTTTGCTGTTCTTGCATTCTTTTTTTTTTTTTTTTTATTAAATTGAATACACCAATGGCGGGTGTTACCTGCTTTTAACCAATTTGCTGCTACGCTTCCACGTGGTGTGGGGAGGCAGAGGTGCAGGTCCCATAGCGGGGAATGCGGTGCCCTCTGGATTTGCTTTAAAGAAGAACGTTTCGGGTCAATATCTTCAGGGGCAGGAGAAGAAATCCCTGTTCTTGTAAAAACAAAAGAAATTCCAGTATGAGTTACCTGGAGACCATGCATGGGAAATGCAACAGTCCTGCCTTCTCTGCTGCCTCCGTGCATGAAAACGCCCGCAGTGAATCGCAGCGCCCTGCGGTAGCGGTCTGGTTGCTCGCCTTGTGCTGGGAGCGGGGCCGCTGCCTCCAGGGGCTCTTCTGGGATCTGTCCCCATTCTCCGCGTGCTCACCGTCACGGGGCAGCAGGGTTGGCCCCAGGTGTGGTCCCTGCAGGGGAGGTCTGGCTCCCTTCTAGCTCACGAGGGTCTGGATGCAGGACCGCAAGTGGATGCTCCCACACTCGGTGAGCGTTGTGTAGCACGTGGAATAGGTGTGTGAATCCCCGCTGGTCTCCTGACGCTGGGATGAGAAGCAGGCACCTCTGGGGCAGGGCTTGTCCCATTTCAGAAGGGTTTGGCTGTTTGAGTCTGGAGCCTCTGTTAATTCCAGTTCCTTGTAAACAAAGCCAAATGAAAACAAAAAAAGCAGATTTCTACTTTAATTAATATTGGAGCAGGTTCTCTCTCGCACATTTGTCATTTCTTCCCTCACCACTCCCTTGAAATAATTTACTTTCTCTGCTTAAAAGATTCCTATATTGTTATTGCTCTCACAGTGGTGTGCGCTGCGCTTGCTAAATGAAATTTATAATGCTGGAATTAATTTAGTAGGTTTCTTCCATTTTCTCTCTACGTACACTTAAAAAAAAAAAAAGAAGAGAAGTTCTTTAAATTAACCTAATGTAACTGAATTTGTTTTCACTTTATTAGCTTTGGAGGGGGCTCTCTTGGGGACCTCGGTGTCATTATATTATCTGAGGAGCAGATCCGCTTCAGTCTGATGGGAATTTTTAACAAGAGCAATGTTTTCCCATTTCACAGTGAGCAAATACTTTACTGAAGTCTAGGGGGCTTGTGCTCCGCTGCATTACCAGTAAACACGCAGCGCAGCTGGCAGCGTGGGGGGAGAGGAGAAAACACAAATCGCTGCTGTGATTTCCTGCAGGGCTGCAGAAGCGCTCGCGCTCAGCGTGTTTGTCGGTGATTTTGCCCGTCCAGAAGGTCGTAACCCTCAGCCAGCTCCGAAGCAGTCCTGGCTTTGATGTTTAAAGAAGTGTGTCCGACCGTGGGGACTCTGGTCGCTTCAGCCAGGGGACAAGAATCTCCGTCCCCTGCAGCCAGCGCCGCGGTGGGAAGGTGGCAGGGACGGATGCATGGATGTCGTCCTGGGACCCACACTTTATTAAACTCGGCGTACGGCAAGGGAGAGGGGCAGATGTCAAAGCAACCTTCCTTTACGGACAGGGTCCGCTCGCTACCCGTGCCATGCCAGGAAGAAAATCCAAATGTGAGCCTCGTCACAAGACTGATTTTCAACTATTTGATTATCCAGAACCATTTTGGTGTGGATAAATATTTCTGACCCTGGTCAGCACATTATTGCTTTGACCTTTCACCCCTGGAAAACCTCAGTTTGAATCCTCTGAGCCTGGATGGCTTGAAAACTATTATCAGTGACAAGTAGAAGACTGCAGAGAAATAAACAACAGAGACCTATGAGCTTGCCCTTGTAAACCACGGTCAGGCATCACCCGAAAAGCGCCCGGAATACAGACAGATCAATGCTCCGCACGGTCCTCTGCAGGCTCACTTGCTTGCAAAGGGCTTTCACAAGCTATAATGCATGTTTTGGTAATGTCTTATTAGCACTGCGTTTTTTAATGCACTTCCTTTGTTTGTTAAGGTGCCTTTCAAGCCAAGTCAGTGCTGGCCTTCCATAAATGTTCTCTGGTGCTTCCATCATAAACTCTGAAAATGGTGTGCGCAGGAACGATTCTGTTGATAGTGTATTTTTGTTTATTATTCCCCTACTGTTTGTGTTCTCCAAGGAAGTTTCCATGCACTCTGCTGGATTCCTTTCTTAAAAGCTCGGAGTTTGTTTCCCCCCAACTTTTACCCTTGTGCAGGAGCAAGCTGTCAGGAGCCGTGGTATTTTTGGTCATTGCTGTGCAAGTCCTGCATGTCCAGGTAGGACTTCCAGGAGCAGAAAAAGCAAGAAACTGCTTTTCTTTTGTCGTCGTTGTTTAAGAAGAATTTGTAAGTGTTTGAAGTAGTTTTTGTTAAGCAATGTTGGCCAAAGTGGAGGCCTCCACGGCTCCACACGCTGGGGTTGCTGGAAGTTGAATAAGCTCCTGGTTGTCACCAGTCAGCTCTTTTGGACCAAGGTGAGCCGTGAGCCCTTCGGTGCGGGATCTCGTGTGTCCCCGAATTAGTGTCACTGGGGGCGACGGTGCTGGGTCGGGAGCATTATGGTTTGCATGAACACCCAGAACTAATCTGCTTCCACGATTCGGTGGGTGCGGTTGGGGAGAAAGCTAATCCAGAGGGAAGCGTTTTGTTTTCTCTTAAACCTTTTTCCCCCCGTGGATGTGGGATCACGTTGTCCTGAATGGCCCCACTTTCCTCTTACACTGCAGTGGTATGAACTGCTGCAAAAAAGGTGTCCATGGTGATGCCGTGTTTCCCTCAGGGTGTTTCTAATCCCGTTGTCACGAAGGTCCTCACAAAATGTCATGCTTGCTTTGCCAGCGTCTCACTGCTGCATAAAGAAATCCATGGAGAGGTGTAAAATTAAATTTAAGCTTACAGATTTCATCTCTAAGAGGCATTTTTACTGTTGTGGTGGTACGCTGCTTTTCTAATTGTTGGGGTTAAAATCCCAGCTGTATGTTTTTTGATATTTTGACCATATCAGCTCTTTTTTTCCTCCTTTTTTCATCATTTGTAAAATATCCAGGATTGCTGTAATCCCTTTCTGGTGAAGGGGGCTGTGTAATAGGAGTGGTCAGGAGGCTTGCAGCCCAACTGGGACCCCGCTGTAAGGAGTAGCTGAAGCTGGGCTGCCTCCTTCCTCCATAGGCTCCTCATGCAAGGCACCTCCGAAGGTCTCAAGCCAAGGTATAATAAAGGCAGCATGTGGTGTCAGGAGGGGAATTTAGACCAGGAAATCTGATCCCTTGGTTTCTCTGCACTGCTCTGTAAAATGAACAGCCCTTCCCGGCCTCACTTGTACATTCTGGGGAAGGATGCATTAAAGATTTAGGTGCTTCAAGAGTCTGATAATAGGTAAAATACCCAGAATCAGAAATCTGCTCTGAATGTTGACCTGACTGAAGTCTGACTGATAGATCCTAGGAACCAGAAGGAGAGTTTTGCTCTTTCCTTTAGGCAGACTCCTTTTGCTCCTGTGCTAATGCTGGGCTGTATTAGTGTGGGCACGTGGACTGGCCAGAGTCCAGAGGCAGGAGACAAAAAGAGCCTGGTGCAAGACTTAGTTCAGAGCTGGCATTTCCATCTCCTTTTCCAGCATATTTCAAGATCCTGGTGTGGAGCATTGGTGTGGAGTCAGGCTGAGCAAGCCAATGTTTTCTCCTCTCCATCTTTCTTTCCCTCAGTTTGACTCGTTTACCTGCTTTGCTTATATTCCTGGTGTGTTTTCCAAGAGCTGCCATATGTCATGTTCGTAAGAGTCACGGGACTGCTTCATTCCTGGCTGTGATACATGACATTGGTATAGGTTTTCTGTTTATTTAAAAATCTGCTGCAGCAACATACATTTTTTTCCCCCTGCGTCCCTTTCCGAACTAAAAGCACTAGGCTATTCATTATTTTCTATAAATAAGCAGTCATTTTGCTCTTGCTAATCCCTCTTAAAAAGTATGATCACCCACAGGTGGAGTGCTTTTTTATTACTGTTATTTGATTCCTTCTTGTAGATCATTTGCTAGGAGCGGCATCTCCATCGCGTGGTCTGGCTGCTGGGGGGGATGTGGGCAGCTCCTCGGCTCACGGGTGCTCTCGGTGCAGGCAGCACCAACACTTCTGGGGCCTGGGAACGGGTCTCCATGTTGATCTCCTATAAAATGGGCACATTGCTCGGCCTCCCGTGGCAGCACAATCCGTCGTCTTGCCCTACCCGTCAGGTTGCTCTGTCAGCAGTCAGATCCCCCAGTCCAGGTTTCTTAAAAACATGTTGTAGCAGCAATTGCACAAGACGGGGAGGAAACAATAGCGTGGAAGCTACGCTTAAATGCTTGCCTAGACCAGCTTATAGCAGGCATTGCTTGCCTGGTGTTGGGCTAGAGTTGGGAGGGCTTGATTCTGTGCCATCGATCTTAATGTCTTCAAGACAAATCCATCATTTACACTGGAGTAAATTAGCAGTATTTCTGCTTCTGCCTGTGGAATTGCATCAGGCACAAGTGAGATAAAGATCGACACTCTTGCTACGGCATGACTCTAAATGTGAAACCAGAGGGTGAATTTTCTGAAATGCTTGTTCCTCGCTAAATTTTGCGCCTGGTGAATTATGCCCTTAGTTTCAAAGAAGAGCAAAATCAAATCACGGACATGAAAATCCTACCTGCACCTCTAAAGTAACATATGTACGGATGTATACACACAAGGTATTGTTTTAAAAATAATAAACCAATAAAGAGCAGTTATTTATGCTGGAGGTAACCTTCATTTTGCAGTGTCTGGGCTTTGGTTGCCTCACACTGTAAATGGTCCCCGAGTCATGGTATCTCTCTGCTCAGAGGCTGCAGTAGGGCTCCGTGAGTCTGCTCGTGTCGGGCTGCTGGGGCAAGATTTTGGCTATGGGCAGTGTTGGGAGAGACACGAAGTCCAGAGGAGCGTGCAAAATATGTTTAAAGCTACTGGCTGGGAAACTTTGAGAGTTGAACAGGGAGGCTGAAGGCAATATTTGAGAAGGGTAGTGCCATGTGGAGGGCACAAGGATATTAAGGCAAAGAGGATCCAAAGTGTTGTCAAGGCGAGGGAGTGGCTTTCTGGGGCAAGACAGACCTATGGAGATGCTCTCAGGAGCTGCAAGCTGATTTCAGACTGGAAGTGTTCTTGTTTGAATCCTGCAGAGGTAAAAGGGGAATGCATTTATGCGATTGTTTTAAATTAGTTTACTTTTCTTTAGGTTTGGGAGCCCTGAGCATGTTGTTTTGCTGGGGGACGGCATTATCATGTGTGTGTGCATTGAGCATATGTGAGAGAGGAATTGAATTGCTTGGAGAGAGCTCGGGGAGCTCTAGGTACCAGTGAAGAGATGGGAAAAGACAGACGTTTCGGGGCTGTTTGAGCTAATTCTATGTGAAAGAGTAAAACGCTTGGAGTTCAGCTGGGAGAGAGGACGTGGCACTTGAGGCACTGAAGTGGTGTCTCTGCATGGTGAAGAGCAGTCTATAAAAGCAAGTGCAGAACCAGTGTGCTTTTGGTTGGGGAGGTAGTTACTGGCTCTTTTAAGCTTGTTTTTAAGATCCCACTAAGGAAGGCAAGACCTATGGTGGAGCCAAACCCAAGAAGAAATAACCTCGCCAACATAGCACTTGGCCATTGCAACACTTCCATTGTTTTCTTCAACAACAAACCCCAAAGGTCAGATTGCAAAATTTGTTTCCCATCTCCTCCTCCACCCTAGCACCATTCCTGCCTCCTCTAAGAGCACGCCTGTCTGCAGAGGTGCAGCTGTTCCTCCCCTCGCTGGGTACGGAGCCGGGCGAACCGTGCTGCCACGCGCCTGGCCCCAGGCAGTGGGCGCAGGGGGCGTGAGGTGGGTTCCGCGTAGCTGCAGCAAGGCGCGTGTACACCGTTGTCACTGGCAGACGTGGCCTATCCTCTCCAGCAGGTGTTTTCTTTTCCCATTGAAGTCGGTAATCCCTGTAGCTGAGTGCTTGCCATAATCTGTTCAGGGACCCTCCAACAGAGGGAGACAGCCACAATCATTAAATATTACGTGCCAGGCACAATAGACTGGAAAATGGCAGAGGTAGTGTAAACACATGCAAGTGGTTCTGCTTAAGAAACCCATCTGCTAGCACGTTCCAATGGGTACATTTGCATGCCTCACAAGTGCTCTTTTGGAGATGGGTTTCCCTCAGGGGCTTTTTAGTAGTGTGGGTGGGATGCGGGTACCACTGGGAAGGAGCCCCCAGTGTTTGAGTAGCCTCCGTGGTAGGACTGGCACCTCGCAGCTTCGGGTTGCAGATTCTGTGAAGCCGCTGAAGTCATGCACACTGGAGCAATAGCACGTTGGGACTGCTGGTATTATTGCTGAAGTAAGATGCTGCTGCCAAAAAAACCCACACCAAACAAACAAGATGGAGGATGCACATGGACTTGAGCAGGGCGGATTTGCTGGGGAGCATCGTCATTTTTGTGTTTGTTTTTCCAGGCTAGTAATGTTCTCCCGCATTTGTCGCAGCTCTCGCTGTAGCTCTGATCTTTTCGTCTGTATTTAAAGATCTTTCTATTCTCTATTTAGCAACAGGAGGTTTTAGGCTTAAATGGCACAATAGTGTATGTAATTTATATATACAGAAAAAGATAAATTGCTGCTTCTCAAGACACAAAATGCAAGTATTGCTTTGTTGGCTGAATTAACTTTTGTGCTATGTCAGGCGTGGAAGGTATTGTTAGAGATATGATTTTAGTATATAGCAGCACTAAATATTTTATCTTGTTGGAAGTGATGTTGTTGCAGAAGGTTTAAACTTCAAAGCAAGCTTTGCTAAAATGCCTTAAAAATAAAATAAAAAGGTGGGGAGGGAGTTGTAAGAGTGACTCGATTCCTGCTGGAAAGATTTCACAGAAGGATTGTTATCCACTGAGACACAAGGCTTCTATTTGACCTCCTGCTGACTTCCCTAAACAGTGTTTGTAGGATGTTTAAAGCACTTAAAAAAAAAAAAAAAAAAAAGGAAAGGGGAAAAAAAAAAGGAAAAAGCTGCTCTGCCAGAATGTCTTAGTGCAGAAGAGCCACATCTGTATTTTTCTAAGTGACACACAGAGAAGGTATTTAGCGCTTACAAAGAGCTTGTTGGCAGGCTCTCAGTTCCAGGGACATGGAGTCAAGCTGGCCTCTCTATTTTATTTCATTTTTGGTGCTGGGTTGCGCTTTCCGCTGAGCCTTGCACAGAATCGGTGCACCAGTCAGGTGTGAGCATCAGCAAAACGGCATCCTGCTGGCTGTGCAGTGCAGGGCGAGTACAGGAGGTGTGATGCTGCTTCTGCTGCCAGATAGCTTCATCATCGGGGCTTTTTTGCTACCCTGGGCATTGTCCCTGCACCGGAGTCCCCGCTCTGCTGGCTGTTACAGCGTGAGCAGGCTCTAGCGATGTGCGCGTGATTTGTAAGCTATTCTGGGATCCCTCTGGCAGAAAAAATGCAATATCATCATCAAAAAGACTGCTGTGGGGTAAACTGGATCTCCCATGTGAGCCAGCAAGCAGCGCAGAGCCCTCCTGAGCAGGGAGCCCTGCCACGAGGTGCGGGGAAGGGGGCTCAGCTCCTCGTGGTGCGGGTCCACGTGGTGTGGGGACAGCTCAGCCATGCTGAGGAGCTGATGATAAGGGGCAGCTCCGTGCTGGCAGCTCCCAGGCACCGCAGGTACGTTGGCCTGCTAGAGGAGCTCATTCTAAACATGAGTTTCCGAATTTTGCTCGGTAGCAGTGACTGAGTTCATTTTAAGGCACCTAGTCATCTGTCCGTAGCTGTTCCCCCGTGTTTCAGCCCATCTTTGTCTTTGCTTCGCACTCCAAAGAGTTTTTGTTTCTGTCGCGTAGCCTTTGTGAGCTGACATTTTTAATGCGTATCTGGAGATGTGATGACAACAGAGGTTGCACCTTGCAGCATGGAGATGCCCGGGTCTCGTTCCCTTCAGGTCATCCATCACTAAGCCCCGCAGGACAGGGAAGGTTGGGCGCGGGGCGAGGGTGCAGCGCAGGCTGCCAGCCCTGTGCACCCCAGTTTCCATCCTGGGGCGAGCAGAGCGCCCTTCCTGCAGGAAGCAGTAGGAGACATCTCACTGTGACAGGAGGAATGTGACTCAAAAATTGTAGGTCAAGGTGAGCTCAAGGGCGGTTCACACACCAGTTTCTGGGTTGAGCAGATAATGGCAGTGCTTGGCGCCTGGGCTCGTGCATACTTTTGCAGGTCTGAAGTGCTAAGGGAAGAGTAAGTTTTTCCCTTTCTCGTCTTGTGAGGGTAAGATGAGGGTCGTGGGGTGAGAGATGGTGCTCTGCTCTTCTGCTCTCCCCCTTCTTGCATGTAGCTTTTCAGGACACAGGCACATTTCCCTTCCTGTTTATTCTGAACTGATTGAATTTGGGATGCTGATCCCCTGGGAATCAAGCTAGTTTTGAATCTCTTGTAGTCTCACTGCTGTCACTGTGCACGACATCGCAGCAGCAGCAATGGGCACTGACCTTAGCCAGGGGAGACAGAAACCATGTGAGTTTAACGCGGCACAGCAGTACCTCCTGCTGTGTCACGGTGTTTTCTGGCAAGGGGTGTATTTGCAGCTGACCCAGACCCCAGTGGTATTCTTGGAAAGATCCTCAATGACTGCGAAGGGGCAGTCGGGACCTTCTGAGATGACCCTGGAGTGCTCGTAGTGGTGTGTTGTGAGCCAGGGCCTCCAGAGATGCAGATACCAAGGGCAACTCTCCATGGTGATAGATGGCATCATATGTGACTCATTGTGACATGAGTTATCTTACATGAGTGTCACCCAGAGAAGAGACCATTTGTGGTTTTGGTGTGTGCAAGGGAGGAACCAGGAGCCTCTTCTCACAGTTTGGGCTGCAGTCGCATGAATTCAGGTGTGCGGGACATTTACAGGTACATAGCCTAGTAGATTGGTTATACCTGACAGTGATATTCATGAATGCATGAATGTTATTTGAAATAACACGGCTATGAAACTGAAAAGTGCTAAAAAGGTAAAAAAAAAAAAAAAAAAAAATTGGCATACGTTAAATATTCAAGAAAGAACTTGAGCTGTGCTTGCTTTGGCAAACAAATACATCCCCAAATGGATCAAACAAGTTGTAATGCAGAACAAATTGAAGTAGTAGGGGATTTGTCTCAGGCGCTTAAAATCATATTTTATCCTTTGCTTTTATATTACCATCTACTCAAGGAAAAAAAAAAGTCTTTTGAAATACTGATAGAAAAAAGAAGAAGCTGAGCAAGTGTTGTTCCTTCAGTGCTGCAGTGCTGCTCAGTACAGTATTGTATTTCTGTCCTATGCTTTTCTTCCAACCTTGGAACAACCAAAAAGATAGCTCTAATGTGCTGTACTGAATTGCTGTCTTTTTCCCCAAAAGGTTTGCAAAAATTATTTTAGATTAAGCAGGGTACAAAGTTCTTCTAATTTCTAGCACAGAGAATTCATATTCAATTTCTCTATCAAAGCAAAATGACAAATACAAAATGCAAGTGAAACCAGATGGACTAACTATATTAGGAGCGCCGCATGCATATTTTGTGTCACTTATTAGCATTCATTAAGTCAAACGGGGAGAAATAAGCTTTGCCTACATGTATTAAACCAATAAGGCTGGCAAGGATCCAAGCCTGCTCTTGTGGATTAATTGTTTTATAACTGCTTTAATTAAAATTGTTCAGTATATGATTAACCTAAAAGTTTTAATTTCCACAAAATTGTTGAACAAATGAGACATTAATATTTTACATTAACCGTGGAGAGAGTGCTCCGGTTCTCCGAATAGCTTGCTTACTGTAAACTTCAAGCCAGTGGCATGTGGAAAGGGTTGGATGCGAGTGGCTGGCAGTTTGGGTGAAACGTTGGCTGGTGGCAGTGAGCAGGCAGCAGGAGTGTGGGCACCTCTGCTGTGCTGGTCGCCCCTTGTCAGGGTCCCCTGCAACCTCTCCTCCCTCTGCTCTCGGCCGGGATGCTGTCTGGTTGCCGTAGGTTGATAGTCACTGGCTTTTGCCCCTTTTTAATCGCCTGGTTTATCCTGGAGACTGACCGGGGTTTTGAGAGGTGTTCCTGCGAAATGGGCAACAACTGTCACAAGAGAAACAGAGGTCTGGGGACAGGTGCTGTTGGCACTTCATAAAGCTGCCTTGGGCACAGGTGACGTCCTTGCAGCGTTCACACCGCGGTGGCTGTTCTGCGAAGGCGGAAAGTGTCAGATCTCCGAGGTGCCAAACTCCTGTGGGGACAGAGCGCTGGCAGCTGCTGCGTGTAGGCAGAAGAAAAGCTGATGGCCTGTGCTGTGCCTTGCCAGGGGTTTGGGCACCTCCACCGAGGACACCTGGTTGTGACCCGAGCTTCTGTGAGCACCCCTATGCCGAGGCCTTGCGGTGCCTCTCGGGGCATTGGGACGTGCTGGGAGCTTTGGCAGGATCAGGGTACGAGACAGTGTGGCTTCGGGGCACAGATGTGTTCCTATTCTGATGGCTTACCTGCTTTACTGGAAGTATGGCGACCCTGAAATTGCAGGCGGAGGCGTCTGTTCTGTTGGGGTGACTGCAGAGCTGGGCGGCACCTCAGTGTCCTCCTGTTACAACCGCTGCAGCCCTGGGCTAGGCCCTGTTTCCTCTAATGACAAAAGGGACGGAGAGTTCGTCTGTAAGTTTTTAGGGGCCAGCTTTTGAAGTGGCTGGCATGCTTACAGTGTGCACAGCGTGGGTGTGGGGCCTGTGGAAAACCCATCTGCGGGGTTTCTGTGTGGGGAGGATGCTCGCCTGATGTGCGAGGGCCTTCACAGGCCCTAGTTGATGGTAGTTGGTGTCTTCTGCGGTGGTTGATGTCTTCTGTGGAGCTGCCTTGTGAACATCAGTGAAAACTGTCTGCATTTTGATGTCCTCTGTGGCCCAGGGGTGGGCCAAAAATAGAGTTAAGTAAAGCACTGGCAATGCAAAACCTCAGCTTATTTTGCTGGAAATAGTACGCAGCCATGGCAGTCTTCTGCTGTTGGGACCTCTTAGCAGCACTTCTGTTAAAGTACAGTTGCTTCCAGTTCAACTATATTATCTGGACTCTGAATGTCCCTTAGGGTACTTTGCTTTCTGATTGTCATCGAGCCTCTTGTACTTTCCAGGCCAGGGCGCACAGGGTTTCTGCCATGTCTTGTACCAGGAAGGTTTCCCAGGCTACCAACAGGAGGGTAGGGCTACCAGACCTGTGGTAAATGAAGCAGCTGGCCACGGTTCGTGGGTCAGAGAGAGCAGGGGAATCCTGCTGGTACTGGTAATAGATTTATAACTGCTCCCTGTGTCTTGTATCAGGTGGAGTCAGAGCAGAATCATTGGTGTTGATTTGTATTTCAGTTGTAGGATATTTGGATAAACTTGCAACATCAAGTGAAGGAAAAATGGAGGGATTTTTGAGAAAGTCTGTGGAAGTTATCTAACTCAAACTGAGATGGGTATTGATTCCCGTAGGCTTCCTAGAAAAACATACGGAGGGTGTGTGCGCACACATGCACGCACACAGACATATGTGGTATGCGCTACTCTGTGTAAATACAGCAGTTTTCCTTTCTGTCACATCTGATAAAAGACTTTGTATAGTTGAATCATGTTGTACAGAATTATAAAAAGATAATGACCAGAATTTTCCACTTCAGTGCCCAGAGTTGTCTGTTGTTTCCTGTTGAGCAGTATGTGCCAGGCATCGCTGGAAATTGGTCTGTGGCTCTTGCTTGCTAAGGCCTGAAATTAGTGCCTGTGGGCCTTGGATCAAACTGTAAAAGTCAATTTAAGGGGTGAAAAATGGCTCACTCTCTCCCTGACCCCCAGAGGGTCATGGCATGGGCTGCAGTGGAGGTCTTGTTTCTCACTTCACTGGCTGTCTCCTCCAGGAGCCACACGTGCGTGATGGGCTCGTGCTGTGTTTCCTGGGAGTGCCAACACGTGTTGCTTGGCCATACAGAGAAAAAGAGTGCTCATTCCTTCTCCCAGAGCCCATTTCTCCAGGCACGTCCATCGGGATTCCTGTGGTTACAGATTTGGATGCTAGCACTGTTAGGGTTGAAGGGATTTGCTTTGTTCTCCAGGCTAAAAGGCAATGGGAAATTTCTGATGCAAAAAGTCACCCAGCTTGTAGAGCTGCCCCGAGGCGATTCGCTTATCTACAGGGTGCTGGGGCAGTTTTGAAGTTGTAGCATGGTAAATGCAGTAAATGGAAGCATGTCTGTGACGTAGCTCTGGATAATGGAGCTCTGTATTTTCATGCTTCACCAATATTATGCCTGGCAATAGGAAAGAATGAAGTGGGGCTGGTGAAAGCCGCAGGTCTGCTTTCTGGAGGTGCACATGGGGAAGAGTTCACGGTGGTTCGCTGCTTGAGGAGCCCCATGAAATGCAGCCGTGCTCCTACACCAGCCAACTTTCAGATGAGGGATCTGTCCGAGAGAGCTACCAGTGCAGTCTAGGATTTGTTGAATCCTCAAGATGATGAAAAGCAAATAACAGTATCCGAGCATTGTCTTTTATACAGCAAGAGATGTTTAAGTGTCTCTGTGGAGATTTTCAACCTGCCTTTCAAGTATGATAAAAAGGCCCATGCTATTTTCCTGTTATGCTCTTTCCCTTCTGTTGATATGCAGGAGAAGTAGCTGCAGTCTGTTGTGAGGAAAATGCAAAATGAGTGCATCTCAGGAAGTTTTTTTTTTTTTTGTTTTGTTTTTTAAAGCATCTTTTCAGTTTTGAGACCACCACTTCTCATTAATGTGCAGCTTAGTCTTTGCTGATCCCATTGAAATAAAAGTGCGTCTGTATTGAGAGTTGAAATGGACTCTGGGCCGTTTTAAGGCAGGCTGCATGTCATGGTATCCTATAGGAGCTTAGAAAATCTTAAACTTGCATGCTGTAGGTGAGTATTGTCATGCAGGGGTGTTACACCAGGTGTTGCAGAAAAGTCTCACTTGGTAGCAAATACCTTATGGTGTCTCATCGTGCCTGAGAGAGCACGTCGCATGCCCCTCTTTTGCATGAGGATACTGATAAATGGAGCAAGGGCAGAGCCTGGTTGAGTTGGATATTAAATGCTGGCGGTATTTCTGCTTTCTGTGCCTGAGGATCTCCCCTGGCAGCAGCGTCCAGCAGAGCGAGTTCACCAGGAGGAAGCCTTGCCACCTGCGCAGGTCTTGCCTCACTCAGGCTTGCTTGGGGACTGCGTTCAATCAGAGAGCTCCTGTTAGTTCACCGAACATTTTTGGTAGGAACTGGAAAAAGAAGCATTATTGTTCTTTGTAGTGCTAATTATTTGGACTGATATTTGCATGACTACAGTGGTGAGCCATCTAAGCAAGGGAAGTTTTGAGAGATAAGGGCCTTCCAACTTTCTTCTCTTCTCCTGAGCATGAGTTAAACATTACGTGTTCACACAGTTTCTACTCTCCTCCTGGATTCCACAGGAGTCCAGGCTGTATTATGAGTATGCTGATTTATTACAAATTCTTCTTTCCGATGGCCACAGTTTTTATGCTGTTTTTAATGTAATACAGCCAGCTAATTCGTAAGTAGCCATTGCTTCAATATTGTTGACATTCTCTGACAACATATAACGTGTGGTTAATCCTGTTTCCTGCAATCAATATGGTAATAGTAATTAAGTATCTGAATTATGAAATACTTATGTTGTTTATTTTTGAAATCACACAAACTTCCTGCAATTAGAAACATAAAGCTAAATTATTGAATATCACATTAGGTCTTGAGTCCAAGGCATCCACACACTGAAAAGCCATTTTTATTTTTCTATCAAGATAGCAGTAATTTGGCTTAAAATAGACGTGTTTTATTTGATCTTTCATCAAATAGCTAAGTTCCCCAGTGATTTTTCAGGTCATCTTCCAACTTCCAGAATCCCAAAGTGTGATGGGCCAGCTTCCACTTGCAGAGCTGAGATCCAGGCCAGTTCGTACAACTGGTCTTTCCACCTGTGGGCACATTTTCTGTGGCAAACCGGAAGCTTCCTGCCTCTGTACCCCCAAGGCTGCATCTTCCCTTGTGGGCTGGGAGCAGCATCCTCTTCTTCAAGTGATGCTGTAGCCACAGGCACCTGGATGGCACAGCAGGGGGATGGGACCATAAATTCAGTGTGCGGAAACCAGACCTCACTCGTGCACGCACCTCTGTGCAACCAGGTGATCTTATCTCTTGAACTTCTGCTCTGCAGAGACTGGTAGCAGGAGACTGCAGTGGCCTGGGCGTCAGTCTGGCTGTGCCTTTACCCCATGCCCCCTGTACTGAGAGCACAGAAGGTGCTCCCGTTAGTTAATGTGATGCATCCCACAAAAAACGTGTTTGCAAACCTGGCTTGGTGTTTGGTTCCCTGCAAGCGGGTTAGCAGAAGAACCAAATGTTTGGGGACTCCTGTCTGTCTTGTACTCATGTGGGTTGTATGTCTGCTCAGAGCCCTCTTTGCAGGGGTGCAGAGTATGCTGTATTTCCACCCTGGTTGCATTTTTGGTTCTTGAGTTCTTGCTTCTCTTTATTCAGCTCAAGATCTGTTACTCAGTTCATTTTGTTCCTGACAGGTTTTCATTTCCTTTATAAATATATAGCATTTTCGTTGGCCTCTTGGCTGTGAAAAGGATTTAATACATTGTTTTCTCCACACTTGCTTTTTTTTTGTTACCATCAAAGGCTATTCTTTCTTTTTCTCGTCCCTTGAATAATCACTGGAGACAGTAATGGAGTCTTTCTGCAGAGCTGCATGCTTGCAGTACATGGTAATAAATATTAAGCTCCTTATGAATTGTAGCAACTTGTGTTTTTATTTAAGTTTTAGCAATTGGAGATGGCTTTTGACTTGCAGACAGAACAATATGCGCTGAATTTTCCAAAGATTTGCCTGCCGAATATGCAATATACTTGTACATACAGGCGTTTACGCACACAGCTCCTCGCTTTGCAATGCAAATGTATGATCTGCAAGTACAATCTGGGCACTTCTGTGCACAAGAAGAGTGTGGCAGGATCTGAGCACAGCTCCTGAATTCCAATCCCTCTTCTTGCACTGAATTCTGTGACCAAAGGCAAAAGTTGCTTAACATACTCTGTATCTCAGCATAATGCTCTGTAAAATGGGGGTGACAATGCCATTAACATCATGCAGTGCTGCATGGAGCTGTGGAGGGAGGCTGAAACCACTTCTGCCTCTCAGTAGTACCTTTCCTTAGGGAAGCGGTGGCAGTGAGGTACCAGGTAGCTCACCGTGGGACAGAGAGATGCAGACATTGGTTCTGGACCAGCTCATTTCCAAAAGGGTGATTTGGATTGGTCCTGAAATATAAACCTTGTGCTAACAAACAGGGCACCAAAAGCCAACAGGAGAAGTTTCCATCACTTAAAATCCAGAGTGGAAACACTCCACACCGAACAGGTAAACCACCCCGTGCGGGGCTTGCAGCCCGGGTGCTCCTGCGCAGGGAGCCCAGGAGCCTCCCTGCAGGCAGCAGCTGCCGAGGAGACTTGTGCTGCCCAAGCCAGGAGACCTGCAGGAAGAAAATGATCAGGGGAGAAGAAGTTGAGGAATGTAAACTCGACCTTTAAGTGGTTATTGGCTTTAATATTTTGAGGTGGACTTGGTAGGAAAGGAAGGGATTTCTGTTTGCATGCACGGGATTTCTGTTTGCATGCACTATGATTTATATTTTAAAGTGAACCGCATCTCTCTTGTGCTAGAAGACAAATGTGCTCTATCTTCAGCTGGTGTTATCTGTTGCTTTTCTCTAGCTCATGCAGAAGAGATGTCTGTGTGCTTGAGCTGGGAGCTGTCTTTCCTTAAGGGATTTGTGGCATGGACCTGCGTGTCCCTGCAGTCCTGCAGTCATTAGTTCATTTCCATTTTCCTGCACCATTCTGCCTTTTTTTCATGTCACCTTCCTTGGAGTGTTCTTCTTACTATTTTCTTTGCTAGTTTAAACAGTCCGTAGCATCTGTTCTCAATTTTAGAAATGTATTAAATTCCATTCCCAGATCTGTTTGAAGCACAGGGATCAAATACACCCACACCCCATGGAACAAAGCAGCCTTTTGCCATTAAAATATATTATGCCTGAATATATACTTGGGAAAAAAAAGCCAGTATCACATTTACAACGTGGACCAGAGAGTAGTTGGGTGTACACCACCCATCCCGATGGCTGGAACGATTTGCCTAGATTGAATCGGGTGTTGTGTCCTGTCAGCTGGGGAGGCGGCGAGGGGCTGTGAGCAGGCAGCTGAGTGCGGGGCATCGGGACCCCAATGCTCCCTGTGTGGCTGTGCCCAGGCTGGCGGTGTGTCCGTGGGCAATTCCTTAATGTCAGGTTGGCCATCTGCAAAATGCAGTCAGTGGTGTGGCATTTCTGTGTTGTCAGAGGGGTGTGAGAGCTGAAGGAGCTCTCGTTGCCTGCTGGAGTGCAGGGACTCAGTGCAGAGCTTGCAGAAATGAATCAGAACGGCTTAGTGGAGAGAAACTGCTCTGACTTTAAGCACCTGAGGATGTGGGGGAAGAGGAGGAGAAAGGGTAACGACTAAGAATATAGACGGTGAATGCGAGAGCTTGGTTTATCTGATGGGAGGAGAGAGGTGGAAATGATTTTTGCGGTCTGTCTGCCACTCCAGCACAGATTGGATCGCTTGAAGGATCTGTACCCGGGCAGCAGGACAGCAGATGCCTGAGCAGAGCCAGAGCCCAGCTGTGCCTCGCAGGTAAATGGCTTGGCATGGTCCCTGCTGAGAGGGCAGCTGGATGGTGCTGCCAGGTACCTCTTCTGGGTCACTTATGTCCAAGGAGCCCTTGCAAATAGCAAACTGCCCTTTTAAAGCATCTTTAGGTGGCTGGCTGTTTGTCTCACTTGATCGCTGCTGCAGAGCAGAAAGCAGTGCAGCAGTTTTTTACTACCTTTGAGATGCCAGGTTGGTACCTTGCTTGTGTAGCTACCTCACCCCCTCTCCAAATGTGGGGAAGGGTACGTACGGAAGCAGAATAAGTGGTTGCCTTATCAAAACACAGCCTGTATGAATTGCCTTTCCCTCCCTGCTTCTGTTCAGACAGGACTTTTGACACCAAGACCACCTGTGAAAGGAAGGAGAATATGAACTAATCTGGGAGGCTGTTGTGCTGTCTGAGCTGCCTTCATATTGGTGCAGTTTTAGAGGGAGCAGCTCAGTGTGTGCTAGGCTTACTGGAAGACACGGCTGAGAGAACAGAAGGTGTCTGTGATTAAAGCATTAAGGTTTGCTTGTGTTCCAATTTCAGACCCAGCATCTGGCTGAGATTGGGACTCTGGAGCAGGAGGAACGTAGTTCTGATACGCAGATGGGTCTCAGTCTCTTCTCTTTGAAGTTTTTCTGAAGTTCCCATGTAGCATCCCATCTCAGTACTGATTGAGCATCAGCAGATGTTTTACTTTTTACCTTTTATATACATGATGAGTTTTTTCATCTGGTGATCCCAATTAATTAAGTCTTGTAGTACTGCTTTGAGTTATATGAAAGCTGGCTGGATACCCTTGCTACTCTTGCTCCCATCTGATGTTAAACTTGCTGAAGCAGTAGGTAACAGACTCAAACCAGATTAAAGCTTTATTATTCACATAGATGTTAATCATGAGCAGGGATTCTTTGCACACTGTGAAACTCCACATTTCTTGCTGGGCTTTGAAGGGAGAGCTAGGCTAAAAATAAAGAGGATGAGTTATTACTGTGTCCTTCAGGGAGTGGGTTAGCTGTATTTTTGAAGAACCAGAATGAGCACTGGAGATGTTCTCAGAAAACTCATCTTGGTTTTCAACACTCTCTGTATGCATTAAGATTGCGTGGGGGTACCTCTTTTCCAAATACTGATCTTAGGTCAGAAGCAGATATTGCTAAATTGGTTAGAAAAAAGGAGCTGCTTCAGAAAATGAAAGAATTGGACATTTATAGTCAAGTGTGCGTACGTGCTCTCTGATCGCCTATATAGTGCCCTCGTGCATCTGATTATCTTGAAGCACACGAGTTGTACAACTGGTTTTCTTTAGGATTTTTCCTTGTGCAGAAGGCATTCTTGGAACATGCATCATCTTCCAGAATGGAGCCCTTCCAAACAGATTTGCTATAATGGGATACATCGGAGAGAATATAAACACAAGAAAATAATGACAGGAAATACCTTAGATCAGCAATCTGAAACTCTCACTTAGAAAAATTACTCAGGCACGTCATTCATGTCATAGCTTTCCTATGAGAAATTTGCCTAATAATAAAAGTTCCCCAAACCCGAGGCTAAATGCCATTTCATTCTTGATTCTTCTCTACCTCTTGTAAGAGTATTGTTACAGCCAACGCAGTGGTTACTTTACACAAATACCAATGAAAGTGCAGTAAGGAAGAGGCCCAACAGTCAGAAGAAGTTGGAATCAAGGCATATGTGTTAACAGTGGCTCCTGTTAATACGGATTTCCTCCCTCAATTAGTGCTTGTGAGCTATTATAGGACTTCTGCGGTGAAATACGGGGAATTGGATTAAATTTCTTGTTTGACTTGTCCAGCAATGGGTGGAATCTGGGGAGTGATTCTCTCTTCCCTTATGGCAAATCTGAAGCTCCAGTTTGCACGGTCCTGGGCCCCAGGAAGGTGATTTTGGCTGTTCCTCACAGCTGCACACATCTGCTTCTGGGAGGCAGCCTATGTTTGAATTTCCTGCAGGTCCCATTGCATCAGGGATTTGCAAGTGGTTTCCTGCATGGCTGGTTCTGCTGCTGCACGGACTCAGTTTTCCCCTGTCACCATCGCTGCTCCTTTGTGGCTAAGTTCATGCCGTTAGGTAAAAGCCTGTCGTGGGAGCTTTCCTGGTGGTGAGACGTGCGTCTTGGTAGAGTCAGAATTTCCTGTTCTGTCTCCTGAGGAAGTCCATTCCTGGCTCCCTGAGCTGCTTCATCCCCCTGGAACCTGCCTGTCCCCCGGTGTTTAACACGTTGTAACCTCCCCAGTACGATCTACGTGGCCCCGAACCAGGGAGGGACCAGCAGCCTGCTCAGCGCCTTGCTGTGCCTGGCGTGGTGCTGCCCGCTGGCTGGCGATGCCGGTCCTCCTCCCTGCTGTTGGGTCTGATGTGGATAGCAGGTTGTGTGTTTTTCTCAAGTGTGCTAAAATTAGGTTAAGAAGAGCAGCCCGAGGCCTGGCCTTCCAGAGTTCAGGACAGATCCTCTAAACCTCCGGGACACTGACCTATGGGCTCTTTTTAACTCCCCGAAAGCTTGCCTCGTTAACATTACCTGTCTCCGAGACTCTCTGATTTCACAGGATGGATTACTGTTTCACATTAGGATCTCAGGGTATGAGGCTCATCTGGTCTCCAGAAGAATTCCCCTGTTTCACGCTCATTTGCTTTGCCATCCCCCTGCAACGTGCGGAGATGCAGCACTGGCAGAGCTTTGGAGGAGAAACCTCTGCTAAAAGCCAGTCCTGCAAAAGTCCTGGGTGTCTCTTGGACGTCCTTTGTTTTGTTGTGTTGCAGGCTTCAGGTTTGCTTCGTAAACTGCTCGAAGAAGGAAAACCTCTCTTTCCTGCAGCAGCAGGGACAGATCTCACAATCTCAGTGGTCAAGAATAAAGCAGACTGCCAACAATCCTCCAGCCTCTTTGAAATTTGATTACATGTTTCAAGCCTAGCCCTGTGAAATACAATAAAAGCCAGTGGGAGACAATAGCAGGGCTGAAATACTGTGCTGCCACCTGCTTTTACCAGTTCATTCCACCTTTTTGAAGAGGTGTTGGCTTGGTGAGAGATTGGCCGGGAGCCTGCTATGGCAAGGCCAGAGCAGAGAGGTCTGAGGTCCTGGAAGGAATTACACCTTTCCAGCATCTGTCCTTGGAGCACAGGGAATTTCTAACCTGGATTAATAGTGATGAGAACAGAGGATCAGTGCGAAAGGGTGACAAGCATGTGTATTTGCAGTGTACTTTTATGCTGTTGGTGTAGGTGTGTGATCTCTTGCAAGCCGTTTGGCAAGCAAGAAAATGGCTTCAAATTCAAAATCTGGAAACCGGGAGAGGTGATGTCCAGGTGTATTATCCCTGGAGGATTTGCTTGTGGTTCCAGAATTCCTTAATCCAAGCGAAGGTGAAAGAGCAGCTGGCATCCTGCTCCTGGTGTTTCCGAGGTCTGGGCGCACCCCAGGCTGCAGCAGCAGGCAGTGCATGAGTTGCAGTCGAGTCACTACCGCAGGGAGCCAAGGAATTTATTTAGCAAGTCTCTTTTCATTGTTCTGCTCTCACATGGCTGCTACGGCCTCTCTCCTTCAGGGTTATTTCTGTGTGTCGCTTCCAGCCTTAGTGCGGTGGGGTTTAGAAGCCGCCTCTCCTCCCACACCTGTGAATTTGCCCTCCTTTCCCCAGCCCCGATCCTTCCCTGCCTGTTTGACAGCATCGTCGTGTTTGGCTCCCAATATGCTTCATGGATCTGTTGCGGCTCCAGTTTACGCAGATGAGCTTTAGCATAACAGAAACACGCATCATCTATTTCCTTATGTTAGCTGCGGAGAACAGAAAGGGTATTTCCCCATCTCCCCTGCCTGCAGTCACTCGAGTTACGGCACCTGGGGGTCTCCCGCTGCAAGCGGTTGCACGGGCTGCCCCTTGCTCGGAGCCATCGTGCCACTCGTGATGGATCGACTCTGCCTTCTGTTTACACCAGCATTGTCTTTCATGCCCTGTTGCTATTTGTGTTTTTTGATGAATGATTAATTAGAAAAATAATCATTTGTAAATTGTGAGTGAACCAGACGTTTGGCCTTGCCTGTAGGGAAATGGAGTCTCTGAGCTCGGCGGCAGCGTGCAGCCTGCTCGCAAATGCGGGAGTATTCCCAGGCTAGTGATGAATTTACATGAAGCTCCCTTTCAGCATTTTAATGACTGTTACAGCTGAGTAACTAATGAAAGATATTAACAAACAGAAGAAGTAAATATTTAATTTTTCTATAACATTTTTTCAGCTCGTGGCAGCCAGTATTTTTAGATGTGTATATATAGGAAAAAAGAAGGTAATTTCTGCCCCAATCTCTTCATCTCTGCCCTGAGTGCAAAGCTTGCTGTATGTGTTGGACATGATGAACGCCTCTGCGGAGACATTTTGCTGTGAAATGTGCTGTTACTCTGCCCTGTCGTGACAGGCTGCCGTCAGCGCTTGATGGCTGTGAGTTAGCACGGCCACGAAGCCATCTCTGCACCAGAGATCGTTGCAGTCTGTGGTCCCCTGAAGATGAGATGGCCACAGCAAGGTCATTCAGTAAACTGCAGCGATTAGTGACTCCATCAAGAAAAACTGCTGAAGGCAGCAGGGAGCAGTCATTTGAAATGTCTTAACTCTGATAATTTACCTTCTTCCACCCTTTAGCATTTCGCCTGCTCCCTTTGCCCAAAAAAAAAAACCCAGCTGGGTACGATTTTCTCCGAGTTCTCGTTATTCCCCAGCAAATTCTCTCATTTGGCTTTCTCTCGTATTCCTCCGTGGCTCACCAGGAGGTGATGATCTGGTGTTACTGGGATTTGGGGTCAGGCTGAGGAAGGCTGTCCAGCCTGAAAGCTGGGCCGCAGTCCTGGCCCACAATAACTCCAGGCATGCAGGGGAGATCTGAGGGCAGAAGGTGTCTAGAGGGAAGCTGTGCTGCTGCAAAACAGCAGGGAGAGTATGGTAGAGCTCTTTGAGGTGTTTATTACTAAATAACCGTGGAACTGTCTGTATGACACACCTGTGGTTTGTAGTTTGGTGTAGGGTGAACCCAAGGTGCACAGCATGGGGAGGTGGCTAGTCTGACCATAATGCCCTGTCTGGGATGCCAGACCAGGCACAGGGACACCGTGTCCTCGTCCCCACGTCACCTCCAGGCTTGTGCTTGCTTTGCCATCCAGGATCGTAGCAGCAAAGCCCGTGAGAAGTCCCATCCTGCTCTCGAATTCAACCCTGTGCAGTTAGGAAGAACTGGGGGAATTTTTCTCAGGTCCAATCTCCGAACGAATGAGCCAGCTGAGATCTTCATCTCTTAGGCACTATGTGCTTTAGCAGGGGAAGGAATAAATCTTTAAGCCTGCAGGAACTTCATCAAGCACTTATTTATGGAATTTGGCCAACATCGGATACCCACTATGTCATTGTGGTTTGCCGTGCAGGGCCCCACGTGGTGTAAGTCTCTTGGGGCTGTCTCTGGCTTTGTCCTTGTTTTTGGCAGAACCCATCCAGCCTCCGATCCCTGCGTGACCGGGATCCAGCTGCCTCGGCTCTTCTCGGCTCTCATTTAGTTTCCTCAGCCTGCCATCTTTTACAGCCAAGAAAAACTTACGCTAAGTGATCAAAAGCGTTCATCTGGATGGAGATATATATATATATATATAGTGAGAGAGCGTGTGTATTTTTTTTTAAAGAGCTCATCAGAGTAGATCATAAAGCCAGAGTGAAATACAGTGAAATTTCCCATTAGAGACAGTGTTTCTTAAACTGTTTCCCAGGGGATTGCCTTTCTACCTTCATCTGCACTTAATTGCCTCTTCTGCTTCCGTCTGTGAGCTTTGAAATATATGAGAAAATGCGAGAACAGGGACTTCCAGGGGCAGGAGACAAGATGGGGACTGTCAGGATCAAACCCACCACTTCTGAGAGAGGCGAGGGGAAAATGGAGGCTTACACGCCCCAAATGCAGTATTTCACGCTTGCATTTGCAAAGCGGCGTGGACGTCCCCCCGGCGGGGCTGCTCTCGGCCTCCTGCTCCCGCTGCAACCCCCCTGCCAGGGCCAGCATCTCCCTCCTGCTGTGAGAGCTCCTACGCATCTCCCGTCCCACACCTCCCCATGGCACCTCCTGTGGTAATAAAAACTGAGCTGAGCGCCATTGTCCCCTTTTTGCTCTGCTCTCCAGACCTCCATCTCCTCTTTACACGTCCTGCTGACTGTTCCCCTTCCTGTTTCCTTGTTTTACGTTTCCTGGGCTTAATCTGCCTGTCCTCTGCTGGACCCTGTCCTTGCCCAGCTGGAGGTGGTGATCCCCGTTTGCTGTGGAGGGCACGGAAGGTGCAGGGGCTGCTGCTCCCTCCGGCGACTGTCAAGTGAAGCTAAATGCAGCTGGGCTGGCAGGCAACGAGGAAGGGTTTTCTACAGGTCTGTGGTCAGGCTTGACAGTCTTTGTCAAAATATTGTCATTACGGGTGTGAGATGGCTCGGTTTTATGGCATTGCCAGATCCTTTTGTGATGTGCAGCTCCAGGGGCAGAAGCACCCTGGTTATTAGCTCTGAACCAGGCAGGGGCTGGCGTAGAAGGAGCCTCAGAAGGCAGCATGAGCTGCTGCTTCTTGGCTGCCTTCGGTTTTGTGCTGCAGCGGTTGTTCCCTGCAGGGCTGGACGTTGCCTGGTGCTGACTGGGCGGTTCGGCAGAAGGGCTGTGCTGTGTGGGGCTGGGCCTGCTCCTGTTGGGACTGGGCTTTGTGCTTAACCAAGGCGAGTTATGTGCAGAGTGTAACTGGCCTCTGCCTGGCTGATTTCTGTCCCGTCACAAAACCTGAGCCCATGCTGTCACCTGGGAGAGCCCACATGAGAAGTGGGGAGAACCCTAGAGCTGCGTTCTGCGTAAATTAATAATACTTAAAAAGAACAAATGGCAAAAGCCTCTCCTTCCTGCAGAGAGCAGGCACGTACCAAGGCTGTTCCCCTCCCTAAACAGCCTTAGGAAGGTTGTTTCTTCCTTTCTAAAATGCTGAAGGGGATTAGGTCGTATAATGGAGTATTCAGCTGTCAGCTGATTTACGGTGAAGATGCAGCTGAGTTATGGGAGCTGTTAAAATCCCTGTTAAACTACTAAACGTTTTTAAAAACTCATATTATTTGGCTGATAGAATGTAAAGGTCTAATGGAGCTATTACTTTGCTCTATATAAACACACGTTTGGGCAAGCGTTATTTATGTCCGTGCTAACTGTTGTGGGTTGGAGTGACCCGAAGCCGTGGGCACCGAGCGGCTGTCCCTGCACGCCACGAGGAGTGGCCCGGCCTGGCGGGCGGGCGGATTGAAGCCCTCGTCCTTGGGAAGCTGAGGAGTAGCACTGAGGCACGCTTGGGTCTGGAGGTGATGGTTTTCTCTTGATTCATGGGCTTTGTAGGAGATCTCGTCAGAAAGCAGCAGCCCTGTTGTCCCAGGGCAGCGTGGATGCAGCTTCCCTGGGCTTGGCTTGAAATGGGGCCTAAAAGCGTGCAGGCCTAAGTGAAACTTGCAGGGTTTATACTTGCTTTAAAGGGGAACGGGGGCATTTGTAGCCTTCTGAGACTCAGTTTTGTATCTGCTTTTACACATTATGCCCAGAGGGAACAGTGGGAAGTCAGTCAATTTGCCAAAGAGATTTACGGTCGGGTGTTGGGCCTCCTCTTTACCCGGTCCTTTGCATCCCAGCAGAGTCACCGTGACCTCCTGGCTGCCCGGTGTTACAACCACCACAGGCAGGAAAAGTCCACTCCTGAGAAGTAAATACAGGAGCCTTTGGCATATGATGTCCTGTAGAGTACAACATTTCTGGGTCAGCTGTAGGCACCTGACCGGAATGCCCTTGTGTAACATAACCCCGTTCAAATACTGCTGGATTTGGTGAACTGCAGGTGTGCCTGCCTGGGATATCGTCTTTGTGCTGACCGCCCATGGCTGACACAGAGAAACAGTGCACAGCGGCTTCCCATTCAAAGAACGAAATCTTAATTCTTCAGGTTTTCTGGACCATTGTATACCTACAAAAGGTTGCAGTGTTGCGCTGTGTAAATTTGTGGTGGCGTACAGTAAATATTGTGCTTTAACGGTTGCAGGTCTGACATTTCTGTTGAGTTATGTACCATAATGTTTGAACACGACGGGTTGAATTTTGATCTTAAATACATGGGCGCACTTTACTGCACGCCTGAAGAAAATTGGTCACTAAACTTGCAGGTTTAGTTGTGTGCGCAGTCAGTGGTTGTTTGAGGCATCGGGGGTTACCCCCAGAGGTATGACATTAATTTTCAGGTACAATAAACAATATTTCAGCCCTGACTGGCTTGATAGAAACTTCGTCTTCCAGCGCTAGATATTGAAATGTGTTGCAGGGTTGTATTTAAGAAGGGATTTGTTCTGCCTGCCTCTTTTGTCCAAAGGAAGCTCACGCAGTGGTGTCCAAGCAGAGGCGATGCAGCAGAGCGTTGTTTTGCCTGAATGGTGCCTTGAACCCTGCACTGCAACTGGAGATTGGAATTGTTGTCAATTATCTTAATGTAGATCAAAGAGATTTCTTTTTCTTCCTGTTTGTCTTTACAAGCTGGACAAAGCCCTGTCTAAATGCATTTATCACTGACTGTTTTGGAAGGGGACTTCTGCACCATTTTCTTGTCTTCCTGCAAGGGGCTGTGCAGGCACGGTCTGTTGGGAGAGGGACAGAGGCTGGTAACAAGCAAAAGGAGGCTCGGGAGGGGCGTGTGACCGCCAGCTGAGTATTTGAATTTCCATTTGAGGATTGCAGTGGTTGGGAATTGCTCAGTGCACGGAAATCTCTGAAGAGGCTGCAGAAACGTGGCTGTTGTGACACTTGTGTTCTGCGGTGAGCTGGGATGGGAGTCCAGCAGCAAGACCAGGAAGGTGCTGCTGGCAGGAGCTGCTGGACCCTTAGCACAGGGTCATCGAGACTGTGTCATCAGCAGCTAATGGGGTGTTTGCTCCTCTGTTATTAACATATTTCCAGACTTGTCTCCCTGTTGAATCAGGTCTGTCTGGAAGAGCGTGAAGTCTAGAAGCAAAGTAGGAGCGAACCCATTTGATCTGCAGCCCGAAGCAGGCTGTGGTGTTAATCACTTCATGCTATTAGCTCTGTCGGTCCCATTCAAGCCGGGCTTCAGATGAACAAGTTGGTGTCAGAGCCATCCTTGCCCTTCTTGCTTGGATTCAGAGACTGCGAAATGATAAGTAATGTATTACACAAATTTAGCTCTTCTTTTTGCTCTCCTGTTTATAATTGTCAGAGGTTTGAGCCATCTGAAATAATAAGGTTAAGTGGCCCTCTCTGCCCTTAAGTGAATGGAAAAAAATATAGCTCTGTGAGACTCGGGCTGTTACACCTCGACGGGGAAGAATCTGAGTCATTTGAAAAGCCTGCTAAATTATCCTGCTTAATGCTGGACACTCACAAGGTGACTTACAGCGCTGAAAAACCATAAACAGCAATAGCTATGTCTGTGCTGCCATCCAGAAGTGGGATTGCCCCATGCCTGTATCTGGGTGGTCAGTAGGAATTATTGCAGGTGGGTTCCCACGGGCAGCATCTCACCCGGGGAGCGGGGTGCTTGCTCCACAGCCGGCCCCAAGCCGATGTGCCTTCGCTGCTGCTGGTGCCCCAACTCCTGCGCCAAGCCCGGGCAGTTGAGCTGTGCCCAGAGGCCTCCATCACCCCTGTAGTTTCAGAGCGTTTGTTTAATGTGGGAGCCTGGTCAGGTGTCAGCAGGCATCGCTGCCTGGTATCGCTGCCATCGTCCCTCCAGGCTGTAGGGTACCCTGCTGGCTCAGCGTCGGGGCTCCCCATGTCCAGGGATGGGAGGAGCGGAGGGCTGTCTGTAGCTCTCCCCTTGGTCCTGGTAATTGCCGCTCCTTTGCTCAGCAGTCAAAGGAGGGAAAGGTTTACTTTAACATGGAGTTGTATTTTAGATGCCATTTTGCTCAATTGAGCAAATGGTGGATGAAGCACAAGTGGCTGATTTGAAGTTTGGTTAAGGACTTGCCAGCATGTGTTCTTTTGGTGAAAAGAGAGAAAGGCTGTTACTAGTTTAGATCCAGAGGAACATGGAAGCTGCACTGAGAAGTCATCCTTCTGCTTCCATTTTGATCTGGCCTTAAAAAGCAGCGAGTTTTGGCTTGGCTAGCCATCTGTCTGCTCCAGGTAGGGGCTCAGGAGAAGAAGTGTCCTTTTGCCCTTGAGTCCAGAGTCTTGGAGAGGAGCGAGCTGTCCCCAGCGCCTCCACACAACGCCGTTGATGCCAAAGCTGATTTATGCTAGGTGAGACTCTGGTTCAGGGAATCCAAAAAGGGTATTTCCAATGGGATGCCTTTTCTGCACGCTCCTCTGTTATCCAAATTATCTGCAATTACAGAAATTCCTGCTTGCAAACGTATTTGCTAGAACATTTGGGGAAGGAAGGTTCAGAGCCGGACTGAAATAGACTTGTTAGAGCGGTGCTCTGCTGTAACCGCTCCCCCACTCTACAGAAAAGCTTCTTCAGCAAGCACATGAAATAAATTGGCATCGTTACTCAGAAGCCAGATGGAGTAGAAATCCAGATTAAATAGAACAAAGTCAAATTCAAAGAAATTTAGAGCGAAGGCACAGCGCAAATGAAAGGCAACTTAGCGTTGCCCTTAAACTGAACAATCATTGTTCCCCCACATCCCCCCCCGAGCTCTGATCACCCCCGTGGGAGTTTCGGTATTGGGTTCGTTACAGTGGTGTAAATGAACCCCTCCTACAGAACTGAAGATTCAACTCCCAAAGCCAATCAGCAACATAGGGATCTAATTTCCCCTCTGCTGTCTAAATAAAATGCTGCTGCAGATGGAAGGCTCCCTAGAAGCTGCTTCTGGACCGCTTCCACCTTTTTATGAAAGCTCCACTCAGACATGGTACAGTATGCAGTAACATAACCCGTCGAGTGCCGTGATCCCTGGAAAAATGTAAAGGGGGGCGGGGGGAGAAGGTGGGAACGAGCTTTGAGATTCAGGGCTGGGAATAACTGTGGAACAGCAAAGTATTAATATTTCAGAGGCACGTTTTGCTTTGCAGAATACAAGGGGGCTTGGGGGAGGAAGCAGATGGAGGGAGCCGGGTACACGCTTCCCGAGGAGGTGGCATTGTGTGCGCTGCCTTGTCACTCGGGGTTCTAAATATTGAAACAAAAATACAGAAAAGAAAGAGGCTGGAATTTAAATTTGACGATTTGCAGTTGGGATTAAGCTGGAGCTGTTGATATTGGTCTGTGTGGAAGTTTCAGTTGGGTTGGATCTCTGCGAGCCTTCGCGCACAGGCACACGTGCTCAGCTCCTGCAGACACCGCAGGGGTTAGCGCCGGTCCGGGGCCATCCTCAGGGCTCACGGCACAGAACCTGCCTGGTGTTAGCGCGCGGCCCAGGTCAGAGCAGCTCTACAAATGGCACGGCAGCCACCTGTCCATGAGCGCGCTCAGTTTCTGAACTGTGCAGAAGTTCTTGTTTGTGCCCTAGGATACATGTGGGCAGTCCCCTGGGGAACAGTTTACTCCTCTTAAGTGCAGACCTGCAGTAACCACTTTGCAGGTGATGTTTAGCAGGACTCCTCAGGGCAGCCCTGATCCTCCAGTTTGGTATGGCTCTCAGATTTACACTTTCTGCCCTGAGCTGATTGTCATCTGGACCTTTAATTCATGTGCCCTGTGTCCGGTGAACACCGTTCATCTGAGCTGCAAGTTAGCTCCCCAAGTTGCTGATGCTCTGTTTGGTCTGTAGGTACCACTGGCTGCCTAGGAAGAAATATTATTTTCTCTTAGGATGGGCATAACGTTGACAAGACCCACTGGGAGTTTTCCGTGAACACGGAGGGACTGGGAGATGGATGCAGAGAGCTAAATGCCATAAGGACCCAGTCCAAAGTCTACTAAAATCAGCAGAACAATTCCTAGTGGATGCTGCGGATATTATGTGGGGTGTGAGGTGGTGAACACGTTGGTATCAAGTGTAACTGGTCTCTTAAATCTCTGAAAGTGAATCCCCCCCATCTTGTGAAACGAAGCTGTTCGAACAGGGGTCACCCTGTTTTAGAGAAGTCGTCTTAAAAGCTGTTAATTAACCTCCTGCAGCTACAGAGAAGCCCCAAATGCCCTGTGGATTACTGCTCAAGAAGAGGACTCTAGGATTTTGAAATGTCTTTGAGCGGCGTACATGGGAGATAAATGTTCTGTGGCCGCAGCGTGGTCCTTGGAGCCCCACCTGGTGACCGTGTGCCATATCTCCTGGCTGGTTCCTCGGCAGAGGGGTCTTCCTGGTGTCCCAGCCACCGGGCTGGCCTTCGGTGGTGAAATTGCACATAAGCATACACGGTCTGAAGCTCGGCCTTGGGACTGCTCGCTGTAAACATCACATTGTCCCACAATTTACATTAATGAGAACAATTTACATTTATATAGCTCCTTTCATCCCGAAGGATCTCAGGGTGCCTCACCGACTAAATACCCACGGCTCCGGTGCAGCAAGGCGAGCCTGATTGTGGCACAGCCAGCCAGGCAGGAAAATCGCACGCCAGCATTGCCCGATTGTCCTGGGCTAGGGGTGTTTTTGGCACGGTGGTCGAATCTGCATCCTCTGTGGACCTGGCTGGACCTCACACCCGAACTTGGCAGTCTCGTGCCTTATCTGTCTGCGGCAGGAGGGACCAAGGAGACCTTACGGGGGTTTCCAAGTGTGGCAGAAGGCTGGGGGACCAAAAAAAAAGGTCATCCTCATGAGCAAAGTGCTTTAAATGCCCCGAATAAAAGTTTCTGCTACTGCTCCCTGGCACTAAGGTGTACCTGCCCCGTGCATCTCCGGACCCTCAGCAGAGGGAGGTGAGTACTGTCCACAGGGACGAGGAGAGGGTTGGATGTGTCCCTTAAGGCACGGGGTAGGATGTGTCCCTTAAGGCACGGGGTAGGATGTGTCCCTTAAGGCACCGCCACGCACGGGGAGAGCTCGTGTCTGCGGAGCTCGTCCCTCCGAGCTCCCGCACCGTGAGCATCTCGTTCGGGCTCCCTGCTCACCGCCACGCAGCTTCCTGCTGCGCTCAGCACCGCTGTGTTCAACACGGCCTTCCTCCTCCGGGCGTGTTCCAAAAGAGAGTTTTAAATATTCATTTGCTTATTTTTAAGTGTATATTTTAAATGCTACCAACATTTCCAGGGAGCGTTTGTAAATGAGGACTCTATTAAAGTTATTTTAGTGCATTAATTCATGAGGCAGCTTCAAAAATTCATGAAGTGTAATAGGACTTTGTGCCAGGAGGGACTGGGGCATCCTTGCTGCACCTCCAGAGCGGAGCAGACATTTTGTTACAACACAGTAACTCTTAAATGGAGTCTCCTGATCTCAGCCGTGCTGATGAAGGTACTAAGACAGGCTGCAGAGGTGCTTTATATGTCTTTAAGACGTCCTCGTTTCACCAGCCTTAATTGTGATCTATCTTCAGCGGGGATTAAGCGGGCAGCAGAAATACACCTGGCGGGCCAAAGAAGCAGCGGGGCTGTCCCGAGGTGTGCGGGGCGCTTTTCAGCTCTTGCAGCGGGACCGGTGTGCTGTGCACCCACTCGCAGCCTCGCAGCCGCTGACCTGCTGAAATCAGCACGGCCGCGGTGGGCTGGGGTTACCAAGGGGTGAAGCCAGCCCCAGTGCAGGATTAGCTCTGTCAGGCTCGATGCTGCGGTGAATTAAATGGAGCAGATTGCACCAGGAGGCCAGCCTGCACTGGTGCGTGCTCCTCTACACCAAGAGACCGGGCAGTGGAGCTGGGCTTGGTTGAAGGAGCAATTCTGTGCAGTCACTGGAGCTATGTCGGTGTAAAGTGTGTGCAAAAAAGGGGAGAATTCGGTCTCTGTCCTCAAAGATGGGTTAAACTAAATCAGAACAAGGCGTTTTTACTTTGCCACGAGCAAGTATCCACACGTGGAATTATTTATAAACAGCTCTTCAGCGTCAATTCATATGTAGACAATCTTCCTTGCTTCTTATCCCGTAATAGGATCTCCCTCTAAATATTAAGCTGCATGTTTGGATGCCTGAAGTGGGGAAGAGCAGAGTGTCAGATTAAGCGAAGGACCAGACCAGACCTCCTCCCGATCTGCAGCAAGGAGCGGTGTTGGTGCTGTTTCTGTCCCCAGGTTTCTGCTTCACCTGCGGTGCCGGGCTGGTGGCGAGCGTGCTCCTTTTGTGCACCCTTAACGCAAAATGCCCCTCAAAAAGGGGGAACAAATCTCTCTGGGCTCTTGTTTGTCTTTTCCAGGCAGCTCCTGGCCCCGTGGTCTTTGAGCAATACTTTCCATCAATACCAGCGGGGTTGGGCTCGGGGCTGTGTAAGATTTAGGGGTACTCCCCCCTCCTCCCATTAAATCGTGTGGTGATTATCCATTAATGAAGAACCAGAGGTTTCTGAAAGGGAGGATGGCTCTCAGTTTTTCAAAGCCGGGGGGATCTGCGCAGCTTTGCAGGTTGCAGACAGCTATAAATGATAATGGAGAGCGCGTTAAAACCCTGTCTCCGTAGCCTGGCTCTAATTGCTCTTGATTTGCTGCTTGATTTCGTGGAAGACGCTAGGCCAGAGCTCTCAAATGTGTCCGCTAATGAGTACCCAGTCTCCACTAAAGCAGGGCCCGGCGCACGCTGGGCTGTTTGTGTTGTCGCGCTGTCAATAAAGCTCCCATTAGGGGTGGGCCCTGCCCGCAGCACTTGCATCCCTGCTAGCCAGTGCATAAGGCAAGAGAGCCGTGGTTATCCCCTTTTAGAAGTGAGGAGGAGGCAACTTCCTTAAGACCTTACAGCAAGTCTGTAAAAGAACTGAAAAATGACTTCTTAACCTCCTAAGCCCTTCTTTATCCCAAGGCTGTCTTTTCTATCTCTGCAAAGTCTGACTTTTGACTTGCTGAGCATCCTTCTCCATCGCACATGCACAAACCGGGAGATGGACGACCCCAAATGCCGATGTCTCAAAGCGCCACGAGTCTTGGACGTGGGGTTACGGCGATAAGACAAGCAGGACTTAGGGTGGCACTGGAGATGAGATACGGCTCCTGGTGGCCAAGCGCGGAGGCTATCTTGTGAAATGCTTTTGTGCAACAGGAGAGGGGTCAGGAGCACCTGTGTCACGTAGGAAAGTCAGTGGGGTCTCGCCTCTGAAACGGATGCATTCAGTTCAGAGGGCATTTGGGAAACATGGGAATTAGCTTTTCCGTTGTGTATTTTCTGGTTTTCTTAAGCCCTCTGAAGTTAGAGGAGCAGAAGAGCTCCCGAAATATTTGGTCTGCTGAGTGATGTGCGGTGAAGGCTCGCTGGTGTTTGTAACGTGCTGCAAGTCTGCCAGAGGCGCACAGCCCATGCAGCGGGAGGGAGCAGTGTGTGCCTCCGGTTCCATGCTACCAGGAGGACGCAGACGAGCACAGAAACCAATTCTCTTCATGTGTCAGCAAAGGAACTTCGTTATTTCTTGGAGGGGCTTTGTGGCAAGCTCTAAAACTCACGTGCCTCCTGCTTTCTCTTCCCCTAACATCACCTCTATGATGCGGTTGGTGAGAATCCGCCAAATTTTCCAGGCCAGAGGAAGGCCCACGCAATAGGGCATTTTCTGCAGTGATTTAATAGTGCAGATGATGTGTGGATAGATTATTTCTGCAGGAAATATGCTGCAGTATTTTCTATCAACTTTTCCTGTTTTGGGGAGCTTTTGTGTTGTTTTTAAAGGGGGATGGAGTGCTACCTGTAAGAAACAGAGAAGTGTAACCAACAGTTTTATTATCCTCCTGGTACTGGCCTCTTCTGTCTTTACAAATGCTCTAAAGCCACAACTCTGCATAAGAAAAATGGATTTGTCACTGAATTTTCATGCTTCATCCTCGCAGAAATGTAAATGTTGTCCTGGGCTTTAGTACTGTGCCTTCAAACTTGGATTTAATGCCAAGCATTATACTTTTAGAGCTGGTTACGCACCAAATAGAGGCACAGAGCGGATCCGAAAGGCAGCGGTCTGGCTTTCACTCCCATTTTGTTCTGGTGAGAATGCTGAATATTTATTAAAAAAATCCCACTTCTAAAGAGGCAAAAAAAACTTTGACCTCTGTGTTCTAGAAAAGGAACAGCTGTAAAGTGCAGCTGTCGGGCTTAATTGCATCGCATACAGCCCGGTGCTGGCGGAGGAGGGAGCAGTAAACGTCGAGGAGAGCGCATGAACCTAGTGCCGTGCCTGCGCTGTGTTGAGGTGGTTTGATGTTCCTCAGTGGCAGGAGCATCGCCGGTGGCACCCGTTGCTGCTGAGTGCCAGGGGACAGCTGGCCATGCTTGTTGTTTGCCACGTGAGACACATGCTGGTGTTTGTTCTCGCCCCCACCGCATCTGAGCGCTTTGCAGAGGGGCGTTGGTGACGGAGCTGCTGTACACCTTTTGGTTCCTTCTGCATTCTTCTATTGTCATGGTGGGAGTCTCCAGATGGCTCCTTTTGCAGTTTCTCAGGTTATTTTTATTTCCATCTTAGCACAATGCTTTTTCTTTTTTTTTCTTTATTTTTTTGAGCGAGGTTGCACTTGTTTGGGGATGCACTTTGCTTTTCAGATGCTGGAGGTAGTTGAAGAGTTAATTTGTTACTTTGAGCAAAGCAGGTTTGACCCTGAAATCTAAGCACTGCTCTTTTGGGCTGACATTTCTGAAACAGAGTTTCCTGAAAACTCCTTTTTGAACACTGTTGTTCAAGGATTGGCTTAATCGTGTAAAAAAAAAAAGGACAGTTGCCCTGAAAAAAGTAATTTGACATCTGATTGGTGATCTCCCTTTTGATGAGATTGCAGTTTGCAGGTCTGCACCACACTGACCACTTGGTAGGAAGCTGACCTCACGTTGTATCTGCTGCACCCAGGGTGTTGGGTTTTGAGTGCCAGGTCCCCAAATTCATGTTTGTGCCTTGCTTCTGCCACTGTCCCGTGCTTGGTGCTCCCTGCTGGTAGCGTCGCAGCGCAGGGCAGAGCAGAGGGGCCCTGGGCCGTCCCGCTCCCCAGTGGCTCACGTTGGGAGGCTCAGCCCTGGGCAGCAGGGCCAGCTCAAGGTCTCTGCAGTTGGGTCCCATTTACCAAGGTGTTTTCTCTTCATCTTAGCCAGAATGAACAAAAAAGCAAGTGGGACAGCAAATAAATGCAGTATGAATACACGCGGTCCCTTCAGTGTCTCCTACATTTGAGATACAACATCCTTTATTTCCACATTGCTTTGCTGCTGGCAGGTGCATGCTTTAAATTTTTTTTGTGTGTGTGTGTGTGGCAAATTTTCAAGCTGATTTTCAAAATAAACACCTTTGTCAAGAGGTGAGGGTGACCTGAGGTCCTATTTGCATGAGGTGTCATTAGCCAAACAGCACCAGAGATGAGGGTGATGAATATTAGCACTTGGGGCTTGGCGGTGGAGCGTAATGGCACGATCTTGAAGCAAATGATGTACAGCCTTCAGAGACTCAGCTGAAACCCAGGCACAAGCCTTTATGCATTTAGCTGTGGATTTCAGGGGTTATTTTCAACACACAAATGAGTATAAACTGGGGCACTAGCAGCCTGAGCTGAAGGAGGAGTGACACACACTAAATTATCTCCTCTCCCTGGGGAGCCTGGCTTGTCCAGGTCAGGCCGTTGAGTTCATTGGAAAGATAACATAAGAGAAATTCATAATGCATGGTAGCTGTCTGCCTGAAAAGGGTTTGAGAAGCCTTAATATTGACCTCATAGCAGCTATGGAATATATGTGTCATAGCTTTTGTATTATTGTTATTTTAAGAAGTGGGGGAAGGTGCTGTGGTTTCAGACACAATGCAAGTTCAGAATGGATCTGGGCACCAAAGCACTTTGGTCACAGCATGCAATTCTGGTATCGGGTGATTTCCCTCTTCTGTGGGAGAGAAGACACAGCCCAGGTTATTTCCACCAGCCCACGTGTCCTCCCTCAGCCACGAGCATCCTGGTCTTCTTGGGCATTTCTGGAGGTCAAAGAGATGGTCCAAGCCCTGGTGTGGGCAGCCCCATGGCCCCATCTCCCTGTGCTTTGCAGTGTTCTGTCCTGAAGGTGCCGGGCTCTTCCTGGAGCCCATCACCGATCTAGTGCTTGCGTTGTTTTCCAAAATATCCCTGTCTTTCTCTGGTGTCCACACTGCTGATGCAGTTGTCTGCCCTGCAAGTGCCCGAAGCTCGGCACCGAAAGGCGCCGTTCAGTCGCAGTGCTCGGAGCTGCAGCACGGGGCTGCTGCCGAGGGAGCGGTGGGAGAAATGTTACAGAATTACGAAGTGTTTTTGCTTTGATGTGTTTGTGTAGCTAAAACTGATGAAAGACCTGAGGAAAATAGGTGCTGCTGCTGCATGAGCTCAGGAAGGGCATTCAGGGAAAAAAAAAACCACACATAAACCATTTAGTGGTTTGATGTTGTGGGACAGCAGACACTTAAAATAGAACTCACTTATCTTTGTTTCCTTTCAAAATGTGTCCTATATCCTTGGGAGGCATCTTATCAGCCCATGGATCAGAGCCATGCATATCCAAGGCCCCTTTCCCTTCCAAAGTCCCTGCAAGGGACCACAGTTTGCTGCTTGTTTGGGGTGTTTCCCACTCCACGAGGTCCAGGACTGCGCTCCTTGCTCAGCACCTGATGCACTGGGGCCTCTCCCCATATCCAAACTCAGCTCCTGAAGTCGTCCCTCGGTCCTGGGCACGGGGTGAGAGGGCCACATCCTTACAGGAGCAGGCTGGCACTGGGGCACAGCTCGTCTGCGTCCCCAAAACTCGCACACTGTGCGCAGGAGGAATCGCCCCGCCGCTGTCAGTCCGCGCATGGCACACGTGTGCTCTGAGCGCAGTCACTAAACGTCATGGGAGCCGTGCTGTAGTTAAGCATCGGATTGGGAGAGAGCCCTTCCCGTCCTCTCCCCCAGCATATTCTCTCTTGCTGTCTCTTTTTCTAGTAGAAAGCTTTTCCTACAAGTGGTACTTGTGTAACTTGGCAAGGATGCTTTGATGGGCTGGCCTCATTGTTCATTGAATTACTGTCTGGCTGGAAAGCCAAGGGCTGCAATCTTCTGTGCATTATTATTCTTGGGATTCAGCCTCTTAGAAATGCAGAGTGGGACAGTTTGCTGCTAGAAACATTTCCCAACAGTTCAGGGCCTGGCAAGAGATGGAGGTATCTCTTGGGCTTCGGTAACCTTCACGTTTCCACATGCTTTGACATGCATTTTGAACAAGTCCTTTTATTTATTTCAGTAGTTCTGTCAAACAGTCCTCCTCCCTTGTATTAACTGTGGCTTCACCACCCTAAAATAACCCAGCAGGGTGAGGAATATTTGCCGCAGGAATCTTGTAAATGGCTTACACGTAATTATGTTTTTACTCCAAGGCAATGGAGATATAACTCTTCAAAATGGATAAAAATCTTAAAATGAACATCTGGACGTACAAATTAAATTGCTCTTAGTGTAAGGACAGTACAGTGCTTTATTCTCTCTGGCAGACTTGCAGACTCAACACTAATCCGCAGGATCAGAGCCATCGTGTAAACTTAATGTCTGTAAACGTTCTCACATATTTTTATTGCAAATCTATCCTTGCAGGACATTAGAGATCAAACTGAACCCTGGTAAGGCAATCACAACCCCTGGGCATCGACTGAGGGCTTTATACACTCAGACTGAGACAGCGCTGTGTCTTAAGAGCAAATCATTCTTCTGACAGCAAACCCTCACCTGCCTGCACGAGCTGTGGCCCTCGCCATCAGTGGAATTATAGATTAGGTTATTGATTAATTTCTTTTTTTTTTTTCCCCACCCCACTTACTCCCAAACTCGCATGGAAATTCCAGACATTTCATATCTTGCTATTGACAAAAGCAACAGCTAAATCAGATTACACAACCCCCCTAATTCCCATAAGTAATTTCCAAATTGTTCGTGGATACTTTGCCTGTCTGTTGCTTGCAATTGGAGAGCACACAGATACTTGCAGCTTGTCATGGTTTAAATCTTAATTAGTTCATGGGAGCGCATCCTTTTGAAATGCCGGACTTGGACTTTCTCTAGGCTATTCTTTTTCATATGAAAGGAATTAAAACACCCAGTGTCATAGCGAAGCGTTTCTACTCATTTATGCCAGAACTTCTCGAAAAGCCTTCTCGAACAGTACTTAAAGGCAATAAACCGAAAGTATTAACTAATGTTACAGGTGGGCGGAATGTCCTTTGTCGACATACGTGTGCTGATTGAGGTGTGCCAGTGTGTCCAAACTGAACCAGCTGAGTGTGACCGATGTGGCTGAGGGGAGCGGTGCGGGGCGCGCGGGGTGTGCCGCGTGCGGGGCCGTCGGGCACGGGACGGCCTCGGTGGTGCTCAACGCGTGGCTCTGTGCTTCGGCTCCGCTCCCAAGCAGGACGTGCACGTGTTGGCCGTGTTCCTTCTGCTCCAGCAGCTGCCAGTGCTTGTCCATGCTGCCAGAGGTGGGGTGCTGTGCTGGAGGTGCTGTGGCTGCCGTACCATCGGTGCAGCCGTGCCAGCTGGTGCAGGACCTTCCTGTGTGTGCTTGGATAGCGGAGATTTGGTGCGGCTCCTCTGTTCTAGAGAGGCTGGGTGAGCTGCGACTGGCTGAAGAAATAACTCTTAATATCGATGCAGAAAGCTGATCGTTTTGGGCACTTTTTATTTAAAGGGAAGAAGACCAGGGCAACAATAAATATCAAACATATCACTCGAGCAAGCCAGTAACGTCAGCACTTCAGTCAAGTTTCCAGGGAGAGATTTATGAGTAGTGAGATGAGGCTTGTATAAAACTTGTTTGGCTGTGCTTTCTGAAGCCTGCAGCGTGGAGGAATTGCTGGAGTGGGCGACTGTGCGTGCTGAATGCTGAGAAACTTGTCGGGGTGAGGGGGGAGAGGAGCCGGGGCACGTGCAGCAGGCTTGGACGAGGTGTTGGAGCCTGCGATGGCTCTGGAAAACCCAGAATGGGACAAAGAGGTGGTGACTGGCAGGGTCGTGGTTATACCTAGTCCGCATTAAACGCTCTCATAAAAGCAAGGAATAAAACCCATAAATCCTGTTGATAGGTTCGGTAGTTATGTTTTATATAAATGGGCACTTAGAAAGAAAAAAAGGATTTGCTCTCCCATGCTCTGCTCTCCGCAGTGGCTGCTGCCCAGAGCGCATCAGGATGAGCGATCGTGATGAGGGCAGCCTTCCCTAAAAGGTGTGAAAGAGTGCCTGGATGAGCGCAGGGATTGCTCCAGCCGGCAAAGAACGCTCCCTTGGCCATTGCTGCTGTGCAGCACGCTCTTAGAGCAGCTTTTTGCAGAAAAGCACACCGTGGTTGTTTCCCTCTTCAACCCCAATGGGACTGGTCTTTACTTTCCACATCCTCGGTTATATTTCACTAACTTATGTACGGCGAAGCGTGTGTGTATGCTCCCAGAAGCAAAGAGGTGTCTTGCTTTAAAATGCTATCTGTTGGATCTGCCAATATTTTCAGCGCTTGGGTGGAAATGTGGCCGTTTTAAATAAAAATTGGGCTTAATGTGCTTTTAAATTGGAGGCAAGTGCACTAGCTATGCAATTAACTGCAAATATTGAGTTCGACAAAGGGCAAGGCAAGTACTTCCAAAATAATCAGAAGTGTTTTTAAATGGATGGCTAATGGAGAACAGACACTGCAGTGTGAGCTGCTTGTGTTCCCTAACAAAGCATTCTTTACCCAGGCTCTGCATAAGCTTCTTTTGAGCGTGTACATTAGAGCCGGAGTCTGGCAGGCTGTCTCGTCATGTGTCTTGTCCTGTAGAGCCACTTGATTGGATTTCATCTGCTTACCCTTGTGTGATCGTCAGGGCAGTGCTTAAAAGCAGCTCTTGTATGAAAACAAACGCAGCAGATTATGCAGCTTTAGTCTCTTGGTGGAGGAGAGGAGGGGAGAGCTGGGGAAGGAGGGAGCCTCCATTCCTGACCTTTAACTCGGCAGTAAACATAAATCTCCGCTAATGCTCTACATTGTCTGAAAATAAGTCATGGAAAGGTTATGCTCTTACAAGGAGAATGTTTGTTACCACTGAAGTTGGGTCCAAAATTAAAAATGAAGACCTGAAAATATCCCCATCAGTTTGCTTTAAGCGATGTAGCTACCCGCTCAGAAAATTGCCTCCTGGAAGTGGCTCTTTGCAGCCTTCCAGGCGATGTTAAGCTGTCCGTTCCCTCTCTCTTTTCAGGGTCACTTATGTTTAAGCTCGGGAAAGACTGTTATGTTTACCTGCTCTTCAAGGCACGATGTGCATGCCCTGCATTGCAATTCCTTACAGAGCCTTCCTTCCCTCGGGAGGGATTGGTCTGAAGGCTGCTGTGTTTGGCTACACGTTAGAGTGGATGTGCTCTGAACAAGACCAGGCGCTCAGAAATAGAGCCTGGGTTGCTGTGCTCTGATTCAGAGGTCTTAGGCAGCTCAGGGAGCCATCACATCATCTTAGCTGAAATGCTGTAAACGGTTCTTTGTTTTTGTTTTTTTCCTTTTCTATTCTTTATTTTGCTTCTTTAGGTTTATACTCTTTTGGGGTCAAAATCTGTCGGTGGGAGACCTCAACGCTTGGGGAACCACCAGCAGGCTCCTTTCTGAATCTGTTGGCCCTACGGGCACCCATGCACTTTGTCCAATTTGATGACTTCTGTAAGACTACGCAGGGAGCGAGTGGTAGAACCAGAAATTAATCTCAATATCGCTTGTGGTCCCACTGCGCCTCCTGTGCTGGTGTCTGCCTTTTGTTCCCAACTGAATTGCAGATGGTCAGGGACTATATGGTTAATGCAGAGCCAGGGTGAAGGGTAGGCTTGTGTTTGGGGTCTCCAGGTTATCCTTCTGGTCCAGTGGAACTCATGTGGTTTCCCAGAGGTGATGAGGTTGGCTTCTGTGGGTTGGGTCAGTCTTGAAGCAGAAAGACTCCATCGGTGTGTCCAGTGTGGCTCAGCTGGGATGGTTTCAGTCCTGACTTCTCTCTGATTTGTCCTTCAACTTGTAAAACTTCAAAGAACATCTCCATTCCCTCACCTCCCCTGCCCCAACAGCTAAGGGAAGTTCACAGCCCCTAAAATGGGACCTTCTGCGTTAAGGAGTCCTTAAGGAGTGGTGGGTGCAGCAGCAGTAACCTGGCTGGTGTCTGTGCTGTTACTTGCCACATATTTTAAGGTTTAAGGTTTAAGCGAACCGTCCTTGCTAGTACCCGTCGGGAAGAAGAGACAGCATCCATGAGATCTGCATGAAGAGGCTGAAACACTGCGTCGGGCTGGGAGTAAGTGATACCAAGCAGCAGGACAGTTCTGCTCCTTTGTAGCAGCGCTGGGGTTGTTGGAGAGGAAAATCATGTCCTTTCCTAGGGAAGCAGCCATCCTAGGGAACCAGCAGCTGCTGGTTGGATGGAATCCAATTAAGGGAAACTGCCATGTAAATTGATGATCATGAAATGATAGTGTTGGAGGAGTCAGGGAAGAGTTCGAGCCTGAGCTGCAGGAAGCAAATGAAGTAATTTTGGCATGCTCATACAGGCAAGTCAAATAGAAATGAATTTGCATTCAGCAGGTACCTGAATAGTAATGAGCATGCGTGGTGGCTGGGTGGAAGAGTCTTTAGTCTGACGGCCTGAGGCCCACAGAGGATGTGTAGAGTGCTGGAGCAAACAGGTTCAGTGATGCCCTGCACCTGGAGGTGCCTTGGCACCGTTATTCAGCTCCTGCCCTTCTCGAGCACCGCTCCTCAGGTGAGAAAGCACAAATTGGAAAGAGAAGTGGTGATTGCAGAGAAGAAAATGGGTGATGGGTTGAGAAGCTGCTGTAGGAGGAGGAGGAGATAGCTAGATGAGATATGAATATCAAATTTAAGTGAAGCCCAGAGGTGGTTAAGTGCACATTTCTACAGTCAGTTCTTGACACAAGGTGCAGAGGGCTGGGAGGAGAAGCAGCCCTACTCCAAGTTAGCCACGTAGCCCCCATGAGCTTTGCTGCCTTGATTATGTAGGCAGAAAACAGGAGCAGCCTGCTGTTAAGGTGGGGGCTTAACTTTAACGGAATCAGTTTCTTCAGTGCAAACCTTGGCCGTGGTACCGTTATGTCATGCAAAGGGAATCTGTGTTCCCACCATCCCCCCGCGAAGGAATTAGTAATTCCTTGTGACATGTCATGGCAAAATGATTTTGCAAGATGTAGCGTGGAGGTGGGAAAGAGGAAATGAGTGAGATGTTTTTAATTCTGGGTAATTTGTTTGGTGTGTAGCTGTGAATTAGACACATAAGGAGTTCAACTTAATGGATGAAGAGTGTATTAAAAAAGACAGGGTAATGTTACCAAGAAAAGAATAAAATTGATCTCACCAGGCAATGTGCTTATGCAGAAGAGAGGACTGTCGTTTATTTTTATTACAAAATAGAGGTTAGCTTTCTTTTTCCCTCCATCCTAAACTGTCCCTGAGTTTTTGCAAGATATGTGTTAAGATGGCGAGATGTTTTCACAATAAACACATTTCCTCTGGAAACTGCAGTTTTGCAAAGAAGGAAATAATCAAATGGCAATGCAGTGAATACTTGCGTGAGGCTGCAGGCCATTTTTGCGGTTCTTGCATATTTGGGATCAAAGGAGCAGATCCACTCGCAGGATGGGGACTTGGGTTACATTAATCTTACCTTCATAGGCTGCCACCAATTGTCGCCTGGCAAACCAGTACCTGGAAATTCTTGGAAATTTTCTCGGAGCATCAAACAGGAGGTTTTATTTTTAAGCACGGGGCAGGGAGTTAGATTATAGACGTCTTTAGCTAGATACAGATAGCTTCCGAAGCCGCGCCACTCTGTGCACGCTGCAAGCACACTGAATTCCCAAGAACTTCCCTTGTGAACGGCAGGGGTTTTGTCGTGGCTGTTGCAGACTGTTGATGTTTCTTCTCCTATGGGGCATAATCCAGATCCCAGAGCAAGCCCCTATTAAACCGCTCTGCGTGTGAAAGGAAAGCCAAAGAACACACTACAGCCGTGTCCCACTTCAAATCCTGCAGTATCCATCAGTGATTCCATGGGGTGTCCCCTGTGAATGGAGAACTGCAATAAATAAATAAATAAATAAGCCTGGTGTGCTGCAGAATAAACTGGTAGAGATCCAGAGCAGTGTTAGTCTTCCTTTTGTTTTTTATTATTTCAAGGAAATGCTCGTTCAGAAGAGCAGAGGCTTTAATCGCTTGGCTCGTGAGGGGGTTGTTGTCTCTTTTATCTCTTGCACTTCGTTTTTTGTTTCCTTCAGAAAGTCTTTGCAGTACTAGTGTCACTGGTGCCTGTACTCTCAGATCAGCCCTTTCATAGGTAAATGAAAGCGTCATTCCCTCATTTAAAGAAAAAAGAAATAAGGCAGAAAAAATTATTGCACCACCAGGTTTTAAAGGTACTAAGCCTGGCTTGCATTCCTGAGATGAAAAGGGAATTGAATATTGTGTTTTCTAAAGGACTTTTCTGTCCCTGCTGGATATGGATCTATCAGCCAAATATTGAAATAGAGGCACACGGTTGCCTGCTGCAAGGCTCCAGCCAGCTACAAGCTTATATTGGAGCTTGATCCTGCTGCTTTTGAAATCAGTGCTGATGCTTTGATTTCCATAGCACACTTAGACCCACAAGAAACAAATATTTAGCCAAAGCGAGGGCTCCAGCCTCCCGTAGGAGCAGTCCACATGTTTGGGAAATGTTGATCCTCTGGTGGAGTGATGAATTGGGCGCCCAGCCCGTGCCACAACGCCCGGGGGATGCGGGGATGGGGCAGCCCAGTAGGGTCGGCTCCGGCTGTTGCTGGAGCGGTCGCAGCTCTGCCTGCTGCACCAGACAGTGACGTGCCTGCTCTGGAAACGTGAAATACAACTGGAAATCCAAATGAGTTTTGAAACTGCAAAACACCTCTCCTTTTTCAGTAAGACTTGTTACGCATTAGTAAGTTCCTTTTCTTCTAAGTTCTTTTGTCCTTCACTTTGAAAATACTTGTAATTAACAAGATGGTAGCAGGGTTTTTTTTGGGAAAAAAGTGTGCTCATTCTCTTTAAGGCAGATTTATTTATTTATTTATTTATTTTTACAAACATTTCAAATGCCTTCTCAACTTGGTTGTTGGGATTTTTACCTTCTAAGACTGCAAGAGAAGCCAAATGCTGTTCTGTGATGATACTAAATTGTGTAATGTGTAAGGCCTCATGGTTCAAGGAAACAGGCTTTCCTAGAGGAGATAGAAGTGTTTATCTAGTCAAGTGAGTCATTTTCCTAGAGAAACAAGTTTTTTTAACAACTGTAGAAAATTAATTTTCAGTAGAGGATAGCGTACCTTTAATCTCAGCATCCCTGCTCAGCGTTAGGAAAATCTGCACTAGCAAATGACTGGTATCTGTCTGCTTCAAGATGTTCAAATTTCCAATGAGCACCAGGTTTCTGAGTGTTGTTCTGAATGCTACCAGCATGGAAAATCCATCAGTGATTTAGATTTAGCAGTGAGCAGTCGGGGCAGTATCTTGCTTGAAAGCAGAAAGCTTTCATGTGCTTACATTTTTGTTTTCTTGGCAACGTTCGCACTACCTGTGATCAGGAAGCCTTGAAGGGCATTAGAAAGGCAAATTATCAACTCAACTTGATTTCTTCCCAGGTTGCTGGGAAGCGTAGGTAGGCAGATTCGTTTACATCTTAGACTAGAAGAGTGTCCCACCAATTCTGTTCTTTTAGACAAATACATTTTTGTGATTCGTGTTTCAGTTCTTTGAAAGCAGCAACGAAAAAAATCCCTGGATAATGTTGTGGGCTTTTTGCTGAAGCACACCGAAGCTGGATGGTGAGACCAGGCTCCTCCAAGAGCGACGTACCTGGTGCGGCTGTGCAGGGCTTGCAGTTGCCTGATCCTCCTTCTTAGTTGTTGCTTGGCAAAATTGCAGATCTGTCACCGTATCCAGCTCTTAGTCATATACCAATAGTGGTTCATCAGAGGACCTCAAAACTCGGAAATATTTGTATCACATGCACAAAGCCAGCAGAGGTTAGCTGGGACCTGTCGCTGTCCCAGGGTTTCATGTGAAGGGTGGTGTGGGCTCCTAAATTGGAGTTGAAAAGCCTCAGTATTGCATTTGGTTGGGGAAATCTTCTAGGGTAGTTTTTTTCTGAGCTGAACTGGGAAGTCATCCTTGGATCCTGCACCAGGACTGACCGGGGCAGGGGATGCTCTTGCCTTGGGCTGTGGTTTTAAACCCTTTTCCTTTGTTGAGCTGCATTACACTGTTACCATTCAGCTCGCTGATTAAATGCGACCATCTCCATTGAAAATGGGATTTGATGTTCTCTTAAGCAAAATTCATGTATAAAGAAAAGAATTATTAAGCCAGAAATTAAATTCCACTTACTCGGCGTTTTCCAGGCATGCCTCAAGCTGTTCTGGTGGTTAATATATGCTGCTGCACATTGCTAGCTTTCGCTTTAGCCTCTCGCTAAGTCGTCTCCTGGTCTTTTTGATTCCTCGCCCACTGGAATTGCCGTGCTTGTTCGACAAATCGGCACAGCCAACACAAACGAAGGATGATTCATTCACAAAATATTCCTGAGTGAGGAGCTGGACTGTAGCTGCACTCTGCTTTTACACCAGTTTAACTGACCTGCTCTGAACAAAGGTGCTCCCCGGGGACGTGATGGATAAATCAGAGCTCTCTTTGGGGTGAAACCTGCTTTCATCTTGCTCTCCTGTTGGTTTCAGGTGGGAAACTTTCACTGCAGCATGGATAAGTTGACTCAGAGAGGCTCTTGGCATCAAGCTTTCTACCACGTTGACCTTAATGTGTCCCAAAATAGGGGAGCGCCCCATATGAGAAGAGTCCAGAGCTTTCACACCTGCCTTGCCCGTTACAGGCACCAGGTGCCTTTCACAGCGGCTGTCTCATTTCCAGCTCTGTAGAGGACTTCATAAAATGAAAGACATTTCCGCCAAACTTGTTCTATCCTGATGAACTAATGCAAGATAATGCTGCAATTTTTCAACGTGTGGAGGTTAAATGCTCCGCATATCACTTGAGTTTCATGTAAAGCCATCAAGAATGAACTTAACTTTGCAGTTTTTGGGTCTGCTTTTGGAAGAGTGGAGGAGAGAAGTAGGCAAGGTTTCTTGTTGAGCTACACCAATAGCCATGAACATCTCCTTTGTTGTGTCTCCCAGTGTTTCCAGAGCTCTGATGTGTTTCTACAGTGTCATTCACGTTGGTAGGCTAGGATTCAACGTTGGTACTTGTTTACTACCATCTCCCAGAAAAGGGCTTTTTAAAAAAATAAATGAATCTTACTCAGGCTCCCCTTACCCAGCTGTGCTGAGGATTTATATGGCAATAGCTCTGAGGCGCACTGATGGGAACGCCGACTTTGTTAATTTTTACAGTCATGAAATTCTGGCTATTGGACAAGCTCCTAATTACTCCGAATCCGTCTTAGTCTTACTTAAACTTGGATAGGTCCTATTAAAACAAGATGGTTGCATTTGCATTAATCTCCATGTATAGGTTAATGTTTTTTTAAACTGTAAAATTAGTTTTCCAACTGTAGCTTTAAAAGAAGGGCATTGCTTTATGTAGGGCTGCTTTTGCTGTTTCCCCCCTTACGGGATGCTACGGGCAGGTGTCAGCAGATTCTCTCTTTAGTCCAACAGAGCAGGGCTGTGCTATTGTTGGGATGGAGAATACCTGGAAATTCACACGTGGAGAATGCCCCCGATTGGTGTCGTAAGAGATACCATCAAGTAGAAATAAGCAAAGACCAACAGAAATTAATTTTTCATGATTCTTTGATTCTCACCCCCTCCACACCCCTCCTTTATTTAAGTTGCATTCTTCTGAAAATAAGTGGCAGCAAGGCATTCTTGCAAGTGTTTGAAAAGAAGTTATTGCGTTCATTCATCAGCAAGTTGATCTCTGTTGCTGTTCGCAGACGTCGGTATCTCAGAAATACATTCTCAGTGTCTACAAAACGCCACGCTGCGGAAAAATGCAAAACTATATTCTCTCTTTCTCTGTTCTGATAAGCTGATTGATAAAGCAGGCATTTCCATAACACAATATTTACTTGCTCTACAGTGGAAATATTATATTTACAGTTGTAAATATACTTCACAGCTGGTAGCTGGTTTCATCGTCCTGCTTTTATGATAAGTTTACAGTACATTGCTATCTTCAGGCTCAATCCTATGTGTTTTTTGGCTGCCTCAGTGAAAAAAAAAAAAAGTCAACTGCTTTGAAGTAGCGTGTAGTGTTTATGCATGAGGCCGTGTTTCTTTTGGGTTAAGTTCTGAACGTGACCTCCCTGGCGCACAGCTGTGCTCGCTTGATGTGAATATTCTGGGTGGACAGGACGCTTCCTGGGACCGGGGGGAGGAATCCCAGTCAGACACCCCCTGCTCGAGCTTGTCAGTCTGTGGTGCCTGTGTGGCTTTAGCCATGTGCACTCGAGTTATTTAGCAGGAGCCCGAACCAAGTGAAAAATAGAAAGGGACCTGGAGTTTGAGGGAAGAAAACTGCTGGAATTTGCAGAAAGCTGGCGAGAGTTGGGTGTGCGGCTTCAGGGAGGGCTGGAAGCCTTTAGATTTCTTCTGCAGTTCCCCCTCGATATGTCCAAATATTTTTCTCATGTCTATATATTTTTGATAGCTCTACTTAAATCATTTATAGTGCAAGAATTATTTGTTATATATATATAAAATTTAGATGCTCCCAGTGCTGTCAACTTAACAGCCTCATTAGCATTTTTATATCATCTTTCCAACTAGTAAATTCCCCCCCCCCCCTTTTTTTTTTGTGGTTGATGTACAGCTTGCAAGTAGAAGAGAAAACTACTTGGGATTAGGTTTACATGGTGTCAGGCTCCCTGTTGAAAGCACTGATTAGCACGAGGTGTTTGGTGTCATTCCCCCACATGCCTTTCCCCACGAGCTGTCAGCTTTCATCAGGAGCAGGGAATGCACGTTGTTAGCAGAATTCAAGATACAGGTAGATTTTTCTTTTTTTAGAGGAGTAGTGAAGTGTGTGGGTGAGTGCACTTTTTGATTTAGGTCATATTCATCCCCCGTGTTTTCAGTACGGTGTTGTTCAGAGATGTACCGCGAGTTCTCCTGCGCCTGTGAAAAACCCGTACTTGTGGTAATGGGGTTCTGGTGTTGGTGGTGGTGATGGGCACATCGGGGCTCTTGCTAGAGAACCAGGCAATTGTGAGTCACGTCCCGGAGTAGGAGTGACTGCAGCCCGCAAAACCAGCGTAGGAAAGGTGGGAATAACACAAGCGGAGAAATTATCAGCAGAATTACTGACCGCCTCTTGTTCCCTGAAGTTCAGTGGTCTGACTTCACAGAGGAGAATACAGACTTCTGTTACTACTGGTAGAGAAATCTTCATTTTGTCCTGCTTCTGGGTGCTGAGCTCTCGGGGATGTGTGCAGCAACTCAAAACGTGTGTCCCCGTGAGCAGAAGCGTATCACCGCTGTCCCACCACGGCACGCCGATGCGTGAGCCCTTTTTTTGGGAGGAGGCAGGGCGTGCAGCATCCCGGGCGCTCCGCAGCAGTCTCGACAAACACCTTCTGGTGGGTTTTGCAGGCAGCCTGCGAGAGTGCCAATGGAAAAAACAAAACAAACCAAAAAAACAGTAGTTCTGAATGCATTCATTTGGAGCATTTGTGAAAGGGCAAGGCTTCGACTAAATTGGTTTTACTGGTTTTGTTAGCTAATAGAAAAAAGTGAGGTTATGTAATGAACATGGTCTTTTTAATGGTAATATAAATGTTTGCTAATTACCATATGGAGATGAAGGTCATATTAATTACAAAACGGTTCTCGCAACGCTACCAAGCAACCATCCTTTTAATTTTTTTTTATGGGATTAATTAGAGATAATATGCATTCAGGACTGACAGCTTTTCTTCATAATGTTTTCAAGAAAACCGTGTATGGCTCTATTTGAAAATAATTGACTGCTGTGTGCCCCGCACATCTGCTCCGGGTGGTGGGACCGGCGTCTTGGCTGCGCTTGGGCCAGAAAAGGATATTCAGCATAAACAGCTAGAGAGACACCAGCATCGGAGCAGATTTGGCCTTCTTAAGCATGAATTTAAAACAGAGATGAGAGTTTGTGCCAAGGAGCCTCTTAAGAGCATCGGGTCTGCTCTCATTACAGACCGTGGGTTAAGTTGTGCTGCTGGTGGTGGAAACGCCGCCTGTCCGGATGGTGTCCCTGCCATCCTCCTCCTGCACACGCTCCTTTGGGGAATCACCACCTGGCACTTGGCGCAGGTGACCAGCATATCGGCCAGCCCCTGAGAGGTGGGTGGCCAGACCCTCAGTGGTGGGATGTAAGGCGCTGCTGGTGGACACAAACGGACCTTCCTCCAGCGTGGAGCGGTACGGGATGGGTGATTCCAGCGCGGAGCGGTACGGGATGGGTGGTTCCAGCGCGGAGCGGTACGGGATGGGTGGTTCCAGCGCGGAGCTGTCTGGCACCAGTCTGCACCTGCTGCTGATGGCTTTGGTGCTAACCACGTTGTGCTGGGGTGTCCCAGGCACTGTGCTGGTGAAGGATGCATGGCAACTCTTTTCCCAAAGGCAGGTGAGCACCTGTGGTGGTGCAGGTGTTGTACAGAACCTGGCAGGGTGGGACATGCTTTTTGCTTGTCATGCCACGTGCAGCGGATGCAGGACAGAGGACCGGTGTGTGCTGGGACAGTGGGGCTGCAAAGTGAGCTGCTGTGACTTGAAGCGCAGCGCCAAGCCTGTAAGCTGCTGGTTGCGATAAAAGCTCATCCGCTGCGAGCCTCCAAGCTGGTGCTTGCCGTGCTCACCGCCACGGGAAGGCTGAGCTGGCCTCGGGGTGCAGGCAGCCTCCAGCCAGCTGACCTCGGGCAAGTGAAGGATTGGAGCGGTGATACGAGACCCGAAGCTTGGTGCTGAGGTCTGGAGTTCGGTGTCTCCTGGCCTGTGTGTGCTTGTTGTGTTTGCTTGCATGGATGCCGCAACCGAGGTGAACTGAACCAGTCCTCTGGAAATTCCAGCTCCTCTGCCCAGGCATTCTTTGATTGCCTACAAGATGATCACTAATGGTTCTGATTGATATTAATCAGCGTGGGAATAAAAGCACAGGGGATTTGAAATTAATAGCTTCTCATCTGTGTACCCTTAATCAGTGGCTTTGCACACAAGTGTTTTTTTTCCCTTGCGTGGCCACGGCAGTTGGATGAGTTGTGTCACAGCTGAGCAGCTCCTCCTGCCCACCCTTTGGAAGATCATGCTGAAGATAAAAGTCAAGAGGAAAAATAAGCACTTGCCCGTGCTTTACCCTGCGCCAGGGTTTCGGTTTTAGTCCCAAACTCTTTGCTGTTGAGTTTTAGATGTTTAATGTGTCACTCAAGTTGAACGTTGTGATGACAGCGATCAGATTCACTCGAGTACTTTTGTGCTGGCACAGTGCTCTCCTTCGGCTACATGTCAGCAGAGGGGATTTAAAAATACTGGTATATTGCACTCAGCCAAACTCAAACAGGCTGCGTGCTCCGAAAGATGGTCAGTATCTTAAAACAGCTTGAATAGGGTGGAAAGGAAGAAGGAACATTATTGTTCCTATTTTGTTGATGTATGTCTGAAGTACTGAAGGGTTTTAGGATCAGATTGTGAAAGGTGTTTAGGGTTTAAGCCTAGCTCAGGTGTCCAGGCACTTTCATGCAAAAGTGTCTTTGGAGACTCTGGAGAAACGCGGTCAAAGTGGCCGGTAAGGAGCTGTTACAGGTCGGTGCTAGAAGCTGAACCCAGAGCGCCGTAGTCCTAAGTGCCTTACTCGTGTGGTGTTTTTCCCCTTCAGCATCACAAACGTGTAGCTGCCTTTATTTTTGGAGCCCAGTGTGTTTTTTTTCCAAGGTCCCATATAGTGAATTCAAGCCTGCTGACCACAGATTTGGTGTTCTTCATTACCTTTCATAAGTCTCTTAGAAATTGTCCATAGACTGGGATTTGTCCAAATAGAGGAACTGTTCCCTTACAAGCTGGGAAGTGACATCAAACCTCCAGGTTTCTCCAGCTCTGTCTCTCTGTTTGGACTCTCACCTCTCACTGTTTGATTTTTCACAGCTTAGATTAATTAACGTACTTTCTGAACAGGCTGTGCTGGACAAAGACACCTTCTGCACGAAGCAGGCAGGTGAGGAGATGTCCCTGTGAGGACAGGCTCTTGGCTTGTCAAACTCTCCAGAGGCTGTTTTTGAGCCCACCGCTCGGTACCTGTCATCTGCAGAGTGACGGATGCTTGCGTGGCTGTCACGGCATCGCTCCGCCAGGTGCCTGCTGCGATGCTCGCCCGGCTCAGGTCTGAGGTTCGGACTCAGGGAGCCCTCGCGTCCACCAGGGATGATGGGGCTATGTGGGAAGCCACGGCGGCTGCCCCAGAACGACGACAGTGCCGTCAGACCGGCTGCTCTGCCAGCTCGGGTCTCGTGCCAAGAATAAAGTCCCTTGTGCCAAGTGTGCAGTTTGTCTGCGGAGCTGGTGCCGGGGAGTGGATGAGGCTGGGTGCTGACAAATTCCACGGGGGAGGACGAGATGGTTCAGGATGTTTGCTTTTCATCTTTTTGCAGTCTGAAGCAGAGCCTTTAGTATCACTTCAGTGATGTTTAGGCTAAATGGAATAATGGACTGGGGACTGGAAACAGTTTGGCTTCAAAGAAAAAACAAAGTACTCCGAGGTATAACTGGGAAACAAATGAGAGGCTTGTTAAACACTCATTTTCTTTGTGCCTAAGACAGCATAATGAAAGTCTGGAGTGTGCAGTTGAGCTAACAAAGTTTTTAAAAGCCAACAGAAAGTAGGTAGCTGGTAGCACGATAACGTGTGTCTGACAGCGGAGTAGCAAGCAGACGGTGCGGTGACAGCAGCGCCGAGTGAAGTCTGCAAAGTGACGGGCACGGGGAGTCTGCAGCAGCAAAAATAGGCTGGTGAGAACAAAGCGCTTTCTTCCTCGGAGATGACTGCTCGTCCCTTCTGATCACGGCAAGCAGGGTGCTCGCCGAGCTGTGCTGGCACGGCAGGAGCATGCCTGGAGGCAGAGGACAGGGGCTGCAGACCCCGCGTGCCAGGGACCCTGGGGGTGCCCGCCTCAGGGGCTTTCAGCAGTGGCAGTTTTGGGGAGCAGGGAGAAACCCTTCAGGTTTCTGACTTCTTTTATAGCTCCGTCCTGTTCGTGTGGCTGTAAGACGGGCGGGGATCCCAAGTGATGATTTAGGGGGATGAAATACGATGTGGGTAATCTCAGCCTCTTCCCTTGCTTTGGTTTCCCTCCAGCCCCGTGGGTGGCCAGCAGGAGATGGAAACTCGGCAGTGAGTCTGCCTAGCGGGTTTTGACCACAGAAAGGACAGAACAGAGCGTGGCGGGCCGCGTGTGCTGCTGCATGGGGCCCAAGGGGAGGCCTTGTGTGACATGGGGTTAGAAGGCTTCTGAGAGGTGGCTGTGCCCAGAGCACTGCGCCGGGCAGGCGAGGGCTGCCGTGCTGCTTGCTCATTCTCCCTGTGCAGTTCCTGTGCACCATTGCACCAACAGTCCCCAAAGTACTGGTAGCAGTTGTGTGAGCAGGCGAGACGCAGGAACACGTGGCTGTCAGCGGGGCTGGGGCAGCGGGAGGGATTTAGTGCAGGAGGGCAGAGTGGGATGAGTGGGGCACCGCTGCTGGGCGGCTGCCCTGCTGGGGGAGAAGCTGGAAGTAGGAAGAAATTTTTACCAGGTGTTTAATGTCGAGCACTTCTAGCCAGCAGCCTGCTGTAGAGCTTTATTAGCATTGTTTTGGTTTTTAATTTTTTTTTTTAGTTGTTTAATTTTTTAGGTTGCTTGTATTGGCCTGCACTAGACCCCCAGTGTTGGATGGTGCACTGCTGTCTGTGTGGCAGTCGCACTGCCAGTATGTGCAATTCATACTCCTTGCTCTGTAACAAGAGCATTAAAGCATTTTAATCAGCTTGGTTTCACTGAAGTGTATGAGTTCCCCTCTCATTACATCTACTAACTCTCAAGTTTACGGGGACAAACTTCTTGGATAGACTAATATTCCTTGGCCACCCTAGCGTGCAAATATAAAATTTAATATCTTGCTGCAGGACTGTTCATTTTTATGCAAATTCCACTGTAAGATTATATTCTACAGTTGTAAATTAGAAATTAAAGTAAGTTACGCAGGGGAGGGATATATGGAAAATGGCAATCTTGGATTTATTTTTTTTTAAATGAAGTAATCCTACTCATTTGAGCAATACAGACATGCACATCCTCCAGAAAGGAGGAGACTTGAATGGCAAACGCTGTTTAACACAGCATTTAGCTCTGTAGCTGTTAATGAAGGAGTGACTGCTACAAGACGATCTCTCTCAGTCTCTGACTTCTCCGAATGCGTTTAAAGCAAACAATAGGTTCATTATTCTGGTTTAGGAGAAAAATTGAAATCCAGGCTTGGCTGACTCCTGGCTTCTGTAGCTGCGTGCCTGGCAGGTGGGCGTGCACGGAGGAGAGCCGGACCCTCGCGGAGGGACGCGGGTTCATGGTGATGCCCCGGGGTTCAGCTCTGTGCTGTGGGCACAGGAGAGGACACGGGAATTGGTGGCTCCCAGGGGACAGCAGGGACAGCTTCGTGCCCCTGGCTCCTACTAGGCAAACCCGTAAGCCCTGGCACCTACTGGGGGCGCTGGGTCCAGCCGTCGTGCCGCCTGTCCCACCCGGTGGCAGGAGCTTCTCTGCAGCCTCCTGGTGCCGTGCTGACAAACGCCATTTCCAGCAAAATGCACCAAAGTGAATAACAGCACACAGAAGGGAAATGCGGTGGTGGAGTCAAATAATAACGAAAAAACAATATCAGAAGCACTGCACAATAATATTAATTGCATATGGGTAAAATTTTGTAAAACAATTAGGATTCTGTCCCCCTTTCAGCGGTGCCAAAGCTGTCGTGCTTCGAAGATGCTTTTGAAAATGGAATTTCAAGCGCCGAGTGGTGTACGTGCTTCTGAAGTTATCCCCGCAGTCTGAAATACTTGCGTTCCTCTCAATTGCCTGTTGACAGGGTCGCTGTTCCCTTCCCAAAATCTCTCAGGAAATGCTGTGAGGGAGCGCTGGGAGCCCGGGCGTGGGATGGTGCCAGGTCCAGGCACGGCCCCTGCTCGCTGCCGTCCCCGCGATGGCAGCGGTGACCTCCGGCGGGGTGACAGAGCCCCGTGCTTCCACAAGTGCCTTGCCATCCATCCCTAGGTGGAAAGCACAGAAGAAAATGCTGGTATTAGGAGCTGTTCGTTCATTTCTTTGCAAATCTGCAATGGCTGACATCTGTTTGCTTTTCTTTGTGGTTTTGGAAGAGAAGAGCGGATTTGGCTCCAAAATAGCTATAAGATGGCTTGACATGGAGTAGCATGAATAGGCTTGTTTTGTCTCCTCCTGTTATGAATCACTTTCCATATTAATTTCAGACTTTGAGCTGATGTGTGTTTGGCCTTGCGGAGCAGCACACCACTTTGAGTCGTTCGATTGTGGTTTTTTTTTCTTTTTTTCTTTTCTTTTAAATCACATTTACGTGGACGTGCATTTGCTCCATGTCAGAAGCCAGGGTGCCAGCGAAGGCTGGGAGGTCAGGAGGTGAAGAGCTCGAGCGGTCATGAAGGACGAGCCCTTCGAAGCCCTCCTGATGCTGAGGAGCCGCAGCACTCTCCCAGCCCTCCAGTGAAGTTCCTAAGGAGTAATTATCCCTATTGTGCAGTTTCTTCATCCACCACCTCGAGCTTTGCTTTCTATCATGCCTCTGCCATCAGCCCGTGGTGTCGCCCACTTTCCAGAGAGCCATCAGCACCGATCACGAGCCTGCCCGCGTCTCCTGTCCACTGCCATTGCTTGCAGAGCCAATGTAGAGCTTTTTCTTCTTTTTTTTTCCTTTTTCTTTTTGGGTAAAGTATCAGTCAACTGGCTGTGAAGGTCCCTACCCTTTTGCCAGCTGTCATGGATTACTGCTTCTGAACGGCTTTCCCATGAAGAGCATAAATAAATGCAAGTCCTCGGGCTCCTGGCATGGAATCAAGACCCATCCCCCTCTGTTTTGCTGTGCTTTTTATTATTATTTTCTCAAACAGACTAACGTCTCCTCTTTAATGGCCTATTTTGGTCAAACATTGAAAGCATCCATCCTCCTGTGTGTTTTGGGGGGAAAGTGGGACTGCTTTATGGCGTCAGGAGCTGAGCACCTTGCACGGGGAAGCGGCAGCCCCGAGCTTGTCAGCACAGCCTTGGCCTCTGCCTTTGTGCGTTGCTCTCGCAGGCAGATAGAAACGGGCAGCGTTGTGTGTAGGTAAAGACCGTATTATATTGTGTTACTGGACAAGTGACAGCCGGGGTTGGCTTGCTGGATGAACAGGGTGGCAGGGTGCAGGGGGACTGATGGTGCAATATAGCAGAGAAGTGATAAAGCCCGTGGATTTGTCAATGCAAATGATAAAGCAGCGCTACTCCTCCTTCGGTATTTCTGCAAGGTTTTGTCCACGCTAAGCTCTCCCTGTGCAGCAGGGGGTTCCTCTCGGTCGGCCTGGGGAGGACTCGGTGCAATTCCCAGGATCAGCTCGCTGACCTTGGCAGCATTTCTAACCCTGTGATGTAAAACTCAGGAGACAGAGCCCTGCATAAAGCTGTGATGCTGCTTTAAAAACCATCAAAAGGAAAAGAAAGGAGAGATCTTCACATCTGTCGCTGGGTCGTAGTTTCAAGCCCTTCTCTGATATTTAGAAATTGTTTTTACTGGAAGCTGAGGATACGAAACCACACGATTCCTGGAAAGCCAGCTAAATAGCCATATCCAGAGCAAAGAAAGGAGCAGTTGTGGAAACCTTTGCAGTGAAATCACAGGCATTAGCGGCACAGCGCTACGTGAACGCGCTGGTTAAAGCCGGGAGGAGCCCTTTCCATTTCCCCACATTTCCCTGGGAACGTGGCTTCTCCTCCGGGCACTCCCACAACTGGATGGGGTTCACCATCCCCACGGCACCTTCACGTTGGGAATATCGGGCTGTGCTGCCAGGGCAAACCTGGGACCAGTTGCCCAGCAAAGGACCAATAAATCAGAGCACTGGGACGCGTAGAGAATTAGGAGAAGGGTGTTTCAGTTTTCTGTGCGCCAGCGCTCGTCCAAGCAGCGTCTGTGGCCGCTGCTCTGCGTTCAGCCGCCATCCTCGTGCTGCTGCTGTGCTGGCTCTGCTCCCCTCCCAACCCTTTTGTGATTTGTGAATGATTAAGATGGAGTCAGACAGTAAGCAGAGTTGGCACAGCCAGGCTGTTACCCTATTAGAAGGTCCAGATGTACCGAATCAGGGTTCCTTGTGGCTTCTGATGAGGAAGAAACAAAACAGGGCTCTAGTTAGGTTTGAAGGATTTGGTAAGCGCACATGTGTCATGGGTCTAACTGCCTTTGATGGGTACCAGATGGCCAACAGAGGGGAGGGTGGAGCAGGGGGGAGGACGCGGCCAGGAGGTGGAGGGGTGGAAGGTCCTTTGTGAGCCCTCTGCGGGGAGACGTCGCGTGTGGAAGGTGCGTTAGCACCCGCGCCCGGGGACGGAAACGCTGTGTAGGGAAACGTGTGCGTCTGTGTACAGAAGCACTTCTCTGCTCAGTGGATCGTTTAGATACAAGCCTGTTGCTTACCATGCACCTCCCTTCTTTCACGTGATCAATCGTGCTGTGGCTCTGACGGCTCTACGTGCAGCCCTCCGGTGCTTCCAGAGGAAGGGCAGGCTGCGATTTCAGCCTAGAGAGCTGGGAGGTTTGGTTGGGGGTGGTAGCATGTTCTGGGAAACACGTCCTCTTGTCCTCGATGAGCTTACGTCCAGGTTGAACCCCAACATCAGCAGAGAACAAGGTGCCCGTGCACCCAGAGCGCGGGGATGCCTGAATGCCAGGTGCTGGCCAGGGAGGAGACAAATGTTGGGCCAGTTCTTAGCATTTCAAATTGGAATTGGTCTCCAGTTCACTGAATCCGTGGGCTGGTGTGATTTTCTCTTAAAAAAAATAAAAATTACATTTGTACGTAATGAGTTGGGAAAGAGAGGACAGCCCGGTGATTTATTTGTGTGCAGTAATTTAAACACTGTGATTTTTCTCAGGCACTCAGCTGATGTCCTAAAAAAGCCAAACAAACTGGAAGCAGGTGGAAGGATTATGTATGGCAGAAGCTCTGGAAGGGAAGATCTTTGACATGTCACAGTTTCCCAATTTGCAATTTGTAGGGTGCTGCATCTGCAACCAGGAACTTTGAGATAATTTGGAGTACAGTAAGACATTAGGATTAAAAATATTAGTGCCTCATTAACATAAACCAGCAGAGCTGTTTGGCCTCCAGGGAAACCTGTGGGTTTACACCACCTCTGGGCCTGACACGGTGTGTTTTCCACTATTGTGTCATAATTCAGTACAGCTTGTACAATAATGTAGACGAACTGTTGGCAGGGAAACGCAGTAGGTAAATGTTTTGTGAGCGCGCCCAGCTCCCTGGGCTGTGCTCAGCCCTTGGAGAGCTTCGCAAGCGCTGGGGAGGCTCTGACGTCTGCTGGGTAAGACCGTCCATGGAGCACCTGGAATGGGATGTGTGGCTGTGGCTCTGTGGGTCTCTGTCTACTGTGGTAGTGATCGCTCAGCTTGGGGTTGTCTGCTGTGTACCGCTGGTGGTGACAATCCGGGTGTTACTGGAGTCCGGAGCCGTTCCCTTTTCTGATGCTTGCGGTGTCCTGGCAGGTGCCACACGGAAGAAAACGTCAGCCAAAACCATTTTGGTTAAAATCAAAACAAAATGTTTCTTTATGGATTGAAATGTTTAGAAAAGATGTGTCAATTTCAACATAATTTCCATGGAGAAACATTTTGGAAATAAAAACATGCAGTTCTAGAAAATGTCAGAATTTAATTAATGGTTTTTGAAAGGTAGTTTTAAGTGTGCCTGTTTCTCAAGTAGATTTTTTTTTTACCCTTCATAGTACATTGAGTTATATTATTGAGCTAACATGATGCATTGGGATTAGATGTTTAGCTAATGTATTTATTTACATTTACGTTTATGAAGTGTGTGTATTTGGATGCAGATGATTATTTTTGAGACATCAGGGGCAGCTGCTATTTAGAAGAGTCTGAAGCCCTTGCTTTCATATGTCAAAGTGTTTCATAACTATCAAATTGTACTGTTTTGTACTGGTGTGGCTGAAGCTGAGCCGAAGCATGCTTTGAGCCAGCGAGGTTGGAAGGGGCCTCTGGAGATCCTTAGCTCCAAAGTCCCGCTTGAAGCTCAGAACCTCCCTGTTGGATCAGGTTGCTCAGGGTCATGTCTTGCAGGGTGCCAAAGACCTCCAAGAATGGTAACTCCCTTTCCTCCCTATCCCAGTGCTGGTTCATCTTCATGGTGAGAACAGTTTTGCTGTTGGCTCTGTAACCTCCCGTTAGGCGCCTGAAGACAGCAGAAGGCCCCCTCTCAGCCTCTTCTTGAACAAACCCATCTCCCTGAGGCTCTTCTCGTCCATCATGTGCTCCAGCCCCAAGGTTTGCAGCTGAGTGCTGAAATATCCATCTCACATCGATTCAGCTAAATTGGGTGCCAGTAATAATGAAGATGCATGGGCACAGGCTGCAGCCTGGGTGGCTGCTCAGGTATACGTCAACGTGTGCCCTCCCTGCGCTTTCAGCTTTATTACCGCTCCTCTGCTACCTTCTGCTACCTCAGCTGACTGATTAAAGCCACTTCAGATGTGTTTATTCACGACGTCGTCGTGTTTCCAGAGCACGATACAGATGTGCCCTTTGTGCCAGGGAGGGGGACGCATTCCCCGCATCGCAAACCGCAGATATTTTCGTCTGGACAAAAAGATAAGCTGCTTCAATTAGTAATAAACAACAGCTGTCGTGGCTGAACTGAAAAATAGTAGAGTTGCTCAACTCATATGTTGCAGTGAATCCTGCAGATATTAATTTGGGGGAAAAAGAAACCATTCCTAACAAATTTGTAAGGATTTTTATTTCATGACATTCACTTGAACTGAAACCGAACCCTAAACCGGGGCTTTTTTGCACTGGAGGAGGACGGAAGGATGGATAGCGGGCAGAAGTCTTTCAGCCAGCACTGTCGTGCACCTCGTAGCATCTTCCAAGGGAGGATTTGCGCTGCTCTGCAGCCAGCGCCGTGCCCAGCTCGGGGCAGCCCGGCAGTGAGCCCGGTGAGCCCCACTGCTGGCTCCGTGCACGTCTTCATGCAGAGCTATGGAGAGCTGGGGGGGATATGGGGCTGGGGAGGAGCCCCCCTTCTGCCGGCTGCAGCATAGCTGCGGGGTAGCTGCTGATGTGCAGCCCCCTGTCTTTGTGTCGGCGGATGCGGAGGATGTTAGCAGATCTAACATGGGCAGCTGAAACCAGGAAACAAAGGAGGTTGGTGTGCGTGAGCCTTGGGAATACTTGGCTCATCCTGCCATCAGCAGGCTAAATATTTGTAATTTCTGTCATAAAAAATTCACCAGCTGCAGAAGTCAATAGAGGGGAAGTAGTAAACATGACATGACATTGCTTTTGTAGCATTGCTCAGAACAAGAAGTCTCTTCTTCCAAACAAAAGCCAGGCGTTGCTGCCTGGATGGACTTGAATACTTTTAGGATCTTGTCGGAAAAACGTCTGCCCCAATTCAGTCATTTGGAAGAGGATCCCAGGTCTCTTCAGAGTAATGAGGCTTGAATATAATCTCGAGCAGAGTGATTTAAAGTGCAAGGGATGCTTCTTTACCCTGCCTGTTTATAGGGCAATGCATTTTAAATATTGAATGATCCAAAAGTCAGCTCAGGAAGGATACACAATCAGGGGAAGGAAATAGGTCATAATTTCTCACAAGGGACTGCATGAAACCTTCAGTCATCTTAAATCCCCCATCCCGTCCATTTCCCTGACTATCCGATGGTGCCAAAAGGGGGCCGCCTGCTCTCCCGTTGGTTTGGCACTGCCGCGGCAGCGTATGCTGAACGTCTCGGCTGGGCTCTTCGGGGCCAGAAAGGTAAAACTCTGCCCCACGGTGAAAACAGATGGGCTGGCTTATCTGTGCTTGTGGGAATAAGGCACATGCCATCACTGCAGAGGAGGAGCAACAGCCACCTCGCGTGTTACTGGAAACTTCCCTGGCTCCGAACACAGGCTGAGGTCCCAAAGCCCTTACAGCTTCAATGAGAAATGAAATTATCTCTCTTATTTATATCTAGTAATAATTGCTTCTTCTAATTGCCCTAGTTTGTGGGTTTCTTCCCAGCAGGTTAGGCTGAAATTTCAATTTCAGTTGGATTTGCATAACTGCGTGAGCCTCTTCCCTGGCTCCGTGCCTTCACCTGCCACTGCCGGCGGAGCGGTGCTCCCCGGGGAGCCAGCTGTGGGCCTTGGGGTGTTCTCCATGGGAGGATGGGTGAAGCCCGGTCTCCTGCTCTGTTTTCTGTTTCAGCGAGATCTCTGGAGTTATATTTAGTTTGGCATTCCTCAGGAGCGAGCGATGGCTGGGCTGAAGCTGTGTGTCACCAGGCATCGCGCTGTGCAGGAGGTGGGGAGGTGAAGGGTACGTGGTGCTGCTTTTTTGGCATTTTTGGTTTGTTTTCTGAAATGATCTTGCTGCTGGTCCTGGTTGGGACTCAGCTGTGCGTGTGGTGTGGTGGGGCGGTGAGGGGTCCCCAGTCATGGGCTGCCCTTGAGTGCATGGCTCAAATGCAGGGTGCCATCATGTAGGAGGAGGGCTCCACGCCTTTACGCATGTTTTGGTGTTGCAGGTGGCAGGGTAGCTTCTTCTGGAGCTGGTTTCCAGGCCTGGAGAAGGAAAGGTCTAGCAAGGCAGGAAAGGAAAGGAGCAAGGCAGCCTGCCAGCTGCGGTCCCTTCTGCTTCCCCTCTAATACTGGCTTCCCAGCTCCACAGAAAGTCCTTGTCAGCCCACCCGGGATTAGCCTGTAACGTGTCTGTCACAGGCTGGTGGCGCAGAGCAGCAGGGGACCCAGGCACGTCCTGCTGCCCTGCCATCCATCGGGCTCCCCAGGCGCGACCGCCTTGTGCTGGGGGCTGTCTGGGTGCAGCCTGGGGTGGTTCGGTGCTGTGAGGACAGGCAAAGCAGGGCTTGGGGATAGCAGCATTGAGTTCGGGGGAAGAGCTGACCCTCTGGGTCAGGTTTGGGGCATGTTGCAGTCTATGTGCCCCCAGCTGCTCATGTCCTGCCATGGTCCTGCTCTGTTCCCTTGAGGTCTAACAGGTTTCTGGCCGACTCGATCCATCACAATCTTCTGGGTGCGCAGAGCCTTTCGTCAGGCTGCAGGGACACAGAGTTCTGCTGAAGGGACCTGGCTGATCTGGGGTTTATTTCACAAATTTTCCTTTCGGCTGTGTTTTTTGGTTCCCAGGTTGTGATCCACATTTTTGGAGGAGTTGTTATTTTCCCCAATTACAGCGATGGGTAGCATTCATTAAACCGATACGAATCCTTTGGGTTGGGGTGGGGGGTCACAGAGTGTACTGTGGTGGCTGTATAGACTGAAGGTTTACTGATGGTATTTGCACTGCCTGCTAACCCAGACAAGTCCGAAACAGGCTGTTGCCTTCTCTGGATGCTGTACGTCGTGGAGCGAGGCGGGTGTAGCCTGCGAGCAACTGGTGCCTGTTGTGCACTGCATGTAATTCGCTTGGGGCAAGGCAGGAATGGTCATGGTCAACGTTAACATTCTGCTGTTAACTCAGCATCTAAGCAGGCAAATGTCCATTTTTTTATGGATGTGGGTTTTTTACTGGTTGCTTTACTTCAGTGCTTCCTCTGACCATGTAGCTCTTGGATGCGGTTCTGCATTCTACTATTAAGAAGGCAAGAGGACTGTTAGAAAACTCTGCAGGGAAGAGGCAACGTATATTTTGCCTTTTGATTTCTGATGTTTTATTTATGTATGTAAATGCAGAAAGATGCGTGCGTGTGTCTGTTAGCATATATAAAACACATGGAGCTCTTCTGCCAGGTGAACGTGACAGCATCGCTCTCTTACAAGACCGCATTATAAACTGCCAAACGCTGTAAGCACGTGGAAATCGGAATACCCAGGCAGCCTTTTTTGTTGCTGAGGTGACTCTTCAGCCTGCCTTTAATCTCTGAGCTGCAGCACACAAATCATGTTGGGGCTGGTAGAATCGGCCTGGTGCAGTTAGTGCTTCCCTGTGTGGGGAGAAGGCCTGTGTCGGCACCTGCTGCCGGTGTGTGCGCCGAGTCTGGTGGTCCCCCCTTTAGGAGAAGCAGCCACCCCCAGTTATTGCTGATTATTTAGAAGTAAAGTAAGTAGAAATGAACCAAAGGCATGTCTCATCAAAATCCATGGTGCTGGCAGGTGAATAGAGGCTGTATCCCGCACCTTTGTGCAGCCCAGCTCCCCGGCTCTGTGCGGACGGGTTTCCTGCTGCACACAAACCGGGGGCCCTGGGGGAGCTGGGGCACGGCCAGGGCACTGCCCAGTGCCGCCTCACCTTCTCTTAGGTGTCTTTGAAATACTGAACCCAACCAAACAAAAAGCAACCCACGCATAAACAAGGTGTGGAATGTCTTCTGCATTGAGATAAATGTTTATTTCTGCCTGCCGGCTGTGCGTCCCTCCGTTCAGCCTTGGGACCTGCCACGCCGGGTTAAGGCCACGGCGGCAAGCCGCAGTGGGACTGGCCGCAGCACGGTGCCAACCCGCTGCTCTGTGGCTCCAGAAGTGCCACCAGTGAGTGCAGTCGCTCTGCATGAGCTTCAAGTTCTGCTAACAGCACAAGTGCAGCCATCTCGGCTTTTAGCCCCTGGTCCGCTGCACGTCGAACAGCAGCTTGTTAGCAATTTATCCCTATAACTTAACGTAAGAGGAACTCGTGCTGAAACAGTGCTGGATGTTGTTTGGCTATGTCCAGGAGTTTGTTTGTGATCTTTTGACTTTAGGCTTGAGCTCCAATGTACCTGTCAGTAAAAAGCACTCAGCCTGGGTGTTTCTTAAAAGCTCCTGCTGTGCAGCAATGTGCCGGGCTTGTTGCGGATCCCCGGCAGGTCTCCAGGCTGATGTTCAGCTTCCGCGGCGCTTTGTTGCTCAGGATGGCCTTTTCTGATGGAGGAGTGTTGGGCCAGGCTGGGTTTGAGCTGGACTCCACGAGTGAGCTGCAGTGTGATGTTGCTGTCGGCTCGGTGGACTTCTGAAGGCTGGGAACTGGGCAAGCTCTGGTGAAAGCAAACTTGGAAGAGCCCCAAAAAGCACATCCCAGGCAGGGCACGCTGCAAGCATTGACTCGTAGCCAGGCCAGTCCTGCAGTTAGAGCCTGGCAGTCCTCAGCAGCAACTGGATGTGGGCAACTTTGTTTGCCTGAGCTTTAGGTTAGATTCTTTCCTGCACAAAGGGGGCAAAATTTTTGGAAAAAGCAGAGTCTTGGTGCTCATTTGGAAGGCAAGGATGTGTCTGGCACTGCCCCAGAGGAGTAAGGGGGACAGTTTAGCTCATGTGGGTAGGGAGAAAGGATGCTGGGGTAAGAAGCTATGGAAATGGTTGTGAGTTTAAGCTGCCATTTTGAACAACTGAAAAGACTGAAGTGCTACTTAGGGAAAAATACAACTCCGTGTCCCATCTTCCCTCCTCCTGCCATCCAAATCTCCAAATCCTTTTGTTGAGACGAGCAGGAATGGGGTGCTTTGTGTAAGCTGCAGCCCGAGCCTGTGCTCTCTCTTGGTAGCAGACCCCCTCGAACGGCTGCACCAAGGTCCCTTGATGCTGTGAGCGTTGTAGCAAGGAATTAAATACAGTCGTGTTCATTTCAAATTCCATTTGAAATACAAATAGGTAAACCCTTGTTCATCAAACACCAAAGTGCAAGTGGAGAAAGGAAGTTCAGCGAACGCTTTGTGTTTTAATTCTTCTGGGAAACGCTACGAAGGGCACTGAGCAAAGCACCGGGAGAGGTGTGGTGTTGGCACCTTTTGATTTGGAAGCATGCCGGGTGCTGACGGCTCTGAGTCCTCCCGATGCTGCTGGTCACCTGCCCAGTCACCGTGGGCAACGTGATTTCACCTTTCTGGCTTTCTGAAGCACAGCAAAATACCTGCCCGGATGCTTTGGGTGTACATCTGCCGGGTGGAACCCCAGGAGAGGAAGGGCTGCTGCGCTCGCTGGGACAGGCCTGGGGACCTTTGACTGCACAGGCCCCCTGCGTGGCCGGCACCTGCACTTATTGATATTACTATTGATCTGTTTGTCTGACAGCTGACCCCGAACCTCTTAATGCAGAGTGAAAGCGTCCTGTTGACCTCCGCAGACTTCAGAGCAGTCCCCGTGTCCTCACCTCCATCAGCCTCCGCTCGGTGGCTGCAGATGTCCTCTGCCACGTCACCTGCCAGGGCCCCGCATGCTGCAGGTGTCACCCCGTCGTGCGTTGGTGACAGTTTTCAGCCACAGGAAGTGCTAAGGATGGGATGTTTGAAGGGGCAGGAGAGGGGTTAAGATTCAGCACAAATATTTTATAAACAAGGTTACAGCTGGCTCTGGGGAAAGTTGTAGAAATACTTGGCATGCACTTAGCTCTGCAGACTGGCATGTCCGTGGCGGTTTTATTCCCGAGGAGGCTGCTCCCCGCGTGTGTCGTGCCACGGAGCCCATTTTGCTTGCACAGTCAGCAAAGTCGCCTTCCCAGCAGAGGAGCTGCCTCCTCCTGTTTTGTTAAGGGAAAAAAAAAGAATGTTTGCTCGGGAGAGAAAAACATGTTTTTGTCACTGGAGGCGGGGACGGGTTAAGATGTGCTACCTTTGAAGCTGCCCTGGTGCTCATGTGCTTTGCAGCAGTCCTTGCAAAATCAGCCACAACTGTGCTCAGACATGCAAGCGTGTACAGCGTGTACAGCTGGGCTTCTAGCAGAGTGCGAACCACATCATCGTCATCCAGCAAATAGCTGATAACCATGGCACGGTCACAGGATCTCGGGATTCTTCAAAGTTATGTGCAACAGTGACTGGGGAAACCGGGGGGTCTCCTCTTGTTCAGCACTGGGGCTGCCTGGTGGTGGTGGTGCTCCCGAAACGTGGCTTTGAGGTACTGTTAATGATGTAGAGGGAGAGAATAAAGGGCAATCTGGTAAAACAGCAGAGCCTTGTGAGAGTTGCTGATAACAGTTTAGGGTTTGGCTCTGACTGAGCAGTGCACATGAATAAAGCTGCCAGCGCCAAGCCTCAGGAGTGCCGTTTCTAAACGTATCTCGTTGTTCTGGGCTGTCCCGTTGGAGAACTGGTGGTTGAAGCTGGATCTCACAGAGTTGGTGCTCAATAAATTCCAAGAACTGAGGCTCTTTCAAGGTGCTTCAAGTTGAGCGCCCCTCCTCCTGCCACTATTTTGGAAAGTCCTGATACAGGCTGCACAGCTGAAATGTAATTTAACTTTCCTCATCAGAGACCTGGTCCTGTTTGTTCGTGTTGTTGGTGTTTTTCCCAGCACCGGTCTCAGTGCATTTCCTGACGCTCTAAATTCGGTCTGAGATCAAGTTGTTCAAAAGCCTGGGCATCTGCAGGAACAAACCAGAAGCTCCCAGCCAGCTCTCGGAGCGGGAATGTTTTGCTCAAGCTTTTGCTGGACTTGCAGGTTTTTGCCGGAGTTGGTTTTTAGAGAAAGGGCTGTTTGGGTTGCAGCGTGTGGGAAAATGAATGCGTTCAATGGAAATCTGAAAACCAGATGTCAGAGCAATGATGTGCTGATTATCGGAAATAGGGAAGAAAGCATGCAAGCCCCTAATCCATCTGATTAATTTCCTGGCTCTTTTACCCGAGCAAGTGTCTTGCTTCCCAGGGCTGTGATAGTAAATATAATTATTCATTATAAAAGTTGACGTGCTTCTGATAATTGAACCTAACCTGTCTGCTTTGGCCTTTCAGCTTTGCTTTGGCCTTTCAGCTTAGCATCACAAATTATGATTTCACTTGGTGATTAGGTGCAAGTGAATATTTGGTTCTGTATTAGCCAGATTAAACAAAGCAGACTGTAGGAGAGAAATTTTGAGGAGCCTTTGATGATATTTTAAGCCCAAGTTAACTGCAAGTGCTTGAAACGATCTGTCAGTCAATCTGAAGAGAGCCTCATGATGGATAGACCATGTGTTGGCTTGTCTGACACTTCTCAAAGATAGTGACAGTGACATGTATCAAGCAGGACTGCCTTTCAGCTGTTTTTTCTTCCGTTTCCAGTTGCCAGTTCTTTTAACTTAAATTATAATACATTTTGTGGTGGGCCTGAATTGGCGTATCGGGTTCAAAACGCTGACTGTATTTGCATCTGGACATTGATTACTGAACTCTGGGCAACTGGATCACCTGTGCTAAGAGCTCTAAATCTGTTTCCATGTCTTGAATTTTGATAGAATAGGGGTCTAAATGCAGGCCTGATTTAGCTTTCTGATGGTGCCCTTAATAAGCATCATGTCAATAGAAGAAATCAATCTCATTTAAAACAAAGTCAGACTGCTGGAGAGTTTTAACTTCAGGAGAGAAGAATCCTTGTCACACTGTCATCACACTGCTCTCGGGATGTGGTACGGGTTCATTTTGGAAATGATCAGGCTCTAATTAAGGTCCATAGGGAATTGGAACTGATTCGGTGCAATTAGAACAGACCCCTAATTAGTATTTAACAACCACATCCAGGGGCGAGTGAGGGGATTTTTCAGTCCCTTATTCCTAGGGCGCATGTGGTTTGAAGACTATATTTTGGGGGATACTGGAGCTTTGCTTCACTCAGCGATGTATCCAGCGTACACTGCAGGCTGTTGTGTGGTGCTGGGATGCCTTCCAGCCCCTCGTATCTGATCCTGCATCTTGAACATCGGCAGGTGGGCCTGGTGAGCTCCGTATGAGCACAAGAGGTCTGCTGCCGAGCGGCGTTCCCAGGCTGCCTAAATGGTGGTGTAAGTTCAGATAATTCTCCCTGTATAATGCCAAAGCCCTACGGAATGTTTGCTTGTTCTTTCCATATTTCTGGTAGCTGAGAACAGTGACGTTGGAGAGTCACCAGCATTACGTTCAGCATAAGCCTGAGCCGCTTCCAAGGCGCGTTCGCACTGCGTGGTGCCGGTACGCAGGTAAAGGGAAAACACCCGATCTTCAGTGACAGCGAATGTCACGCTGCGTCCTCGGATTTGCCTAAACATCTAATATTGCAATTAGATCGAGCTGCGTACGCGCAGATGACAAAACAATTAAACAGCAATGAAACATAAAGGGAAAAAATTAACAAGGAACCAAATTCATTTGACACAGAGATCAAAACATATCGACGGTGTCTCGCAGCTCTGATAATTCCGTTGAGCTGTGCCGAGCTTAGCGTTGATGCTTGCATACAACCTCTGATTAACATTAAGTGGGGCTGTCATTCTGACAGAGCTGGATAAACCAATATTGAAAAATCTATTAAATATATCAGGCTCGAACAGGGAGCGCAAATCTTATTATATTATTTCAGCTGTAATTAGGTGGGAGATAAAATCATAAACAGGGAACTTCAGTGAATTTTCTTCTGCCTGCGCGTGGACACCTGGGTTTTGCTCGGTTTGGGGGGAGGCTGGACACGTGCCGAGGACCCGCTGCTGCCCAGGGAGCGCAGAGCTGAGCGGTGACTCTTGTCGTGTGCACGGGACAGGTTTGTAAGTTCAACAACGCTGGCTACACTCCTCCTTGAGATAATGACAGCCGTAATGGACATCCCTGCATTTAACTGGAAATAGCAGTTCAGTGTTTTACAACCCGGAGCCTGCCTAATTGGTTCTTTGAATAGAAAAACATGGCTATTTGGAAGGTTTGCTTTAGGACGTTACGCGTTCTGTTCCTATTAATAACGGAGGTCGTGCCATTAAAAACCTTCACATGCTAAAAGTGTGATTTTAAAAATAATTCTCTTGGGAAAACAAAACCAAAGACACCTTTTCTGTTTTCAAGGGTATGGAGGTTGCAGAGCCAGGCCCCCACAACAGGGAGGCAGGAGCTGAGGTTTCCCCTTCGCCGTGAGCTGCCCACAGGCTTGGTTTTAGCACGGGACCTTGTCCTCTCCTTTCCATGCCGTGTTTGTGGCTTGCTCCAAGGAACTCAGTGCTGCCGCCCTGAACCAGCAGCAAAACGGGCAGTTTTGGTGGCTTTAAATACATCTGCTGCTATTTTGTAGGCTGGGGACCGGAACGAATTTGCCGTCCTGGTTATTTAAGGTGGGGTTTCTCTCGCCCGACTGCAGCTGTTGGAAGGGTGATGGCCCTGCACGGCTAAGGGTGTGCTGCAGGTGGGTTCCCCTGTCTGGTGACGGTGGGGAGCCAAACCTGTCCCGGAGAGCCCTCCTTCCATTGGCAGTGGGAACTGTTTGGTGCGGCTGCCCCTAGGTGAGATGGATTTGCCAGAGCATTTGCAGTCCCCTCGTGGTTTCATTTCAGCCTGCTGCTCGTCGTGTTTCACTGACTCACCACCACCGACTGCTGCGTACTGGGCAACTTTTATGAGCAGTTTACAAGCATCCAGACGGGGAAGGAGGCAGTAAGTGACTTCCCCGGGCTCACGCAGGGAGCAGGCACGTCTCTGCTGAATGGCAGCCTAATGCTGTGACCAAGAAAACACTCGTCGACTTCTGGCCAAGCCTCTCCTCGCTCCTTGCGCGCGCTGCACGCTGTGCGGCGAGGCAGCGATGAGTGCCGGGGTGCTCCTCGCGCTGCGTGCCCGCTCGGGAGCTCTTCAGCCTGCGCTGCAATTCAAGGAGCTGTCGAGCTCCCTGGAAGCCAGCGGGCGCTCTGCCATCAGCTGCAGCGCCGCCAGGATTTTATCTTCGTCACACAGCCCTGCCGTATTCTCCGTCCAATGTTTGAACTAAGCGAGGCATAAATTTAGTTCTGATGCTGGTTGGTAAGAAGTGAAAAATGAATTTCTGCCAAACCGGGATGTATTTTCAACTCGATTTAATAGGGTTTGTATCCTATCCCAAGAGGTCAGGGCCTTTTTCTCACAAAGTTTATGATAATAGATTTAACTTCTATTAGCGTATTTGCCTCAGTATTTGCAGAGAAAGGAGTAGAGGAGGTTTAAGGAATAGAAATTATTTATGTCAGGTATAGAATGCTTTGCTCTTTCTTATGTGCTTTACTGTTGGAGGAATGAACAAATAGTCTGTGAATAAATAAGGCAGTATTTATATTCTTTCTTGGTCTCAACTGCCCAACATCTTCTGGAATGGCAAGGGTGATGAATAATTCATGTGAGCAGTCATTAATCCTGCCGCCTTCTCCCTTGCTCTGGGGGACACCTCGTCCAGATACCATAAAACTTGTGGCCACCGAGTGTATGTTGCAGCTCCCCAAGTTAAAGTCAGGGAGTTTGCCTGCGGTGTGGAATGTCGCTACTGAGAACAGGCTGGTTGGTGTGCAAAGTCCTGCATCGCGAGAGGGGTAGCGGGGCTGGTGCTGGCAGGTCGTGCCTTGCCTTCGCACCATCGAGGAAGATAGGGAGCAGAGTTTAAAAGGAGGGGCGGGAAAAAGAGAAGGGGACAGTGAATTCTCTGGCACACCAGGCTGTTAGCAGGCTGTGCAGGCAGAATCTTGTCCTGGTGCTGGATAAATACATGTGGGATAAACAGATCTTGTAATAAGGAGTCATTTACTGGATTCCCAGGTGGACAGAGGTTGTTTGAACTCCACCTTGGTTTACGGTATAGGAAATAGTGGAACAGAGTTTTGTGGGTAATCAGATGTTTTTAGAATGTGGCTTTATGTCAGAGGGGCGCTGCTGCCTGGCCTGGTAGTTTTGGAGCTGTTGCACAGTCGGCCACGACTGCGCACACTCGAGCTCGGAGTCGCTCGATGGCAGCCTCGAGGCGGTGGTACCAGAGCTCCTGGTGACTTTTCTCTCTCTGTCTCTGCTTATCAGGCTATTTTCTGCAATTTCTCCTACTGTGAGTCCACATAAGGGGTGCTCATTATAAGCATTATACAAACTGACGTGCAGATCTGAGGAAAAAAGCACGCCGTGGAAAGCAGTGCTGTGCTGATAGCATTATGAGTAATGTCTCTCTGACTTCTGAATATGCGAATATAGTCTTATTTGCTGAAATGCACCAACAGAAATGTAAACACAAGTGATCATTAATTTTATTGCAGGTTTTTTTCCTTTTATGGAAGCTTGGTAGCACTGTAAATTTGGATTTGAACCATCAGTGACTTGAGTTCAAAATGTAGGCCTGACTCTCAAAAAGATTTATGCGTGTACTTAATGATTCTCTTGAAAGAGATCCCAATTGGAGCCGTGCTGTCAGACTTTGTGTACAAGGGCTGGGGTTAGATGTGAAGCATGTGTTAAGGTGCACGTTAGCTACATGCATTAGGGCTCCTGACACCCATTAGAGCAGAATGAGCTGCGCTGACCACGAAGGAGAAAAGGCTTTGGCTGTTTGAATTGCACACACCATGGAGACTGCTGGACACGCAGCAAGACCCATCCTTGTCTTTTCTTCTTTTCAGTTTAACTAAACACAGCTTGTAGGGTTGGCCAGTGTCATAAAATCCATTTTTTACAAAAAGAAAAAGCTGTCACGTTGGAAAGAGCTGAAAGAGCTATTGAGTAACTTCGCAAGAGCTGAAGCCTGCAGGGCTTGGCCTCTGTGCGAGGAGCAGGACGGCTGGAAGGTGCCTCGGGAGGGCACACGAAACCCTGCCATGGCTCTGGCTGATGGGGATCCCACACAGCATCACAGCTTCTCCTCAGCCTGCTCTTTTTGAAAACGATGAATTTATTTGCTTTCAAGTATTAGGCTCAGGGAAACTATGGTGATTTCAACAAAGAACCGTGCTTGTTTGGGTGGAAAGCAGAGAGGCGTTTTCAAGGTGTGCTCAGCAGGGAGCGGTTTGGAAGGACGGGGTTGTTGCAGGAGAGTGAGAAACAGCTCAGGGAGAAGGGAAAAAAAGCCTGAGCCCATTAATGGGAACTACTGATGTTTGTATGTTCCAGATTCACAGCAGGGCACGTTGCATGTAGCTGCAGTCAGTGATGACGTTGCCAGCTACTTTATGTATTAGTGCTTTTGGAGAGCAGATGAAATACCAAGCGTTCAGTGGGAGTCCAACCACTCTTCCCAAAGCCAGCTCTTCCTCCCCATTGATGGCAGTGCTGAGGAACAGCTTCACCTCCAGCTACAAAAAAGGAAGCTGGTAAACACGAACCAGCCAACAGGACTGACCCTGGAGGTTTGCTTAGGACACCAGACAGAAGTTAAGCTGTCAATTTTGGACACTTCAAGGTACAACCCCTGCCCTCCTCCCAGCAGATTAGAGCCCACTAACAGTTTTCAGGCTTTGTCCAAGGGATGACATCTCTGCACTGACTGTCAGAGGGGGTTGCGTGAGAAGATGGTGCAGGTACTACGCAGGATGAGTCTATTACTCCAGACTGCGACGGGCTCCGTGGACATGTGTTCTCCAAGGAAAATGCCTGGGTTGTGAAGGCTCTTCTGGGATCCCCTTTCTTAGGGCTGTGGTCATCGCACCCTTGCACTTCCCTTGTCCTTGCACATAGCAGCGAGACCCTGGGCACTGGTGCTGTGCTGGTGAGGAGTCTGCATAGCCACGTGCTGTGCTCGTGTTTGTGTCTGGCTCTGAAGCCAGAGCATTTCCAGTCAAAGGCCTACGTCTCCGTGCTGCTTGCAAAGAGCGTTTGCTGAGGACTCCCACTCCGCTCTTCAGGTAGAGAACCGTTCGGTCGTGGCGATGACACAAGCCGTGCAGGCGCCGCGCTTACTCAGACAGAGCAGCCTCTGGGTTTATATAGCCAGAGCCTCCTCCGTCGAGTCTAAAAATAAAAAGCTTGCTCTGAGTAAGCAGATCGCCTGCATACCCGGGATATAACTTTTCTTCTCTTGTGGGAAGTGGGGACTTGGGCGCAGAAGGGCCTTGCCGCAGAGCACGGTGACTTGGGGAGGAGCGGGCTGCAGCACGGTGCCGGTGCCGGCAGTGCCACGGCCCAGGCCAAAACAGCGGTGGCAAGGCCCCGTGGTGCAGGCGGAGCTCACGCTCGTGGCTGTGATGGTGGCAGCTCCCATCTCGCCCCAGAGCTGGTGGAGAAAAGAGCGTGTCGGCAGAGAGCGATGGCTGTGGGGGAGAAGTGGGGTGAAGGCGTGGAGCGAGGCAGCCTGGCAGGTGCTAAAAGGGCCGGCGGTCTGTGCGGTGTCATCATTAAAGTGGCTGCCATTAACTGGCGATGCAGATTAGGGGGTGTAGCAGACACAGCAAGCCTTTGGCTACAGTGCCCTCGAATACTTGGGAGGGCAAGGTGGCTTGCAGGAGCTGCTAGCCACGCTGTGCTCTGGGCTGCAGCAGGTAGACCTGCATTGGCCGAGTTACATTGCTGGGGGGCAGGTGCTGCAGGGCAGACAGGAGGAGTTCAGCGGCCAAATGGCCCCCACGGCCCCCAGACAAAAAATAGAGAAGGAAGCTGAAGCGTAGAGAAACCGAACCGCATGTACAGGGTGACAGAGGCAGGATTAGCACAACGAACCCTGGTACCAGTCTAGCTCTGTGTCCATTTGATCGCGATGTTTATTAACTTAGCTTTGGTGTGCATAATTAATAAGTAAAGTTCCTCTCAGGGAAATTCAACGGGAAGAGAGTTCTTGTTAGCTCCATCTGGAAGGTTTTCAGAAATTTGGGAACTTTGAGTGATTTTATAGAATTGCCTTTTCATTTTCTTGACGCCCCGGCACGTCGGCTCTGCAGTCACACAGCGCAGACTCGCATTTCCAAGCATGTTCTGCCTGGGCAGAAGCAGAGGCAGGAGTCATTGCCTTGTGTCTGCCTTCCCAAAGATCAGAGGGTCATTTTCTATAGCGGTTCCATTTGTAGATCCTTCCGTCCCAGAACAGCAATCAGAAAATGCAAGACCAGGCCAGCGGGTGCCACTTTTTCCAGTTCCCTTCTGTGAGCTGGGTGAGTACAGAGCCGTGCAGTACAGACACCAGCACCGGTCTCTGCCTCCGTACACTGCAGCTGAAGGTTCCTCCTGACCACAGCAAGCCACTGAGGTGATTTTGAGTGGTGATGAGTTTAATATCTTTTGATATTCAGCCTGGTTCTTACAGCTAGAAGTACTGTTCTTTGTCATTCACTGAAAATAGTGGTTTTCAAACTATTTGCCCTGGTAGGACCCCATGCAAGCAGTTCCTCAAAGTGATGTACTTATTGCACACGCTGGAAATTGTATTACCTCTGTGATGCACAGACTCGGCTCTTACGGAGAAAGGAGGTCTGCTGGGGTCATCTTCAGATGATTTTCGCAAGTGAAGAGATATAATTGATAAAGAAACACCCAGGTTGTACAGCAGCACCTGCCAGGGCATAAGTGGAGATGCACAAAACCTGTGGGTGACTCAGCTGCACAGGGTGCAGGACAGCCCAAGTCTGCTGTAGCTGGGAAAGTGCTGTGTTTCTGGAAAATCACTGCTTTCTTCTGGGAAGTGTGGAATCTAGACTGGAAGTGGATGCTGGCCACTGTGCGCTGGGACAAGGGGCTCAACCCCATCTCTCCCCATTTTCTACCCAGCTGTAGCACTGGGCTTGTCCACAGCCGTGAGCTGCTGTCAGACATGAAAAGTGTGGACTTGCTCACCTTGCTCTATGGCCCTCTACAACCTGTTCCTGGCTCTGGAAGAAGCCTGGAAAATCCAGGCATTGTACGTGCATTTTAGCAGAGAAAGCTCCGTTGAAGTTCCCTATCTATCAGAGGAGTGGTGGAGAAAATGGATTATTATAGAGTTTCTAATAGTACAGAAATCTTTGCAGTTGTCCGTGACCTAAGTAGACCTTTGTGTAATGATGGGAATAGACATTAGTATACACCAGATATTAGATTTTACAACCAATTTTATTAATTTTAATTGATTATAAAATAATGGGGGATACATTTAAGGGGCCTCTGCTTAATGCACTGTAATTATAATATGCTTAATTACTATAAATTTGATGGGGCAATAAAGGTATTAAAATAAATAGAACAGTAGAAGTACTCATTAAAATTGCATCTGACCTCTACGCATTGAAACTTGCTGGAGTGAATGCAGTAAAACTGGCTGCAGTGTGGTAGCAGTGGGAGCTATTAATTCCCAATTCACAGGTCCTGGCAAGCATGATGCAAATAAAGTCAAACTGAACTATCTATCTCACATGAAAGACCAGAGAGGACTTCGCTGAAAGAACAGTAGCCTGATGATTTCAGTTGTGCAGCTGCTGCAAACACCGGGCTTTAGACACTGGAATTCTGTGCTCATGCATTCACAGCAATTTGTAAAGAAAAAGTGTGTCACACTCCGCTTTGGCACGTGCATTGATTCAGAGCGTGATTTCGACATTTGGATGCTCATCCAGACCCTGAGCAGTTGGACTGGAAATCTTTCAAGATCTGCTTTTTGAAGAATATTTTGGATTCTTGTTGCCAGACCCAGAGAACGTTTTGCAGTCTGGAAACAAGCAATGATTCAGGGCCAAATCTGCAATTATCTCATTCTGCTTGGGGTGGAGGAAAAGTTCAGTTTGCTTCTGTGTTCTGAGAATTGTCGAGGTGGATTGTTTCCCCCTCCTCGTGTACCTCTAAGTGCTATGAGCACGCAGCGTGGAGTGGGAGAGGAAGGGGAAGCACTGGGCTGAGTTGAGCGTGCTGCTGATGTTGCTGCTGGCCTCTGTGGTGTCCCATCTGAACGTTGATTTCTGCTTCTCTGAATGCCCTTAGGAAACGCTGAAGCAAGTACGTGTATGTTAGTACTCTGAAAATGTGGATTTTATTTCTTGAAGTGGATAGTGGTCCCAAAAAAGTCATTTAGCTTTTTTAAAGCCAGTTCTGAAAAATCAAACTGCATGGGTTGGAAATGAGGGGATTACAGTGTTTGTAAAGAATCCTGTACATCATAGACAGTTGGTTTCCCTGGAGATATAGACAAAATAGCAAACGCTTCCTTTCTGGGGTGTTGTTTTTTTTTTCTCCTTGTTTCTGAGAATCCCCTCCTTGTATTTGTGCCTGAGCGGCAGGGCGATGTGTCTGCGGGGGGACACCTGTCCATCATTCGTTTCACTGCAGCAGGGCGCTTGGGGTTTCTGCAGTGCTCTCAGGTTCTTTTGTCTAGGCACAGGCTGCCAGGAGCCAGTGCCAGCCTCAGGGTACGTCATTGCCAAAAAGGGGCCTTGGTTTTTGGCTGCTCCCGGTGCCATAGGCAGTGCCAAGCGTGCCCATGTCCCACAGCACTCGCCGAGCCCAGGCAAGGCGGCCGTCAGCCTGCGGCCATCTCGAGCAGTGCAGCGTCCTCCGGCTCGGTCCTTTGCAGTGTGGTTGGCAAACGGGCTGCAGCCCAGTGAGGCTCCGTTTCACAAATGTCCTCCTCTGCAGACAGTTGATATTTAGGAGCGAGCGTGTCTTCAGGTGAGCCTGGCCAAGGATGAGAGCTGGTGCTTCTGTTCTTCCTACGCTGTGAGTGTAGTTTTGGAGGAATGGTGATTTGCACATGAAATGCGAGGGAGACATTTTATCCCATCACGATGGCAGGCTGCTTTGCATTGGTTTGGAGAGAGAGCATTTGCACTTTCCAGGAGTGAGGAATGGCTCTCAGTAGGACATTCCTATGTCTGAATGCAAAATTCCTGGTTTGTCCTGCCGCAGCCCATATATTCAGGCTCATTTTTGCATGGCATTTAAATGGACCTAAATATTTTACCAGCTAGCAAGATAACACTACAGCTTGTTTAGTATTTTGTAATCAGTTATTAGGACAGGGCTTTACTGAAATAAAATATGAGGGCAAAGGAAAGTAACATGCCTGTGGCATTAAAATGCTGTTAGCAAGCTTGAGGCATATCAGAGAGATTGGTCCTGAGAGTAACATTTACTGCCTTCCTGCTTTTGAACTTTTCTTTTTTTTTTTTCATTTGCCTGTTTCTGAGGTCTGGGATTTATCCTGAATTTAAGAACTGACGGGTTTTGATCATTTGAATAGGTATCACTGTTCAGCAGGGAATACATGTGCCAGCTGAGATGTCTCTTAAAGCCAATTTGTACTACCAGTTATATGAAATGATTCCTTGAGACTGTAATGTATTTCAGCTTCAGGTTCTCCACCTGTGTTACGGTGTTCGTCTCCTCTTCCTACCACCCTGCATTACTTCACTCTCCCTTCCCAGCGCCCCAGACACCTGAGCGTGTTCTGGAGTGTGATTACAAATTGAACCACAGAAAAATGACGTCGTATCCTTAGGAATCTGACTGATATACTGAATCAGAGTAATGCAGAGGCACAGTCCTTTCTTCATCCAACCCTCGTCCTTTTGTGCTGAGGGCAGGCAGGTGAGCAGAATCACCCCTGCTGCTGGCTCTCCAACATTTAGCAGGTAGCAATTCCATGGGCTCCGTAAATAGCTGATGGCCCAATTCTGACACCTTTCGGTGTGTTGAAGGGCAGAATAATTGGGTTCATAGTTAGCAACTGTTGCACGTGTTTCTATTACCTGTACTTATTTATAGGTAATGTATATAAGGAAGAGTTTTCCTCTGTAGTACTGTTTATTCACAAGGCCTTATCTTATGATCACATTTATGCACGTTGGTAGGATAACAGTGAACTTTAAGTCTGAGAAGAGATGTCCAAGGCTTTAGGTTGAAAGCTGCCATTATCCCGAGTTTTACAAAGCAGCCCTTAATCTGCCTGAAACTTGCTTGTTTCCTATTGTGCTTCTATAAGGGTCTTTGGGGTGGGGACGGATTCAGACACGCAGCCTAAACCCTGAAAATAAGAAGTGATGGCCTGGTCCTGGAGACGTCAGGGTGAGTGGAGGCAAATAGTGCTGGGCAGCCAGAGAACCTGCTAGTGTCTGTCTGTCCTTTCTTTCCTTTTTCTTTTCTTTTTTTTAAATCTTTATAGGGAGATGCACACTCAGCTGCTCCATAGGAAGACAAAATGGCAGGGACTGTTGTCACCACAGCTCGTACAGATTGTCCCCACTTAGCCATAAACTGTAGAGCTGCAAAGCCCAGGTTGCTGGTGTGGCCCCACAGCCTTGGTGCGATCCGGTCCCTGCTGGTCTGCAGCTGCGCTTCTTGGTGGTGGAGCATACGGGTCTGGGTTTCTCTGAACCACAAGTGCAAAATCTAATAGGAAATTCAGAAGAAAATCAGTCTGCAGTGTTGCAAATAATGCACAGAATGCATGATGTATTCTGGCATGTTTGAATGATCCCGGTAGACCCACTTTTACCCCATTTTCCATGCATTTGTCCATAAAGAAGAACCACCATGGGAAAGGAATGCCAGGAATGAAACCTTTGAAGAATGTCAGGAATGAAACCTTTGAAGATGCCTCCAAGGATCCCTTTAAACCATCCTGCTGGAGACCCTGTAGCCTGGCTTGATAGGTCTGATTCAGATCTTCCCTGTATTTGAAGTCCTGTGTGGAAGAATGAAGCCTCTGTTTGAAAGAAATGAGTCCCTACGTGGGAAGAGAAAGAGTCCAGCTGTTCATAAGACACTTAGGGTTATTTCGCTTTTGGTTGGGTTTTGTTTTGCTTCAAATCCTTCCGGTAAGCGTAGCTGATACTGCTAGCTGTCGAGCTGTTTAGAGAAGTCTGTCTTGTACGAGTGGGAGCTCACCTCTTGGGTGGTGGCTTCAGGGGAACCCGGCCTCTGTGTGCCTGGCTGTGCGGTGGGCTTGGTGCAGCGCCTCTGCTGCTGCAAGCCCAGTACTGAAAGCACAGGTGCCCAGCCTAAGTATTTCCCTGGCATCTGAAGCACTGAATAAAAGCGGTCAGGGGCCAAAACACCCAGGAAATTTTGAATATTTCCTAAGTACCAGATTGAATGGGTTGAACTTTGCGTGTTGGGGAGAAGCATTCTTATTTCCCTGCTTAAAGTGGAGCACGTGGATCTAAATCCATTCCCATCCAGAACAAATCCTTTCAGTCCATGCTGTCGTTGGCACCTGGTGACTGTTTTGATGCTTCGCCCTTGCTCCCTGTCAAGGCAGTGCCTCGGCCAAAGATGCTGCGGTGCAGAAGGGGGGCACGAGGATGTCTTTTGTGGGTCTCGATGTAGTTCCTGTTTTGCTGCCCGAGGAGGGGCCACGGCAGCCCTCGTTATCAGGCTGTCAGGAGAATTAAGAATCAAGTAGTTGCGTGAGCAGCAGGATGATTGAAGGCCAGTTTCCGATGGACTTTTATCTCGTAATTGATTTCCTCAGTGGGTTTGTGCTGTCTAATGAGGTGTGAGCTAACACGCCAGCCTTCCCCTCGGTGGGAGGTGAGAGAAGCCAGGCGCCTCTTCGCTCCGCGGCTGCAGTCTCCTCGCCGAACGTATGGGAACTTCGTATCGTTGAGACCTCTGCCCTGCTGTCAAATTTGCTTGAAATTAGTGGGCTTCAAGAGTTACTAGAAGGGGGACAGATAGGCAAACATACACAGGCAAGCTGAACTTCTGTCCCCTGTGCTCTTTGAAAATTAGGCTTAAAAAAATTCCAAAGAAAAAAAAAAAAAGGAAACTGAAAAATTGCTTTGGTCTTAAAAGCTGCCTTCTTCTGTATTAATCCCGGGATAGGGAGGAGGAGACAGGGCAGGAAAAACTGGTGATTGCCATGACTCTAATGTCATGCTAAAATATTCTCTCTTGCCTGAAGTGCTGACAAGTGTGTTGGTAACTGCAGAGGTTCCCAAGGACTTAAGCAAATAAACAAAACCCAGAGTCCTGGGACCACGTTTGAGAGTGTTTTAGTTTCTAGCAGTGTCTGAAACGGGGGAAGCTTCCTGGTGCCCACTGCTGGGCTGGTGCAGTCCCTGGGGACTGGTCCCTGCCTGCCCTCGCTGGGTAACCCTTGTCTGGGAGGACTGGAGAGAGGTTGGGCTCTGCAGGCTGGAAGGGAGCGACTGGAATGGGAGAGAGCAATAGATAATGCCTACTAACACTTGAGAGTCTGGAAAACTCTTTTAACCCTTGAGTAAAATGTGGGTGCTATGCAAACCTTGGGAACACTAAATACTGTATTAAGCCACTTCAGATTTAGAAGAGAGTTTCTGAATGTTGGGAGGCTGCACAAAAGTGTCCTTTTATCCACTGAGCAGCACGCATCCTCAGGCATCCCCGCAGTTAATAGCGTTAGCCCCCATGGAAAGCCTCTTGAGGCACTGCTGGCTGCACTGGAGAACGTGGATCATTTAAACATTAACAGCTTCGGTTATTAATTATTGTGGAAAATGTGGGGGTGGAGGATGCTGAACTGGAGGAGTTGTCCCACGACGTATTTTCCCCTTGCTGCGTGATGAAATCCATTTCTGCTGTAGCTGAGTGCAGCGCTTTTAGAGCAGCGTGATGGGGAGCAGAGGTTACTGTGCCTGCTGCTTGGCTTACAGGTTTGCTCCTGACAGTGATGATGGAGTGTGTTTTCTGTGGGGTGTAGAGATGATAGGATTTAACTTCATTTAATTTAGTGGGAGCTCTTTTCAGCCAGGAGGAAAGTGTCTCGTAAAGATTGTACCTTGAACACCTCCTGTGAGACAGCATGGCGTGGGGATGGCGAGCTCGCAGGGGCCGGAGCTGTGCTGGGGTGACACAACGGGCTCACTGCGCCAGCCCCACCACCTCCCCGCGGCTGATAAGCAGAAGTTTGGAGCCCTGTGGCTTCGCTCAGCACTGGCCAGCTAGGACAGCAGAGCCAGCACCACTCCAGCAGGCGCTGTGGACCAGGTGTTTTGGAAAATCCAACCTTCGTGCAAGTGCTGGGAGTGGTGAGTTGAGCTCCCTAGAAAACCTGGCCTCAGCCTTGGGTACAGAGTCCTTGCAAATGTGCCCACACACGAGCACGCACAAGCCTTCAGGTCCTTTGCCTTGTCGGCCAAGGTTGTGTTTGAGCTCCTTTGGTTCCTGTTCTCAGCGAGGTCTTCAGCAAAGGCTGCTTGTGCAGCGGGACTGCCTTGTGTAGGACGCCCAGGCTGAGTCACCCGCTCGGTGGTCAATAAGCTCTGCCTCTTACTTAGTCTGCATCCAGCTCATACGGCTGTAATTACGGAATTGTATTTCCTGGACACTTGGAAGTAATTAGCTCCATGTAAAACTAATGTGTCTTGCCAAATTTAGGCTTAAAATCGTTTCTATGGTTGGGTGCAGTAATCTTCTATTAGATTTAAGTTTTTTTTGTTGTTGTTTTTGTTTTTAAATCTTTCACTAGTGTCTGGCTAGATTAACTCATAATGTTGTAAGGCTTATTTGTTGAGGAGGTGTAGAGATTCTAAATGAATTTGGAATTAAATATGTGTTGGCTAAATTCCTGCTTTCCTCAAGTCCCAGTGATCCCCATGATCCCGAATCTGGGCATGCAATACTGTTGCTGGCTTACTGAAGCAGAGTGGAGGTATAAGCTATGACAATATGAGAAACTGGGTTTGGGGGGCTATTTTTGGTGCTTTTTCTGCAAAAACTAGCTTTATGTAAGAAGTATACTTAAAGACCTACTTTTCACCCGGTGTAAGTCATTACCTAATGGCCTACTAGTTAATATCCGCACTCCACTGAGACTAGAAGTGGGATTTCGGACTGTGTGTTGCTCCACCTAGTTAGGAAAGAAGATGAGGATTCAGGACGCCAGGTAGCAACTTCAGGTAGGAAAGACCACTGGAGCAGCAGGGAGGTGAGCAAAGTGCTAAGTGAGTCCCAGCAGAATTTGGTGTCAGGGAAGAGTTTCAGAGACAAGTGCCACAGCACATGGACGTGTGGACTTGCCTTTGTGTTACAACTTGCTTGCTTTTAGAGGAGCAGCCCTAACATGTAGCTCATGCCTGGACACTGATATTGTGGGCTGGCTGGAGAGCTCTGTGAGTTTACTTTGCATGGCTTCTTTCTGGTTTGTGAATCGTAATTAATGATAACGAGCCCTGAAGACAAAAACAAGAGAGTGCATGGACACAGACATCTATACCACCAAAGCCATGCACGCAGCTGTACAGCTGGACCGGAGAGAGCAGCCTGCTCTGGTCGCTGCCCAGGGGACTGCTGCTGTCATGCTGGATCTGCAGGAGAAGCCAGGCACTAACAGCAATTTAATATTGTTGTCAACAGCAGGATTAGGCGCAGTATCACTGGATTTGTGTAGGAAGAATTTCTGGGGAAAGCAGATAGGATTTTTTCAGACGAGCTCCATACCCTGTATTGATGGGGTGCGAGTCCGCCTTGTTTTTCCATTTGCCAAAGGGTTTTCAAGGTTGCCTTCCAGTTCTAAATGTTGAACGAGGATGGATTTATATACTGTTATTCCAGATTTTCGTGATTGCAGGGCTGCTTTCTCTTGGTTTCTTTTATAGTTTCTGGTGTGCTGCTTGGTGAAGTGCCTATAGGAAGTAACGTATATGTCTTAAATGCTGCAGTGTGAATGGCCTCGTGGGCCTATTTCGTTGGCTCCGATTGCTGGGTCAGGCTTTCAGAGTGCCTGTATTGTCAACACTGGGAATTGCAAGTGGCGGGATTATAAATGTTCCTAATCAGTACTCTGTTCTCTCCAGTGGAGAAATCCCTCTTGATCCCTTTATTGATCTACAATTTTTTTCCCATGACAAAAATTGACACCTCTCTTAAAAATGTGTCTGTTGCGTATGTACCCACATTTGGAAATAAATGCTTCACGTTTATGTGTGTATGTGCAAGTGTGAATAGACACAAGCCAGGTGTGTGCCCACATTTAAGTATGTAAAGCTGCTGGGCATTTTGCCCTGTTTTTTTCTTTTTTTTTTTTTTTACAACAAAGAAAAATTTCAGAAATTTCTATTAATAAATGTGTTAAGAGATATGTATTAAAAGATATGAGAAATAGATGTAGTGGTAATGTTTTGTATGGAATAGAAATTCTGATGTAAACATCAGAACCCCACAAAGCTTTGCTGGGAAAGGAACCATTCATCAGTTGTGCCCCACCTCAGACAGATTCATACAGATGGTGCAGATCATACTCTGTCACCACTGCTGGGTTGTCTCAGCATCCCCCAAACAGGCTGTGCTGTATGCCTGTCGCTATCAAGAATGGGACTTGCAATATACTCAGATTTTCTGAATAATTCTACTTTATTTATTTATTTATTTGCGCTGAACCTGTTTTGTTTTGGATATGCAGCAAAGTAGGACTCTTCCCCTGACCTTGCAGGGCTTCAGAGATAAATGAAGGCACATGTTCTCTGAGACAGCTGGGAATTTATGGTGTTCGAAGAGACTCTGGCTCCAGTGTGGGTTGTTGGCAGCAGTGCAGATAATCACAATGTGATAGCAACTGGGCTGTTTCATTTAAGATGTGTTTAAATCTTATTTTCTTGCACTGTAAGGTTTTGTCTTTGCAAGCTACCAGAGTTGAAAATGGAAAGAGGAAGAAAATGCCAACCGTAGAAGCCTTTGTTTTTGAAGGTTGGAAACATCTATTTTGTTTTGGTTTTGATCACCTGATGGTCTAGGTCGTAGGAAAAATGGGTGAATTGTTCATAGACTGTACCACTTGCTTGTCTAAAGCCCATTTCTGCAAAACAGAGCCCTGTTGTGTTGCAATCTGTTGGAGCAATACCTTCCTAATTCTCTGGATTAGCAGACCTCTTGTGTGTGCTTGCATTTTGAGAGTTAGCAAATCTGGTGAACAAATGTTTCACAAAAGCCAGGAAAACGCCTCACAAACTGTGTTCTGTCTTTTCAGTATTCATTTGAGTTGCTGACAGTCATATTCCATAGAGGATACAGTAGCTTTCTCTTGTATTCGCAGTAGGAGTGTGGTGTAGTACATGTTCTAAAGCATTAGTTTCTGAGCCACAGCAGAAAGTTAGCAACGATAGCAAAATGTTCTGCTGATGTACTGTTGATCAAAAAATGTGTAGTAATGGCATCCCTAATATAGTTGCATCAAGTATTTCCTCGGTTATTGAACGTGCAGTCATCCATTCTCACTGAGCATCTCTCTGAGGCCTTGCAGCCAAACACAGCAGATACGTGAGGTCAAACAAAGAGGTGCCCTGAGCTGAAATGCTGAAAGTCTTCTAGGGCTTCTCACAGCATAGGACACATGTGGGTTAATTGCTTCACCTAAACAGACATATTCACTTAGAGCTTATCTATGCAGGATCCAATGATTTTTGACTGTCTATAGATGTTTATGCTGTACTGCTTGTTGTAGTTTATTTCTATGGATATATGGGACTTGACTGATGTGAACCTGCTTGCAGTGGTCTAAATTTATCCATGTGAGCAAGTTTCACTGATTTTTAACTCCATCATTTTTTTTAACTGGCTGATTCTGTTTCAGACCAGTGAGCCAAACAGTCCACAGCATTTGGTGGGGTGCGGAGGGAGTGGGCATGGTGGGTGAGAGGAAGGAAGAGGTTACATGAAATCTTTAAAAAAAATACAGCAATGGTGCATTGCTTATAAATGTCTTGTTGGAGGAATTTGTAGGTGCATGCTGCATACATAAAATACATGTAGCAGAGCTCAGTTAGTAGATAATCTCTGAGATAAAACGTCCAGATATACTACTCCCCGTTTTGTGTTTTCGGTGTTCTTTGTTTCTGTCTAGCATGGTTTTTTGCTTAGAGACCTACATACCACAGATATAGGATTTATGAAAAAGCTGGAGGGATTTTCTCCTTTTTTTTTCCTCCTTTTTTCCCCCGAGTTAGCAGTACACAGACTTAATTTGGCTGATCATGGTTTTGGCGTATGTGAAATCCGCATCAGCATCTGAACTCTCAGCATCGGTGCAGGCTCTTTGTCTGGCTCTCATGGCTTTCCTGGTTAATAAGTGATTTTTACTGCACACAGAAGTATGGATCAATAAGTAAAGACAAAATACCTGGTGTCAGAAAACATTGTATTTCATTGTCATAAAGGAAAAAAAAACACAGCATGTGGAACCATGCTTTTTAATTGCATGGACAGCTTAATTACACTGTTATAAGATGTATCTATTTACATCTTAGTATAGCTGAAATGCAAGAAATAGTTCATCTATATAGTTTAAGTTAACTTCCTTGTAAATTAGCGTAAAAGCTATTAGACACCCTTAAGGTGTATGTAGGTTTTAGATCCTGTCCAGGATCTTGATCCATGCATCTTGTGGCTGTCCCATGAAGGGATCACAACTCCTGAGGTACCTAATAAAGTGGATTTTAAAGCCTGTTAATTATATGGCATGAAATTGCTCCCTCGCATGGTCACCAGAGGCTCCTAGGAGCTGGGCCTGGTACCGCAGCTTCAGGCCGACCTCCGGGGCTGGGTGCAGGGCAGGGCTCCAAGCCTGCTACTGAGGGCGGCCCGGCCTAATGAGGGCGGCTGGGCCTGGAGGAGGGCGATGGTGGTGCTGCCCTGACAGGAGGAGGCCAGGCTAGGCCACCTCAGCGCAGGGCTGCCTGCCGTGAGGTTGTAAACATGCCTGCTGTCCTGGTTACAAAGGAAGGAAGCTTTTAGGTAGAGCCGCTCCTGGGATTTTGGATTTCGTAAAGGTACTTAAATGTGTCCTGGAGTTATGTGCGTGAGTAACGAGTGTTAAGGCTACTAAGATGATGAGAGGACTGGAGCACCTGTCATATGAGGACAGGCTGAGAGAGCTGGGCCTGTTTAGCTTGGAAAAGAGATGACTGAGGGGAGTGTGTATAAATGTGTATAATGTGTATAAATATCTGTGGGGAGGGTGTCAAGAGGATGGAGCCGGTCTCTTTTCAGTTGTGCCCAGTGACAGGACGAGAGGCACTGGCACAAACTGAAGCACAGGAGGTTCTGGCTCAATATGAGGGGGCACTTCTTTACTGGGAGGGTGACAGAGCACTGGGACAGGTTGCCCAGAGAGGTTGTGGAGTCTCCTTCTTTGGAGATATTCAAAACTCCTGGATGCCATCCTGCACAGTGTGCTGTGGGTGACCCTGCTCGGCAGGGGGTTTGGACCAGATCATCTTCAGAGGTCCCTTCCAACCTCAGCCATTCTGTGATTCTGTGTAAATGCGGTAACCTGGTGTGTGTTTGTATTTAGATCCCTTTATCACGTCTGGTTTTGTGGTGCATGGCGGGGCTGGCCTGCCTGCCCTCAGCTAAGGGCTTGCTGGAGTGTCTCATTCATTACATTTCCCTGACTTCCATTTCATGAAGTTTTTGATTTGTTACTAAACCTTGACACTGGAGAACGATGGGACAGTTCTTTATCTAGTCCTGGCTCTTCCATCTGTCAGGCACGTGTGGCCTCCCAGGAGTTCAAACTGTACAAATCTGGGTACGGCGGGCGCTGGGGCGTGCCAATTATGCATATCCTCGAGTGCTTTATTAGCGCTGCGGTGCGAGGCTGTACTTTGAGGAGTAACTTATTGAGAAGGGGTAGAGGTGGTAGCAGAGCCATTGAATTCATTTTAATGAGACTCCTGGCGCACTTCTCCAGGTGCTCTTGTGTCAGGTCTTGGGAGATGTTGTGCCTTTGTGACAGGAGCGCGCCACGCTAAAGAGGATCCACAGAGATAACAATAGGATGTCAAAATGAAGTGAAACAAGGGCAGGGCAATTTTATGGAGATGACATGACAGGAGGAGAGTATGGGAAGAAAAAAAAAAAGAATTTAAACTGTCAGTACAGATTTACTGAAGGCTTTCCAATGTCAGCTAGAAGAAATGTCAGCACGACTGACTTGGCGATGTCAAGGTGATGGCAGAATGAAGTCCAATCAGCTCAGGAAGAATCTCTTACTCTGGCTGCAGAGATGAAATACTGTCAGTAAAAATGATGTCAGAATGATAATTATTTTGTGCATTATGATTTAAGTAGGGCATTGTTTCTGTTGAGGTAATATGAATTTAGCACAAGGTAGGGGAATACGCATTCAAAGATGAAAGCCTCTAAACAGGGGCTGCTTTCTGTGGGAACACCCAGAGCACCGCCGCTGTGAGCAGGGTGCCCCGCAGCCCTCGGGACCGCACGCTGGCTGTAGTGATGAAGGCCTCAGGTGATCGGGGCTGTGGCTCCGCTTGGCTCCTGAGTGGTATAGGAGGCACCTTTCTCTCTTAAAAGCTGTATCTTGTGAATATAATAAGGGCAAATGATGGAGCAGGGGAGAAAACTGCAATACCACGTGGAAGCGCAGCCTTTAATTTAGTCAGGTCAGATGTAGGTGTTTGAGGACTGACAGCTGTAAATAACTGTACTAATGAAAATAGGTGTGTCTTTGCGTGGTATTGGTGAAATAATCAGTGCTAAGCCAGGTGTGGTGGAAGTCAGTGGGTGCTGTAGGTGGCAGAGGCTGTTGCCATGTCTAAGCTCTGTTTTAGGACATTTGTAGAGTTGTGTGGAGAAATTGCCTCTGCTCAGAGCCCTGGGGAGTAACAAAAAAGCCTAATGCTCTCCTGAAGTGAAAATTCGGGCGCCTAGCTGTTCTGTAGGTAGGGATTTGGTAGTAAGCAGTGCCAGGAAATGGCGGGTGGCTCCTGGTCGGCTTGCTCTGCCTGCCTCTGCCCACGGCTGCGGCGCGCTGGGATGCTGCTGCAGGTGCTTCCCCGCGGTGCCACCGTCCAAGGGCTCCTGCATCTGGCACCCTGTGCAGGAAGGGATTTCCCTGTTAGTTAAACAATCGTACTTGCTCTCTGTGTGTCCTTTACCACAAAACAAACAAACAGGAAAAAATGCTGTGGAAGAGACAATCTAAAGACTTGCAATCCGATAATAAATCCCCTGTCTTTCCACACACACTCGGTGCCAGCTGTAGACTAATTAAACTCAATAGTTCACAGGTGTTCCTGGGAATGACTAACGCAAGAGCACTCTCCTCTTTAGGGCTCGTTAACATCTTTTTCAGAGCTCTTTAAATTTCATACACCGGCAACACTGAGCTAAACCAGATGAAAGATAGTAGAAAGGGACTTGAGCTATTACGAGAGTGCTCTCGGCATTAGTACAGGCTACATCCCCACTCAATTCAGTAGTTCATGTGTTTTGATGGGTAATTCTCCTGGACACCAACGTATGAAGGAAATCTGTTTTCTTAGAAACATAAAAATTTCTGTAGCCAAAAGAAATTCTTATTTCCAGAGCTCACGTAATTGTGCACATACACATACATGGGCAACAGAGGAAGAAAGTCTTTGGCCAAATGAAGCGGTTAGCTATCTTGTTATGGCTTGTAATTTCTTTCTAGGGAGATGTAAACAGAAAGCAAGCCTTCCTCCAGACCTCTGTGCTTATTGAGGCTTCCTCTGGGCTTTCCCTGATCTGATGGTAATTTCTTTAGACTCTGGGACTGGAGAGCTGCGGTGCCTACACCAGGTCTGGTGGAATACGACACAGCGGCACCAACAAGTGCTTCCAGTTCCCACCTGCTAACGCTGAGTTTGCTCACAGGAAGAGCTCGGATTTTTCCTGCTCTCTTTAACTTGTGTAGGTCTTTGTCTAGAGCGGTGGCAGGACAGGCTTATCCATGCAGTTTTCTCTGTTCGTGTTCCTTTTGTCTTTTTTGTCAGTCTTGCAGAATTAAATTTAAACTCTTTGCAGAGCTCTCATAGTGGTTATGAAAAACAGTGCAGGAAAGGAGGTTTTTAGTGGTGTTTTCCCAGGGTCCCTAAAAATCTCATGTGGAGCTGGACCAGATTCCACGTATATCTCACATGTACCTTTCCTCCTCAGAGAGAAAGCTCGTTGGCCAGAAACAAGGCTGAACTACTGCGCTCAGGCCAGGCATCCTGAAGAGAGCAGCTATATAAGCTAGATCCAAAAATACTTTTGTCCTATCTATGCTCACTTGGTAAACCCAATGTCTTGCATCCTGTACTATTCTGCCTCAGTCATGCGCTTTACAGCAGGCTGTTCACCTGTAGATACACCAGGCAAAATGTTGCTGGTTTAGGAGAGCTATTAATTGGAAATAGGCCCTAGATTTCATAGCTCTCTTTAGATTCCTCTCTTTCTTCCTGATGATATTTTCAATTGTGTTCTTTTACAGTCTTCCCTAGACAAGAAAACCATGGTGATTTACCTAAATCTTGAACAGATTTATTACTGACTTGTGCTAAATTGATGTAAGATATCCTCAAATCAAAATAATATTTCCTACATGAGGGAGCCACACCAATTTAATGAAATCATTTTCTAAATCAATTCTATCATCAGTACAATTTCACTGTATGCATAAAATCTTATTTAAAGTGTTTCAGCGTTTGGTGTGGCTATAAAAGGGAAAGAGCTCTTTTTATTCTCTTTATTATCAGAACTGTGAGAAAAAATGTGTTTTCGGATAAGAAGATATGCTCGGGGTAGTTCCGTCTAACGGTAGCCTTTCAGTAGTTCTTCTCTTTCTTGTGGCACTCTTGTGGTAGATGTGGTAGTGCTTCAGGGGAGGATGTGTTTATTAGCTTGTGTTCTTTGGGACACTGAGGCACAGACCGAAGGGAGTTTTCTAAATTCATTGGCCTCCTGATAGCTGAGAGTAGGAGACCCTCAGTCCAAGGCCCTCCCCACCAAACTTACAGCATCTCCCCTAAACACTGCTTTATTTCTGAAAATGTGGAGTATCCAGGTGAGAAGAGTCTGAGTGAACTTCGTTAGCACTGGCTGACTGGTCTGGGTTGGGCTCATACGATTCTGGTCACTGCAGTAAAACCCAAACCCACTCTGTGTTTGCATCAAAGTGATCTTGTGTAGGGAAACTGTTTCAGAGTGAGAGAAAAGCAGCAGGACAAGTATATATTTTCATAAGGATTTGACTTGTTACTAGAGAATGGTATTATTTTGAGTTAAAAAAAAACAGTAAAACCCAAGAGGTGCAGTGTGCAAAGCTAAAATTTTTAAGCAAAAAGCGGGCAGAATTTAAAAAAAATCCTTCCCTGACCTCAATCCCATACATCCCTGGGTATCATTGCTTGTGACATTGATTTGAGGGTATTTAATAAAGAAAAAGACTTCATAGTTTCTGTGTTGAAGACTTCTCTGTGGCTAGCATCCAAAAGCTCATTTGCACGCAGGTTCTGATGTTAAATAAATTATGTGACAGTCAGCGTAACACTAAACTGAAGCACTAACACGATGGAGAAGTGCTTTAAAGAAAGCACTGTGCTCATTTGCTTCTCCTCCATTTTCAAGACAAGGGTATGGTTAAAATAATGTGATGAAATTCAGTGGCATTTAACTAATGAGGGAAAACTTGGGATCGCACCATCTGTGGGTTAGGTTTGAGTGGTTAATGGTAGAATTCCCACTACTTCAAAACTAAAAGAGCAAATCTACTGTTGAGAAAAACCTGGGGTAGCAAAGAAAAGTTTTGCTGAGTTCACTGGTATTCTGAATGTGATTTTTAAGGTAATTTTGAATCATTTGTATGTGTGTGTAGACATCAGTGCACGGTGACCCTTACCTGTCAAAAAGACTTCTTTTGAGATGTAGTCAAAACATTTGTCTACAGTGAATTTCAGGGGACAGAATGTTCCTAAACAGTAGAAATGGACCATCATGTCAAAAGAGGTTAAATATTACAATATAATCAGCTTTCTGCCTGCTCAGCAAAGAAATTACCTAATCAGTTTTTCACTATAACAGCAGTATACCTTTTTGCTTGCTGGAGTTCAGGAAGCGCTTGGACACAAGGCTTTCAGAAATACGGTTGGATTTTTTGGATGGTCCTATGTGGAGCCAAGAGTTGGACTTGATGATTCTTCTGGATCCCTTCTGTGATTTTTTATTTATTTTTTTTTGAAAGCACCCAGAGTGTGTTCTCTACATGTGCTTTATACCTTTGGTCTACAAGATGACTTCTGTACAAACCTTGCATGCATGTCATCCCCCCCACCCCAGTAATTTCTGGATTACCCTAGATCATATATTGATGTTTCGCACTCAGCAAGAAGCAGATCCTTTTGAAATTGGCGTATAAGGTTTTGCTTCCTAATGTATGGTTCTGGGTATTGAGTGTACCTCCCTGTTTGTTTTATTTTCTCAGCCACCCTTTTCCAAAATGAAGCTATCTGGCTTGAGATCTTAGTGGGTTGTGTTGCAATCAGGCCTCTCTCTCCATTTTATTTGATTACCTCGAGATCACAACCAGGGTAGCTTTTAAGTCTCTCCTCTTGGTAAATTAAAGAATTGGAGCCTTTATCCCAAATCGTCTCTCTGGTGTCTAAATGCCTGTGAAGTTCTTTCGATATTTGTCTATGTGGTAAGTGAGCGTCTCTCTCTTTAGTAAAAGTCTTGCTTTCATCAAATTTAACTGAAAGTGTGTAGCAGAATCTGGCAGGCAGTTGTGAGGATGTATGTGGGTAGGATTTGGGAAACTCGGGGATTCTGGTAATTACGGAGCAGCTGAAAAGCGCAGATGCCCAGACGCAGACTCCAAACAGCTATTTACAGTATAGACCAGGTTTTTTTCTCCTTCTCTTCAAAGGATATTCTGCAAACTCATTTGAATATGCCGGTCTAAGGTAATTATTTTCCCTTAAAATTAAAAAGTACCATGTGATTTAGCAGCTTTTGAGCTCTTACCTGTAAGACTGAAAGCTGATGTTAAGGTGACTTTTTCTTCGGTGGTAGTTTCAAGATTCTCTCTTGCCCTTAGGAGTTAACAGGGAGCGAGAGACCTCTGCCTATTGATAAAATTAATTCCAGCATAGGATGAGAGTAAAGCCCAAATACTTGGAAGCTTAGTCTCTTGATTTTTATTTCTTATAAAACTGAATCATCTTCTACTTCTGGATTGAAGGAAATAATACAATACCGAGATATAACTTCGGTAGGTTTCTCTCAGGAGAGTGCCAAGCTCTTCTTTGAAGGCCAAATTATTTCTTTCTAACTGTTAAATAAATCCCGAAGCAAGCATCAGCAGTGCTGTACCACATATATATATCCCATCCAAAATAGTAGTACCCCAGTCTGGACAAGTAAAATATTAATTTCTTTATGGGTTTATGGTTGCAGCTGTGTAGAAAATGATGTATTTAATGTCCAAAAATCCCTCTTCAAAGTGGCTGATCGTTTTTGGACTTTACGGATTTTGGGTGCCTGGTAGGAAAGAGGCTGGCTCGGTTGGGGTGTTCCTCATTGCAAACAAGGCGTGCAGGGAACATCTTTTGTGTGCTTGGACTTGAACCCTGGGGCTCGGAGCCCCCGGCAGCAGGGCAGGGCTGTGCTGCGGGCAGCCCCACGGCCAGGTCAGCAGCTGCATCTCGGCAGTGACTAACGGGAAAACGAGCAAAAGGAGAGAAGCAGGGACAAGGCCTTCCCTTTCTTGACTGAGTGTGGGTGTATTTATTTCTGCAAATTAAATGCCATTTCTCAATAGGTTTATTTTTTTGTTCTGCTAGACCAGAGAGATCTCCCCGTGTGTACCTGCAGCTCCAAGAAACAAGTTGTTGTTTTTTTCTTTTCAGCATGCAGAATTGATCCACATTCTCTTAAAATGCAACAGACTTTGAATCATGACATGAGAGGAGAATAACGCTGTTATCTTACTATTCACAAATGTCACGTGGATTAGTTCATTGATGTTTTTAAGGCATATCGACGCAATTGGAAGTTGCTCTGGACGTGGGCAGTGCCAGCGCTGAGATGTGGCGGTTGGGATGCATTAGAAGTGACAAGGCAAATAAGCCCAGAAGGCTCATTTAGATGGTGACAATTATTAGCTTATGTCAGCCCGTGGATCAGCAGCAAAACTTTGACAAGCAACAATCCTCAGATAGTTTCTATTAGGGCGCGTACCTGATTCATTCCCCTCAGCAGAACTGCAGCAGGATCGTCCTGTGGATACGGGCTGTCTTTTCCTCCTCAGCCCTGATGAGTCACTGCAAAGGTTTTTTGCCTTGTCCTGTGTCTGAGGCAGCTGCACTTCTATTTTGATAGATCCTTCTGGATGAAAGGCCAGCAAATTACCACCATTAAGTAATAATCCTCTAAAGTCTCCAAAATATTATGTATTTTAATGCTGTTGTATAATCTTTGGGGTGATAAGTGCTTTATGACCCTCTAAAATCACCTCAAATACAAGCAAATATTCTGAAATGAGAAGGGGGAAGATACTTGACAATGCTGGATTTTTAAGCTAAACACACCCAAAGCAATCTTGCCTGCATTCCCCCCGGATTAATCATGATATCCTTTCAAAAACTTCTTAAAACCCCCAGACAACGTGGTGGTTTGTGCCCAAAGTCAAGTGTTTCAGGGGACAAAGCATTGTACTGGCTTCCCTTTGCCCGTGCCCCTTGCTCCTGCTGGTGCTGTGGATGTGACCCGCATCCCACAACATCTCCAATTAGCTTAGTCCATTTCAGTGAGCTCCGGTACCTTTGTTTCTAAGTAAAATGGAAGTCATGATAGTGGCTGACCCCGGGGCCAGTTGGAATATTTCTTCCTGGCTTTGTTGCGCCGTGCTGCCGAGATGGGGAGGATGCTGTAGGACAGCCCTCAGCTGGCTTGCCAGAAGGGAAATATCCAGTGTGTCTCATAACGTGGGCACAGAGAGAGGCCAGGGGTTTGTTTTAAGTTTGAGCCATTTGCTGTGCTAAATGGACGGAGGTGTCGGTCAGCATCCTGGCAGGGGCATTGCATTGCTCATCTAGCGCCACGGTCAGCTGAAATCCCGTTTACCCAGCTGCGTGCGCTGCAGCAAGTACCAGCGGAGAAGGGAACACCCCTGTTCCCACTGAAATCCCTCATTTTGAAGGGAGGTTACGAGGCAGGAGTTGGAAGCTATCAGTTAAAACTACATTTCCATGGTGCCCTTTGTGCCAAGCCTCTCAAGGCACTTAAGAAAATACTGGAAGCTGTACAGCACGAAATAGCATTGGCACATTGCTCAAGAAAAACAAACCTCCTGTCTAGATTTGAAAACTGAAAACATAAAGACTGATTACTGAGCTTCCAGCCCCAGAAACGGAGTTAATAAAAGTACCGAGGTAGATCAGAGCACTGTGGGGACTTCTTCAGTGGTGGGGATGACTTCAGTGGCGGGGATGACGTTTCCATCAGTTCTGATAACTTCGCCGCTAGTTTTGTTTTGCCAACACACCATCTCCTTGTCATAACAACCTAGCCCATAGGATTGGATTTCTCTTTTCAGCAACAGCAGCACTGTGAACCTTCTTCAGCTCTTTCTTTCCTTCTTATTTTTTTTCCTAGCTACTGCTAATGCGATTCTGATCTCGGAGATAGCAGGTCCAAGCTGAGTTCTCACTTGCTGCGCAGTATCTTGCCTTGTGATATTTTGAGAATGCAGCTCTCCGCCTCCCCAGACTGTAAACAGGGAAAATGTCTCTTCCTTTTGTAAAGCAATCTGACGATCCTGGGAGCCCTGTACTCTGTGTGTGTGTGTGTTTACAGAAAAAGTCAACTGCCTTGCAGACGTTTGGGTTGAAACGCGCCGTGCAGTCGTGCTGCAGGGGATCCACCTAGTGAGACTTCTTGTGGGCTGGGTGGGTGACGTGGTCTTTTGGTCTTCTCACAAGAAAACATTCCAGCCTGGGTAGACATCGCTGAAGGCAGCATGGACTTGTGAGTGCTGAGAGAAAGGTAATCACTACCGCGAGGTACTCAGCCTAGTCCTAGTACGGAAATCAATCCAAGTCTGGTGAAAAAAAGTTAAACCAGTAAAGGATTCCTGGTTTTACTGCTAAAATTTACTACAGCCACATATAACACCCTGTAGCCCATTTTATTTTCTGAAAAGGATGTGAAGACTGGTTGGGCTTTGGGATTTCATCTTCGGGATCATTGTGGCTCTAGAAGCAGCAAGGTAACGGGGAGGGAGCTGCTTCTCATGGTGTGGGGCTGCCGTGGGTAACACTGTCTCGGAACTGGTTTCTCCCATTCAGTTTGCAACCTGCAAACTTCTCTCCATGGAGGCCAAGAAGCCTTCTGCAAACCCACTGGCAATGGTTTTTCTTAGTTGTCTTGGTAGGAATAGTGGTCTGAGCATGAACAGTGACATATCGGGGAGGGGAAGGTTCTTGTTGGTTTTGGTTCTGGGCACGTGTTCTCAGGGCTGTTGGCGAGCAAGGGAGAAAATTATGGGCTCTGGGTTGTTGGGTGCAAGAGAAGCCAGCTCTGGGAGGGGAAACAGGAGAGTTTAACAGGAAGAGCAGAAAGCTATTGGTTGCTGTTAAATATGAGTGTTTCAGAGAGCAGATACCCATTGAAGGAGATGGTAGAAGATAAAACCAGTCACCTACCACAAAGCCTCAGTGATCCTAGCACAAAGAAAGCCAAGTTGCTCCATCACTGGGAGTGAGCAACTCCTTTCCGTGGCTGCAAAGCCATCGCTCTGTGCACGGAGACGTCGCTCTGTGCACGGAGACATCGTGCTGTGCCGCACCAGAGCAGCTCCAGGCAAAAGCCAAAGCTGCATCACATGTGGTGCCCTGTGCCTCTGAGCAAGCTAATCACTCCGAAAATAGCCCTTTGACCTTCACCTTCTCATAGCCCTACCCTGGTCTGGTCTTACATGGTTGTGGACCCGTTTTCCAAATGATGAAACACTGAATAATTAAATCACAACAGTTTGGATAAGTCTGAGGGGAGTAGGGACTGGTAAGCCCTCTGTTTTCTTTTTTTCTTCTTTTAGCAGGGCAAAATGAAATTACAAAACTCATGCGGAAGGATTTTATGGAAGCCAGAAATCTTAAGTCTAAAGAAGCAGTATAAAGGGATTAGACCTTTAGGAAGATTAGTGTCTATTAAACATGATGATCTGGATGCAGCTCCCAGCTCTTGAGGTCCATACGCTGCTGATCTCCGGATCCCAAGGGGGAGGACCGGGGAAGGGTCACCGTACGCTCCCTGACACTTCTTTGCCCAGATAACTATTAAGTGTCGGAGAACCGGCCATGGGAAAAGCTGAGCTCTTGGTTAGGCAAGTGTCCCAATTCCAATGCTGCAGCAGTCTTCATCTTACCTAAAATTAGTCCTAGACAATGCCCCGTCCACCATGCACGCGGAATTAACCGATGCACACTGATGGCTTTGCACAGCCCCAGCCCGACGCAAGCCGGACGCTGGGGTGGAAGGGAAGGGCTCAGCCCTGCGGAGCTGGGGGCAGGCGGGTGCTCCCCTTGGGTGCTGGCTAAGGCTGAGTGAGAGGAGGGCTCGGGGCTTGGGGAGGAAACGTCCTGTGTGTCCTTCTGTCCCTCCACAAGTTCGGCTGAAGTCGTCGTGGGCCACTGGAAGGGCTGCGGCGTGCCAGGGAAGTGTCAGCAAGCCTCCTTTTGGCATTTATATATGAGGAGTAAGCACAATCCTGCTACTATTCCAATGAGCTGCTTTTGCCAAGAAAAATCATTTGCAACTCTTTCTTCCTGCCCTAGCGTTTCTCCAGCAGGCTTGGGCTTACTGCTTTAACCCCTTGGGCGCCAGCAGGCGCTGCGAGGCAGAGCAGCGCCTGGTGCAAGCCTTGGCAAGTCCTCCCACGTGTAAAGCAGCTCCGAGCAGACTGAAGCGTCGTCTGGCAGTTAGCTTTTCTTTTTCATCAAGTCTGTTCCTCAGCAATGCTGCTTTTTTTTTTTTTTTTTTTAATTCCATTCCTGAAGCTGTAACAGAGAAGAAGGTAACGACTCGGGAGGAGTGTGTTTGTTGAGGTGCCTAACTTAGTAGAGGGACAGCAGAGCAGGGAAAGGGTTGGGTGGTTTAAACCTTGAATCTTGCTTGGTTGTGTCCATCGTGATGCTGAATCAACAGCGCAGCAGGGCTGCCAGCGTGATGTGCTTCTAGAGAAATGCTCACCTGCAAGTTCAAAAGCAGTTCTTCCTCTGTTCTTTCAGTAAAGCCCTAAAGAATAGGAGATATCTGTGTTTTTTATTATGTACATTTCAGCCCTTGTGATGTTGCATATATACACTTTTACCTTTGATCATCATTTGGAGAACTTTGCAAGGCAGGTTTAGTTGTGTAAGAAATGGATGCGTTGTTTCGAACGAGCAGTTTCTTCCTTCCCTCTGGTCGCTGGCTGAATTTTAAGTTTATCACCATTCTGTGTCTTTTGAGCAGAAAGGCTGCTTCCTTTGTGTGTGTGTTAGCTTACAAGAGAGCACTGCCTTTGCCCTTTTGTAGAAACTGGGCAGCTGCTTTGCCGTGTCCTTGATGAGAGATGTAGCAATTCATGTTCCTCTGCGTATGAACTTGAAAAGGACAATAGCTCACTTTGTCTATCCAGCGTGTTTTTTTTCCAAAGGGAGAGGAAAATAAGCAAATTACTTTGTTTAAAAAAAAAACATTTTAATAATGTAGTAGCCTAACCTTTATGCTAATTGCCCCAGGCTTTTTATGAAGCAGTGTAAAATTAGTCCTATGAGTCTTCATTAATCAAATATAGGAGCTGACAGTATAGGATTAAGACGCTGTGCTACCTCTGCTCCCCATGCAATGTTGATGTTTGCTTATGTTCAGAGCAGAAAGTAACTATATTTTTTGGTAGCTCATTAAAATAATTAGCTATGTTTGGCTTTATTTCTTTTCTTAAAAAAATTCTTTTAATGAGGAAAGATGAAAACAGACAGGATGGATAAAGTCAAAAGAATCAAATTAAGATAGAAAAACTGCCTGCTGGAGGCTTCCTTTGAACAGAAGACTTATGTATGTTAATGGCAGCTGTTGGCAGGATCCTGTGCGCAGACACCTTTTCTGTTATTTGCAGAACTTAGGGCAGAAGCAAATAATTTTGAGGATCTTTGTTGTTTTCTTGTTTCGCTTTATTTTCTGAAGGTGTTCTAAGACTTGCTATGCCTTTTCTCTTTTTTTTTTTTTTTTGAACTCAGTGCTTGCATTGGTAGTGTGCTCATGCACGTAGGCACTGTTAATACTGCCTGCTCGTCTAGGTAAATCAGTTCTGAAGTCATGCTTTGGTTGCGAAGCAGATAGCCCTTGTGTATGCTGCTAGCACCGAGTCTGTGCTCTGTTGATGTCGTGCTTAAGCTCTCAGAGCAGGAGTTAAGAGACCTACGAGCCACATTGGTCCTGGGTTCGGGACAAAGATGCTTAAAACATTCATGTCATACTGAGGCAACCCCAAAGCTCAGCCCCAGAAGTCCTCAGGTCACTGGGAGAGGGCTGAATCCTGGGGCTCAGGAGAAGAATCACGTCCACATCTGCACCCACTGGAGGGGCTGGAGTCTGGTGTTACGGTCCCATCTCCACTTCAAAAGCATTTCTGTCGAGCGGTCTTTTCTGGTCCGTCTGCTGCCTAAGCAGAAACTGCTGTCTGATATAAAAATGTTTCTGGGAAAAACGGCCATAGAATATGATTTTGTGTTTAAGATGCTGGTGTAGCAGCTTTGAGTTTCTATAGGGTAATTACCAAAGCCGCAGTTGGCTGGCCACAGCCGAGGAAGAAGCGGGATAATGATCCTTTCCGTGGAGCCAAAGGCAGCCCTCTGCCCCGGTGCGCGCGGCTCTGTGTAAACATGCAGGAGATGGCTCTTCTCTGGAGAGTTTAACCGGCAGCGCTATTAATATGCCCTTTCGGCTGTTGAGATGATTGCTCTCGTTTCAGAGTTCAGGGCTTAGTGGCAGGGCAGTATAGAGACGATTATGCTGCTGTTGCCTGGGTCTGGGCGTATGCGCACGCACAGGCATCTTTACAGATGAGAAATGATGGTGGTCCGCTGGGGATGCGGTTCTTGTCTGGGGATCGGGGAGCCCGCGCTCAGTTCCTGTGCCTGCCACGTGGTATCGGCCGGCCAGCCTCTCCTCTTTCTTCCATTTTTCTCTTCTTGTGCCTCTTCTTCAACAGGCAGAGAGTGGAGACGAGGATGGCTCTCCTTAATAAAAAGCTTTTGGCTATCAGTTGATGGATGACTTTGCAATGAACGCTGTGATTCCCACTGCTTAGAAATGAATGAGAGTTTAGCTATTTAGTCAAAAAGGAAGTTTGATTTCCACCCCCGGCCCCCTGGGAAGTGCCTCTTTTCTTCTCTTCCATCTCCTCCTTTCTGCCCGTATTCCTGTTTTCAGATAAATCAGATTTTGCTCCTGACCTATTTTCTAGTGTTCCAGCACCTTTCTCCTGATCAGGTTAACAGCTCTTCTCTCCCAGTAAACTCTGTTCATTCTCCCCTTTCCAGAGGAGCTCTGTAAAATTCATTTCCCATTATATGTGTTCTGAAAAGCATTAAAGCAGGATAACGCAGCACTTTGGCAGCCCGCGGTGCAGAAACCCTCAAGGCGAGGAACCAACTCTCAGCAGCAGTGCTCTGTCTCCTACGCTGAAATTCCTCCTTGGAGCCCCAGCAACCCCAGCCGGCTGCCTGCAGAGGATCCCGAGCACCGCATGGTCCTCTGATGGAGTCACCCCCAGCTCTGTGCAAGCTCCAGTCAAAACTCTCCTTTTTTTATCTCCAAATCAGCATTTTTTCCCCTGTCATCTGGAATCCAGTGCTGCACACACAAATGGCTGTGCTGGAGAGCAGCCTACAGATCTTTTTGAAAAAAATAATTGAAAAATCTCTAGATGAACCACATGCAGTGGAGCTCGTATTGCACGGCCTTTTAAATATGCGCTTGGTTTGAGTTCCCCCAGGGCGCGATGCCTGAGGGCTGAACGCAGGAGAAAACCCCCAAGAAAACCCCAAGGTCTGCGTGTGTCCATCTCCCACGTGCCGTGCTTGAAAGCCTTTCCGTGTAGAGCGTGTGATTTACATGAGGAGCAGCCGTCGTTCTTTGCCACTGATCGTTCCTTATGTATATGCAAAACCTCTCTGATGAGGAGCGGGGGATTATATTTCTGTTAATTACAATGTTCTCTCTGATCCTGTGGCCGGTCAGAGGAGGTCTGGGGAGGCTTGGATCGCTGTCGAGGCTCTGCCTGGAATTTCTAAGCGCAGCACGAAGCTGGCGGCAGCGAGGTGCCGCTGCGGCGCGGCTTCGGGGTTCGGCTGATGGACAGCTTGCGAGCAGCCCCCTGGCTGGGGACGGCTGCAGCGAGCCCTAATGCCGTGCTGCTCGGAGCTTTGGGCTGTGATTGACCCAACGCTGTGTGAGATGAAAACCAGGGGGCGAATGTATGCGGGTTTACAATGGAACGGGCTCCTGGGTGTCGCACACAAAGACGCGCGGAGGTAGATAGGGATGGGGGAAGTGTGATTTAAAGCACCGAAGACAAAGCCTGCAGCCGTAGGCCTGGCTTCTAATCCCATCGCTCATACTGAGTTGTTATAAAACCCTTCAGCAGCACTTAATCTCTGAGCTTTAATTCCGTGTCTATAGGGTGGGAGTGCAGATGCTTTATCCACACTTGTGCGAAGTGCTTGGAGATCAATAGGAACCGGTTCAAAGTACTGCGGCTGTTAATGCAACATACTTGTTCTATCACAATATCTCCAACATGTTTATTCCACGGAATGTATTTATCCATAAAATTCTGTCATATTTATATACAGCTCCAAGCACCCGGGAAGCACCTAGGTGTTGACAGAACAGCTGCAATCTTTTAATATGTTCAATAAATACAAATGGATATAAACAGTATCCATCTGTCAGGCTCGGCTAGATGGTTTAAACATAAAGCTATTTTGTTCCTGTAATTGTATTTAGATCTGATAGAGGATTTTTTTTTTCTTTGCATACTGATAAGCTAAAGACTCCTTTGAATTGCTTTGCCTCCTGATTTATTGCAATAAATTAAATAATAATCCATTCTGTCCTCTTTCACCCCTCCTCCAAGGAAAGAGATGAAGAACTAATGGCTGAGGCAATGAAGCATAGTGCTTACAGTAACCCACCTTCCCCGTGCTTCTGAGCACCTGGGCCTGTGACCTCTGTGTTTACAAGATATTTATTGCTGCTTGCACTTTCCACTACTACACAGTTATCACTTCAGTGCCTTGTAAAATTTGATTGTGTTTAATAAATGTATTCGGCGTTATTGCTGAGCTTGGTGGAGAGCAAGTCTGACAATGTACCCACGGCCTTCTCCTCGCACGCACAAACACCCCCCCCTTTGCAGCCAACATATTTCCTTACCTACGTGTAGTATTGCCTATGTTGTATTGGAGGCAATTTTGGATGCATCTCAATTAGATCATTTTTCTAATTAAATAAGTGCTTGTGGTTGTAATGTGAGACTGTCTCTGAATACTAAGTGTGATTCACCACAGTGATTTTTCCAACTTCTGTGTGATTGCTTCATAAAACCTAGCTTCTGGCGTGGAGGCATCTCATTACCTTCCGGTGCTGACCTCCGGAGCTGATGTTGGCCAGATGTGTGCAGCTCCCTCCTTCGCCACGGGCTTGCTGCGTGGCATCAGGGAAATCGCTCCGTCCCTGTGCAAGTAGAACAGTTACCGTAACCCTTACCTCCTCCACAGAGCTTTCGTGAGGCTGAGGCTATAAACACGTGTGGAACTGTGTTTTGTGCTAAGGAGGAGTGTTTGAAAACCTGGGGTGTTCTTCACCCCCTCTTCCTCATCACCACCAAGGATTTGAATGGCGGGGTGATTGTGAAGTAGGCATTGCCCTTCCTGCAGTAGAGGTGGCTTTTGACTTTCCTCTTTTTGTGTCTGAGCGTCTCTGCTTAAGGATATGATTGAATACCACAGAATTCCTGTTTGTGCAGCTGAGAGGGGTTAGGCACAGTCTCCTTGGCCTCTCATGGGTCTGTTCCCCACCACGGTGAAGCCTTCTCTGCTGTCCTGCTAGAATTGCAGAAGGGACAAAAAAGGATGGACAGAAAGCTGCACTGAGTTGCATGGAGGTGTGTAGTGATGCTTCTATTCCCTTATTTTGTAGCTTTATTTTGTGGGGAATACCTTCTGGAGCATCAGAAGTCAGGGACTGAGCTGTCAGGCGTTCTGCTTCTTGAAGGCTGACCCATCACTGTGGCCGGAGCGTTTATGGGCACCCTGTAAAAGGCTGAGCTGCGGGGCCTGGCTTAACGCACCCCCTTGGATTCCAAGGAAGCTCCAAATGATGGCAAAAATCTTATTGGAGACTAAGTACTTTTCAGTCTATGTATATAAAGAGGAGGAGGGCTATTCCAGTTTTTAGAATTAAGAAAAATAACTGTATGACAAGTTGTAGTTTAATGCAGGGGAAGACGTTCTTTTATTACTTTCTTTAAATGTTCCTCTTGTAAATCTCAAGGGCTTCATCACTTTGCATCTTGTTCTTTGCAAACAATTGCGAACAATTGAGCCCATCGAGGCCAGGGTATGCTCATGGTGTATTTTACTGGCTGTCCATCTCAGGATGTGTTCAGCAACTGGCGGCTAAAAGGAGAAGTCAGTGCCAGGCTTTTTGGTGAGCCTCACTGTAGCAGAGGCACGCTTCAGCCTCTGAGATGTGTGCGACACACATCCATCAGCAGAGCAACCTGACATTAAACGTGATTTCCTACCCAACGGGGTTAATTGCTCTTGCATTTTGTGGTATTTGCCTAAGTTCTTAGAAGTCAGGTAGTACTGGCTGTAAGCAAATAATAGCTTGGGGTAGTGTCACTAAATAATAAATATTAATGCTATTGGAGCAGAAATCCAACGTACTATGCTTTCTTTAGTGGCAGATTTACCCACTTGCCAGAGTTCAGGATTTCATCGTGAGGACAATTCGGGCATCTGCTGTCAAGCAAAAAGCACTGGAGTAATAAAGAATAGGGAACGACTTGGCGCAGTGCAACCTGCGTTGGGCCTCACTTTTGTGGACAGCTTTGGTTCTAACTGGTTGCTTCAAACCATCTCCAAGGATTTCAACATGGATTTGACAAATATGTAATTGAAGTTGGCTGCTAAAATTTACAAATGTGCCCAGGTTACATTTTTGTCATGGAGTCTGGCCCTTAATAATTGAAATTCTATGGACTTTTCAACACACTCAAACTTGAAAATTCCAGAATAGCATTCAGAAATAGATTGTAGGCCCTCTGAAATATTCTCTCCTAGTGGCTGGCTGTCTTTTTTCTGGCTTTCTCTGGTACTTTTTACACTCTTAGAACATAAAATATATTATTTCTTTTTTCTATTTGAAAGCGAGTGTTTGTTGTTGCTGGCATCATCATTTTAGAATAGGCAATGCTCCACAAGGATAGAGGGAATAGAGAATATGGACTGTTAGCTAACAGGTACCAGTTTGGACAAAGTGCCAAAACCAAAGGTTTGAAGGAAACCCCCAAATTTCATAAAATGAGCGCTTGCTTGTAGGCCAGGGTATACAAGTTGGTGCTCCTGAAGTCCCATCAGTCTGCAGCGGATCTCTCGCTGATGGCAGCAGGAGGCTTGCACAAAGGTCACAGCCTTTCTGTACTAACTACGCTCTTATTATTTATTCAGTGCCTTATTGTCACGTTCAAAGGCAAAATTTGCTTATCGTTTGACCAGCACTGATTCTGACCTCGTTTCCCTTCTGTTTACTGTCTTCTGCTCCATTTTTGTTTTGTTTTGCTTTCTGTGCTAGGGCTCCTGTCCTCTGCTGCTTCCCTGCCTGTCGCACCTGAGGACATCCCTTCAAAACCCTTCCCTGTTTTGCTTGCAAAGGAAAATAATTCCATTTGGCCGGAGGTCTGTGATCCAGCCTGCAGGCCAGCTTGCTGTCTGCTGTTGAGACATATATCCTTTAAGGCAGCACCAAGAATCTAATGCCCAGGTCCTCGTACTGGCTTCGCGGATGCTCTGGTGTTGAGCTGTGCCACCGCTGCGGTCTCCCTGGGGGAGCATGGGTGGTTTGAGCCTCCTCTCCTGGGCGCACACCCTGTCTTAAGCTGTTTCCAAGGTTTCTCCCTTTTCCTGGTTCATGTACTAAACCTGATTATTAAAAAGGGCCTGGTTTCTGTAGAGGCATGAAGGGGGAGAAGGAGCAGGCGATGGAGCCAGGTGTTGGTATGAAGATGTGGAGGCTCGACAAAACATAAAGCTGTTGTGCTCCTCACTGCACTGATGGATCTTGCACTTCAAGCAAGTATTCCTGAGTGAACACCAAGCTGTGCGCTTTCGTGGAAGGCAGTCCGGCGCAGCATTTGGCTAAGCAGGGCGCAGCGAGCCCTGCCTGGCCCGTCCCCAGGTGCGCAGGAGGACACCCCGGTGCTCCCGCACGTACACGTGGCGTCAGCAGCAGCGACGGGTAGCGGCCGACCTCACCGCATCCCCGCAGCGAGAGCTGGGGAGGGGAAGGTGCGGATGTGTGCGTTTGCATGCGGCTGTGCGGGGTCTTCCTACGCCTGAGACCGAAACCCACTGAGCTGGCACTGACCGTATCAATGAACACTGATTCAGGAGCACATGCCCCACTCAGAGTTTCCCATTTGGCAACCAGCAGAAGCACGCAGACGTGCTGTGAGCAGGAGGAGGCAGGGTGAGAATTTGGGAGTCTGCTTAACTTCCAGCCTAAACCCTACTGTACAGCCTCTCTATTCAGTGCCTGCCCCCCTTTCCTTTGTCCTTCTTTTCCCTGTCAGACAGTATTTGGTTTTAGGACCTTTAAGACTGGCAGTGCTGGAAAATTAAGTCGTCATTTTGTCTGCAAACCTGCCACTGTGCGGATGGGCACGGGGCAAGCTCCCTGCCAATGACTTCAGCCTGTGTCTCTGAGGATCTTCCTGCCGTAGGTGAGAGGTAATTCGCATGCAATGCCCGTCTCTCCCCGTTCTCTTGAGCTGCCAATTATGCGGCATTGTGTCAAGTCAGATCTGGGGGTATGTATATAAGGACCACAATTAGCTGCTGCTGGGCTCAGAAGCGCTGCGGGTACTGACAGTCAAACCTGCCAGTGAGGCGCAGCGAGTGGGGAAGGACAAAACAAGCTGGATGCAATTAGGCTCCTTCCCGCCTTCTCCCACAGCCCCTTTCAAACGTGGGGGCTCGCATCTTTCTTTAGGCTGAGAAAGTTTGGTCTACGGCCCCCGCCTTCTCCCCACCTCCCGCTCCTTTCTGTGTGGCTGCACTCGTGCTTTCCAGCGGGGAAGCAGAGATGTTGAATCCCCGGGGAGTTGCTCCTGCAGCCTCCCTGGCTCAGAGCGTAGCTGGAGGTGGCGGGTCTCCCAGGGGAAATTCCTCCTTGTGAGGCTTATGGCTCGGTTTTGCAGATTTCAGGGAGGCTGCTTCCATTCAGAGAAGCAGATGGAAGTAGGGAAAGCTGTCGGAAATGCACCCCCTGCTTCATGCACCCCCACTGATTAAAATACGGCCTACTTCTTTTTTTCTGCTTCCCCAATAAAAGACACGTTGGGTGGAGCTCATCTGTCTGGAGGAAAGGAGGGCAGGGTAGTGGAGACTAGGTTCTCTTTCTCTATTTCTTTTGATCCTCCTGTGGAAGTTGAAGGTTTTAGAAATTATTAAAAGCTTCACGCGGTGTGAATGCTTTCAGCGAACTCACTGCAGAACCAAGTGCCAGTTGCACGGCCGTCTCGTCGGCCTGGGCCTGGCATGTTAGCCACCGTCTCGCTCAGCAGCGTGGCCAAAAGAGCAAGGTGAGTGTGGAAGTGGGCCGAGTCCTGTGTGCTTTCAGAGCCTTGTTTTAAACCCACACTTAGCAGCTTTTTAGGAGATGTTGAAGTGAAACTGAGCAACATAATGCTGAATGACCCGGGCTTTCCATGGTGCTGGGTTTCAAGGCACAGCAAGTTTCCAGCTCCGTAAGTGACCAGAAAGTCGCTATCCCCTGCGTGGTGCTACGGCTCGTTTCACCCCTCTGATTAAGAAAATGCTATCCTTTTCCTGTATGCTTGCTGATAGGCAGCAATCACCTGTCACTTGTTTTCCATCAGGTCCCACACACTAAATGAATGCTTCAGCTTTGACAGTGAGTAGTAAGAACAGCTTTACACTTAAATGGAGTCTGTGCCTTCCAAAGCGCTTAAGAAACTTGCAGCTAACTCACTGCCTCTGTGTTTTTAACAGCAATTTTCCATACGTGGAAACCTACCGGTGAAACTTGCAGTCACAAATCATACTTCTATGAAGAATCCACTCTAGAGTGATTGGTCGTGGGTTTTTTTTTTCCTGGTAAATTAATGTAATGTCGAGCTGGGAATGAAAGTTGTTTCGTGAAGAGCGTGGTCTTCCATCCTACCAAGAGCACTGCTCCTCCACCCGCGGGTTACCCGCTTGTCTCAGCCCCGAGTCCAACCCCCTGGAAGAATTACTACCTTGTCGCTTCCAGTTCTTCCTTCGGTTTCCTTGCTTGAGTACAGGTTGCAGCCAATTTTATTGCCTGCTTTAAATGTAGCACTGCCACATCCTGCAGCCCTGTAGAGCGAGGAACTGTCTGGAGAATCTGCCTGTGCTGCCAATGTTTCCTCTAAACAGTGGGGAGAAAACAGGCTCTGTGTTCTGAGGCAGCCTCAAAAGAGCTGTCGTGTGTGTAATGCCTGTCTCCCAGCCTGCAGGCTCTGAATGTGAGATTCACTTTATCATAATACTGTAAATCATCTGAGAAACACGCACTTAGGGATGAACAGGATTGTAGTTTTGTTAGTATTTGATTGCCTTTTTCAGCAGTCCTTTCTCAGGCATAGCTTCCACTAAAGCCTCTTTGCAAATGCTGTAGTTTCAGGGGCTGTCGCGGGGTGGATAGAAGTTGGTTTGTGTCTGTTCAGGGGCAGCCTGCCCATCTTCGTCACGGTGGTGTGAAAGCCGTGAGCCCCCTCCTGCAGAGATATCCCCAAGGGGGGAGATGCCCCCGGTTCCTTCATGGGGGCCTGGGGCAGGCCAGGGCTGGTGGCCAGCAGCTCCAGCTGGCCCACGTCTTGTGCAGTGAGACTGCTGATGTGTTTTGTAAGGACTGTCTTGTTGCAGAGGTTAGGAGAGTCCAGGACATTTCCTTTATTCTGAAGCACATCCTACTTACATGACAGCAAGGCACTAGAATAAATGGCTTCTAGTGCTTTTTCTCCCTTTCTTTCTTTTTTTTTTAATTTTTCTTCCTCCTGGTTGTTAGCCATGTCTCCTTTTTAGTGTTTTGGAAAGACAAGGTGACTGACAAAGACCTTTGCAGCTGGAGACGCTAAAACAAAATTATCCTAATGGGGAGATCTGGAGCCCTGCTAGTTAGCTGAAGATTTTCATGTTTTCTCTAAGGCCTTCTCTTTTTAAACAGAGTTTTCTTCATTGAGGCCCAGGAGTTAGATTAACCATCATCATAGATTCTCCCAATTAGAGATGGGGGGGAAAGCACCACAGCAAACTGGTGTTTGTAATTGTGTGGGGAGCAATTACCCCTTGGGACATTCAGGGTAAAGTGGGAGGAAGGGCACAGCGGAGAGAGGAATGCTGCTAGAAATGTCACTTTAATTGGGCTGCCTGACACAGAAGGATTTTGACATTCAAGAGGTTAGACCATCTGTTGTATAGTAGACCTTGCTTTATAGATGTTTAACTTTTTTTAAGAGTATACTGAAGAAGCATTACTGATTCCTATGCCATGAAGCTGTTAGACATGGAAAGCTTAGTGAAAACACTTGAGCTGAGGCTCTTGAAAGCAGAAAAGTGGTCTCAAGCAGTTTAACCACTACTTAAAGTGTGCAGTTTGCTGTGGCACATTGTTATCCACCTACCCCCAGCCCAGCTGGGTTTCTGTGGGGAATTATTTTAACGCTATATAGAAAGACACATGCATTCCTCAGCACAGGATTTTGTGTGTAGTACACCCTGAATGTGCATTTTTTGCATATATTTGTGTATGTATGTATGCAAGTGTAAATATTCATGATTTATAAATATGCAGTGTTCAGTTTTGGCAAGGTGTTGCAAAATATACTAGACTATGTATGAGTAGGGCTCTATTAGCCAAGACTGAAGGTATCCGTGGACAGAGCTCTTCTCTGTGTCCGGAGAAGTCCCTTGAGCTACAGGAGGAGCTGTTTTCCCTCTTTGGAAGTACTGAAAATGGGTACTCCGTCGCTCATTTTCTCATCAGAAAGTCTGCTTTAGCTTTTACAGTTGTGCACTAAGGCAGGAACGCGTTCGTACTTTGATTTTTGTGTACTTTGTTATGGTCGCATAACTGCTACTGTGCTTTATATTAGTGTATTTTTTAACTTAATGGGGTACAATGGAGCCATCTGCATGCACACCCCTTATTTAAACCCCTTTGATATTTTTAATGTGGGAAGATGACTGGAACAGTGGAATTACCTAGTGGAATAGGGGAATAGTGGAAAATAGAGTTACTGCTGAGAGTCGAAACTCAGCGTTCATGATTCTGCTCCGGGTTTTAAACAAGCTGGGGTGCAGGGAGGCATTGGAAAGAGGAGGAACTTGCTAGAGGAAGCAGAATTTAACCAGCCACATCGCCAGTGTGCAGGGTTGAAGTTAATTGCTGCGTGCTAGGTGCAAGAAGCTGTTTAGTATAGCTTTAAAACTGAGCCGCGTGTTCTTGTTCAGGATTATATTAGTCTCCTCGTTACCCTTCCCTTTCTTTTAAAAGAAGAAGTCAGTTACCCCGTGTGACTTTCTTCTGTGACCGTGGTTATTTGTGTCTATAGGGTTTGCAGGAACGGAGCTCTGATCTTTGATGGGATTGCTCGGGAATGGATGGGAACTATTGCAATGCACATAATGGAGACAGTTATTCTCGAAATAATTTGTGGTGGCCTCATGTCTGGTAGCTGAAGGGTCCTTATGGTGACAGCTATTTAGGAGACTTAGCTCTTGTGTGGTGCAGTGGGACTCCCTGGCTTGGAAGAGACTTTTCTTGCATCTGGAAGTTAAAGGTGAAATACTCCTCTATTGTGTGATTCTCCAGGTGAAATACTTCTCTCTCTCCCTATTGTGTGATTCTCCTCCATGCTGTCAACAGGATGCTTTCTTGCAGAGTTCTTTGTTGCTGCTTTTAAAAATTTTCATGGAAGAGGAGAGCAATCATATTTAATAATGCAATTACAATCAGGGGATGATGTTTATCCTGTGCGATTCCAACTGCTGGAAAAGCCCTAGGGCATTCTGGGAAATGAGATGCAAATCTCAAGGATTACCTCCTCCTAAAAATACCAGAATCAAACAACAACAACAATCATTGCTCTGAACAATGTATTAAATGCCTAGAAGCTTAGACTCCTTCAGCCAGAGGTCTGGCCCAAACTGAAGATCAGCTGCGGCGCAGCAGCACCTCGGAGAAGGGGGCGATGTGTGCGTGTTACAGCCCCCTCCCTGTTCCCCTCTTTGTGCTGCAAATGATTTAAAAGTCTGCAGTAATCACGGCTGAAGTGTACAAAGGTAAAAGTTCCGTGAAGAAAAGAAACCACATCTTGTTTTTCTCTGTAATCCAACGGCCCTCAGTTTGGCCTGTGGCACTTGGTAAATGAAGACACATTTCAGTGATGCCTTGTGACTAAATTCATTTGCAGAGTCTTAACTCATATACTAACTTGGCCATGAAGGGTATTATTCACAGAATGAAAATTCTGAAGATGCTTCATTTGTGGTATAGCCGCAGCAGCACTCCATGCACTTAGCCTTTAAATAAGAAAAAGAAGAAAAAAAAGACCTGGGGCTGCGTTGTTTAACTCATCCTGTGTAGGTTCGGGTGCTCCCTCTTTCCTTATATTTGCTGGTTACCAAGCAGCGTTAAACCTAATGCCGGTTCTAGGATGACATCAGGCTTGTTCTTTTAAGATCAAACATTAAACATAACCATTTCAAGATCTAGTCTGAATTTAATTTCTGTACAACGTCAGTTGTGAAAATCTGGACATTGGCTCTCCAGATTTAAGGTTTCGTTGGATCTGAACTGAATTACAGACCTGCATTAGCAGCACATGAACCTGGGCCAAAACATGCCTTTCAGTCAAATAGATCAAACGTAAGTCATTTCATATGATAATGAGCCAAACTTAGCTTGTATTTATCCAAACTGAATTTAACATTTGAATCCACTTGCATTGGAAACAAAGGGTTCAAACACATTTTCCTCCAAGAGCTAGCTAACAAGGGCGGGATCATTTCGCTTTCAATTTGATATTCTGGATTTTCTAGGATGCAAGTAAATATCAAGTTAAAGATTATCTGGAATTAAAGATGTGCTTTAAATGGAAGCTTTTCTTTTTTTAGAGGCATTCTTCTAATGGTATCCTCGTACTTCTTTGTGAAGGCTTTGGGAGACTGCTGCAAAAGGTTGAGGTCCTAGAGTTTCATCGGCTTCTTTTTTGGGGGTGGTGGTGCAATGAATCTTATTTTATTCAAGTCCATTCCCTATGAGAAGCAGCACTTTGCAAGTTTGCTGTACTCCTTTATCGCAGGGGGAGAACACAGTATTTTGTCTTCTCATGTGTCATTCATTGGCTTTGTTCGCTTCCATTTGTTTCATCGCACATTGTCTGGGGAAGGCAGCTTACCATTTAGTGCTCAGGTAGGGATTGGTGTCAAAACCTCTGTTTTCATTCCTCTGGGGAGTCTGGGGTTTCAGCAGCAGCGCCGTGCGTTGTGTGGACGTGTGGCTGTCTCGTCACTCACCTCCTGAATGGGAGCTGCTCGGCTTTGCCGCCCCCAGCTTGCTGCCGTCTCCTGGGGCTGCCGACGGTTAGGGAGCGCGAGCACAGCAAGCCACTTACGACACTGTTGCTCTAGTAACATGCTCTCTCAGACATCTTTGTGTAATCAGATGCTAGTTTCCTTACTGTCAAAAATCCAGAAAGTCGGGGTGGCCGACTGAAGGTCTCTGGCTACCAGAAGGGAACAGTGTGTGGTTGTGCTATAGATTGCTTCAGCTGTTTGAAGGACCCGTGAGAGCAGTGCCTGATTTTGGGAGACGGTGTACATATGCCCAAACTGAGAGTTTAAATCAGTGATGGGCAGAAGAAACAGCAGGAAGTGTAAATATTATGGCACGAGTGATTAGCCTCTACCAGGTTCCACAAAATATCTTGCTCTAGCATGCAGATGGCATGTAAACTCCGCTCTGCGTATATATTCATGTGGTGCGTGATGGGTTTCTGGAGGTAAGGGTATTGAATGCTGGTGTCTGTAAAAAGAGAAACATGCACAGCAGTGGGAGAGGAGATGAGGAGCAATAATAGAAAGTGAAGTGATAGGGGCCTGAGGCAATGAGAGGCAAAAAGCAGAAGGGCTGAGGCACGGCTGTGGCTCAGCCCAGGTGGAGAGCACCTCCTGGACGTGGGTGAGGTTTTTCCTCTTGGCTCCTGGATCCCATCTTGTCCCCTTCATCTGAACTGTCCAGGGAAGAAAGAAAAACTGCATTTTGGGGCTGTGCCACCCAGGAATTGTGAGCCCAACTATACGCCATCTCTTATTCATCATTCCAGAGAGTGTTTAGCACTGATGCATCGAGCCGTCAGCTGCGTCTGCAGGTTTTCCATCGGCTGGACAGCTTGTGTGCCAGAGCGACTGCACGTACCTGCAAACAAGGGGGCTGGTTTGTAGCTCAGCCTCTGCTGCTGATTGTCCCCAGGCTGTGACGGTGGGCAGAGTTTGGTCCTTCACTTAGCCAAAGGTTGCCAAAGGTCGACCCCTGCCTTCACGCACCCGCTCCTGGGGGAAGGGGAGAAAGAACCCCAAACTAAAAATTTAATACGAAGTACGGCGTGCTGCCACGTCAGAGCCCACCACGCAGGGAGGCAGCAGAGGAGCCCGGCGCTGCCTGCCGCGCTCCCACCGAGCTGGTGCCGCAGGGCGAGGAGGCGCCAACAGGGCAACGGGAGCGAAGGCGCCTGGCCCACGATCCCAGCCCTGGGGAGATCTGAATGCGAGCAGGGTAAATGTTTCCCCTGGAACGTGTTGTTCGTAGGCTTGTCGTGAGTTGCTTTTCCAACTGTACCAGGATTAAGGAGTGAGGACAGAAAGGGCGGAAAAAAGCTTGCATAAATATTTTTTGACACTAGGTTTAAATGTGGAGCAAGTCAATCTTGTCAATATTCCCCCCGAGATCTTTGTGCAGCTGAGGCTTAGTGAGGAGCTTGCCTTGCTGCACGGCACTGACTTTAATCTACAGTAGTTTGTGTATTAAAAAGAGAAGGAGATTTTGAGGTAAATACCGGGTGATCACTGCCTTATGCGGGATGGATCTGGGCCAAGAGGACTCTGCATCGTTAACACTAGCCCGACCAAAATGGGGCTGGGGGAATAAAACCCGGCTCGCTGGCCCATGAGGCAGGCTGGGCGCTTGCTTATTCCCAGTGTCAGAAGTCGGGGTCTGCGCTGCCAAGTTCAGAGTCATCAAAGTGCTCTTGTTAGTGGCTTGGCTTTGCTGGCTGCCCCAAACTGCAGTTTCTGGGAAGGTGAATTGGACCGACGGCCTCAGCTGGGTGCGGTTAGGGAATTAGATCTTGATCACCATGATAGACTCTGGTAAGAGCTAGGCAGCTTTGCTTTTCGCTGTTGTTGCTAGGCTGCATGTGGAACTGCCCGGAAAAGATGGAGTTTTATGTTACTAAAAGGAAGGAGGAAAAAAAAAAGGGAATACTAACAACTGAGTTGTGTTTTATTAGCTGCTAGCAATATGCATGGGATCTACGTTACGCATCCGAGCTGCTCTTATTCCATCCAGCAGAGGTTACATGTGCTTGCATGGTTAGTAAGCTGAGATTAATTTATTCTGTGGCTTTGGCTGAGTCTGGTGAACTGAATGGGTTGTAGGGAATTGTGGAGGAGAGTCGCAGAGGCCAAGCTTCCTTTTGTCTGACAAATAGGCTTGCAGTTGGTTAAAACATTCGCCCTTCATTTGGTGTTTGGGATCTTACTCCAGTCTGTTTGGAAGTGGGAACGCTCCTCTGCCCTCTGCACAGGAGTGTAAGGGATTTTTTCATTCATACAAGGCCAGAAAGCTTCAGACAGCAGCTAGCTTTTAGCTGACTTTGCCGTCCTTGTCAGAAGGGTGGCGGATGCTGGCTGTAGATAGCCAGCTTCTGAGTCATACGAAAGTGCAAAAAGGGATGTTGTTGATGTCTTGACCTTTGGATAATTGTCTTGATTTGTTAGCGTGTGACTTATTAGTCAAGGAAGTGCTGTTGTTTGAACCGAACTGATGGATACCGTGAATGAAGGGCAGTCCAGTTCTCCTCCTTTGTCAGAGCAAGAGTGCAAGCCCGGCTTTAAAGGCAAAACCTGCTGCAGTGACTTGGTTCTGGACTGAAAAAAGGGAGCAGCCTAATTAGTTATTGACCAAAAAATGCACTCGGGCTGTTCTGCAGCCTGGAATGTGCATGTGTCACTTAAAAAAATAGACCTAAATCCAAGCTACAGAGTTTGGATGTAGACCTGTGTTCTTCCCTAGGTCGGGGTTACTAATACCAGAGTTTTCTCTCTGACTTGTTTAAACCAGAAACAAGTCCGAACACTTGTGACATCCATAGCACTGCTGCTGGCTTCTTATGTAAAGGGCTCGCCCTGCTCCGGAGCGGGCTGATCCTTATTGTTTTGGTTGGAACAGCTTGGAGTTCTCAGATGTGCGGGATACAATGGCAGTGTCATGTTCGGTGCCTGCCCAGAGTCTCTCCCTGCTAGTCTTTGTTATACTTGCACAAATACTTTCCCATTAAAGGAATTAATTCTTGTCCGATCGGCATTAAGAGCCAGGACTAAATGAAATCCAGCCTCTTCCATTAAATAGCATTATGAGTTATGGTGAAGAGAAAAAAGCCTCTAGCCTCTCAGGGGAAAAAAAGGTCTGCTTATCTTGTTTGGTTGAGCAATTCCGTGGATGTATCCCTAAAACTGGAAATCAGCAGTAGAGCCTGGATCTTTTCAGATGATCCATTTATTAATTGGTGTTGATCCTTGCAATTTTTGTCATAGGCACGAGTGTCCCAGCCTTGAAATTCTGGGCAGTGCTTCAGCCTGCTGCGGTCCCACTGGCTGGGAGAAGCAGTGCTTAGGGCTCCACGTACAAGTGGTCCACACCAAGACAAAGCCCCTGCGGCATTTCAACATGCATTGCTTTGGTCTGTAAGTGCTAGCCCTCCTCTGGAAGCACAAGAGCTTGGTTCTGCTTTTATTTCCCAGAGCATAATTTGGAAGCAACTCTGCCAGCGGTAGATGGTATCAAACAGGTGTCACAGAGGGAAGGATGTAGCCCAGAGCTAATAGAAAATTTGTCCTCCTGCATGTTCTTGGACTCCACTTGTGAAAGCTGCGGTGTAGTTTGGGATAATATCTACTTCCATTATTTAGCTGCATAAAATACCTTGAAGGCAAATAGCACATCTATAAATTAAGCTTCTGAAATGTCGGTCAGGTTACTCGGGGTTTTTTTGACAGTGAGATTATTGACGGTGTAAAGTGATAGTTCTGCTCTTGAAAAGCTCATTCTCCTAACACAAATCACAGCACTGCCAGGATTTATTGAACTGCCTGACGGAGAGGTACCGTACAAGCTACTATTAGTCCATTTCCTCAGCTTTGCCATCAAGAGGCTTTAAATAATTGTATTTGAAAGAAATGTCAGAGTGACAGAATCGGGTGCAGAAGGCCATAGATATTCCCTCTCCTCTCCACCCTGCCCCTGTTCTTTCTCTTGCTTGCTCTCTTTTTAGTATTTGACAATTTCAGAGGGAGAGGGCTTTCCCAGCTGCATAATCAGAAGGTTTCAAGACATGTGCCTGCTGCTTTAGGCACAGTCTTGCCTCGGCTATGCTGAAGAAATGGGAAGCTTACCAGCCTCATGCAGTCCTGCGGATTTGTTTAGACAGCCAAGGATGCTCCTGCCAGGGCCGGGGCTAACATAGAGGGTTGAAGCAGCAACAGCGAATAGAGCAAAATGTATAACAGAGCCGCAGCAGTTACTGTGGGGCTTGGCAGCCTCCAGGGAACAGAGGTGCAGCCCCCTGGCAGGCAGCGCGCCTGGCTGTTGGGAAGGCAGGGGCCGCTCCCCAGCCCCTCTTCAAACCGCCTTACTGCGAGCTCTGCCTTTGAGAGGGAAAGCAGCAGCTGTGCGTTGTTGAAATCCGAAGCAGGAGCTGTTGTCCTCTGGAAAACAAAGGATGGTAAGTTCACGGGATCACGGTACGATTTCAGCTCGAGCAGACCGCCAGCAACCTCAGCAGGTTGCTCGCAGCCGTGTCCAGCCCAGACCAGCGAGTAGGAGATCCTTGGGTCCGTCCCTGACAGTAGCTCTGGCTGAGCTGCCTTGTTTCAGCCGGGACTCTGCCACGGGCAGAAGTTGAGGTTAATGGTGCTGGGTAATCATAACACCGGCCTTCTGTATGACCTAAGGGATGGCAGGGCCAGGGCGGATTTGTCCTCGCTCTTTCTTTATCCTTCGTGGCGTTGGCATCGTGGTGTCCCGTCCCGTTAACAGACAGCAGGGCTGAGCTGGCCGTGACTGGGGTGATCCTGCTCAGCTGCAGGGTTGATGCATTAAGTACATTTAAATGTAAAGGCACTAATTGGTTCTCAAGGTGATTTTGATGGCATTTTGCTGCAGACTCTTCGCCGTCCCTTAGAAAATGCAGACCCCAAACCAACAACTGTTCCCTGACCCCTGGGTTTCCCTATGGCCTGTTTCTGTCAGCTTGTACACCCCAGCTCTCCTTTTCCCTGGAGTCAGAGGGGGGTGGTCACCAAAGAGCTGTTCTGAGGTGGCGAATGCGTTTGTGAGCCCTTTGGTAATCTCAAGGGACACAAAGCTCCTTGCAGAGGGGGGCAGCTGGTTTCTTGCAGCTGAGGGCATGGCGGGCTGGCCTGCACGCTTGGGAACCAAGCGATTTTTTTCTCCCTCTGAATTCATGCAGAGGCTCCCAAATTCAGGAGACGGTACCTTCCTCAGTATTCCCGTGTTATTGCGTAGCAGCTCTCATCTGTCACAGCAGGAATGGTGGCTTCGGGTTTTGCACTGGAATCTGTTTAGGGGAAAAGCATCTCTGATTTATTATGGGCAGTCAGAAACAAGGAGAGAGAGAGGAAGCTTTTTGCTGGTGAGGTGATTTTAGGAATTAAATGGACACACGGTGCTAATAAGAGAGGCCTGTAGCTTCAGGAGGGGATAAAACTAGTAGAGTTCTGCCTTTTTTTATTAAACAATTAAAATATATAGGAAATGAGAATCTTCACCTTGTTTTTAAAGATTCTTTTATAAAGGTGAGATGCAACTGTCTGATCTGTTCCATAGCCTGCTTCACACGTCCTGTGATGTTAAGAATTTTTGTGCAATTCTGCCAAATTCTTGAAGATTGTTGCTGTCTTAAATAGCGAACTGAAAAAGAAACAGCGAGGTGTGGTGTACCTTGGTCCTTTCCACTGTCTACTGAAGAAATGTCTCCTTTTTGCCTTTTTCTTCAGTGAAATTAGCTCTTCAGAGGAGGTGGTTGGCCCCAGAGTGCTTGGCTGTAATCCCCCCAGCAGAAATGGGGAGAATCTGCTTTGTTCTCGTGCTCAGGACCCCTCGGTTAGTTGTGGCTTCAAAGCGGAGATCTCTGGCTCCGTGGGGGCAAATGCCATCCCTTTTCAGTCCCTTCAGTCCCACTCCCTTATAGCCAGTATCAGTCTGAAATTCAAAATGATTTTGATTCTGAAACATACCCGATAAGATTTTGACTCCAAAGTGTTCTTCCCATAGCATCCGTATTATCTCAGCAAGCACTGAACAATAATGAGCCTGTAAACACATGGTTTGTAAGCCTATTACAAGCTTCCCAGTATTATAATAAGATTAGTCAGCACTGACTCATTTGTTTCATAAAGGCAAACGGAGGGGATTCGGGGATTTGTTTGTTTGGATGTACCAATTTGCTGCACACTCTAACTTGCTTGTTACGGAAATCGCAGTTAGTGCTCATCAGCTGGCTTCCCTTTTGCTGCGAGGCTGCATGCTGCATTTGCAAAATCCTCACTTTCCACCGGTGTTATCCAGCTTGCCTTTGCAGAGGAAATAATGTTAAATGGAGCTTTTTATTTAATACAAACCTTTTCCATTTAACTCTAGAGAGTGAAATGTGGCGCAGAATGTAAACTCTGAGCTGCTCTCCGTAGGATGTCCGTGTAGCTTCCATCTTGAGGTAATTACATCGGAGTACATGCCACTGCTCCCATGGACTGGGGATCCAGCTAGTGCTCAGGGTCTGAATTAAGGCTTGGAATTGTTGCTGCTTTCTTTGTAACAGAGACGAGAACCCAGCTGGTTTGGGTTATTGGTAATGGATTCCAGTGCTCTGAAATCATTCACTCAAAGCCAGCTCCAGCCTGTAGTAACCCAAAGTAATTATTATTTGATTGCTAGCCGGTGATGTAAAGTGCATTGGTCATCTCAGCCTGGGTGGACAGATGTCCAAGTTAAACAGCACCAGCTTAACAACTGCCAGCAACTCTTTGAAATTCTGCAAAGGATATTGCTGAGGACACTGAGATAAATTTGCCTGAGAGTTTTCTTCTCATGCTGGCCATTTGAATGGAGCAGGAAGCCCAGCATGGACAGCAGGTAGGGCCTCTGCGACCTGTCCCTTGCTGGGATCGTGGATGCTGGGTACAGAGCAAGGAGAAAAGGCTCGTTCTTGGCTGCTGAGCCCCCTGCCTTGTTCCTGTGCTGGTGCGAAGTGCCCGTAAGGCAGCGTGTTGATGCGACAGCGCCGGGGGGCCGTGGGTGGGTGTGAGCAGCTAGGCACAGAGAAGTGTCTGTCTGCCTTCCGACTCTGTGAGGGTGGTTTGTTTTCCCGGAAGCTTTGTTTCTCGGAAGTCTTTAAAGGTGAGCTTTAAACAACAAAAAAAATCAAAACACTGCCTTTCTTTGTATTGTGTTTGTTTGCTGTTGTTCACTTTTCACAGTACAGAAACACGGACGGTGGGAGGGAGGCAGCACGAGCTTTCAGCCGTGCAGGGGGCCCGCAAAAGGCTGCAGAGTGCTGTTTGTGTTCTCCAAGCAACCATTTAGATGATTGTATAAATGAGTGTATGACTTCCACAGTGCTCTGTTGGCCTAAACTTCACCCTTATTTCCCTTCAGAACAGAGAAACTTTTCTGTCTCCTTCCAGCTCTCCATCAGCTGAGCAGATCGAGGAAGGCTATTGACACGGTCTGCTTTGATGTAAGCAAGCTGATTGGGGCATGCGAGGTGTGAATTTGAGATCGCATTGCCTGCATATCTGTTCATCACATGAATATTGCCATCACCTGACGAACAATATGAAATAAATGGGTGTGTGGCACGGTCTTGTAGCACATAGCTAGGAGATTTGAAAAAAAATCTAAAAAATCTCTTGACCTTTTTAGCAGTCTTTTGAGGCAGAGTCAGGAGATGTGATTTACTTGACCTAAAGGTTCCTCTTCTCCTGCTACTAGAAGAGAAATCCTGTTGTCAGCTGAACTTTTGGCTATGGCTGAAGGTCTTCCATTACTGTCTTTCATCTCCGAGGCTTGGCTCTTGGCCATGCAATTGCACTCAGTGTGCTCTCTTTGACTCTCGGTTGTCCCCTTTTGGACTGTGACAAATTTAGCAGCAGCCTTGCCAAAACCGCTTCTCTGTTCCTTCTGCTCTAACCAAGACTGGAGAACGGCCAGCGGCGTTCCCCAGGGCGGTTCCTTTTTTGTCCTGACGTGCCCGATTTGTGGGTGCCCAGCTCAGTGGACGCCTGCATCTCCTGGCTCAGGGGCAGCCCTGCGTGTGGGCTTGCCAGCCCCTGCCGCTGGCCTTCGTGCAGTCTTATGGCCATTGATACCTGCGGTGGTGTCTCCTTTCTTCATCGGTTACGTACATTGAATATAGTACCTAAGTGTTTGTATTAATGATGGTGTAGAGCTTTAGGCCATTTCTGTAAGAACTGTAGAGCATAAAATGCCATGAAGAAAGAATACTTCAGAAATTATCACACTTATAAGCTTTTCTCCTTTGCAAGACGAACTTTATGTTCCAAAGGAAACAAACTTTAAATGAATTAATTTGACTTGATTGGCTGATATGCTATTGTGAATTAACACTGATGGTGTTACGCTCCATTAAAAATTTCCAGTTTTATTAATGCTAATTAGCGTTGCTGGGGCTGCTACTAGGGCTTGGAGTTGCCACGTGTTAGTATTAATTTCAACAACCATGTGGTTATTCAGAAAAATCTCGGCAGCTAGTGGCATGAGTCAACAAGCCTGTGAGGGAGGAGGTAAAATTCAAGTATTCCGTTCTCTGGCCAGTGATCTCTGCTACTGAAATGGGATCTCAGTTCCTTGACCCTGAAAACAGCAGCAACAACAGGAGAAATAAATGCTGTAAACAGCTCTATAATGAAACCTCTCAGACAGCCTGTCAGCATGTGCTGATCTTTTGCCTTCACTTGCTGCTATGACAAATTAGGTTGACCTTTCCTTGCTAGCATCTTTAAAAAAAAAAAAAAAAAAAAAAAGGAAAAAAAAAAAAGAAAAGAAAAAAAAAAGAAAAGGCAGCTAGTATTTGAAAAGAGCCTAAGAGAATTAGGTACCCAGTGCTTGTTGAAGTCTGGCTGGAGTTGGGCATTTAACTCACAGTTGCTTTTCAGAATCCCACCCACTATAAATTACACTCTGCTTTGGAGGTGGTAAGAGTACTGGCCTGATGGCACAGAGCTGTAATTTAGCCAAATGATGAAGGCAATATACGCGATAAGTCAGGATCAATACTTCCCATGAGTTAGAGCGCAGGGGCACCGGCGTGAGAATTGACAGCAAAAGCTGGTAAGGAAAGTTTGAGGAATTGCTAATCTGTTTTACGGCCCTCCAGAAGGCACGCCGCGCAGGGCAGCGCTCAGCAGTGATTGAGGGCCCTTCCAGGGTCTCCTTCATCACGCGACATATTTCTTATCTGGCGGCTGCAGGTTCCCAAGGTCTCAGTCCATCCTGGCTTAGGTTTTTCCAGTTGCCGTGTATCTTTCCCTAGTTCGCAAGCTGATTTCTGTTCCCTCCTTACCTCCTCGGTGATGGCTGTGCGGTTTTACCTACAACAGACCACAAAAAGTGAAAATGTACAGAAGAGCAACAGGGATGTGAGGATATTGTGTTGGGTACCGATAGTATTTACCACTTAGTTTTTAGAGTGCATCCTACCATAGTCTCTAAAAGAGGGTGTTACTCTGCGCTGATGAAACATTTCTCCTGCTGCAGCTGTAATTAGGGCTGTAGCGCACCCTTGGGGTCCAGCCTGGCTCTCATTTAGATCAGCGGGAGCAGAATTGATCCCCTTTAACCAGTGCAGCAGCACCATGATGTATTTTGTTGTTTTTTCCCTTCCTTTAACGACAAAGGAGGAGCGAGAAAGATAAATAATGTTGTGGGGAGGGGAGGGGGGTATTCGTCTTTGAATAATGATGAAGATAAAGATGGATAAGCAGGGCAATTTGTGAGTTTTATTCCCTATTCCACTTAATGGGCTGCAGTTATATAAAGAAATGGAGGTCTCAGTTAATCTTTATACTGCCTTCTTGTTTAGGAACACAGTTACTTCAAATTAAATTAGCCTTTTTTTGCATCTTGCTGGAAATGATACAGTTCCTATCTATGGTGTCCTTGTTTACTTTTCATTGATCTAGAGAGGCAGAACTTCTCCCCCATTTTCCCCTTGGGATGTTAAGAATAAAGGGATCACCTTTCTGCTTTCAGCTGCCATGGCCTAAAAATGTAGGAACCAGGAATAAATTCACCATGGTTTGAAGAAAGCCTCTTCAAAAAACTGATAGGGAACATGACAGAGAGTTAGAGAGACCTCTCCTTCAGAAGAAGAGTAATATATATTTTATTCTCTTATTAATATTTCATTGGCAAGAAGGTCAAAATCTACATTTAAATGGAAATATTTAAAAAGCAGAAGCATAATATTTGACTATCTGGAGCTTTTATGGGTTAGAGAAAACCAGAGGCTTGAACACATTGGTTCAAAATTTGTGGGGTGGGCTGGGAATTCCTTGTGAAATCTGTACAGCAAAGGAGTCAGCCATTTGCCTTCATCGACACCTCTGATAAGGGGTTTATGTTCTTAATAGAGAGCTCCCTTTTAATTTAAAAATCCTTTTAAGTATATCGCGCCGGTTAGAAAAGAGCCTTCAGATGAGGTAGCCTGTCACTGCTCGGAGTATCGGGGCTGTTGGCACCACTCGTCCCGGCAGATGGAGCGACTGCGGCTGGTGACGTTCGGGTTATTTCCTCGGGGGTAGTGACAGTTTGGTTCCACCAAACTCCTGCTGCAGGTCCCACTTGAGTGCTTGGGGAATCCGGGTGGTTTTTCATTTTATTTTGATCAAAATGCGTCTGTGCAGAGAGGATCCTGTAGATCAGTTAAGTCAGGGTGAACAGTTTCTGCCTTGCACCCAGCGGCCGTTTCTAATGCACTCGCTTCCCAGCCCCGGCCCTCGGGTGCAGCTCACTCACGGCAGCACGAGAACAGCAAATAGGCAGCTCGGTGGGCTGCACTGCCCGAAGGAGGGGGGAGATCGAACCTATTGACTTCTGCCCAGCCCCGGGCTGCTCTCAGCCTTCATCCGAGGGAGGCCGGGCCGGGCTGGATGGCGTCGCTGTGCCCGGCCCTGCTTGGAGCCAGGAGCTGCTGCTGGGCCGCGCTTCCCTTCTGGAATGGCCGCATCCTTCCCTGCCGGCAGCAGTGATGCCCGAGCCAAGCATTTGGGAATCCTTTGGGTGGTCCAGGAGCTCCAGCAGCCGCTGCAGGGACAGTGTGACCTGCAGAGGAGCCCTGACGTTGGTTCCTTGCTGGTGCAGCTATCCTCGGGCAAGTTCTGCTGCTGGGCAGAGGGCTGGTTCTTCTGTTGTTGCTCTTTTGTGTTTTTTTCTGTGTGGTGTTTTTTTTATTATTATTATGATTTTTACTTATTTTTTTTTAATCAGCATCGTATTGGCTAGCAGCAGACTGAGTACTTGGGCAATTTGGAAAGATCTGCTTGCCTTAGCACCTATTTCCAGCACACCTGTGCCTCACAGGCTCGCGGGTAATTGTTGGAAATGCTGCAGGGTTGTTCAGCGCCGGAGCCTGGTGCAATGGAGAGATGCTCTGCTGCTGCCTGACAGCCTTGTAACCAGATTCCAGTTTGTGCTGCATTGCCCCTTCGTGTAACCCTATTAAAGAGCTGTAAATAGTAATATAAATGATGTTACAGTCATTTGTTTTGATGTATCTGAGCCTTTAATAAATCAGCTGCAGCTTGGTTAATAGGAATATGAGAGCGTGGTGTTTGTTGCCAGCAGCTGCTAGTAAATTACAATGCAGTCATCTGTTTTACAAGGGAATTAAATGTTTGTTCTCTTGCTCCCTCTCCCTCTTGCTGCTTTTTTTATTTTTTTTTTATTTTTTGTAGAGCACCAGAATTGTGCACAAGTCCCTGTTCCTTGCTGGCTGTTCTCTTCGCTCTCTTTACATACAGCTGGGGTGGCAGGAAAGCACCTGCGAGGAGACTCAAGTCATTGCAGCGTGTCAGCTCCCTACTCTAGCAGTGCTGTGTGTGTATCCTCCAAAGCAGCGGTTGTTGCGTTTCCTTTTGCTTGGGTAATGGTTTCTCTCATGGGTTGTCAGCAGCATTTGATCCTGGGACCTACAAACAAGGTCCTTGAAGAGTTGAGCTGAAGAAATAATTTCCTTAGCAGGCAGTTATAAGAGGCTCGTGTTGTGCTTGGACCAGCCATGCACCGTGCCAGCCTGATACACTTTTTGGCTGGGCTTTTTTCAGACTTTAGGACTGTCTGGAACGGGCTCCGAGCTGATTATACATCTGGTGTTACAGATATGTCAGTCAAAATGAATTACTCGTTTCAGTTTTCTTTATAGGTTGTGATCAGAACCAAGTGCCTGTACCCGCAGGTCGAGGTAACGCGGACGCGTGTGATTGTTTTAGGAAGATCGCTGCTGGTAACTAGAAGAGTTGGAAGGATCAGACCGAGAGAAGCCTCTTCTCATGGCTTTGAGGCTTTTTTCATAAGCACACGTCCACCAAAAGGCCATCTGTCGTGCAGTCACAGCCACCCGCTGTGCTGCAGCCCTTTGCTGCGTCCCCTTGTGCAGGAGTCGTGTGGAAGGTCTTAAAATTCATTATGCAAAATTCACCTCGGCTGTTAGTGTTGCAGCTAGCGATGCAAAAACAAATGCTGTCTGGGGCTTGAAACTTGACTGAATTCGTTGAAATAGCTCCCATCCCCGAATCCTCCCAAAAGCATGGGATTTCTGTATGTGCCAGGGCAGAGGTTGGCCGTGCTCCTTATATCTGGTTTTTGCTGTACGTGATGGTTGTTTCTCCTATCTCTCACTGCAGCTGTGTGGTAATTCACATAACCAGGCCAAAAATGGCCTCAGGTTTGCCGAATATTGCTACAAAAATGTTACACGGGTTGTGTGTGTTTTCTAAATGATTTTCTGGCTTTCAGCAACACCCATGTTTCATGGCATGAAATGCTTCAAAGAAGGGCAGTCTCACCGAGACATTGCCTGGGCTTGGAGTTCAGGCAAGTGTCCTCCCTGTGCTGACACACATCTGGAGGAGAGGCTTCAGTGCACAGCTTTAGGTTTAACTGGACCAGTTTCAGCACGTCCTTTCTCAGTGTAAAGGTGCTAAGACAGAGCTGTGTCAGACACATTTCTGCAGGCGAATGTTGACTTTGCTCTCATAATCTGTGCACTGGCAAGTGTGCGTGATCTAAGGACATCATCACTAATCTATGCAGCCTTATCTTTATTAATATTTTAAAGGAGAAATAATTGCACTGACTGACGTAGATACTGCTCCTTGGGGACTGTTGGTAATGCTTTTGTTTATGTCCTGTGGTCTCTTAGAAGAATGTCTTTGGTTTCTGAGGGTGGTTTCCATGCCAAGTTGCACTTCATAATACATTTGAGAGCTGATTTGGAGAAATAAGTCTTGCTATATGAAAATAACTTGTTTTTGCCAACTTCCAGGCATAGGTGTTGGGGAAGGTGATACTGCCTGGCAGATCCCTGTCCTGAATGATTCATCCAGTGGTCACTTAAATCCACAGTGTGGTCATCTCTTCTTTGATTATTTCTATTTAAAGAATAAATGTGCTAAGGTTACTCAGAAATCAAAGTCAAGCTCAAACCAGTAATGCGCTTACTTAAGTACAAATTCATGTTGAACTGAAGAAGGTGAATTTTAAGAATGCTTGTTGTTGAGACCTTTTGAAATCAAGCCTCCAGCTTGAAGAAATTGTCTTTTAATAAGTAGCAATTTAATTTGAAAAGGGAAAGATTTCTCATGTAGTGCTCCGTGAGAGGCCATCTCAGTTTCCCTGCTGAAGTTGATGGCTGAAGTCCTGCATACTTCAGTGGCACAGCGCAAATCTCCTAGCAGAGGTTTGTTTTCTTTTCGCTGAGCAGCTTGGCTCTGCATCATTAAATCTACAACTGCTTTGCTGAAGTCGGGCTGAGGGCTTGCTCTTGTAACGCGACTCGCAGCGTGCACGTCCTGGTGAGCTGATCCAGCCTTCGCCCTGCTGTATGGCAAACAGAGCATTGTCGTGCCAAAGCCCACTGGATGCAGGTTGCGATATGTTATAGGTCCAAAACTTAGCAAGGTTTTATGGCAGGTTGTAGTCAAGTACGTCGTCTCAGTTAAATGCTGGTGGTAATGCAAAGCGCATTCCTTTTCCCTCTGCAAAACGCATCGGCTCGGTAAGGCTGTGCTGCAGTGGGTCTCCCTCCCAGCGCAGGCTCCCCACGTGGTTTGGCTGCCGTGCTGATGTTAGCCAGACACGCTTTACGAGCTCTGCCACAAATTTATAAGGGTGAATTAAAATGACTGTATTTCATACTTCCATGGACTGGTGTTTTCTATTTAAAAGCCAAATGAGTGTGGGCTGTGGTTTCGGAGGAGACGAGCCCAAAGTGCAGTTTCTGGATGAAATCAGTTCAGTGGGCCAGCAGCAGGCGAAGCACGGTGCGCGGCTTGAGCAGCGAGCCCCGTGCCCCTGGTGCCCTTCTGCCCCGTACCCTTGTGCCTCCTGCCCACGTGTGCCGTGGTAAAGGCAGTGGCCGCGCTGAGGCTGCTTCGTTCTGCTGCCTCACCAGCATCTTCGCTTTTTTGCATTACTCTGTACTTATCCTGGAGTGCCTGCCCACTTGAGCTGCTAACAAAAGGCAGCCTCCGCTGGCTCTTGTCCCCCTCCTGTAAAGAGCTGCTGCTGAGACAGTCTGGTGAATCTCTTCCAAACTGGTGTCACGGCGAGGTTGTTCCTCTCGTATGGAGTGTGCAGGCTCTTGTTTGCCTTTTCCTGCCGTTGTATCGAGTGGAGTAGGTACACTGTATGTGCCGAAATGACTTTCTGCGCGTAGGATTGAGCACCCAGCAGCATAAGCTTGTTTGAACGGTGGCACGTGGTCCTACGGCAGGACCACCACACGCCTGTGTTTTGTGTGGATTTGGCCCCATTTGTTCTGTGCCCCTAGGGAGGCACAGAGGGCATGAAGGAATCAGAAGCAAAGCTCAACAGTGCCACAGAAGCTCTAATCTACAGCTCCTGGGTGCTCGTAAGGGAGCTATAAAGGATCTGTGTGTGCTGTATGGAGGGAGGTAGAAGCAGTGTTAGCAGGGGCTCAGCACCTGCTTTTGCCCTCCCTGGGACCCTCTAGTCACTGAAGGAGGCTGTGCTGAGGTAGGGAATCCACCTGGTGCCACGCTTGTGTCTCGTCTTTGTGCTGCCATTGCCAGGCCCGGCTCCTCACATTGCTGCTCCCCGCCCCAATGGCTCGTGCTGGCCCAGGCCTGGCTGCCTGCGGCCCTGTCTGGGCTTCAAGGCTCGCTGTGGAGGCTCCAGCTCTGGCAGGGCCGTGCTGGTGCTGGAGGCTGTGAGGAGCGTCAGGCTGCAAGGTTTTGGGGCTTTGGTGGTCCTGTTACATCCCTGAACCTGGGGGGGCTGCTTCTCCATGTACAGTGGCAGCGATACAGCCGGATCAAGAACTGCCACAGCACACGTGTAACCCTCTGGTGCTGGGTGTGTGAGTGCACGCTTACCCTGGTGGCTGGGGGGGTTCAGAAAATAACGTCTGTGAGGAACAACTCCACGTCCGTGTTGAAAAGAGCCATGTCCCTGTACACAGGGATGCGCTCTGACAACTGCAATTAGCTCAGGTAACTGACTGATGATCGGTGCTTTATGGATTAATAACGTCAGGTAAATGGGCCTGGAATTGCATTCGTGGAGTAGTTCAGGTTGCGGTGCTTTCAATTTGTATTAATTTCAGGTTAAGGAAACTTTTCTCTTTGTCCTGTTGCCGAAGGGCAGAAGCAGAACCCGGTCTCTGGCACCCCAGTTCTTCGTAGTGCTGTGCGTCCTCTGTTTGAGACAGATTGCTGGAAATCGTATTTCCATGAGCCTGAATAAATCAAACTTAATGTATGAAGACTTGAAATGCATTTTCTAGGCTGCAGAAATATATATTTTGTAACAGATGCCATACAAATGCCTTGTGTCCTGTAAAAATATATAGACATTTTGAATGTGATGGGAAATTTCAATTTATAAGAGCATCAAGATTCTTCAAGCCAAAAAGCTGCAGACAGTTGTAAGAAAGATTGTCTTGTCTGTCAGTGCAAATGCTATTATACAACTGAATCATAACCGGCTGCACTTGACTGGCTGTATCTGAACTTCTGTCAGCTGGTGTAGACAACTATATTCTGTGCATGGTGCTTTCTCCTTCCCCCGGGAACTTGGCTAAACTCATTCTAATAGGGAGATCTCTGCTATGGCTGGAGCATTTCGTTTAGATATTTAAGGTCCTTCCTTTTGTTGCATTAAGACTTAGTGGGAAAACTTGTCCTGAAATGTCTCAGATGTGACTGATTGAAATTGGCTCTGCTGGATGGGGTTGGTTTCTGTTCCTCAGCTTTGAGCACGGATGGGACGGTTCTGTTGAAATAGCTGAATCTTGGACCAAAACCTCAGCTAAAACAAAACATTGCTTGCTGAGTTTCCAAAAAAGGTGGTTAATGCTCTGAATTTCGTGAAGCTTTGGGGTCAGTTTCTACCAAACGTTGAACGCAGGAAGGACGACTTCTGATGTTGGAGGCTTTTTTCATTTAAACTGAGAGCTGGAACTAAGAAACTGTTTAATGTAGTGTGGAACATTCTCTGGCAAGATTCCCAGCCCCATTACGAGTGACATGAGTTTGGCATATTGACTTAAATTCAAAATTCCCACCAGCTCTCAAGAAGCCTAAGAGTAGATTTTGATGACGAGTGTCCCTGTAACCCATTCATATGGCTTTGGAATTGGTGATGAGGGTATTCTGCGGGCTTCTTCTCTTAGAAGCAGCAGTTATTTTAGTTGGTGTTAATTAGCTTGACATTAAGCCTGAATGTCACTGAGAAATGCTCGGAGAAATTTCATGGAGCATCGCATTAGCTGAGTAGCTTAGGTGGAGATGTAGGAGCTGGCCCCGTATCCGTGGCCAGCTGACAATCGATAGAGCTGGCAGGGCACCGAAAGCAAAGTCGTACTTGAAGCATTGCACCAGCCAACTTCAGTCCTGGAGGTTCTTCCTTGTAATCCTACTTTTTATGGCAAATTAGCCCATCAAAGCTATCTACAAGTAGCTGCATCAGAGTATATCTGTGGGTTTAAATACAGGATAGCCATCTGAATTTCAATAATTACATTGTAGTAGTTTGGCTGAGCAATTTAAATATCATGAATCTCCATCAATGTAAAAAAATGCCATCTTTCTGTCACAAAAAACTGCCCTTTTCCCCCACTTTTAAGCAAGCTGTTGCTGTTGTCAAGTCCACTGAAGAGGTGCTGGGGTTAGAGGACTCAGAGCTGTATGACAGGCTAGTGGTTAAATGCCACGGACAACACGCTTTCAGAAACGTTTTTGGAAATCTAGTACATGATCAGCGTGGTTTACATTAAAAAGTTTTGTCATCTAAAAGCAAAGCCTGCCTTGGAGAAGGAACAAATAATGGCAAAGTGTCAGAAAATAATAATAATAATCCCGTAAATAGCATTAAAAAGTTAACTGATAGATATTTGACTTGTGTTTTGTGCTGCGTCAACATTAGTTGAAACTCCTGGTATGTTTATTTTTCGTGATACTGTTTTTTCCCCTAAATAGGTTATTTACTTTTAATGAAGCACAGGTAATGAGACCAAGGAGCTGTCTCCCTCTTGCCACCTCCTCCCCCATCCTTAGGAGAGAAAGCTCGTTCACTAATTGTGATCCAAAATGACAAGGTAAAGGAAGGCTGTAAAATCCATTTTTAACTCCTAGGAAATACTGCAGGCATCTAAGTGTGAGTGTTCTCAGTGTAACAGCACAGCAGTAAAATTACATTGACCTCGTCAACTGTAACAGCTCTCATTTAGCAGCTACTACTCCACTTAGCATGGTACCGTTTTGCAGTGATCATTATACTTTGAACTCGTGGCCTGACTTTCAGAGAAACAGAGCACCCATAGCTTCTTTTGAAGTTGATGTGAAGTGTGGGTGCTCAACAGACTATGAAAATTGAACTGTTATCGTTCAGAGCACCTTTAACGGAGGACTTCAGAGCACCGAGATGAACACCCACGTCAGAGGTCAGAGCCAGAGCTGGCGGAGGAGCCCAGACTAATACTAGCTCTCTGCCCATCACTTTAATCAATAAACTGGAATTCAGGACTGCTGTGAGTAATGCGTTTGGGGGTGGCAGGGACTTACAGGAAGATGAAAAATGGCTATGGACCAGAAAACCTGGGAGTTAAGAGTGGATCAACGCTTAAATTCAATTCCTGACTCTTTTCCCAATAGCCATATGACGCTAGACGTGCCCCTTGTTCTCTATATGCCTTAGTTTGTCTTCTGTGAAATAGGCTTAAGTCCTGTTTTTTTTCCTCCTCCTTTCTGGTGGCAAGCTGTGAGTGCTCCAGGTTATAAAGTTGTTGCTCTAGCACAGAATTAAATAGCAGTTTCATCGGTGTTTTGTTTCCTTTTAAATCACCTGCAATTAGGGAATTCACACTCCTGGTTCAGCAATACAGAATAGTGCTCATTCACATGTTACTCTAATATAAGTAACTGTAGAAATAATAATAAAAAGGCATAAAAACATGGCACATTTAGCCTTGAGCATAGGCTGACTCGATCTGTCTAAAAGCCGAGCAGTGTTTTGAATTAGTGGGCCACAGAAATGCTGCTCATTGTCACAAGGTTTGTTTTGGCTTCATCCTTAAGTAAGAAAGTCTTCATTTTTCAGTGTTCTGATTAAAAGACACGTTACAGCCGTAACACTGGAATATTTTATTCAAAAAAGTCAGTAAGTAAGAATAACTAAATGATAAATAATTTACTTTCTTTAGGAAGAGGTTCATTAGAATTGAGTTTTATTTTATACTCTCATTTTCGTTCTCTGTGACGGGGGTTATTATGTACATACAGACAGGTCTTTTGATAACAACAGTGGGAATGGTTCTGGTTTTACTCAAATTTTATTAGACTTTTTGAGCAATAATTCAGCAATAATCACACGGTAGCAAATAGTTACGTAAGTTGCTGTGGCCTCCTGTGGGCTTATTATCGAGTGGGATGTATTTCTTTACTTGGCATTACCCCATAGTTTAGCACTATTTCGCTCCCAGAACATTGCCGAGTTTGTTTCTGTTTTAAAGGACCCAACATTTAACTGTTGGGAATTGAGTAGATCTGGAAAGATAACTGCTGGGATGGAGGGGGTGGCCTCTGCCTGCCGCCAGTGCCCAGGCTCCGTGCATGGGGTTACCCATTTCCCCGTGCACAGAGGTGACAAAGGCAAATATCAACATGGGATATTTTCTGTTTACTATGCCAAGTGGTAAGCAAAGCTCTCAGTTGGATATGAAACGTTTTCAGTAATGAAATATTGAAGAGCTATGCAGAGCTTTTCATTTTCCAGGTGAAATCAAACTAGCTCGTGCCTGGTGGCACAGCCATGGTATGGGACACACGTGTCGTCCCAGAAAGACTTTTTCCTTCAGAGACATTCCCCCGTGACAAGCAGAGCTCCTCTTCCTCGAGCCAGGTACAGAACTGAAACGAAAAAGTGAGTTTGTGCTTCTGCAATTCTTTTTTGACATATCAAAATGTTACCATTATGCCTTAGGACAAAAGCAAGAATATTCCCAACAAAATCTTAAAATAAAAATTTTGCACTCTCTCCACATCTTAAAACAGCTGCTCCAGAAGCACAGAAAGAGTACAGAGGCCCTCCCTTCCAAAAGAGTTCATCAGTCTGGGCACCAGCTATTGGAATGAGGGCTGGAAGATGCACATTCAAGCAAGCTTTTGCTCAACTCAGGCTCATTCTCCTAAATCTTGGATGATCAATTTCTGTGCAGTTGGTGGGGGGGAAGGGGACATTGCAGGAGGCATTCACTTACTTACCTTTTTTCAGACATTTCTGTAGTTAAATCCTCTCTGAAATTCCGCGTGGGAAGGGGCTGCCTCCATCCAGCCTCGTTGCCCACCGACGCCTTGCAGGGAGGGGAAGCACCTTGTGCCTGCGGGAAGAGCCGCGGGGTGGGAGATGTTCTCCTGCGAGGCGGGCAGCCTGAGCTGCCGCCGTCCTCACGTGGAGCTGGGCACGAAACCCGGCATGGCTCGTTTCTGTCCTGTGTGCTCCACTGAGCCCTGCCTGAACTAGCTGCACCCAGAGGGGTGGGTGCCTGCCGGCCGCGGGCTTTGGCACTGAGCACAGGTCTTCACGGGAAATCCCACACAGCTCTGCGAGGTCGCTGCGATGCCAGCTTGGGAAGCCTTGCAGATATGCCAGTGAAATGGTGTTATTTGGTGTTTCAGGATGAACAATGGGGTAGCTGAGGGTACTTCTTATCCTGACTTTGTGCTCGCCTAAACAGAGAAGTTGGTAGGGATTAAAAAAAAAATCCTTTGAATATAAAAGAGAATATTTCTTATTAATTTTTGCATCTTTGTCTGGAAGTAATAAAGGTTTATGCCGTAATAGCTTGGTTCTGTTTCTGAAGTGGTTTCAGTTAGTTAAGTACGAGGAACTTTTATTTTGGAGTAGAAGGGTCTCCTCGGGGAGCTGGTCGGGAATACCAATTCAGGAATAAGTGCCTGTGTAGACAGCTCTCTCCCCTTTAGTTATTTAAGCCCCAATCTGCAGGATGACATCTGCATGCCTATTTAAAACATCATTTCCTTTGCACAGAAGCAGTACTATGGCTAAAATTTAATTCTGATATTTAACTGAATGAAATTGCTTGCAGATGACTGTTTGAAAGAGAAACAAACCACATCCTTGTGTGCTGCTGCACTTTAGAGGATTTGCGAAATATTATACTAATGCAAAGAATGTGACCCTCCTCTGAAAAAACTGTGACTGAATAGTTTGATTTTACTCTCATTCAAATTAAACCAGGACGTTTTTGTTCAAAAATCAATGGCTCGTTATTGTTGTCTTAGAAGTAGCAACCAGCAGAAATGGCACAGCGGATTTATCCAAATGTAGTTCTGTCTTTTGTTGAGGGTCACCCTGAGCCTACCGCAGCATCTGCTTGGACACCGTTTCAAGGACAGACAAAAATTGTCACGAAATATTTCAGAAATAACTGCAATGCAAATGAAGGTTTGTGCACGGTGTGCTGCTTTAGGTGGCTGCATGCACCTCAGAGCTGAGGAGCTGCAGAAGAAGCTGTGCTGCTCCACTCTGGTCCGCAGAGGAGTTGTTTGGCTGACACTGGTTTCCTTTCGGATGGGTTCAGGAGGGAGAGAAGGCATGAAGGAAAGTTATTCCAGACCACTTGGCAAGCCTGGGTGGACAAGAGTGCTTTAACTCACAAAACATGCCCATTTTTTTACATCTTCAGTGATACCTGGCATTGGTTTTGCTATTGTCTGCCTGTAGTTCAGCTCATACAAGCTGCCTTTCCCCACAGCTGCCCTGTTATACAGCTCATACTCAGAGCTGTTCTCTTAACATTTCTCTTTCAAAAAAGCAGGAGCTCCATGAACTGCTCTTTGGGCTGTTGTCTCTTTGGGTTTGGTTTTGCTGCTGGTGTTAGACGAAACGTGGAGTGGGCCAGTGCAGGGTTGCTGCTGCGTGGCTGCCTCTGCTCAGCTCCCGTGGGACTGGCAGGTGCGTGGGGCTGAAGATGCCTCTGGCCGAAGCTGAGCGGGGTTTCCAGCATCAGCAGGGTGGGCACCTTTTGCACGTGCCAGCAGTGCTTACCTGCGTGGCTGTAGCTGGAGAGGCACGGGATGTACGTCGGCACTTCTCTCACTTGGCAGAATTGCCGTTTGCCTTCCCACTATCTCCGTGACAGTCTGGCGGTGGTTTCTGCAGACCTAAATGAAGAAAGCCAGAACAGGCACTGTTCTAGCCCTGCCATAATCTGCCTTCCTCCCCTTTAGAGCTGGACAGAGCAGGCACTGCTGTGAAGTTTTGCTGTTTTCCAGTCTAGCAGCATCTCTAGTGCCATCTACTATTAAAGTCAAAGACCTTTCAAGAAGTTTCTTTCTGGTGTTGTTGAAGATGTAGTATTATTGTATTCCGATCAAATTATCCTGGGACCAAACTGAGTAACCTTTTCCACTAAAAGGTGCTGTGCTCCTGGAAGGGCTGGCTGTGCTGGCTAAACTTCTGCACTCTGTGACTCATCGTTGAGTAGATGTTGACATTTTGGTGGTAACCTGCCTTATGCTCTTATTATAACATTTGCAAGCTTTCTGTAGGGTGATCTTTAAAGTTGATCTCTCATTTGTCTTCAGTCTTTTTTGTGTGGTTTTACCCTTCTTTTTCCCTTCTATTTATGGTTCAGTTTTTTTTGGCATGAAACCTCTGAGCTGTTTCAGTGATTCTTGTTCCAGCCTCCCCCACACGATTCCTTTCCACTCTTGCTCTTTTGTTATCTTCTATTCCCTTGGCAAATTCGTCTTCTCTGCAGCTTATTTTGTATCCTCATCATCTTTTGTTCCTCATTCTGCTTTTTCTTTGTTGCAGTGTTCCTCACAGCCAGGCTCTATCCCCAGTTCCTTCCACTGCCTCACTTCCCAGCCCCCACTGCTGCTCCACAGACATGGAAAGAAAGTGGGGCAACTGGTATCAGTTCTTTTTTCTCTCTCTGACTGTTTTCCTTCTTTTGTTTTCTGCCCCCTTTGAAGAGAACAAATCTCTTCCTCTTTTCACAGAGCAACAGTTGGCATCTGATTTGTCCTATATATATATATTTTATACCATAAGAAATGGTCCGTGGGGTGAGGTAGACGGTGAACTACCTGGAGAATGGGAGAAGGTAGGTGGTGAGTGTGTTGAGGTGCGTCCTCCCACCCCCCAAAACTGCCTTTCTTGCCCCAAAAGCTATGTGTGCAACACCGGATCTCAAGTCCTGTTGGTGAAGGAAGAAGACTCCGCGGTATTTCTGCAGCAAATCCAGAGGTGGCATGCAGCAGGAGCTCTCTTTCCTGGGCAGTGTTGTTTTTTCTGGTGCTTGCTTTTCCAGCCTGTTTCCCTTCAGATCGCATCAATAATAAAGCTTACGGTGCAGCACAGAGCTCCCATAGGGTTTTAGGGCTCGTTTCCAGGCTTGCTCCTCCAAGCTGCTGGGTCCTCACAGTTATCAATAATTCTTCTCTTAGGGGCAAATATTTTGGAGGGGCACTCAAACAGAAGCTTCCATAGCTTTAAGAAATTATTATTTATATGAATTAACATTCTGCTGTAGATGAGGTAATTAATTAGGCAAAAGAAAACAGTCTTTTTAGTACTTTGCTCTGATAATTAACAAAGGTAAATCTGCTGTCGGTAGTCTGCTACTGTATGCTGGGAACAGAATTTCAGTGGTTCAGCATCAACCTCATAGATCTTTATGTTTGCAGGCTTTTTTTCAATAATCCTTTTTCAGCTTGCACTGAGGTGAAGCACGCAAGCACTGAGGCCTTTCTCAAGATGCTTACTTAACCTTTAAAAAACCACTGACATTTACAGGAGGTGCCTCTTTCAAACCAGCAGACCGCTGTTACACCATGCTGCCGTGCCTGATGAGCGGAGCGTCTCTGAACGCAGCCAGCACAGCATGGACAAAGCCTCGAAGGACGGCGGTCCCCCGGTGTCTTGAGTCTGTAGACCATTTTGTAGGAGAGAAATCTAAACACAGATCATGTTCTTAGTAAATCTCAGTGCTTGTTTCCCAGACTGTTTTGCTAATGAGCCTGGCTTGCTGGCAGTGCACGGGTCGAGCACCCGAGACCTCTTGGTTTTGGCCACCTGGGCAGGTGGAGTTTTGTTGTTCCTTGCCTGAAAAGCTCGACCGGGGGTTCAAGATGTGAGCTGGTGCTTCTCATATTGAAAGTATCTGATGGTGGTCAAAGTGGAGGTCACCTAAACTTCAGAAAGTCACAGGGGTGTATATATATGTATATATATATATCACTAGTGCATCAGGTGAAGTAGTCTGTGGTCTCTGAAATCAGACTTGGATATAGGGCCAACAGACTGCGTTAAGCTGGATGTATAGCTTCTGATGATGTACCAGATGCAGCAAGATGAATACAATTTCTGTAGTATATAGTAAATCAAAAAGTGGTGAAAAGGATGTTGGTAGTTTCACGCTGTTGTGCCTTGCAGTGTAACCACTCCTGATGGGGCTCCGTAGCGTCCCCGAACATGCTCCGTAACGGCTTGAGTCTCTGGTATCTTGAATATCCAGTGCTTGTATGAAAAGTTCATTCTGATACCTTTATCTATGTTTTACTGATAGGATTTGTGGCATGAATGAATGAGAGACTTATGTGCTAAATACAATAGATACACATTTTCTTGAAATAGCACATTTTCAGTGCTTTCGCATACCTTCCTGTGCCTAAAGGGGGGCTACGGGACAGCTGGGGAAGGGTTCTTAGTCAGGGGGTGTAGTGATAGGACATAGGGAAATTATGGCTTTAAACTAAAAGAAGGTAGGTTTAGATTAGATAGATACAGGGAGGAAATTGTTTCCTATGAGGGTGGTGAAGCCATGGCATAGGTTGTACAAAGATGCTGTGGGTGCCCCATCCCTGGAGATGTTCGAGGCCATGTGGGATGGGGCTTTGAGCAACCTGGTCTGGTGGGAGGTGCCCCTGTCCATCGCAGGGGTTGGAATTAGTTGGAATTAGTTGGAATTAGATCCCTTCTAACCCAAACCATTCTTCGATTCTGTCATTCTACGTACAGCCCCCGTGAAGACGGAGTAGACCAGAATGACTCAGTGGGGAAGAGAAAGAGGCGAAAAACACAGATGTCAAGAAGGGACAAGGTTTTATATGGGCCTCTTGTGAAATTACAGCCAAATTCTAAATGCTTGATTGTTGAGATTCCTGCTGTCAGATGGCAGCCCAAGATGTAGTGCTTTGTCTTGGAGGGATTCTTTAAAGCCATCTTTTATACAACTCTAGTTACCATATACTTAAAATTTAATAATAGTGATGGTGTTTTAAAGTACTGCACATTTCATGGAGTTAAATTCAGGGGAGAAATAAAATCTAGTAAGTCTGTCAGAGAGGAATAGCAAACTGAATTTGGAAGCTGGGCACCTTCTGATATATTGGGTTAGAAAGTGAGTCTTTAAGGACAGTCATGATGGGATTGTAAGGCTGTGAAATATTTTGCCAGAACTGCAAATGGTTTTCTGAGCAAGAACTGGCAGGTGGCAGTGCTTAAAAATGCTATTTTTTCTTCCTTTAGAGTGGGCTGAAGGCGTAGTGGGAAGCATGTTAACTGGGTACTTCCCTTTTATTAAGTCTGTGTGGCAAAAGGGATGATAAAGTTTTGTACCGCCTCAAAAGTGAATCCTTTTCCACTGGGCTGACACATCAACCTGTAGTAAGGGAGCACGTTAGTCACAGCAATTTCATGGCTGGTAAAATCTAAAAGCAGAGACTTCCACTGAGCAGATATGTGTGATTCCATTTGGGATTTGCTAAGGAGGAAAGCAATTAATGATCCACTTCTGGGAAAGGAAGGAAAAGAAGAAAACCCATTAGAGATACTCCGAGGTGTTTGCTCCTTCCCCATGCGGCTGAGGTCAGCGCTGCCTGGCTGGGCGTTGAGCTGCTGGTGGTGGAAGGGCTGCCCCTCGAGCAGACGTGCAACCTGAAGCCTCACCTCCGCCCCAAAATTGTGGAAGTTCTCCTGCGATAAGTAGCTGCTTGTATTTCTTACAGAAAGGTGCCAGCAGAAATGAGTTAACGTTTGCTGTGTGTTAGTGTTTATGTTGGAGTTTTGGCTCGTGCAGGTGATTTTCCCCTGCTGACACTGTCCATGCAAACAAGCGAAAGGAAGCAGAAGCCCACCTAACTCGATGGGCTAAACCCCTAGGCTTGCTTTTTTCAAAATTAATTCATCTTTTTTTAATTAGTCCATTAGAATATTAGTATTTCAGTGTCTATAAAATCCTATGGTTGTACTCAATGAGAAGTCACTAATTAATAGATCTTACTCTGTTTTGTTTTTTTTGACCTTTTACCAAGATCTGTGGCCTTTGCCTGACTGCTGGCTTCTGCAGGTAGTTAAAATGCTGTTTTTCTACCAGTATTCATCTTGGCAGTGTGGTGACAGCCCAAGGGCAGCCGTGCTGGATCAGCACCCACAAGGGGTAGATGGAGTACAAGTACCAACAGAGGGAGAGCTCTTACATTGGGAAGGTCTGGTCTTTCTCTTCCAGGTTTTTGGTGAAGTATGGAGAAAACTTGTGAATTGAAAGTCTGTCAAGTTAGGAGAAGACCCATGAGCACTTTGCACTACGGTATCTTTGCTTACAGTTGCACCAAAGAGAGTGGTGTTCCCTAAATGGTGTTACATTCGGATTATCTTGTGCATATTCTGCTGAGGACTTCAGTCAGAAGCACACAGTTGAATCTTCCTAATACTTCTTAGCCTTGTGTTCACAGATGACATACTGTTCCTTTATAAATAGTGGTCCTTAGCTTTACATGAGGTTTCCTCTTTTAGAATATTTTCTTATTTCTTGTTTAAGAAGGATGGGGAGAAATGAAAGATGAGCCACCTCTTGCTGGGCTGTGCTCCGAGGTACAAAGATGCAGTACCTGCCAATCCCACAGGGATGCTTTGCTACAGTTTGCTCCCACAAAGTGTTTGCACTGTTAAAGATTTGCAAGTGTCTCACTGCTGCAGTGTTCATGGCTTCACCAAGGTGAACAGCAGCTGGGAGTCAATAAGGCATTTCTCTTTTCATGAACTGCTATGGATTACCTAGCAAAATTGCTTAAAGTAACTTTAATTCTTCCTTTGGAAGGCAGCTGGCACTGATCACTGTTGGAGGGAGAATGCGAGGTAAGGTGGACTGGTCTGCTCTGCTTGGGGCTTTTCTGAAACCACTTAGGATCAGCTCTTCCTTTGTTCCCCTGCAAGCTGCTTTGGCCTTTCACATGCCCTTCGGCTATCTGCACTCTCTGCCCAAGGGTCACTGTTTCTACCACCATTTCTAGCTCAGTTCTTGCGTGTCAGTCGGTTCTGTCCCTGCACTGATTTGTGCCGTCTCCATGCCCTTCCTCCCTGCTGTCTTCTCCAGGCTCTTTTACATCTCCGCAGACCCTGTGCTGCCCCCCGGCTTCTTTAGGTGGATCGGGCTATTTGCTCTAGGGTGTTTCAGGCTTCTCCTTAAGCGCTTATCAGCCAGTCCTGATGCTTCCTAATGCTTTGTAGGCCCTTTCTTTCAACTCCTCCTGGCCGTTTTCAGCTTCCCAGGATGACTTAGACTTCCTCTGTCCACCAGATGTTTTTTGTGGTATCTTTTGTTTCTCCAGTCAGTTTTTTCTCTCTGGTCATCTTCCATTCCACGTGAACGTTAGCTGTCCTTGCTCTTATGCCTGTTCCCTTGGAGAAGACTTCGCTGTTCAGACTTGACACCCAGCTCGCCCTCCTTTCCCTGCAGTTTGGCACCCCTTCCCCAGAGCTCCTGACCGACCCCTGCATCCGGCTGGGTGCCTGGGTTCAAGGAGAGCATCCTTGACCCCTGGCCCAGGCCACCTGTACCAGCGCTCCGGGGTTGTGATAGTGCTCATCGCTGCCTCCCAAGAGCATCACAGGAGCTCGGAGACCTCGCTTTGCAAAGAGCTGTGTATTTTTGTGAGGAGTCATTTCATGTGAACTTCTTTTTTCTTAGTCATCTTTATCATCAAATGAAGTTTTGATACTGCCAGGTTCCCTAAACTTGGGACACTCTTCATGCTTAATGTCATTGAAACCAAAATGTAACTGCATTCCTGTGCCACCTATTCCATGATAATCCTCCTAAAGAAGTGTTTCACTCATCATCTGAGCCAGTGGTTTTAGTGTGGGCTGTGAAACAGTCGATCTTTAATTTTCTGCATGGAAGCAGAAAGGAGAGGGAAGAGAGGGACTGTGCAGTTCATCTGCTTTATAACAGCCGCGTATTGAACTCATGTGCATTACCAGATCCGTACGTTGTCCCGAGGAATGAAGGAAAGTGGAGAACTATACCAGGATTAATCTTTCTTTTGAACTGACATGAAAATCCTTTTAGTTATTAATGCTAGATTCCCTTCTGACAGAAGCCTGTACGCTGACTTGTCCCAGCTAACGGGTCCAGCTCAGACTGCCGTACGAAGATTACCAAAGGAAGGATGGCCTGGTTTCGTATTAAAGTGTGCTGATATCCTGCAGCACCTGTGGCACCTCTTCTGTCTCGTGAACGAATGAAGAGAGAGACAGGAAAATCAGCAGCCAGACAGCGATATGCTGGCAAGTGGACACAACTGGCAGGAGGAAGGGGATTGTTTGCATGTTAACCTATTTTCGGGTCATTAAAGTAAAGACTGTTTAGAAGAATTAAAAAAAGAAAGAAGGTGGGAGAAAATTAGAAGTTTTCTGCCAGCCATCCTCAGTGTCTCCTACAAGCTGCAATAACCTGTCACTGCTGTCTTGATCCTGAAGCTTATCTTGGACAGTGGAAGGAAGCCCGTGCATGGTGAGACGTCTGCTCCCCATCTACCTCCAGTGCTGTTTTATATTTCCCTTCCTGGTTTTGCTGCTGCTTTCTGCTTTGTCTAATAAGAATCTCACCTCTGGCTCTCTCAGTGGTACTGTGAGCCTCTGAAGCAGCAAAAAATCAGTGCTTTGAGCACCCTGGTGCGGGTCGTGCATCCCCTTGTGCCCCAGGGTCTGTTCGGAGCTCGCGCTGTTTGGCAGGGCTACTGCTGGCCAGGGGCAGCGTAAGGGCTGCAAGCCTCGCTTCTTTGCTTTCTCTTCTTAGCCTGGCTCCTTTTTTGGCCTTGCCTTAAGAGCAAGCAGTGTAACTGCAGCAGTTCCAGCCCACCTCCGCCGGCTGCTCCGTGGGGCCCCTGCAGGTGTCACGGGTTCCAGTTGCAGCATTTCAGCGCAGTGATGCTTCCTTGTGAAGGCTGCTCGCAACGGAAGGGAAAGGCAAGAAGTGTCGCTTCATGTGAAGGCCCTACTTAAAGCCTTGCAAAATGTAACGTACCAGCAGGTTTTCCTGAATCTTTAACAAAGGTCGTTTAACAGGCGTTGAGCTGCTGTTGCCAGGGGACCGTGTGGGGCACCCTCTCCCTTAGGGTAAGCCTTCAGCTGCGTTTGTCTGCCCGAGAGCTGTTGATGACAAGGTCACGTTCACACCTCTGCATTTCTGGGCCCTTGTGGCCACTGGAGACCAACCCGACACCTGTTGGCATTCCCATTGCTCCTGAAAATTAACTTCCCTCCGTTGTGCACGGAGAGCTGATGGGGCTGAATGCAAACTCAGCTCCTGCCTGCGGATGCCCGGCCGTTTCCTCCGCCCTCTATCTCACGTCTCGCCTCTTTTGGTGGCTAGCACCAAATGTGTGTGTCTCAGCACTTCCTACATAACAATAACTGCTGGCAATATCTGAATGATTTTTTAGGTAGCTTCTAGTGCAGTCATCATCATATTTAAGTCCATTAATAGGACTTGCAGTCCTGGATTTTCCACTAAAGGCAATTCTCCAATGGCTGAACAACTTGGCCGGAGATGTTTTACATGGTTTTGATGATAAGGAGGGAAGGCAAGCAAACTATTGCTTTTTCTTGATGATCCAAGACTACACCCCAGAGGTAATCCATCCCAATACAATGATGACTGAGCTAGAATCTAATGTGAAGACGTTTGTGCATTACCTTTAGTTATTACTATGTATTCCACTTTTGTGGGCTCTATTTTTTCTCTGCTCCTGGAAACAGATAGTTCTGCTTAGGAACGTGATCTCCTTAATGTCTGTGTAGGATGAAAATAAAGATCAGAAGTGCAAGAAAACTAGCTGAGAAATTGCACCGGATGGTTATTGTTCCCTTGTTTCATGCACTGTATGCGCGCTCCCCTCTTGGCAAAGGGCTGAAGCTGCTGCTCTGCATCCAACGCCGACATGTGGGTAGAACCAGCACGACCATGCAGGTTATGCAGACATCAGCTAAGGCTCCTGAATGAGTTCAGGAGCAAAAATCAAAGGTGGCGGTTTGTTTTGTTTGTGTATGTGCTTGTTTTTACTATAAACGTGCAGTTTCTGTAACGGTAAGGCTGGAGTGCAGCATGCTTGTATCTGCCCCTAGGCCACAGAAAGCCTTGTTTTGATCTTGCGTACAGGATTGCAACATTGGGAACTGAGGGCTTTCCCCTCAGTCCAGCTTGGGTTCTGCAAACTATTTTGTTTATATTTGATTTGCTGTCTTATATGGTAAAGTCGTTCTTTGAAATGTATAGCGTGATCCCTTGTAGGGGAGAGGGGATGGATTTTTTGCTGACAGTGTAATATCTTCGTTATGCGCAGAAGTTAATAACTATGTAGAAGCATATTGAATGTAGACAAATCAAGCGGCTTGTCATAGCAGAAGCTGTTACTGTTAGGGGATGTTTTCTGTGTGTCTGGAATGAATTTAGCAGGTGTGAGGTTTGTGGAAATACTCTATTTGTCTTGGTGGGTTCCAGGTCGTAATGGCCAGCAGCTGAGTCAGGAATCCCTGCTGCCTTGTGGTGATGAATCCCAAGGCTGAAGCTGTGCAGCCTGACCTCATTCTTTATGTAACTACACAGGTGACAGGTAAAAATCTGGTAAAATTGTTTCTTTACTTTTTTTCAGGACTCTGTCGGTGGTGAGCTGACCCCAGTGATATCGTGATGATGAATGTGACAAATTACCATACACAGGACATGGCTCGATAGAGAATATGAAAGATTAGAGGGGGCAGGAGGAGAATAGGACTGTACAGGGTGAAAGAAAGCTGTTATTAATAATCTGCTCTCAGCTCTGAGGAGCTGCAGCTTTCTGTGGCAGCACAGATTAAGCAGTAAGACTGATGCAGCTTTTACTCTGCACCTATTCCCCACATTGATGCATGTGTGCAGCAGGTGTCTCGCTTCCATAGGGCACGTTCTGCATATAGGCTTGAATTCTGGAGTACAGAGCAGTGAGATCCGTGATGACCTTTACTTCCAGGAAGTTACAATATATAGGTATTTTCTGTTTCTCCTATACAGGGAAAGCTAGTACCTTCGAAGTCATGAAAACGTCTGCTCCCTACATTTTACTCTGCCTGTTTTCTTGTCTAACCTTGGGAAAAATCCCAACTCAGCCAAGGGGTCATCTCACTTGTACTAGGCATAAAACCCCAGAATATAAATCAGTGTTACCAGCTGAATTAATCAGCCTTTATATTGATGGAATGTGCCCTTCAGTAGGGAGAATCGCAGCATGCTCTTGTTGGGGATCAGTGCAGATTGCTTGATGGCGGTGTGTACGTTCAGGGTGTTCCTGGGTATCAGCAAGGTTTGTTCAATGCCAAGAGCTGCTTCCAGGATTAACTCTCCGCCCTCCTACAGAACACGAGGCAAGGGGGCTGGCTCTTAGATGGGAGGGAGACACTAATTTTGTTAGCGCTGCAAATGTCTTCAAACTTTGCATGGCGAGCCTGTTGGGATGACGTGGTTTTGAGAACAATTCTGCACCAGTTGAAGCACAACTATGTTAAGATTGGCTTTAAATGTAAGACCTGGAGTCTTTTCATATAAAGAAACCCAAGGTGTGTTCACTTAAACCTGAACATTAGTCTAAAAGTGCATAAGTGTTTCCCTGCCCTGGGAGGGGAAAGAAAAGGTCAGTAAGCATAGATCGGGAGGGCTGATTCTACAGAACTTGGGGCTGTCTTGAAAGATGAAGCTTGCACTTTTCACTGTTCTTTAGCATGTCTTTGGCCTTCATTGCCCAGTGCTGTGTTTCTTTACTTTCCCCCTATCTATCAGATGTCAGCAAGCGAGTGTGAAATGTTGAGAGTGATCTTCAGGCTATATCAAACCCATATGGGGAGCAGAGCCGGGAGGAGAGCACTGCGCCTGCGAAGTCAGAGCAAATGTTTGTAGAGCAGAGTGGAAGGTTTAGAAGCTCTCTCATCCTGGAAAATCTCCAAGGCTGATCACATTTGCAGGCTTTTTCTTTCCTTAATGGGAGCTGAAGCTGAGACATTGCTACAAGTGTATTGGTGCTTGGGAGGCTAAACAAGGAGAAACATAAATAAAAACTCAATAATCCCTCACTGGAGGGAACTAAGGAGCTTATCTGATTGGTTACAGCATCCAAATGCACATCCGAAAAAACACAAATCCAGGAAAGACTGTGGGTTTTGTTTTCTTTCTTTTTCTTTTTTTTTTTTTCTAATCCAGTTTGAATCTTTTTAAACATTTAAAGGGCAGACAAAAGGAGCAACTATCATTTGAAATGAAGGAAGAACTGATATGCCTGAAAGGAAGATGTCAATGCCACAGAAACATCATAGCTCTGTAGATTAAAGAGAGGCAATTTAGAACTTCAGATGACAAGGCAGAGCTCTTAAACAGAGGGACTTTATAAAATACGTGTCTGCTATCAGTTTGATAGATTGGCTTGAATGGTCTGTAGTCAAACAGAATTTTTCATATTTCCCTGCAAATGCACTCGTCAGAGGCAAGTGCTTTGTTCCGTCTGATTCCGACTTACTTCCCCAGAGCTGGGCCGTCGATTCCTTCGCCAGCTCTTCCAGTTGTTCTTCCATTTGGGCTGTGGAGAGTGGCAGCTGATGGTCTTCCAGTTCACCGGTGGTAGAAACTGTTACCTTTTCTCCGTGTGTCGTGTTCCGTGTTGTAGGCATACGTGGGCGTGCAGAAAAAAATTGCAACCGTAAAATAGAGCAGATAAAGGGAAGAAACAGAAACACGTGTGCTACATAAAGCCTTGTTCCCTTCCTTGCACTGCCTTCTGTTGACGTTTGTGTTTGGTTTTATCATTCTGCTTATCAACGCTCAAGTAAGACTTGGGGAAGTAACAAAGATGCTTTGAACGTTAGCGTTATGTTGTAGGGATATTTGTTGTCTCCACTCCTCAGGAGACAGCTTGCTTTCGACAAGGAAAGAAAATTGAAGTGGAGGGAATGTCTTTCTCTATTCCGGGATTCGGTGGCCTCTTCCCGTCACGTTATAGCAATCCCTAGCCCTTGTTGGTGGCATGTGGGAAAACTGGGCAGGCTTTCAGCCACCCGTGCCTCACAGAGGGCATTCGTGCCTCAAAGCTTCTGTCTCCTTCCTGTGATATCAACAGGTCCAGTAAAAGCTATTAGTCCTCCCTGAAATCCCTTTTTTGCCATCTCTTCAGTTTGTCATGGCTAAAAACAGTTCTGATCTGCTCCCATTTAATTCTCTCTGTAGCCCATGGTAGGGTCCAGGCTTTATTTTGAACTATAGTTTTGCATGCCCTGTTTTTTTTTTCGTGTGGCTTATTTTGTCTAGATACGGTGATAAAAAAGAAATTATTCTGTCTGTGAGAGAACTTACCTCATAAGGAGAGGAAGTAGGAGGAAAGAAGCTTACAAGAGCAAATTCTGGTTTTCCTAATTTATTTCTGCAGATAAACAGGAAAACAGCTTTCAAAGCAAATCCAAGGTAGGTCAATTTTGGATACTTGTCAAAGCACCCTAGCTCGCTGATGTGCAGTTTTGCTCTTTTCCACCTTGAGCGTGCTGCAGTGGAGGTTCGCTGGGGTCTGGGGAATTGGCTCGGGCGGGATGCAGACACCAGCTTCCTCCTGCTCTTGCCACCTCCTTTCCGAGCAGCTTCCAGCAGTGCTGATGGCCGTGTTCTCGTGGGTTCCTCTCTGCCACCTCCTGCTTATTTCTTGGGGAATACGTCCATTAAGAGCTGCTGAATCCCCGCAGCCGTCATTTGCTGACTCCAAAGGTTAACTGGTCGTATCTGTGGCACCGCATCCAACGCAGCCAGCTGGGAACTGTGGTAACTCATTCCTCCTCATCAGAGCTGAGTGTTTTCCTCTCTCAGTGGATGGATCTCGGGACTTTGTCTCGTCACTGCGTATCCTCGTGCCCTGAAGGGAAAGTAGGTACCTCTGTGGGAGCAGCGCTGGCTGAAGCTGTGTCATCGCTGATGGGTGACCGAATTCCACGGGATGCTTGCGCTCAGAGATTGAGCACATTTTCCAGGCTGATGCCCTGTGCCTACACGAGCAGCAGATTTCAAAAGCTGCAGGCTTTCGGTACTCTGGCTGTGTACGTAGGAAAACCGGAGGGCTGGGCAGGGAGCTTTCCGGAGAGCTCAGAAACTTGGCAAGAAGCTGCCTGGCCTCAGCAGCGCCTGGGGGACGGCGACTTCTCGGCCAAGCAAAATGCTGGCTCTGCAGGCGCTTAGTCCTGTGCTGAGCATCTGGGCTGTGCTTTAAGCCCCTCTGCATTACTGGCCGTTCCCTGTTGCACTGCGTCCCTTGGTGCCTGGTCGGGCTGGACGCGGCTGGGGGGGTCCTGTTAATGAAAATAATGCAATCTAGGAAGCCTTTTTAGGAGGCGAGATTTATGGTGTCTGTGTGTCCGCCCCATTTCTGCAGACAGCTCTCCTAATGATAAAGGTGCCTGTGGCTCGGTGTGATGTAAACAACTTGATGGATGGCCTGCAGCTTGTGGAGAAAATATTGGAAGCTTTTTATTTATTTGTAAAGCGTCCAAGGGGGCTGCCAACAGGTGGCTGGTACGGGCAGGCGGGTTCATCATCTTGTGTTGGGTCTGGGCGCTAACCGAGGCCAGTGCTTCTAGTCCGAAAGCGATCTGCTGGTGAAGGTGTGCGGGACGGAGCACCAGGCTGCCACGTGCTTCTGGCTCCAGGAGAGCTTAAACACAGAATAAGCAAAGAGAGCAGAGTAACACAGTGACTGGCAGTGGCAAAGTAATTCTTTAATCCTTGTTTAGGAAAAAACGCAGATTCAGTGATTGCAGTGTTCTGTCACACAGATGCAGGTTTTAATTGTGGAGTAGTAGGACAAGATTAGGGTTGCAGCCATTTATTTTAGTGACAGCAATACAGTATATTCAAGTTCTGAAAAGGGTATTCTCCATTCCACATAGGCAAACCTTGCATGCATAGCTCCTGCCTGTATTTTTGCACCTGTGTGTGCCTAGTGCGGGCACAAGCACTAATTAGCTTTTCAGGTGCAGAAATTCCACTTAAAATTGAAGCCAAGTTTCAGCTGACATAAAGATGTCAACCGCAGCAATAAAATGTCTCCCTAATTTAAGAACACTAGAAGGCTAAATAAATTAAATATTGAAGTACATAGAAATTCTTATGTTGGAGTCGATGGGTATAAAGTTATTACTAACATAAAATAGTCACAAATCTTCTTTTTCTAATTTGTGGCGTGTAGGATTGCCTGCATGAACTGCGGTCCAGCTGAGAAAGTTTCTAACCCGTGGGGGCTTCCCGAGGACTCCGTGCACCTTCTGGTACCGCCGAGAAGCTCAAGAAGCACCATTTCTTCGTGCTATGTGTCCCCTGCCACCCTGTAGTAATACCCAGTTCTTTTTGTTTGCTCGGAAGTGACTGGCCCCTTGTGCTAGAGGGCGTGGAGTTGCCTCTTTTGTGGTTTCAGGGCTTTAAAGGGTTATCCATAAGGGCAGGTTGTTGTTCAGTATGGGCTCAGCCAATCCATTTTAGCGCCGATGGACATCGTTTAATGGATCTCGCGCTGCAGTAACAGCTCTCCTGGCCGGGTTTGAAAGCATCAAAGATTTACACAGGTCACCTTGAGACTGTTTGCATGGAGCTGGGAAAATAGTTCCTTGGGGTTGTTTTTCTGGAAGCTTAGCATTGTGCAAGTATCGACAGCTAACTGGTTCTGTGTTGAAGGATTTTTAGGCTCTGAACAATTGATTTTTATATGTATGTAGTCTGAAATTCCAGATAGACTGGGTGAACCACGTGCAGCAGTGCTGCACGAATAGGTAATAAGCAGCCTGATCAGGGGAGGGAGGTAGAGAACACTGAGCCCAGCGCAGGGTTTTGCTCTGTGTGGAAGAAGCAGGAAGGAGAAGAGTTTGCAGGGTTTGAGTCCTGATGCCCTACCCACCTCTATGTGGGACCTGGGAAGGTTGCTATATCTGTTCCACAGGCTGTATGAGAATTAACTTACTGGATTTATTTATTTATTAATCACGTTTGGGACCTGTACTGTAATAGGTGAATTAGAAGTGCTTTCTAATCACTTAGTATTTCCTTGAGGTAGGCTCACTTTGTAGCCCATAAGGATGGGAAACACGTGTTTGCACTTCATTATCAATACTTTGCATAACCTAGTTATGTGCTAGCTTTTATTATTGCAGATCAAATAGAAAAATCATAGTTTGCCATATAATTAAAAATTGTGCCATACTGCAGTTCTGAAGTGGAGACCAACTAAAGTTGCGTGAGCAACCTTAATGCCTTCAAGTCTGACATTGCTTTTTCTTCTTGATGCTTCATTTGGCTTCTAATATGTGTTTAGATATCCTAACTAAATACTAAGAAATATTAAGAAAACGTTCAGGCATGCCAGTGGTGATTTGGGGCTCTGTTACAACAGAATTTGTCTGATGCATTCGAAGGAAGGTAAGAGTTCATTGGGAAGGAACTTGCTGTACCTGTGATGGCAGTTTGACATGCAAGCAAATGGACTGAAAGGGTAAGCAAGCAGCAATCCATTGCAACCTAGGTCACATCCACTCAACTCACATGACCTGGAGTCAGAAGTCCGATTTTCACATTTTTCTTTTTTAGGTTGGTCTGGAAGAGGCTGACAAAAGAGGAGGAGTTGTGGCTGATCTGTTTTTTGCCTGCAGGCAATTTGCAGATCATTTTTGCTGGATCACAATAGATCTTATTTAAAATACCTTAAAATACCTTATTTAAAATCCAACATGTAATCCCCCCCCATCCTCACCCCAAGCCACAACAGTCTTACTAACAAGTTGCTGATGTTCTTCCTGACAAGATGAAGCTTTTACTTGAATGTTAATCACGTCACTCAGGCCATGATCTCTGCAAAGTGGTACATTTTTAACTAGGAAAAGCATTCATTATGTATTAGCTATGATACTGACGTTTCCTGAATGACTTTCTGGTACTGTGTAATATGAACGTTGTGTGATTTGGTGATCGTAACTGTCATTATGTTTTGGCTCTGAGCTGGCTGCTTGTAGAACTCGTGCATTTGGGATCCACATCTTCAGTTTAATATGTAATAAAATATTTACTCTTCCTGCTATTTCAGACTACTTATAAAAGAGCAAGAAAGAAATATTCTGCCACTCGTTCCTGTGTCTTTTTAGTTGGGAAAATTACTATTCTGGACAGTTGTATTGCTGGGCATTAGGAGGACTGGATCATTAATATTTAACTGTGTTGGAAGTAGAAAGCACTGTAACAATAATAATAATTCGCACTTGCACAGCACATTTCTCCTGAGGATCTCAAAGCACTTTACAAACCATTTAATTAAGCCTTACTAAATCCCTCTGAGGTTTATTATTAGTCCCATTTTACAGATGGTTAAGCAAGGGCATAAAGAAGTTAAATGGTTTGCCTAAATGAGTTAGTGGCAACAATAAGCACGTACCTTGGGAGCCCTGACCACGTCTCCTCTCTAACAGAGGTGATGTCAAGGGAGCAGAGCGTCTGGCCAGCAGCAAAGAACTGATGCAGCAGAGCAGCTGAGAGCGCAAGTGTTTGGTGTGAGGTAGCTCACTGTAAATACTCTCTGGAAATGGTGCGATGCTGTAGATTATGTTATCACTGGTGTCCTGGCCGTGGAGGAGAGGTATGCAGCACGTACAGAGCTCGCCCAGGTGATGGACGGGGCCTGGGAGCCCACGAGGTGGCAGCAAGGAGTGAGGGTGAGTTCTGGCTTTCCAAGGGTCCAATGTTTCATTCCTTTTCCTTCACCAGCAACATCAGCACTGCTCAGTTTCCACCCTGAAAGAGACTGGTGCTTTTTTTTTTTTTTTTTTTTTTAATAGTAGTGCAGCCAGGAGCCGTTTCATCCAGTAAAGAAAGAAGTTCTTACCAATGGACTTGAAATTATTCGTATCATTAGCAGCTGCTTCTCCTCAGATGCCCAACATGAAAGGTTGGTTTATCAAGACATAAAGCAGAAGCACACAGGCAAGGAGGACTAGAGCTCGCTGCTTAGCTGAGAGCCACTTAGGAGGGTGTTCGTGTACAAATGCATTAGATTATGGTTAAGCAGCTTATGGACATAAAAACACATTAGAACTTTACAGCATGCTATAAATTACAGTTTTGTGGCATTCAGAGCCACAATGTTAGGTAATTACATTCATTAATCTACTACTAAGAGCACATAAAGTTGCCTTCCAAATGGTACTGTGTGTGCTTGTGCTCAGCTGGGAATGCGCTGGGAAGGGCCTCCCCCCGTCCTCCTCCGCCACCATTATGCCTTGCTCGGAAACTTCCTGATTTTATGATGTTATTAGGCAGACCAGAGTTTCAAATATATTGGTCTAAACAGTGAAGATCCACAGTGGAAGAATTTCTGATAATCTTGTTTCACACAGCTCTAAGCTCTTTCTAATAAGCTGTGAGCTGCATATGGACTTAGTGCAATCAGTTAGTTGGGAGGAAGTTATTGCTTGTCATCCCTTAGGTGATCCGTCTGTGCCCTGCCACTTTGTAGTGAGTAGTCCCCGTAATCGTTAGCCTCAGCTGCTAATATTCTGTGGGCTTTCCAGTTTAGCATCCCACACTTCATTTTCTTCTGTGCAGAAATAGTTTCTTTATTTAGAACTCAGCTGGTGTAAATTAGAATAACTGCGTTTGCGTGTCCTGGATGTATGCAGGCAGAGTGTCTGCCCCACTTGCCATCTCCTTTTTTTTCCTTTGTATTGCATTGCAGGAAAAGTTTGCTTGAGGTGCAGCCTTATTCTGTACAAGCAGTCTTCTACTGATTCCTTCTTGCTTCAATTTCTCTTTTTGAAAGACCCTTCTTGGCCATTTTTTTCCTCCCCAATGGACCAAATTTTATTTTTGATACCTTCTACCCTGAGACAGCAAGCTCTCCGATCTCTGTCATTCAGCCACATTTTCAGTGGTCCTTTCTACTCCCATCGTGTCCTTCTGGGTATGTTTGAGAATTTTTAGCTGTGAAAACTAGAAGTCAGAGTCTGGTGTGCTTCCTGATGTATTCCCTGTTCTAGCATGCTGTTGTAGTCGTTTTAAAACTTAAATGTACCCCCAAAAGCAAAGATACTAAAAAAAAATAAAGATAGCTCATGCCCTATGATAAATACATATGTCATCTTACATGTGTAGCTTAGCTTCAGTAAGTCAGAAAAACAAATCTGTTCTGTCTTTTGGTTGTAAGATCTCAATGAATTTGATTATAGAACTCAAGCATGGGCAGCTCAACAGGAGTAGAAGGCTGTAGAAATGGCTTGCTGTTTATTTGTCAGTTCATCAGCTGGGTTTTCAGTTGCTGGTCTGCTTTCACATCAAGATCATCTTTACATCTGTATAAAAAGAGCCGTGAAAGCTACCTGTGTGACTGAAGTACGAGGAGCTGTTCCCTGCGACAGTGACGGATGCTCCATCACTGCAGTCGTCAGTGGAAGGCATTCATCTATGTGCTAAATGGAAGTAGTTTCAATGACACTTGAATGCTTCGGTTTCTAGGGAATTTCTTTGTCATTCCTGACAAATTTATTATCCTGACCATTAAATTAATAAAACACAGCGCCCACAGCAACAGCTTTTCGAGGGAAGAGATTTTTTGGCGCCACAGAAACCCCTCAAGCTCTGTGTCCCAAGCAGTCCCCTGCCTACTGCCCCGTGTCTGCATCCCTAATGACCAGAGGAGGTGGGAAAAAGCAGGTCCAGCATTTCTTGGCTATGGGATGGGACACGAGAAGAACATAGAAATAGGAATCCTTGGTTTTGAGGGCAGCAAATTCTCTTTGCCTGGCTCAGGGGCTGCAGCCGGGCAGCAGCAGCCACTCGGCTAGAGGTGAGTGGGGTCCTGCAGGAGGGTGTCGGGGCAGAAGGATGCTCTTGGGTGCCGTGTACCGCTGTTACGCTGCTCCTCGCCCACCTGGCAGCACAGCTGCCGTTTTGGGTTAGTGTCAGTCGTGGAGCTGGGCGATGGTCAGCGCTCATGCGTGGCTAATGCCGTCCATGGACACACACAGCTCCCCTCCGCGCGAGCGGCCGCGTGGATCTCCGCTTCCCTTGCTCGCACACGCAGTCCCAGAGCTCACATAGCGCCAAGCACTTTACTACTCTGCTCAGGCGTTCAGTGACTTAATTGTGTGATGGTATTGATGTAAAATTTAACAGCCACTGTGCGTATTGACTATAGCTTCGTTGGTTGCTGCTAGAACACGCTGTGCTATTGCCCTGCTATTCATTTAGCTGTTTTGGTCCATTTATTAGATATTGCAGAGATTTTCTTTTTTTTCTGGACAGAGCTGGTAGTGATTTCTGCAGCGGAAGCCTATTGGGAACGACTCTAATCTAGTTTCTGAGGATTTGTTTATTGGGGCAGCACATGCTGGGCTAATTTCAGGGTACGTGTTCCATGGTATCTTTTCTATCCACAAGTGAAGTTCTAATGAGGGGATGCAGTCCTTTGGCAGCAGGCTTTGTTGTTTTATTTTGTTTTTGTTTTTTTTTTCCCTCCCCAAAAAACAGCTAAACCAAAATTGGCTCAGTCAGTATTTATTGGCAAATTAGTGTTCCTAAAGACTTCCTTTTGCTTGTTCTTTTCTAGAGCTTGGAGAAATAAGATTTCACATAATGCATCTGGGATTGGATTACTGGATTGAATTTTGCAAAGTACACTAGGGATAGCTGAGCCTGTTTAGAAAGCAGCTTAGCCTCTCTAAGTCTGTAAAAATTCAATTCATGATAGTCGATGAGGGATTTTTCAGTGTTTTTTGGTTTGGGTGGTTTATTTGGTGTCGGATGGCCACATTTCCTTTAACATAACCGAGGTTTATTAAGCTTTTGCTGGAGAGGACGGTGGGATGCTGCCTTTCTCTGTAAAACAGGAAGGGAAGAAGCATCCTGGGAGCTGACAGCCCGGGGCCTGCTTGTTGAACGTGAGTGTTAATTCTCATAGGAGCTCCTCAGTTGAGTTTGTATGTCATGACCATTTCAGAAAGCCACAAACACGAAGGAGAAAGCGTTCAAAAGTTACCGAGGATGAGGTGGGGACTGGTTGTTAGTTTGCATCGGTTCCTTTGTGTGCTCCCTCTCCCCCTCTACTCCCCTCCCTCCCCCTTTTTCCCTGCTGTGAGTTGAGGTTTTGGTCTTCAAAACCAGGCCAACCACATGATTATGGTGCAGATGGCAATAATCTCTGCGTGTGAGTCTGATATCTCAGGACACAGCAGGGTTTGGGAAATTCCCCCTCTGTTGCAGAGATGGATCATGTCCCAGAAGAACAGTGTCTGAGTGCAGGTTCTGTATCTCTCTGTACAATTGACCTGAATTTTCTTCTGGACTTTTTCTGTTCCTAAGGCCAGTGGTGTGGTGGTGCTGGTGCCTCCTGGCTTTGCTCCTTGCAGCTGCATTTTTTTGGAGGAGAGCACCAGAGAAGTTTGTGCAGGGCTATGCCAGCCTCATTGAGGAGGGCTGTGAGTTCTGAACCCAGGGAGGTAGCTGGGCTAAGGTGGGGGGAACGGAGAACCAGGAAGGTTGGCAAATTCATCCATTGCGGTGTGGATTTGTCAGGGTGTGGAATAAGTTTTACCGAAGTAATCAGGAATGCAAGAAGTGAGGGGAAAATAATTCCAAATGAAGGGAAAAATAATTCTGGATGAGATAAAGACTGCAGTGGGTGGAAACCGTAAAATATTTGGCTGAAATGCTGTGTGGTCCTGTGCCTCCTGTAACAGTCCTGAGAAGGATGTCGCAGAGGGGTGGTACATCAGTGGCTGTATCCTTCTCATCCTTAGATAGGAAATGGGCAAAGAAGCAAAATGCGTTTGCTCTTCCAACAGGAAGAAATAATGGTCATGTAGGTGAGGTTTAATGCTCTCAGCAAATCTTTGCAGCTTATGTTTTTACATTATAGTCATTTTCTTGAGTCAGACATCCCTGATGTCTGTTAAGTAAACACAGAAAGCATAGATTATGAGTTAAGAGTATCGACAGCATTTCAAGTGCTATCAGAGAACATTTAATTCAGTTTAATTTTGTGATAAATCTCATGCTTAATCCTCTGGTTGCTCTGTAATCATGTCTCTATTGATCTTTTCTGAATGACTGCATGCAGTTTAATAAACTTTGCCATTAACCCGAGCTTTCTAAAGGGGGAGATTGATTCCTGTATCAAGTCCGATAGAACCAATAAGCACCTGAACATCATTAAATCTGTCTATTATAAAACATTTGCATTAAGATCAAAGTAAAAACATAGAAGTGAATTTGCAGCTTATTAGAGAGTTTGCAATCGGAAAGTCTCGGTACGTCAGTCAAAATCAGCGGTGGTTTTCAGCCTGGCTGATTCAAGCTGACACCTCCTTTCATTTCCTATTTCTCAAATCCGTCTTTCATCCTATTGAGTGACCTCCTTCCTTCCCTCTTTTCCCAGCCATAATTATATCCTTTAATGTATTCCATCTTTTTCACTCCAGGCGTTTGTTTAGTCCAGGTTCTTGAGGTCATTTTTGCCTCATAATAAAACTACAGGGTTTAAGTGTGTTGTTGGCACATTGGTTTGGATTTGTTTTCTGTCCTCGACTTCTTTTACAAGGAGTGCCTTAGGTATGCAAGATATAAAATAGAATAGGGAATGGCGCACAGGTTACAGAAGTGAAAAAATGGCCTTTTTCTTAAATTCTTCCTTTTAAGGCCTGTTCCCAGTGTTCCTCACAGGAGTTGTCTGCCACACTCCCAATGCCTGGATCCATGCGAGGACGTATGCACTGCTTGCACTGGGACTTCCTAGCGGCTGAGCTGCACCGAAGCACGACCTGAATGCCTTGTGTTGTGTGCGCGGTGGCCTTGTGAGCATCTGCACATCCCCTTGGTGCTGGGCAGGCAAATGTCCCTCCAGACACAGCGGGGCTGAGCTTTGGGGAAGTACAGCATGGCATGATACCACCTCTCCTGCGAGTTTGGTGTTTTGTCACAGCAGTGCTGCTCTTCCAGAGACGAAAGACACGGCTTCCCTGCCTGCTCTTAAGCACGCACGGGCTGGGTAGAGGAGGGAGGTGCCCGAAGGACAAGGACCTCCTCGGCACGAGGCTGGCAGGAGGCTGAGGCAGGGGAGGCTGCGGTGTCCCATGGGCCGTACCTGAGGAAGCTTGGCCTGAGCAAGTTGAAGGGCAGCAGAGGCTTGGAAATGAGAGATCGACTTCACTGCCATTTCCAAAGTAAATTGATGAACAGAGCAACCCCGAGATGTTTTATGGCACGCAGCAATTGGACGCTTCTGTTCCTCACCTAGAAAATGGCTGCTTTGATCCAGGTCCGACCAGAGGGAGATGTGCTCTGTGATCCTGCATCACCTTTGCAGTGTCTCGTGGTTGTTTTTTTTTCATGCATGTGCATGGTGCCCTATGCATTTACCTCATTAAGTATTTAGCATTACAAGGCACAGATGAAATAGGATGTGGTTTTACTTCCATTTTACAGGTGAGCACTGGTGCACGGAGAGGCAAAGGCCCAAATTCACAGAGCCATTTATTTCCTTTGGAAAATCAATCAATGGGAATCAAATAGTTTTAGGCCCCTGAATACCTGCTTTGTGGATTGGGGCTGTGCTTACTGGCTTCAGGTCATGGAGAGTCAGTGGAAGATCAGGAATTTCAACACGTCCCCCGGTACCCCCATTAATAACATGCTGTGTCGGTCTGGCCAGCTCTAATCCTGTGCCTGATAGGGTACAAGCAGTGATAAGATCAGACAGGAGAGATTTGGATACCAGCACCAACAAGCAGCTTAGAAAACAAATCTTCAAGAGGAAAGGTTTCCTTCCAAGTGCAGACTGATTCCTGCTTAAGGTTCTAATTCTCTTCAACATATTCTGTAGCTCTCCAGAGATGCGTTGCAGAGCTTTATCTGCTTTCTGCTTCAGGCAAGTTTTTACAGAGAAACAGCAGTTCGGATGCTTTCTGCAGAAGAAATGGTTACAAGTTCAGTCAAGACAGCCTGGTATACGATAAAGTGTGGTTTGAATCTAAGTATTGCTCAAGCAGTATTATTCACAGTTTTCGTAACTCCTCACAAGTTTGCTGGAGGCATTAGGAAGGCTCTTGACTTGAGATGCTCTGTTTTGGAGCTGTGGATCCCCTGACTGCATCCCTACCAAGTTAAATTTGTAGCTTCTGGGCTGTATAAGCAAGAAATATGACAGAAATTGCTTTTCCAGTCACTGAATAGCCCTGAACATTAAATGACACTTCAGGTTTAAAAGATCTACCCACAAAGAAGCTGAAAGTTGAATATTTGCAGAAGATGTCATATTTTCAGCCACAGCACAACTGTAAATGAAATTTTCTTTTTCTCTGGTGTATGAGTTAGCTTTACAGGATCCGTGCCCTGTAATAAAACCGAAGAACATCATCATCCTTGCTTTTTCCTTTTTATATATTCACACTATCTTCTGTATCCCTTTAATACATCCTACATACAAGATAAAAGGGAAGAACTGTGTTTGCACTCCTAGGAGTGGATGAATACACCTGATGCTTTCTTTTTGGGTGATGCCACTTAGATTTTGGAGCATCCATTGCCCTAAAGCTGAAACGAGTGCTTTGCTGCAAGGATTTGATGCATTAGCAGAAGTGGAGGAGAAGACAGAAAATGTGTGTGGCAGTTCTCCAGTGCTCTGATTCTGTGTACTTGGTATGGTGGTTCATGTCTTTGTAAAGTAACAACAAAATAATTCTGGTACTTACTTCACCTGCGTTTGTGAATGAGGACTCTTCAGATAGGAGCAACTTGCATCTGCTTTGTGAGTGGTGAGAAGGACAAGGCAGTGCTAAATCTGGTCTGTTATGTTAAGCTTTACTTCCGAGCTGCAGAGAGTGGGATTTGCCAATGATCAGCACTATACAAGAATGTAATCCCTCCGGTTTTTTGATCATCAAATTTATCTTCACTCTATCTGCTTCCTAAGGGAAGAATAAGCCAGCAAATGGAAAGGTTACTCTATATCTTAAACTTCTGTTCCTTACTATTTTTTCAACCTGAACGCTAGCAGAAGATTTCTTTTGCAGATGGGAAGTTGAGCTGTTGTTTTTTCCTCTAATTGCACATCGTTTCTGATCCTTTTCCTAATGAAGCATGGTACAAAGATCACCTTAACTTAAGTGATGCGCTCCTCTGGTCATATCTCAGCACACTTTCTTTTTTTCTCTCTCATTCTCTCTCCTTATTTTCTAATCACTGTCCTTTCATTTTAAAATGTCTTCATCAGTCTTTTGTGTGAGGTTGTATGCTGTATGCCAAGAACAGCAATAGAGTTAAGTGGTTCCAAGGGAGGGAGAAAGAAAATCAAGAGGAATATCAGACAGCAGGAGCTTGGAAAAGAGAAAAGCCACGCTTTCAAGTAGTTCGGCTTCTTGACCCACAAGACAGAAGAGAGTTGTTTCAAAATATTCTTATTTTAAAAGCTCAATAATTATAACTCATTATCACTCGGAGATTTTTGGTTAAAAAGAAAATATCAAAATCTGCAGGTTGGAGCGTTAATCATCCAGTGTATTACATCAGAAGCTCTTCTAATCCTGTCCCTTTCTTTGCTCGTTTCTGTATTGTCTGTCAAAAGAGCTGGGCAGGAAGAGATTTCTCCTGCTTGCTTTCATGTGCAGAGGGGAGTGTCGCTGGTTTCCCTGTGTGCCTGTAAAGCCTCATTTGTGATACAGAAATAAATAACATGTTTCCATCTCAATTCTCTCGCTGTATACGGCAGTCAGTTTCCAGGCTGGTTTTACCTATGTTGTCTCAAGGTGGTTTCTTTGCATGGACTCTTGGAGATCAGATTTCTGCTCTAGACTTGAGGAACGTGTGGCAGCCAAGCTGACCTCTTCTGAGGCGTCCTGACACGATGCCTCTCTGTGGTTGTGGCATTTCACTAATCGTTTTGGTAAACATACCGAGATCTTTAGAATACACAGGACTTCCTTGGTGCTCTGTTATCTTTCCTCAAGACAAGGAATCCAGAGGTTCTTGTGATCTGATTTAAAACCATAATCGATTTTTTATGAATGCTGAGTGCTGTGCTAATGAAGAGAGCGTGGAGGCTGAAGTCATCCGCTTAGCCCTAGTGCAGGAATAGGGTGGGAGTAGTCTTAGCCCACGTCCATTTATTCTAGCCCTACCGATACGGGACTACCCTTTACACATTAGATTTATTGGCTCACTAGCTCCTTGGCCCTGGTCTATGCCTGTCATTGGAAGGGCCGTTTGCGTTGTGTGGCAAGGAGCACGTGTACCTGGTGAGCGGGGAGCCCACCGTCAGCTCCATGCCAAAGACCACTGCCGGGAAATGTGAGCTCAGAGCAGCCCCCCCAGTGACGCTGGCAGGATGCTGGGCAAAAATAAAGGACCGATGCTTTGGGGCATGGAATAAACAAGGTGGAAAAGGGTCATGTTCTTTGCTGAAGGAGTGGTTAAGAGCTTGGCGTAGTTTGGTTCTAAGATGGGACGTGCATTTGGGTCAGCATATGCAGAAATTGGCTGAAAGTCATGAAAATTCTTCCCTTTTCAGGTCAGAACAAAAAGTGCAAATAGACTTGTAAAGGGAAAAGAATTCCAAAGTTTCACTGTAGAACTGAAGAGTTGCTCAGGTATTTAGAAAACCTGAAATTATTTACATTACCAGATTACATTACTCTGCATGGTACGTGATAACTGCTCAGTTGGATTCTTTCTGCCGTGAAAACTACATTCTCCAAGGAGAAAAATGTTTGTCCCTGCCACAACCTGAAGCTCACTCTTGTACTCAGGCACAGGCATCTGCACAGAACTGTTACGGTCCCAGCCTGTGCCTGTGGATGGATGCGTTTTTGCATCAAATCAAGGTTTTGTTGCTGTGCGTAGCTCAGCTATGTAGAATAAAGGTGCTGTATGCAGGTATGGAATCAGTGCTGTAAAAGTGCAACTAGTATGCTGTAGCAAAGGGAACAAATGCACCCTGGTTTGGGGAGCTGGGTAAATGCTTCTCTGTGCCTAATCTCTGATGTAGTTGAGCAGGGCGGGAGCAGTGAAGCCCTCATTAGTTGGTGTGAAGTTTTAAAGTGAGCATCTCCAGGGGCAGGTTTTCTCTCCACACCCCTCTTCTCTTTCTTTTTATTCCTCAAAGCAAATAAACACCTTGAGAATGTGGCTGTGCTGCTCGCTGGGTGTATCAAGCGCATTTATTTAAGGCCGGGCACTGTGGAAAAAGCCCAGGGCCAGAGGGAGTAGATTTCCCTTTGCTGCAAGGGGATACTTCATGAGCGGTCTTGGAGATGTAAGTTATGTAAAGCTCGTTTGGGGATGAGGCTGTGGTACCGGTAGCGCTCCCGTTGGGTTCGAAGCACTCCGAACTGTGACCTGAGTCCTGCCACAGCTCCTGCTTGCAGCACCATCTCTGCAGCACCTTCCCTGGATGCGTTGTGGAGTGACACAGTTGTGGGCGTGCAGAAGATGGACACTTACTGAAGATGATTTGAAAGGTTTGGGAGATTGTGGAGGAGTCAGAACACGGCAGAGGCGATTGCAGGTGCCAGTGGTGGATGCAGCTCCCCTGCTGTAGAGGCCCCTGCTGATGTTTCAGGTGGCTCATACACAAAAGAGGCAGGCACGGGTATAACGGAGACAGATGACTTAGTCAAATTTGCAGGAAAGAGGCATCCTTGGACTTTGCTAGCAATTTGTGTCAGACACAAAAAAAATCTCTGGAAAAAAACATACGGGCTTCTAGGCAGGCAGAAGCTGGGTGGAGTGAGAGCTTCGGGATCTCTTTCTTTTGGCAGGAGTACACAGGTTTCTGGCTTAATCACTCTGAACAAAATCAGCTGTGTGTACTTTGCCTTCTACAAAGCCAGGCTGCCTCAAGAAAAACAGTTTCCTGGCTCTGTAATCTAAGCTGGCGTTTCTCAGCACTTTCTCAATGCTGGCTCCAGGAATGGTTTTTTCCAAACTCTGCTTGCACGGACTTGTTATTTGGATGACTGTTTTCCGCTGTTGGAGCCTGGTATGCTGTAGTATTTTGGGTGATAAAAATGAGAAGGGGAAGCAGGGGGAGCAAATAAGGCTGAAAATACGATGTCAGTGGATGCTTGAAAAGGATTAAATGAATGGCTATCAATTGCTGTGATATTCATTTATCTTCAGGTACGACATCAGTTTTTGCTAGCTTTGATTTAATAGGGCCTCTTTGGCTGAGCGGCTGGCATTGTAGCCTTTGATTTTAGCTAAACGTTTGTTTTGTGTAGTATCTGTAGGCTTCGTGAATAACATGAGAAATGTGTATAACTGTCCAGTTTGCTTTTCAGCGAAGTTGCTGTTTTGTAACACTGAGTGCTGTTGTTGAAATCTTGAGTAATTACATTCTGCTGTTGTAAAAGTTGGTGTGCAGGAGTGTATTTTAATCTTTTGTACTCAAATCCTTGCAGTATTTTCTTTTTAAACATGCTTTTTATCATGTCAGGGTAAAAATTTGAGTGTATGCTCATATTCAGCAGTCTCAAAACAGATAAGAACAAACTGAAATATTTTGCTAAGATCCCATGGAATGCAATGAGACTTAGACACACGTCTGTGATTGGTTTAGTTAAATGTGGGGAAATTATTCAAGTAAGACACAGAAACAATATTATGCATTGTGTAATTAATTTTAAAAGAACAACCTAGATCTGATTTGAAGGATGAAGTGTTCTAAACAGCCGAGGAACCTAGCAGGTGGATCGCAACTCACTGTACGCTTAAGAAAGGCATGATCAGTTGGTTGAACTTAAGACCAGGGACGTTTGTTTTGCTGAGTAAAAGACTTCTTTTAGATTACCGGGTTAGCTCTAGTTTCTTAGTAGAAGTAAGACACAGTTTGTTTGCGCTAAAAAGCGACTGCTATCCCACTACAACACAAAGTAGTTCAAAATCCAAGCAGAAAGGAGTTGACAGCCTTATCATCTTTAAATAAAGCCAGGTAGAACACAGATGAAAATGTATAGCCAGGGCTGAACACATTTTGGATGATCCCATGTTTCGCTTTGCTTATAAAGCAGGCAGAGCTGTTGAAAGTTCCTCAAAGCTTTTGTCATTTTGTTTTGTTTGTTGCTTGTGTTTTTATGAACTACAATGCAGCTGTTACTGATATAATGACCTACTTTATTTCCTGAAGAGCCTGAAGTTGTTTACTCAGTGAGGTTTGCACTGGAAATGCACCCAGATGGTGCAGTTGGGTCGTGCCCTTTCCCACCTGCTGCCAGAGCTGGAGGGTGCACAGTGAGGATTGCAGGAGGATTTCCTCTTGCTTAAGTGACTTGAAAGTAATTAGAAGCCAGTTTTACCTCTGCATCCAGTTTCATATCTAGTATGTGCCATTGAGGGTGGCCATCAAACAATGTATGTTAGAAACAGTCTTTATCTGTGTCCTTCCTAAAGCCTGATTTGCAGGAGTGCTCAGCACTCCCAGTAGCTGCTGAAATCAATGAAAGCTGTGTTTCATTAGATAAAGTGCTCTGTAGAGCTAAGTTCTTTGAAAAATTAAATCTGAGGTGCTTCCTAATGGGTGCTTAAAATTAGCAGACGTTTTTGACCTGGACATGTAGGGGCCGTGGGTTCCACCTATAAAATGGCAATAGTGCAATACCTTCATCTGGCTAAAGGGCTATAAAATAAATCAGTAATATTTGTTGAGCATCTGACACTGCAATAAGGGGCTGTATAGAAAGGCCTTGAGGAAATTAATAACCGTGCATTCAGAGGAGGGTTTGAATGGAGTGTGTGTAAACAAGTTTTAGATCCACATGTTGGACAAAAAGGCGAAAACAAAATCTTGAGTGGCTGCTCATTAACTGAACACCTTCCATTCTGCACGGGGAAATAATAGCACTCGGTCATGTAATTAAAGATTGTATCGTACCGCATACATACGAGAGGGCTCATATAAGGTGGTGGTTGCAGCCTTAATCCTGGCCTTTCATAACTTCCAAGTCCTTGACTTGGTAACCTCAATAACGTTGCTTTAATGTAGCCTTTTTGTGTGTAACTTAAATCAGCAGCACCTGAAAAGGAACCTTCTGTTTATCAGTGATATTGTTAACAAATGATTTTGGGATGGCGAATCAAAGCAATCTCTTTGCTACAGAAGCTCTTTTATAAAACATATCTCAAGCAGACAGCAACTTGCTTTTCTATTGTTTTGCCTTCATCTGTAATCACCACGTACGGTCCTGCAGCCTGGTGCAGCATTTCATCTTCCCTCTGTTGCACAATTTTTTTTTTTGCACAGCGTTGAACCACTTTGTTTTCAGATTTGAGAGATGCAGGAGGCGATGGATTGTAATTTCATGAAAACAAAGCAAACAAACAAAACAAGATGAAACCTTTCTGCAGAGGTCTAGCAACGTGACGAAATTGCTGGGATTAGTGAACGGGCTGCTCTGCCCAGAGGGGTTGACGTCGTGGCTCTCTTCACTGATCCCACATGTCCTAAAATACCATAGTTTCCACTCTTTGAGAGTCCGTTTCTCTTTTGCACAATACTTGATACCTGCCTCCCTTTCTCCCTGGTGGTGTTTTAAGAGTTTTTGTAATTTATTTCCCCCCATATGAATGCTTTTGAGGAACTATTTGTGCATTTGGAAGAAGGCACAGTGTGTTTAGCTGTCTTATCTGGAGGGAAATGAATGACTGTTATAAACACCTTGTTTTATTTTCTTATTTTGAAAGATTGCAGGGACCAATTATTGCCTTGTTTTCAGACCTCTCTGTCTTGTTGCTGCCAGAAGTAAAATAATGAAATACAAAGTTAGAGAGGGGGGCATTGAAGTCTTTAAGGCATTGTTGGTGAGGACCGCCAAGATCTGCGGGCAGGTTTGGTAGCCCTCCGCCTGGCTTCGTTTCCCATTTCCGAGGGTTTTGGTGGCTCAGGTTGTGCAGCTGCTTGCGTGCTGCTGTCAGCAGCCGGCGGTACCGCTGTGAGCCGAGCCGCGGGACTTTGCTCAGCTGCGGGCCTAGCCCTCTTCACTGCTTGCAAGCTAAACTTTTGTACCAAGTTGTCTCAGCGAATATGGAGGTGCTGCTTTGGTTCTGTGCGCTGGTTCCTTCTGCTGTTGGACGAGGCGCCTTCTGAGTTGCTGAGGGTGCTTGATGTTAGGCTTGTAGGGTTTGAATAGTGCACAGGGGCAGACTGATAGGCTCAAGGTGTCTTTCCTAACTACTTGTATCTAAGTGAACGTTGGCATTTCATGACCGTATAATAATTTGGGTGTTTAAAAGAGGTCTCTTCTTTCATTGTACCTAACTTTATTACTGGAGTCAAGCATAAACTGTTAGGCTCAGGCACAAAGCTGTTGTGGACTAGCAAGAACCTGGGGAACAAATAATTGGAAGATGGTTGTAGCCTGATGCAGTTATTACTTATTATACTAGCCCTGCACAGCAATCGACTTCTAGGAAAAAAAAATATAAATTAATACCTGGTTTCATGTTCAGTGTGAATTTGGAAAGTAAGTTCTTGCACCACTGGGATCAGACAGGCAGTCCGTAGCGATGACTTAGGATGGCTGAGGCTTGAAATCCCCGAGCAGTGCCTGAAATTTTCACCCAGATAAGCGCCTGCGGGGTGTTTGCTACACAGTGCATTCACAGCGTTACACTTGATCAAGCATTCCTATGGAAAAATGCTCCAACGAGGGGTGGAACGGGGCTTCTGGTGTCCACATGTATTTTTTATTTATTTATTTTTAAGTATTCATCAGAGGAAAGGGGTCAGGAGGAGAGGGCAGCTCACACTGGGCTGGCTCTTGGTGAGATTTGTGGGAGCGAAGGGTGTCCCCATGAAGTGGAGGGAAGCACTGCTCAGCTGCCACTGAGGATCTGGTGTGTAATTAATAAGCTGTCATGTACACAGGAGGAAGATGGACTCTCCTGAAATAAATAAGGCATAGCTGCCTGAAAGCTTAACAGTTGATGAGAATGCAGCGTGTCCTTCAAGCCTCCTACCTCTGGAAATTATCTGATGTACCCAAGGAGGCTGCTTCTCCTCCCTGCACTGAATGCAGGGCTTGGATTGGAATTGTTAATATTAATTGGGGCTGAGATGATTGCGGTGCCACCCCACCAGGCTTCGGCAGCGCTCCTGCTCGCCGACGTCGCGGCAGGAGCCCGTTCAGCACGGGCGGCTCTCCGCTGCGGCACGTACAGCGGCATCGGGCTGATTAATGTGCCCAATAGAAAGAAAACAAATGGATTTTTTTTGATTATATGGTACACTCATAAATATTAATGCACTTTTTTATGGAATTGTATGTAATTACATATTTATACATTTAAGTCACCTTCTTGATACACTTAAGGCACTTTGTTGATGAAAGATATCTCTGAGTAAGATGGTTTTAAACCATGCCTAATATGTTTGTATGATTTATTTAATAACGCGTGGGTTTGTGTGCTGGTAGAAGAGGAGGAAAACCTACATTAAAGTTGGAATGTGCCGTTCACAGGGCATGCTGCTTAGCTTGAATCAGCTCCGTGGGTAGCTGCTGAGAAATACGTCTCGACATGAAATATTACTACATCTCCTTATCTATGTAGATAAGGTCTGTGCAGTCCTGTCACCTTAGAGTAATTACAGCTTATTACTCTAATCATGATGATGCCTGAAGTCCGTAATTAAGATTGTGCTGGCTAATGTACTAGCACACGGCATGGTACAGCTATTGTCCTGTCTAAACAACAGAAAGATAGAAATTGGATGAGGGAGAAAGGGCAGAAAGTGGGGAAGTGATTTATGCAGGGCCGCCCTCCCAGCCAAGCACCGCCTCTGCTGAACCTGCCTCCGAGAGGGCAGAACCAACTGTGCCTGCCCTCCGTGGCCTCCCTGTCCTCATTCTCCAGCTGTGCCCGTCCTCCGTGGCCTCCCCATCCTCGTCCTCCACAGCCTCTGTGCATGCTGGAGCAGCCACAGGCGGTTTGTGCCCTCAGGCATGGGGATCAGCCCAAGTGCTATTCAGGCTTGTTCCAGTGTGTCCTATCCACCTGTCTCTAAGCTTTTATTCTGTTGCGGTCCAGTCTCCAGCTGAAGAACTGGGGGGGAAAAATATATATATATCTATATAGTACTTTTTTTTTAGGCACTAAATCGTGTATCTGTTGCACGCAATGACAGGCTCTACCTTACAATTCAATAATACGAGGTTTTGACCCTGTAATTTTCTCTGCAGCAATGTCAGCTGGTGAAAAGCAGCTGGCAGTTCTGGAGGAACTTGGTTGTCTAAACACCAGTCTCTGTCTAAATTTCATAGTAAAGCCATCCGCCAAAGTACTTACAGCCAGTTTTCAGGATCAGAATGGCGAGTTTTGTATTTACGGAGCTCCCTTTCTTCCCTTTGGCCATGAGCGGAGCAGGCATCTTACTTTCTGGCGATTTCTGCAAGTTGTTCCTTCTGACTTGGAAGGTGCATTTTTCATAGAGATTGCGGAAGGCTTTGTGATGTTGGTGTTGCTCTTTGTTGCAGGCAGGTATATATGCTGATTTGCTCATCCCAATTCTTAAGTGAGCCAAACTTTGCTTTAGGTTTATGTGAACTATCATGAAACTTTATGAAATTATTGGTGGGGTTGGCTACAACATGGGAGTCTTATGGAGAAGGTTGTCCTGGATATGCCTATAGTCTTCTGCAAAGTTTGACCTATCCTGCACCCTTTGTAAAGCTAATGGGAGCTAGTAATTTCTTGATGGCAGTGTTATCCCCGTTAGACGTTTTATAAGCTTCTGGAAACCTGCCACTGTTTCATTTAGATCCTTAGCTGCAGGAAAAAAAAAAAATCCCACAAAAGCTATTTAATCATTACAGGGAATATATATATATTTTTTTTTTTTCCCAGAAACTTTTTTTTTTTTTTAACTCCTTCAACCTTTCACATTTAAAGTGAATCCTCTTAATAGCATTTCTGTCTTGAAATATGAGCTATGTTTGAACAGAAGTCCTGTGCTGGTATAATGTGCTATTCATAAAGCACTGGATTTTTTGATACTGATCTGAAGAAAATAATCGTAGCAGCGCAGTAATAATTATCTTAAGGCGTGTATCTGTTCTCTGATGAAATACCTCCTTGTTTCAATGTGGGGCACTGGACAAGATGTAATTCCGGTGCTTTTTTCTGCCTGGAAGTTGCTGTGTGGGAAGGGGAGCATCCCTCACTTTTTTTAGGGATGTGGTTTAGTGGTTGGTACTGGTGGTGGGGGGGATAGTTGGACCAGATGATCTTGGAGGTTTTTTCCAACCTTAATGATTCTGTGATTCTGTGATTCATGTCACCTCACAGCAGGACGGGGCTGAGCACCATCTGGGTGAGGTGCTCTACGCCAGGTGTGCCGGAGGTCAGCGGCTCCACGTAGCTGCTGTTGCTGCTCTTTTGATGAAGAGCTGGAGAAATCAGTACTGCAGGGTGTGAGAACTTGCCTTCATGCATGGAGGGTGTGTATGTAAATCTAAAACCTTTCTGGGAAGGGAGACAGGAGGAGTGCTCCAAAAAGTCATTCTTCTGTTGTTACTTTGGCTTGGGCTTGTGCGGCAGGATCTCCTGCCCTGTGCGCAGTGCTTTTTGCAAGTAGGTCTCAGAGCACGTGATGAAGACCAGTGCTAGTGCTGATTCCTTTTTAATAGCTGGAGCAACCAGAGAAGAGACGTGGCATTCTGGAAGTACTGATCCTGCTTTATACCTACGGATACTAGAGATCTTTTTATGAACTTGGATAAGGCTCCTGATTTTTCTGTTATGAATAACACTGTGAAGAAAAGCTTAGGATATTTCCCATGGTGTTTTGGGCAAAGAAAAGTTAGAATGAGAGTCTTACAGCTTCTGTTCCTTACTCCCGTTAATGCTTGTAAAATTATTCTTTTTATCTACTATCAAATTTGAACATTGACTGTCTTCAGTTTAATTAATCATCTCACTGGTTTTAGTTATGAATTTTGTGAAGCTCTTGTGCATTTGGGGAGCATTCTTTAATTAAAGCCAAACTGATTTTTGCTCTTAGCCATGTTTTTTGCATTGAAATGAGGCATAATTTGAATTATATTCTCCTGAACCTGAGTCTCAATGTGACACAGGGACCAGTCGACCAATTTCTCTCTCCCAGCTTGTCCTGCTCTCAGGTGCAATACGAAGTGACAATAAACAGAAGCATGGAGGCTTATAAGATCCCACCGTACTTTATGGTAGGATATGGAGAGTTTTAGTCAAAGCTGCCAGGCACATTAGTAGAGAATACTTAGAGTATTAGGCTATTTAAACAATATGTCATTAAGTAGGAATACTGTAGTATTGTTGAAGTCCTTGGAGTAGATGGGATTCAGCAGACTGTATTCATTAAGTGCCCAGTTTGTGTTGTAACTTCCACCTTTCCAGTACCTTCTAATTCTTCTCTCCCAAGGACCCGTCAGCCTCCAATTCTTCTGTTTTCCTCTGCCATTGATTTTGTGTTATTGGAAAACTTGTTTTCAAGTAACATTTATTTAAAACAACAACAAAAGAATTCAGTGTTGCAGGGTGTCAGTAAGAAAATACAGTAACTGTAGGCTAAGTGACAAAACTTGTGCTTTTGACTTGAGTGCTCTTTATAGACTGACTGATTCTGGAGTTGAAAGAGAGGTCAGTTACAAAGTTTTCAAATACAAACATGAGGGTTTTTTTCCTTGAGATTTGGAAGTCTTCTACTTAGTTCAGGCTTGAGGAGAAGTCCACAGAAGTCAATTGAGATTCATTGGCTCTAATGGGCTTTAGGTCAGCTCTTGCCATGTCCTGTCAAATACAAGAAATAAGTCAAAAGAAATGTGAAAGGCCAAGGCTTGTTTAAATCAAAGGCAATTGTTAATTCAAACATTATAAACATATGCTGTCTTCTAAATGCAAGCTCACTTGATACATGAGATGCCTGAGAATTATGAGGTTCATGGTATGAAATCTAAAGGAGTTACACATCTGTGCACTCACTTAATCTTACAGATCTTATTTAGTGTTTGGCTATCTTTTGATTACCTGGGCACCAGTGAAGACTTTTTTTTTTCTTTTTCTTGTGGCTGTTGCATTGCCTTGAGAGTGCTTAGATGCAGGTGCTTAGTCACCTGGAAATTGCTGCCTCGAGCTGCTGCGTAAAGATGCGGACCAGATGTGAGCCATATCTTAATCACTGTGTTTTTCTTCTCTTCCTTCCCCTGTTCCCTCCCTCTGCAGAAGGACGTAGCTCTGAAGCCTCAGGAACGCGTGGAGAAGCGACAGAATCCTCTAGCCAAGAAGAAACGGGAAGCACTTACCAATGGGTTGTCGTACCTGCCAAAAAAGAACAGACTTCACCACCACCAGTACAACTCGGACCGAGAAAATGATCGTAATCTTTGTCAGCACCTTGGGAAAAGGAAGAAATTACCGAAGGGCCTCAGACAGGTGGGAGAGAAGTTATCTGTTGCGGGGAGGGAGGGCTTTGGCTGTTGGCCCATGGTATGTAGAAGCAGATTTCTCGTTTTGTGGGATCGCTGGTTTGTTTTGACCTCTTTGAAGTTGTTGTACTGTTTGGCTCTCAGGTGCCACATTGTGCTAACTCCTGGTACAAGAAGTGATTAACCAAGCGGGAAAGAAAGCGGCTTGTTGATGCTAGAGCTGAGCTGATTAATGAATGCCCAAAGGTTGGAAAGGGCTCCACATAGGCTGGCTGCGAGACTGTCAGGGCAAACAAATGTGGTGTGTGCGCTACATTGCTGTGGCAACTCTGTGCTATAAACACGCCTTCTTGTCTTTAGTCTATACACACAGAAGGATACGACCCTCTCTGAACATCAAGGGCAAGGTGAAAGAATTGTGAGACGGGCAGCTGTTAATTAAGACAAAACTCTAAGGCTGATTACAGGTGCAAGGAGCTCATTAGTAGGATGTCAGTGGTACCAGTGTGAGCTCTTTTGGGTTACTAATCACCCACCTGTAAGCAAGAACTTCCTACCTTCCCAACACTGGCGATATCTTACAGCTACAGCTGAGGTGTATATGTGACAAGTGGGCACGTAACATCCACTGTTACAAAGCTTGATGCTGGAAATTTTGGTCTCTTATTCAGGACTGGTCAGCGTTGTGTTTCTTGTGCTCTTAAAAAAAAAAAAAAAAAAGAAAAGAAAAACGTGGCAAATTTAATTCCTCTGAGAATAATTGTCATGTTTTGCTTTTTTGATGAGTAAATATTGATGTCTCTTGTGTATTAGTTATATACAGAAGACTAAATTAGAGCTTGGGCATTTTAAGTATAGCGTGTTCCCGTATGGTCATTTGGCTCATTCTCTGCAAAACTGAAGTCTAAAGTAACAATAAAGAGGCCATCTTTGGCCTAAATTTGAATGATATCAATGGGTCTTCATCCAAAATTTATGCATTTAATGGAGATAGTTGATACTCTTTGAATGAGTCTTCATCTTTGGTAGGAGAAAGCCAAACATTGCTTTGCAGAGAAATTTATAGACAATAGTGAGAATTTACTGCTTCTCTTTGTGTGAGAGCAAGGAAATGGAAAAAACTTTGAGAAGGATGACTTCGTTGACTTAAGTTCAACTTTGATAATCAGTCACAGAAGCTGGTAAAAGGTTTTTCATATTTTTTGAGCATATTGTGCATATAAACTAAAACAGATTATAGCAAACTTCAGCTGTGCAAGCGAATTGTAAAATGCCTATTCTATGCTCCCAATCCTGTTAAAGATATTTCTGCTAATTTTAATTTATTTTTAGTTTGTATTTCTAAGGGATGTTAGGAAACTGTTGTAGAGATTTGATGCAATGGCTATAGGTAGTTATTGAAGGTTGCTCTGTTCCCTTGACTGTTTTCTGTGTTCACCTATGCATTCTTCACTCTGTTCCTTTTCAGTATGTCAAATGGTAAATATATCTGCTTTGTGCAGTAGGAACTGGCCTTCGGAAAAGCTGACTTTTTGCACTATTTGATTCCCCTGGCATAGCCTACTGTCAGGTGAAACCTTTCTGCCTGGTACTTAAGCAATGAAGGAATCAGCCAAGCTGCTGATGGAGGTTATTTGTGAGGTTATGTTTTTAAGAATAAATATACACTGGCTTGGAAGGTATTGAGTTGACAAATGTCATGGAAAATGGTTTTCCTTTTAGCTGATAAATCTGAGTACTCTGCTTAATTCCTGAGGGATAAGGCTGAGAGGAAATAAAATATCTTGTTCAATATAAACTTAATACGTTTGGTAGGGGTACAGCTCCTTAGATAAGAACATTTTAGTCTCACAAACAGTTTAGGTGCTGACAAATCCAAATGGCTTTGGCACTTAGACTCAGGGAAAAAAAGATGTCATGGAAAAGACTATAAAGCTTATTTGAAAAGACACACCCACAACCTTTATATATATTTATGGTAAGTATTTTCTGTCTTTTCTTTAAAGACAACTGGCAGAGACCCTGAAAAGAGGAGGAGAATGATGAGTTCTGAGAATGATTTATTTCCTCTGATAATGTAACATCTTTCCTCTGAGAATGACTCTCAGCCATGTTCTTGCTTGGAAGTAAAGTTGCTTGTCAAGGTTGTCAGATGAGAACGAGTCAAGAACAGGACCCTCTGCTGGTTTGTGCTTGGCAAAGTAGGAAGGTCTAAAGCCAATCTAAATTTAGTAAGCTTCTGGCTATATATGGGAACTTTGCCATAATAAGGCTCTGTATTTTAGATGTAAGCAATGTATCTTGCTTCCATCGTCCCCAGAGAAATCCTGCATTGTCACATGTGAGCATTATGCTTGGGTAGTAGGATGTAATCTCAGTGCCGTCACTTGCATTCCTGTGGTGGCACACAGCCTGGGCTGTGGTCTGTCCCTGTTGGGGAATGTTTTATACCTGGAGATCTTGTTTGTCGTTCTACCAGTAGTTAACAGTCCTGTCTGATACGCCTTTCTGTGAAATCTGTTATCTGCTGGCAGTTAACTCTCAGATGCAGGATTTAGAGTATGAAGCTCCCTCATCAAACAGATTTAGCTGAAGTCGGCTATTGGAAGGACTGCTAATTAGTTTTCAGAGAAAACCCTTGCAGTATTCATGCAGGTATTTATCCAGCTATGCTGAAATGCCTACAGGTTTATTGAAATCCAGAAAATGTGAAACTATAGGTTAATTAAGGCTCATATTTTACTAGCAAGAAGACTTTTGAACTCTGTTTTGTGAGCTTTTATAAATGTACTTATTGAATGCCTCAAGGAAAGTTTAGTTAGTGTTAAGCAAACATAAGACTCATCAGAATATTTCTCCAGCATTTTCAATTTAATTTCCTTTACATTAATTGGTAGATGGCGTGTTATTATGTATTTTCTTTTAAAAAAATCACGTGGAAACACTGAAGTGAACATTGTTAAATTAGAAAAAGGGTGACACAAAATTTTAATGGTTTTTAATGCGGTGGTGTTCCTCAAGGTTGGAGCAGAATGGGCTGTGCTTGGAAACACCGAATGTGGTTGCAGCAGGTGAGATGAGTGTTTTGACAGCGGGAGGGAAGGTTGAGTTTTCTTTATTTGGTGGGTACGTGTTTTAGAAAGAAGAGAAGATGCTGACTTTTGCTGCCTCTGCCATTTCCTCTGTTGCCTTTTTTTTTTATCGCCTCTGCTGGGAGATTCATATACCTTGTTGTGGAAGAGGATTGTCTTTGGCCTGTGCTTGTACATCAGTGATCAGTGTGCAGGGCCCGTGGTGCGTTAGCTGGCTTATGTACTAGCTTTACATAGGAGACCAATGCTGCGAGGCTCTATCCTAACCGGTGGAATCCCAAACCACTTGCGGAGAGTCGAGTCCCGATCCCAGACATGGTGTGAGCGCAAGGAAGGAGACAGACTGGTGGGAAGGGGCAGAAAATGAGTAAAGGCAGGAAAAGTGGTGATGGGGAGATGATGATGATGATTTAGGAGGTAAATTTTAATGAGATAAGGGAAGATGGGAAGAAAGCAGAAGAAAACCCGTACATTTCTGAATCTGACAGTCATCAACTACAAGCGTTATGAACTGTGCATTAGCTTTAACCTCGTAGTCCATTACGTGAATCAATTAAAGGGGAGGGAGGGAGGGAAGTATTGAAGCTTTTCCTTCTCAGAATCAAATCCAAGATGCCTTTAGCAGTCTGGCCCTCAATCTATACATCTGAAGTTTGAGACTGCTGAGGCTTGATGGCTGATCTGGATGGCCGCTCTCCTCCCGTCACCGCTGCCTGCAAACATAGTGTCGCTAATTGTTCCAGATTTAGTTGCAGCACACTTGTCCTCTGGTGCCCGTGCGCTTCAGTAGTGCAGCGAACCCCTGGTGCCGAGGGTGAAACGGGCGTTGCATGAGCCGCATCTAATCACGCGTCAGGAATGGCTTTTGCACGTCCTTAGACAAGCCTGTACATGACAGGTAATGAGCGCGAAGCAGGAGGTGGGTGCGAGCGGTGCGGTTTGTGGCGACACTGGTCGGGAGCTGAGCAGATGGGTTTGATTGTCACCGGCAGCGTGATTCCAGGGAGAGCTGACTGTGGTGACAAGCGATTTACAATGTGCTATTTACAGTTTGGGTTTGCAGTCTCTCAATGACATCTGAGTGCTCTTTAGCAACTGCTTTCATTACTGCTTTTCTAAGAGCTGCTAATTGAAAATGAAATTGTGGGTGGGCTTTGGGAGTGAAATAGCAGCTACAAGTATTACAGGCAACCATGTAGAACTGTTTAATTTCTTTTGACTCCCAACTTGCAGCTTTGTGCAGCAGCAAGGGAAAAAACGCACATACATTGGTACAGTTCGAGGTCAGATACCTTGGAAATACCATATAAAACATGCACGCACCCAGAATGAGTGACAAAAGCTTGAGTCTCCATTTACACAGCTGCTGTGATTTGGGGTTACTTCGCCAGCAGTCAGTGGATTTAAGTGACTAAAACTGCTGAAGATCAGGAAAGAACTTGGGTAGGACAGCAGAGGGGTTTGCAAGCTGGGCTGCATGCATTTGGGCTGGTTGGAGCTGAAGAAAACAGTGCTACTGATGTGCAGGGCATGGGGCGCACACCCAAGGACTGGTGTCAGCTCGGCATAAGGTCAGCAGCAGCACTGCCGTGCAGGAGTGGAAACTGAGATGATGTTTAATTCCATCTTGTTTGTGAAGAGTGGTATTTTTTATTTCAAGCATCAGCACAGCCACTTTGAAATTACTAGGTTTGCTGTTTGTGTTGCAACCTACACAGCATGGTTTGATATGTGCAAGTGTTGCCAAAAGGTTGAAGAAACCCAAAGCAAATGTCACAAGCCACAGGGTTTTGCAGGAGTGCTGTTCTAATGACACTTTGTCTGCAGAGCGTTGGTTTCGTGTCATTCAAGGGCAACGTTGATTTGGATTTGCCAATCTACCTTATTAAAGGCATTTCATTTGAAAATTTAACTATGAAATTATGGAAACAATCAAATTATAGAAAGGGCAATGTTCTGGTAACCGTGCTTTGGAGTTGCATAGGCGGTGTGAGTGGATGAAATGATGTGGGAGGAGGTGCTCCTGTGATGAAGGGAAACTTGTAGAGCTGTTGAGAGCAGCAAAGGTGTTGTAGGATGGAAGAGGAAGAGCGTGGGTGAGGTGTGGGCACAGCAGAGCTGTGCTTGAGCCCAGGCTGAGCAGCATGGGGTTTCAGAGGGGTTTTATGGAAAATGTGCCCAGAGAGGTGCCTGTTGGGTGAGGTGACTCTGCCCATGTCTGCTGGCTCAGTATTACCCAGCCCATCGTTGTGCTGGGATCAAGCTGAGTGCTCCCTACCAGCCTGCAGCTCTGTCACCCTTGCAGGGACGTCATGCTTTGCTTCACCTGTGCTAGGTGTGTGGGTGTCTGCGTGTGAGAGGACGTGTGGGCCACAGCTCGACTGCTGCTCAGTTTCCCCCTCGGAAACTGCTGTCAGTTCAAACAGTGCCTGAAGTACAAGCATTTTGTGACTCTCAGCTGCTACTTGCTTCTGCTCAGAGGCCACACAAATCTCCAGCTGCACTTAACCTGCAGTCGCTGTATCCAGCACATCATCTGTGAAGGCATCCAGCTGCTCGAAGGCATCCAAACAACTTCTGGGCCCTGATAAAATAGAAGTGAGCTTGGTGAGTGCAGAAAGGGTTGTTGGCCTCTGGAGAAAGGACTCAAATTGTCTTGCTTTGTGAGCCTGTTCTGCACTGCGCCTCCCCCCAGGTTTAGTGAAGCTCCTGAAGAGGCCCCATAGATTCCTTGAAAAAGCGCACACACGTGACGTGAGATCCAGAGCTGCTCACAAGACTGAGCGAGGGATGACAGGATGCCGCTAACGTCTCCTGAGCGGTGTGATGAGCCGTGCTTCGTGGCACGCCGAAGCAAACACCTGCGCTCATTGATCAGTCGCTCCGAGGAACTGCCACTTCACTGAAGATCTGCCTGCAGTGACGTGTCACAGGCATTGCCCCCCCTATAATCACCAGTTTCACCTGCAATTTTTCAATAAGCTATTGAATTACACCTCTCTAAATGATACACTGCAAATCCAGCAGGTCCTAATTGCTAATGATGGTTCTGGAAGACTTTCATTTGACTGTAATTAGGTTTGCAAGCAATCAGCTGCCCTTATCAGAATTGAAAACACATATAATGTAAAATGCAGGCTGGTGGGAGAGGAGTGTTTTCTTAAAAGGAGGAGGGAAGAGGAAGATGTTTTATTAGCAGAAGCTGTGACATATTTTAACACCTTGAAAACATCATGTGTGAAATTAATTCTGTTCAGTATTATACCATCTGGCAATGTTATTGTTCTGTATATATTGCTATGTAAAGTGCGCTTCCTTCATCTGGGTACGAGCTTGTGTTTGAAATTGTAATCGTGAGTCAAATTGATTACTAAGGATGTTATCCCTGCTAGATAGGTTAAAAATACACATTGGGAAATACCATGGACTCAAAATGGCTTCTCTGTGGAAAGTTTCACTTGCAGGGCAGATGCCTCTGGAAGAAAAGGGCCCTGTTTTCCTCATGTGCATGAGTATCTGTGCTCAGAGGGGAGAGGAACTGTATCCTGGTATTGTTTATTGAATCTGGATTAGAAAATGCCTGTGTCTTTGACTCAGTCCTGTGATAATTGTTTAATAATACACTATTGTTTTGATCCTATCTGTATGCTCCTGCATTAAACATCCTGCTCAGGGCCTCTGATGGGAGCTAACAAGCACAAGCTGCTTGCATCTTCAGGCTGTGGTGTAGGCACAAAGTCCTGCTCTGTAGGCACAGAAGAGTGTATGCGTGAAGCCTGGCCACAATCTGGTGTCTGCCTGCTCTGGCTGAAATATCAGCGGTTTGGTAGGGTGGATGGTCTCTTAAGCAAGTCTTGGATGTGCGTGTTCATTCCTGATGTGGTCACAGGTGTAACTACCATCTAGAGTAACACTCTCCGGATAGAGCTTGTGCAGCTAAGAAGGGGTGTGGAAGACCTTAGGTCGTGTCTGGCAATAAGTGGTGGAATACTACTCTCTCCCATGTTCCTCTGAAGCCCGTGGTGTGAGCCGATTGCACCTGGGATGTGGCAGAAGGGTTTCTCTGCTCATCTGCTTTCCTCTCCCATCGCAGTTGTGTTGCGGGTGATCAGGCTTGCAAGAAAATGAGCGATGTTGGCATGTTTTTATTTCTAATGCAAATTTCACCACTGATTTGCGATCCATCCTGCTGCATCTCACTTTGTATTTTGGCTCTGGCTTATGCAGCTGTGAAGCAGAGCTGCCAGGGGGACCTCATGGGGTGTGACCGGGTTGTCCCTGCGAGGTGGGGGCTTGGGGACAGGCTGCCACCACCCTGCCACAGCCCAGGTAGGGCTGCCAGGAGAAGGGACCACTTTGTGCACCACTCGCTCCCCGCATTGAATGTAGCAGGAACTCCCAGCAAATTCCAAACTGGGAAAAAAAAAAAAGATTAGAAGCAGTGGCTTTTTGGGTTAACCTAATTATGTTAATCAATTAGGTATCTTGAGAATAATAGTGCAAAAAAGAGGAAAAAAAAATTACTGTGCATGGAGCAGTTATTGTCTCCCAGGATCATCTTTTTCCTTTTAATGTTAGCACCCTACTTTAATTGAAAACTTAAATGATTATTAAATGTGCTGTATTGGGAAGTTAACCATATTTTAAATGTATGATGCAATCAATTGCTGTCTTGAAAATTCCTAAACGTGTTACCGAGAAGGAATTAGTCAAAAAATTAATTTTGACTGAGGCTGCTTGGAGATAGATTAGACTCTAGTTTAAGTGATGGTTGAATTTGTTATTTAGACAGTGTAATAAAGTGACCATATTGAATTAAAAAATATGTCTTGGGGCATGTAGAAGGAAAAATATATGTATATGTACACATACATACACACTTGGTGTTATCCAAATAGCTTGAATCCAAGGCAAGGCTTCTGACCTGTAGATTTGCCTGCCTATTAACGGGAAGCACAGCAGTTCATCTTCAGGTTGGTAGTGAAAAGAGCCAAGTGTTGAAGAGATGTTGCTTATCTCCTTTTTCCCCACAAACTCTGTGCTCCTAGAGGGAGGAGGTGTCAGGGTGACACATTTAACTGTGGTGCAAGCACAGGGGCCTAGGGGTGGTGGGGCAGCCTCGGGAGGGGTCAGGCCCCAGCGTGGTGCTTGGAGACCAATACGGCACTTGTAGCACAGTTCTGGCTCCATAGCGCTGTAACTCTTCGTCATGGGCACGGATCTAGGCTGTGTGTTTGGAAAATTAGGTGATTCCTTGAATTATGGAAGCAGGATGCTTCCCTGTCTCTTTGTAAGCAAAGGGTAATGCCGCTTTTGCAACTGGCCTGTTACCGCCTCTCTGAAGAGGAGGGAGGCTGTGGCTTCCCTAGGCCTGAACAGCAGCTTTTCAGCTGAGATGTGTGAGCAGCAGAAGTAAATGGAAGTGTGAGTGGCAGCGTTACCCACGGCCTGGTGAGCTAAAGCTGCGTGAGGTACAGGTATGGAGCTTGCGCAGTGGCTTGTGCGGCCTGCAGGGCCTGCGGCACCATCCCAGAGCTGGAGCCATGGCCATGCAGGTGAGTGTGGATTGCGAACTATCCTGCTGCTTGTTTCATTTCAGCAAAAACAACCTCTGCGTGTGAACCTAAAGCTCAGAGCAATGATTCTTCCAAGCCCCAAGGAGGCTATTCTCTGCTTTCTGTAGATTCGCAAGTCAGAATTTTGCATTTTTATAAAATTAAGGCTTTTTTTTTGTTTGTACCAAAGCCCACTGAAATGGAACAAACCTTTTGAGTTCCCCTTTCCTGTGTTTGACCCTTTTTCATAGTTAATGAACCACGTTTGCTGGAACAGCCTCAGTTCTGTTTGTTATTAGCAAAGGTGTGACATAGCTTCAATTTTTATGCTGAGCTCACCGTACCCTTTAATAATTCAAAGGGATGTTTTGAATCAGCTGCATTGCCGGTTAAGAACACACTGTGGCCATTACTGCACAAGGCCATAGACTCGTAAAACAGATAAAACAAACTTGTCCTTTTGTCCTGACCTTTCCAAAGAACAATTTTCTCTGCTCAATGTTTTAATACAGTGAGGTTATGAGAGTGCAAATGAGATACCCTTATGCAAAGTTACTGTTGCTAAAGCAAAAAAAAACCACACATTTGAATAGGAGATCAACTGCAAATGTTGCTGCAGTTTTGCAAGTGATGCTGTTGGATATTTGCCTCCAAGATTGGTAGGACCATACCGGCTCCATACCAGCTATGTCAAAATACATACTTCTGATGTATTTATAATTCTGCATTATTTAATAAGAAGTCATTGTGGGATGTGGTTCAGGATTGTCCTTCTGTATTGTATCCTTTATGGAAAGATTGTACAAGTGTGTCACCCCAACTTGAACAGGCGTCCTTGAAGAAGTCCTCCTCTTGTATCCCCTGCGGACAGCATACAAGCATGTTCTTAGCCAGAGTTGCTTTCCTGATCTCTGTTTTCTTGCACTGCTGACCTCTGTGAGTAGTTGTGGCAAACTGCTTTCAAGAAAACTGACTTCTATGCTTTCTCCGGTTAACAAATTGCTGTTACAGTGTAATCACAGTTCCTCCTAGCATGGAAGACACTAGAAGAAAGCTACTCTTTTAGTCTAACAAAATGAAGAAGTAGAAATAGCATGATACCCTTTCTAAATCTGTCCTGGGTGTGCTGCTGTCCTGTCCTGTCCTGTAACATCAGTGAGGCACAAGATCTATTTAAGGTAAAGGAAAAGTTTGGCAGACGATACCATGGGCATAAACTGGCATAAATCAGTGCTAGTGGGAAGTTAAGCTTCCAACCCAAGGTCTGGTGAGATCCTGCAAGTAGCCGCGGCAGAAGCAAGCAGGGTAATGGCAGGTTTGCAGGCACGAGTTGATTAGGATTACACACAAAAGGCAAACTGTATGTCAGGAGGCTCTCGGGCAGCAGGGAGCTGAATCTCTGGCCTCGGAGCTCCTGCATCCTGTCTGCCTGCTCACCTTCAGTTGGTGCAGTTACAGCTAGCCAGAGGAACCTGCCTGCTGCAGAAACAAGCATCATGTTGGTGGTGAATTCCCTCCACCATGTCTTCTTTCTGCATGAGCAGAGGAATGAGAGAAAAGAACCCAGGTTTGTTCAGCAAATGTAGTCAGGGCTATGCCTGTCTCATCTTTCCCCCAGGCTCTCGAAGCTAAAGAAGGCCTTAACGTAATAAAAACTTGTAAAGCTGAGAATGGGGATAGAACTGGAAACTGGTGTTTAATACATTTTCTTTTAAAGATTTCAGGTTGGCTTTGTGTAAATATTGTAATCAAAATATTTACTTGTAAAGCAGGTGGATTTTCTCAAAGCCATATGAAGCAGCAAACGTGTGGTGCAGGAAAACTGAGGCTCTCTCTTGTTTTTGCGGACTCTGCTCGCCATTTCCAGATGCCTTCTGAGCAGCTTTTACTGTGCTGAAGCTGAACAAAGTCTCCTCTTCCTATAAATAAAAACAAATCAAGTGCCCAAAGCAGGCAGAGGGTTAATAAAAATGAAAATTCTGTTAAAATTACTAATCAAGCTGTTTAATGTTTTATATCTCCCCTCCCCCGAACACATGTTCTTCTCTCGTAAAGCCCCTTATTGCTTCCTGCGTGTTTACCGGCTTTTAGCAAGTCAAGCAGCTTTCAAATTGCTTTGATGTTAATTATAGAAGTTGTTCAATAGGGCTTGCTAGGTGAAATAGCAAGGAAATGGCTCATATGTTTAAGAAAATAAATAAATATCCAGGCAAGAGCTCCATGCTTTGGTTTTGAAGAAGGAAATAACATACTGATGATGAAGCATTCTGCTGTTGAATAATGGCCGTGTTTGGGTGGCGTCCTGCTCTGGATTTGCAGGGTTTGATGCTGGTTGGCTCCACTTCTTGTGGTGCTAAAAGGGAGCTGGGCACTTAGACTTCGGTCTGGGTTGATGTGTGCTTCCTCTGTTAAATTCCAGTGTTGCTGACACTTCTGCTGCAGCTCAGTTTGGGATTCTACCAGAAAACAGTTCAGCTGTCTCTGAATAAAGGCGCTACATCCTCAAGTCTGCATCAGTTGCTCAACGTCATGACATAAAGCCCCCAAAAGAGCATGATTTGTAGCGGTGTCAGGGTGGGAAGCGAGTACTGGGACCGCTTGGCAGCATGCGCTGTGGTCTCTGGCAAGTCCCAGCCTCCTTTCTCCGTGCTCATCTTGTATGTAAATCATATTTAATCATAAAGAACTTGTCTACCAATTCCTAATCAAGGCATAAAGGCTTAATCAGAGATTTTGTGTAATGTTTGGAGATCTTCAGATGAAAGGTTTGGTACCTGTGATGCATGAATATTAATCGCTTCTGGTACAAAGCACTATGGCCGTTTCAGCCAGCAGTGGAGTTGTGAAAAGCAGCGAGGGGGGTGCGGCATGGCAGGAGGGTACCCTCAGGAAGCGCTGTAGCACCTTCAGCTTATTAGTGGCATTGTATTGCTAAATTAGTAAGAGTACCCAGAGGGGGAGGGTAGGTGGTGTATCATCACAAAAGGGTTCTGAAAGATGGGAAGTAAAACTTGTGGTCTGATGTTTCCTAGAAGAATTGCAGGGGTTTTCGTGATGAAAAGAGATTATTTTCAGTGTTAGGGCTTGTGCTTGCAATGTTTTAAATGACCCTGTGCTTTAGTATTCAATAAATACTGGAAACAACCCCCTCAAACTCTCTTCTTTATAATAATGGCACACTTTGGTATAATTATTACTCGTATGCTATTACTGGCTTACAGTAGGTACCGGTGGGTGTGTTATTTCCAGAAGCAGTAAGCGGCATGGCATCTCGCGTCCTATTTCGGAGTGATCATAAAGTATTTCCTGGAGTAGAACTGTATGGGACTGTACTGTCTCACTGGGGGAAAGAGACCTTACCTATCAATAGCAATGCAAGGTTTGTAATTCTAAATCTTTCTAATTTAAATCACGAAAATCTGTTTTTCATGAATAATTCAGTGATCTGATTTAGTAGAATTATTTCCAGCCCATGTATATTAAACAGCCAACCTGCTATGCCAGTTCTGTTTAAGATGCTGTTGATGGGGGTTTTCTCTTTCCCGCAGAAATGATCATCTTTGTCTGTTAGAAAATAAAGCTGCTGTGCTATTTTGTCCTTTTGATTGCACGAGGATATTTCTTTAAACCTCGTAGGCTAAAATTCGAGCTGAAGAAAAATAAACCCCTTACTCCAGTAGCTCCTAGAATTCAATTTGGAGAGACTAAACCTTGTACTATATCCATTAGGAAAATGGCAGTATTCTTCCATTTCCCGATGTTATTCAATTACTTACCCTGCTTCCTGCTTTTAGCGTAAACTGTATATTTTAGCTCATGACCTTTGACAGCAAATTGAATCAGAAGTGGAGATGCAATGGAAGTTTTTTTTAAACAAGACTCTTTAAAAGCATTGAAGTGTAAGAGATTTTTTGTTTTGTTTTTGTGTAGTTTTTAATAAGCCTTGCTGTGGATTTTGTAATACAGTTCGTTTTCCTCAGAAAAAGGAAATAAGTTAATTTCCTTCCTCCCTTGCACTGGAGAACAGCACAGCCTGCGTAGCGCCTGGTGTTAGTGCATGCCTGCTGAAATTAGCATTGCATATTTTAGTTAATACCAATAAAAGTGGAGTTTGTTTAATTTAGAATCAACCCCTTGTTTAGATTGGATTAGCACTTCAAGAAAAATATTTAGCTTGTAAAATGATGCTATTGACACAAAGCGGTTACGAGTCCAGCGTTGCTCCGAGCTTTGTTGCACCGCCGCCAGGGCCTTCTCTCTCCTGCTCCTCCCCAGGTGCAGGGCTGTGTACTTCTGAAATGTTTTTGTGCGGTTTAAAGCCTTGTGCTGGAATGTGAAAGTGTCTTTTTCTGCACGAAGTCATCCAAACAGTATAGATTGAGCCCTTCAAAGGTGAAGCAGTCTGTCTGTGCTGCTGCAAACAGGCAGTGCTTCTGGGTGAAGCTCGTTTGCGTAGGAGAAGCTGAAGAACATTAAATGGTGCTGTTGGGGTGTTTGCACAGTGTCACTCAGCAAACCTACAGAAAGCCCCTTAGTGACCTTTGTCTTGCCCCAGTTTTACTCTTGGAAATGCGTGCTTCGTTTTCCAAAGCTGCTCAGCAGCACAACTAGCCTCAGTCCTGGTGCTGAACGGGCTGAGAGTACGTGGGAGTCAGTCTCAGTACGAACTGGTGGGATTTAGGGCCCAAGCTTCCTCTGTGGCTGTTGACTTTTAGTCCAAAATGTTTCTGGTTTGGATTTGCATGGTCTTCAGGGAGGGGCAGGCAGCCCAGCTGCACTGGAGCTGCTTCTCATCCGTGGTCGTGTTGGTGGCAGGGGTCTGAGACCTCAGCCACGCAGGGCCTGCAGACCGTGTTCAGGTGCACCTCCTGTCTCATGTGTGTCTGTCTGACTTCAAATCTGAACATCTCCAGGTCTGCTGCCCTTAAATCAAAACAGAAAAAGGAAAAGTGCTTGAACTAACACTGCTCAAGCTATTCCCGCCCCCTCCCCCTCAAAAAAAAAAAATTACAAAACAAAACACAATCTTCCTGTGTTGTTCTGATCTTGGAACTTGGATTGAACTTGAACAGAGCTTGAATTCAGCAAGACAAAAATCAGGAGATGTCTTAAGTTTGGTTCTTACAACATAAAGAAATGGATACTGGCCTTCCTGCCCTCAGTTACAAAGGCCTTTCCCCAGCTTTGGTGTCTGCTCGCACTGGAGGCACGATTTCTCTTCCTTCTCTGAGCTGCAAAGTTCTCAGGCCTGTGCATACTGGCAGACTTGTATCGTGGTCCACCTTGGGTTTGTGTTTGGAGTGAGCCTGGCTTTTCAGTGTATGTATTTACCTAACCTGGCACAAGAGAGCTTTGTTGCTTCGGGTTGTGCTGCTCTGCAGGCTGTTCCAAGATAATGCTTAATGCTTTCTTGTGCTGGCTGCAGCAGTGCCAAGTATTTGTTGAACATCTGTCGGTGCATTCAGATTATTAACCTAACTTCTGCTCATTTCTGTTAATAAAAACATTTGAGCTTCATAACAAGCCAGTGTAACAGTTCCTCACACTGCGGCTCCCCCCGAACTCCGACTGAGCGGGTTGCCGCCATCTCAGCCCAGCTGGCGACGCGCAGCCACAGCCTCCTCCACACTCCTGCTGCACTGTGTGCTGCCCAGACCGGGGAGGGAGGCACGGTTCGTAAGTGCTTACATTTAATCTCCGCGCTCTCCACAGACTGGAATGTACGGGAAATGGACGTGTAGACTGCGTCCAAGCTCAGCGTCCGTACTCGGAAGGCAGCGGTGTGCCGCATCGGTGCGGCGTGGGGCCTGTGGGACGTGAGTTACAGCACCAAGAGAAGTGTGCTGAGGAGCACGGAGTGGTGATGCAAAACGGGAGAGAATCGGGGCGCAGAAGTGCTCTCCTCAGCTCTGTTCCCCCTGCCCAGAGGCTGTGGGCTCCGCCTGCTCCCCAGTATGGCCAGGTGGGACCGGGGGCCCTGTGCTGTGTGTGGCACTGCACGAGTCGGTTCTGCTCCGGGGCCTGAAACCGCTGCTTATTACTGTTATTTGGTGTCAACTAAAGGGCTGCTAGTGTAGTATGTATAACAACCGCCTATTTAATCCAGCTTGGGAAACGATCCCTGAGCTTGGGTCTGCTTACAGCGAAGGTCAGGCCTTTGCTTTATTGTCAGCACACAGTTCTTGCAAGTTGAATTAAAGGACAGGTCTCCTTTTTGGACTGCATGCTGTCCACTGGGCAACGAATTGCACTTGGAGCTGTTCTCCCAAGCCTTATAATCTTTCACTGCAGATACTATTAATAAAAGTATTAATTACACTGGTTTGGAATTAGGATTTTGTAATGAAACCTCAAATGGAAAACTCGAGCCCAGTTGGCTGAATGTCATGAAACACTCAAACTTGAGCTGAGAGTGGAATAAAAGTCTGAGTTGCTTTAAGGTTTACGGTTAAAAGAATGTAAAACTTTTCAGCTTGTCCAAGTTTTGACAGAAAACCTTGCAGCACTTGGCAGGCCCGGCTGGGTTTCCTTAAGTGTGAAATGCAAGATAAAACCGGTGCCTTGGAGCCAAGCACAATGAAGCTAAAAGTTTCTCATGAAACAAAGAGAAGTGGAGGTGCCTGGATTTTACCCCTAGCCCAGCCCCGTGGGGTGCAGCAGCTGCAGCATCCCAAAGCCCGTTCCAGCAGCGGGTGGAACGTCCCAAAGGGAGTGCTGTGGGGAAGGAGCTATGGGAAGAAACGCGTGGTGTGGCGATGTGGCTGGCGAGCACCGCTCTGACCAGGGGGCCTGGGGGCTGTGCCGCTGAGCGTTTCCCCCGTTAAGTGGCTGCTCAGTGGTAGAGCGAGCCCGGAGGTGAGATGGACACCTAAAAGCTTTTGCTTTCCTTCGTAGTGCGTGAAGCAATACCAACGTACGAGCTGTAATTAAAAGCTGTTTTGAATACATTTTGAAGTGTTTGACTTGGAATGGGTGGGAAAAGCAATTTTCTCTCTGTCCTTCCTTTCACCCTTGAACTGGGACTTCTACAGCGTGTCAGGAGAAATGAAGAAAGCTTTTTCTCATTCTTCTATCCAGGCTTGTTAAGAAAAGGGGGTGGTTTTTAAAGTATTCAGGAAGATTTTGCTGACATCAGACAATTTGTGCAAGTGGGGAGCAGGGGGAGTCAGCCATTTGGCATTTCTGTGCATCCAGTACGCCTCAGAGTTCAGATTTTTCACAGTATTTTGAATCTGTTTGAATGACTTCAGTGCTTGAGTATTGCACGGTGAGGACTCTGGCTTTTCTCTTTGGTTATGTCCTGACTGAAGTGCCAGGCTAGCTGGGCTGCATGGAGGTAAACAGCGGTTGGTGGAGTTTTTATGCAGAGCCCTTTGTCTGTAATTGCAAGAGCTTTGTTCAATTTTTTTAAAACAAGACTTTGTAATCTTACGGAAATTGCTCCTAGCTCTTCTGTGTCACTGTGACGCTCACTCCTGCTACCGAAAGCATTTTCCTAGAGCTTCAGAGGACTCGTGGAGCAGGGAAGAGGACGAGCTTCCACTAGGAAGCGTGGAGCGGCAACGGTTTGGCATGAACTTCCTGAGGATGCAGCCAGCATCTGCTCCCCCTGGGCAACCTGTGCCACGGCATTTTGCAGCAACTTCGTCAGCAAAACCTGTCTGTAAGGCGGTGGCAGCGCTCCTGTCGGGTGCTAACCCCACTGCCCATAGTCCCTGCGGGTGGGCTTCTCTGCCGCTCTAGGACACTGTGAACACTGCCCAGCTTTCTGCCCTCCGTTGCTTATCCAAATCTCCGTGTGGTGTGATTTAGTTGGTAACTACATCTGTGTGTGCTCGTTTTCAGATCTCTGGTCTCACTGGGGTGAGTGACTTTGCGATCTATGATGTAATTTAAAAAAAAAAAAGGGGGGGGGGTGGAACTGATAAACCTAGGGGCAGTCAGGCTTTTTTTTCCCTGTATGCCCCATGTCCCACGGGGCTCACACACCCTAAAATCCTGCTGCCCCCCCCCCCCCCCCCCCCCCCCGCTACCCCCCGGCGGCTCTCGGGGCGGCTGCGGAGGCGCCGCCGCGGCGGGTCCGGGGCTGCCTCGGCGGGGCTGGGGCTCCCTCTGCGGGTCCGATCGGGCAAAATGCGGGGCCCTCTGCTGGGGAGTGCCCGTCCCTTCGGCTCAGCCATCCGGGAGGGTTTGGGGGCGCTGCGAGCTGCGGGTCCCCTCCAGGTGCCTCCCTCTGCTTCCCTCAAGGAAGCCGAGGGATGCGAGCGGCGCGTACAGGGTGGGTTGTCGGGGAATCCGAGCTCTGCAGCGTGCTGAGTTGAGTCTTTTTATCCGCCAAAAGTCGGAAGAAGACCCTGCAGCCCTTGCCCTGGCACCGGGTGGCCTCGCTGGTGCAGGCAAGCTGCCTGAGCTGGGTGCGAAACACGCCGGGCTGATTGCAGGACTGGGACCAGAAGTGCTCGGTGGTGGGCAGGAGGCCAAAGGCACGACTTGCTAAGAGCAAAGCTCGCTTTGTGTTGCTGTTTGGAAACAGAGAACATGCGAGGGAGACGGGGCAGCAACCTGGAGCTGCCTCTGCCCGTCCTGGGCCGGCTGCTCGGGCCCAGGTTGGTGGAGCTGGCTCAGGGCGAGCCCTGGTGCCTCCAGGGAGACTTTGGTAACAGCAAATCCACTGCTGGTTTGGTGGCGCTGGTAGCAGCCTTTCCTGCAGAACCTGCAGCGATGTTTCTAAAGGTGTCGCTTGCTCCCTTCCTTCCTGTGGGCAGTTCCTCATGCAGGCAGTGACAGGAGCATCGTGTCAGCACTGCACATTGCTTTCCTGTTCCTGGGAGAGGAAGAGAACAAAGAAGAGGTGTTGTGTTCGGAAAAAAGCCCTCTGGGGCTCAGGAGAGCTCCAGGAATGTAAGACCTATTTGCAGAAGGGCGAGTGAATTGGCAGAGGGAGTGTGATCGCGTTAAGCATCTTCACAATCACCTGGAGGTGTTTCTGCATGTGGGCACAGCTTGCAGAAGCAGCACAAGCTCCCCGTCACCACCCCCATGGGTAGCAGCTCTCGGGCTGAGGAGCTGAAATGTGGAACCACGATTTTATTGGGTCACATGCTGTCAAATATTACAATTTCTGCAGCCTTTACAATGCCATAGCAAATTAGTAACAAGAGAAGTGACAAACTATATTTTGCCTCTGATCAGACTTACTTAATGTATTATTCAGCTGTGATTATTTTTTAATGGTCTAAGAAGCATAGAAACATTTTTTTGTGGCTGGGTGGGAGTGGTAGATATCAATGGTTATAACGTCTTCATAAATCTGGATCAAGTTGAAGACTGAAAACGGGGTGTCTTTGCTAGTGGAGTAACTAGTTAACAGCGTAGTAAGAGATGTAGACGAATGGTTTTATCTTTTTTTCTTGCAAGCCTATTGAGAAACGCCACAAAGTTGGTAATGGGCTTATCTGTCTCCCTTTCTGAAACCTACTGTAACTGTGGTAACCAAGGAATAGCTGTTTCACACCTTTCTTCCCCATTCTCCCTGTAGCAGGTCCTGCCAGACATGCAGTGCAGGCTGCTTTCCTGCACCCAGCGCGGCGGGGGCCTGGCAGCTGAACTTCAGTTTGGCTCCGCAGCCTGCTGGATGTGGGTTGTGTCTCAGCTCTTTGTCAGAAGCGCTATGGTTCTTCCAGGCCTGGTCTGGAGCAAGAAGAGAAGAGCAGAGGCTTTTGTCTGCTTGGGGCAGCTTGGCCCTGGTGTGTTAGAGGGCCGTGGGGCTGCGCTGCTGTATGCTCGGCTGTGCCCCCAGGAGCAAGGTGGGCGGTGAATTTCTGTGCCCCAGGCACAGAGCTCTTACACCTGCCCTCTGGTAGCTTTCCTTGGGCAAGGTATATTAAGACAGCCATTTCCATCCAGCTTTAAGAAGCCTGAGTGCAGTACAGGGCTTTTTGTATAACTGGAAACTGTGGTGTATCACGGCTCTGAGCAAGCAGGGAGTTGTACTCTGGAGACATCTGTGTTTTAATGATAAAGATTGAAGTGCAAGTGGTGCTCTGTTGTCCCTCTTGCTTCAAGGCAGTCTCTTGAGCTATCTTAATACTGAAATATCTTGTTATTTTACTACTTTGAACTGAGGAGAAAACGAGACAAAAGCCTAGAAAGGGAAACTCAGTAACGTGTTTATGTGGAAAGTTTAAAGCTTTGAAATGGTTGTAATGCTCTTCTACCTTGAGATGCTAATGCTGAAACTTGAAACATAACACAATATCATTAGCAATTAAATGCGTCTGTGTACTTCTCTTACATCTTGTAAGGCCCTTGCAAATCAAAAGGGAGATGTACAGACATCTAATAAAATAATGATTTTGAAAGCAGAGTTGCAAAGCCCTGTTTGCGATTCACAGACAGCGTCTTCATGCCTGGCATATTTGTGTAAGGTTTTAGAATAAAAATTAATTGCCCTGGGCTTTGGACTTGTAAAGGATTGACTTTTGTGCTTTGCCCTGTGTGTTGTGGGTACTTTGCCTTTCTGTAACTCTACTTTGGCGGCTTTTGTGCTGTAGTATTCCAAGATTTTAACTTAATTAATTTCATTTTCAGTCTTTGAATTGCCTATGCTATTCTTTTGGTGGCAAAGGCTGTGTGTAAATAGATTGCTATAAATTTTAGAAGTTAATTACATATTTTAGTAGCATATAGAAGCTCACTTATATACGTATGCATATCTAGTGAAAAGAAAGTGTTTTAGTAATAAAGCAGAAACACTTCTGAATACTGTCTTTAGAAGCCAATAGCTAACCAGAAGTGGATTTGGAAATACATTTTTGGTGAATGCGTTTGTTTTGTGATTTTTACTATTTTTGACACCTGTTTTATGTTTATTCTGCTAAAACAAAGTAGTGTGCACATGTATATGTGCACATCTGTATGTTTATTATGCACATGATGTATTTGTTACAGAAAATGTAATGTAAACACCCAAAAGTTCACATTACTTTAAATACTGAGCTTAACTGTCAACCACAAAACATATTTGCAAACTCTTTCAACATGTGTAACATATACAGCCCTAATTAGAAACATTGCAATTGCAGGAGATGCCCATATGTTAGTGGTAATTACGTTGAAAGAGTTTGTCTTGTGGGTCAGAGTTAACTTTGGAACATACACTGTGAACTTTCACATCTTAAGGTTTTGTAATCTGCCTTTAAAACATACATACGTGTGTGTGTGTGTATATATATATATATATGATATATATATGGATAGCTATGCCTGTGTTGTGTTAGGTTAATTAAAGCTGAGGGTTTTTAATGTAGTGATCTTCTGATACGAGGAGGTAGTGTTTAACATATGTTCCTAACACAGTTATGGAAGTGTTGTCTTGAAAAAGGCAGTGTTGTGTGTTGGTATGTACGTTGGGCCATTTGTACATGTCATCTTTAGAAAATCCAGAGCAAATGTAAGTAAGTACCCGGTACTGCAAGGCACGCAGGAGAAGATTCTGTCTGCAGCAAGCTACAGTCATTTTAGAGTGTGAACTACAGCTTGTGTTCCTCTGGCACACATATAATTGGATATTTATGGGCAACATAATTTCCAACAGAATAATTAGAAATAAATTTATGAATGGGTCAGGGCTTTCCATCAAAAGGATGTTTTAAAACATTTATTTCATTAGTACAGTTCTGACTGACTTGTTCTGTACTTTGTCAGTTTAAATATGCTTGCAACAGGATGCAAGCCTTGCAGAAAACATGTATATTTAGTTTGCCATTATATATGAGCAAATAATAACAACTATGAAGATGAAGGCACTGGCTACAGCAGCAGATAGTGTGTTTTTGTGATGAATACAGGTAGGTTTATAATTTGGTCTGCCTTCAATCTCCAACGTGCCCCGTGGTTTCCACATCCTTCAAATCAGTGTGAAACAGAAACAAGTTGGTGATACAGCATACAACGCATTTGTATGCCATAAATAAGCAGTCTTTTATTAGTGGGACTAGAAATACAGTACTTTAAGTGTGGGATGTGTTGGTATTAATCTTAAAGTGTTCAATTTATAGGTTTAGCATCTTAAATAAGAGGGTGTAATACCCTGCTATTGGCAAACGCTAAAATGTTGCTTTAGCATGCTTGAAAGATCTAAATTTTGATTCATTAAGTTTTATGTCTGGAAAAATGACTATAATGGTGTTTTGCAAAGCGTTACCATTAAAATCTGGAGGAAATAGAAGGAGGTCCATCTGGTTTTGTTTTTGAAGAACCAACAGTTCCATGTTAAGGTACAAATGGGGATCAAAAGCAGTAGGCATTGTGAATGAACCTGCTGTCACAGGCTTTTTACTAAGGATTCGTATTTACTAACACCCCTAAGCTGTAACTTCTCTTTTTAATAAAGGTCTGTTATTCCTACTCACACTAGGGATTGGAGTTTAAAGTTCAGGGAAAGTTTCTGTAGCAGTTGGTTATGAAACCCATTTCTCATAACTCCTGGACTTGTGCTCAAGGACAGCGCTATCAATACTGTCAATTTATAAAGTCAAAATCTCTGCTGACCTTTGGTCTTGGCATCTTTATTTATTTATTTCAGCTTTGGTCTCTCAAGGTTAGTCCCCTGCTTTGATATGAGAAGAAAAAGACTCAGAGATGATAAGAACAGTTTTTTAATCCTTTCCATGCTGTCATGGGAGTGACTGCTGTCGTAATATATTTCAGTGATTGACTGCATTTTGGGGAGAAATTCTGTGTGTGCATTTTATTGATTGTGCAAATACTCATCCACTTCGGGAAGAGCATCCTCGCTAAGTACCTTGGGTCAGTCCTCAGTGGAATGGAGAATTACTTGTTTTAAAATCAGTGGGACGAGGCCTGGTTGTACCTGGCAGTGTTCTTCCAAACCAAGCGTACAAAAACATTTCAGATGGTAAGGAGTGTCTTTTTAGCATCAGCTACATCCTTACCCAGTAACTGATAACCTCATCTGGTATGAACAAGGGTTCATGTGGTGGAGGATGGAGCCACAGGTATGGGTAGGAAAAAATCCTGTAGAGTAGGACAACTCTTATAAGGTGCTAATGTTTTTAGCTTAACACGTTGGTGGCTCCAGGGTTTTGTTTCTATACCATGGTTCCCTGCAGAGTCACTGCTGGCAAACCTCAATGTCCAGCGGCTTGGTTGTTAGCCAGGTTTTAGGACTGCAAAGACAACCATGCCGAAGGAGCCGTATGGGCCAGCTTGTGCCAAAGAACGTTTTGGGCTGAGCTGTATTTTTTTGCAGCCCAGGATGGCAGCGGGGCTGCTCCCTGTGTGGGCAGTGCTCCTGAGTCAGAGCTGTGCTGCTCTGGTAAGTACAAGGCTCCTGCCACCTCCTGCTTTGGGGGACAGCTTTTGTGAGCAGAAATGGGTTTCCTTTCAGGGCATGCTTCATATATTGAGGTCGTCTGAGGGCTTTTTCCATTTTACCAGCTGTTTCATAATTTGAAGAGGATATTGCTCAAACTGTCCACTTACTGTGGTTGCATTTGAAGCGACTACTCATTTTATTTTATTATTTTTTTTAATGAGAAAAAGACTTATTTATGTGTGATGATCTCCCCACCACCCCTGCTGCTCTCCCAACAGGTGTCAGTGTAAGGCAGCGATGGTAAAACAAACAGGGAGACAAAATGGCACAACGCAAATTTGCAGCTCAGCAGCTTGAATACATCTCACAAGCAGAAATTGCAAAAACTCCAGGGGATTGCCCCTAGGGGAAGATAGTAGTTTGTATGGGCTTACCTGTATATATATCAATATACCTACTGCCCTTCTCCAGCCTGTTCCCTGGCGTTGCTTACAGAAAGGATAATGCATTTCTTCAGGGTTTCAGCAGTGCTGCTGATCTTCTGGGAGTAGTTTGGCTCTTGGCAGTTCATTGTTTCAGGACAGTGACTGGGCTCACGAGCTGCGCTGTTGAAGCAGTGTAGAGTAAGGGCAGGCTCCTTCCTTGCAGCCCCCTCGGCTTTGTGAGCAATTAAAAACATTAAAAATAGACAGCAGTGCTTCCGGCCCTGCCTGTGGGGGATGAAAGCATGCCTTGTTTGTGTGCCAGCCAGATGCTGGTGCATCGAGTTACATCTCCACGCAGACCCATGTCCCTGTGTCCACGTGAGTCCCAACAAACGTTTTTCTGGCTGTGTCTGAGCGACTCCTCGCAGCGGTGACCCAGCGCTTGGCAGCCCTGCTGTGGTGCTGGTGCTGCGCTGGGCTGTAGGTCTGCACACCGGGACGGGTGGCGGCCCCGTGACTCCCCATCGTGCTTTGCTTTGCAAAAAAATCTGGTATTTCGCTGTTACCCTCTTCTGTGGCCAGCTTTATGAAAGAGTCTGGCAGTTGAAGTTCCTCTGTCATTAATACGTGCCCTAAAAGCGTCTGATCTACTTCAGACAATGTAGTAATTTTGTTTGGCCTGGTGACAATCTCAAATACCATCTTCCTGTTCCTCTCGCCTTTTTTGCCTGCGTTACCAGTACAAAAAGCCCCTCTGTGAGCCTGGAAAAGAAGAAGAGGCGTATTTTTCCTCTAATGAAAGGTTTTTTTCTTAGAACCATCAGCTACCCAGGACGCACAAATCCGAGCTGTCTCTGCTGGGCTCCGGGTCCTTACGTTAGTAGTGCTTCAGTCCCTTCCTTTCTCTCTGGCTCGAGCAGCAGCAGATGCACGCTTCTGCCAAATTACAGCTCGGGATCGCAGGCTTGTTTAGCAACACCCTTGTGGGCTTTGAGTGAGGATGGAGCGGTGCCACGAGGCAAACAGCCCTCCGCTCCTCCTTCCTTCGTGTCAGAGAGGAGAGGCACGTGCCGAAATCGCAGCAGGCGCAATGTATGCGGGGGATCGGCAAATGGATTTCTGTACTGCTTGTTCCCAGGGATTTGGGGGCTTGGCAACAACTGCGAAGGGACCTCGTGCAGGGTGTAGTTTCTCCCATCACCGTGGCAGAACGGGTGTTTGAGGCACAACCAAGCCAGGGGCCGTGGCGGCGGCCTGGTGGAGCAGGCAGCACCCGGAGCTGCTGAGGGCAGCTGGTTTCTCTCAGCACCAGGCCAGGAATCCCTTCCTGCTGCCTCGTGGGGCCTCACACTCTTCCTCTTCCACTGTTTCTTTGGTAAACCACATCCCAGGAGCTCAGGCAGCTCTTCATTTGGCAGTCGGTTGTCTCCATGACGGAGCTTGGCCTTGGCCTCCAAGACCAGGTGATGCCCGTGCAGGCAGGAGCTCACCCTGCACGCCAGGAAACGCCTCCTGAGCCCTGCTGTGGGCCTCAGCTCGTCACCGCTTTGGGATGAGAAGCTGACAGGGGGAACAGAAAGGATATGTTTGGGATGTTTTTGTAAGTCATTTGTTTCTGTTTACAAGCCCTAACAATATATAATTAGGGCAGTTACCCATGACCAGGTGAGTGTGGTGGCCTGCTGCCTCTCTAACAGCTTTTCCCCCTCGTGGCTTTGGGGTGGCATTCTGATTCTGTTGTGTTTTTAATTCAGATTTTCACTTCTGTTAAGGGGCCAAATTGTTGAAATACAAATATGTATTTTCCATCTTTTAATGTTTTGCATACAAAGAGTGTCCTGCAGTACATGCTCTGGTGTTTCAGTTGTGTGTGATGGACACTTGTCTCCTTGTTTGGCTGGTGAATAACCGAGCAGAACTCATGGCTGGGAGAAGCCCGTCTTGCGTGGGTGCTGGTAAGTAGCCACAAATTGCCATTTTTGTGCTGTTTGTTAGACGAGCACTTGGCACAGCGCTGCTCAGCAACTGCCTCTGTGACACAAGAAGGTTTCAGTGACTTGGCACTTGGGTTCCTGATCCTGGTGGGAGGGCAGCGCTTGGGCTTGCTCTCTGGAGGAGGCTGTATGTGGGAAGCATGCAGGGCAGGGCTTGTGCAGGCTGAGATACTATGACTGGTGTGTCAGGGTGATTTGGGGAAGATACTGCATCATACAGCACTTATCTTTCCCCCTCTGATAAAAAAGCACTAATGAGATCGCCTTCCTGTGGGAAGCATCCCATGAACTGCTCTGGAGGAGGAGCAGGTGTCTGTACGTATCGGATGTATTTTAGCACGGTTGGCACGATGCTGGTGGGTCTCCAGGCAGCCTTGATGTCTGGGGATTTGTTTCCTCGCTGCATTAAGGCAATTAGGGGATACAGGGAGTATTGTGGGGTGTGCATATATATTGTGGATGTCGTACTATGGACGTGTATTACCCTGCATCAGATCTCCCTCTCTGCCATTCCTCCTCATCAAGATGAGCAATTTCAAGCCACGTAGGTCATTTCTGGGGCTCCATGCTGCTGGAGAGGAGCTATCCCCATGACATACCTTTGGAAATAGGATGGAAAGCGGCCCAGAAGACCAGCTCAGCTTGTAACTGCAGAGGGAATTGTGAGCAGCAGTACTCAATTTATAGTATTATCTCACATTTTCATTTCTAAATCACGTTAAAGCCTAACAGGTTTCCTGGAAAAAGCCTTTAAAATTCTCAATTATTATTTTTTTAATTTTTTTTTTTACCTCTAAAGAAGCTCTTTCTCTCAAACAATGTGATGTTAGCCGTGGTGAGAAATTTGGAGCAGATGAAAATATCTGTTTTGTCATTTTTTACAGTAACTGTGTGTGTAATCTGTGCTATAGACATTTCCAGAAATTGTGTTGCCGCATTGCAGAATTTCAGAAAGCTCTGCTGAGATGAAATGTTTACAAAGAAACATTTTTAATCTTTGGTGAAAGAGGTGGATTATTTTGGTTAGGTGGTAATATTACTGGTGATAAATTAACCATTTGGGTAGGACTTAAGAATTGCATCTTCTAAACTTCAGGTTTGAGATGACAAATCTGGGTTCTGCCTCATTCGTGGATATGGCAAATCGAATTTATCTAAAGAGCGTGAACTCTATTTTTTGAAATTTCCCTGCACTGAATACATTCAAAATAAAGAAAAATGTTCTTCATATACCTTCATTAGCATGCAGCGTGCCATGACAGATTTATGAAAGGCATCTCACTGCTAGAGTACCCTGGTGCTTTGTGCCATTTGGTAAATAGCATGATGATGTGCTGGGCACTCAGGTTTCATTCTCGGTCCCATTCATCATCTTGCTATGTGACTCCAAACAGACTATTTCACTCCTTTGTCTCAGTTTACCTGTGTATAAAATGCTGGTAACATTTCCAAGTGCTACTGTGAAATGTAATTAAGTTAATGCTTGAAAATACTGTTTAAGTACAAGCTACAGCTATTATTCACTAAAGTTTTTAAGTGCATAAAGAAAAAAATCCTTCTTGTTCCACTTCTGTTTGGGGGTTATTTTTGGTTTCTGCTTTTTTTTGTTCTTTTTCATCTCCTTCTATAGCTGTCGCAGGAAAGTCAGGAGAATGTGACATTCAGTGAGTGGCACCAGAGCCCGTGGGGGCGGGGGGGCTGAAGCCTTGGAGTGTAACCAGTGATGTTGGAGATCATTAACACTGCTATTTATAACTGTAAAAACTAGGTTTCAAGGGGAAACAGCTAGGCTTAGCGTGGCTAATTATACAGCTGTTAACTAATCTTGCAGCGATCCTAATTCCACCAAACCTTCTCGCTGATGTTTCGTGGCATCGATACAGTGCAGAACCTGTCAGGTGGAGATGGGCTCAGCTGCCCGGCCGTGCTGCCCGCCCGTCATCCTCTGCAAACACGGGGTGAGCGGCAGGGAACAGCCACCACCAAACTGCGTCCCCCTGAAATACGGCTGCTTCAGGAAGGGTAAGGGCACCTGGACTGGAGGCCTTAAAGAAATCTTCAGTTACTACTAAAGTCAAAATGGCAGAGCAGGGGTTACTGGAGGATTTGACAGCTGCTCCGAGTGACTCTAGGCACACATAAGAGTATTTGCATTATTAATTTTATGTCTTTGCACTTTGTTAGCATTTTCTATAGAAGTATTGTCTCAAGGGTCTATCTGTGTGAATTTAATGGTAAGATCAAGGTCTTTTTTCCATTTAAAAGAATAAAGGTGATCTCACTGAAAAAGTCTGATCAGTAAAAAGGATCAAATGGATGCATCAGAGGAATTTGCTCTTTTCTGTCATCTTCCCTGCTCCTTCGTTGAGTCTCCTCCATAGTTTTGAAGTTAGAAATCACTGAAGCGTGACCTACTTTCCTGTTTATATTGCCAGTATGTATTTCCTGCTATTTGCAGGTAAGAGATGCTTGAAGGGAAGACGAACGGTTGCACCTAAGGCACCAGTGACTCCCTGTTCCACTGAGAGACTTATGAGCAGGCAAACGGGGACTTAGAGGCCCCGAGTGCATTGAATTACTGTCAGAGAGCTGGTCCCGTACATATTGACTCTATTATAATATGCATAGCTTCAAGCCAAATGCAAACCAGCAAAGCCTCCAGCGGTCAATTTTCCATTTGGGACCAGGGGCAGGGGAGTTTGCTTTCTGCACTTGCTGGTTTTACTGTTAGTTTTCATGTGTTAGTGATTACCTTTGATTTCTCTTTTCTCCTGCATTATTTGATCTGTTCCCCACTGCGAACACGAGGAGGCGACCCAATGGGAGGGAAAAATAGTTTAGGCTGGGACATGGCATTTGTGTGAAAAGCTTTTCACATTTGCTTGCTTGAGTGCTTGAATCTGGAGCACTTAATTTTGGCAAATCGCCTTGCTGAGAGTCTTCTGAAAATGTCTTGTGCTTCGGACGTGCACATTATTTATTTATTTTTTAAGAAAATGAATTCCATGAAGCACTTGTCATTTCCCCATCTTTGATGGTTTTGCTGTTTTGTTACAAGAGCTCTTCTGGTCTCTGGTTTCCATTCATTCTGCAGGGATTCATTGTCTTGAGTCCATCTGCTCTGGAATCACTGTCCAACAAAAGTACTCATTTTTCTCCCTTCGCTCCCCTCCCCATCCATCTCAGCCTCTAGAGTCTTCCACAAATCAAAGGAAATCTATGGTTTATTTTTAAATTCAGTACTTAAGTAAAGGGGATAGTGTAATTTCATTATGGATGGCATCCTTTAGCACTGAAAAGCAGCAGCTGTTGTTAACCTTCTTTGTTCACCGAGCCCCCGGTTGCTTGCAGGCTGCACTAGATGAGTCGCTGGGCAAACAGAGTGGCTGTTAGCTGCGTCTTGACTTCGGCACTCGAAGAAAGCAGAAGGCATTCTTAGGAAGCACAAAGGATTTAAGTATCCCGTGCATGGTAGTAGTTTGGAAATAACTACAGTCTGGCAACGTCTAAGGCATCGGTCTGCTTTTGGGATCTGCCGAATTTGTGTGTGCTCATTATATTATGGACTGGAGCTGTTACTCAACACTGCTGGTTTTATTTGCAGATGATACAAGGAATGGTCTGTCTGTGTCAAAAGTGGTGAATGCTGCCTCTCATTGATTCCTTAATTCTTTAATTTCTGGTGTGCATTTCCTTAACTCCTGGTGTGCATAGTTAAAGGAGAAGGCCAGAGAATGTGCAAGGAAGAGGAGAAAGTGTCTCCCACTTGTATTCTCTGATATCATACAGGAAAGAGAGAGTGTTTGTGCTTTTATTTTCCTAGTATCGCCAAATCTGTAAAATTTAACTTATATTTCCACACAGTTGGGCAGAGTAAAAACATTGAAGATTGAAACTATCTAAACATAGTAAAGGTCTCCCTCTGTTCTATAAGAAGATACTTTTTGAGAAGCAACTCTGAGTTCAGATTTAAAGCTCTGCAAAGCATGCATTTTCTCTGGAGAATGTATGAACATGGCAGACGCAAGCAACTCCTCTAAAACATTTGAGGTACGTGAGTGTGGTAGCTCAGATGCGGTGTAATATAGGGGTGGTGTAAGTGCACATCCTCCCTAGAGTATATTTTGTTAAGTATCGCCTCAATTTCCTTTCCATTACTGTCAAAAGGCATACACTGCCCTTTTGGTGGAATAGATTTTTGCAAGCCTTTATACGCTGCATGCAGCTGTGTGGGTTTTCAGATACATTGCTGTGCTCCCAGGTACGTGTATTCGTAGGTGCTAGGAGCAATGTACTTGGCTGGTTTCCACCCCACAAAGTTTTCTTCATCACCTTATACACTTCTCTGCCTATAGTCTAGCGTTTCTGTAAGTACGCAGTGAAACATAACTGCTTTGTGAGCTCGGGGTCTTGACAGTTTTCACATACTCCTTATCGTAGCACTCCTCATCAGCAGGTGTCATTGCAGCCTCATGACTATGCTTCTATTCCCTGATTGTCTGAGCCCAGCTCCACAGTGATTTCAAGGCAGCCTTCCAAATCTCCCAGGGAATATGTTACAGCTTTCCCCGAGGAAAAGTGCTCACAGGAAAATTTGAATGGCACAGCATCTGCAGAGCGCTGAGTTGCAGGGAGTAAATCCCTGTGCCACGCTCTGGTCCACTGGGAACCAGAGCTCGAGCTGCCGGTGGGGAGGTGTTCGCCTGCCTCCCTAGTGCAAGCGGGGCTCTGAGGATCACCCTCCTATTCCTCCTGCAGGGCATGCTGAGCTAATGGAATTGGTGCATCTCCCTCCTCCAGGCCGAGTGTCTTCTTCAGGAGACCCAGCTGCTTTTACTGGGAACACCAATATAATGCCTTCATCCGCTCCCCATGCGTAACCGCGGGGAGTGCAAGTGCCAGGAGTCAGGCTGTGAGCTGCACTGGGTCCTGAAGGTGCTTTCTTTCCGAAACGGAAACCAAAATCATGATTCACCTTCCTGCTGCCAGAAACAATGCCTCGCTTTGCTGCAGAGCTGCTGCCGGAGCATTGCTGAGCACGGGGCAAGCAGCAGTGGCTGGAGCAGCCCTGGGCCTGCCTGTGTCAAACGGGCTGCCTGAATCCGGCTCTCTTCTGCCGGAGGAGCTTTGCTCAGCCTGGGGTCTCTAAGGCAACAAGGGCCTCCGGAAAACAATCAGTTTAAAAAAATATATATAAATAAATAAAAGGAACTCCCCCCATGCACTCAGCCCCATTCCTGCAGAGCTGTAGCTATGTGCCCATGTGTGCTGCCAGTGCCTAATTAAAATGTACCTAATTATAACACCAAGGTTGCTGGTCTGTAAAACAATATGGTTCTGTTTCAAGAAGCAGTAGATGCTCCTGTAGCACCCTTTCCTTCCCAGCTGAGAGTGAAAAGTGGAATACAATAGGAATTGTCATTTATTTATTTAGCCTCCAAAGAAGTTTGGTCCTTCAGTTCAAAAAAGTAGAGGAGCATTTCCCTAGCTTATCTTTCCTGTCTGACTAAAACCCAGCAGTGCATAATTGTATAGAAATGAAAAACATATAAGAAGTTTTGAGTGTTTAATTTATCTTTAGTTCACCTTGTTATTTTTTATTCAAATGTAATTTTGCAGTCCTGTTGGATAAAGTGTAAAGGGCTTCTTTCACTCCCTCCTTCCCCCAAAATAGGAAAAGGGAGAGAATTTTTTGGATCTTTCCTTCTTTCTTAAATTAAAGAGGTCTATAATTCAGTAATTTTCATACTGGACTTCACCACAGAGAACTGGTAGAATTGCTATTACTCCTTGGCTGGTTTAATATGGTACGTGCTGCGGAGCAAGTATACAGCCATGCCCCAAATATGTTGCACTTAACAAAGAGCCTGACTCTTGAAAGCCAATTACTTTATGAATTTATACTAAGACGTGTGTCATGCAGCGCAAGCGTACACACGCTGTCATTTCTCTTCTTTATCTTTGCCTTGGAAAATGTGACCCGCGAGTGTGGTAACACTGTTGAATGCTGCTTTTATTAGCAGGGATGTTACCCCCGTTACTTTGGGTCATCTCTCCATGTGCTTTGCAAGTGTTGGAGCTAATGAATTAAAACATTCAGGGAGGGAAACAAAAGTCATTTGTGAGGAGCTAATTGCCTGCTTGCGTTTCAAGGCTGGTGGCCGAAGAAGACTCTAATGCCACTAGTGTTGTTGAAACACATCAGTCCTTTTCCTTAATGCCATTTTTCTGGGTCTAAACCTGTTGTGGTATGGAGAAGGAACAGATGGCGAGGCTTGCTGTTGGGCTGACTGTCCTGGGCAGGAGTTGGGAACTGCTAAGCTCTTGTTATACCCATCAGAAAGTAGAGCGTAAGAATAAAACCTGCAGCTGAGAGTTGGTATTCCCTCTGCTACAACAAAAACGTAGCTTAGTTTCTTGGCACAGAGTGTGCGTAGGCACAGAGGTCCTCTTGTACCTGGCTCTCGTGTTAGAGAGCCAAGGAAGTTTGTTTTCTCTGCAGCGCCTGCAAGCCAGTTTTTCCAAGGGAAGTGGCCTGGGCATCCTTTTTCCAGAAGTGGCCCAAGTCCTCTCTGCGGATGCAGTGAGGATGTTGATGAACAGCTCGATGCTGACGGGAGCTGGGGAGGTGGGCGTGCGCAGCGGGGGGATCCCTCCTGCCACCCACATGACCTGCCAACGTGGAGCCGGGGGGGCTGGGGGTTACAGAACCTGCAGGCACCGTGGCAGAGCTCTGGTTTCTGATACGGAGCTCAAGGCCGCTGCAACAGCTGCTGGGGAGAGCGTGCTCGCGACCTTCCCCAGGTGACAGCCGTCCATGCGGCCGTGTCCTCGCTTGGTGTCGGCACACGTGGGGCCCCACAGCACCGGTGACATCTGGAGGGGACCACCCAGCGAAGCAGAGTGCTGTGAGACGCTGCTGAGAGCTCAAACCGTGTCTCATAGCAGTGCGGGGCGAGGGGCAGCGCCCTCCTGACTGCCGAGGTTGTGCCTGTCTGTCCCTGCCCTGCAGGCTTGCCAGCAAACAGCCCAAAGTCCCCTTCAGGGCAATGTCAGCAACGCTTGGCATTGACTGTGTAAAACGTACATCTCCAAAGTCGTTACTGGATGCTCCTTCCATCCTACAACAGGGACCTCCTGGCCGCTCGGCGTTGGGCTGTGCCCTGCATCTCAGGAGCGTGTTCCACATCGGCACCGAGGTGGATTCTGATCTAACAACTCGTACATTATTCAGCACCCTGAGATTGAGGGATTAGCCAGGTTATGCAAAAACAATTTTTTTTTTTTTCCACAGACTAATTTGCACATTAACTTTCGTGTGCATTACTGATCTGGTTCTAGGGAACTTCATCCTGTTGCTGGGAGGGATAAGCTATGAGACACTTAAGAATTACTCAAAATGCCTGCAGACGCAGGAAGTTAATACTGCTCTGGTTCACATTTGGACAGCTGTCATGTAATTAAAAAGGCTAGGCAACTCGAGAAACTCTAGAAGTTTTTCCTTGAAGAAAACTGTAGATGTGTTTTCTTTTAAGCTGTAATATAAATGCCACATGGTACCTCCAGTTTCCAGTGGCAAAATCCTCCATTGCAGCAGGAATTGCAGAGCTACTACCGGACCTGCACCTGGCAGGGAGCTTTTAGGAGATCCTTCCCAGGAACAGAAATCCATAGAAGAAATTCCGTTATCTTATTTATAAGTGGGAATGGGAGTAATTGAGTCAGTCTGTAGAAGAAAATGCCTTTCCTTAACAGGCAAGCTGCTTTGTGACTTAATGTAGAAGCTTTCTCTGTTGTCTTCAATTAATATGAAAAGGCTTCTCTGTTTATGAATATCGGTTGCGTTTGGTGCATGGCAAATTTTGCCTTTAAAGGGATTCTTGTAGTCAGCTGTCACCTAATTCCTTTAGATCATGTTTATGTAAGAAGGACATGCTATTTTTAGAAGCTTAATGTAGATATCAGTATGCTGGGAGATGAGACTGTGCTCAAAGAGAAGGACGTACCAGCAAATTCACTTCACGACGTGCCCAGGGCGGTGTGTTGTGGGGCGCGATGAGAGCAAAAGCACTGGCGAGGGCGGAGGATTTGTCCACCCGGTGCTGCTCCAGCCTGCCAGCCCCGTTAAACGTGGGCTTTTACACAAAGACAGAAACTGCAAGATCCTGGTGATTGACATTGTAAGAGTGCTTTTGATTTAAAAAAAAAAAAAAAAAGAAAAGTAATAAGGAATCTTAAAAGCTTTGGAATCTGTTTATGGATTTTGAACCCTTAGTGCTGTCTCAGAGTGTTTTAAAGTTTTCTGTGAGGGCTGAAACACACTTTCTGCTGTCACTGAAATGAAAGCTAGCATTCTTGTGTATTTGATGACTCCAGGAGCTTTCCTTGAAAAGGAACACCAAATATTTTCAGGTTTCAGAAAAAGAGCAGGAACCGTCACCTTGGGAAGCGTCTGCTGGTGTAATGTTTATGCACGAGTTAGTTACAGGCGAGGTGCACCGTTTATTGCACCTGTACGTGCTGCAGTGTAGCATCTCAGATGTGTCGTTTTGTTTGGTTGTATGCTCCCAAGTATGTGTTTACAGACGAGGCAGTCCAGGACGTTACAGGTAGTTTGTGTGTAGATGTGTTTGGTCTGTGCACAGATATCTTCCAAATGTATTTGCATGTGTGTATGTGTAAGAACAAAGAGGCTCAGAAACTGTGTTTCATGATTTGGTATATCCCATTTTTTCCCTCCTCCCTCCCCTGCAGTTGTATAAGTACTTTTGATGGCAGCTGCTGGATTAGACCCAGAAGCTTAAAAGATTAAAGAAACCACTAAAAGCAGCCAGGAGGAAGCGAAGGATCCGTTTGTCTGAAGGTTTGTGTTTTCGTACTGGCGGTTGAGAAGAAAATTGCAAACAGGCCCTGCCCTGCAGCAGAGGGCTCGCAGACATCTGGGTGGTGCAGGGGCCCGGCGCTTGGTCCCCAGCGTGCTGTAGGGTGACACCGTGCCACCCCTGGGTACTGCGGGGTGACAGCGTTGGGCCCCAGCCTCTCCCCTCCTTGTAGCCTGTGCGGCTCAGCGCTGTGCAGCACGGACAGGGGAAGCCTTGGCCATCCCTGCTTTCTCAGTGAGCGAGGTGAACCTCTGAAATCAAAAGACAATGAATGAGCCGCAGATTTTGCATTTTTACCTTGCATCAAACTGTGCTGCTGCTGCTTACGCTGCCTGTTGAGCTCCATCAGGAACGTTATTTTTAATGAGCAGATTTCTTGTCCAGGTGGCTCCAGTCGCTGGCAGGTAGCGCTGAGCAGGGCGCAGCATTTTTCACTGGAGTCAGGCTGAGGCCTGGTTCTTTGCCACTATTTCTCCTTTCCACATCCACCCTCCATAGCCCCAAACCTAAAAGCAGCTGTTTCAAGAAGTGATTTTTTTTCTAACGTGGTCTTCTGCTATGTAAAACATCTGCTGCTTTCTGGCTGATCCCTAAACATTACTGATGGTGTGTATAATCAAACCAAGGGTCCTGGGGAATGTGAGCCAGTCTCTCCTTTTCTCATTCTAAACAAGCAGTTCTGAGCTGAAAACAGTATCTGGTGCGGATTCAGAATAGACCCTGGACACCCAAACTGCATTGCTAGGGTAGAAAGAGTGCTGCTGAGCGCGTTAGGATTATTAACATTAATCTAATCTTTCCGTTTGTCAAACAGATTTTTGAGTACATGGAGACAGCTTACCCAGTTCTTAAGACAGTGCTCCCAGATCAGCTTGTAGTTTGTTCTGTAATACCATGTGGATTTGCCGGGATTTTCAAGTAAATACATTATGTATATGGCTTACAGATTGCTTAGGCTGTCTGCATCAATAATTAAAATGAAGGAGGGGACTGTTCTGCAGAGTTTCCCCCTTCCCTTCCCTCATCCCTTTTACATGCCTATTTTTATCTTTCCTCTCCTAGGATAAGAAAGATAAACCTGTAGGAAGGGAGAGTCTGTCAAAGGCAGAGCTGAGCGTTTTTCCAGCAGGGATGGGAGCTCGTGGCACATCACTGCAGTGCCAGCTCTCAGCATCAGCCTGACCTTTGCCGTTTCCTTTGCAGACGCTTTGATTCAGACTTGTCAAGAGCTGCCAGCCTGTTCTCTCGGCTGTTAAAACAAGCACACCTTTTCTACTGAGACAGGACAAAAAGCGTCACTCTTGAGTCTTGTGGAGAACATTATGCACTGTTGGTTAGCTGCCCAAAGTAGAGGAAAGAGGTTTGGTTTGATTTGGCATTACTGTGGTGGGCAGAACATCACCTGGATTGGACAGGGCAAGCTTTTAGGGGGTTTCATTATTGGATATATTTTTTTATGGCACTGTTACATCAAGAGCTTCAGTACAAGTTACTATTTGAATGCGAAGTATACATCAAGAATAAATGATGTTTTATACCACCATCCTCATCTGTCTCGGAAAAGTGTACAGCCTGTCAGAGCTGGCATTTTAAAATCCGCGGTGCCATCCAGGTGCAGTCTTTTAGTGTGACTTCGCGAAGTGGCCTTTTTAGCATGCTGCGTATATGGAATTTAAGTAGGAAGCTGTGTTTGGTTAATTGCAGACTGTCTCTTTTCTGTCTCTGAAATCTCCACATGCAGTCACTAGCTTCTCTCCCACACGGATAGCCAGGCCGTGCCGCACGTGGTGCAGCCTGTCAGGGCACGGCGAGCTCTGTGCAGCAGGGCTGTGCAGTCGGCCTCGAGCGCTCTCAGCAGTTCCCGTTACTCAGTGACGCTGGTAGAGCCGGTCCTTTCCACACTGACATTAGCTCCTGAGAACTAGCGAGTGTTACTTGCCTGCATTTACTCCCCAGCTTGGTTTAAACCTTACGGAACGACCAAAGACACTGAACCTCCAAGGAGGCGTTGGGCGGCTGGGTGTCCCTGCTCAGCTCAGCCCGTGTGCGCGGCGCTGCTGCTCTGGGTGGAGCTGGGCTAGCGGCCGCTGCGGGAGGTGCGAGGTGCGGTGCTTGCTGTCACTGCAGGCTGCTGAAGCTTTTACCGTGCAGACTCACCTTGTAGCTGGGAGCATCAGCAGCAGGGCAACTTCCAAACGCAAACGCTGTGTGCTGTTACAGGGTAAGATCAGTTTCCTTTTTGTAACTAGAGATGGAAAATCACCCGGTTTGCTGTGCTTGGTGGGAAAGACAGTTCAGTGCTGCATGCACCCGTACCCGGTCCCTTCAGTGTGCTGGGAAGCCAGGTGAAGGTGTTACAGAGGCAGAACGAAAGCGAGCTGAAGCTTGTCCAACATTCTCTCCTTCCACATCTGGCCGAAGAACAAGGATGCAGTTGAGTGTCAGTAGCCTATGTAATCTCTGACTGCTTTTTGAGACGGCTCATTAGGGTGCCTTCTTGGCTGGAAACTTTGTAATTGGCCTGAGATCACCAAGTCACAGGCTGTGAAAGAGCCATTAAATAATAACTATCTTATCTCATTACTGACCGGGACCACGCTCTGCCCAGCAGCCTGGCGAGGAGCTGCTGGCACACGGCGCTGCTGGCTGCTGTTCGGGGTAGCTCATGGTGCGTGATGCTGGGTGCTGTGCTGCACTGCCTGCACTGCTCTGATCCCGTTTTCAGCTTGTTTTAGGGCTTTTCCTGGTCTACTCTGCCTGAATAACTATAGTTTTGATGTAGAATTATGCAAGGAGATCTGATACCATTCAGAGCTTCCTATGTTTATGTTGCAGATAAGGAACTAAGTACCCTTGCTGGCACTGCTGTATCTGTTTTGCTCTCCCATTTCATACAGAGGGACAGTTTTCTGTTTTTCATACCTATAAAGACAGCTGTTGGGTGCTCTATGGGAAATGCCCAGAACTCTAAGAAAGAGTTAGCCATTAACTTCTGCAAATATACCTGAACTTACAGTGGATGCTGTAAAAGCAATCTGACCACTGCCATGCACTGATGTAGCTGCTTATTTATATTAATTGCCCAGTGTGAGTGTAAGAAATTCCACAAGCCTCTCCCAGAGGCACTGGTGCTGCAGCTTCTTAATGCACAAAGTTATTTGTGTTTTGAACACCCCCATTGTCATATTTCTTAGCTCATCTCAATTGTTTAAAAAAAGGTAAGAAGCTTTTAGGCAGGTATTCGTAAACACTGAGAAAGCGTAAAGCTGTATTTGTTACTTTAAACTCGCTGAGATCCAGAGCGATTTTAGCAGCATTGCAGTGACTCTGCATAAGGCAAGGACTGCTCCGCTCTCCATGTACAGTGCCTAGCACTGCTCTGAACGTAAACTGAACATAAACTCTGGCTGCTGATGCAATACAGATGTTAATCAGAATTTACAGTAGTTGAACTGAGCTTGGAATTTAGCCAAAGGGACTGAAACGGAGCGTTAATCAAATGCCACAATTACTGAGCCACACTTCCTGCATTAAAATAAACTAATGAAGAAGATGCATTGCACACCTAACATCTCGGTGTAAAGTAAGCCCTGCCTTGAGAATGAGATAACCGTAGTCATTAGCCTTTACCTTTCACTATTTGAGTAAGGGAAAGGGTTATATAGATGTTAGCCTGCTCTCGGAAAGATGATTAAAAAAAAAAAGCTGGCTCTTTTTAATAAACTAGTGTAACTGCAGATCTGTTTAAGTAGAGGCATATGATACGTATGTTTGTGACAATTTTCCAGAGGGATGGTTTGGCTAGTGCTAAATAACCGGGCTCATTTTCCCATAATGCAAATGTTATTCACAAACTATTACCATAATTGATGCACCAAGCCACTGTAGAGTAAATAATGTGTTGTGTGTGGGAAGCAAGCTAGAAGTCGATGAATATTAAGGAACAAAATCTCATTTTTTTTAAGGAAAGCTTCACAGGAATTAAAATTACTTTGAAAATCAAAGGGGGAATGCAAGTTCAAATCGACTGGTCAGTTTAAGCCGTGCCTACATGCACAAGCACGCGTACGTAGGGGCTGCAGAGCGCAGCCCGGCTCAGCTGGGGTGTTTTCTGCTCGGTGAGCACGGAGCATCCACAGAGCCCACCAAAGCAGCGTGGTGCCTGGGGACCTGCGGGTAACATCCGCTGCCTGGGGAGCTTCCCAGAGAGGGGCATTATGAGCAGGCTAGATCTGCCGGCAGTCCGAGAAATGCGTGTCTGCAGGGTGTTTGCCGTTGCATGGAAGGGTTGTACTTTTCCAGCCGTTACTGCCCCTGAATATACTGCTCCCTCAGTTCTGTTCCACGTGTAAATGCAGAGACATACGTACAACTGGATATAAGGCGTTGCGGAGGTGTGTTCCAGTTGGATGAAACAGTGGAGCATCACAAAAAGCACCGCTTTCTGTATTTGAGAGCTGTGTTGTTTCAGACACTTCTGAGCTTTGGTGTGTGCTCAGAACAGACTTTTCTCCAGGTAATAAAAACCTGGTCAAATACAGCTGTAGCTCTAGAAACTAGAAAGCCAGGGAATAGAATGCAAAGGCATTGTGTAGGACTACAAAAGCATCATTTGATCTGTTAATTTCCTAAGCCGTTTTGTTCTAGATGCCAATTACTGTTATTTTTTAAATTGCAGATTATAGCGCTGTGCCTTCTTTTTCCGAGAGATTAAAAAGACATTTTATGCAACCTTTGCCTCCCTTTGCTGAGGATGCTCACACGTGACTTCCTGGCACTGGAACATATATATCATATAACGTCAGTAGCTTTCCTTATTGTAACTTGATAGAACTCAACGTGGCAGAAGCAACATATTGTGAGCCATCATGAGCCCAGCTCTTGTGCACCAGGCTTATGGGCTGTCCTTCCTCTGTCTCAGTCTGTCTCCTGCATACTGTAAACCTCTCGCAAATGTCTGTTGCTTGTCCATGGACTTTTCCGGGCTGTCTTTGAGCCTTTCAGGCTTATGTGGCTGTGCCTCCTAGCCCTAATTTCACCTATAGAGCTGAGCACATGCCCGAGCAAGGTTATTGCTCCCCGTAACTTGTTACAAATTAGCATTTCACTGGAGAAGCTGTAGTAGTTCAAACTGCTTTTCTCACGTTAACCTATACTCTAATTTCTCTGGGAATCAGGCAGCCTTAGTTATTAGGCTTAATCCTAGTCCCAGGGAAAAGCAGCTCTTCTCATGCTGTAGGTCTTGCAGCAGACAGAGAAAACATTATTTGTACCTCCTGGCCATTGCAAAGAATGTTTCTGCACAGCAGGGCTCTGCCTGGAGGGCCGCAGGGGTGGCATTGGTCTCCTGGAGCACTTCGTCCCACATCTGTCTGAAACAGCACCGCGAACTTGTGTACAGCGAGCCTGGGATGCGGCCTGTCCTGTGCCTGCTCCAAGCGGATACTGGACACGGCTCGCTGACACTGCCAGCGTGCACCGGCTTCGAACCAGTGTCCTAGAGAGCTTCTTAAAACCGGCACAGAAGTACGAATTGCCAGCCGTGTGTTTGCGATGAGGTGGTGGGCAGCACTCGAGATGAAAGAGCAGATGGTGTTGAAGGGACAGCCAGGGTCATAAGGTACAAGATGGGATTGTGACCATGTTAATAACAAGACAGCAAATCCCACAGTGCTTTCTGTTAGCCTGAAAGATGATAGTTCCCTGTGGGCCTTCACATGAATCAGAAACGTCCGATAACGGGGGTCCCAGGAGGCTGTGGACGCCTCGTTAGTTCCACGTGTTGGTTCTGCAGCGTATCCACTGACTTGTCTCTGGGGGTGTTTTCCATGCTTCCTGTGCCCTGGGCAGCCTCCAAGGTGCATAAAGGCATTCGAAGACAAAGCTGGCGTAATTCTGGGTTACTTCTAGCACAGAAGCAGTGGGATGGAGCACGGGAAGTTTGCATGAAACTGTTATTTGCAAGGTCAAAGCAGGGGAAGTGCAGGGCATGCTGGAAGGCAGGCAAGCAAAGCTCCAGCACTTGTGCTTCGTTTAAAGTAATCCATATTACTCTGCGGTTCTCTGAACTTGGGTAAAACTTTCTCTCCCAGTCAGCCTGCAGATCCCACAGGCTTTGCTCTCGGCTTCAGATAATCTTCCAGGGATCACTGCTTTGGCTGGTACGTTAGGAGCCATTGTGAACCGTGAAAAACACCTCAGAATCCAGAAAATTGTTACACACTGTCTTTTTCTTTTCACAGGCTGATTATAAAAATTGCTGTAAACGTTTTCTGGAGATGGGATCTTCCTATTTATCTGAACTTTGTGCTTGTTGTTTGTCCTTCCCCCCCGATATCCCACGCTTCGCTCTGGTTGGGAAGTGTGAAAGCTGTTATGGTAATAAGCAGCGAGATGATCTTCTGCTCTCGTAGTGCCAAGGAGATAGGAATGGATGTAATTCATCTTGGATGTAGTCCCTGCCGCAAATGCCTCCTCTCCCTTTAGCCTCCCGGCACACGTCTGTGTACACACCGAGGTTCATTCTCCCTGGGACGAGGGTCGGTGCTCCTCAGCTTGCTCTCGGATCAGCACCGCTTGGCTCTGCAGAGTGCCCTTGCAAGCGGGTGGATCTGGGTGTTTGTTTTGTGGCACATACGAGGTGAAATCGTGCCCGGTTTGCTCCTTCCCTCCCTCCCACGTAGCACCACTCACGTCAGCCTGACTTGAGAGGAGGAGTGTAGCGTGCTTTGGGGTGGCTTAAAAATCAGATCTGCACTGCTCACGGTCTGGTTTGTGCCTGCGTTCGCCTGTGATGAGCTTTGTCACGGGGATAACTGAAATGAACAGGGATCGATATCTACATTATACATTAGGATGTATTAAAAGGCTTAGAAGCAATGGTCTGTTAAAAAGGAGGCTATTGCAATTCCTTTATACACTGGCTCACATTTGAAATGCTATGTTAGAGTGTGACAAAACCTGCTCAATAGATCAAAAGATGTTTATTTTGGGACAAGTGTGAATATTCTTTTAAAATATGGCTCCTTTTGGGGGAGGAATAGCAAATGAAGTCTAGATTTTGGCTGTACACACTTAGTCTGAATAGTAAATAATTTCATGTTATTGATGGGTGTTTGAAAGGGAAAACAGCGATTTGGAGGTTAACACTGCAGCGTGTTTGGAGATGAATTCCTAACCAAGGTATTGTTTATCTGGCAACAGTTCCCATAACAAGTGAAGATGAATTGCCAAACAGAAGCGAAGCTGTCGTGCGATGCGCTGCATAGACAATAACTCTATAAAATATGAAACTCAAATACATTTCAGACAAAACGCTGACACTAGGTTTTGAAATAAACGGGGCTGTGTTTTGTCCATCTGCAAAGTCAAATGCTGTCTGGAAAACCGCGCTGTCGCATACTTTGTGCACACATGCAAACCCTAATGGCTGTTAGGTGTTAGAAGAAATAGCCAGGTTTTGCCGGCGCTGTTTGTGGCTGCTAATGCTGGCCGATTCAACAAGGAGACAAAAAGGAGCGGCCCTGTGCCGTGACCTGCCCAGCTGGGGGCCGTGGCGCTTGGCAATCCCGCGTCTCCGCTCCCCGCGCTGCACTTGTCCTTTGATTACAAAAGGACGGCTCTCGAGGGATGTCATTGTGCATTTTCCTGAGATAAAATAATAGCTCTGTGTTTTGTGACCCTGGAACTTTAGGTCCTGCCAGATGCTAATGAACCAGTGGAAAACATCCAGGGCCTGGTAATTGCTTTGAGCCCCAGCTGTTTGTGCTTGGTACGCCGTGTCAGAGCTCGCTGCTCTGGCGGCTGCGCCCTGTGATGTTGCCCCAAGGTCCCCTTGGGGCCTCGCGGGTCAGCGCAGCGAGCAAACTCCCCGTAATTGGGTACAAGAGAGTTGCAGAGTGCTGCGTGGACACGGGTAGTTTGAGGATGAGCCCTGCTCTTCTGACAGCACCCCTGTGGTTCCCGTTGGGCACCGCAGAGGCAGCGGGCAGCCCGGCCCGCTGCAAGCACTGGAGAGGCAGCAGAGCCCCTTGCAGAGGCACAGCTGGGATGAAATGGAGCCTCGTGCGCTGACCTGACCTCGTCCAGACGGACAGCTGGATTGTCCCATCTGATTTGTGGGTCGTGGTTCTGGGTATTCATTTGCTGCTTCAAAAAAGGGCTTTCTAGTTTCAGAAATAGAAGGTACCGATGAAAATCAGTGTTGTGATTTGATTTTGACGTGCGTTCCCTGCAGGAACCTTCCCAGCCACTGACTTCCTTGCAAGAGGTGATTTCTGGTGTTTCCACAGACCTAAAAAATCTGGACCATTTTACCACCCTTTTCCCAGAGCTTGCTTCTCCCGCAGAAATGCAGAGTTAAAGGGACAGTGGGAACACTTTTTGTTGGCACCAGTGGAAAGCCTTTTCTGACGGCTGTGGGTGGCAGGGGCTTGCTTGGCTGAGGTGGGCTGGGGGGGACCTGCTCACCCCGCTGCCTGGCTGGGCAGGGATCCGTCTGTGTGAATCTCGGTGTGAGAGAAGTTCCAAAACCCTCTGGTGGCAAGTGAATTAGCAGCCAGCCCCTCACGTACAGCTTCCGTGTGGTGCGATGTCAGTATTGGTAACACTTCTAGGTGAGTAATATTGATAACGTAGGTTTCAGGGTTTCTCGTTCAGCATATATCCTCGTGTGCAGATAGCAGGAGGCAGTAAGTCAGTGGTACGAGTACTTACTCTATCTCAGTCGATGTAAAGATACCATAGACCCGGAAAAGGCACAGGGAGTGATGAAAAGGATCTGTGGAGACAGGCATAGCTTCCCTGCAAGGAGAAATGTAATAGTCTTGGGGGGGGGGTTCTGATCCCAGAAAGGTGTGATATAAGGAAGGCAAGAAAAACATGCAAGATCAGAACCGATCTGAAGACAAAGAGTGAACGATTCACTTATTTGCAAGAGCAAATACTGCAAGGCTCCCGCTTAATAACTGGCCAGCTGGTTAGAAACAGCAGAATGAGGCAACTTTCTCCTGCTGCACGTTGTGAAATTCTGAACCTCGTTTCCACCCTCTGCAGGATCTTTTGGAAACATAAAGAGGTTCAGCTATGTGTGTGACAAATTCGGATCCGTCTGTTATTAGATGAGATACTGTGGGCACGTCTTTGGACTTGAGATTTCTTAACATTGTTTGCTTATGAACCTCAAAGTGTTTGGACGTAAGATGCGGGGCCAGATAGCTCTGCTGCAGCACAGCACTTTCTGTATACAGTAGAAGTACAGCAGACTGATTATATTTGTCCTGTACTTTGCAACTTGATATTCACTGCTCTGTGGCTTGCTTGGAGCTGGGAGATTTGCAGCGAGCTGCAACCAAATCAATGTGTCTCGTTACACTGGAGACAGGGAATCGGGCAGCGTGTTTCTGATCAGGCAAAAAAAAATCTGATAGGGGCCTTCCCAGCATTTTTTAAGCATTAGTTTCATGTCGATAGCTCTTTCTTTAAGAAAAGAGTCTTTACAGGTATTATTTTATAACATGAACCTGACAGCATCAAGGCTAAGCAACTGTGGGCATGTGGAGGGGGGCTGAGAAAGGGGGGAGCCGAGGAGTCCGCCTCTGATTCCCGGCTCCGGTTACACGGCGGCATTACCGCAGCTGCGGAATCGGGAAGGAGATATTTGCTTTATGCTTAAGAGGCTTTATTGTTTCTAAACTATATTTAGTTCTGTAATCTTGCCCGAGGTGGGGGAGGGCAGCGTGGGACAGCCTCCGAAGCATCGCCACCCCGCTCGGTGGGCGAGCGAGGGGTTAACGCGGCGGTGCCGGATCGGGCAGGCTCATTGTCAGAATAATGTTTAGCCAGGTGTTAATCCGTGTCTGGAGGGAAGTGCTGGAATTCATTATTCATCCCACTGGGGGAGGTCACAGTCCTGGGAGGCTGCCAGTGCCGGAGCCAGCCTCCTGGCTTTACTGACATGTGCCATTTGTGATGAAGGCAGCTGAAGTCCATTTGAGGAATCCTGCTGTCAGGCAGCCAAGCCGACGGCGAGCGGAGCGCAGGCGTTGGGCGAGCGCTGGTGCAGCGAGCGAGAGCGCAGCGCCGGGAGGGCAGAGGGGGACAGCCGGCACCGAGGGGAGCGTCGCGTTCCTCCCTGCCCTTCTCTTCTTCCTCCCACCTGCGCTCCCCTTGAACACCGTGCCCCCCTTGGAGAATTGGAAGCGGTGCCGGCGAGTTGCTTTTCCAGCAGCAGGATAGGCTTGGGTTGCGCTTTTTTTGTTTGTTATTTTATAAACGAGGGCAGGAGGTGAGACGATGATCAAGTCCAGTTGGTTCTACGTCAAGTTCAAGTATGCGGAGAAGGTAAGTGGGCACGTTTCCTCCTGCAGCCTCCCCGAGGGGCTGCCCTCAGCCCCCTTCCCTTGACAGGCGGCTCCGGCCCCAGCACGGAGAGAGCTGCTGAGAAGTTTCACCGGTGAATTTGTTTTCCGGGGGCTCGATAGATAACGCCGTGCTGAAAGGCAGCGCAGCGCAGGGTACGGCTCGAGATGTGACAGCCACCACTTCAGCGTGGCACGAGTGGGGAGAGAAGAAAAGCTCACGTCTAATTCCTGTGGCACTGTGTCAGTATTTAAAAAACTAAAATAAAAAGGCAGCTGTGGAGATGTTTGCTTTTCTTGTGTGTGGAGCTTGAAAGGGAGAAATATTTCTTGTTCTCTAGAGCTGGTTGTGAGATGTGACCTGCTTCTGCAGGGAAGTCAGGTTTTTTCTTTTATTCTCTTTCAGTAACAAAGTAAACATTTAATTGTCCATGATATTACTGGGGGAAAAAAAAAAGGAAGTTTTATTGATCAAAAAAGTAATGAAATGTATTCTAAGACTGTTTGCTGCACGGTTTGCCGTGGAACTTGCTGCATTTCCTATTGCACAGGCAGGGCAGGGTGCTCTCTGTTGGGTGTTCCCTTTCACGCTCAGCCTCTGCTTCCTCCTGCCTGTCCCTGGGCACCCAGGTGCCTGGGGGAAGCGAGGGAGGGCAGGGGGAGAGGACAGACCCAGATTTCCCTGGGGACCTGCTTGACAGCGATGCCTTTCTGCTGAGCGCCTCCCTGGAGGGTTTCCTGCCCCAGGTTAAAGACTGATCTTATTGCCAGTGGGAGCCAGGCAGAATATTTGGAGGTGGCTTTGCTGTGCTCTCTTTACTCCGGTGAAATGGGGAAGAGAACAAGACAAATTCTGGGGGAAAATACTAGGAAATCTCACTGTTTGCCAGCCATCCTCAAGCAGGCAGCAACTTGCTTTCTTAAAATGGGGAAAAAAAACATGTATGTGCTATTAGCCTGAAATTTTTTATTCTGGAAAACAGTCCCACATTGATTTATCTCTTGTGTTTGTGCCTCAAGTTATACTGCATACAGTGGATGCATATATATTCCCTTTAACCAGAAGCGTATATATTTCATTTAACGAGATTGTCCCATCATTTATCCCAGGCTGCAAATAGCGCACTTAGCAAAGTCACAGATTTAACTGTTTTGTTTTCATTTGCTTTGAGTAGTCTTACAAAGGCAATTTGACTGCAAAATCTGCTTTATTAGGCAGTTATATTTTATCTCCTCCATGTTTCTCTGCAATAATTCTACATTATTTAAAGTCGTGTCATACTTATAAACATCTATATCAAAACAGGTTGAATCTATGTGTCTAGTTTATGAAACTCTTCCTGGAAATAAAAACCCAATGAAGTCAGTAGTTATCTGTCAGTGGTTGAGGTTGGCTATTTAAAATGTTGGAGGACTTTTTATTTTGTTTTAGCTTTACATTTTGTGATTCGATTTTTTTTCCTTTTTTTTTTTTTTTGTTTTCGCTACCCCACGCAGTTCAACCAGAAAGCCTTCGAGTCACTGAACCGAGCAGATAACGTTGCTGCTTTTCTGTCACCGGGTAATTTTGTGTGTGTTACATAACCTGTCATACCCGTTTTGTCAGAGACCGATAATTTGAGATCTACAACCTGGGAAATTTGAACATGGATGACATCCAGGAAACCCATCTGATCTGTATTCTTCGTGCTACCTGTGCCTGGCAGGGCTTCCTTCTGATTCACCAGGGAAGTTGCCAAGTCTGCTCATCTGTTTGGGGAGGGGAAAAAAAATACAAACCAAAAATGTAATGCACATACACAGGAAGACAAAAACTGAAGTGCATACCTGTCCTTTTATTGAATTTCATATGTGGTAAGAGACCAAGAGTCCTTTGTGTGTACACAAGGGTTTGCTAATGGAAGGACTCGAGGAATTTGTCTTAGCTGTGAGGCAAAGATGTATCCCTCGCTGAACACGGGGTCTTGTGAACACGTTCTTGTTACGGTTTATGCTTGGCTTATTCTGCATTAGCTTCAAGTCTTGTCTTATGTGTAAAGTCATGCTGGTGTGACGTAGGTGGGAACAGCTGCCACCTCTGTTAAACCAGTGCAGTTCTCTGACCGGACAGCATGGGCACATGCTCCATGAACCAAGTGCCTCAGTCAGCGTAACCACAAATAAATAAAAAAAAATAGGTCAAATCTTTTTGCAACTCTTCTGTGTTGTCAACATTTTAGAAATTGGTTTTACGTAAACTGAAATAAAGTACCTTTGAAATTAAGTATCGCACCAGCTCTTTTCAGCAGCTTGACTGAATGGGATTTAAAGTCTCACTGGAAGAGAGAGAATTCAGTTTCTCATTTTAAGTTGACATAAGTGTGGGCTGCTGCTGAAATGAGTGCTCCCACTCCCAGCTACGTGTTGTCAGCATTAGTGGTTGTGCAGCCACACGGTGACGTGCATCCAAGAACTGATCCAACTGAGTGAATGGGTTTTATTCCTTTTGGGGGCTGGTTTTGTTCCCAGTCAGATCGGCGTGATGTACCTGGAAATGCACAGTTGAGAGTAGGTAGGAAAAAGGTGATGTGTCTTTTGGCAGCAGCCTGCAGAAATTAATTTAATTTGTTTGCTCACTGAGCTGTTCAAGGTAGGTCATTTTAGGTCATAGAAGGGTTAGGTCTGGCCTCACCGCAGTGCAATATCTCAGTTAAATCAGACCTAGAACTGCTTTTCCTACGTGTGCCACCATAGTGACATTACACCACTCCTTCTTAATTCTCCTGTAAATAAGTTCATTGACATTTTTGTTAGCTGGCTGGCTGAGCTGAAGTTGACATCCTTGCCTCTAGCCATTTCAGATAATTTTAATTTTTTTGCCTTTGATTTCCTTTGAAAGATCTTACTGTCTAAAAATCCCTGTGTGATAAAGCATATATATTTAGATACATGACAGAACTAACTTTGCAGACAGCTTATATATTGTAAAATATTCCTTCGCATATAGATTGTCAACCCGTTTCACTCTCTTGGCATAGCTACACTGTACTGCTGTGAACTGTTCTCGTGTGTGTGAGAGCTGCTCATCCCACCTGGGTTATCTGCAGCCTCTGCAGAAGGATGGACCTGAACCAAAGATTGGTGGCATAACTCGCTTGAGTTTCAAGGAGATCCAGACCTCATGGGTCTTCTGGGAGCTTCCAAACTCGTGACTGGCTAAGGTATTTCAAGGTACTGGGTAGATGTCAACTCTTGTTGCCTATTTGCTTGTACAGTGGCTGTTTTCTATTGGCAGGAAATTCTACTGTTCTGGTCCCTGTTGTGTTCCCCCAAAGCTGTCCTTCCATAGGCTGCAGGTTCCTGTACCTGGAAGGAATGAGTGCCCATGGCTGTGCCTTGTTGGTGATGCCCCAAATAAACAGAAACCTGAGGACATACAGTTGCATGATCCCTTCCGATATAGGAAAAAAAAAAATCAGTGGCCCTGCAATTGCTGTTGCAACAGAACATCTTAGGCTGTGTTTGTACAGTCACCTCCTGTCCTACAGATATGTTGGACCTGGAAAAAGAACAAATAGATGTTGGATAAACTGATGTACTTGGGCATGTTATTTTGCTTGAGTCAGCCAAGAAGTTATTCTATGTTGTGGTAGACAAGCACTATAAAACCAGTGCACAGCGGCGTATTTTTTATTGTGACTGAAGTAATCGGATATTAAAACTAAAGAAGAGGCAAGCAACTTCATCTTGAGTGTATTATCAAGTTAATTGCAAACATTGTATTACGTAAACTTCGAGGAACCATCCTGGAAAAAATACAAAGTTTTTGTTTACTCTATCAAAGAATTAATAAAAGGTCATTTGAACACAAGCCATTTTTTACATAATACCCATATTGAGTCTGTGTGCATTTACACCGTAATTAAAATTCAGCAGCTTCATATGAATAGTAATGCGGACACTAGGAAATCAGTTTGATCTGAGAAAAAAAAAAAAGGCAACCTCTTGGAAATGTATGAAATGCTATGAAGTGTGGGAGAAGTGTAAAGAGGCAGCGCGAGTGGGCAGTCCAATTCCGTGTGCTTGCATCTGAAGGAGCTTATTGGTGGTGTTGGGGAACTTGAAAGGTTTTGCTTTGTCCTTGAAAAGCCCTTTCCCCCCATTTGGGCTTCATTTGGTAGATATTGCTGAACTGAAGCTTAATTTTCCTGTTCCCAGCAGTGCCCAGGGGAGAGAAGTGCTATATTCCTGGCTGGAAAATGAGATTAAAACACCCTGTATCTAGATACAGGTTGCATTCCTTCCTTCCTCTAACATAAGACTCGCACTACTGTGAAAGGCAGTTTACAGTTTTGACAGCTAAAATAAAAAGCCTTAAGGACCAGCAACCACTTTGAATGTTCGAAGGGCTTCATTTCCAGCAGAAAGATTTCAATTACAGTCATTTTCCTCGAGTAAGTACAAAGAGGTAAATGGAACCCCTGTTTCAAATGTTAAACTCACAGACGACATTATTACTGGTTATACTTGGAAAGTAAAGGATGAAGCCAGTCTAAATCAAAGCCCTGATTCCAAATTACTTTTTAAGAGTATGATGAGGTCTGCACCCAGTAATTCAGCAGCATGGTAGTGAGCAGTACGTAGCACAGCAAATGTGACTTTCATTAGATTGTGTGGCTCTTCCGGGGGGATCGAGGCAGGAAGCATCTTTCTCAACAAGCACTAAGAGTTGCATCTTGAAAGGGCTGCTGTGCAGCTGTAGATGCATGTGGTGGCTGTATTTTTAGAGAATTTAGTTTTTATTTTCTTTTCTGACTTTGCTCTGGTACTTGTCTTGTCTTTTATGAGAGCAGTTTGACAAAGACTTGGTTGTTTACCTCCTGTGTGGCACAACCTTTCCCCTGCAGTGTTTTTCATCTTGGGACCATTTTGTCCCTTTGCTATTGCGGGGAACAAATTTCCAGAAGTCCATGTGTTGTTTTTTTTTTACTCCCACTTTTGAAACATATAAAATGTTTGTCTAACATAGTGCTCAAAATACAGGATGCTAAATCATTCTGGTTACCTGAGCTCAGGGAAACGTGCTTTCACGGGAATGATGAACTCTCCCAGAAGTCTGTACCCAGGGCTTGAACGAAAGTTGAAGGTAGCTGCTTTGGTTGGGGACTTTGGGATCGGACCAGAGGAAGGGCAGGGAGCTAGCCAGCCTCCTCCCTGCTCCTGGAGTGACTCCATTTTCCAGGGAAGCTGGTCCTCTTAGCTTTCAAAACCATCTTAGCTAGTGTCTGGGAGGTGGGAACCCACCTGCTTTTTCTCCAGAAATGATTGCTAGAGCTAATTGTGCTATTATTTATTTATTGATACCACTTTTTCTCACTGCTCTGTAGGTGTATTTCTGCAGGTGTGAAATCAGGAGTTACTCCTTAAACTGATGGAGATGATCAGCAAAGGGTTGTCTTTCCAAATTGCTTTGCATGTGAAACTTAGTTCAGTCTTTTTATCTATTTTAACTGCTGTTTTGTTTTTTTTTTCCCTTTCCTGCCTATGAATATTATGTTTTGTTTTGTTTTTTCCTAAGTCATTTTGCGACTGTGACTACCAGTGTTTTAGGGAAAACAGTGAGATTTGTCTTCTGTGCTTGCATACAGATACTGGACCTATTCAGAAAAACTTGAGAAGATAGATGCACTAATTTACCTGTAATATGGATTATGACAAATATGCCTTTGTACTTCTGTAGCCTGTGCTTCCTTTGACTCAGCTGCTTACACCTGCCTGGTTTGCTGGGTGACCCCGTGTTTGCTGTTGTAGCACTATCTCAGAGAATTGTCTTGCTTTGTGTTTTGGCTTTTGCTTATCGCATTATAATTTTATCTGGCATTTCGGTGAGCACGGAGGTGTCAAAGGACGACACGTGTTGGCTGACAGTGGCTGCAGCCTGCACGGCTGCTGCGCTTTGCTTGAGACTGGCAAGTAAACCCGAGCAGCATTTTTCCCTTCACCTGGTTTTTATTTTCTTTCCAGATACTGTGGCTGCGAAGGCTGGGTTTGGCAGGCACGCCAGCAGAAAACACAGGCTTGTGTCTTGGTGGCTTTGTGAGCGCAGTGACAAGGAGGCAGGGCTGAGAGCTGGTGCAAGAAATGCCAGCCCCGCACTGCTCAGCCCTGCGTGTGCTCGTGCCAGAAGCTGCCCCTTGGTTTTCTCCTGCTGCTGGGGCTGCAGAGCTGGAGGAGTTCAGCCCAGTGTCCTGCATGGAGCAGCCTCCTGCGGCATCTGCTGTGTGGTGTGCAGGTTGCCCTGGCTCCCTCTCCTTATTTCTGCTCCACATTGCTAAATTAAAAATGGCAATGGGTCACAGAATTGGCAAGCCGGTGCAGGCTGCAAGCCGCTTAATCTCTGCATATGTTATATTCTCCACCTGGTCCTCGCTGTCATAAAGTTAACTCAGATTTCTAAGCATTTGGAGAGCAGTGCTGAGTATTGCTGGGCTAAGTGTTGTTTACTTATTTATTTTAAGTGGACGGTTCTCTGGTTCTGCCAGTGCTTGGTAGCTGGACAGTTCTTGAGAGAGCTTTTGTTTGTTTTTAGGTAGAGGCATTTTAAGTAGGGTGTTAAACCCTTCTAACAGTTGCAATTCACTCTTTGCTCTAAGTGCTTCTCACTAACCCAGAGCACTTTGAAGCGAAGGCTCAGAGGCATGGGTGTAGCTGTAGGTTCATTTGCCTCTGACAGCAGCATGGTAGACATTTAAAGGAATTTTTTTTTCGCCTTGTATCCAGGGCAGTTGTTGCATCCTGCATATCAGAACAACTCAAGGGCTGCTCTGCCTGGGCAGATGCCAGGAGCCCCACGGGACTTGCAGCAGCCAGGCGTGGCAGAGTCATTAGGAAGTCCGAGTGCCACCAGTTTTCCCCTTGATATTTCTCACAAAGGGAGTCACTGGAGCAGAAGCTGTATAAGCATGTTGGTGTCACGTTAGGATCCTCCCACCTATAAGTGGAAATATGGTGGGTTTTCTTCCAGCTGGAGCCAGCTTCTGGACAGCTTTGTCTTTGATATGGTTTGGGATCTAGACCTCAAACTATTTCATCTCCAGTCCTATTTATATGGTCGCGAGACTAAGAGTTGCGCACACTGATGGGAATAGTCAGTGACAGGTAAAATAGCAAGGAAAAAAAAAGTTACATTCTTCTGATGTAAATTTTTAATCAAATGTATTTTCTTCTGTTAAGCAACTTTTACAGCCCACTGCACAAAACATACAACCAAAAAACTTTGCACAATGAGCTGCATGTAATAAGCTAGCGATGCATCCATTACACATTTTTAAGTGTGTGTAACGCATTTAAATTCATTTTTGCTTGCATGGTGGTGTAGCCTTCAAAAGGTAATTGGAATTTACACGGACTTGCTCTCGTGCTTACTCGGGTTTTCTTCAGATTGCAGTGCTTTGGAGAGCTTCATTAGAAATGGTCTCTTTTGTAACAGGAAGGAAATATAATTTTAAATACATTAGAAAGCAGAAAACCGTGTATCAACACTTCTAAAATGATTGTACAGTGCTTGGTGTCGGTAGCATGGTTCTGCAGCACAGCTGTATTGATTGAAGAGTTGGTAGATGATAGGCTAGGTTGTAATAACAGTAGTAATTGTATTAAATAACACTTTTCAATCCAAATAATTAGAGGCAGGTTTTGTAGCAGCTGTGTGGATGTAGCTGTATCAGCTTCACGGTGACCAGACTCAGCAGTGTCATCGCTCTTTGTGTCCCCTCTATGTGACGTCTCCTGCCTGGAGGCCCTCTGTTGAAACCCAGGTATTGTCCCTGCATGTATGCTGCACTGCTGCCAGCTGCCCTTCATGTGTTTTATTTTCTCAAGATCTTTTGCCATGATTTCAGTAGCCTTTTCCAAATTTTCCAAGGTGCTTCTTACAGGACCCGCAGCTCCCATTTGTCCTCTGCCCGTGTGCCCCTGGGCTGGACCTTGCCGACCACCTTGTCGATGTGATGAAACTGCAGGTAATTGTAGCAGTGCCCTCAGCATCGAAGACATCTGAGAAAGTGATACTCTGTGGTTTCCATGGTCTTTGGCCAAACAGGGCGCGAGGAGCTGGCAGCCGCACGGCGTAGCTCGTGCTTCAGGAGGAGGGAGGTGGGCAAGAGCTCTCTGCACCTTACTGCCGTGCCCCGTGAGGTCTAATCCAAGGTGAACGGTGCCACCAGGTGACAAAAGGTCTCTGCCAGTTACCTCCTCTTGGGCAATACGCCTTGGTCCAGCCTTCTGTCTGGGAGGGGATTGCTTTGTGGCTGGTAAAGAAACAGATCCTCCGGCGTGGCGTGAGCACGCACAGAGGCAGAGGAATTCTGAGCGTCTGTTTGGGACGCAGCCTTTGACTTGTAAGCCTGTGCTACTCCTAATGCTGCAATCAGCAACATGGAGGTGCTTGATGGATTAGTATTCAGGACACAGGAGAGGATAGAGTCTGGCTGGGGGGATATCACACACAATCTGCTCATCTAGAGTGATTTGCTGTTTTGAAGCTAGATTCACCAATTCTGTAGATGGGAAGGAAAAAAAAATCTAAGGATTTACTCTGATTTTTTTTTTCCTGGACTCCATTTGCCTGAGGACTAGTTCTGTCCTTTAATTATTTAAGATCTGGGTTTTGTTTACAGTTTGTAATAAAACTGATAAAAGATTAATAAGGTGCTTGTGAATCATTTTAAGTAAATTAAAGCTTTGAAAGACTTACAACTGCAAATATTTGAAAATTGTGAAGTAGCAGAATAAGAACAGACCAGATCAGATAATCAAGTTATTGGATTTGTTTGGGAGAAAAAATAATCTTGTTTGCAATTGGATGGGAGAGGAGCATTGCCTGCCCTGTTAAATATTTATGTGTACTTTTAGCAAATTCGAAGATACTGGTTGTATGAAACAGCACTGGCTTTGTTAAAATGTTGTTTTATTATGGGGCAGTAGCTGCACGAATTGAGTGCGAGTCAGAGGAGGAATTCAGAGTGAAAGTATCCGCAGTGAAGTTCACCATGGTGGTAAGCCTGTGCCCCAGTAGGTATGTCTGTGCTATTTTTAAGGACTGTGTTGGTTGTTCCTCAAAATAGTCCGTAAATAAAATGGTCTCTGAGCTGATTTCTACACAAGAGTGAGATCTTGGGGTTATAATGGATTTTTCCATCAAAACATAGGCACAGTGCTTAGTAGCAGTAAAAAATACTTAACAACGAAAATATTAGGAAAGGAACTAAGAACAGAAAACGTTGTTCTGACAAAACAGAAATCCCTGATGTGCTTGCATCGTGGACAAAATGTGCAGCTCTCATCCTGCCTTTCGCAAAGATCTGCAGACATCATAAATGCTTGGAGAAGAGCCTCAAGGCTGTTCAGAGGTGTCAGATGGCCTCCAGGTGAACTAGATGAGCTACAGCCCTTCAGCTGGGTAAATAGGTGACTGTAAAGGAGATATAACAGAGGTCTGCAGAATCAAATGGGGCATAGGGAGGATGGGGATTGTTTATTGCCTCCGGACAGAAGAACTTGGGGTTGTCAAAGGAAGACAAGAGCCAGGCTGAAGGAGATCAGAAATAGGTGGTTCTTCATGAAGGTCTTGACCAGTGCAACTGATTGTTGAAGGACACTGTGGGTGCTTCAAGTTTACGACTCTTCAGGGAGAGTGGATAAATTGATGGGGAAATAAATTAACCGATTGTCACTGGTTGTCTGGAGATGGAAGCAAGGGGGAAAGCTACACATATACAAAAATAGAGAGAGACGGGAGTATTATATATACTTAGCCTATTTTTGTTCTCTTCCTTGGACATCCATTTATGGCCACCCTTGGAAAGGGGATGCTGTGCAAGAGGAGCCTTTGATCTGGCCCAACACAAACGTTCCTCTGCTGATGATGCTGGGGCAGCTCATTCCGAAATACCCTGTCTTATAAAATGAGTATTAGATAAAAATAGTGTTTTTCAACACCCACTGAACTTAGCAGCTATGGCTTTGACTGTGAATGTTACTTTAAAACCAAGGCATATCATGTAGTGATCACAGCCTAGTATTAATAGCTGGATTCCTTATTTTCTGTTCTCCTCCCATAAAACAGGTGTGAATGCATGCGTGTCATCAGGGTTATTATCTATGCAGTATTTTGGGGGGAACAACAATGCATTTATTTGGAGCTTTTGGACAAAATATAGTGCCAAAAAGAGGCAAGCAGCAGGGTTCTAAGAAAAGTTCCAAGATGAGTGAATTATTGCATTAGAGAGCTCTTTAGCACCCCAATGAAAAATCAGTACAAGCTGTTAAGCCTAAATTATGTTTATATTTGAATGAGGTGAAAAGGAACTCTTCAGTAGTCTAGGGCAGATGAGGAGTCTAATTAGATGGAGTCATTTTATTCCTTTGGGAAGGAGCTGTGAAAACTAACGCGATAACAGAGCAGGTTCAAAGGTCTGTGTGTAGATCCTAATCTGCTTAAAAGACGGGGTAGGATTTCACTGACTGTATCACAAACTCGGGTTCAGTAACCAACTTGTTCCTTTCGTGAACATCCAAATATAAACTGTGAAAGGCGATGGAGGAAATTAAAGGGAGTGAATGTACAAATGCCATATATCACTCTATTATAATGACAGAAATATGCTAAAAGCTGTGTAGCTGGTCTTTTTTCTACCCTTTTCACTTGGCATCATTGCATTGCTTTGATAGCAGCTCTAACGTACCTTGTTAAGGCTACTCTTTGAGGCAGATACCTAATCTGTAGGTCTCAGCAACATTTTGAAATGTCTCCTTTTGCCTTTCCCTATAATTGGTTTTTCCATCTTGCTTTGCACTTTTGCAAATTAATTATCACCAGCTTGAGCTTGCGCACGGGGTAGGGTCACCCTCCGTGTCGGAAGAGGGCACTGCATCCCCATTGTTGGGGAGCAATGGGAGGAGCACATGTGGGTTCCATTATTTTGTAGCTTTATACAAGCAGTATTTGTAGCTTCCAGTGTTCTACATGATGCAGATGTTAGAGATGAATAGATAGTGTTTCTATTTCCTTGTTTAGTCTTCTGTAATTTTTCAGTGTTGCGATCAATCTTTGTCCGGCATTCTTGAAACCTCACTTGCATTTAGTGTATTCTCTCTGATTGTCAATGATCCCCTTCAAAATCTAGGATTTGTTCCATCTGGTCCCAGGAACTTGGCAGCTTGCGTGGCTAGCAATAGCTGATTTTTCCATGAGTGCTAGTACAGAGAAGTTGATTCATGGCTAAAAAGATTAAAATCCCTACATCAGAAAATCTGGAAAAATATAACAATTGCAACTCTGCCAAGGAAGTGCTTCTTGTTGGATTAAAAATCATATGACAAGTTGAAAGAGAGAGATTTGGAAGTGTAATTCAATGCTGTTGTCAATCCAGGAGAGTTAAAGCTGAAATTGTGTTAGAATATATTAGCAGCAGTGCCTGGACGGAGAAAATCAACTGTCTCTCAAAGACAATTCTGTGCTCGTTTCCATTCTGCCTCAGTTTGTTATGACTTGGTTTGGATTTCCTAATTTTGATGTCACTGAGGTTGAGCAACTGATGCATGCTGGAAAGGTCTTCTCTTATGTGTCCATGGGGGTCCCTTCTGAAATAGACTGTGTTCTGCAGCACCGAGGAAACGGAGGGAGGGATACTGAAATAGAAAGGGGTCAAGCTAGCAAATTTGAAGAGAGAGGCTTCCATATGGTACGTTGGAGGTGTTACGTATGCCTCTCACTCTGAGGAATCATCATCTCTTTTTGTCAGGGATTGACAGTAATGAGGTGCAATGCTGTGGTTCTCAGTGATAAGGTCTCTGGGTGGTGGGTGAAGGGAACCGCATTTACCTTGCTGGGCACGGCCCTGATGGTAGTTATGAGTGCTTTGGATGTGCTGTTAGAGTTTGTTCCTGGGGGTTGTGTGAAGTCTTTGTAGTACGGGCAGCATCTTGCATCAGAGTGGCACAGCCCACCCCTTGCTGCTGACTCCCCTGCTCCTGCTCGTTGGCTGGAGCACTGCCGTTGTGCTCAGCTGAGTACCAACTGTTTCTTTTCTCTTCCATGTAAAAAGGGGGAAATTAAAGAGAAACCTAAATCATCTGTCCTCTTGGCTGGAGGTACAGGTTGAAATTTTGTTGTTTAGTCTAGGAAGACAGACTTGTTCAATGCTTAGATATCACAGTATCTGTGGCATAATAGAGAAATTGGAGCACAAAATCCCATTTCTCTCTCAGCATGGGCAATTTATTATAAACAGGGATGTGTGGGGCCTTCTGCTGTCACTGGAGGGAGGTTGTTGGAAGATATCCTACTTCTGTGGCCTCAGTAATATCACCTCTGAGAACAGGAGAAGCTATGGCTGGCTAATAAATGGCAGGGGGGTTGGAACTAGGTGATCTTTAACGTCCCTTCTATGATTCTATGAGAAATCTGAAAATTATGAGAAGCACTACAAGTGTCCTGGCATGGCACACCATAGATTTCCTATTGCTTTCTTGATCTTGTAAGTTCGCACAGAATCAGGACATGGGTTAGTATCAAAGCTTAGTCTTTTCAAAGTCATTTTTTTGTTAAAATTCCATCTCTCCTGGCTATCAGCAGTGGATTGATTACATGGATAGCTTAGAAGATCAGGACAAAGATTTAAAATCAATTAGTTGTCGATATCTAATGGTGCCAACAGCCTTGGGAGGCGCGAAGTAGCAGCTTGGGCCTGTTGCCACAGGTTATCAGGGTGGCCTGTGGCTGGTGGTGCAGCAGAAAGGGGAGCATACAGCGAGGCCGATTGTAAAACCTGTTGGATTAAAAGGCGAGGTAAGGTTTCCCTTTCTGTTCTTGGCAACTACGAATTGTATCCTTTTCCCTCGTACCCCACGCATGTACACACAATGTCTGAATTGGGGCTCTCATCACCTTAGGGCCCACATGTACGGGAGGGGAGAAGTGGGCCTGTTCCCAGGCCTGAATGGCTTGTGAAGGTTCCTGGTTTTCTCTAATTTCATTTAAATACCTGTAATTAGGTGAAATCTTGAGTCTCCATGGCACAATTCTATCTGTGTAAAAGGAACATTATCTGTTTCTTTGAGAAGTGTGCAGGGTTTGAACATCAGAGACTCTGGGCTGCTGGGCTCCTGTCGGAGGGGAGGATGGGCTCACCTGGCTGGCGCAGGCAGAAAATGTCTGTGGAAATATTCTGAGTAATCCTTTTTCTTGAGAACAAGCAAGCACCTATGGGCTCTCCTTGATCATCAGTGACCGTAGTCAAAACATCGGAAAGATTTGTGTGTGAGTGTGCATGCATGTTTCTAGCCCTGTGATACCCTCTGAGTTTAAACGCTACCAAATACAGGTACGTTATCGATTGTGCCTTTATGATTTTGGTACAGTCTAATATTTTTCAACTTTGTAAGCAATTCTCTGAGGTTTATAAAAGAAAATGGCAATAGCCTTTAATTTCCTTCTGTAATCCTGACTCACATGATCGACTCAATGAAAGTCAGCATGTCTGGCTGGAGATGTGCTGATAGGAGCTGTATTGCTCTGGTTAATCAGCATTGCTAAGTCTGGAAGACAAGATACCAGCCTGTGAATTTCATGGAGACGTTTTCTGAAATCCATTTCCATTTTGTGATAAAGGGGGAAATGTGTAATTCGATAGATCTTCATTAGATTGGATTATGGCTTAGCTAAAATAGAAGTTGTGGAGCAACTTAACCGGTGTGTTTGGTTACAGACAGTGCCTTCTTGTAGCTTCACAAGATAGATGAACAAGTTAAGTACCTGTATTGTCAATGAGAAACAGATTCCCTATGTGATACTGAATATTACACCAGGCATGTAGTTTCTTCATTTAATGCCTGACTCCAGATCTAGAAAGGGGTAATTCTGTACAGCTCCACTGGCTTCACTGCAGAAATGCTACTTAAGGATTGTTTAATATGATTTATTACTTAGATATAAAAAAATGAACCCAAGTCTTTTTCACCACCTATATCTTTTTGTGAGTCTGCCCAAGACCTCGTTATCATTTTATCAGTTCATATGTCATGATTGCATGCAATCATGACGTGTGATCCCAGTGTAACATACTCTCATGATATAAATGGTGGCAATCGGACAGTTGCAGATCAATGGCATTGTCTAAGGATGAATTCGTAAGAGAAGAATAATGATATCTTAACCTGAAAGAACTCAGTGTGTCAAGCAATGAATCCATCTTCAAAATGAAATAAATATCCCATTTTGTGTGTAGGAATGCCAGTCTCGGAGACTGAGCAACTTGCCCAAAGAAATGTGGTGAGCCAGATGCAAGGGCGAGGTTCTGACCCAGTTTTTAGGCAGGGGTGGTTTGCCTGTCGTTTCAGAGGGGTCAGGGTTTCACCTCAGATTGCGTCATGTGTGCTAACACAATTCATGTCCGTGTAGTTTTTGTGTCTGTAATTCTTCTTTCTGAGAGAAGAAACACAGTGGATTTTTTTTTTCTCCTTCACTAGGTCAGCGTTTGTGCAAGTGCAGGAACAAAAAGCTGGGAGCCCCAGGCCCTCTGCTCTTGGCTGGGCTGAGCATATTCCCGCAGCTGAGCCCAGGCCCTGGCGGGGTTGGAGAGGGGCTGCCCCGCCAGCGCCTTCCCTTACAGACGGGCGAGAGCTGTGCTAAGGGGGTCTGATGGCCGGGTTTCCCTGGCAAGGGTCTGGTGAACGTGTTTCCATACTGGAAAAGGGTATTATATTAAGTAGTTATCTGCCTGATACTCTGAGAGCTGAATGTCAGCGCTAATAAACCGGAGGGCCTGTCTTTCCCAAAGGACCTTTGGAATCAATTGAAAGCTGTGTCCTCCATCCCCCCATCCCCAGAGGGTCAGTTTTACTCTGATGCTGTGCCACTTTCTGTACTCAGTGAGCTGAGACTACCAGGGCGAGGGCCTGATTGACAGCATTGCTCCCAGCTCTAGGAAGAGAGGAAGTGACCTTAAACACTGGGGTTGTGGTTGTGTTTTGACTGTAAGAAAATCTTTCTTTTTTTTTCTTTTTCTTTTTATAAATATTGCCCTAACTCTTTTGCTAGGCTGGCTTTCTTTTCATCTCTTTTTTTTTTTTTTTTGAGGTCTTAACCCCTTCCTGCCATTGGGTAGAATTAGATAAGCTTTGAAATCAGCTCAATATCATTTGTTTTAAAAAGGGAGAGAATAAGCGAGAAAGGTGACCTTGCAAAGTTGCCTGTAGAAAAAGATCTCTCTTATCGTGAGCCCGAAGTAATTAGCTTTATTTTTGGTTTTGCCTTAAATGAATTGTTCTTGCATCTCAGCTGGCTGTAGAAATGCCTAGTGACAAGCTGAGCGTGCTTTCCAACCCGGCTGGCCATTGCCCATGAGTGCCTGCATCAGCGGTGAAGTTTGCTGTTCCCCACCAAGCACTCGCTACGTGCTTACCCCCCTCCAGGAGGTGAATGTTGTTGCCCTCTATGGTAACGTTTCTATGGTAGAGATGAGCCTGCATCAGCAAGCACAGAAACTTGAGGCTACTAGGAAAGAAATGGAGGGAAAAAAAAAAAGAAAATAAGAAAAAAAAGAATACCTCCATTACTATCAGTGCAACAAATTTTTCTTGCCCTTGTTTTTCCTGGGCAGGGAATTAAAGGACATTGATGTTACTGCTTCATGTGGTGGATTGGCATAAATGCATCTTTTGCCCCATTTCCATGGTTGTTCCTTTCCTTATACAGTTGAAAACTCAGGACTGGATGAGTGCGAGAACAGAGTGAGGTCTTCAGGGGTATGGGCAAAGACAAGCAATGTATATGCATGCAGAGTGGCAAAGAAATGTTTCGCCAGTTCCTATTGAACATAGCTAATGTGATGGTCTGAGTTGTCCTGCTCTGTGCAGGTATCCAAGAAGGTGAAAAGGAATGGTTTATTTGAAATGAGCCTTTGGTAGTGCATGTCCCATCGGCTGGTTCTCTTTCCCTGGGCTGTTTCTACCCAACTCGTTGCAATCATACCTAGAGCCACTGGGTCAGTGGAGCTGGATTTGTGTAGTGGCCCCTCACCTCCTCCAGAGAACCCCAAACAACCCCCCTTGCCTGTTTTAACAGCTGACATTTCCAATGAGCACAGAGCCCAGCTGTCCTCTGGCAAAAGCTTATTAAACACGGGTGAAGCACGCAGATGGGTGTTGCAAGGAATGCTGCCTGTGTTTGTGCCTCATCTTACAATGATGTTGTAAAGCCCAAAGAGGATGGGGCTGTTAGGCTCCTGTTACAAATGTCATAGTTTCAGCTATTATTTTAAGCAACAGTGAAAACCTAAGTGCAGATACTGTTATGCAGATGTGAACCAAAGTAACTTGGTTTTGACGTGTGCTGCTAAACCTATTTCTGAGTGTAATCACCTTTCCTGCTATTATTGTGGTTGTTAGGGTACTGCAGTAATCAGGTTTTTGGCACGAGACAGTGCTTTGTGTCTGAAGACCCTCTGGTCTAATCAGGGGGGAGGAGGGAGCTGTAGAGGTTCATCAGCTGCAGCAAGGGCTGATCTGAGGCCGATGGAAGTGGCAGCAAGCTTGGCCCCAAACAGCAAAGTCTAAGACTTCTGAGCCTTAAATTTAAGCATAATAAAGAGTTGGAGGTTATACAGATGCAGTCAGTGAGCAAAAACCACGGCACGTAGAATGTGAGAACCTGGATGAGTATCTCAAATCCACCCATTCTGGCATCTGCTCCGTCTGACAGTGGCAGTTTGATGCCAGCGGAGGGGGGTCTTGGGAGGCAGATGTGGGATAATCTCTTCTCCACTTTAAATCTCCCGGTTTAAGCCCTGAGAACAAGCTTTAATAGCCGTCTTAATGGGTGCAGTTCATTGAATTCTGCTTGGATTATGGCTTGTTCCAGTTGGCTTGATTTGGTTTAGCGAGGAATCGGGAACAAACTTCAGAGCAGCTCATTATGAATTGGGATTGAGATCAGAATGGGCTTTGATATGTTTTACTCTGGAATGAAGAAATTAGTTGTGTTTATTCCTGTAGTTGAGTGCGTGCTCTTCATAGGCTTCCAGAGGATCACTCGAATGCCTTAGCTATGGTCGTCAGCCACGGCAATTCTGTAAAGCATCTCTTAAAAAGGATATATTTTCTGACTAGCTCAACAGGATATACAGTATGCCTAAATGTGGATGTGAAACGCCACTGCAGTTACTCTCTTGCTTATGCTGACCTTCAGGATCATTCCTGCTCCCTCCATTTATCCAAATGCATCAACTGTGATTTCTTAAATACAACTTGTGTGGCCCAGTGTTGGTTTTTCTTTTTTTCTACTATTTTTTGCATTTAAAGTGAACCGAGGCTGCTTCTGCAAGAGTATAATCTCTCCCATATGTAGTGCAGTAATTAAATGCTGGTAGTTAGAGGGCTAGGTAAGTACAGAATTGACATGTTCCAAAAAGAGCATATTTTGGGAAGATATGTTTTGATTAGTCACTGTCATTTGTTTACAGCACTCTCAGGAAACCTAGAACATTTTGGGGTGGATCAGAGCAGGTAATAGCCGTCCTCCCAGGATCAGCGCAACACGCGATGTGGAGGAGGCTGCAGAGTCTTTCATTTACGTGCATCGCCTGTGTACCCTGCTGCAGCCTTTCCCTTGCATTCTCCCTCAGACCTTCAGAAATGCCTGATCTGAGTCAGCTTACAGGTTTTTATTTTCCCTTTCATTTGTTTGAAGTTTAAGCCCTGTGAAAATCCCTTAGAAAAGATGCATTGTTTGTTAGTCCCCGATAGCATCAGCTGCCAGTTTATCTTTCATGTCGCACAGTGGCTCCCGTTACTCCCCAGGGGCTGCCGGCTTGGATTGTTCCCATAGTTTGGGTGGCTTTTGACCCACAAGAGTCCCGAGCTGGTCTCGGGGCTTCAATAAGCTCTCTGTTATCAGCCTTCCAAATATTGGTGTACCTATCAGAGCCTGGCACCATGTCAAGCCTGTGGGCGTCCTTAAGATTCATCGTTGATAGCTCACATGCTTTTTCCTCTTTACAGAAAACAAGCACTTTTTGTTTAAGTTCACTAATGTTTGGCAAAGAAATATAGTGTGGTAATTATACACCCATCCTCCTCCTCTCCCCCTGCCCCCTCAATCCCAGCTTTATAAAGGCAACTACCACTGCAACTGAAATAAATGTCATGAATGAATAATAATTTCTTTCATTTACACAGTAATTAAACTTGTTGAATACAGACTTAATGCTTTACTGCACACTGTTTAATTTGACTGGTAGATCCAAGCTTTTGTTAAATTCAGGAAGGAGAAAAAATGAAATACCTACCTGACTATCAGCGTGCTTTGTTACAAATGCTTTCTGTTTTTTTTCCTGAAAGGATGCTGGAAAAGGGGAGGGCATGCTTTTCAGACACACTTGTCTGAGGATGGCTACGCAGATCTTTTAAAGAAATGTATGTAGTGGCCTGAATTGCAGCAAAGTGACAGACCTGTAACTCCTGTGCTTTATGGCTGCTGGGATTAATCAGCTTTTCTGAAAGCATGATTGATTATGGATATAGATGCATCATCTTAGGCATTTTAATTTTCACTGCATTTTTTTTTATCCTTTCTTTGCAATCTTTACGTTGTTCCTTAAATATAGTGCCTTGTGATACAAATGCAGTAGGTTTTTGGTCATGCTCGCATCCTTCCTTGCCGCATAATGGCATGAAAGTGAGCACTGGCCACAGGGGTGCTGTCCTAGGCTGCATCCATTTTCAAATAGTGAAAGGTTTGACCTGTAGGTGCAGACCTGCCCAAGGCTCAGCCTTTCCTCTTGCCAGACTGAATGCCGTGCCGTGTTATGACAAACGTCCCCATCCAGCTCGGTGTGCGAAGGATGGGCTGAATAGTTGCAAAGGCAGAAAAGTTCGGTGTCTCTGATAAAGAGAAACAGAAAGGATATGGCAGAGGTCTGGGTTACCTGGGCCAGCTGTCACCTGCAGAAGTCAGGGTCTTTTTTTGAAAGGGCTGGGAAATGATTTTAGTTGCACATGGTGAGGGGAATCCTAGATAATCTAAGGAGTGGGAACAGTGATAATATTGATGGGAAGTGCTATGGTTACATGTCAGGCGTGGGGATTTTGTGAGGAACTATCACATCTTCACTCCAGGGAGCCACAAAGCAAGTCAGAGCACCCCTGTGCCACTGCTACCATCAGACTCAGCGTGGGTTTTTCATATTTACACGTTGGTTGGTTTGAGGCTTTGGGATGCCCATCCAGGAAGAAGGACTTGGCCATGGAGCAGAGGTTCATGTGAGGTCACAGGATGACAGAATTGTAGGGGCTGGAAGGGACCTCCAGAGATCATTGGGTCCAACCCCCCTGCCAAAGCAGGTTGCACAGGTAGGCGTCCAGACGGGCCTTGAGTATCTCCAGAAAAGGAGATAGTCTGTTCAGTCTGTGCCATAATCCCATATCCTTAATGGTTCAACTGTTTTTTCAAGTTTTGTGAATTTTATTTCATGGTATTTTTTTTTAAATATGGTCATGTAAAACAACAATGGAGTTGTTTTGCTTCTTCTGTGAGCGTATAATCTACCATATACTCAGAATTTGTTGCTTCTGTACAGTTTTGCTATCAATGAGCTGTTGGGGCAGATCCACGGGTGTGCTGGGTGCAGGAGGCTTCTGCAACAGCAGCATTTTGGTGGCAAAGTGACTCCTTTGCATCTACCCACTTGTTGCAAAACACGTTGGATTATTTTTTTTTAAGTTTATAAAGCTGGCTTATTGATTTGACTGGGGCCATCATTTCATCTTCTTCACATATTCTGAGGAAATCACTACATCGAGATAATCATTTCTAAATGTTCCCTCTGCAGGTCTAGGCAGCTCAGAGCAAACACAGTCTGGTGGACTGTGTAAAGAGGAGAGGAGGTAGTGAGGGACTGCACGAGGTGCAGATGCCTAAGGACAGATGTTTAACAGCAGTTTTGCACCTGGGGCGTTTTGAGATCGCTGGCTGTGACAGGTGAAGGCAGCAGCACTTTGAGCCACTACACTTGCCAGCTCCCTGGTTCTGCCAAGCCACCATTTTAAGCCCGTGAGCCCTCCAGGTGCAAGTGGCTGAGCGTGTGACAGAGCCGGTAGGTGCACACGGCTAACCGGGATTCGTTAACAGGGGCTCCCAGGGCTTAAAGTGTTTTAGGGGGAAAAATAACGCCGGCTGGGGCCGTGGCTGGTGGGTTGTGCGTGTGGATTTGAGTCATGAGGCAGCTGTTAACCAAGGAACCGCAATCACAGGAGTCTCTTGGGAGTTTTCCCAGAACACGCTTCTCAAAAGCTAGAAGACGTGTTTAATTGTCATATACACAACGATTTTTTTTTTTTGTATTTCTGTTCTCTGGGGGCTGACATCTACAAATGTGTGTTGGTAACTTCATTTTCTTTCTTAGTTAGGGAATGAGAGGCACTCAGGCTGTTTTGTTTATAGCTGTGCTATCAGCTGGCTGCATGGCTGGAGATGAAGGTGACAGCTTGAGATTTGTGAGCCTAATTGGCATACAAAAAAAAATCCACTGGGAAATGAGTTATTTGCAATTATCTGTAGATTTGGCTTTATTTCATGGAGACAAATATAGTTGCTTGGTGACTTAATTACAACATATTTTTTTTTAAGATTATGAGATTTTAAAAAGGATATCATTATTAACAAGATCTTGAGTCTATATTTGGTGATTCCATAATTACAACTCTGGCCATATTTGTTAGCTTAGAAAATAATATGTGGAAGCTTTTAATTAAAATCATGAGATCTGTTCTTGCAGATACGCTTTCAAGCACTACCCTTGGATAATGGGACCCTTTATTGTTAGACAGGAACTAAAACAAGCTGTACCGTGCGAGGACAGTATCACAATTAAGGCTGAGACAGATCAGCATTAACATGTTCTTCAGCTGCCAGTTAAGAGGATGAGGGAGTGAAAAAGTGTGTGAAGAAGCTAATTGTCCACATCTGAACCAATCTGTGCTTGCCAGGCAAGGTTCTCACAACCCTGCCGATTGGATTGGAGAGCAAATGGATAGAAAAATACACAATGTACGTGAGGTTTCCATTGATGTTAAGGGCATACAGGCGTGTCAGCATAGGTTAAACTGCTTCTTTTTTGGCTGATGGTTCCCAGTCACTGTAGTTGACATCGGGCCTGGGTGCCCAGGGAGCCCTGACGTCGAGCTGTGTCACTGGAAGTCACCTGTCCTTCAGGGATGTTTGCTGGATTGCTGAAACCTGAAGCCTCAGCCAGGCTGCTCCGAGGGGATGGTGCAAAGGAGTTAAGTGACTCGTGAGACCTCTGCTTAACAGCTGCATTACGTGTCGCAAAAGTGAGTTCAGAGTGAGCATAGGAATCCTATAAAGGGTAGAAGGTGACAACCTGTAGCCCATGTGTCAGAGCAGAAGAAACAGAAACTGGGTTCTTCCTGAGCATCCCTGTGTTTGGTTTGGTATCAGTTACTCAAGTGCACTGGGTAAAAACAAAGTTTTGCACCCTTAAAATCCACAATACATCAGAGGTGTGTTTTATGCCCCTGTTCTAAACAGTGTCACTGCTAATTACAGTAATGTTTTCTCCTCTTTCTGAATTAAGTGCATTCTCAATTTAAAAGGGTTTGAGCAAAATTCCATCTCCGTTATTGAAATGCAGCTTTGATTACAGCTGCAAGTCGCTGAGTGTTGCCCCGTGACTACTGGTGCTCCAGTCACTTCCTGCTTAGCAAATGTTGTGCACAAAGATTGCATAGTACAGAATGCATGTTTTGAAAATTACCTAGCTTGTGCTATTAGAGGAAAATACTGTTATTACTCTTGCCACTCACTTATGATAGATTTATTGAAGAGGCCTAAAATACATTTCTGCGCTGAAGGCATTAGCGGGGACTCATCAGCAAGTGTGCCCATTGTGTTCATTGTGTTGTTTACCCTTTAGATGATTCAGTTGCCCTTCAAAACCTGCTTAGTATCATCATTTTCGCAGGCACGGTACTCATCTTACTGGAGTTAACTTTGTTCCTCCTGGAATACAGCAATGTAGAAAAGCACAACCCAGTCCCTTCTGAAAGCAAAGGAAAGACTTCAGTGGACTTAAGTAGACACTGAATCAGACCCTACAGGAGGGAAGAATTAGGCATGCAACATCAAAGAAATACTTCCACATCTGGGAAAGTATTCAGAGAGTCCCCAAGGTAAGATTAAAAAAAAAAAAAAGTCAAGTGTGTTCATTTCTTATTAGCAAAGTTGTTATTGGCAATGAGATATTCTAATTGAATTACTCCTAATTAAAATAATTATGTTTTCTAAGTACTCTGATCTGTAGAGACCATGTAGAGAATCAAAGGTAGAAATAAACAGCACCTAGTAAATTCTCTCTAAGCTGGCTTGCTTGAGGATGCTTAAAGTGTTTTTTTATGATTCCACTTGCTCTGTGTAGGCTGGTGCTAATGCAGTAAGGATGGCTTGCAGAAACCTCGCTTCTGTCTCAAAAGACCAACCACTCCTGTCTGAAGGATTAGCTGAACAAGCTCAAGGCTCGGATAGAGGAAATATATCTGGTTCTCTGCCTCTTCCACACCCCTCCTGCATCACCCTGGGCAATGCTCTTCAACCTGCTCCACGCCGATTGCCCACCAGCGACTGGGGTGTTGTCTCACTCATCTGTGCTTCGCCTTCTCAGTCTAGACTCCTGTATAAACTTCTTGGTGTGCCATAGGCAAAAATCTCAGCAGAGATCTCTGATTTCTGTCAGGATAGAGAAAATCAGGAAGGCAGCATTGTTTCAGGAGGGTTGGTAGAGCAAGTCCTTACAGTGAAGGGCGAACGGAGAATACCAGTGTCAGCCATCAGCAGCCTTCTGGGGTAGATGTAAGACAAAGGCGTGATTCCTGCTGAGGTCTGGCACAAGACTACTACTTTGCCCTGGGAAGTCTCCTTTCCCTTTGCTCACTGCTTCTGGAGTAAATAATCCTAGTATATCTCCTACCTGCAAAACACTTGGATGAACCAAGGACTCCCCTGTCCGTGAGGGAGGTAGGCTCATCGGTCTCGGGGTGGCCAGATCCTGCCCCCCACCCGCAGCTGGGTGTCGTGTTGGAGCTGAGCGCTCCCTAGTCCTGTGCTGGGAACGTACTCAGATGCTCCGTCCTGCCTTGTGTGCGTCTCGCCTTTGGGTCACAGCCCACAGCGAGGTGGTTTCTTCCCAGGGCAGAGACTTTTCAGTACGATTTCTCTCACAAAATAGGCATCAGTTGCTAATAACATCCAGTTTGCAGTGTCACGTGTGGTCACGTCTAGCAGACAGGTCCCAGTACCGTTTGCTCAGAGCCAAGCCTCCCCAATAGCCAGTCTCTCTTTGGAAGCTGCGATTGCCAGAGTTCCAGGGTTGCTGTTGGATGGCTTCTTTTCTTTGAATTCTCAGCTTGGTTTTGCAGCCTTAGCGATTTGCTGCCCGGGAACGGTGGAGGTTGGCACTTAGAGCACAGAGGTCACCTCCAGTGCTTGAATGGCCCCTAAAGTCCAGAGATGTTTGCAAATATGGGCCAAGGGGATTTGACACCTTGCTTCAAGGGAAGCCTGCTACCTTTACAAAACACTCGTGGGGATCCCTGAATCAATCCAAAGGCCTAATCGGTCTCAGAACAAGCTAATATTTATCATCTACAACCTCTATAAAAGCCAAACACATTGCAATTTCTTCTGAGAAGAAAAAAGTTTCAGAGGTTTCTCATATCAAATACTGCTGATTTTTCTTTTTCTTTTTTCTTATGATCATGATTAAAATTCATTCAACATCCTCTTGTAAGGAAAAAAAAAAATATATATATACATTTGATGGCTTCATGCTTTTTTCCCCTCCCTCTGTAAAAATAGAAAAGCTTTCAGATGTTGCATGAACAAAGATATGGAAATGTGAGAAGAGGGCAGCATCTGGAGGTTTTCAAACACGAGAACACGGGCTGTACGTTTCTTTTGCTGTTAGAAGAGTGAAAAGCTGTTTCCTGTCATTTCCCATCTTGTCACTTGTAAGGCTGGCATCTTGCGGCTTCTTGCACCAGCTGTTGTTTTTTTCTCCACAGACAGATGGTGCAAGCTCTTTGATATTTTTTTCCGTGTTCTGAAGATTTTGCATGTGTACTACCTTTATGTAATGATCATATAACCCTGTCACTCACTTTATCCTGTTAGCAGTGTCATCCCTAGAAGAGGGAGGAGGAGGTGGCAGTATAAGGAACTTAATCCTCTTCTTGTGTTCTGACATGCTTTGAAAATACGCTGTAGAGCTGGAGTTACAAACATTTCCAAAAGTCTTCTGTATTCTCGTCTAAGGGACACCAGGATGTTGGTGCTGTGATTTGGTGAATTCCTCTGTTGTGTGAATTTGATGCGAATATTCCAGTTACCGGAGGTGTGGTGTCCTCCCCCCCCTTCTAACATGGTGCTGCAATACAAAAGTACATTTTTGCTTTGTATTCCTGAATTATAAAAACTGACCTGCTATAAGTAATTTCAATGCAATTACAATTACTTTTGGAAAGGAAAGGGAATGACTTCTATATCTCATAAAATGGCTGTACTTAAAACTCGTAATTACCTTATTCCCATTGATTTCCACCTGCTTTCCCGTGTTGGAAAATTGCCCTTCTGATAGTTCTGTAATACTAAAGATTAAAAGCTTTGTAGGCTCGCTGAGCAGTTCTGGAGGTCTCGAAGCTGAACGAGCAGATACCATTACCTCCACTTCCTTCCGCAGCCTGACTGGCAAAACAGTCTTTGCATTAATCAATGAGAAGCAAATTGAAGATTAGCACTTTGCGTGATTTCTCTTGTATAGCCAGCATTGCTCTCTGGTTCCGTCTTACAGAGACACAGTGTTAGCATGGCGCAACGCAGAGGTATTGTCAAAGGTGGGAATAAGATAATTGTTATTAAATAATTATAAAATAATTAGTAAAATTACTCCTGAACCACCGTGCTGCTGGAATCTGAATGTGTGTACTCCAACTGGGGTGTCTGTACCAGGAGCTGGTACAAGTGCATCTAAATCCATTTCCACCAGCATTAAGTCAGAGATCGAAATCTGTTCCTTTGTTGCAGAGCACCCTAGAAACTTCCTTTGCAATAGTGCATTAAAAAGAACACATTTTTAAATTGGAAATGAAATAATAGAAGCCAAATTTCACAGTTACCAATACACATAATTACCATAATGGGGACCTGGTGTTATCCTGTAGACAGTGGGGTCTGTGATTTATGGCGTTAAGTGCATTTTATCCATGGGTGTTGTTTATCCCATGGTACTTCTGGAGTTTCTATACTGCTCTCAGAAAATGCTGTTGAACAATGAATATTTATTTTTGCTATTGGCACCATGCCGCACATTTGTTGGTCCCTTTGCTTCAGGAGTAATAGGTGTAATTGGAAGAAGTCAGGTAGTAATGAGTCGTTCTGGTTTATGCTCTTTGTTTGCCTTTGCATAGTGTTCATCTATGCTGTAGCGTTTCTGAAAAGAGCATCCTCTTTCCACAGCCAAAAAACCATTTGCTCTAAATTGTTTACTGTAAGTGCCATGTATAAAAGCATGGCTGCTGTCAGAAAAGTGACTATAAAAGTGACACCATGGGGCTCACTGTTTATTTTCTCTTCCTCTCTGTCTTGGAGACCTTCTAGAGCACGTTTTTTCAGCTCAGCTACCAGTGCTGTAATCTCCGACTGTCAGCAGGAAAATTAGAGCTTTGTACCCTGCAGGGTCAGGTTCGCGATGCCATTAGCAAGCTCAAAGCCAGAGGTCTCTCAGGCATCCCCTTTGCTTCCCACCTCCAGACCACGACTGGGCTGACTTCTCAAGAGGCCTACGGGGTTCCCTCCTTACGTTCAGGGTTTTTGCTTGTTTTGTGATCCAATCTACCTTTTTTTTTCTTCTCTTTTTTTCTCCCCATGTGTTGGAAATACGATAGGGGAGGCAGATTCCAATCCCAGCTGTTTCTGTAAGGACAGACAGGATGGAAACAGTGAGTCGGGCTAGCTGTATCCAGAGAGCAAATGGAAAAGAAATTTCACCTTGGGCAAAAGTAGAATATCTGTGTTGGGGGGCAGTTCCTATCGGGACCTTCTACTGGGGATTCAATGCCTAGATTAAGGCCTATGCCTGTACTGTAAATCAAACTTTGTTTTCAAAGAAATATGGATCTGAACTATAAATAATTCTGCACTAGACTTCAAAGGTTCAGCCCCTATTTGCCTCATGCCATATAAAATGCGTGGGGGGGAGTGCTGGGAGAGGGTGCAGGTGGAGGAAGGGAAGGCACATGGAGTTACGTACTGCAAGGTTTGGAGCATGGGGGAACATTTACTCCACTCGTCTAGTGTCAGAGAAAGGTGTAGGATGGCTCTAAATACTTGGCAAGTGGCTGTGGATGGGGGATTTTCATGAATGCCTAATAACTCTGGATGTCTTCATTTTTAGAGCATGGCTTTCCAAGACTCAGGGTTTTATCAGCCACTCTGCGCAAGCACCGTTTGCTCTTCACAGCTGTATCGGGCATGCTTTCAGCTTCACAAAGTGGAAGCCAAAGCAGATAAGCCACTAGAAATCATGGCCTTTGCCACGGTCATCCAGAAGGAGCCACTGACTTCTGCCTGCCTCCGTCTTCTGCTGCTTCTGTTCCGTTTCTGTTGTCATCCATTGAATGCTTTTGTTGGTCTTCTCTAATTCCTTTTGACTACTTTTCTTTAACTTTTTCCCTCTCATTTTTTTTTCCAATTCTTTTGCATGAACTCTTCATTTTTTTTCACCTTGTCTCCATTTTGTTCCACCTTAGTTTAAGTTCTTGCTCTTTTATCTTTCCAATACCCTCTGGTTTGCATTTGTTACTGGACGATAGAATTAGAGAAAAAAATCTCTGTAAGAGAACTGTTCTGGTATTTCTAGACATTTTTGGTCTAGTAAGTTAAATCAGTGCTAATAATTTCTATGAAAAGGTGGGAATGCTGAATTGGAGTGTTACCTTGTTCAGTATTTCTCATTCAATCAAAGTCAGGAAATACTGTAACGCTTGTGCTGTATTTGACCCTGAGTTTTCCAGCCTAGTTTCTACATTTAGTAGTCTGAACATTAAAACTCTGGGCCATTTGTTGAAGTGAGCACTCAGACTTTCTTGTAATGCACACAGCATTAGTTAGTTGTGCTATGAATTTAAGAAGAATAAGCTATCCTGGATTTGGCAAATTCATGCTCAATTCTAAAGAAGCACTTAAAGGGATTATTGAAATTTGTCTTGTAAAACCCCCTGAAGATTTTAGCAGCTTGTGTGGGATTTTGGTGAGCATTCGTAGGACTTGGCAGGCTCAGCAGTTGTACAGAAGGTCCTGTAATCCCTCAATAATGGCAAGGTACAGCAAAGGTTTAGAGCATCGGCAGCATACCCATCGACATTTAGTGCACTGTGAAATTTTCATCTGGTTTTCTGCCCGAGTGCCAGTACGGTTCATCTCTCATCTTTTCCTGTAATTTGGGCCACTGAAGCTTCAATCTGTTATCCTGTGAAGTAACCTGATGGTTCTTATAATTCTGTAGTTCAGACAGAAATGACTATTGAACTAGCTTTAAAACAAAACAAAATCCAGCCTACGTACACACATCCTCTGTAGAAACCAGTCATTATGTACCATTTGCCAATATTATGTCAAAAGCATGAAAGGATATGTATTTATTGGCTAAGAGAGATGAATACAAATCACGCTTTTGAGAAACTGGCTTTCTGCAGAAAGTAGATTGAATTCCTTGGGGCACCTGAAACTACAGCGTTTGGAGTAATGACTAAATACACTTTCGCCAGGGAAGAGCCTGGATACCATACATTACCCTCTCTTCTATCTCTCTGTGACTCCCATGATCTTCTGTCTTATTTCTGCAGACCTGCAGGTACCCGCCCTGTTCCTACATTACCTAAACAGAGCCCTTTTCTCTGCTAGAGTAGAATAAATGATTTACAGGAAGAATATGTTGAATAATTTTAGCCTCTCTTTTTCTGTTAGCTCAAGTGTATATGAAGAGATTGTGTTTCCCTGCTGCTTGGACTTTCTGATTTATAAACATTTTTTTAATCTGTGGGTTTATCACAAATATTAAAACCTGACTTGTCATGTAGGTGTGTAGGCATTATACAAGCACAACATGAGAGACAGCCCCTGAGGCAGTTTATTGCTACAATTTATTTTAGGTGGAATGGCCCCGCGTATTGCAATAATGGAAGCCATGTAACAGCTAAAGACAGCCAGTCTTTGTGCCAAAAATAAACCTGTACTGCGATTAGCCGTGTAGATGTGATTTCTCAGCAAAAGTAGCTCTGTGAGGATTTAAAAAATGATTCTGTTAATACTCTGTGCACCTTCTGAAATTCACTTTTCTCGAACATTTGTACTTGTAAAACTCAATTGCTGAAATGTATGCAGAAAGCAAGCACAAAGCAGACAAATGCTGAGCCAAAGCAGACTCATTTCAATTTCAAACTGACTGCTTGTTGCAAGGAACTTTTTTTTTTTTTTGCATTATTTGCCATCTCTAATCACCGGGGTGCAGTGAGGACAACTGCAGTCTCGTCCCTCTACACCTGCAGTGTGTACGGTAAATGAGCTGGATGCAAAGCAGGCTCATGGAAAAGCTGCTTGAAAACCCCTCACCTTGGCACTGTTATTAATTAAGGGCATTTCCCTTTTCCCCCTGTGAAGAACAAACTGTATCCATGGAGTGGCATGAGCACATCTGATTATTCATGTGGCTGCAGTTTCTTCCTTCTGGCCCAAGTCTGGAGGTGAGCGGGTCCGTTGCCTTGCATGGTGATGCAGGACTTCTCACAGCAGCCAGCAGAGCCCTGGGAGCACGAGCAAGCATTAATCCCAAAGAGGAATTCCCGAGTGATTTAAGCCTTTCGGGGAGAGTCGGGGTTCCCCTCGATGGCATGCCCACGAGCTGCGTGCCACGTGCTCTTGCCGCAGAGTGCGCCACCACTCGCGATCGTATTTAGCGAACAAGCGTAATGACAATTGCGGTCATTTAAAATTACGAAAAGGGCAAGATTTACCCAAAGGGACTTATTTTCTGCCATGATTGAATAAAGAAGGGAGGCAGCTGCTCAGACTGGAAAAGGTCACTCAGTCACATCGGTTGATGAAAGAATCAGCGAAGCTGTCATCTCCGCCGTGGCTTCGCCCGCCAACTGCCGGCCGGCCCCGGCGAGACAAAGCTGTCACTTCTGGCATCTGTCACCGCTCCGGGCCCGCGGGCGGCCGGGCCGGCGGGGGGACGGCACGCTCCTCTCCTGGGATCGATTGTTTGTTCAGCAAATGGTGGTAGGAGGCGCTGGCTTTTCTCCTTTGTGGCTTCGAAGATCAAGTTAAGCTAAATATTTGAAGCCGTGCTGTGCTGGTATCGACAGAACGCAGCGCTGGAGCGCTTGGGCTGAAAGGGAGAACAACGTGATAGGGATCAGGATGTGCCGGGGGCGTTGCAGATCGGATTTCTGTGATGTATTTATAATTTAAGGTATTTCTAGTGTAAGGCGAAGGAGGTAACAGAAGAGATGGCTCAGCAGGTGTGTTTTGTGAGGGTTCAGGTTACTCTAGCTGCAGGTATCCTAATGCTGTATAAATCATTGTGAAGAAAATCCATTTTAGGTTTAGGAAGCAATCGTTTTCTCCCCTTGGTACATTCAGAAGAAAAGCTTGTGTGATTTTCATTGGCTGCCATTCCTGTGCTCCTCTGAAGGAGTTAAGCTCTTCATAAATTTTGCAAATGACAATCCTCAAAGAAAATTAGAAATTAAAAGGTATTTGTGTTCCGGTGACTTCCAGCCATACCAATGGCTGACCAAAAATAGCTCCTAAGCTAGTTTCCTCGTGTTGTCTCCTGAATGGGGTTTTTCTTAATGCTTCAAGCCCCTGCAAATCCAGAGAGTTGAAGCCCTTTCAGCCTAAAGGCATCAAATGCCATTGATGCCTTTCTTGCAGTTGTCCCTGACTTAGGCTGTGATTTTTCAAAGTTGATCATGATCTTGATATAATTTGCCTATTATTCAGTGCATAATTTTGTGTAGTGTCCCGTGGCTTATATTTACTGGGAATTCGCTATGTAGCTCTTCTTTCTCTTGCGGCTGCTGTAACCCCGCTAGTTACCCCGTTCCTGCTTATGCACCCCCTGGGTAACCTCCATGAATTTTCAAGCTAAACACTGTTCTGTTTTTTTAGGACTAGATCTGTTCAGAGGGATCATATTCAACTAGGGAAAAAAGCTACATTTTGAAAGAAATGCATGTTATAGGAGTTGGCCTTCCTACCGGAGTACAATTAGAGTGGAATAGCAATGCTGAGCGTATTCCTGTGTAGGTGATCCTTTCATGTATAGCTTTCATGTTAAAGAGGTTTGGGAACTGGAGAGCTTTTTATGAAAGAGTAGATTAAAGCAAGCCGAGGCAGCAGTGACACAAATAGAACTGTCCCATTAGCTTTGTCAAAACATTTGTTATCTGCGGTGTGATCCCTCAAAACACACGTCCTGGTGAAAAATGAGTCTAAATTCAAAACCACTCCGCCCAGGGAGCAGGCAGAGTCCTCTCCAGTATGTAAATTAGATTTGTAGCTGAGTGGAATTGATTCTGCTGAGACTAAATTAATCACAGTGCTTAATCACTGTAACCTTTAAACATAGCAGTCCTGACCACAGCCGCGGGGCAGGACGTGGCTCTCAGGGACCTGTGTCCTTCTGACGGTGCTGGGGCACAGGAGAATGAGCAGAGCAGAGGGACAAAGCCTTTTCAGTCTAACCTCCCATTTCTTCCACAGTTTTAGAGGGGGAAAAGGTTCTCATTGATTCATTCATGCAGTGAGCGAACTGTAATGCTGGTGGTTATGTTCGGTATGGTGCCTTCTTGCATCTGTGCTGGGATGGCACATTTCATTATTAAAGACCTTAAAACCTGATGGGTGTCCAGTTAGGGCTTGATCCCCCTCTGTACACAGCAGTGGAAAAACTCTTTGCTAGCCTCTAATGGATGTTTTAGGACCTCAGGCTGAAGGGTTAATCTTTTCCCATGTCTTGCTATGTCAACTTGTAAGCCTCTAGGCAGTGCCTGTTGTGGTTTTTCTTTATATTAGCAGAGAATGTAGGAACCTCTGGAAGACATATGTTTGGGCACAGAGGGATACGGATGTGCATACATTCCCTACCAAGACAAATGCTATAGGATACTGAGATCACAGTAGTAGAATATACCGCCTGTACATCATCTTGAAAACTGAACACCAGAAAAAATTACTTATGCTTCCTCAGGTCAGTCTTGTACAAATCCACCTCATACACATGGTAAAAGCTAATGCATTTGCATAATGAAAAAAGCAGGAAAAAGACACTTTAAACAAGCTTCCAACCTAAATTTTCAAGAGCCACTAGTGGCTTTGGGTAATTCCCTTTAGCTGTTTGCACTGATTCGTGGTGTTGATGCTGAGGTCTGTCCTGTAATGAGGTGTCCAAAATCACTGGCTTGTCTTGGAAACCAAGACCTCTTTCTGCAGCTTGCTGCCACCTAGAAGACTGGGTGCTAAAGGAGGCCTCTCTGCTGCTTTTGTCAAGCAACAAAAGTGAAAGATGGCTTTGCATGGACAAAGCTGTAACTTCAATGGACTAGACAATGTTCAGGCAGTTGTATTTGTAGGTATTTCTTTTAAAACTGCATTTTTTTTCCTGCTTGGCAGTATTTGGAGGTATTTTACTGTGGTACTCTATAAAAATAATCTGTGCAGCGGATGGGAAAATGAGAGCCCATCAGTGGATGTGGGTTGGTGTCAGATCTGTTCTGTACTCTCTTTAGCCATCAAGAAGAATTAGATATATTCTCCATTCTTCCACAGGTCTCCCATACTTTTCCTACTTAGTCTTTCTCCTATCTTGTAATACAAAGATGATCATTTCCTTACCTTACAGTCCTTTGTCTTTTTATTTTAATTGTTTACCTTTGGGGAACGTATGGTACACTGCATGAATAATGGATAAGGACAATATTCAACCCAGCAAGGTCTTGATCTTGATTGGTGACCTTCAGGTAATAACAGAAACAGCTCTCTCTGCAAGCATTCGGTTGGGTTCTTCTTAAAAAGGTTATTCCCCACATAAAAGTAAATTTTTTAACCACAAAAAAAAAAAAAAACAAAAAAACAAAACAAACAAACAAAAAAAACCAACTTTGAAAACCTGTGCTGAGTATTTTCTTCCAAAGCTGATGCTTGCTGTGATTTATTTATTTATTTAAAAAAAAACCTTCCCCAACTGTCTAAAATTCTGGTTTGCTGTAATACAAACTGGTTTCACTTGTATGCTTTCCATTAATCATGAAATACCTTTGTGAAAAGCAGCTGGGTAAGCTGTCTGACTCCTTAAAACCATCTTTCTTTCCTATAAACTATTAAAACAACACAGCATCACTATGCAGTTAACTAACTGTCCCCTGCTGTGTTAGAAGCAGAGGTAAAGGCTGAATAATGACAATTTGCCATTGCACTGTCATCTGAAGTAGCTGTTTAGACATAGAAGATGGGTTAAGTGCTGCCAATATGCAAAAAACAAACAAACAAAACGTGAACAGAACCATTTGAAACAGCTTTAAAAACCCTCTTCTTTACTGCTCTAAATCTCCATATGTTATTTAGTTATTAATATCCATATCACAGCTGTATCCTCACAGGAGGGATCTGAAAACGTACTGTTAATGGTCATTAGAGTAAGGAAAGGCTGAAAGATTTAAGGGAAGCGTGGTCTGTGAACTCTCTGAATTTAAGAATATTTGTACACCTTTTTTGGCTGTTGAGTGTTGAGAGATTTGAAGCTTATATTTTTCCACTTAAAAGAATATCCCTTGATCCCATATTCCAGCTGACACATGCTGAAATTGGTTGCCATTAGCAGAAATGCCTTCTGATGCTGAATTTTACAGCTAAGTCTGTGGGTGCTCACAAGTAGGTGCCCACTGGGGTGGGCTTGCTGGTGCCCGCGGTGGGACCGAGCTCTGAGCCTTGCTCCTTAGGCTCTCATTAATGCAAATATATCAGCCAACCCCATCACTGTTGTGTCATTTACAGGAGATTTTCCATGATTTCCAAAACAAAGATTTGGCAATTCTATTTTCTACAGCCTGTGTAGAAACATTGGCTTGCAAAGCCTTCCTGATGAGCTGAGGGAAAAGGGCGCAAGCGTGGGGAATTCTGGTCTCCTCCTTGCCTATGTAGGGCTGCGGTTGGGCAGGGTCTAATGCACGTCTAAGCCTTACAAGAGGTGTGGAGATGCCAGGCAGGCAAGGTTTGCTTTACCCGGGTGCTGTCTCACCTGGTCGTTGTTGCTGCCTGACATGCAGCAGCTCGCTGGGCGCTTGAAGCTGAGGAGTCACCCGCTAAGGTTGGGGCTAACGCAGTCTCCGTGGTTTATTCATCAGGCTTCACTTCTTGGCTGAGACCGTCCACTGGAGTGCCAGTAAACGTCGGCTGTGATACTAGCGGCGGAGCTTGGCCGGTGCCCGATGACCCATTTCATGGGGCTTTTGCACCATGAAGCGAGGTTTGCACGTTTGGACGCATTGCCCGGACCCAGCACTACCAGCTGGCTTCTCCTCACAGCTCAAGTGCAGCGTCAGGGGAAGGCTTGGTACCAGTTAGGTCTTGGAAGTGGATTACTCTGTTGTGCTGCATTTAATTACACATATATATTTCAAACACAAATACATGCGAATATGGTTAAACTTGTATTTTGTCATTTCCTGCAGCTGAAATTTATTGTAGATTGAAATACACAGGTTTATCTGCCTGACCTTTTGCTAATTATTAGATTGAGATAAGTGTGTATGTAAGTGACAAATTGCCTTTAATGACATTTAATCTGCACACTGACATTAATGGCAGGTTTAGCAGCCTGGTTATAGTCTTTGTTGCCGAGAGACGAAAAGAACACGGACTTTTATCTTAATTTGACCTTATTCAAAAGGTGTTTGTAGTAGTAGTCAATTTCTGATTAACTTAATGACCTGTTTTACATAGAAAGCAGTCAAACATTGATATATGGAAAGACCGCGAGGTGACAGATGACAGAGGCAGTAGCCCTGTTGCCAGACTCTCACTCTTAGTGTATGGGGAAGGGGGAGCAGGAAGAGCAGCAGCCCCAAACTCTGCTCCCCATACAAGAACGACAGCGCCGCATTTGGAAAACTGCTCAAAAAAGCATCTGTTGAATGTTGGTGGAAGTAAATAGCCAGTGTTTGGCCTGATACTTGCTCTGCTCAATAGTTTTCCACCGTGCCCAAACTTCTGAAACCGAGATGCGTGATTGTGCACGTGCATCTCAAGAGATGCGTGTGCATCTCAAGAGCGCCTGCTGCAAAGGCTGCAAAAGTTTTTGTTGGCTTGTGTGGATGCTGAGCACGCGCTGTGCTGGGCAGCCCAGGGGATTTGTCATTGCTACGATGCCTTCGGGTACTAGGCGGGGTGTCCTTGTTAGGATCCCCGGGAAATAGCGGATGGAGTGAGAGTGTCTCCATCGGGGATTCCGGCACTGAGCTGAATCCCTCCGGGTGTTGTGCCGCACCATATGGAGGTCAGCCATGCCCCGTTCCTGTGACAACAGAGAGACTGCAGATCCCTAAGGGTAAGCAGAATAGAAAGCCCAAGGTGGAAAACTTGAGTCCTTCTCTCTTACTGCCCTGTGATATATTTACAGAATGATTTAAGAGGAACTTCAGAGATGAGAGCAGAGGTTATAAACTGCTTTTAGTAAAAGTAAACACCTAAGCAAATCATTCAAGAACCCATTAAATTGCTAGACAGCTCCTATAAATACAGTTCATAATGCACTTAGGAATGTTCCACCACCTACCGGCACCAGTGGGCTTTCCTGTTAGAGCTCTTGAAAGTTTCATTTTAATGATGAAAACTGTTCCTTGCACATCAGTGAAAAATGGGCAGATGCAGTTCGGGGATAGCTGGAAGGATAACAACATACCTTAAGCTTGTAAAACAACTAATTAATTAATGTTTTAATGCTGTATTTTTATGCAACAGAAATGCCTTAAAACTAAACCAAACTGGGTGGCAAATTGACACAAATGTTTAGTGAATTGAGATCAACACCTATTACATCAAATTACAGTAAAACTGCAAACAGAATGCCTTGGCATGTTGTCCTAGAGCTTTTCAGCTGTCGCCTGGCTTCACGGGGTGCTGCTACAAAGGCATCAGTCACTGGGCTGTTACGGAGACTCCAGAAGCACCAGATGAGCTGGGGAGAATTGGTTTGAACCAAAAAATGTTTCTGATGCTTTGAGTTTCAACTGACTTTGTGGTCTGCAGTTGGTGTACTAGGTGTGTCCGCTGCCTCTGGCCAGGGGATGCTCCTAGCTGTCCTGCCACTGTTTGAACACAAGTGACAGAGTAGTTTTCATTGAACAAAAATAACCAAACACGGCTACTGCACTGGCTTGCCATTGGCAGGGAAAGGTGGGCAGCTGCTGCCACCACCTAGGGGTGGGAAAATTTGCTGCTCCCTTTCTCCCCCATCACTCTCAATGGCAGTATTGTTCTGGACTGGTTTTATTTCCATTGCCCTCCTTCCCCTCCTTGGATTCCCCTGGGTGGTCTTGCACTGCAGCCTTTGCTTCAGCTAGGACATTTGCTGAACTTCAGCTTTTACCTGGTTTTCCCAGAGGATGTAATTTCTTTGATAATGTCTTCCACTGTATCTGGCTGAAATTGGTCTACAGGTTAAAAAGATTCTGAGAGGTGGGGAAAGGCTAACAGCTGGTCACAGCAAAAAAAAAAAAAAAAGTGGTAGATAACAAGCCACCAAATGGATGAAGAGCCTCATATGCATCTTATAAAATTACTTTTAGCATAAGTCTCTTACAAGCTGAATGGACTACGTACTGAATTGATACCGCATGGTGCCAGTGTGGAGTTGGGATGTTGATCCTTTTGAGAGCAATGATGGTGGCTCCCTGTCTTCACCAGTACAACTCAAGTTGTATTTCCTTTGTTCTTGTGGATTGCTGTCTGTTCGGATCAGACCACAGTGCCAGAAGAGACCATTTGAATCGTTTTGTCGGAGCTTCTGTACAACTTAGGCAGCAGGAGTTGATGTAATTAATTCCTGTTGGAGCACATCTTTAAAATAAATAAATCTGGTCTTCACTTTAAAATTGCCAGTAATTGACAATCCACTGCAGTCCTTGGGAAGTTGTTCTAGTGGTTAATTACCCTCACAGTTAAAAATTAGCATCCTATTTATAGCCTGGTTTTTTTTCTAACTTCTTCTTGCAGCCATTGAATTTTATTATGCTCATCTCCACAAAAAGTGAGAGCCCAGTCTTCAAGTATTGTTCATGCTTTTCTTCATTTCCATTTTTCACCCATATACATGGAACAATACTGCAGCTATACCTATTTTTTCTGAGGTTGGACTACATTTGAGATGTATTTTAAGATTCTTGCTTGAAAATTGCTACAATACACAAAATTCAAAAAGATCCATTAATTATCCGTGTTTGGCCATTGTGAGCTTTTGTACCTCCTGGCAGTGCACAGCAGCAGTGCTTCTCCCATCCTTTTGTCTTCTTTTAATATTATTACTATTTTTCTGGGACCAGCACCTGACAGCTCCGTGGGGGCCTCAGTGTGCCCTTGCTGATAGTTAATGGCTGAATGTCTGTCACGGCGCATCCAGGGGAGTCGTAGCCTTATCCCAGCACTGAGATTTGCAGGTAGCAGAAAAATTAGCTCAGCCGTCACTCTGCATTTCCTCATTCATCCTTAGGAATAGGCACATACAAATTAGGCAGTTGCATGTTTGTACAGCAACAACGGTTATTATTGAGAAAGAAGGAAACGACATTAATCACCAGCCAGTTTAGGATCTCTGTGTGTGCTGGGGTGTTATTTGGTGGCTGCCAATTAGGTGCTCCCGTGCTAACAGCCCCGGTCTGAAATTGCAGTTTTTGAAAGAAGATGCATTCCGAATTTCATACCCCAAAAATACATTTTCATTAAATTTACTTCATGTAAAAATGTGTTGACCTTAGTAAAGGTCTGCGTTGTGTTTTACCAGATACGGATGGTGTGTGGATTTCTTTCTCCTTGTGACCAGAAATATATTGGCAGATGGATCTGAACACATTTGCCGCTTGCTTTCTTCTTCTTAGGAGCTCTACGGACTCCCTGTAAATTGGACACGGAGGAGTTCTATAAATACACCCTAAAACAAACCTAAACTCTTGGTGTCGTTTCTGGATGTAGTTGTTTGGCTGGGTTTTGCAAGCATCACCACGCTGACAGTGATGCGCTCCTTGCAGACAGTGCCGTGCGTGGGTTCAGCCTGGCTGTGGCGTTTCCTCTTTGCAGGGGCACCATGCAGGCCAGGAGGGTTTTGCTGTGATGGGCCGGAAAGCTGTCTGGATATCAGGTGTCAGTGCTGACTTCGGAGGGTTTCTGCTTATCAGCAGGTGCAGATGTTCAGTGCGATGGACATTTTGGTCTGTTTGACTCGGTGTCTCTGTCTGGGTGTATGTGTTGCAGCTGGGCAGAGGCTGCAGAGCTTTTTTTTTTTCTTTGTCCTGCAAGTTTTCATGGGACTTTTAAATAAACCTGGTTTCTCTGTGTCTGTTCCCACTGTTGTTGTTGCTTTAGTCTTTTAAAAGACTTTTTCTTGTTGTGATCCTCCTGATAAAACTGTCTGTGGAAAAGAGGAATTGTGGTAGATGACAGAGAAGATTCATCAGGAGCACATTTTAATGGTAGGTGTTGGACTTGCCTTTGGACTTCACACTGTAAGTGTGGAGGTGCAAAAGGCTGGGGTGGGTTCTCTTCCCTGTCTTGAGGCTCGTCCCCTGGACGGGGGCCCCATGGCGGCTGAGCACGGCGTGTGTGTGCTGGGGCCTCCCATGGGGCTGCAGTCCAGCTTGTGTGCTGCGACCCGAGCTCCAGAAGCAGCCGTGGGCATTGTAAAGGTGTCCGTGAAAACCACAAAGACCTGCTTGCGGACAGTAGAGAGAAGCAATCTCATGTGAAATCATTCGCAAAATTCCTGGGACTTTTTTTTTTTTTCAGCTTGCCTTCATTTCCCCACCCATGAAATAAACCCACCAACCTTGCCTTCCTTTCAGACTTTGTCATATCTGTGGTAATAAAAGCTGTTCAGGGATGCTTTTGTGCCATATGTCTTCACAGTGGCAAGCAGAGGGGGGCTGTCAGTCTCAGCTGGGGGCCTGTATTACTACTCATTCTGTAGTAATACAAATAGCGGATAATATAATAATAATGCAGAAAAGAAAGTAAATACTCTTTATATGGAATAATTGAATATCGCTGTGACATTGAACAATGACTCTTAAAAGGATGTGGGGAAGTCGTGCTTTTTTCTTCCTTAATTACAGTTGAGCCAAAATTACTATATTTAGTTATTTCTAAAGCTCCATTGTATTTTTCTGTTTCTGAAAGAACACAATGATTTGGATACGCATGCATTTTCCTCTCCAGATGTCCTATTGCATTTTGAATGTGGTTTTATATCTTCATATCTGCGATAATGGAAGCTTGGATTTCTTCACTGGGAGTGTGCAGGAAGACCAATTACGCAGGTCAATATTAAAGAAATCTTGTAAATGGTCTCTGTAGGCTTAGAAAAGCTCTGTCACACTCTTGCCAGTACTTTGTGTGTGGATAACTGTCTTAGCCTCCTTGCCTTTGAATATTATTTAGATAAATGAGTAACCTAGATACTTTCAAGGCCTTGTAATGCAATCCTCAGATTTCCTTAACTGACAAGAAAACTTCTTGTCCACTGGGATTGAATTCCTTGTTAAATTTGCAACGGCTGTCCTTCATTCACCCTCATGTCCATGTAAATTGTTAAATGTTAAAATGGTTGCAATGTCCTGGATTTGGGGTGGTTTAAGAGTTCGCAGTGCCAATTCAGATGTAAAATGCCTGGCATCTTGCAGGTAATCATTCTAGAGCTTCCTATGCCTTATCTAGACTGGGAAAATTCATTGATTTCCTGGTGTTCAGAACACTGAGGTGAAGTCCAGTGGCAGTCACAGGGAAGAGCTCTTTCTGCTTCAACACCAGGTAGTTGTCCAGTTTTTTTAAAACGTTATCTACCTACCCACAGCTAGCACTCAGGCGTTGAAAGCTGTGTATTTCTGTGCCATTTCTTGTGTGTGATGTTCCCAGCTGGAGCTGGGGTGGTTGGCTGAGAACACAGGACACCCTTGTACAGTTCAGAGACGTTCAGAGACTGAAGCAGATGATTTTACAAGGTGATGCGCTTCTTGCCCTTTTAGAAATAGGTCTTAGACAGATTTTTTTTGACAATTCTATGGATTTCCATCAGCTATTTTCTGATGGACAAAGACTGGTGTCCACACCATAGGTTTGACTTCACGCTGCTTAAAAGGAAGCTGTTGCACTTGCTGGCAAACAGTACATTCAGGCTTCCCCTCTTCTGCCTGCGGTCTGCCCTTCTTCACTTACCATCTCCCTACTCAAGGTTCCCTGTCCATGAAGCATGTGAGATACTTTTCTGCTCCAGCAAAGTGTAACACAATGCATTGGTGCCAACGTATTTTGAGATCCTTGCTTACCACTTAGTATCACTAAAGCTAAGCCGTTTATTAAGCTACAATACATGTTTTTATCTCGCCAGCCTCCGCCCTCCGCCTTCTGAAAGCAAATGATATTCATATCAAAGAGTAGATAATGTTAAGGGTTATATACATGAGAGACTCCTTCATGGGAGGCACACAGAAATGATGACAAAAGTAGTTTGACACAAAGCTGCCTGAGAAGGGGAAACTCCTCTCTACACACATTTTTGCTCTTATGTGTATTTCAATTTACACTACATCAAATTGGATTAGAGTCTGTTAATTCAATTAATGACTACATTGAAAGTTTGCCTTCGCTCATAGTGAAAACAGGAGGGCAGCGCCTAATAGCCTATGGATTTAATGACTGCAACTTTGAAGAGTGTTAAGCTAAAGTGAAGTTCAGAATGGCTTGTTAACTGGGTTTATTAGCTGTTGACCTTCCCTTTCAGCATAATAGTAGCAGCCAGACTGAAGAAAGCACTAACGTCCTCATTAGCATTTATCTAAAGATAGTCTGCTGCCCATTCCACAGTAAATTAGCTCAATCAGCCATAAAGAGCCTGAGAAACATTTTCTCACATGCCTTTAATTCTCTGTCTTGCTCTCTTTTCTTTCTTTTTTTCTTTTTCTTCTTTTAGGTTACGAGAATTCATTTTGTCCAGTTTATTGAGAATGAAGCGTCAGGACAGTTGCATTTAGAGAAAGTGTTCTTGCAGGCTTGGATAATTAGAGACATTCTCCAGCGAGACAAAGTCATGGGAGTGGGATTACAGAATTTTCAGGGATGTCCTTCATTTAGCCTTTGATGAGATTACTGATATGTTGCTTGTTTTCGAACACAGTGGTACAAAGCTATTCTTCAGGATACTTGTCTGGCTCCGGAGTTGTTTCTTAACAAAACCACTATTTTGTACGTGTAGAAACTCATGAGTTCTGAGGTGTGAAGCGTGCTTGCAAAATCTGATGTGCAGGTTTGACCCCCATTACACAAGGCATGGTAAATACTTGGGGATTTAGTATGCTTGGCCTACGTAGACAACTGTGATTTATAAAATGTGCCAGATTGACTGAGCTGCAGACAAAAAACTTTTGTTATCTGCCATCCCCTATGCGCTGAGCAGCAGCATGCTTTTTCTGTGGCTTTGAAGAACAGAGTTCGAGGGGAAAAGTGATGGTTGGAAAGTGTCAAACTTTGCATTTTTCACTTCAAATAGTGAAAGGCTTTATGTCTTTAGCATGGCTGATTGTTTTCCACATTCCCTATATACTCTGCTTATATAAAATTGATAGTGATCTTCTGAGTATTTATAGCTAACATGGCTCAGAGTCCCATCCTATATCCTGCCCACAAATCTTATGCCTGCTTTCTGATAAATCATTTTTGAAAGACCTATAATGTTATAAAATGCAATTTTTACAGCAACCTTTTATTATTCTGGCTACTCAGTCTGGAAAGGTGCTAAGAACATCAATCCCAGCCCAAAATATTTTGGGTATTCAGTTCTCTTAATCTTTTCTGGGGAAAGCTGGAGATCTTTTCTGTTTACAGTTAGGAATGTACTCAAAGCTTTTTCTGGATGAAATTATATTCCCTTTTAAGTTCAGAGATGGATGTTAATGCAGGTTACTCTAATACTGGAATAAAACAGTTCATAAACAGATGACATTTTCCTACTCTTTTGTCACATTGGACAATAATAAACATTTAGAGGTTAAGAGATAGTTTAAAAAGTTTTGAAAGAGGCAAAGAAACCAGTACCAGTTTAATTAGCACTAGTATCTCACCTTATCTGAGTTGCTCTACAGCTGTTTAGTGTTCTTCCTTCAGCATTTCTACAAACCATTTTATAAGAGCCCCTCTCCTATTTGTAGCTCCATTATACAAAGTATTGCGTAAACCTCTTTTACAAGACTTGCTTCCTCAAAGCTTGTAAAAACTGGTTGTAAAAGAAAAGCAAAAAAGCAGCCTTGGTGCAGAGGAAGGAGGAGGATGACAGAAGGAAGAGACGAAGGAAGAGGAAAGCATGAAACTATCCTCTTGGCACAATAAGCATTAATTAAGGTTTGCCACAGATGAACTCCAGTGAGCAGACAAAAAGGTAACTAGAAATCTGGGGGGATTTGGTGCCACTGGACAACACGCACCGTTCTTGTTTATCTGTGGACAGGATGTTTAAAGTCCTGTCGGCCTCAGAAGAGGTGAGAGAAGAGATGGCATTGGGTAGATCCGGCTCTCCAGTGTCCACTCTGTTCCTTACTTCTTCATTGGTGTCCTGATGGTGCACACACCATGACAGCAGAAAGCTCTTGCTTCAGCCTGGCAATGGCAGAGTGGATGTCTGAGACAACTTTGACATAGTATTAGAAACAAATAAGCTGCTTTTTCCCTTTGATGACATCTCTTTTTCTGGCTCCCTCCTTTCCGTGGCCACTTCCCAGCACCAGCAGGGTTGGTAAGCTGGCGGTGCAGCTGGGGATGCTCGCGGCAGGCAGGCTGATGGGGCAGGCTGCCAGACAGGTTTCTTTGACCCCAGTCATTCCAGTAAGTAACCAAGTCATCCAGACATAAACTTCAGGAGCTTGTAGTTGTCTACGTCTGTCAGTTGCCCTGAAGCAAGGCATTGGCCTTCAGCCCTGGTGCTGGGCTGCCCTTGTATTCAGAGCTGAGTGGTGCAGCTCTGTTAGAGCAGGAGTTCACCAGAACTCTTGGTCACCGTCTCCAGCGAAATGTTAAGAAAACTGGGTCAGGAAGACCCAGAACTTGACTTTATTTATGAAACATCTACGGGATTTATTTTTTTAAATCTTTATTAAATTTCTATTTACTATAAACAGACCTCTGCTTCCAGTGTACCCTCACTTTAGGTTTTCTAAACCAGTAAGTATTCAGGATTTTACCCCTGATGTAATGTTTCTCCTGTAGTAATAATCAGAAACCGTGAGTTCAACAGTCTCAATTTAAACAGTTAAACGTACACTTAAGCTTTAAAATAAGAGCTTGATCTTGGTAAGTACTGGTCCAGGTCTAGCAAAGTACTTAGGCATGTGCTTAATCTTAAGCCCCTGGGCAGCACCATTAACTTGAACAAAATTCTCTGTGTGCTTGTGCTGAAGGATCATGCTGAACTGGAGCGGGAGTACTTGGCACCTTGCAGGATAAAGCCATAAAAGCAGCCCCGTTTATTAAGGCAGCTCAGCTTCTTCAGCTGTCATTAGTTTTAAGAGGATTTCTGAGGATAGTGATTTTCCCTGCTACTGGAGAATCTACTGTGTTGGCTGCTGGTGTGGTGGTATTTTGGTTGTGCTTGTGGAACCTACGTTTTGGTTATACTTCAGTGAAAGTTACTTCAAATAAAATGATAGAAGGTTTTCACATAAATTTAATGTCCAAGTGCTGGAAGTGTGAACACTTTTCTTCCCTTAAAGTAGATTCATGTTTTTTGTTTTTTGTTTTTTTTCTTCTTTTGCTTGTGAACATCTGAGTGTGTGATCTGGTGCTGTTTTGAAACTTGTAACCTAAGAGGTGGCTTTGTTTTTTTTTTAATTTAATTTAATTTTATTTTATTTTATTTTATTTTTTGGCACCTGTTGTACTTAGAATGCTTTTTGGGGTTTGAGTCAGTGAATTTAAAATAGTTGTAACAATGGTGGTAGCCGCATGAGGGGAATACATGCCAACATTGATCTACTGTACAAAGTCACAAAAACACCTAAATATGAATTAATAAGGATTAAATTCTACTTTTAATAGAGGCAGAATATGAGAAGTTCTGCTTTGGCTTCTGAGCACTTCTGCTCACGCTGGTACAGCTTGCTGGGACGAAGGAGGAGGAGGAGCTGCAGGAGCTGGTTCGAAGTGAGCGCAGACCGCACAGTGCCCGGAGCTGATGCAGCAATTTTGCTGCGCATCTCGGTCATACTCTGCGCCTTTGTATGAGGATGGATTTCTGCCTCAGTGAAGAAAATGCCTGCAAGCAACATTATCATTTGGCCTATAGCTCCACCATGGCAGCTGCTGTTCGCACCTTGTGAAACTGCTTTTACAAAACTCGCTTAACTGCTCTGGGTGATTACTGCCACGTCCCAAGCAGTCAGATACCACGGTGTTACATTAGGGTGGATAGAAGTGCTGAGGAAACACGAGGTGGAAGTGAGTGGTTCCTTTCAGTGTGCCTTGTGCAGACTATATGTTTTTTTCTCCTTAGATTGAAGGGAAACAATTTTAGAGCAGGGGAAAAGCTGGTCGGTAGCACCATCTGCAGGCTGCTAACCAGGGCATGCGCTGCAGCTCTGGAGCCTGAGTGAGGCACTTGCAGGGAAAAGAAGGGACAACAGGCACCTGGAAGAAATGCAAAACCAGGCGGGCTGTGCCGGTACAGGCAGGGTGATGTGGGGATATCAGCGGGTTTTCGCATCCTGCAGCAGCGCTGTGCCGGCAGCAGGAGGGGAGCTCACGGGTGGTGGCACAGCCCTGCCTTACAGGTGGGTGCAGGCAGCACAGTGCTGTGCCAAGGCTTTGGTGCCTGGAGGTGGAGGTCAGGATAGTGCCTGGGATTTGTGTTAACACTCAGGCCTGTCCCGCCTCCCTGAGCCAACATTTCCCTCCGCTGTCCCAAATGATTAAATGAGCTCCAAGCAGTGCTGTACTGTGCGTGCTGAGGAAACCCTCTGAAGTTTAAAGCTCGCTCTTTCAGTCTCTCTTGAGCAGGCACCCTCTGAGGCTGTATGTCGGAATAAAGAACGATGCGAGGTTATTCCTGTCAGCAGACAGAGCTGTGCTGTTCTCTGCCTCCCTGCTTTGCTCCACTGAGACCGGGGCAGCTCCAGGTACAGGCAGGGCCGGGGGCCTGGCCGCCACCACATCCTCAAGCGGGGCTGTGGCTGGGTCTGAAACCCCACGGGGAACTTGAGAGCAAAGGCTGGAGACAGCACGAGGGCAGCTGCAAGGGGAGCAAGCAGCCCGTGTGTTAAACCTCTGCTCTTCTCTGCAGGCAGCCCTGCGAGCTGTGCGTCCGCTCGGAGCTCGGTGCCACATCCAGCGCTCGCCGCTGCCCTGGCTGGTGTCTTGCAGGGTTTGAGGTTTCTCCGGCTTTTTGCAGCAGATGGCACTCTTTAGTTCTGTTTCAAGCCCTCTCCTTCTGGAATTTTCTCTGGGAGAATCTGTTTTAAACGAGCCTCACCGATTACCCGGCCCTATTCTCCATGAGGCTTCATGAAAGCTCATAAAAGGCCGTTGACTGGGGGACGGAGCCGGCAGCCATGTGGGCCGTGGTGGCACGCGGGCCCTGCAAGGCCTTGGTGAGCCCGGCTGATGGCTTAAAGCACCTCCCCATCACTCGACTGGGGTTCTTCTGCTCCTGCATCAGCTCCTGGGAGCCCACCTGGGAACCCCAGCGTGTTTCTGGTTTCCTTAAGCCACAGTGGAAGACTGGGTCCCTTCTTGGCCCACTTTTGTTTGGTCAATCCCAATCCACTTTGTGTATTAGAGCCCAATCATGGGCTTTCAGTTACCTGAGGTAATTAATGAGAGCGATGATGATGACAAAGCAAACATTGGTACCAGTTTTGTAGCTTTTCTATATCATGAAGGGGAGAAAAATAGCAACTGCAAACTAAGTGAGCCGTCACAAAGGGCTGTGGTGCAGGCTGCATGCTATCTGCATTAATCGGGCTTCTGTTTAAGCCACAGCTTCGTGGGACCCCATGAGTCTCGTCATGCAAAGCGGCAGGGACTCCATATGCATGTTGCCGTTGTGTGTCCTCCCGCCCCCCTCCCTGAGATGCTGTTGACCATAATTGCAGGACAGATTGCACAAAGGACTCACTTCTGCAGCCGTCGTGGTGATTGGGCCCGGCAGGATGAGGGAAACGGTAATACGTGTCAATAAGGTACTTAGCTGAAGTGGCTGCTGAGCGGAGCTACATGAAAGGATGGCACACAGGGTTTGAAAGGCTGGGCTGCTAGACGGAGGGACTGAAGTTATTCTCCTGTTGGCTTTGTATGCTGAGCTGTTGGCTTCTGACCTTGTACCAAAGTCGGTTTTGTCACAAACCAGAGTAAAACACTGTATGGGAAGCAGATATCAGCCCTGTGGTTGGAAAAAAAATATGTACTCCATCCTGTGTGACACAGAGATCTATAGCTCGTCAGGCATTGCCATGTGTGGTTCTGCGCTGTGTTTTGTTGCAGAGGTCATCCTACTTCCAGGGAACTGAAGTTTCACATTAAAAGATTAGGTAAATCTGTGTTACAGAGGTTATTTTTCAGGGAAGATTGATGTTTTCCATTCCTTATTTTATGTATCTCTGTATAGGAAGAAGAAATTGATTTCTTTGTTTTGGGTTATTTATTTATATGTTGGCCTTTTATTGTTTTCCACTCTTGGATGAGATGCTCAGTTGGCTTTTACTAATTGCAACATGGCTGCTTTTCTGAGCAAGAACTGTTATCCTTGGAAGTACACTATAAGATGTCTCTCCTCCTCCATAAATCAGTCCCAGGTTTTTATTAGACTGTTTATGTAACCTTAGTTTATGTGCTATAATTCTTTGTTGTGTTGCCTAGAGTAATTCCCAAAGAGGATGTTTGTTCTTCTTCCTTGTAAATTCTTTAGTGCAGGCTTTTGTTATGACATCCTTGCCCTCCTTCATTTCTCTTTTCCTCTTTTTTTTTTTTGGGGTAACGCATGGTAGTATTATAAACTTCAGTCAGTAAAAATCTGACTTATGTTAGTTACACGTTGTGAGATACAATCATCTTTAAAATGAGGAGGAATAGCTTTTTAGTTAACCTTATTGTGTTGATTTTCTTTCTAATGTACACAAAGAAACTTTTGCAGTACCTAATTAAACAAACCCTGGTACTGTTCTTGCATGGAAGGTGTCCTTTTTTGGATACCCTTGAGAAGACCAACTTTGTTTTAGTCAGATCACATCTGGGTAAGATAACTAATAGGAACAAAATAAAATAAAAATCCAGTGATTTCATGAGGCACAAAGCCCAAGCGTAAGCAGGCAGTACTGTGCAGGTTTTCCGTACGAGGTCTTGCGAAAGCGATACATCTGCATAAAACTCCTGAAGTCAACAGGACTTTGTATGGGCGTTAGCTGAGGCATGTTCCATCTGTTTATAAAACTGCAGCCTAAAACATCTGATAAAAATCAACTGTATTTCTTTTCTGAAACCATTGCACGGCCATATGCAGAGTTTTTTGACATAAATCTACAGAGCCATAATGGAAATGACTGAATTGGTGGTTGGGGGAAGAATACAGGCGTCTCCCCTTCTGCCTGTGCCCTGTGGCCGCGTGGTGGGATTACAGCCTTTTGATTCCTGGCCTGCTGCTGAGACTCCCATGTGCTCCTGTTGCGCTGCTGGGCACCACCTCTGGCCCTTGGTACTCCTCCTGGGCCAAGGTGCTCCCAGCTCCTGTGCCTGGAGGATTCACGTTTCTGCTGAGATAACATGGCAACTGAGCCGTGAACATTGTTTTTTCCCCTAACAGTCATCTGAATTCACTAGTAAACCAAAATGTCTACTATATTGTGCATCTTTTGGTGTGTTAAAAATTATATATTTTTTTCCTGTACAAAATAAATTAATTAGCTTTATGTTTCTTTGCATTTATGGAGTAGATCGCATGGTGTGATCACAGTCCCATGTGGCTAAACCACCTCTCCCCTGCCTATGACCATATTATTTAATTTTCTTAGTGTGGCTGCCTCTGTCTTCAGTCACCGTTTGTCCCTTTATCTGCCTCTCCTTTCTCCCCTCCCACCTTCTTCCATCCTCTCCCCTCCCACCCTCCTACAAATCCATTTTGTTTTGTAGGTCGCAACTCTGCCAAAGGGAGCAAATTCCCACCGTGGTGCCTTTCCACAATCTGCATTATACACCAGAACTTGCTTTTGTTCTCCTTTTAATTTTTTCTTTCCCTGACTAATTTGACCAAATTTAATCAATTGTAAATGAAGCAAGGGAGGAGAACAGTACGTGTCTATTCGATGTTGTTGTCCTGAGGCTGAGCCAGACCCTGTTGTGAAGAAGTGGCGGTCCTTCAGAGAACCACTGTGGCATACAGGAATCTGTAACATATTTCAGGACAGCCTGCTTTCTCTCTCTCTTCTCTCCCCCCACCTCTGTAAACATATGAAAGAAACATGAGAGCATTAAACCACAGAAGACAAATCATGGTCAGAATAAATATACTGTTTGCTAGCAAACTTAAAAATACGCTTGTGGATTCTAATAGCTGTAGGCAAGAGCTGGATATTTATTGCAACCAAGGCTTACTGTGGTTTATTATGTTTATAAAACAGTTTAATACTACTTTTCTTTTAAAATGAGTTTTTAATTTAGAATAATTTTTTAGGATTTGTTTCCAGAGTACAGATGGCTGATCGCTGCGGGGGTGCGGGGTGAGAGGGAGAAATGTGCTTGTGGGTGTGTTTTAAAAGCGCTCCCAGATGGAGTGTATTGAATGAAATTTAAACCATTGCCCTGTGAACTACAAGTGTGATAAATATAATCAGTCAATCCACAAGTCCGTGGCGGCGGGGGGAGCAGATTGACGGGCACGTGGTACGGAGGGAAGGGTCGAGCCGTGCGGCCGCCAGCGTCCATGGTGGTGGCCTTCTCTCGCGGAGGGCAGGCAGGTCTCCTGCTGGTGCCTCAGCATCCCGTCTTGTCTGTAAGCCCTCCCAGTCCCTCGAGTCTTCAAAGTGCCGCATGTGCCTAGATGGGCTGAAAAATGGAAGAATTCATGCCAAAAAGAAGGCCTGGCTGCTGGAAACACTGAGCTCTTGGAGCTTTTCATTTACTCAGTCTTAATTACTTTCTAAGTGTAAGAGTTTATAGATATCACCGTTCTCTTCCAGAATTTAGTGTGGTTCAGTATTTTAAAACCCACAGATTTCCTTAGAAGGATTTGTTTGTACAGCTCCTTTCTGTGTTTAAGACATGTAGGCCACACTGAATAAACTGTGCACAGATTTTTTGGACAAAACAGCTGAACAGGTGAAGAAAATGGAGTGAATTTTAATTGCTCCTAACTTCTGAGATCTTCCAGGCTGTGGGAAACAATACTTCAGCTAAAAATGATTTGTAGGCCTTGAGCTATAGTGTGGGAAAGTATGCGTCTGTGTCCTGACTTACAAATGAACAATGCGGTGTTCCCCCCGTTCAGCTACTGAAGGCAGTGTGGGAGGGACACTTGGTTTCTCTTCTTTCATTACCAACTCGTGGCAGCTCAGCCTCCTTGGCTCCCTTATACCAACTTACATCAAAAAATAGTCATCTCTGCCCTGGCCAGGATAAATGTCTGGCCAGCTAATTTCACAAAAGGATGTGCTTTGAGCAGGGCTTATTAGAAAAGTGACAGTTTGTTCCTGGCCAATATACGTTTAAAGCCATGTCCACGCTTGCAGAATTTGGCATCTTTTCCTCCTGCATTGTCCTTTCACCACGCCATCATCATGCCTAATATCTGTATATGAAAACGCCCACTTAGAGGCTTCCAGACTTCCACGCTGCCATTTGGATTAGATATGCTTCTAGCCAGACTTGCTAGCGCTCCCTTGCACTGTGTCAGTGTGGACAGAAATTGCTGGCATGGTCGCTACCATCGTGCAGCCGCTCGTGCCCGTGCAGCTGGGAGGCAGTGCCGGGAGTAGCCCCAGCTGGCCGGAGGCCTCATGCCGGCACTGGTGGTGCTCTGGAGGGCTGGCACCCAGTGCCAGGAGAGCTCAGCCATTCCGATCACTTGGGAGATATTCAGGAGGCCGCCAGAGATACGAGCCTCACTGGGGCCAAGTGCTCTCAAGAGAAGGCACAGGACATGTATGGTCTGGGGCGGCAAGGATGCCCAGCAGTCCTGCTGTTCCTCTCTGTAGAAATGTGCTTTCTCTGAGGAGATGGGTCAAATCTTGGAAGATCACAGCAGATAAGGGTTGGGGTTAACAGGAATATGCCTCTGGGAATACAGATGGGTAGGGTAAGGAGAAGTTTGTAGTCCCACCAAAGTGGCATAGGCTGAGCTGAGGTGCGAGGTGATTCCGGAATGCCGCAATTCATTTGAAAGGATTCGTCCAAGAAGGGTACAGCAGCGAGAAGGGAACAGCCAGAACAACCAGGTTAAAACAGGAATTGGCAAATGAGAGGGCTTCTGCTTTGAGTGCATTTATCATAATACAACGCGGACCAGAGCCTAGAAGGTCACTGTCCGTGTTGTCATTCGCATTTGTGAGAGATTGAGTATGGTGTGAGGACGAGGGTGCTTGTGTGACAGAGAGCATCATCACAGTTGGCATCCTTGTTGGTAATATCATTAATAAGGCTAATTGCATTGTAGGGCTTCAGTTCCCTATGCCAAATGCTATTTTTCAATAGCTCTATGAAGTGCTGTTGTGTACTAACACTGGTGTATCTGATGCCTGGTGCAGCTACATCAGGCAAGTGAAGTAGGTACTTTGTAATTATTGCAAGTTCGCTTTGTGGAGAAGGATGTAGTTCCAGGTGAGCATAATCCTTACAATATTAATGGATTTAAACCCACAAAGACCTATAAGTAAACTTCATAAAAGATTTCTTCTGTGAACATAAAGTGAGCTAAAGATAGTAGCCATAATTAGTAGAAGCAATTCTTAAAAACATAATAAGGAATATTAGGTTATACATAAATCAGAAGTAGAATTTAGCAGAAGTGTCTTTAAAAAATGAAACTGTCTGGTAAGACATGCGCTGCAAAGACAACGAAGCCGGCTATAACTTTTCAGTTTCAGCATGCCTTTGGTTTATTTTAGGCTTTAGACAGCTTATACACAGAAGCTCAGGATTATTATTAGCATTATTGGTAATTTCTGTTGCAACATTCTTGAGTGGAGCTGGGTTTTGGTGACTTAAGAAAGCAATCATATATGCTGTTCTGATTTTTTTTCCCTCATTTAAAAGAGTTGTTCAGTGCATTTAAGTTTACCTCCTCCTTCCTCCCCCACTCCCCCCCCCCCCCAAAAAAAAAAAAATAAAATTATGCTAACCAGTGGTGAAAATTGATGCTGTGAGGTTTGTAGTTCCATAGACAATCGGTCTGAAGCCCTGGATGGCTGCAGAATTTATCCATAAAACAAGATCTAGAGATCTAGAGGATTAGCTTTAAACTCTAAACCTGATTCTAATTTGCTTTATGAGTATTAGTTTTTCCCATGTGTAAAATGGCGATATCTATTTTGTGAGGGAAGCTTTGATCAAGCAAACACCTGTGTGAGCCACACAGCCGTTTCCCCACTCTGCATCAAACCATTCGCCATGCTCGGGAGACAAAAGGTGCAGCTCCACATCTCTCCAGCGTCAAATGCAAACAGCAGGAGCTCTCATCTGCAAACAGGTAGAGAGTTCTTAGAAAAGTGAAGTTACCATATGGAGAACAAAAAGTCCATGTGTTTTCCTAGGAACAGATGACTCAGTCTGTGCCTGCACACCTTGGGTCGGCCTTTTCTTTTCTTTTTCACTTATCTTGCTTCTTTGGATGCAAAACCTGGTCCCTTGCACTTCCTGCTGTCTCATGCAGCCTTCCTGAATCTGCTGTAATATGCTTTTTTCTCCTTTACCAAGGTCTCTTGATTTGTCTTCATTTTCTTTTAAACCCTGGAACACTTGTAATGTAATTGTAGAGCTAAATAAACACTGTATTACGTTTTGGGATATTACTTTCAGGAAAAATGGTCCAGTGCACAAATTGATAGTGGAGTATATTGCACTTAAGAAAGACAGACTGTGCATTTACTGCTTGCTAGAGAGAAGATGAGAAGGCTGCAGGAGTTTTCAGTTATTTTCCTTTTCTTTCTTTCTTTTTTTTTTTTAGTTTGTCCTCTGTTTTCAGAATGTGTGCGATATGCCAAATACCAACATCCGTGAAGATGCAATTTTTCAAAAAAATCCATCATTTTCAAACCGGTTTCCTGCAGGAAATACCTGAGTAGCCTAAAGCACTCATCTTTTCTTCCTTTTTAAGGTTACCAGTATGCTTTTTTAAAAAACAGGTTTCTTGTGATCTCAGTACCCAACGAAAATGAATAGTAGGGCTTTTCACTGGCAGCTTTTTATCTTGGCAATAAAGTGGTGTTAGTGACAATAGGGAGAAGACGATGACCAGTTTCCTTTCTACTGCTGTTGTTTCTCTTTTCCTAACTTTTTTTTTTTCTCTTTTACCTGGCCACCTGTCTGTCTTTTGATTATAAGGTCCTTAGAAGCAGAGGCTGTTCTTCCTTGAATGTCTGGAAACGAGACATCATCTTGCGAGTGCTACCACAAAGAAACAACAGACACAAAAAAAATACATATAAAGGAACAATTTACATACTGTGTCATGCGAGTCCACTATACTCTACTTCCAAGTCAAGTGTGACTTCGAAGAAGATGTGAAGAGAGGGGGCAGGTGATGAGAAGGATTTAAAGACACGCAGCCATGCAGGTACCAGTTCCCTGGGTGGAGTTGTACCTGGGAAGATAATAGATTCAGGATTTCTAGTTCTTCAAGCATAAATCTGTACTGCTTGATCAAGGACTGGTTGTAGTATTTGAAGTAGGAGCAGACTCATAAATCTCCATTTTCTGTTCACGTTAGGGATCCAAACTTACCTAGAGTAACACTTTGGTACTCACATAAACAAGATTGTAAAACATGAAGTCATTGCTGAAAGTGCACCCTCCAGAGAAAATTCAGTTGTGGGTAAAACCTAAAGAATATTTCTTATCCATACCATGTGGTATTCTACCAAGCTGGCAGTCTCTTCCCTCTTCTTGCAAGCGATTTCTGATTGTTACCGGGCATGTATACACTTGGTTCTTTTGTGTTGCCCCTAAAAGAACCAAGAGTGCTTCCAGCCTTTCAGTTTAGTCTTCCGAAAGTTGTTCTTCCTGCATAGTCCCAAACTGTGATCCCGGGATTGCAAGAAGAGAAATCCATGTTACAATCTCATGAGGTTGTCCGTGGATTTTTAAGGAAGAGCTTTCCAGTGTCCCATGCGGTCTTGTGAGCACATGCCTTCACTGGAAGTTAATGAGACCTTTGTCTCCAGGTTACATTTTACTTCCTTAAGAGTTTCACAATTTATATGTCTCCCAACAAGTTCTTGGAAAGGAAGCACCACAAATTCTCAAATTGCAACAAAGAGAGCTGGAAAAACTGAGGTGGTCAAAAGGAGTCAGAAATTCATTTTGCACGCCCCAATGGAAGAGGGAATTGTCTCTGTCTGCATCTCTGGAAGCCCAGTGGCCCAAGCATTGCTGTGCTGCCCCAGGTTAGATAAACCACCACTTCATGGTAGTTTCAAATCCTTCATCCTGTTTTCTTGATGATCATTATCATAAAAAATACAGCCTGGCTATTTGCCAGCGGTCTTCTTTCCTCACCATCTTCCCTGCTAGTGGCTCTGGTATTCAGTGATTTCTGTCTTTTTGCTCATGATAGGTAAAAGCACATCTGCCAAGTAAGTACCCGGATGCCCAACTCAAGTAGTTATGTTGTTTGAGCTGCAGTGGTCCAGGGATATAATGAGGCAAGGGTCGCAAGGAGAGACACTATCTTGTGCTAGAATAATTGAAAGCTGGTTTTTGTTACGGCTCTTTTCACTTGCACTTCTACCTCATACAAAGGGTTGCCAATGAAGGCCAGGCACTGCAGCTGAAGAATTGCTGCCTTTCACCTCTGGCAGGCTTACCTTGAATAAAGAATAGACCTTGAAGCTCCAGAGCCCCATATAAATCAGGGGGGCTTTATTGAAGCTAAATGCATGTGAATGTTCATAATGTGATGTTCTTAACAAAGCCTGTTTCTTTTGAGTAGCTTCCATTATAACTTACAATGGGTAAGAGAAAACCACTTAAGCAGAAATGCATGTTTTTATCATTAGCTTCTGTAGCTAAGCATAGTTTACCAGAAGCAGATTTACTTGTGCATCTTTTTCTTTCTTCCTCTCATTTTCTGTCAGAACTCACTACGTTCACCCGTACTGTGGCTTTATTATATCTCTGGCAAAATTAAAATCTTACAGATGACAACTGATTTTGTGGCGGTTGTGATGACAGATCTCTGATGTTTAGAGGTTTGCATTCCTGCCCTCCCTCTGAGTTCCCCTTCCCCTAAGGGGCATCCACGCCAAAGAACAAACTCTTTGCCTACGGCACTCATCATTGAACCTTAAGATCAACCAGTTAATATTCAAAACATTTTCTATTTAAATTAGAAACTTACTTCTTCTTAATCTCCCTGTTCCCCACATAAATCTCAGGCTCAAGCTCTTATGCCCAAACCTAAACCCAAAGGGTAAATGATCTTTGCTGTAAGAAACTAAGCAGATGCAGGAATTTACTTAGTAGAGAAATTTTTGTAATAGATCTCTCCAAGAATAAAAACTGAGAGCCTCAAAACACTTTTGCGCTTTTTGAAGTCTTAGAAGAAGGTATCAATAGACATCTTCTGCAGTAAGGATTTAGCCTGAATTTATTGAAGAAATCCATCTATTAGGCCCAAGTCTATGGACTTTTGGGGCCAGCTGGTCCCCTGTATTATTTATGTCTCTTTGGAAATCTCAGATATATTCTCAGATTTAAGAAACAGAATTTTATTTTGGCAACTGTCCCATGTTTATGCTGCTCATATGCCGTGTGTTTATATACTATATAACTCGGTAGAAATACCGTCCTCTGAATTGCTAGGTTAATGAAGCACCATGTCACTGAATAAAGGTGTTTCCTTCATGGATACGTTTGAGAAAAACAGTAAGCACAGTTTAATGATAGCTCTCTGTATTTCACTTAAAAGGCTTTACAAAGGGTTTGCTGATTACTTATTGAGCACCATTAGGCAAATTGGGAGGGAGAACTGAAAATTTCAGCAAGTTTAAAGTTGTTTTTTTTTTACTGTAGTGTTCAGAGAAAAATTGCCTTTGTTTTTCTTTTCATCCCTCTTTCGAAGCCTTCCTCTCATCCCTGCTCTTCTTTACCGGCCCTACACCGAGTGACAGCAAAGGAGGGTGTAAGATCAAGAGACTACAAGGGAGTTCAAAAAAATAAAGTTAGCGGGGGGATTTTCACAAGAAGGAAAGGGAAATTTTGAGAACCAAAATATCAGGGCACGTTAGCAGTTAATTAACTCTGCCTGCTTGTTTAGTAGCTCTCAAAAATGCAAATGTGTAGGTAGCCCTTACTCCAATACCAAATTCTGTCACCGTGCGGGTGTACCAAACAGCTGGAAATTCCTGGTATGTGTGTCTAAAGCTGTCAGTCTTCAGGTCTTGCTTTATCTTCCAGGTGCAAGAGAAAAGCCAGAGAGCTGAGCTGTTGGTTCAGCCAGCGAAGGCGTCCAGGTACACACGTGTACCAAAGACCCGCTGCCCCTTTTCATCAGCGAGCTCTGGAGGCTCGTACTGCACCCGCTGAAAGCCTTTTTCTAAGGCAGCCTCAGTGGCACGGAGCTCAGCTTGCCTCCTCCTCCGGGCAGGTCAGGAGGGAAGAGCGATTTCGGGGCAGCACGCAGGGCCGGGGATTGCCTATGGGTGGTTAATCTGCTGTACTGCAGATGCGGGAGTTTAAATCTTGTATATGCCAGGCTGTAAGGGAGGTGCAGACTCAGAGGGAGCAGAGCAGATTAAAGTTAAAACCTGCTCATAAGGCCCGCTACAGGACTGGCTCTGCTTCAGGGGGCTGGGGAGCTGGGGAAAGCAGAATGGAGACAAAGCAACATGTATTTTGCTTTCTTTTCATTACTGCTTTTGTGGGTGTTGTTATCCTTGACCACTGCCTCCAATGAAAAAGTTGTGTTTGTTTTTGTCAGGAATTTCTCTCTGCCTTTTTTCTGGGGAAAGGCGGTACTTATCTCCATCCCTCTAACCCCTTCCCCCTCTGCCTGTATTTCACACTCTGAGACAATCTGAAGGCGCTTCTTTCGCTACCCCTCGTCAGCTGGTTAGAAGTGTCGTCAGGAAATATAACCGAAAGCTGTTCTTCACCACAAGGACAAAGCCTCTACGCAGCTCGGTTTTGCTCCTCGACGCCCAGCGCAGTCAAGTCCCAGGCTTTTCATTCCCCAATCTGGCTGAGCGCTTTGTCACGGGGAGGTTCCCTAAGCTGCTCAGGCAATTAACATTGTTCCTTTGCAGGGTTTCCATTAGGTCTTTCAGCACTTGAAAGGGCTGTAGTTCACTGCTGGAATGTCTGCATAAGGTTTTAATTTTGGATTCATAATGGGAAATACGTCTGGAGAGCTTTGCCCTGAAAAGGGTTAATGTGACAGACCCAGACTTCTGATAGAGTAAAGCAGGAAAAACTATTTCCATCATGGTAAATAAAAGTGCATTAAAAAGACATTTAGTCATGGGAATAAAAGCTAAAGAAACACATGCTACGTTGGGATGGTTTATATTAGTGTCATTAACTCCTATGTTTTGGAATAACTCCCAGATGAAGGATTATGCTGAAAGTAGGAATTAATGGCACTAATGTAAGCCATTCCGTGTAGTGTGCGTTTATACCTTTGATTTCAGAGGCATGCAGGGAGCAGTCAGTAACACAGCGAAGCTGTGTATTGTACTGACCATGATTAAAAGTTGGTATGAACTAGTCTTGCTTTGGGCCAAGGGAGCTTTACCCTGTAGACTTCAGACAGCTGGAAGGAGGCTGGAAAATCCTTAGGTAACCTTGTGTAACATACCATTAAGGTCCCGAGCTTCTCAGAAACCGGTCACCCTAATGCAGAGAAGAATTCAGCGTAGCGTGCCTACAGATGAACAGGCGTGGGGTAGCCTGGAGACCTTAACAATGACTCGAAAGGCCTTTCCCAAAATGCTTGTGATGTCTGTGACTTAAAACGAGCGAGGTCTTTTGCAGTTTCCTGAAAGTCTGTCGGAGCAGAGGAACGTGAATGTCTGCGGCAGAGCACGGCTGGGCTCCTTGGCTGTTGCAGAGGGAGCAGTAGCACTTGGCTCCTCTCGCTGACAGATCTGCTCCCTTGGGGAGGTTTGGATCAGTAAATTTCCAGAGTGAGTTTTGAATTCGAAGCGGTTTTGTTCTCTAGACTGTGAATTCCACCACAGAAATCACATATAAAGAAATCTAGTTGTGAGTAGATGCTTATTTTGGTCAACTTTTTTTTTTTTTTAATTGTTTCACTCTCTGTGCTAAGTATTTTTGCATTGTTTAGGATGGGATGTATAAAAGTGTGTGAACAGGTTAGAAGCAAAACTACCAAGAACCTCCATCCTGTAAAGATCCCATCTATTATAGTTGCATTGCAGTAGTACCCATCGTGTATGCCATCAGTAACATTTTCTAAAACATGGTCCCTGGAGCAGAAGCAAGTAGCCTCACATACTGATGGTCCTGTCTTGGCCCCCGCGCAGATGGGAATCCCGAGCATCCCGGGGTGCTTCTGACGAGGAGCGAGAGCCGGGCCGAGCCACACTTCACATCCCGCAGAAGCTTACCTGCTTCTGGTTCTCCTGCTTGGCTGGAGGAGGCAAGTGGAAGGGGCTGCTTGGTGCTATCGGTGAAATTTCAGTGGGGGTGTTTGGAAAGTTGGGACTGCCAACCGTTCCTGCCATTACGGACTTCTATTAGTTGCTTAAAATTTATGATAACATTACTATTGGGAGGAAAAAAAGGTCTTGAGGGTTGTTTTTATTTATTTATTTCAAATATGGTTGTAACTGGTGCCTCAGCTGTTTTGGGTGTGAAGAAAAACATCGATATTTTATTTTATTTTTTAACCTAGGCTTGGTGTCTTAGTGCTTTCTGGTAGAATTGTGAAAAGTTTAATGTAGCAGAAGACATACTCATGGCTTTGTTTTTCTTTTAAAAGTTGAGGTTTTGATTAAATAAAGGTACACATAAAAGCACGGCCTTAATTTATAGCAACATGATAACTTTAATAGCAAATCCAAGACATTTTGTTTTAAATGACTGATATTTCTGAGTGCATATCCAGTTTTGGATAAATCCAGTTTGGGTTCTTTCCCTTAAGCTTTCTGAAAGCCTGAGGTATACACACCAGTCAGCGCTCTGTAGGAATCTCATTTGATTTTGGCATTATCACCTAATGCCTAAAGAGGTGAAGTGAAGCTCCGTGTTTACAGGTCACCTGGCCTGCACCTTGTGAGCCTTTGAAATCTGTACTGTAAGGATTGCAGCTTTGGTGGTGAGGTTAAAGAAGAGTTGCCTTCTAATACTGGTTCCTTCTTTCCCTCTGCATTTTTCATGTCCATTTGAGTAAAAGGGGACGTTAAAGAATCCTTTTTCAACATTAGCACTGTATGGATTTTATTTTGTTGATCTGTCTTCTTATAATAAGCGTACCAGTATGTGAAACTGTGAAATTATGTGGCTTGATTAACTTCAGTTGGTTTAACTAAACTTTGAAATGGAAACTAACTTTGCTGAAAGCAGAAAGCTTCTTAGTTTCCGGACTAATCCTGGAATTACACACTGGATTTGCTTCATGGAAATAAGTGTGCTTAAAAAATTACCTCCGCTAAGTAGGTTTGCATTGTTTGAAGAGACCCAGGGACAATAACTGCCTTTAACCCTTTCCGTCTGCCAATATCCTTTGTCCTGGGGGACCGGGGATGTTAAGGTCAGTGTGTCTCGTGCACGCACCACCCACACAATCGCCTTTTAGATCGCTCTCACTCAGAACCAGCCATTTGGTGCCAGTTGGTTAAAAAAAATTATGATTGCCGATTAGCTTTGCTGGTAACAGCGTTTGGGGTGTATTGGTGTGAGGTTCCTGCGGGTTTCCCTGCCGAGCTAAATGACATAGCCCGTGCTGCACTAACAAGTGGGGAGGTTGTGTTTGAGGCATTCCCATTTTGCTGATGCACAAGGTCACGCTCAGAAGCACAGGACTTGCAGTGCTCGTGCCACGGTCTGTGTGCGTATAGGTGGTGGGTACAATCAGAACTTCCATTGGCTGACTGAATTACAGATGCGTGCATTTGGGATGAACGTGTCTCCCAAATGAAAGCCCCTGCTGAAATGTGCCACGGTAAGGTATCTTGGGGAAACGTCTTTCAGAATAAAGCAGGACCTGTGCCGTAGGTCACAGTGAATTGTTGCAGCAGCTGCTGCGCTGCCACATCCTTTGCTGCCTGTCCCCGTGTAGCCTTCTGCAGATTCACAGGGTGCTGGTGTCACACCTGCTATCCCCCGCTGCAGAAAGGGCAGAAAAGCCTTTTTCTTTGTGAAAGGACAGGACCTGTTTGGGCAGGAAGCTCCTCCTTAACACAGAAACTAAAACCCAGATGATGGACCTGAAGGGAATAAAAGTCTTACAGAGAAAGTGTCTTTGGCTCAGGAGATAGACCTGGCTTTGGTTTAGGCTTGTTCTGTCCACAGAGACGTCATTTTTTCTCTGCACCATTACCCCATTTGTGAAGCACCTGTAATCCTTCTGCTTTTCCTTACCAGGAGTTTGTGCTGTTTAATTCCTTAATGCTTGTGATAGCCTCGGACAGTGCAATGAGTCTGTGTAGATTCAAAAAATAAATGACAAATATGATTATTTCTCTTCTGTTTGCATATCTACAAAGCTTTGTTCTTTTGTGCACTGTATTTAGTGGAGAATTTGTGATGAATTATGTTGCAGCTGCTTTTCCAGTGGCTTCAGAAAGGTCAGTAATCCCTGTAAGTTGATTTTTTTTAACTGTATATCTGTTTTGCTGTGACTTTGAGATAAAACCAGTTTGCTGAAATTACTAAACGCTGAAAAATGCTTAGTTCTAAGTTCAGCCTCACTTTTCCCCATAAACATATCATTCTTTCTGAGAAAATTTGGAGATGAATAGTTTAATTTTGGATAATCTTATTTTATAGCCTCCTTCAGTTTTAGTACGTCCTCCTTCTCAGACGTCTGTTGTCCTAGAGAAAATGTCTTCACATTTTTTGTTGCATCAAACCCTTCAATGGTAAAGAGCATCCTTTCCGAGTTTCTCAGTGTCAATAATTCTCCCCCGCCTGAACATTAGGCACTTGAAGGAGAGATGGAAAATATATACATAATTTTAGAGTGCTATATGTACATGCTGACATTTACCACTGTACCCTCAAAAAGCGAACAGAGATTTGAGTATCAAATGCCTCTGCCTGTACAGCTTTTGCTAAGCATCCTTAGCTTGAGGAATGAAAGATTCTGAACATCTTCAATATTTATGCTTCACAAGGCAGTTATCCTCAGTTATCCTTTTAGCAAGTCCCATTTCTCCGTGTTCTGTCATGGGCTCATTTATACTAGGCTGATTTAGTGCTAACTGGGGAGATTAGATTGCCCTGCTTGATGCTGTCAGCTAAAACTGAGTCAGTGTCTGTATACTGTGGCCCAGTTGCTCAAAGAACCTTACCCTTTTCCTGTATTGCTCATTCTATTAGATACAAAAGCCTTTCTCACCCAGCTTTTGTGCTGGGGTCAATTAGCTCCTGAAATAGCTCATATAACACAAATAATAATGGCAGCGCTAATCCTTTGGGCAAGCTCTATACAATGGCCACTTCTGGCCCGGAGGACAAAGAGGGCTGTTTATCTTCACTGCACACAGTCTCCGGGACTTTGCCCAGTCATTTGCAGAAGAATTTATTATCACAGAGGTCATAGGTGGTTTGCATTGGAGAAGCTTTTTCTACCTTGCCGCCATATGGGACGTCCTTGTCTTATTCCTATAGGATCGAGCAGTGCTTCAGGTGAATTAGATCACAAATATATGTGGTCAAATAATGCTATCTTAGGTAAACACGGGCTTGAAAGACGTTTGAAGTGAAGACTAACACAACACATTTAATGGTCCTTCTTGTGTATGCAGAGAGAATTACAGCAGGAGTGATGCATTCTGTAAGCTGCCCTCCAGCCCAGCGCTCCCACAATAACAGTCACACTGAAGTGTTTCAACAAAGGAAAATCAGCCTTGAGACGGAGGTAGAGTCTGGCTGTGTAGTTATTGTGTCTGAGCTCCTACACTCAAAGTAACTTTGACTTTTTTTCCCTTATAAATGATATCTCAAAAGAAGGAAATTAAACCATTAGTTGATAAACTAATAATAAGGATTTCCTGTAAGTCCACAGGAAGAAAAAAAAAAAGTCACTCCTAGGCTATGTCCTGTAAATTAAAACTCTCTTTGTATTGCATTTTTACATTTGAACATTTAAATCCTTTAGAATGGGTTGCTAATGGAAATGCTGACCAGTTTTACACTACAGTTAGCCTTCCTGGACTTAAATGATATGTCCTTGATAAAGCATGGAAAGGATGAGAAAGCAGCTTGCCAAACAAGAATCAAGAGGAGTTTCCTTTGTCTTAAATGTTCCTGATGGCCTTTTAGCACTGTAATTGGTGTGCAGAAGTGAACGTCATACTCAGATAATCCATAGCGCTTTTCCCTTTGCAAGAAGTTTTGAGCTGTGGTTCTGCTACAGGTATTACTAGGATGCCCCTACGATGGGAGAGGAATGATTTATAGACACAATATGTGAAAACAACACTTCCTGCCACGCAGTTTTCCAGGCTCGCACAGCCATTATTTTCACCTATTGTTTATTTGCTTTTCCTTGCAGTTGCTTTTTCCAAAACCACACGCCTTCCCATTACACACTGAGGCATAATCTAGCATTCCTGTGATAGCTTGTATTTCTTTTGCTCTTTGTTTTTTTTTTGTTTTTTTTTTTGGCTCTGTCCTCCATCTCATACCCCAGGAAGCTGTGTGCTTTCCAGGCACTTGTTTCTGGTGGCTTTGGGAGGCAGTAGCTCTTGAATTCCCGAGCTTGAAGTGATTTCTGTAGGACTGGATCATCCAAGCCACCATGGCTTCAAGCCGAGCCCGGTGTGTGCTAGGAACTTCTGTAGCTAAAGGCAACAGCACGTCAGTGGGGCCACAAGGAGAGAAGCATGATGGCTTTTAAAGAGTTCCTTTCCGGTGTTAGTCGGTGTTATGCCAATTATAGATCATCCTTGCTGGGAAATTGGATAGGTTATGTGTTGCTTTTCTGTCTCAGCTGTTTCTCTTATCTTCCCAGAGTGCCATATGAATTGGTTCCGATGACTTTTCTTCCACAGTTTCTCTCCCTGTGCTTTCCACAATCTAGTTTTTCCAGCTTTTTCCTGTTCTTGCTGGAAAGAGAATAAAAATAACAGTAACTTCTCATGCTCATATAAACATTGGAGATGAAAAGGGATGAGAACAGAACATGGCAAGCAAGTTGTACACACAGTGGAGCAAGCTTTATACCAATTGCTTCAGTTTAGTTGCTTCTCAGTAATAAGATCTGCTAAACTTTCAAGGCTTAGCATCAAGGGAACGATCTTTTGAAAGAATAACAAGAAGGTATGTTTTAAAACATCTCCTTCAACCTTGGATAAATCTAAGAGTAGACGACATGTAAGTCTCTTGAGGCACAACTTTCTGAAGCGAGTTGGATGAGCCTCCCCAGTTACTTTTCATTGAAGAAGAGTGTATAGTGCATGTTCAGAGTATATTAATGACTACATCATCAGTAATAAATTAGATTGTTAAGAGCTGCATGTGATGCTATCGGATCATTGTAGCCATACTGCTTTCATTTTCTATTTTTAAATGAATCTGGAGTCATATCTTGAGAGAGTCAAATGCCTTCCTCTGAGGCCAGAGGGAAAAAAAGTTGGATGGCTGACTAGTAGAGAATAAGTAATAAACCTCAGGAGGGAAGAAATATATCATCACTTTTATATATTTTATTATATATATTATATACTATATGTATATAATTTTAATTTTTTTTATATCCACATCTAAACTCAAGTACGATGAGGAACCTATTCCCAAACAACACAGAGAATGTGCAGCATACAGTTAGGCAGAGAGACTCATAATGTGCAATGTAAAATGGGCTTTTTAATAACAACAGGAGCAGGAGGGTGGTTGTGCAGCACAATGTGGCATTTTCTTCTGTAAAGTGCTGCTAAAATTCTTACAGCTGACCTGGTCCCCGGGCAGATCTTGGTCAGGCACTGGTGCTTGCCAGAAAGTGTTGGGTTTGTTGGTTTGTTCTCAACCTGACCACTTCGCTCCAACCACTTGGTCATTCTGTCCCTGTGACTCCTGTGGACCATCTCCAGGCCAGTTTTGTATTTGTGTGCTGGTTTACATCCTCGTACAACTCCAGCTCTATAGCCTTTCCTCAGTATTGATATGGGAACAGCCAAGCTTTCATCTAATCATTTAGAAAATCAGCTGTATTTAATGACTAAAAAGATTACTTCAGTCTGAAATATATCCTTCCCACATGCTGTTCTCCGTTGCTTGTCCAGCTGGCTTAGTTGGCCAGTAGTCAAATGTGTTGGGGAACCAAATCCTACTTTAGAATATTGACCTTTTCTTTATTAGACATCTCATTTCATCCCAAGAGTTAGAGCAGTTTTCCGGTATGAAGTGCGCTCCCTCATCTGTTTTTGCATATTCCAAAAGATGTTGTCACAGAGCTCCTGTCTCCATGTATTAACCTTTGCTGTGAAAAGATCCCAGCTTTTCTTGGACAGATTATTTATTTGGTAGCCTTTAAAGGATTCTTACATTACCATATATATATACTTTCTCCCCCTGTTTCAAGCCGTTCTTTCCAGATCACATGCACACAAAATAAAAAAATAATAATAATAATAAAAAAAAACAACCTGCTGATAAATTATTTTGCTCTTGGTGACTTACCTGGGGAACCATAATCACACAAGTGTATTGGGTTCCTTTTTTTGAATTTAGAAAAGTTTTGTAATTATTATAAATAACTGGCAAGATAAATTCTTGTTTAAAGTAGAATTGGGTGTTTGGTTTGCTCTTTTTATTGAAAGAAGATGAAGATGTGCAAAAAGCAGATCTCGAGCATTGTAGTCTATTTTTATCTTGGCTTAGATCGCTGAGAGTAGTGTGTAAACAGTGCGCCAATTATTTCCAAACAGCACATCGTCGTCGTACCACCTGTTTAAACACAGTTCTACAGCTGACAGTCATCCCCTAGAAGAGACTCTTTTCCAGGACACATTTGATGTTCAAAGTTTAAAGTGTGAAATTGTGCACCCGTTGGGTTTTGTGTCCAGTTGTGCCTCTGGCTCTCCTTTGTGTCTTAGTTTATTCACCAATAAATTGGTGTGTATTGCTTGCCTGTCTCGTGGGAATGCAGCAAAACTCATTGTTTGCAAAGCTGTATGGTTAAAGAGATTATTCCCGATAAAAACTAGTCCTAAACATCTGAAAAAACTGGAAAATGTTCAGATCCCAGATGGACGTTAGTGGCTTGTGTCCATAGCAGTTATTGACAGTGAGAATTGGGACAGGATTTTGATAAGGTCTGAAACATGCTTTTCTCCTCATCTGTGTTAAATTTGGGTACTGAACTGTGAATCACTGTTTTTTTTGAAGCCTTTCTAAGCTCTTACTTAGCATACAGCTGTATGAACAAGTTATTTAATGGTCGTCTAGTAGGTGGATTTAGAAAATAGGGGCTTCTCTGTGGTTGTTTGCTGTGTGCATACTTCTACAACCATAAATACAAGATAGCTTACTCTGCTTCCATCCAAAGGCAACATGTGATCGTGGCATGGGTAAGAGTGGGCAATTGTAACAGAGCAGCCCATTCCCTCAGAATCTACACACTCATTTCCAGTGTGTTGCACTTAGAAAGGAGATTTTTCTTTTCACGCTGTAGGTAACTGTCTGGTGAGCATTTCTGATTGCTTCAGCAGTCTCCATGAACTTCAATCCCATCAGTATTTCCTTCAAATTTGCAGCAGTAGAAAGCAACCCTCCTTTCTTTATACTGTGATGCAGTTTTGTAGAGTTGCTGCCAGTAATTCTGATAACAGTTTACAAAATAGGCACACCAAAAAAAAAAAAAAAAGGAGGGAAAAAAAAGAAAAAAGAATGTCACTGAGAGAGCGAGCCTGTCTTCAAAACGATATAAACTGGGAAGCTGATTTTCGGCTGGCAGGTGGCTTGGAGCTGCTGCATTGTCAGCATGCTTTTCTCATATTGCCTTGTTGCTACAGGGCCTGATGCTGGCAGATTACAACTCTGTAGCCAGTCATTTTCGATTTATTTGAACCTGTTTCTCCAGTCTACTGAGCTTTCGCTGGCTAGCATCAATTCAGACACATTGCAATTCCTCAGAACCTCTACCCCATCAGATGGTTCGATCTATGAGAAATTTAGCTAGAGGCGCTTAGACAAAAAAGAAATATTGTGGCTGGGGAAGCATTTAAGTTAGAGGAGGCAGCCAGGGCTGTTTTATTACTTAGGCCTCTGTCACCTGTGATGACCCATGAGAGTGGAGAATATTGATCGCTTGTCACTCACGGCATTCAGTAGATTGCATTGACAAAGCTTGTCAGGCCTCTAATAGCAGGGTTAGTGGCCTTGGCTGCAACCCAGGGGAAAACTCTACAGTGCCTATTACTTGGCGGCCTTTAACTCTTACAGAATTGGGAGTGAACGCTGACAAAAGTGAGGGAATCATTTTGTAGTTACAAATGCCCTTTCCTGCTCTGTGCTTTGTTTTGGGTTTAATTTCCTTTACTTTTAGACCTCTTGTCCTCATCAGCCCTGCTGCTTTTGCTAAGGCGGATAAATTTGTCTGAGGTGTTTGCCTGCTCCTCTGGCATCTTCAGCCCCTGCGTGAACACGGGCTGCCTCAGCAAAGCTGCCTGGTCCCTCAGTCCTTCGGATGCTGCATCGTGCAGCGCAGTCTTAGCGAGGGATGGAGAGAGAGACAGCCCAAAGCCAAGCCTGGTACCTGCAGCCGCCAGAAATACAGTTATCAATCACCGCAGCGAGGCCTAGTGAACCACGGCAGATTTGTATTTATCCTCAGATCTCTGTCACTGCCACCAGCTCTTGTTACAGAGATAGAAACATACTGTGCGGGATTTATCTTGCCTTGACTTTATCTTCCCTGTCATCTCGGTGTAGGACTAGGACTTGATTATTTAAAAAAAAATAAAAGTCCTGGGGGAAGAGGGAGGAGAAGGCTAGAAGAGTGCAGCCGAGGTGTCGGACACTGCTTTGGTGCTCAAGAGTGCCCCTGGCCCCTCTGGTATTCCTAGCGTGTTGCAGTTGCACCTTATGTTAGAAAATTGGCACATCTGGAGCCTCAGAGGACTCGGGACAGGCAGTTTGGTTTCCTGGTGTGAGATCCGTGCCTGACCTCGGTATAAAAACGCTTAAGTCTCCTTGACAGTTTGGGAATGGCACAATGCATTAAATTAATTGCGGATAGCGCGAGACAACAGAGAATTAAGCTTTATTTACTAAATCTCTGAGAAGCGAGGAGTTCATGAAGTGAGTCAGTGTGTGCAAATAATTGCTGAGCATTTGACATGCAGGCACCTTGTCCCCGTCCTGCAGCGTTTTTCCAAGAGGATCGGGGTCACAAGGGATGGTGGTGGCAAGTCCTGGCTGCCAGGTCCCTCTTCCAGTTGCACAAAGCTGAGCTGGCTTTTGCCCTCCGGGGAGATTTCTGGTCACCCACAAGTACAAGGCACATTGTTCTTTGCTCCCTGAAACTTCCAGTGAGACGACTTCAGTTTGTTTTCTTTATATAACTGTTGTTTTTTTTTTTCCCAGTTCACATGTCAATGTCTCTTGTTTGAGGTAACAGGAAAAAAAATGGCTTTTAAAATACCTCTCACAAGTCTTTTCAAGGAAATGTAGTCAATAGTGTGTAAGAACTGTATTGTATATAAACGCTAAAAGAGAAAGCAGCTGGTAGCATTACATATCATTTCCAACTAAGTTACAGTACTGAGAAAGTTCCCAGGTGGAAGTTAGGATCGTAGCTGAACTCTTCCAAAGAGGAGAAAATCAGGGCTGTGGGGTGTTTCTGTGCCTCCTCTCCAGGACTTGAATCAAAATACCACCCCTGGTCATCCAGTAGTTTCCTTGGGTGGTTACAGAGAGGCTGTGAAGGGGTGGTCAGTAATCTGCATCTGCTTGAGGCGTGCTGGTCATGGAGTTGGCAAGAATTGTGAAAAATGTGGTAGTTTGAGCTTGTATGAGCTCTACCGATACTTATTGAATTGTGGTGTACCTTAATGGAAAGCAAGTAAACCCAAGGGTGATATCAAAACGCAGTGTGTATCCCTGAAGCTCCGCTGGGACCAGAACTGCCTTTTCCCCACAAGCCTCAGCTCTCCAACTGCAACAGCCTGTCAGCGAGCGGGAGAAGGGAGAGTAAGGCCCCGTGCTCATCCTCTGCTCCTGAAGCGCTTGTCCTGCCCCCGGAACACGGAGTGACCCAGCTGCTCGACATTCCCTCCTCCTCCTCCTCTTCCACCGCAGCAGCACAAGGCTTCGTACCATCTCTGGCACTTCTCAGCACGCCACTTTTCAGGCGCTAACAGCGCTGGTAGTTTGGTTTCAGAGATGGCCTGTTTGGCTTAGTAGAAGTTAATGATGATATTTTTGCATCTGAACAGAAAAATTAGATCTAGGAGGAGAAATAAAGGCTGCAGTAATTAGGCGAGTTTCTGAACATGCCAGTCCTGACAGAGCAGAAACATACAAACACGTGCTTAAAAGTGAGCATGATTACAAAAGTTACCCCTGCGCTGAAACGTCTCCCCATGTCTCTGTTCAGAAACTTGCCGGATGAAGCTGGACACCAGCCTTTAAGGAGCGCCTGCTGTCAAAATGCTTCCCTTCTTGGTACCGCCAGGCATCAGGAGCTTCAGCTCTGCCTCGGGATTCAGACTGAGAGCTTATTTCCTGTGGCTCCTGACCAGTTCTCAAATTCTTTCTCTCTTCTGTGACAACAAAAAGACTTTCAACCTCACTAAAATACATATTGCATATGACATGCTTTCCTCTGTACATGGGCATAGACTAGCTGATGGAGAGAAAAAATTAATTACCTGTGTGACTTTGTCCCAAATTAAAACCTAGGTCTGGAAAACAGATGCCTGGCATATTAATTCACCATATCACATTGAGCCTTGAGTTTGAGTTATCTGCAAAAGGTTTTATAATTCATATAACCTGAAATAATTTACACCTAATTAGATTTTGTCAACTGAATAATTCTGTCTCACGCCGCTTCTGCAGAATAATTTAAGCAACTTCATTTTATCCTCAAAATAGTTGTAAATGTCACATTAATTTTGTTGACATGAGCAACTTATAGGAGAACCACTTGGCAGAATTGTTTGTCAACTGAATGTGTTTTGGGCTTTTCACACCGAGTGCAGCTCAGGCGTGGACGTCTTCTCTTGTGATGTTTCGCTTAGGCCATAAAGCAGTGCTGCTTTTGTGGTAAGGTGCGTAACCTGCTAGGTCAGGGGTCTGCTGACACGTCGTGCCTTGGACAATCCTGGCGTTGCAGTTGCTGTTGACAGTCAGTGTCGATGTTGCTGGCGTGGCTTTCGGTACCTTCAGTTGCTTTTCTTGCCTGAATGTTTGGGTCCTGTTTTGCAGCCTGGCCATCTGGGTAAGCCTTTGGGGTGAGGCATGGGCTTTACCTGTAGGTCTGTAACAAGGGAGTTGTGCGGTCCTGCCCCATGCTCTGCAGGGCATTGAAGGAAGGATGGAAAAACATTGGCACGTTTCTCTATCACCACTGCTTCATACAAAATGTCCTACAGATGCTCTTGAAAGTTGATGTTTGTGCATGTTTCAACATGCTGGTCTTATGGTACTAAGAAGGCATTACAGAAAATTACCGTGGGCATAAGAACATAAAACATTCCGTGGTGCCCCCGAGGCCTGGGCTGGGCCACGGGTGGCTTCTGAAGGCAGGGACCTCTCCCATCTCCCAGACCTGGTCCAATTCCTGCCAAAGGGGCTTGCGGGGACACACTGCCCAGCTGCCCCCACGGAGCCTTTTTTGAGCTTCACCAGGGGACCACCAGCATTAACTCGGCACAGTGATGATGCTTGTCACTTTTCAGCCCAGTATTGTCCTTTCTTCCAGTAGAACTGTGAATGCAAGAGCTCTGTATAATAAACAGCTATTTCTATTGAAAAAAGCTACTTCCAGCTCAGGGCTGAGTTAGCACGGCAGCGTGCCAGTGCTGGCCCTGAGCGTGCGCTAGGGGTGAAGGAGAGCATTCAGTGGGAGCGGGTAATTGGATTTGCTGACATGAGATATTAATTTTATGCTTTTCCTATTAAAAAGTAAAATAAAATTAAAAATTATAAAATTACATGCACTTGGATGAGCTTGTTACACAGAAGATAAGAATTATCTACTGTTCTATTTATTGAATAGTTACTTGTATTAAAATAATCAGAAGCTTGTTGTTTGGTATTGAAGGCCATAGGTTAAGTCCAAGACAGGATTGTTACGTGTGAAATAAATACAGTCTATTTGCGGTATTCAAATGAGGGTAGATAACAAACATGAAAGTAAAAGGCTCTAAGATGGAAGAAAATGTTGTAATAGCTTTTGGAAAGAAATTAAATGTTTCAAAAATTAAAAGAAACCGAGATAAAGCATATCTTATAGTATTTTGTAAAGTGCCATTCAAACTTCCTTTAATATCTGTGATATTTGAAATCTGAACCCTATTCTTTATTTCAAATGCAATAGTTGATCTATATTTACAGCTAAATATAGGGCATGGGCCAGAAAGCTCACGGGGATGCTACATTTATCTGTGCCGTTCATGTTGGACTTTTCCCTTCGTCTTGTGACAGACCAGGTTATTTAACTGATGTTCACAGCTTGCAGAGTGATGTGCCATAGTATGAGGCCAGAAGCATTTACTCATTTTTAAAAAAGAATGGAAATGCTGTAATGAAGGACACAAGGAAATCACAGCTCCGAGGACTGGGCTGCATTCATTCGGGAAGTACCAGTGTGTGTTGGGGGGGCCAAACCCAGGCCTTGCGTAGCCGACTGACTAAACAGCTGGTGTTGTCATCTGAGCCTTGGCTTTGGCTCTGAGTTTTACATGCGAGGTATTATCTGCTCTAACCCTAGCCCTGTGGTGACACCCATCCCTTAGCCTGGCTCCTCAGCCAAGGTTGGTGACACCACTGCAGTCTCCTCCTGGCCACGTGCCGCTGTCCCAGTCGTTGTCCCATAGCCCCATCCCTCCCACGGTCCTGGAGGTGGTTGGGTGGGCAGTGGGACATAACAGCCTGCCCTTGCCTCTTCACTTGCACTCGACCACTGTTTGCAGGGTCTGAGGGCGACCCACAAAGCCGGGCGGTGAGGCTGGCTGCCAGCATCCCACCTGGCTCCGTTTTCCATACACTACATCATACCTCTGCACGGTCGTACTCACGCTTCGAAAACAAATGTAATTCTGAGTGCATGAGAAAATTCGCCTCTTGTGGTCATGCCTGAATAGGAGAAGAGATCTTCAGAAAGCCACCTCCTTGTCGTGGGGGCTTGTCTGCAGCTCTTCTGAATGCTGTAATCTAACTGGGCCTGCTGAGCGTTAATCGGCTTTGATGGTGAGGATGCACACTACCTAACGCTGTGGTAGGTTATTGGTTTCTCAGTATACTTTGTCATATTTCTTTTATTTGGACAGGTGGCAAAGTGACCGCCATGTTAATGGTACTTTTTGGCAATTGTATTTTCAAGCGGATTCTGTTATAATATCATTTTGATCAATTTATACTGTTCTTGGCAACTCAGGAAATAGGAGCAGGAGGTTCCTCTGAGTGACTCTGGGTTAGTGGGGTGCAGATGAACACACAGGTTCCCATTTCAGGTGGTGCACCGCCTATAACCTTGACAATCTGAGGATAAGCCTCTGTGCAATCAGCTGTAAGGGTACTGTTGTACCTCAGGTGCCACCTGACGCATTTGACTTATGGTGTTCAGGGCTAAAAAAAAAAAAAAAAGCCATCAAGGAAAAGGCAGTGCGTTGGAGATAACTTAGACTATTGGATAGTAGCAGGATGAAGGAGAGAATGAGCAAGGCTTGGTTCAGCCCTGGCTTGAGCCAGTGCTCAGGTTTTATCTGCCTTTGTTCAAAGCAAGCAGGTAATGTGCATGCATTTCAGTGTGTATATAAATAAAAAATTTGAAGCAGATTTAAAGAGAGGCACTATTCAAACAAAACTCCTGTATGTTTCACTGCAGTAGTTCTAGGTTCCCCACAGTCACCTGGAGCACTGAAGTTGCGCTGCCTTTGTGCAGGCGCTGCACCTGGTTGTGACCAGGGCGTTAGCTGGGAAGCTGGCAAGGCGTCAGTACAGCTGCTGATGCAGACACCTGCCTTCCTTGTCTTCCTGGAAGAACAGCAAAATTCCATGTCTCTGGAAAAAGGTGAATTTTCAACAGGAAAAAACAAATGCTTTTTTACTAGAGGATGGAGTGATAAAACAAAACAACAAAAACCTTCTGTCGTTCAGTCTGATGTTTTACATTCACCAGCCTTGGAGATTTACCTCCGTTAACTTGCATTTGAAATAAAGCTTCTCTGGTAGAAAGGTTCCATCATTGATTTAGAGTCTCCCAGGTAGTGGAAGACTTACTGGGCTCAGATACAATCTGTTCTAAGGCGTGATTTTTCCTTTCCCTTCTAAAAATTGCATTTTCTTTTCTTTTTGTTTGTTTCTTTTGCATCTCACTTCCAACCACAAGTCCCGTAGAGATGCCTGGGATGTGACTACCAATATCTTGTGTAAATCACGTTGTGAGAATCTAATCCCCTTGGCAGCAGTCCTGACCTGTACTTAGAGCTGTGCAGATACGATGCTTCGGTGCCATCCCATGAATTGTGGTTGCACAGATACAGACAGACCACATTCAGAGCCATCAGGCCTCTGTCATTTCCAGAAGAGCAGAGGAGTAGGGAACATCAGGGCGCTTACATTTTGTTGTTGGTAGGTCTGCTCAGGATCCCCAAAGTGGCCACCAAATCAGCCACGCTTCAGTGCGCTGAACCAGTGGAATTGTATTAACATTGCTGGTAAAAAAGAGAAAGAGGCAAACTGTGACACTTTACCCTTTTTTATGAGAGAAGTTGGTCCTGGCAGATTAAGAGGAATCTATGTTGTGCCTCAGGTTTCTCATGTTAAGCACATTTTAGCCATAAAGCTAATTATCGTAAGGATTTTCAAATGACTCCCTACTAGTTCTCGTTTGGGTACCAAAGGAGTCCACGTTCTGTTTTGGAGCGGATAAAATCCTCCTCCTGGAAGCATTTGTTTATCATATTACAGCTTCACATGAGCTGAGCTCTAGCCTGACCCGATGTTAAGTGTCTGTGGTAGATTTCATTACATCCATATACTGGAAGTCCTGCCAATATACTGGCAGCAAAATCCTAGTGGAAAATAAATGGCAATAAAAAAGAGAAATGATAGCCTCTGTGAGTGGTGAGGAGCAGAGCTTTATTGAGACCGGACAACCCTAGAGATGTCACTTGGCATACAGACACGAGCTTAAGAGAGTGCGAGTGAAAGCTGATATTGGAATAACGACTCTGTGGCACAGGCAAGGGAATAATTTAATTAATTGCACCAAAATTTCTTTGATGAATAGTTATGTGGTGATAAGCATGAGGTCGAACAGTAGAATGAGTTTCAGCTTTTTAATGGGCCAGCACAGCTGCAGTTTTGGCCACGTTCCTGCTTTATTTTTTCCTCCCCTCTCCATTTCCCCGTGCCTGCTCCGCTCACTGTCGGGGCTCCTCGCCCGCCCTGCGCCTGCCTGGGAGGGGAGCTGGCGAGCGGCTCTTGGCTCAGGTAGCCCCTTTGAAATCAATGCCAGATCGAAAGGAAATTGTAGGATGGTTTCGTTATGAATCCTGCATTTTTTTCCTGTGATGCTTTTAGCAGGGCCTCCGCTGCAACAGTTGTATGAAGATTTTAATAAAACTTTTCTGGTCTCCAGAGGAGGAGGCATGTCTTTGTTGTTGGAGAGCTGGAGGGAAGCGAGCAATGCAACGCAGCTGGAATTTGAGCATTAATCCTATGGTTCCTGGGCCATATTTTCAGACAGATCAATTACTCCTGACTGTAACCAATCTCCAGCCATTTCCTCGCTGTGCAGGGCTCCATTTACAGTCGCTTGGATGCTGCAGCTTGACATAACCTCCTAACTTTATAGAACTTCAGCTGTAAATATCATCCATTAGACCTAAGGCCGCTGTCAGCTATGGCTTACCAGGAGTCATTAACTGAAAAATTAGGGATGAGAGTGGCGGGTGGTACCGGCTGCCTGCCTGGAAGTGCTGTTCAGTACCGCTCAGCCCACCGAGCTCCGTGCTCGGCTGCGGTGTGCTTTTTGATTTGCAGGATGGCTCGTGAGGGTTTGTTAGGGGGTTTGTCTGCGGGGGGGACCTGGAGAGCAAAGGCCCCGCAACACTGCCGCAGCAGGCAGGGGGCTGCAATGTCCCACAGGAAGAGAAGTCGGGGCCTCAGGGAGAGAAGTTGGGACCTCTCCGGGACATGAGACACATCCCAGAAATGCGCTCCGCACACGGGGAGACCCTGCTCCTGCTGTCCCAGGCTGGGGTCCAGCGAATAGGCTGCCAAAGCGGGTGTGAGCTCTTCTCACGCGGGAGAGAAAGCAAGTAAATAGCTGATAAAACCTACCAGCATCAAAGCATTTTGCTGAAATGCAGCCGAGCCGCACAGACACCCTTGTTATTGAATTGCACTTTCTTACTTGCCCTTTTTCCCTTCCCGAGTTGGTGCAGAAGCACGCTGCGCTCCGACAGCGGCTTGCCAGGGAGCTTCATGTTGTGCTCTGCAAGTGCCCGCTGAGCGAGCCCTAGAAGCGAGACCTGGCAGTCCGTGCACTGCCACCAGCGGGCCTTTCTCCTGGTAAATAACAGCTCTGTCTCTCATCGCAAAATTAATAAATATACAATGACTTCTGTCGGATTACAGTAGCTTGCAGCGTGGCCTCCAGAAGGACTTTCCTCTTAGTCTCTCACTTCTTTCAATGCTTCATGAATATATAATACACCACAAGATACGTTGTTATCTTTACTAGCAGACATTTGCCCTGCTCTCCCTTTCCAGCCTAATTCGTGCGACTCTGTATTTTAATATCTGATTTATTAAGGAGGGTCACCGGCAGTATTGCACAAGAGCCTTGCGGTTTTGGCCTTTGCCAGCAACGCAAAGTAACGGAGGGAGGAACTGCAGGGCTAGTTCAGTTAGTTGGTTGGGTTTCTTTTTTCTTTCTTGGAGCTTTGCCCATCTTATTATGAGTTCTTTAGAGAAATGAAATGCAGCAGTAGCTTGGAGAAATCATGGACACTTTCCAGCAGTAAAAGAGCTCTGGAGTCAGTATATAAGCTTTCTCCCCTGGTTGCAGTTAGGAAGCCAGTTGACAGTATAATAGGCTTTTGGAGGGGGCTCGATGGTTTGTATGTTCTGTTTGATGTTGCAAATACTGAGCCCTCGGGGAGATCAGGAAAAAGGATGTTCTGTTCTTTAGGAAAGGAAAAGATTAACCTGAAATGTGAACTGAAACCTAGGAGCTCCGCAAGACTTAGGTGCACCAGAGACGAGCTCACTTTAATGGAAATATCTTCTGTCTCGTAACAAAGGCGGGCACATGTTTTTGCAAGGATTTGGTTAGAGAAGTAATTTGTGTGTGTTTGTACAAAGGTGAGAGCCACAGACAGGGCTTAAGGTAGGTCAGTGTTGAAAGCATGGCTGTTCACTCCAGACAAGTTTCTGACAGTTTGCGTGCTCCTCAGTCAGAGACCTGTAGTTGTTGTCAAAGAAAGTCTGGAAATCATACGTGGTCATTGTTTTGCCAGAGATTTCTGGGGAAAAGTGCCTATGGTCCATTTGTTGTTGGGTTTTCTCACTTCTGCTTCCGTTTATATCCATTAGGAGATGTCTTTTTTAAAGACAGGGCAGAACATCTACTATCATTTTTGATAGAGTTGTAGGGAAAAAAGATAAAACCCTGTCCTTTGAGCTATGATCTATTTGTCCATTCTTAGTAAATACTGGTGAAGACAGTATATGTAGCGTTTTGCAGACATTGTAGTCTCATATCCTTTTCTTTATTTAAAAATTCAAATATACTGGTGAGTTCAGGCTTTTCTATGTAAGCTTTTGCAAATCTTACAAAATCTGATCTTGGGCATATATACACCCACTTGCATTCACAATTTCTTGCCCATTGGAAATGATGATTTATGACACATTTCTAATACTTCAACTTGCATGACTGTGGCTCAGACAGAGGCACTGTGAAAGATGTTTGTCTCCTTCATGTCACTCTTAGTTTTTACATTGATTACAGAACTTATTTTCCTCTTTTTCTCTTGTTACCACAGGCTGAAATGCTTTTGCACAGCCCTTACGGTTTCTTATCTTTGGGAGCACATAGATAACAGGAATTTGTCTGTAGGCTTCTCGATACTATAAGGACATGCACTGTTCATTTTCTTTGAGTATTGTTTCTTGATCTTCTTTGCCTGAATCTCCTTGTTCCTTCAAAACTTTTATTACTCAGTGATCAAAGCAAGGGTTAATGCTTCAATTTTGAAGGAGATGCACCTTTAGTAAATGTAGAAGAGTGGGACATTGGATTTGCTGTGGCAGGGAAGCAAGAGGTACTGTTTTAATCCAATTTATACATACACAGTTAAGTCAAAAGTTATGCTTCTTAAATAAGTTAGATGGCATTAGTTAGGCTTTCAGTCATCCAAAAGGATTTCAGGGAATTGGAAAAATGTGATCCCTGGGGCACTTTGCAGTTGTTTCCATCCCATCTCAAGGATTTCTGAACTTGTAGGAACAGAACCCAAATCTGGTGTATGGCATGTGCCTGCATTTGTGGGCATGCTTGTCTGTGTGCATGTTTATTAGGAAACACAAGATAATCATCATTTGGTAAGGGTATTATGGCCTGTTTTCACAAATTTCTTTTCCTTTGTACGTACGGTTATTGCCAGATTCAGTTGAACAAGTTCTCACTTACTGTAGCATGATACCTGGACAACAAGTTCATCCACTTTAACAGCCTATTTTTAGTGGACTACAGTAACCATAACATCAAAGAATGAAGGTACACAAGCACAGATGTAATTACACAATGGATCTTAATCTAGGGTGATATTGTGAGAGATGAATCTATGGCAGTTTCCAACTGAAAAATCAATAAATAAAACTTCAAGCGCTCTCAGCACTTCAGATAATGGGCATATTCCAGGATTTAGCACCTGCTCTTGCATCTCTCTTAAAAAAGCTCAGGATGCTATTTTTAACTTACCTATCCTGCTGGAATTTCCCATTTAGCAGGAAAACTTTGCTGAGCAAAGGCCAATTTCTCCTCTTGCAATGTTTTCCTCCTTCAGGATAAATGGAATTTCCAGATACACAGACTTGTATTTTGCAGAAAGGTAACAGGGAATTTTTTATTCAAGTTCTGTGTTCTCCTGTTAAGTTGAAGGAGTTTTAGATTTTCATAACACTGTGTGCTTAGAGAAAATACTGATTATATTCACCTTTAATATATTATTATCCCTGTGCCCTTTCGTTGTAGCTGTGTACCAGCCCAAACATCAGAGCAAGTTTAGGCTTTAATCCAGACGCAGTGTTCAGCTTTCTGGAGGACAGAATCTGCAGCAGCTTTATTCCTTCACTCCTCCTTTACCTTCCACACACAAATATATCACATTAGCAAACATGACCTCAATGGTTTTCCTTATTGCTTTGTCATATTATTCCCATAGCAGAAGCTGAGGGAAAGACAGTGAGGTGATCTCACTTAGACAAGCCTCTGTGTTAAAAATCTAGTCTCCCTAAGCTCTGTGTAGTCGATGTGGAAAGAAATAATCCTCCGCAGAAATATTATGGGCACTCAAGTTGACGCCCGCGCCCTCTCTGGAGTGATTTCTCATTTCTGTATAGCAGGAACACCCCACTAAATCAGGTGCCCAAGGTTAGGCAGTGTGAGTACTTCAAAGCCACAACTAGACACAGCTCTGTGACTTCAGTGGAAAAAGTGCTCAGTTGTTGCTGGCCCCGGTGGGGCTGTGATTTAAATGTGCTGAAGTGTACTTGCCTTGAGTGCCGTCATTGATTTCCGCATGACTATGCACAGTACCAAAGGGTAAGGACAACTTGTTTAAGGTTCTTCTGTATAAGCATCATCAGTGGTGCTCCAGAGGGTAGACAGTGAGCACCTACCAGAGGGAGCATTTTCCCTCTGAAAAGAGATTGTGTTTTTTTCCAGTTAAGTGCTGGCTCCTCCCAAGCCTGAAGCCCAGAGCCAGGCTGGATAAAGTTGCCTGAAGTGCTTGCTATCCTGAGAAGTTTTTCAAGAACTGTTAGAAATCAGAGCAGAGAGTTCCAGGCACTTCAAAGTATTTGTTAATGAAACTTTGGCTAAAGCAATGTCTTAAAATAGAAGGTGGAATCAGCATGTTATCTCAAAAAAAAAGATTTTTTCCCTTAAATCCCGTAGAATTTATTAGGTGGGCGTGAGCAAAAAGGTTGGCTCCAATAAAAAAACTAGCTTTGTAATGATTAGCAGGGGCCCAGTATAATTTAAGATATTCTTTACAGTTTATAAATATGGGCTCATAAAAAGCGTAGATATAAGGAAGCTGTGACTTTAAGTCATTAGAAGCCCAGTGGTTTGATAAAATAACAGGAAACAGACAATTTATTATGAGCAATCTCAGTAGCTCTGGATTATCTATAAAACTTTTATGGCCCTCCCCAAGTGGCAAGAGGCCATAAAACTTGCCTGAATGAGGGACTTGTTAATTTACTTGTTAAAGCAAATTAAAAATTTATAAGCGCTTTTAGGTAAATGAGATCTTCTCTCATTGCTGCCCTTGCGGGCTCAGGAGTCCTAGGAGGAAAGAAGTGGTTGCGCTCAAACATCACAGCAGAACAATAAAAGCTATTAAATTGGTTCAGTTTATTACTACAGAGCCAGGCAGCTGTTGCCATGGTTTGCTGTGGGATACCGGAGGTTGACAGCATGGCATTTCTGTGGCCTTAAAAAGAACGTAATAACTCTACCTTGCAGCCACCCCGATGGCTCCTGCCATGCTTCGCTCCTTCCTCCGGTCCTCGCATGGAGCTGTTTAAGTCAGACTTCCGCCTGCCGCAGAATCTCCTTCATCATTCCTCATCTTAGTTGTTGTAAAATAGGTTTATGAATGCCAAAAAAAACCTGCACACGATCTCCAGTTCCAGCTTGCCTAACTAGGACGCTTAACGGCAGAGTAAGCCGTGTTTTATTCCAGCGCTCTGCTGTAACTCAGTGCAGTAGGGAGGAAGGAGGGCCTGGCAAGGAGAACGGGGCTGTGGGGGCATCTCTGAGCGGTCTTTGAAAGCTGCTAAAAGGAATTCAAGTGTTTCTCCAGATCACTTCAGTGACAGCTTCTTAGAGCAAATGCGTTCCAGCTGGAAGTACCACGAGGAGTTAGGCTTTGTCCTAGCAACTCCAGCTTACAAAAGCGCTATTACAAAACAAAGTTTCTATTGAAAAGTCTTAATGTCTAGCAGAAGGCCTGCTTCATGTAAGGTTTTGAATGAGGAGAGATCTGAATCAAGCTGCAGTGAACTTAACAAAGCCTTTCCTGAACCTTTCTTCCCTAAGCAGCTTGTCTCTACCTGTAGTTATTTCTGTTTTGTTCAGGAAGGATCTTTTACAGATCTAATATTATTTATACAATGAGTTAACAGCACTTCCAGGAGGGAACGAGTGGCATACATTCAAAAGGTTTATGTTGTGAGCACTTCAAGTGATCACTTCAGATACGTTTCAGGTGTCTTTTAAGACACCCAAAAGTAAGCCCACCTGAATAGTTGTCTAAACGCAGAGCACAGTTTTTAATGCACATTTCATCCTGATGTATTTCATTTAATATGCAATTTATGCCAGTATGATTTGTATGATTATATGATTCTTAATGGATGTTGCGGGTGCTCTCCTTCAGAATAGGAAATAATCAGTGAGAGAAATGTGTGGAGTGCACAGAGAAAGTCTAAAAGCATGGTCTTCAAGATAGGTTTGAGAGAATTGAGGAGAATTAGTTTTTAAAAGAGAAAATAAAATGAAGGCACTGATAACAATGTTCAAACATAAGATAGCTGCAAAGAGCAAGGGAAAATCAGTTTGATATATCCTTGATAGATAGGATGAGGTAGTACCTCATGATAGTGTGATAGATAGGGTGAGGTACCTACTGCTGCAGGTAGGGGATGTGGCTGAGACGTGAAGGATAGCTTTGTCCAGGGAAAGGCAGTGAAACACCGCACTAATTCACCTGCAGCAGTTGTAGAGGTCACTGGGGATCTTTAGCAGCAGTTTGGGATGGGTTGTCCGTGTGCCAGCAGCGATGCAGATACAGGTTGGCCCTTCTTGGTCCCAGAGGGATGGGCTATGGCACCGCTAGCATCTGCGTCTTTCTTTGCTTTTCTTTGATTTTATAATGCTGAGTCTCCTGAGCTCTCATAGACTGCAGTAGGTAAGATGAGTACTCAAATACTTCAGGCAATGCTGCCCCAAAGTCTTTATTTCCCATGTGGTTCCCCAGCAAGAGACAGATGTTTAGCAGGACGCTTTTCCTTCACGCTGCTAGACCAAACAAAAGCTTACAATCTCCAGGAATTCGAGTATAGCAATAGTAATATTCTGGCACTTCCATCACTCAATAGCTGTATTATAAATATTTCATGGAAAAACTGAATCATAAAAGTATTATTTTTGTAGCGTGCCAGGAGTAGATCCAGGCACTTGGAGCATAAAAAGTATGAAAGTCACATTTTAATATTGTGCTATCCTCACTAAGTACAGTGTTAGTCTGAAACTGTCTGACATAAAAATAAGGCAGCGTCTCCGAGGTATATTAATGGTGCTTGTATGGCTAATGGTTACATGGCAAACTCCCAGTACATTCATTTTAGTGCGCACATTTCTCTGAACCAGATATGACTGGCTGGAAAGGTCTCTTGAAATCCCATATGGCCTCCCCAGGGACACCACTTCAGCCATATTTCATCAAACCAAAAGTGGATATAAAACGAGCCAAAGCTCGCTGCCTTCCAGTGGCATTACGCTCCTGCCTCTGCTAGGCACATCAGGAACTCCAAGCCCTAATCCTTGAAATTCGTCGTGATGACAGCACTCGGAGCCGAACGACTAATCTTTCATGTCCTTTCATACCTAACTACTGTTCTGGTTCCAGGTTTTGAAAACCTGAATTCCAAATGGGTTTGTGGGTGTTCTGAGCCTTCCTGGATCTGGCCCTTAACCTGCAATAAACCTGTTTCAACACAGAAAAAATCAAGTACTGACACAGAGGCTGCTTTGTTCAGGCTGAGCCTTTGAGACAGATGCAGTCACATAGAGTAGGGCTCGACAAGGACGTGAGGTGCTTTTATTGCAGAAGGCCCGTTGTGGAAGTGTGCGTGGAACTACACAGCCATTGGGGGAAGCATGTTGAGCCCAGCACGTTATTTCAGTTGGAGGGAGGGAGATGTCTTGGAACAGCAAACATCCATTCATAGGGCATCAGCTGGCAGGCAGAAGGCTCACATTCATGCCCCTTTTTGCTGACTTGGAGCAGTAACTAGGACGTAGGTCCCTCGTTCTGTGTAGATGCCTTTCAGACATTCCTTCGTGCACCACGAAGTCGCCATTGAACTCCACGGAATGAATCCAAGAGACGGAGTCCGGCAGTTGATTCCTTCCCTAAACCTGTGTTTAGTCAAGGCTTTTTTCGATGTTTATTAACTTAGGCTTGCAATTCAGTGTTTACATAAATGACATGATTAAAAGCAAAACAGGAACCTGGACAGAATGTGGTTCCTGTTAAAATCATTGGGAGTTACTCACTAACTTAACCCTTTTGAAAACCAAGACACACGTTGGGCTGAGCTGCCTACATATTTATGTTTAATGAAAGGCAAGCAAGCTATACAAGTCCATCAGGGAGAGTGTTTGAATTTATTCCTTAAGGTATTTATTTACAGGGTTCATTCTACAGTAGCTAGGTGATGACAACAAATATTGAATAACATCAGCCCTTTGCCATACGCTGGGAGCAAGGAGAATGACTTGCCTAGGCTTAATTTAAATCGTAATTTGCCGAATTGGTGAAGACCTGCAGAAAATTCATCAGTCGTTCTAAGCTGCATGTCTGATTAGGGAGCAGATGAATTAGATGGCTCGGTGTCTGCGGTATAAAGACTTACTTTTTTACAGCAACTAGTTTTTGCATGGGTACAGCTTTGATGAATACTACCCTATGTTCTTATCACAAATGAGCAAAGGAAATATAAATTAGAAGCTCATAAATATCAGACTCTACTTGCCTTTGAAGAACTTTTATTTCAGTACAGTTTGCATGGGAATGGTTTTGTTGCTTTCAAAAAATGAATTTGTTTTTGGCTAGATTGCAAGTAATGCGTAAGCCATAACATTTTAAGTAGGTGTCCTTCTTTATCTGAAGTAGATAAAAAGAGACATTGGATCTGTGAGGGGTTAATTCATATGTTCTAAATGAAAATGGAAGTAGAAAAATGAATTCCCTTCTAACATCTCTACTCAGTGTGCAGATCAAAGCTATCATAGGAGTAAATTTATGTCTGATAGTGTGGACGGTTTCAATGCACACTGGCGAAATATCATGCTGATTGCTGATTGAAAACAGTTGTTAATTCTCTACTTCACTAAATTCAGAGTGGAAAAACTTTCCTTAATAAAGAACAGATTGAAGAGAACCAAGACCTTACTGTGTGGAAATTAATGGCAGATGCATATACTGGTAGTTAAAATGTTTCATTAGATGTTAATGTCTTGCTGTGTTTTTAATTGTTCAGAAATTAGCCTCTAGAATATTAAAACCATCTGTTTGTTATCATGATGAAACAGAATACTTAAATAGTTATTAATTTTGTGGGCCTTTTTTTCCTTGTCTGCAAAACTTTGATCTGTTGAGATTTCTGTGGATGCTGGATGCAGAAGTGAAAAACAATTTTAAAACACCTTGGTGCCCAAAATACCTGCATTTGTTGCCTGCCACCCATATTTTGCATGCCTGCTTTATTTCACAAATTATTGTTCACTAAGGAGAAGCTGACGTTTTTTAGTGCATAGAAGGAGTGTGCTGATGCTTGCTGAGCCTGTGTAATGGTTGATTTAAACTGTAATATGGTACGTTTTCACATGCTGATACTTAATTTTTAAGTCTTGTGGGTCATTTTAAAGCCCAAATATTTCAAAGCATGGCAGGGCTTCCAAGTAGATCCATCAGTGCAGAGCTTTATCTTCCTTCATTTCCAGTTATTTACAACTATTTTTCATTTTGTTAGGATGGAGTTTGGGGGGAATTGGCAGTTTTTGGACATTTTTTGTGTGTATGTGTGTTTTAGTTTTTTTTTTTTCTTTTTTCTTTTTTAATTTTAATCATGTAGATGAACAAGAGTAGGCTTCTTATAGGTCGTAATTCAGCTGATGTATTTCAAGTGTAATGGTAAAGATGTGTTGTTTTTTTTCCTCAGCTGAGATAAATTTAAGCAAGTGCTTAAGTCCTGTCTTGTGGGGAGGCCAGAGCATGTATGTTCTATGCACAGCTCTCCATTGTGAAGAGCACAATTTATAATGCATTTTGTAATGCTTTCTATATATGACTTAAGTGTGAAAATTTATTCAGCGTGTCTAAACATTACTTAGAGAACCATTAGCATATCTTTCCGAGTGATTTTTGACCTTTTCCTGAATAAGCACTTTAAAAATTATTAAATGCTAGGATGAGGTTTAATTCAGCTAACCATAATTTGATAGTAGTCCCGTGTTATAGGTTTGGGTTTTTTTTCACTTGCCTTGAAAGAATAACAAAGTTCTTCTTACCTAGCATATGACTATGTTTTCAAGGTGGGTAAGTTTAATATGATATTAAAGCATACGAAAGAGAAGTTAAATTGTTTTTAATCAGTATAAGGTAGACAAATTATCTGGGAAGTAATTGTAGTGGACACCCAGTTCTCTTCAATGGATTCTGCATTCCCTAAATCAGTGGAAATGTTCCTCTTGATTTCAGTGGGCACTGGATCTTGCCCCAGTTCCTTGCCTTTCTGTTGAGGCTGCCAATGGAAGGACTAATACCACTAGCTGGCAGAATGATTTTCTGGAAAATGAAGCTGGTTTTGGACTTTGGCTGAGGCATCTGGCTCATGAAATCTATCAAACATTAAATCACCTTTGGTCGCTGTTGACAAGGGATGGACTCCATGATGTACCAGGAGATTTTTTGACATTTGCCAATATGAGAACTCATAATTTCAATTGGCAAAAGTAGTCCAGGGTGAAAGCACAGTGCTGCAATATATTTTATGTTATTTCTCAGGATGAGAAGAGAGGTAAGCAGAAAAAAAAAAAAGTAGATATAAAACAAAGCCAAAAAAATGAACTGGTATTGTTAGGAGTTCTAAGGCATTCTGAATTTGTCAAAATAGCTGCAGCTCTTGCGTCTAGAGCAAACAAGGTTTAAGTCATGAAGTCAAACTGGTTTAAGGAAGTGGTCCTTCAGCATTTCTTTTCCTGGTAGTGCCTGAGGGCAGTCCCAGCTGCCCCTTCCCAACATTTTTGCCTCCCATGTGCCAAACCAAAGAATTCACCTGGGCTAGACGCAACCCAGGAAAAGAAGAAGAAAATAATCCGGTCATTTCTAACCTGGCTGAGATCCCTGCAAAGCCTGACCCAGGGAGCCTCAGAGGTGTGGGGAAAAGCGGCCTGTGGGCCGCTGTGTGGGGAAAAGCGGATGGGTAACATCAGGGACGGGCTCTTGGAGCAGAAAAGGTGCTGTGAAACTACAGCCTCGGGTACAGAAAAACTGTGACTTGCTAGTGCCAAACAGGCCGGTGTTACAGAGCAGCACCCAGGAGCACTGGCAATCTGTGTGCAGCCTGAAATGCTGAAATATCTTATTTTGTTCAAAGAGCTTCCCTCCACAGAGGGTGGAGCACACAACACAAAGGTTCCTGTAAGTGGCAGCTTGCCATCTATCAGAAGCTAATCCAGATTTAAACAACTTAAACAACAGTTCCTCCCTTTGCTTTTCTCCTGAGTTATTTGTGATGACTAGCTTCTCTTCATCTCTAAACTCATCTCCACATCAATGACAGCTGCTAATGAATTCAGATGGTTCATTCCCATCCCTTCTGTGCTTCTTCAAATAGATTTTCTTTGCCAGATACTTCAGCTCCCCTTTCCTGCTAACAAATTGGTACTGAGGTATATTATTATGACTTTTGCTTCTATCATTCAAGCAAGGAGAAAATACAATACGCATAGACATGAGTTATATGTCAAAAATGCTTTTACTCTTCCCTCTCCGTTCCATCACATTATTAAATTATAGAGAAATGCTATCATAATAGCCTCTTGGCCAAGTCACAGAGAGCAGAGTTATGGTTCCCTTGATAAATTGCAAAACATTATTAAGTTTTGCTCTCTGGGCTGAGAGTATTGGCATAAAAGGACATCAACCACAGTCATATTGGTCTTGATTGCTGCTTAATTGCTGCTTGTTTGTGTTAGAGATCATGTGGTTTGATTGATCTTGCCCTGCTTTTGTCATTATAGTTACAACTTCCTAGTTTTCTCCTTGTACAGAGACCACAGCATGACTTTTAAATCTTGAATAATTTATATGACTGGCCAGTTAAACGGCTTAAAATAGTATTATATTTTTAAGCCGATAGCTCAACCTTCAAATCATTATTTATGCAACCAAGTTATTAAATATTTATTCTGGGCTTATATCGAACTTTGAAATAACAGGGCTCTTTTTAAGTAAACAGTGGCAAACAACTTGAGGTCCTTCCATGAATACTGATATTTCCTCCTTCGAGTCATTTATTTGCTTCTGTAATGTTAGCTGGGTGTCAGCTGAGTGGTCTACACGGAGGGGAAAAAAGGATGGCGATAGCTGTGGCTTAGTTCAGGTGAGCGAGTAGTGTCATTTCAGTCTTTTTCAGGCTCTGTTTGTGGAGCTGCAGTGCTGTTAAACTTGTTGACCTGGCCTGCTTGCTTTTTGTTCCATCATGTGATTCATTTTATCTTCTTAGATACTTAGGTATTTTTCCAGTAGGTTATACGTTTCAAAGTCAACCAGAGGCCAGGCAGAGTCCTTACGGAGTTGGATGTCAGCAGCCTTGGGCTGAATGGGATAGCATTTCTGTTTACTTCTCCCTTTCCCACAGATTCAGAGTGAAGGCAGGGTGGTTGCCTCTGCTTTCCTACCTCACCTGTCCTTGCTGTACAACAGAAATGAGGGCTCCTCAGAGATGTAGGGCTGAGGTGGGACAGACTCCCCAAATCCATGGGCCAGACCTGCCACTGAAGCAAGAGGTGGTAATGGTCTAACAAGAAGGATCTGGAAAGTCATCGTTCAGGTTGCCAAGAGCTCTGAAAAAGGCTTTTCTCAGCCACAGTGCTGGGGTAGAGCTGCCAGCTTGGTTCTCTGTGTTTTTCATATGAGCAAGCTTAAAGGCAACCACAAACCCCAGCCCCTGGTGGATGCCCTTGCAGTGAACACCTCTGTGCACTGCTCCTGGTGGGATATGCCCAGGGCTCAAGCCAGGTAGGCAACTGTGTTAAAAGGTCACATCTTTGCCCATGGAACTAAAATCTGCTTGTGGGACATACAAAACAGGAGCTTAAGCTGAATAATGTGTAGGACTTGTGCCGTATGTGGATCAGTCTGTGAGTACAGGTGTCCGTGCAGGCAGGAGTAGGCACTAGAGCAGCTGTGCTCCAGAGGTGGTTTTTAGCAGTACAAAGGGATGTTTTCCTGACACAGAGGCAATGGAGAGCCCTGGAAATCTGAGGGGGGATACAAATGAGCTCAGCAGAGGGACTGAGTAAATATCGAGAAGGACAAATCGATTCTACCCCGATGTCCATGGCTTTGGCTGCCTCCGAGCAGACGGGCTGGGCTCTCGTTCTTTATTCTCCTCTTTGTACCCTGCGAGACTGGGCTATGGAAGCTGCTTGGGGAGATTGATTGGTACAATGGAGTGCTTTGCAAGGTGTAATTTTAAAGGCTGTATTTCTCACTGTGCAACCATCAAAATGCAAAGGGTCAGAAGAAGCCTATATTTTTTTGCAATTCAGCTTTTAAAGTGTGCAAGAAATACGCTTCATTTGTTGCAATTGCCAACAGCTTGCTGTTTCATACCATTCTTAACAGGAGCTGGGGAACAGAGCAAGTCTGTTACACTTTATATGTTGTATAATGTATGTATGATTCTGAGGTGTGATGAGTTTATGCCAAATTTATCTTCGATTTCTGCATAAACAGCACAGAAAAAAAATGATGGGCTGCATTCCCTTTGTAGCTTAGATAAAATAGAGCTACAGAGCTACTTCAGGGTACCTTCTGTGTGCTATATATCTAAGGTTGCCCAAGCATATAATGAAGGAGAAGAGGATCTGGAAATAAATGCCCGTTCTCTTTATCCCCCACCCCCGCTCTGGCAAGGATGCTATTTATTCTTAGCTGTTGTGGCTTCTGCTGTTGCTGCTGCGAGCAGATCCCAGTCACTTGGTGTTTCTGCAATAACAGTGCTAGATAGCCAAATTCTCCCCGGGAGGAGTGGGGTGTAGCTGTTTCTTCCATGAGGATCTCCCCCATTCATGGCAGCAGGGGATGAGTTCCTCTGCTCCGATGTATTGAGCAAGTGCAGCAGCAGACTCTGGATCAGCTCAAAGGCAGCAGGAAATGACTGTCAGTGCTTTAGTATAAGTAAGTTAGACACCCTTGTTCTGTATCATAGAGCTAATTAGGTAATTGTTTATAGTTACTTATTCAAGTTCTATTAGATTTGGATTTGTTGTCGACAGGAAATAGGAAAAATACATGTGTTTATTCTTGGTTTTCTTAAAAAGAATTTTTGAACAGGAAAATTACTTTCTATTCTCAGTAGAGACAGGAAGGAAACAAAAGACAAAACCTTCACTTTGTTGGTCTACCTCCCTTTACCACGCAGATATGCAAAATAAACTAGCTTCGTCTTCTGGTAAGGATGTCATATCCCAGGGCGATGGCATGTAGGCCCTGATTCTTGGTGGCTGTGCATTGGTTGTTGTAAGATTAAATATCAAGACATGCACAGAGAGCCTCTCCAAATGTTTTATTGTATCTCTCAGGTAACAAGGTTTTTCTTCCCTGGTGTGAAAAATGTCTTTGTATTAATATTGTTCAGAGTGCACACTCGGTGTGAATTCTTTTTTCATATTTACTGCCTAAACTTGTGCATTGTAAATATTCTTCCTCCTCATTATCTCACCTCTGATTTGCTTTCCTTGTACTGCTCCTTTGTTTAGCTATTCAGACAGAAGTCGTGGCAGTGAACTAGCTTTGCTGGAATTGCAGTGTAGAGGTCTTGCTCCAGACCTACGGCTGCCATGTTAAACCACCTTTAAAGCTTTGGGTGACATGTAAGTGCTGTGTAAGTAGTATTAGTCTAACTTGTGTCAGTAGCAAGATAGATTTAAAGGAAAGCATTTAAATGAAAACTGTTAATCATTATTTAAATCACAAGTAACAAGCCTGGATTTACATTGTTTTTTTTCTTGCTAAGCAGCTCTGCGTTTATTTGTTTTCATACAGCCAGATTTGTTCTCAGTCATTGATAAAGTGTTTTCTTTGTAATCAAATACTCAGTCCTGCATGAAATCTGCTGCTGTTCTTTTCTGACTAATGGAAGGCACTTCAGGGGTGTGGGTTTGGTAGGGACCAGCTTCTTAGGCTGTGCTTGTGCCATACTCACAAAGTGGATGTTCTTGCCATGCCTGTGGGGCTGTGTGCTGCGGGCCAGGGAGCTGGGACCTGTGTGTGAAACCTCAGCAGACCAGGAAAGTTAAAGACATTTTCTTCTTTATTCTAGATATCATATAAAAAGCAGCACCCTTCAACTGAACAACGTTTAACTCATTCACTGATGTTAAACTTCTGATTTAACTTAATCCACTGATGTTAAACTTCTGATTTTTATAATCAGTTGTTTTGTAGTTTAGAATCAATCATGTTTCAACGTGAATTGTTCCATTTTGAAATGAAACAGTTAACAGATTTTGAGGTGAAAGCTATGTTTGAGTGCAAAATGATGCAACAGTACATATTTTAATTTGCTGCTTCTTTTTCCACCCTGATGAGTGGGTGGGGGTTAGTGGGAACCACAGTTAGGTTTTGCTTCCCAAAGCATATCAAAACTGGTCTTGGAGCATGTGGTCACCCTGACATTGGAATAAACATGTGGGTAAAACCCGGCAGGGAGTCGATGTGTCAGCTCCACAGCGAGGTGCTGGAGGTGCTCCCTCTGCTCGGGCTACACATCACCTTCAAAGGCATCTGATGCTACAAGGCACAAGCAGTCCATCCCCTCCTGGACCCCCAACCTCACACAGGTGTCTGGCGGTGCCCACTGCTCTGGCTCCCTCCCCAGCAGGTGGTTAGTGCAGCCAGCACAGTGCGACATTGCTCCCTGCAACCACGGGTCCTCTCCGGCCCCCCAGCACCCTCCCTCCTGCTTTATGTGCCACAAGCTAGGCTCCTCCTCTTTCAAGCCCTGAAGAACCACCGATAGATTCATGATAAATCATGCTGAGACTGTCCAAGCTGCTAACAAAGACCATAGTGAGTGCAGCTGGGCTTACCCTGCACAGGCAGCAGAATTGGCTCTTGTTCTCTGGCCTTTGGCCACCCAGAGCAGCAGACAGCCATGGGCAACTGCCTGATGTGCTGGTGCTTCTGCCTAGATCCACGTGTGCCGCGTTTGGGGAGAAATCTGTGATTCCCAGTAGCGACAAAAATTTGCATGTTCACAGCCTGGCTTGAGTCTGGGCTGCTGGGGAAAGCCCAGGGAGCAAAATGCAAGCAAACTCGGTGTATGAAGGAGCAGATAGAAATGTCCTTGTATGTGTAGGCTGTCAGTGTGGTCAGGACAAACTTCTGCCGTGGGTCTGGGATGGGGCTGTTCCTGTTGAGGCTTTCTGGAGTCAGGAAACATGGCTAATGGAGAAGTGACAAGTCTGTTCACCAGCTGATATGAGCTAGAAAATATATTCATCCAGGTGGGAGCTGGATCAGACCAGTTTTGGACTACCTTGCCCTTGCAAAAGCTGTGTAAATAAAGAATGACAGGCAGAACTGAAAGCATAATTCCCCTCCTGCAGTAGGGTTATGCCATCCCTTGGAGAGCAGGTGTCCTCTTCCTCTAGGGCTCTGGTAAAGGCTTAGCTTGCTGGCTGCGCTATAATACGGAGAAGTGTTAGTATTCATAACTTTAAAGTATAATGTAGTGAAATAATCCTTTAATTCCATATGGTGTGGAAACTCAGGCGCCTCAAAACTATACCATAGCTTGGATTTACTGCTGCCAAATGGTATGGGGTTTTAAATTAAAATATATTAAAAAAAAAAAAAAAAAAGCTGAGAAGAGCCACATTAGGGTGTTTTTGACATGATATATAAGCTCTGTGAAAAAGGCTTTAGCTAAATTCTCAGTAGGTTTATTTATTTTGCTTTTTGTTATGTGCTAACCAGGCACCGCTACTATGGAATTATCTGAAGTGGCTTAGGGATCCAGCAAAGCAAGCCGCAGTCCTGAGAGGATGATGCTCCCTGTAGCTTGGGGCTCAGCTGCCTTTTTGTTCCTCCTTACGCCTCTTAACATGATCGACTATCTCTGTCCTTCATTCTTTTCCGTTCTTAGACAAAAGGCAACAGAGTGCCCTGTTGTTATGGGTTATCTTTAGGAGTGTTTTATGGCTTACATCCCCCATCCCTTCCTCATTTCACAGAAATGTCTGACAAATGTAGTAACAATAGCACTTCTCTTGGAGATCTATCCGCTATCCTACTCCTAAGCCTGTACATTTAGGTCTACTTCACCCTGTGACTTTGAATGCTAGTATGAAGAGTAACAGAGAGCTTCTTCCCCTGGACACAGGTGCATATTCAGTTCACACTTTTGCTGTCACAAAACAGGGCTGAGTATTTTCCTGGTGGAAAAACAGTTCTATAAGATTCCAAGTCACCTGAAAATCTCTCCATGCCCTGAAACAAGACTTATTTATCAGTTTCATTCTGATGTTTTTACATTTATTTCAATTTATTCATCACTGTAGCAACGTCTGGCCAGTTTCTGTGTGATCTTTAGGCCACAGATAGTCTCTATTTTTCCTTCATCAAGCGGTCACTGTCAGTGTCGCTATTTTATACATCTTCTTCCCCCATCCCAGTGCTATCTCAGCAACCCTCTAAAGGCATTACCTCCTTCGCAGCAGTTGCAGCTCAGTACCCGTTTTGCATCGCTCTGCAGGGCAGCACAGGGTGATAGGTGCCCAGCAGTTCGATTCGGTCCATGAGCAGCTGTCTGCTTGACCGAGCTGTGGGGAGGCATTAAAACTGGCTCGGCATTAACCCTGGCTGGGGGCTGCTGCGCGCCCACTGCTCTACTCCCCCTCCTCAACAGGGCAGGGGGAGAAGATGCAGGAGCTTGGGGGTCAAGATAAAGACAGGGACATCACTGACCAATGACTGCCACAAGCATAGCAGACTTGACTTGAGGAAAACTAATTCAATGTGTTGCCAATTAAAACATATTTGGATAGTGGGAAGCCAATTAAAACACGTTCCTTCCCTGGCTTTCCCCGCCAAGCAGTGCAGGGGTTGGGGAATGGGGGCTGGGGTCAACCCGCGACAGTTCCTTGCTGCTGCTTCTCGTTCCTCACAGCTTTCTGTGTGGGTCCTTCTGACAGTTCCTTGAGGAAGAAGCGGCTCCAGCATGGGCTCTCCACAGGCCCTGGTTTCTTCAGGCGACAACCCCCCACTTTCACCCGCTCTCTCTGGGCTGTGGTGGAATCTCGGTCCTGGTGCACCTCCTGCTCTGACCTGGGTGCTCACAGGACTCCCTCTCACTTTTATTTCCTCACACTCCTCAGCTTTTTGATGTTGTTTTTTGCCCATTCTTAAATACATTTCCATAGAGGTGCCACAGGTGTTGCTGACTGGCTCGGCTGTGGCTGTGGTGGGGCTGCCTCAGAGCTGGCTGGAGCCAGGCCCAGCCTCTCCTCACAGCAGCCCCCGCTGCCCCGCTGGCCCCCAGGCTCCAGAAGACTTGTGTCCATACACGAGGTAGGAGTGAAACCCCAGGTGTGTGGGGGTGGTTTTATTTATTTATTTATTTATTTTCCTCTATGCATGCACTCTGGCAGTGAAGCCCCCTCCCCATTAGAAATGGTTGCTGTATCCCCCGGAGCTGTGAGTGCCTTTGGGCCCAGTTGTATGCTGCGTACTCTGCAGTCAGCTCCTGGGAAACTGTCCCTGCTAAAAAATAACACTCTAAAAGGACCAGTCTGGGAGAGTAGGGAAGACATGCAATTATTTTAACTTTCTAGGGAGGGCCTCAGGTGTGGGGAGATGGATTCAGAAATAAAACCTGCTGCTGAGTTCCAGCCCTGCAATTCAGCCAGCAGCCATCCTTCCACGTCTTTTTTTTTTTTTCCCCTTTACCTTTCTTACTTTTAATAGGAAAAAAAATGGTTATCCAGTTATGCTTGACTTTCAGTATCCTCCAGCAGACTTAAAGGCATTACAAACTAATAGGTTCTGTAGTGAGGTAAAAGCTTTCCAGAAATACGATGTGATGATGCTGAGAATTTCTAAAAAGTCCTGGAAAAGTTGTGAAGATGTGGGTCCTGGCCCTGTGCCTTTCAGCATGGGTAAGCGGGCTGAGGTTGCTGGTTCTCACTTTGCTGCCTGTATCCGTCTTCCGTGCTCGGGGAGACCTTGTGGCTGTGCGAGTTCTTTGCGAGCCAGCAGTGCCCTGTGTGTTCAGGGTTTTAGATCTAGAAATCCTCTATTTTCTCTTCACGAGACTCATGTGAGGTCCTAATGTGTGGATAAATTCATTCCCACTGAAAGCATGGAGCCGAACTTGCCTTTTGCTGTCCTTTTTTGTTCTTGGCTCAGTGCAGATATAGAAGAGCAACATCTGTGTTAATGTGGGAGAGTCCTCAGGAGGCGCTTGTGTGGACATCACGAGAGATCCCTGCTGGCTTTGCTTTTTTCACCGGACACCCTGACGAGAATGATACAGGAGCAAGAGTTGTGAATGTAGCACTTCAAATATCTTCCAAGCAGGAAAATTTGCGTTTTCTCGGGGAAGCTCCTTTTAGAGATCCTGTGTGCCACAGAGCAATGTACCAACTGCCTGCAGTGTAACTGAAAATCCAGTCTCTTATTTGCAGACCTTTTTTAGCAGTGCTGTGTTATTCCAGCATCACTTCAAGTGGTTGAATGTGTGTGAGTAGACTGAAATGAACCATTGCCTTTCCACATTAAGTGTTCTCATGTGTGTTTGTGTGTAACTTTAATTTCTTCAAGAAGACAATGGGCACATTTCCATGCTTTTTTTTTTTCCTTTTATTTTTTCTTTTAAATTTAGCACAGATTGATGGGTTTTGGAATAAAATGTAAACCCTCAACAGTTTGGCGTATGGAGCAACTCAGGAAAAAAAGACAGGAAAATATGGAAAGCTTATAAATCTGAACTTGGACTTACTTCTGAGTTTTCTGTCTGGTCTATGCAGTTAACTTTGTTCCTACAGAGTTTGAAACTTGGTATCTCAGTCATATTCTCTTATTCTTTGTAAATTGTGTCCAGAAGAATAGCACCTGATGAGTTATGAGTTACTACGATTAGTTTAAAACAAACAAAAAACCCTAATGCATGACAATTTTGCACAAAATAAATTGAAGGTCTAAAAAAAATTTTAAAATAGAGACTGCAAAAAATTATTCAGACCCCAGTTACAGTAACAGTTTTTCCATCACTGTGTGCTTGTTGACAAAAGACTGAGTCAGGGAAATTTGATCCATTTTCCTTTGGGTGGTTGAATTTTAAATCTGGGACCATAAAATTACGGTACACAGTGGTACTAGATAAAATCTGCGAGTTACATATGAAGTATTAGACTTCTTGAATATGTTATCCTCCCCTCCACCTCCAAAAAATATTACCTAAATCCATTACATCTGTCTGATAAACCGTTCTATTTGAAATAAAAATCTTTTTACTTGAGATTTTCTGGCTGAGCTGTGGAATATTTAGTTTATTTATGAAATCGTGTTTGATAAATAGCTCTAGTTCTTATAGTTCTTATGTCACATTTTCTTTAAGTTGAGAGTATACCTGTGCTTTTTTTTTTCAGTTGTGCTCATGCATTACAACTCAGTTGTTTGTCTAAGCCCTTAGTTTCTTAGTTTTATGTATTTTCTTCATTTTTTTTGACTGATAGGGAACACACAGAACTGCCTTTTTTACCCAGTATAGATGACTGCCAAACATTTGACCTTCTCACTCCTGAAGGAGGAGGTATAGGGTTTGGGTGGTTTTCCTGGGTTTCCTGCAGCTTCTCCGCTCTTTTGAGCATCTGTTGTGGCTTTCCTGCTCCCATCTGAGCTTTGCTGCTCTTCAGTGCCCACCGGCTTATCTTTCAAGTAACGGAATTTCCTCTTGCTTGGACAGTGTCAAGGGAATATCATCCTGTTCTTGCTGTCATCACACCTGTGGTGGAGGAGATGCCACAGGCCTGGGAATGGAAACCCCAAAGGACAACCAGTTGTTTTCTGTGGCGTCGAGCAACCAGGGCACAAAGAGTACCAGGAAAGAGTTGGTGCACTAATGTCACGTGGGTCTTAGTTTAATGAATGAAACCTATTGGTAGAAGTAATATAAAAGAATATCAATCAACTGTACTTGTTGAACCTTTGCCTCTTGTTTTTATTTTGTTGTTTTTTTCCTTACCAAAGCAGGGACTAAGGGATGAAGGTGAAGCAGTGCACATCCCAAATATGCACGTGCAGTTTGCTCTTGCCCAGCTGACTGCAGTGGAAGGGAGAAATCGATAATAACCGTGGGGTTGAGGGTTCTTTGTGCATTCCTGGGAGAGAGGAGCAGCGTGCATGCAGTTGTGAATGTGTGTCTGGGCGCATCTTGTGCCTATAAAAGAGAATGCATGTCAATTGTTGTGTGCTTGTGCAGCATGTTTTTGGGTAAACTGGAATAAAGTGATAAGAGAGAGAAGGAAGGGGAAAAAGATGGTGGAGGGAGTTCATGGAGAAGGAACTTTTGCTCGCCAGTCATGAAATGGAGATGAGTGTGATTTCCTATTTATTTGCAGTCAAATAGAAACTACTATGAATTTATTAGCAGTTGGGATAAGTTATGGGAGTTCTTTGGTATTTGCTTTAAGAATGTTGGTAAGTGTGCTAGGTGACTCATAAAATACTTCATTAGATATGTCACCAAGAATTTTCTCTGCATCTGTCTCTGCAGCCAGTATTTATTTATGATTTAAAATCTAAATTTCTAAAATTGACTTTTTTGTCAGTATTAACACCTGGAGTAAACAGTTTTCACAGAAACTCAACAAGGCGTCAACAAAGCTCAAGCCGTATTTTAATATATTGAAGCAAAATATAGGGAAAGTTATGTTAAAAGAAATGTATACAGTTTCAGCATTGCAGAAGATGTAGTTCATACCTTCTTCTTGCTGTGTATACGTATATGTGCTTGTGGGCTTGTGTGTAATGTACATATGTGCTAGATGTTACAGTGAATGAACAGCGCGCTGCTGTTCTAACATGTTGGCCTGCACAGCCTGCAGTGTGAGGGAAAGCTTACACAGTTGTTCTCAATTCTCCTGAAAATATAGCTTATATATTTCTTGTCTTTATTTATCACCATGCCAGTAAAGTTCATTAAAAATGTTTGAAAGGCAAAAAACCTCATTACGTGATAAATAGGTGGTGATGTTTTATGAACACAGAGGTTAGCCAGGAAGTTGTTACGGTACCAGACAATGTTAGGGGCTAGTCCAGCACTGGCCGTTCTCTTCTCTCGGAAGATTTCCATTGATCTTAAACCCTCAATATTCCTACACTGTGATAAGGAAGGAATTGATCCCACACGTGCTTTATTGTGATGGTAATTTAGTAAGAATAAATTGAGAAGTGTAAAAGTTCCCAAAATGAAGGTCTTAAACTGTGGTCTCCTTGGGGTGTGAATGTTGCCTCTCTCTCCGCTGGCCCGCTCATGAGCTGTGTGCCCGTGAGCTTGCTCTGCTCTCAGCCTTTGCGGTCTCCCTGAGGTCCTGCCTTGGCACCGAGGCTGCAAGGTGCCAGTGGCAGCCCTGCGAGTGCCATGTAAATGCTGCTGTGTGTAGCCATGGGCCTGGGTTAAAGAAGAGCAATAGACAAGGGGACTTAAACTCAACAAGGCTAAACTCTTGCTTTCTCTGTTTTTTTTTTTTTTTTTTTTTTATCTTTCTTGCAGCTCAAGCCAGGTCAAAACAGTTGCCGAGACAGCGACAGTGAAAGCGCCAGTGGGGAATCGAAAGGTTTCCATCGAAGTAGCTCTCGGGAAAGACTCAGTGACGTAAGTAAAGCTCCTGCAGCCAAATACTGTTCTGATTAACCCCGGTGTAGTTTTCTGAGGGGCATAAATTGTAACAGGATTTAGTCTCTGGGATGGTTTGTTACTAAAATCCCCTTCCCTCTCAGGGGTGAAAGGGAAAGAAGTAACTTAAATCTCCTGCCTCAGCTCAGTAAAATTCGTAAAGTCTGGTACGATGTCCAGCTGTGTGAAAATGCTCATTCATTTTGAAATAGTTGAAGGCCATTTAATGAAGTTTAAATGCTCTACGTAGTTGAGAAGTGAGATGGCCTCTTTTCTCCCCCAGAAGGGGAAGGAAAAGAATATATTTCTCTTTGGGGTAAATGCTGTCTTTATGGAAAGTATTAGGGTATCTAGAAACTCAGATAACGTATATCTAATGAACTGATATGACATGGCCAACAATAGCATAAGCTCTGCCTTTATTGCTCTACCTAAACTCTGGAAGGTCCTAAGATGGCAGCTCTGCAGAGAATGTTTTTCTCTAGTGAAGCATGCGGACCATTCACTGAATGATATGAGCTATTCTGACATATGAATAAATGCAGATATCTATCTGTTGCTGCAATTAGATTATTATTTATTACGTGTACCATCACAATCCTTGAGTGTTTTAATCATGGCTCTGGGTCCTGTGTGCTGCAGTGTTTTACAGCACAGAAAATAACGACAGCCCCTGTCCCAAAAGAGTATGAGTATCTAAAGTGGGGATTTCATAGGTCAGATCCTTTACTGGTAAAAGCATAGCTACATCAGTCAGACTAATTTGTATCAGCCAGCAATCTGGCCCTACTTTTAACTAACCCACATTTTGGAAATGGGGATTTTATCGATAGCATGTCCATGTAGATTTGGATGACAGATACCAGATGGTGTCCTCTGTAGGCCAGCCCAATAAAACTGAATTGAGCAGATTTTAAAAGCAATACCTTTGTAAAGAATACATTTTGTTTTGTGAATTTAAGCCTGGAGGCACACAGCTAGCCATTTTTGCTGAGTTGTGCATATTGCTGGAACAGACACCTGGTTTTCTCTGTGAAGGTGTAAAATCTGTTGCACTCTCTTTCCTCTTCCCTTTGTCACATTATTTTAGGGGCCCATTCCTCCCCTGGAGCCATCCTTTATGGGTACATTGAGTTAGACACTTCAGAGCCTACCCTTCACAGCGGTCAGGTGAGGGCAGTCTCAGTGCTGTAAGATAACTTTGGAAGAGGAGAGTGAAACCAGAGGAGGTAGTAAGTAAACGCTCGGTACAGGTTGCAGTGGATGGCAGCTGACCGTCAACCTGTCACCGTTGCTGTTGTAGCTTGCTCCGAGCCCTCTGGCAGCTTAGAAGCCACTGCAATGAACTTCACAACTGCAGAGCACCTTCCAGCAAAAAGTTCACCACTCCTTACAAACATGGTTTTAATTTAGCCTTGTCATTCCCTTGCAATGTAGTGCGTGGAGAGCTCTGAGTCTTACTTGTGCTTCCCGGCAGCTCACAGCATTGCAGTGCCAGACCTGGCAGTGAGAACAGACTCCTGGTTCCCCTTCTACCAATCCAATACATTTTTTTCTCATGCTTTTACAATACTTTACCTTTGTCTTGGCACTATGGCAAGTTAACAGGAAATCAACAGCAAATAAAACTTCCCTAGTGCACACAAGAGAGGACATAGGGATTCACAGGTTGCTGAAAAGCAACATTATTCAAATATATGTGGAAACGCATGTTTTAAAGTCAAGTTATGTATAATTTATGTTTTGCTTAGTAAGTAAGTTCCTTTATGCTTTGATAACTCACTGCAGTACAAGCATGTCTTTCTGTGGCCTGCTGTTGCCAGTTCAGATGAGATTTTACAAGCATTCATGAGGTGCTGTCTTCTTCCGTAGGTCTGTGGTGGCCTTCCGCCTATCCCAGATCCTTCCAGTTAAGAAAAGTAAATACTGTTCTGCATTTCTGTCTTTTCCAAAGACAAACATCCTGCTTTTTTAAATGACAGGGCCATACAAACTGGTAGTGATGCTTCCACTTTCAGCTATAGGTGAACCCGCCTTGAAATGTGCTTGTAGGTGCAAGGAAGCATTAATAGCATAATAAGGTTATTTTAAATACTATCTTTTGAAGAAAGTATCTATCAAAATATCTTTTGATATTTTAGAATACTAGCTTTTTAATGGTTACTGTCCAGAAGAAAAAACTACAGACAAAAGGCTATGTTCTCTCTGAAGATCCCAATTTTAACACAGCTCAGAAGAAATGCACAGAAAGTTGTGTATTCAACAGAAGATTGAACAAAAATATAAAATACTGCAGGTAGATTAGCCCTGAGGTTAGAAAGTAGATTTTGGAGTGGAAATATGATGAATCTCCACTGCTGTAGCCCCACAGCATTGTAAGATTAAACATGGCTACTGCATGGAAATATGTATAATGAATGAAGTGCATATACTCTAGGTGGATGATCAATTTTCAAATCCCTAGTTGTAAGTAAGCTGTTGAAACAGAAATGTTAGCTTCATGAGCTTTAATGTGGAGCCTAAGTGATAGCTTAGTGACAGATGCAGAATGAGGGAGATAGTATAATGAATATCCAGTTGCAAACTGACATGTCAGTGGCTTCATTCCCTCTCCTGTCAGATATCTTTCAATTCTGCATATTGTAAATGTACCTACAGTCCTTGGGTAACGGAGATTGATGCCAAGTGTGTTTACAAGGGATGACTCTTCTCCAGGCTAATGAGATCCAAGCAGGTAATTTGCAGCATTTTAGAGAGAGTTGGTCTAAAATGAAAAGAAGATAATTCAATGAAAAGACCATGTTAAACAGGAGGCTTTTCTCATAATGAGGCTTGAAATAGCATCAGACAGGAGGAAGAGGAATATCCTATGTTCTTGTCAGATGCAATGCAGTGCGACTGATTTCCATCAAGTCGTTTCTCTTCATCTTGCACACGTGTACAGAGACAGATAAACACTCCCCTCCCCTCTGTGAGAGAACATAATTAGCAGGCAACTTGACCTCTTCTAGATTAGGGATAACAATTGCTCAAATGCTCCATTGCAAGCATTTGCCAGTCCCCTAATACGTCTCCCTGTCTGAATTTCATAAATCCATTTCTTCCTGCCTTTCTCCCCTATATAGTATTTTTTGGAATGACAACTTGTTTTTTCCTTTATGGGCAGAGGTAGCTCCAGGGGCCTAAAAGAGAAATTGGAGAGCTGCTCCATCTTTATATATAGGGTGCTGTAGTCAATTTAATCTCATCAAAATCTTGCCAGTAGTAGAATTCATTTTGTTGAGATTTTGCTTGGAGACAAGATGGCAGCACTTTCTCTTTTCCTCAGCTTGGAGCTCAGTCAACTTGTTTTCCTTCCCTTTCTGTATGTATTTATTTTTAATTGAATCTTCCCACTTTGGAGTACGTGAGGTACCTTTTAGCCATGTTTTACAAAGCAGCCAAGAGATTACTTGAGGGAAATGTGAGAATTACAGCAAACCTGGATCCTAAATGCACAGAATATTTGGGGGTCCAGCCCAGCATTGTGCTAACCAAATACAAACCCCAAAACTGATTTCTTTGCTTCATGTTCCTGAATTCCTGCTCTGTTGCAGATCTGAAGCTCACGCTTTCCTGATGAACCTTGCTCATCAGTTTGGCAGTGGCGATGCAGGGGCAGTGGAAGCCCACCCGGACAGGAGAAGGGCAGACAAGCTGCTCTGGGCGCCCTCAGCCCCGCCAGAGTTGGCAGCAGCTCTCAGCGATGGGTGGTAAAAGCCCTCGCCTTTGATCATCGGCTGGGAGGCAGCGCAGGTCTCCTGCTGCATGACAGGAGTATGGGCTGCCTGGCCTCTGCTTGCTCTTGCTGAGAATAATTTAGCAATAGCGTTGGCATTTTTCTGTCTGGAATGTTGCTCCAGTTCTGAGTAGGAAGTGGGACAGGGATGTTTCTTTTTTTTTTTTTTGATGACACCATTTGTCCCCAGCATGAAAAGTCTCGTGCTCTCAGCAAAGCTCACACATTCTTTCAAGAGAACTCCTCTTTCCCTGGTGCTTTGTAGCTGTGTGCTTCTACCACATTGTGTATTTTACACTTGAGGAAAGGTTACAGTGAGGTATCGAATCAGGAGTAAGTCCCAGGGTGCCCTGCCCACAGGTCTGTTACCGTCTGCCTCAGGATGAAAGGTCTCTACACCCCCAGCAGTGTAATCCTCTGGACAACTCATGGTTTCTGCCTCAAATCCGAGACGTGCGATTCCCTGCCTCCCATTCCTCCCACCTGTGCACTAAGCCCAAACAAAGACAAATTGAGAAACAAGACTTTGGGTTATGTGCTCTGAAATCCTTAGCACTTCTCCTCCAGAATATCCCCGGTAATCTTGTCTGTATCTAAAGTGGAATAAGACCAGCAAAGCTCAGTGTGTGTTTGTGCGTGTGTGCGCCAGAAGCTGATCAGCTGCAGCGGCTGCTTCTTTGTGTGGGTGTGAGGGTGTGTATGCGTGTTTGTGTGTCTGAGGTTGGGTGCTTAAATGCTTTGTTGCATTATGTTAATTCCTCAGCAATGCAATCAAATTCATGTCGTAATTAAAGCTGTCAGTTGGAAGGCAAGCCAATCGCCAAGAAAACACAGCATAACAAATGAAGTGAAATGATTCTGCGTGTAGCTATACAATGCTTCGCCAGGCATGAAATTAAATAAGTAATTTGATGTTGACATCAGAAATTGAAATGATACCCACTGTTCCTTCATTCAGTCAGACCTGCATAAACAATAGCCAGAACAAATATGTACAACACAGCCTTTCTCCCCACCCAGCTCCCCAAGTAATGCACAATATATATGCAAAATGGGTATAACTGTGCCTTCCAAGACCTCAAGGATGTAATTTTCTTTGGTACACAGTAAACTAATGCTTACATGAGGGTTACTGCATTTTTGCTCCTGGGCCAAAAGTTCTTCTCTTTAAGAAGGAAAAAAAAATTAGAAAAGAGACGAAGGAAAATAAAACCAAAATCCTGTTAATTTTAAGCAAGTGGCTTGCATTTTGCTGATGGGCACCTAATGCAGGCTTCTGCTAGTGGTTGTGTGAATATCAAATGGTATATCTAATGTCGAATTTTGCAAAGGGGGAAAGTGAAACCATTACCTCTATTATAGGCACACTTTATATAAGAGATGTAGAACCACCCAGTGCAGGATCACGACTCAGCATGGGCTTGTAAAGATGCTGCATACACAGTATCACATTCATCAGTTGGTACCAAGGCTGGGCACTGGGTAGTAGGATCCTTTCGCTATTGGGAGTTATCAAAAAGGTGAGAAGCTACCTTCTTGCATAGCCCTTGCTTCAGCCTATATGCTCTGTCAACACACAGTTCACAACACAGCTAACTTAGTCATCCATGCATGTGCAATGCAGTCTTTTGTAGCTACTTAAAGTAAAAAGAGTATGCAAACTGTACTGTCCATATGCAGCATGCAATTTGTGAAGGGCTGTGTTTCCATCAAGCAAAGTCAAACTCCCTGAAAATGCACAAAACTTTTTCTTTTCAGCCAAAGTCATTTGACTGCTATGTTTCAACTGTCCTCTCATAGCCATTGCAGCATTGCTTTTGAAGGAATGGAAATATTCAGTGGGAGACTTCTTTTTTTTTTCTTTTTTGTTTGTTTGTTTTGTTTTGTTTTGATATTTAATCCTTCCAAAGCTTGGAATAAAAAGCAGACAAAAACTACACACAGATGCAGAATGCAAACTTTGGAGCTTTCAGCCTTTACCGTAAGTTTTAAAAGTTGTAAGTGAAGAGTGGGACTTGATCGGGATCCATACAATCCTTTCAACCCGGTGTTGCAGGCATCGGGGTCTCACGAAACACCGTACGTGGCCCACGAGGGGCACTTTCTAGCTGTGTGATGACTGAGGCTGTGGTGGTCACCCGGCTGTTCCCAGCTGCACGTTGATGATGATGAGGAGCTTCTGGGGACATTGTCAATGGGACCAGGCACATCTTGCTGCCAGTGGTGTTGGCAGAGGGAGCTGGAGGCCCCAGAGGGGCAGGAGTGGGGCCAGAAGGACTCAGAACTCCGGTTGTCTGTACAGCTCCCCTTGTGCTCCTGCAACCAAAGCTGTGAACTGCAGGTCTTGAGTCCTTCTGGAGCTGCAGAGTATGGGATAGAGATTAAGGGGCAGGAACCACATACATTCCAAATTTCCATAGCAGTTTTGTTTGTTCATATAAGCTGTCCCAGCAGAGTTTGTTGGTACTGTGATGTTGGGACCCTTAAGGCTTCCAAGATGATTTCCTCTTACTAAGTCTTTAATTTTTAATGGCTTAAAGCAGAAGGCCTTTCCCCATACGTACATAACCTCTCTAAACCTCTCTTTTTAGTAGTGCTTTGGTGAACACACAGTAATATTCTGATTATTTGCAATGAATATGGCTGTTAATTTTAAATTTCTTGGCACCATCTATTTCTGCTACGCAGAATTCAGTAAAAAGAAAGAGTAAGCCCCTTTGGGGGGGTTATTTTCTTTTGTGTCAGTGCTTCACTCAGTGATCAGAAGTAGAGAGAATGTGCTGCTGGGGCTCCCTGCGATAGTGTGCCAGTTGGGCATCTTCCAGCAGCTTGCCAAGGCTGGTTGGGGCCCCTGTGCGGCTCCTGGTACTCACAGAGCTCTGTTGGTACTGAAAGCACGGCCGTGGTAAGGAACAGACACACAAACGGGGCTGTAGGGGTTAAAGACTGGTCATCTGGGCTTCCCACTGCTCACCAGAGAATTATCCCCTGCGTACTGCTTCCTCGTCCATTGACTGGCCTGGCTTGAAGTGTTTCAAGTGCTAGGGCCGTAGCACCGGGAGCTGTTCGCCCTTTAACGTAACAGCCAGTGACCTGGATTAGGCCTGAGATGTTTAGGTCTCTCACCGTGGCTCTAAGAGAACCTGCTGCGTAATCCCCATTGCTTAGATGAAAAACTAATGAAACAAAACCCTTTATCTCCTTAATTCCTGTGAATGTGGAGGTTGTGATCATGTCCCACTTAAAATGAATAGCATGTCCCACTTAAAATGAATAGCATGATGCGTATTTTTTTAAGCATTTAAACCTTTTGATTATTTTCTGAGGTAGCAATATTAGTTTTAATTATTTTTATGGTTTTGAGTTTTGAAATCTTTTTCACACTGTAGGTTTCTGTTGTTTGTTTTTTTCTTTTATTTTTAAACCCTTGGTTTGTCAAACAATGTGGACATCCAAATGGGAAATCGTAGTGGCTGTGTTCTCCAGGAAATGGTACATTGACTGAAGCGGCTTCTCTGTGCCCACGCGTTCTTTACATTTCAGACTACTAATTATGTTTACAAAATGTCTCATTTTAGAAAAGCACTATGTGTGTACTAACCAGGGCCTTTCGGGAATAAATTGGCAAACAGGTCATACACTGAAAAAGTCATCCAAACCCACCGGGCTTTTTGTTTTGAAGTCAGTCTATGTTTTTTTTCTTTTCCCCCTCCCGCCTGCCCCTTTGTGGCCACAAAGCTGAGTAGCTGGAGTCCAGGGCATTGAATGTCAGCATGTCAGGGAGGCTGGTTGATGAGTGTCTGTTTAGTCTCAGTGCAGGGCGAAATGCCATCATTAATTCATTACCCAGCTGCCTGTCAAATAAATTGGCAATTACGTCCACCGCAGAAGCTTGGAATTCAGTAAATAGCACGTTACCATCTCAGAGTCGTTGAGAGATGTAAAGGGAAAAATTAAGCAACACCGTGTTTGTTTCAGTAGCAGATGACAAGGGGCAGCACATTGGTGCTGTGATGTAGTGATGAAAAGCTTGGAAGGGGCTGGTAATGAGCTATGTGGATTGGAACGTGTTAAAAACCATCACTGATTTTCCACTTTGTCTTTGTGTTTTATTGCAGAGCTCAGCTCCTTCCAGCTTGGGAACAGGCTACTTTGTAAGTGTATCTCAACTTTAACACGTGTCTCTGAACAGCATAGCATTACTTCTGAAACGAAAGTGCCTTATTATATGGAAACAAGCATAAATAACCAATCTCTGTCTGCCCAATAGGTTAACTTATCTTTTTCTATGTCTTCCTCCATGAATACATTATAAGTAATGCTGCAGACATGGTGATCAATGTTTTCCTGAACTAATCAGGTGTTATTAGTTACTACATAAATTCCAACAGATTTTAATTTACACAATTATAGCAAATAAAATGAACCACGGTCTTATCAGCTCTCTAATCTGAGATGGTAGGATCTTGATTTCCCTTTATACCAATTCTCATTGATTCATAGACTTTAAAGAGCCCATTATGGCAGTCTTGTCTCATCTCCCGTGTACCACAGTCCAGAGAATATGACACAGTGTTTCCTACCTGTTGGTTAAAAGCCCCATGCATCGCAGGTGATCTAGGAATGCACAGCTGTAGTTGTATTTATGCTAGATTTACATTTTACATTGTGAGAAGGGGATCGGTCCCTAACTGGATTAATAATTGATCTGTGTCTTTTTGTTATTTATTTGCATGTCCCTTTATTGATTAACAGTCTGTATTTATACATTTCTATGTGTTTATTCTCACATTTATCAATATGCGTTCTACTTGCAGATAAGTTTGTGAGTAAGAAATATTTTGCAGCCAATCTAGTGCACTCCTTATTTTCCTCCAAGATTTGTATTTAAATCGCTCATACTCCCTGAAACTTGTAACTTACACTGTGTTCTCCAAGCATGTCTTTTTTGCCTCCATAATATCTGTAGGAGAAACAGATTATGTATGTCCACAAACAGGTGAGTAAAATGCAGCAAGACTTTTTCTGTAGCATTGTTCTGTATAGTTAATAGTATAATCGAAGACTGCTTTTATCTTTTCATCAAACTCTGGGGAAAAGAAAACTATGTAGTATTCAATTACATGATGAAAAAACTTTGTTGCTCTCTTGTCAGATTCCCAGAACATAATTGTCTTCTGTTAGTACATGGTGAAGTTTAGTCTTTTTTCGTAGGTCTGTGATCCTATAAAAAAGATATGGGATTAAACTGAGTAATGTGTGACCTCACATGTAAAGTGTAAAATGCAAGCACAGAAATTGCTTAATACGTGGAGAAATGCCATGTCCTGCTGGATTTACCCTGGACTTCAGCACAGACTATATATTCCTTCTCCTGCCAGTGGTAAGGTGTGAAGGGAGCATTACTGAGTGAAAAAGACTTGTGCTAGTTTTTCTAATTAGACCAAAGCCCATATCAGTGTAAGGTAAGGTAAGCTGTGAAACAGGAAAAAAAATGGTTTCTTTTTTGTCAGCGCTTTCCCTGTTTTGTGTTGTGCGTATTTTTAAGAGGAAGGGTGTGAAGGGAGGAAGAATATCAAATGGCTCAACATGTATCTTGCATTAAGATTAAAACTAAAACTCTGTGCTTAAGAGCAAATTGCTTTCCTTTGTCTGGGCGCTTGAAATTCAAATCATATGAACATATACAGAGATGCTCTGGAATGGCACAAATATAATATGGGATGAAAGGCTTTACCGTATATAAATAAATCTTTTTCTCCTTATAGCGGGAGCTGAATATGCATGTTTTAAGAACAATGTTTAGATTCATATTTAGGAAGCAGAGGTAACAGAAGAAAAGCCATCTGCTGTTCCTTGCACCATACTGTCTGTGGGTTGGTCCAGTAAAGTGAAAATCTGGAAGGTGTCAACATCCCCTATGCTCCAGCAAAAAGCCTGAAAGTTTCCAATTCCTACCAAGTTAGGAATTCAGTAACAAGAAGAAGCTTAACATCTTCTTGTGCCAATATATTGGCACTTAAATTGTCCTGATTTGGATCTGAGTAGGTGGGGGAGACATCCCTTATTAGGTTCCATTAATGCGATACACTTTCTTACGTATAGTCACTGGAAGAGGATTTCTTTAACTTCCTTTTTCCTTCTTCACTAATAGCCTAGTAATCAAAAAAGTCCTTCAGTAAAGCCACTTTTACACGTACCCAGTTTTGGATAAAACTTGAGATTTTTTTCCTTCCTCTTCTTATTCTGAAAAGTTGTTTTTAGGATTATCTTGCTTATTGTTTTAAAAAAGTCCATACCCTTATTAACTTACATGGGACAAATAAAACCCAGATGTGTTTTGTGGTACCAGACAATGAGAAAAATGCTCCAGAATGATCCACTTAGCATGTGTTTCTGATAAAAGTAATTATTGTATTATCAAAGTGCAAAAGAATATGCGCTTGAATTGTCTTTTTTTCAAAGCTTTCAACTAGAGAAGACTTAGTTTTTGTGTTTAGTGCTAACCCAGAACATCAAAACAAGGGCCATTGGTTTCAATTGAAACAGCAATAGTTTTTAGCTAAATAGACAACAATAAAGCTTTTGCCTGTGGAAATTACTGATCAATATATGTTGTACTTTGGACTACAGAATATCACATACTGTAGCGCGCCACAGGAAACACAGGTAGCCAGGTAAGTTAAAATGGACTGGCACCAGATTCACTGTCCAAGAACATCTACTACAGCAAGCAGAAACACAGGTGGAGGCAGGTTTTATTCTGAAATGAATGAATACTGAGATATGAATAGTAGCCAATATTTGCTGTTTAAATCCAAGTATTAATGGAATCTTTTCCTTCTGCCTAGATCTGTACTTTAATCATCAGAGTTCATTACTGCTTTTACCCTTCTCAGTCTCCCTTCTCCAGGAGCACTGGCTTCTTGATAGAAGTACCTCTCCAGCAGCACATGCCTTTGTGTTCTCTGCTGGGGAAAATCATCTTTTCTATAAAGAGGGTACTCTAATTACTACTTAGGGAAGCAGACTGAGATGATGTATTTATCATGAAACCTATAGCCAACGTTGGCGGCAGAAGCAAATGTGTCTTGTATTAATGAAGTATCGCTATCTTTTCTGTTATTTGTGTGTTTCTTTTTTAAAGCTTGAATGAACCAGGAGTTGTACTTCTCTATTAGTTGCTCATTGACTTTGGAGTAGTAAGTATCCTTCGTGTCAAATTTGTCCTGTTGCTTTGCAGCATTATTAGAAAAACAGCGGCTTTACATGGAAATTTTTGCACAAGGAATAAGAATTGTTTATATGAAACAAAAACATGAACTAGTCACAACAATAAGATGTGAAGCTTCAGAGCTAGTTCCTTTTTTATTGGGGGGGGGGAGGAAGGGAGGTGGAATGCTTAAATCTAATACTTGAATTTGCTGATTTTGCTTTCATTCATGTAAGCAGGAGTTACCTTAGTGTAATTACAGTAGGAGAGATGTAATTGGTGAGCAACCAACAGTGTATCCACCCTGTTCTGTACATAATCGTGTGTACTGTGGGCAGAAAGGGGAAAACGTGTTCACTGGGGGAGACAGGCTTTTCTCCCCCAGTAGTTGGTAAGAATGAAGGGCTTGTATATTTGGAGCATGTTACCTAGCATGTACAAAATGCAAATAATTCTTGTCAGACTTGGAATCTCCTTTACGAACTATGCTTATGCGAGGCACTAGGGTTTGATGGAGAGTCATGTGTCTGCAGTGCGTATGGATGCTGTGCATGTCACAGCAAAGCAAAAATTATTCTTGGATCCTTTCATTTTATAGAGAGCCTCCTGAGATCACTGAGTGTTTAAGGAAATGTTTATAAACCTGATGCTTCCCAGTAATACAAAATCATTTTTCTATTATCTGTATGATTGTTCTATCCTAGAAATTCATTATGCACTTCCAGTAGCAGTGAGGAAGGCTAAACACTTACCTAGTGTTATGCTCTGACTAGGTAAGTTTTTGAATTGGGAAGATGGAGACTGGATTCTTATGTTTGTGTTTCCTCTGTGTTAGCTTCATGAAAAATAAACGGTAGAGGAAAAACTTGCATGCTCTGGGGAGGGCATTCACACTGCCAGCTTTGACAACCTACCTTCACTCTGCAGTCAATACGGAGTGTTGGGAATCTCCATTAAGTGTTTCAGCCTAACTGGTAGGATCAGAACTGCCGTTGATTAAACAGGCTTTCTAATTAGGTGCTTTCAGCAAAGTGGGACATGTGTGAGTAACCACTGAATGAGTGCTAATGATGCAAAGTTGTTGAGGACTTGTAAGTACCTCTCCATGTTTTCTTCAGTTAGGAGCAACCTATCTTCCACTTCATTCACAAGTGCTAAAATGTTCCGTAGATTTTGTTGAAAAGCCATTTTCACTGTTGCTGGAATCTGTTTCACCTGACTTGCCACTCATTGTCAGAGTGGACACTTTCCTGTCCTTTTTACGTATTATTAAATCAATAGTGAGGAAAGAACAGACAAAGTTAAAAATCAGACCTAATATTCTAAGCCTTTTGCACTGACCTGACATTGTTTCCTGTGGTCCAGTTTATGATTGCCACATGTAAAAATGAAACATTTGGACATGCTGTTAATATTGGTGTGCCCTAACAATTATAACTGTATACTTCCTGGAACATCTCCCAGTTGTCTTTGATTCTTTTTGCATTGCAAATTATCATTGTCTATCGTCAAAGGTAGATCAGGTACATTATGTCTCATTAAGAAGTCACATAAGTTAATTAGAAAGTATTTAGAAAAAAACTTTCTAGCTTTAAAAAGTTTCTTGAACTTAATTTATTTGAATTTTTAATATTGTTTAGCTGTCTATGATTTTAAAAGGTTGAGAGAGATGTTTTAGAATACAATTGGAATTTGAGTAATAGTTAAAAACTTTTTGTTTATCTGACTATGGAAATTGTTTTTTGCTAGTTTTCTTTCTGTATCTTCCACCCAGCCAAACTCACATTAAAGGATACAGGTGGTTTATTGGTTTCCAACATAGAACAGAAATCAAAACCTAAACAACTTTGCATTTTATTTTTAAATGATAAATCCATTTCCCAAGATAGTTAGGTTTATTTTTAGTTCCTGGCAACTTGTTTCTGTTTCTTTGATTGGTCTGCTTCTCACGTCTTTGTGGCAGTTTCTGAAGGTTTTGTGGTTTCGTTAAGGGGGTGGGGAGGGGAATGTTGGTTAGCAGTTTACCCCCCCCCCCCAAAAAAAAGCATAGAGTTTGTGGATTTTCAAAATGGGTTAGAATTTGGTAATAAGCTGGTGACAGTAACAAGTCTGGGACGTTGGAAGGGAGAAGGATGCTCCAGTGACACTTCTTTTACCAGATAACAGTCTTACTCCTCCTTAAAAATAAGGAATTAAAAAAGAAAAATATGATTTGCACATGGGCCGGTGACTCAGACAAACATAAACTGTGAGCATATTCCCAAAGGCTCTAGTTAATCAATTGCGCTATCCGATTTGGCCCTGAGTGGGTTCAGTTCAGCAGATGTCTGCGAAGTTACAGCACGCTGCTGGGATGCTGTGTTGTGCAGCGTTGCGTTGTGTTACTCGGAGCTCTAAAAACTCATCCCAAGGCGAGTAAGTGGAGCACCAGCAGTATGAGGATAGGGACGATGGGGAACAAGTATCTGGTCTAGACAAGGCCAGCTATTTCACTGTGCAGTAGGACTGATTTTCACCTAAGACATAACCTATAGAAGAAACGTGGAATCAGTTGTACCAGCACATGCTCTGGGCTCTCATTCTCAAGTACAGCCCTTAAACCAGTAGATTTTCCTTCCTTGCCTGGTCTATATGCCCTGGCAGCAATGCTAAGTAGAGTCTCTACCAGTGCTCTGGTTTTTGGAAGTGGTAGAATTGGTGGTGATGTTGACTCTTTTCAGGTGGGAGTGTGTTGAAAGACTCAACATTAGGTTACAGTAAGACCCATTAGTTTCCACAGGAAAGGAGCAAGCAGCTCAGATAAAAAGCATCATGTGGAATAGACTGAAAAAATCAGCTGGCTGTTGTGATATAGGATATAATAATTTGCTTCTTCATGTACTCAGTGATGTTGCTAAATAAAAGTGTTTTTTTCAGGTAGGTTAAGTTACTTGGTTACCTCTAGTGCTTGATTTTAGAAGGCAAACATTTAAATGTATTTTGCTTATGTAAAAGTGTTTATACCTCTTAAATACTGCGAGGTCTACAAAAGCACTACACCACTAGGCTGTTTGGATGCACCACTCTTAATAAACTGTCATGTCCTCTGTGAATTCAGTTGAAAAGACAATCCTTGTTATCCTGTATTTGGCACTATAAATCATTGTTAACAAATCCTAATTTGCTTAGTAGGGTAATGAATGATCTCCAATTTTCTCACTGTAATTAGTTTTACCAACTATTATTGCAGAGGGTATGCTGAAATCCATTTTAGCTTCGCTCTAAAAATCTCCATGTGCCTGTTCTTTGGAGGAAGGAAGCTGACAAGAGAAGTTAAGAACCTTCAGACAGTAAATTCAGGAAGGGTGGACAAGGTTCCCAGTATAAATCTCTCTGTGGGTGGTCATTACCTATTAGTACTTGCAGACCTCAGCAGAGCAGCGAGACCAGGAAACCCTGGTGTTTCTTTATCTGAAATATGTTAGGTGTTGTCTTTTGTTTCCAGGAGCCATTGAAAATGCTGCTGTAAGGGAGGCATCATCATTGCCGAATAAAAACATTGCTTGTAATAAAACCTACCCCAGGTCTATTAATTTTAGCATTTATAAAATGCAATGTTGTTCCTAGGGACAACTGAGGCTCATTAAAGAGTTTACTAACAGTATGACCATCAAAGCAAGAAGAACAGCAGAAGCAGGCATATGTGCATTTCCAGCAACCTGCTAATCATGATGAGAGTAGCTGGAGCACAACAACTGTTTTTGGAGAACAAAACCCTGTATTTTTCTAGAGGTTAAAAGAAACGTGTTTAAGTCAGTATTTGAGGATTGTTTGGGCAAGCAAAATAAGTTACCTGGGCTGGAATTTAGTCAAGACCGGTCTCTCATCAGATCTGTTCTGAACATAGATGTTGGTCTGAGTTATTTTTGCAGGCCTTCTATTTGAATATGATGTTTTGCATTTACAAATGTTAATCCTTACAGTTCTTCTTTGAGTTGGGTGAACTGATGTCCAAATCTAAAACAAAAGGGGAAAGCAAGCTACAGCAGTAGTTTCTTACCCAACTAAGCAGAACTGAGAGAAGATTTTTGATCTTTCAGGTTTACTCTCTCATTACTGAATGACTGAGTTTCATTCTCGGGGCAATGCAATGATTAATTCCTTTAGGACAGACCCCCAGATACTTTTGGTGATTCAGGAGATGATGACCCCAAGGAGATACTAGTTCCAATAGAGTAATGCTGCGCTAGAGTGTGCTTCTTGGCTGTCTTGGGTGGCCTTCCTCCTTGCCCATTCCTGCTTTAGTTGTTAGAATTGAGCTTTTTTTTTTTTTTTTTTTGTACAACTAAATCTTTCCTATTTATGTAATATCTTTGTCTCAGTGGTGCCCTTTTGTGTGTAGTTCCTGTGGCTTTTTTTGTGGCATGGTGTTACATGTAGTGCTTTCCTATTTCTTCACCAAACACCTAGGACTTTTTAGCCCTTTTTCCTTCTGCTTCTTTGTATGGTTCACCACTTACCTCATTGGAGTCCAGTCATTTGCCCAAGAATAACAAATGTGATGAATGGAGGTGGCTTAGGGAAAGGAAGGCAGTAAGAAAAGAAGGAAATTAGGAATTTTATGTATTTGAAGAGGTGATCTGAAAATCTGCATTATTTGCCAGAAGGGTCTCTAACTTTTGTCAGCAGCAGAAGAGAGATGAGTGTTGCAAGTGGTTGGCAAGAAGCATCATTTGCAGTTCAAAAACCTTGGGGCATATTCAGTATGTATTTTTGTTGACACTTCAGATGAACTACCTTAATCATTTTAGACAATATTCAACAAAAATCAATTTATAAAATTATCATCATGATCCTTTATAAGCAAATTTTTATTTTTTAATTTCCACTTCTGGAGATTATAAGAACTACATAAGGAGCAGAAAGACTAAGAATTGCTGTCAGTCTAGATTTGGTCTCTAATGCCCATGTTACACGTAGCTCATCTTTATTACTTTTTGCCATTGGCCTAGAATAAATATATTTTTTGCTCATCATCTCTTGCAAAACAAAAGAACTATTATTTTGTGTTCCCCCTCTTTCTTTTTCCCATAACATGTGACACAAATTACAAATGTGAACCTGAATAGTAAAGAATTGCTACACTGATTGCTAAACATGCATTATGGTGCTTTTAAACTCATTTCAGGTCATCGTACTGCAAATTAGTTTGATTGCAAGCAGTTAAGCTGTCATATACAAAGCCTCCATCTTCCAAGGGTCTCAGTTTCATATCATTAAGGAGAATGTTCAGTAGCATTGAAGGAATGCATTGTATATTTAATATTTTTGGAGGAATGATAGTGTTGGGTCTCTAGAGGGGTTTCTATATCATTTCATGAAAAGGAAAGAGGTACATAGTCCATGAGTGTAGGGTGCTTCTTTGATAGTCCTGGTTTGGTAGCTTTTGAACAGCTTGTGTAGAGGTTGTCGTCCAGGTTCTGCACAAAACAAGAGCCAGTTTGCTCATTAACTGAAGATATGAGAGTCCTGGTGGAATTCTTTTTGTAATGCAAGTAGAAAGAGCAACACTGGACTGTTTCTGATGCATATTATCTGCTGATGTTACTGTTTGTGGTGCAATTCTAGTTAAGAAAATATAAAATGCATATTTTATCCCACGTTCATTTAAGAAAAATTGAAGAGTTATGGAAGATTTTGCAAGATTTCTGCATTATCTAACTAGAGAATTTATAAAATAACACACTCGTGCAAAAAGAAGAGATCATGGCAAAAATACTGCAATAAGAAGGATTTAAAACGACAAAATCTGGTGACTTCCCTGAAAAGTGGGTTTTGGGTCAGTGCTGTGCTGGGAACACCAAAATGTTGAGTGCTGTGCTGAGATGGCATCAAAATTCATCCTGCTGCTGAGCACAGGAGCTGTGTGCTGTTTGTGTCTGCTTCGCAGAGATGAAACTCAAAGCTACTGCGCAAACTTGGTGACCTCAGAAATCGCCACTACTGTCACTTGGCTAACTGAAAAGATTACTCTGGAGGAAGACAGTGCAAAAGCCCCTAAGAAAGTAGGTGTATATATATATGGCTGGATTAATGATGAGGAGAAGCCACGTGATGGTATTATTTTGATGCGAACTTCCTGAATCTTTTCATTTTGCCATTTTCTGAAAAAATACTCTCTCTCCCTATTTCTTGTATTTTGGAAAAGCACATTTACTAATTCAGGCTACACCTTACTATTTCACCTTTTAAACAACAGATTTTTTTTCTTCCCACTAAACTTAGAAGAAATGAAATGCTGGTATAGCTTAAGTAGGGAAATCACTGCCCTACTACTGCGTGCGCTCAGTTCTGAAACTTACCCAAAGTAAGAATTGTTCCTATGTGAGTGCCTAGTGTTATAGTGAATATTAGTATATTCTTCTTTTGAGTCACTTGGAGGGATAGTAGGATGGTACCTAAAGCAGAGAACACATCTCCTGATTGCAAGAATTTAAGGCTAAATTTCCCAGAATAGAGTCCAATCCTCTTTCTCAGCCTTTTATGTCAGAACTCAAAATTGCTGTCTGATAAAATGTAGGACACCAGATTGAATTACTTCATTGAACCAGTGCTGTCCCCTGTTAATGGTAATTGCACGGATATAGCGGTCTTTCTTGGCAACATCTCAGATATTTACCTCCCACTGTTTTTCAATTCAAACCTTTGATGAAAATATTCCCAGTACTTCTTTAAAGCAGACACCCAACTGTCTTTCTTGACAAAGGCAAGGTCTTTAAATCAGATCCTGACAATTTGTGACACAGCAGTCTATCTAAATCACCTTTTACCTATGTCACCGTGTCATTTCCTGAAAAAAAAGTGTCCATCAGAGAAAGGTTGCTGAAGGCTTGGTGCCCGGAGAGTCTGTGTATGTGGCAGAGGGGAGCTGGAAGATTTGTGTGTTTGTTTTGGTGGAAGTAATTAGATGAAGACTTGTAAAGTTGTGATGCATGCCGTAATGGTTTGTTACAAATATTTTGAGGTGCTTTGTCCATAGGAAAACATTATTAGGCTATTGCTGCTCTCAGATCATTAGGAAGTGAAGGTCTTTGACAGCTTTTTCTTTAATAATGGCGAATCTGTTTTTTAAAAAAATCATACCAATTGTTTTCTTCTTCACTACACCTGAGGGTTAATGTGCGTTCAGCCAAAAGAGCTTATTCACCTCCCGAAATCTCATCTCATCTCATTTGATGTTCTGAACTCTCCCTCTCACAGAGGGATGTGGGTGCCACATCCACCATTCCAAATAGCAAATGCTATTGTTCCAAACCATCTTGCGTCATGATGAGTACTCCTTTGACTCGTGCAATCAGATCAGTGCAGCTTTCACTACCAAGCTTGCTGTCTAGCTTTGCTGGAAGATGGCAACTGTTCACTGCAGTGCTGGAGGGTTTTCCAAGAGATCTCTTTGCATTACTGGATATGCTTTTGGTACGAACTCATGGTTGGCATATAAAAGCTGCAGTTGGCCATATTATGTAGCGTCGCTGTAGAATTACTAGGAAAAAATGTGATAGTCACTTGCTTGTGAATGAGGAGAAAGTAATTTATGTGAGTATTTTGAGTGCTTCAGCTGTTTATGCAGTGGCCTGTATAACAGTGCTCTTCAGCACAGAGATGTGCGTTTGTGTAGTGGGTTTGTGGTAGATTGTGCAGATTTCTAGCTGTTATGGTAATAAAACTTTTTAATAGCGTTGACTGTTTGGTCCACCTTTGCAGATGAAAAGAGATTGTTGTTAAACAGCAGAATAGACACCAGCTATAATAAAAGATCATGAGCTAACTTCATTAGCAAAGTGCTAACCTTTGCCAAGGAGGATGTGTCTGTCAGGGATGGTGATGAAAGACAAGCTTGGAGGAAAAAAATGACTATTCTGCCCTGCATGTGTGTGCCAAGCTGGTTCAGAGAGTGCAGTTCATGTTTGGAGTGGCATCGCTATAGCACATGATGACACTGTGCCATTTGGAAGCGAAAGAAGCCTTTCCAATGAAGGGCTGGATTGTTGGGCATGTCAATGAATGCAAGAGGAATATGGTGCAGTTTCAAGGAATCATTCTTAAAGCCAGATGGAAGGGTTTTCATGCTGCACAGTTGAAAGAAGAGGTAGGAAGAAAAGAGAGAGGTTTAAGATTTTTAGAACACTTCAGAAATTTCCCTAGAATAGATGCTCTTGGAAATTCCACTTCCCTCTGCTGTGTTTTGTGTTTTTTTGCACAGAAGAAAAATGCAGAAGAGAATTACCACTTCTTCCCCCACTCCAGTGCTTATCTTTTTGTTTCTTAGATGGCTTCTGAAGATGGAAATCACTAAATTCAGACAAACAGTTTAATGGAACTACCACACCTTAAGGTATCCAGATTCCACTTTCTTTTCTATAATGAAATACATCATTAGAGGTATTAATTGAAGTTATTTGTACTACTGTGCTTTCACACAGCATAGTATAGCAGTAACTCTAGAAATTTTCGAACTGCAGCCCCCTGTATTTCTGTACAGACGTGCATGCACATAAGCTGGAGAACTGGCAGCACAGACGCTGGGAGAAGGAATGTGTTTTGGGGCTCTCTGAAGGGCTCCGATGCTAGCTAGTCCATCTGCAGACAGATCACTTACACTTGGTGATAAGCCACCCTCTTCTTCTCTCTTCCTGCCTCCCCCGCAATAGCAACATCTGGCTCGCAGGATTGTTTCCACCTTGAAGTGGCAGCTGTGTCAGAGGCGATGTGCTTTTACAGCAGAGAATGGAAAAACACAAGCAAACCTGAACCCCATGCTGGCAAATCCAAGCAGACACCTTCTGAAAGCACTGTGTCTTCTGCTGTCTGCTTAGAGTTGCCAGCTTGGAAGAGCCAGCCGTGAAACCTGGGATGCAGTTAAACACCACCAAGGACTTGTTTGCTCCCTCCCCATTCCCTGTTCCCCACTGAACACAAACTGTGAGAAGTCCAAGAACTGCTGTGATGCCAACAAGAGCAAAATTACTTGCAGCTGGTGAATGCCACCTGCTCCTGCCGAACTTCAGCCAAAACAGTTTCCTCCCTGGAGTGCCCTGGAGTGGAGAATCCAAAAGCTGTTCAGAGCAGGGTGATATTTAGTGTAGATGGGGAAGGACATTGCAATTCTTGCTTGAGAGCTAAGCTCGTTATGCAGGAGGTCTCTCTGATGGCTCTCTCTCCTTGCCTTTCCAAACTCCTCATTTTTCTAGTATGTTGCTTATGAATATTAATTCAGCCCTCTCTTCCTTCATATGCCATGCTTTTCCCCATCTAAGTGGATGCAAATTTAACGTGGTTTTAATATATATATATAAAACCTGCAAATGATGTCAATAGCAGAATGTCTTCCTTGAAGGCCCTCTGAGGTAGTCACGCAGCACACCTGATGCCACTGTTTTCTTCTATGGTAGAAGCACTTCTTGACCCTGACGAAAGAGAAGAAACTCAGTCTCTGTTCATGCCCCTACCTTGTGATTCCCAGTGATTCTTATTCCTCATTCGTTCCTAGCATCATTTGTTTGCCCAGTGTATCCCAGTAATTTGCAGATTATTATTATTATTTGTCTACGGAGTATATACTGTTTACTTCAGTTATCTGTGGTGTAGAAACAGTAAATAAAAGGACAACATCATTATGAATTAGTATCAAGAGGCCATTTGGCAGCCTTGTTCTTTCTCACAGACTGTTTCACGGGTTCAGAGAACTTTCTTCCAATTGAATCAGTAGACTTTTTATTGTATTTCACTAGAAAACCATCCATGTCCAAATGTCTACATTCATTTATTTAAAGGAAGGTTTTGGAGAATGCTGTTGTTGCGTTGATCTGGTAACAGTTTTATCGGTTCTGCGTCGGCTTTTAGGCGTAAGGAACTCAGTGAGATTGGCTTATACAACAGGCACTTGCTTAAGTACCTTTCAGAGCAAAAGCCTAAGTTCATTAATTTTGTTGGTTGTGCAGACATTAGTCATTGCTTCTTGCTTTCAGTTTTATTGTTCAGTTCCCAGTGTTTTTCTTCCTCCCTCTGCTTTGCTATCACTGTCTAATTTTTATAAACCCACTGCAAATTTGCTCTTCATTCATTTCTGAGCTCAATCGTGAAGTCCTTTTTCTTGCCTAGCTTCAGTCCAAATGCCTGAAGTGATAATAACTAAGTCCTCTTTACTGTTTACCTGAAGGTAGGTTTGAAGGGACTTCATTCCTGCCGTGACTTTTAAAAAGAAAGCTTCAGACAGCACATGGGATAGCTATGATGCTCATGCTGTCATCAGCTCACTTGCGTGTGTAATTTTAAATACAAAATTAATCATGGTAGTCTTTTAATATTGGTAGCCTAGTTCTCTAAAGTTTCTAGGTTCTCTCCAGGAACCTTCGTGAATGAGGTCCTCCGCCTGATGTCACTGAATATGTATGTGAACAATTGAAAGTCGGGGTTTTTGAGAAGTGGTGATCTCCAGAACTTCCACCGCTGCCCTGTTCTGTTCCTCTCAGCTTTCTTTCCCTCATTCCATGTTGCCTGGAAATACATGCTTCTGATAGAGGATACCTCTTTGGAGGAACGAATCATTTCCTTTCTGTGTATACCCCAGAGGAACATGAAATGCCTGTTCCCTATTTAAAGGACAATTGAGCTGCCTAAAAGCACACAGAAAGATAGCATGGTAAACATAGGTCGCAACCATTATCTAGAGGTCATTGCATCAAAACTCCCTTTTGCAGTTTTCCCTTAAAAACAGCTTCCCTGATGTCTATTTCTCTGCTATGCTTTCTGCAATACTTGGGGCCTGAACCAGGGATGTGGTTTTCACGTCTTTTTTCTTTTCAATTTGCGTGTCAGCTGACTGTGTTCATATAGCTGTAAAAGCCATAAAATATTTCATCCATTGACTGCTGCATCTAAAATATGTTAAATTAGTGTTTATTTAACTTTTTACTGCTGACTTACAAAATTACTTTTAGTCTGGTTCAGATATATAACTTTTTATTATTAATTTATTGCCATACTCTGCTTTGATTGCTTTTTTGCAGTGGTATCAAATTGTGTGCTATTTCAATATTTTCTCCAAGATGCTCTCTTGATTTATTCAATGTTGGATATTTATACCACCAAGAGGGATGCCACTTAGAAATTCAGTTTCTTAATAAGTACCTATTTTTAAAGTTCATACTTCTCTGAATTAAGGTGACTTGATTTAATTTAAGCTGATCACACTTTGTTTCATGAAACTTTTGCATATACACTGGAAGAAAGTGTTTTCCTGCATCATGAATCATGCATATGGTATAGTTGATAGAGGATTACAGGGGAGAGAATTTGGGGATGAAGTGCAGAACCTATTGGTTTAAATTTCTGTATAGTACCAGAATGATTTCTGTTTTGGTTCTGTGGAAAGATCTCAATAAGAAGCTGAGAGTTTCTCCCATTAGATTCTATATGTGTATATTTACTTTCCTTTGTCTCATTGCTCATAACTGAAGTTAAATTTGAAGTGTGAGATGAAAAAGTAAACCACTGGAGTAGAAAAGATGGGTTATTCTGATCTTAAAAATCAGAAGCTATTTCAGAGTTACTGTCCATAGCCATTAGTCATTGTGTTAAAGAATGCAGAAGGGTATGGGATTCAAAAGAAAAACTGTACAAGTGTAGGACCAGAGTTTCAGGTTTTGTGTTGCCCAGTCTAATTCCATCAGCTTCACCAGAGCTGTGTCAGGTTTCTCCAGCTGATGATGTGGCCTGTCTTATTTAGGAAATAATAACATAGTCAGTAGATTAAGGACTGACATACGAGTCATATTTTTCTATATAACCACCTAGGAAAGTACAATTTCTTTTTTGTTGGTGATGGTTTCTTTTGTTTGTTTGTTTTACTCTGGGAGTTTATATATAGCAAAACTGATGTTCTCATGCGCTCTTAAATTTGTTTCTCAGCCTAGCCCATTACAGCTGACCTTTCTTTATGCCAAAAAATGAACCAAATAAATGTAATTCTTCTTGTGACATTCCATTTTTGAACTGGTCCTATTTGTCAGATGCTAATTTTATAAAGAAGTCATGACATATTACTATTGAGTATGGAATATGAAGTATATAAAGTACATACTTATATAAACATATAGTTTATGTATATAAAATATGTAAATAAATATAGAGAGTATATAAAATATAAATCGTGAAGACATCCTTTAGCTATGTCAGCTGTAGTTACTCTCTATCTGAATGTTCCTGCCTGGACCATGAGATACTCCTGCAGCTACTTCATCAGTCAGCTTTGCATAGTTTTAATCATAACTGCAGACTTCTGCTTTTTAAAGCTAATGCCATTGATTTTGTCTGTGTTAAATGAAGGTGTACTCACACAGTCTCTTCTGCTGGCTGTGCTGTACATGTGGTAACCTCTGACAAGGGAGCAATAACAACCAGTGGGGAGTTTGCAATGTGTTCAACTGCAACAGCTGTTTATAAAGTTAACATCTGTCCTGGCCTCAGTCTCAAGATTGTCAGTGTTTTCATATTGATGAATTGAGCATTTGTATGGTTTGTATAAAAACATTCAATTTTAATGGCTTTTCTTTTGCTTTTTTCACTTCTCATTCCATTGTGAGGGAAAAGAAAAGCACTTGTATGTAGATTTTTTTTTCCCCAAAGCACCTAGATGTGTTCTGCGCTGATGGAAAGGCCTTGTTGCTTAGTGATAAAAGTGGTGTTTCTCACATCAGTTTAAATTTCACTCTCCTCTCTTCACAGTCTCATCTCAACAAAGCACAGGTTCAAGTTTAAACACATGCTTACATCCATTCTGTTCAGGAGAGCGTGTAAGTACACATGCATAACTGAAGTCAATGGGATTTAAGTGTGTGCTTCACTTTAAAGCATGTGCTTCACTGCTTTCCTGAATACAGTGGGGTTTAATCTAAGTGGTTTGGAAATTACAGTGGCCTTGGACATATCAGTTCTTTCATCCATCTGGAAAAAGGGCTACTGTGAAATTCAGTAAGTAATGTTTGCACTTAGCAACTTCTGTGTACAACACAGTTTTCTTTCATACTCGTCTTCCTTGCAGTATGTTTAGTTTACACATAAAAGCATGATAGGAAGGTGGTTGGAACTTGTTACTGCACATTCGAGTGGGCTGTTGTTGAGACTGATCTGTGTAGGTAGGTGTTCAGACCGTGGCTATGCATAACTCTTCTGTCAAAAGAGTGATGGCATCCAAGACTGTGATATTTAATCACCTTGACTGGCACTGGAGTTTTTCCAGTGGCTACTTGTAAGTCCTTAACTCATCCAGGGTACTGACGTCTTTCCACATACCACGTTAGTTTGAACAATTCAAAGGCAGCTTGAAGAGCAGTTGCTGATGCCCGTCTGTCTAGATTTTGGTGTTCCTGGTATACCTGTCTGTGTAATTTTCTTCACATGTTGAACTGCAGCTCAGCAGCTGGGCCCCAGTGTTTTGAAAATCTTTGAGAACTAATTAGGCTCTCCTCAGAGTATGGCTCATCCAGCCGGTCAGAATAACAAATCTCACCGTTTGTATTAGGAAATCTCTACAAATGACTGATCCCTGTCATGGGGTAACATTAATCTTTTTAGTATAGATTTCCAATAGTTAACCATCTGGCTCCATGCAGTTTTCCAGAAACCATTCACTACTGGGGCCAATGGAAAGAAGGTGGGATTAATAACCTGAATACATCACATGAAGCATTAATCTTTAGGATTGGCCATTTGTTTTTATCAAAACAACTCCCTAAAGATAATATTTCACAGCATGTGGTACTTGCATGGGCTTCTTTCGAAATGAGAAAATGTTTGTGTATCTGTCATGATCTACAATTTGCAAATTCAGTGTAGATGATAAAGGCCAGAAGAATTACACATCCTCTTCTGATTTATGTTGCATTTACAGTGCTGTCCTGTTTAGTGGAATTCTCTGATCTTTGCAATATTTGTTGTTAAAGTTTTTCATTCAAAATAGCATTTTAGTATGAGAATCTAAAATTGCACAAGTAAACCTTAAAAATTAATATGCAGACTGGTACAGACGGCACTATATTCACCTGATGGATGAATTTCAGCAACTGAGCTGTTAAAGGCAAGTCCAGCATCTTCGTCTAAGTTAAATGATCTCAATCCGACTAAGTGTTTAGGCACCTGCTTGCCTTTAATCACCAGTTGTTATACAGATTTCATTGGTCCTAAGTGCTTTGTCAAAATACAGCCATATGACTTAGGTCCTGCCTGAGGTCCCTGACTTGCAAGCTGTGGCAAATTAAAGGCAAAAAACAGCTGAAGAGGTTACGGCCCTCAAGCTGTCTGTCCTGCCCTTGTGATGGAGATTACCTCCTCTGCAAGGCAGATGAATGAATGGCTTCTAAAGCATATTAAGTTAAACTCAAACTGGAGACATAATACTCCAAGCTGAAAACTTGAGCACTCCAGGAGCTGCTTCATGAGCCATTCAGCTGTCTCTGCTGTGGCGGGATGACAACTGCCATCAGGGGAATGGAGTAGATGGTGTAGGGATGGTAACTACTTCGGCTGTCTGATTTTAATCTATCACTGCATGCAAATCAGAGCTCTTAGTCCCTTTCTTGACAGCCTGGCTTGTGAAGCTTAATGCTATTTTCAAAGCTGGCTGGCTCATACACTGCTGCCTGACCTCCCTTTAGTGCTGTCCAGTGCTTGCCTGGCTTTATCCTTTGCCCAGTACAAGAGAATCTGTTTAGACTGCAGTCTCCTTGAGAGAAGAGACTATATTTTCCATGTGCTTGAATGTAGCATGTTGTGAACACAATCGAAGCAGAACTAATAATTTTCCCAGTCTGCATGTGACACCAGTACACTTGAGTAATGTACAGCACTCTCTACATAAACCAAGTTTATACCTTCTCACCCAATCATGTCTGTTGCAATTTTTCCCAATAAATGGCGTGTTTCTTACTGATTCTTCCTGATAGAGAGTGATTTGTAATAATCTTGTCATGCCAAACTCATAATAATACTAAATGAAGGCATTTATTGAAGGAAGTGATTGTAAATTACATGCAAATTCAAGCCTTGCTGGCATTAATCAATACTGAAACACAATTTTTGCATTCCTGATATAATACTGCTGAGTCTAATCCCATGGATTTCACATTTCCGTATGAATTAAGCATTTATTTTGATTTGAAACTTTTTTGCTACTGGAAAACGAAAACGCTTTTTTGATTATTTTCACCAACTTGGAAGATCTGCACTTTTATATGCAGACCTGGTAACTTACATGTATAAATAGTTAATCTGTGTTAATCTTGTCTGCTTGCAAATTTAAGCTGGTCAGTCCATATGACAGACTTTTCATGTTGAACAGACCAAAGCGAGTTGGCAGTTGTTTAGTCACAGCCACCTGAACACATCTCCAAATCATCTTTGTTACTGCAGTTGTATGTGGTCATGGCAGTTTATTTTCCTAAGGAGGTACAGTGCCTTTGTGGTATTGGTGATCTGCTGAATTAAAGTCTCAGCAGCTATTCTGCCTTTCATTCTTCTGGAGGATCCTGCACATGTGAGAGGTTACTTAAAATAAAGCAACGACAATAAAATGCCAGCAGATGAGAAGTCAACCCTGCACAACTTTGTAAGCAGGTTTGTTCATTTTGATAGAACTACATGGGATATATTGCATTAGGGACATAAGTAGAGCTTTCCATAGTGGGGCTCTCTAAAAAACATTATTTGACCTCAGAGACAACACATTATTTTCATTTTGTGGCAATAATTGATTGAGAATCATGTCATGGTAATTACAACATGCATTTATTTTCATTATAGGAGTCCTGTACTCCGTAATTAAGACTGAAGGGCCAGTGCTCTACACAGAGTAGATAGAATATTAGATCCTTCTGGGAATGGATGGAATCACAATATTCTGGTAGATGATTAATGTTTTTGAGATTCAGTAAAACTAGAACTAGAAAAAATGAAGCCCATTTCAAGATTTTTTGCTGTCAAACGTTTCAACAGGGTGTTTCTGTTCAGCAGCATCAGTACTGCATACTTAGCAATATAGCTGGAATTATATTTTCCTGTGTATTTGCATTAAAAATAGAAAAATGCTTCCATGTCTTCTGACTGGTTTTCCGTATAATCTTTCTGCTAGTATCATCTACCCATTTTTATGTGAAATGTGGAAACTGCACTTGTTTCTGATAACCACTAACACACTCTGCCATCGATTTCTTTCTATTTGTTATATGAGAAGATTAATTGTACTTGATTCTATTTGAAAATATTAGGCATCAGTACTGCAGAAGTTGTCACATTTGGGAATTTACACTACTAGATTATTTATGTCACAAACAAATTTTTATGTAAGCATTTCAGAGTGAATGCAGAGAATGTCAACTGTTTATTCACAGCGGCGTACAAATAGGCTGGTATGTGTGTTTTCTAGGAATAACACTACCATGGCACATTTTCATTCTGTTAAACTCCAGTGTTTGAAATTTCTAAAAGGCTACTGTACTTCAGACCCACACATCTTTTTATATTAGACCTTACTTAAAGCATATTGAGGCCTACGCAAATTCTTTGTTTCATCTCTACGTGTCTAATTCTCAGTGACTTGAAATTAATAGACCTGATTGTCTTCTGTGATACGTGTAGTTGATTTTTTTGTGTGCACAAATGTGCATCTGTGCATATGCTTACATAAAATTTTGCATGCTGTCATATATTGTTGTATTATGGAGTCCCTCATCTTTGAATTCAGTTTATGTGGGAATCACTAGCTTAGTGTGAAATGGACAACAGTGGAAATAGCTGCCGTGTCTTTATCAGTTCTGTTATTTTTATCCACCAGAGTTCAATGGTCAATCCATTTAGCACTGCAGGGCAATGCTGGCAACTTAGAGCACCCTCATTGCTGAGAGTATTGGTTAAAGAGAGAGTAAAGGGTTTGATGTAAAAGTCACTGACTTCAGTAGACTTTGGGTCAGAACCTAAATACAGTTCCTATCTGTTAGATTGTTCAGCCATCACGTTTTCCCAGTATAGTCGTGTGTTTCTTGCTATGTCACTTTTGTGTTAATTGAATGAGGGAAGCAATATTTTCCAGAAAAAACGGTTACAGAAATAGGGTCTGATTTCCTGTGTCTTTAATGCTGACATCAGGGTGGCGTAAATCCTTCGAAACCAATGCAGTTACACCAGAATAAGACTGATGTTAATGAAGTGCAGAAATTGATGTTAATGGAGTGGAGAAGTCTGAGAATGTCTTTATATCAGAGTCATTTGACTCTAATTTTGATCGCCTCCCTCTAACTGGAATTAGTAAACACTGAAATAGAACTGCTCTGGAGGAAAAGTAGCGTAATGGCATGGAGAATACATCTCATATCACTCAAAGTGACTGCTATAGAACCATTCTAACTTGAATTTCCATAGTTGAAATTATTCTTTAATCAATCCATTTAACTTGAATGGTTTCAGAATTCCAGCCAGCCTTTCAATCGCAGCTCAGATTGTGCTTTACGGAACAGGTTTTTGCCTCGAGAGGATCTTCTTCGAATGTATCACTGTTGTAACTAAGCTTCCGTCAGCTGAAGTAGATGGAGGTAAATTTGGCACTCTGGTGAAAGCCAGAAAACCAGAGTCTGTAAGTTTTAATATATCTTCCAGACTGCAACATGCAATAACATCTTTTCTTTCAAAATAAATCTGAATGGTTGCATTAGAGATCAGATAGTGAGATTCGAAGCACGCATAAACACAAATGAAGGCAATTTGCCTTCCAAGGTCTTCAGTGCTTTGTATGTAGATACTTGCAATTACACATTTGTCTGTGGTAACTATAAAACACTAGACTCTGGGAGGAGGTTCTTATTTTTCACTGCCTTCTTGTCGCTAGTATAGTGTCATGTGGTTGCACAAGGTCTAAGTCATGCGGGATAGATAAATAACAGTAAAATCCACTATCTTTAGGTGAGGCTGTAAGTCATGAGCACTACATTTTTGTTCTCTCCATCTCCTGCTATGTTCAGAAAAATTGAATTGAAGGTAGAGCAGCATCTAGAACATCTTGTCAGAGGAGCACATTGAATTATTAGCGCCTATAGCGTGCTGTGCCTCCAGCTGCCACAAATAGAGACATGACTTTTGTCAAAACTTTTCTGCACCGCTGCTGATCCATATATACTTTATTGGTGCTTTTGCATTGTTGGCAAATACTCCAGTTAGAGTGAGCCATCGGCGGCTCTGGGGGAAGTTTGAGTGGTGTGGAGGTGCAGCAGCTGAATCCAGGGTCTGAGGCATCCTTTAATGTCACTCCTTCCTGATTGTCTTGTTGTATGTTTACCAGATCTTGGCTAGCGTATAACATGGTTGTTTCTGGAATTTTGGAAGCTCAGACTTTGTCTTTGCATGGTGAACTTCATTGTCAGTCATACCCATCTTTCAGCAAAGCATAGCAGATTTGCAATCCAGATGCTGGGATTGCAATCAGAGTGCTGAATGTCTTTCCTGTTGACTTGTGTTGTAATTTTCAACATCAAAGCTTTCTCTGTATGAGAACAGACTTTAAATCTGTCTGAGATTAAATTCCTTCTATTCACAGAGCAATGTGAACCCTTGTTTGAGATTCTGAATTGCAGCAGGGAGACAGAGGGAAAGGGATACTCTTTTGTTGAGGGGAGTTGATGTTAATGATCCAAATTTCATTGCCAGACGGACTTAATACATTGTTTTGAGCAATGACAGTAGAATACATAACATGTAAATGTCTCAGAAGATTATATTGAACAACGTTTAACAGATGAAAGCTGTGATCCATGATTGGACTCTTATTTTTGAGTAGGAAAAAAGTGACTACACATGAAGCATTGCTTCTGGAGAGGAGTGGGGTGATGGCTGGCTATTTTTTTCAATTTCTCCTGGTGTCTGAGTACAAGCAACTGAAATAGAAGCCAAATGAAACATCAGGGACTCTGCAAGTATGACTCACAATCCTAGCACTGCAGTGAAGTTTAAAGCTAATGAAAAGAAAATATTGAGCCACTGGCTTAAAAAAAAGAGATAGAAATGTTTATCATATCCAGTAGTCTACAAGCATCATCTTTACTGTATTCAACCAGAAGCCTAGAGGACTGGATTTTTTTTTCTCTGACACAAATCAATTCTTAGTGTTTCCCAGGGCATATCAGTCGTAGGGCTTCAATTTCAGTGATTTGAGCTCTATGGATAAGAAGAGAGATGAGAATGTCTTGTAAGGTCTACAGTAAAGCAAATCACTGTATGCAAAGCAAAGACAGATGTGGGACCGCGTACAAGGTAGGTATCATTGGCACTTAACAAGTAAAAACAGCGACTGACTTCTGACTTTGATAGGAGTTTTCCATGAGTGGCTTCCCCTCTTAAAAAGGCTAGCAAAAGGGCTAGCAAAGAGGTTTCCATATTAGGGTTGTGGATGAGATGGTGATTTTTAAGCAAGGCATTTTTATCTCTAAGCAGCGTTGAGTTTCTCTCTATGGCTATAACTTCTGGCAGTTGCTCCCTTACTGCACCTGTTGTTAACTATGCACTGTACATCACAGTTTATTTGTTTTAGTAGGGGGGTTGGAGGATATTTGTCTATCTTTTGTAGGTTGCTAGGTTATACACAATCTTTTTACTGAACACATACAGCAAATAAAATCACAGAAGTGCTTTATAATGGATTGTGGGGTCAACATCTTCCTCTTTCTTCATTTCGTAGCTTATTCCAGCCTCTGAGAAATGTGGACAATTATGCAGGTGTAGTCTCCACCAAAAGTAAGAAAGATTGGATTTGCTATTTGTAGCACTATAAAGCAAATACAGAATTCAATAATGTGTATTTTCATTATCCTAATGGAAGATTTCAGTATGTTAAATGTGTTCAGATGTCCTTGGTAAAATTGGGGTCAGTCATGTGAAATGGAGACAAAATGTGTTTCATCATCTTGTGGTTATTATACTACAAGGATTTCATTGTAAAGTGCAACAAGTAATTGCAGCCACGTTTCTGATGCTATTGACTGCTTTATCTAATGGAAATTATTTCTTTCTTGATTATTTAAAATGAACCTTTTACCATTGTCATGTAAAAGTTGTAGAGTTTTTTTGAAAAATACATTACAGCACCACTATTAACAACAATAAAATTAACAGTGTGTACTTCTCAAACAGATTTTATGTCAGGCTCTGAAGGTGCCTTATAAAAAAAACTTCTTGCGTGTGGAAGCAAATGGAGGAAATGATTGGTATAAAACAGATAAACTTTTTTTTTTTTTGTGCTAAGCCTGATTGAAAACTATGGAACTCACTAATAAAGCATTCATTAGTGTTGCATTGGCTCAGATCCCCAGGTCTGCATAAGTTGTTGGGATTGTTGGTGTTTCTTCAGTGGCTGTGGGATTGGGTTGCGAGGTGGGTTCATCTGACCCAGCACAGCGATCACCCTCTGCCAGAGCCCTCTCAGTGATGCACAGGACTTGTGGTATCCTTCATTTGACGGAAATAAACTGCTGCAGAGTTCGTTTTGTGGGACGCGGACTGATTGCAAGGTGGAGCTCTGCAAGAGTTTGGTGATCTGCTATCTTAGTTCAGGACCATGTTTGAAGTTGGTGCTGTTACGCAGTAGACCAGGAATGGGGGTCCTCCTTCCATAACTATTACATCCTCTTCTTTCATTGCTGTTGTGCTCCAACAGACAACCCCTTTGCCATGTTTTTTCTTTCCCTTGTTCATACATGGCCATACACGTACTTTCCGTGCTGGTAGTCTTAGGCTACTACCAGAAGAGTAAGTACAATAAATGCTTTAATTCATTGCAAAATAGCCAAAGAAAAGTGTGGCAGCTTGTAAAGCCCGAGGCGTAGTTGGGACCAAAGTTCTCCCTCTTCTAAGATCACAGTTTATCAGAGTTCATGTAGGAGGTACCTCAGGCATTTTTTTCAGGTGGTGTCAGAGTGGCAAAATGAATTTTCACGTGACGCTGGAGTATGTTGTGTGCTGTCTGAGGTCTGGGCTGTCAGATTCCCCATTTTTCACAATTCACGATGAACCTTCTAGCTACTATTCTGCAGAAATAGAAGGTACTCTGAAAATATAACTTGCCGGATATTTGCCTGGCAGTACACGTACGTTCCTGCGTGCTTGAGTTCACTGCAAATGTAACATTCAAGTATTTCTTGGGTTGTCTTTGCCAGGCTTTTCTTCTGAAGCAAATTAAAACATTCCTCACTTGTTTTGAATTTCTAAGTTGGAGACATGTATTTGTCCCCAAAACATTAGGGACCAAATTCAAACACCCATTTGAAAAAGAAAAGTCTGTACCTCTGCATCTGTGGAATAACTGTTGATCTAGATGGGGTTATTCCAGATTTACACCTGTGGAACTAAGTGGAGCTTCACATGGAGGAAGACCCAAAACATATGGCAGTACCAGTTTCATTTAGAGCAAGTTTTAGTAGTTTCCACCATTTGATCTACTATATTGTAGATTTTATGGGTCAGTGTGGATAAAAAAATAAAATAAACATCTGGTTATGTACAACTTTGTTTGTACAGATTTATAGAGCCAGGAAGGGATGCAGCCCGTGTGTGGCTATGGATTCAATAAACAGATACTGTGGTTATTTCTGCTTTTGGGGGAACAGTTGATCAACTGCAAATATCCCCACTGCTGAGTTTGCTCAGCAAGCTGCTCAGGAGACCCTAGCCAATAATTATGTTTTCCAGGCATTTGGTGTTTTATGAAGTTGTTTCTGATTTCTCCCCATATGCAAATGGAGGGTTTCAGCCAGGCCAAGACACTGGAAGCAAAGTGCTGATGTGACATTTTGTGCCAGGATTTAGTAAGGTCCCCTGTAGCATGCAGTCAAGGGCGCTTTAGGGCTATTAAGCTGCTCAGCCACAGTGCCATGATGTTTCTGCTCGCCTCTCTCACACCATTAATTTGCTACCAGTTGTGAGTGGTTGTTTCCATAGGGCAGTGAAAATAAACCTATGGAACAGGGTGCCACAACATCTTTTTTGCCATTAGGCATGGATTTTTTTTCTAATTTTATTTTATTTTTGTTGCTTTCAAAGGAGACTCCCTTTTTATTATTATTATTATTATTTGCAACATGTTCACCAGACAAAATGATTATGTTAAGGCAGAGACATCACATCACTTACATTTCATAGCTCAGTGCAATTTTCATAAAGTGCGAGGCAACATCCAAAAAAACATGACTCAGAATTAGAGTTTCAGAAGATTATTATATAGACATTATTTCCCTCAGGTCACAGGCTTTAGTCAAATTTGGAAGAGAATGAAATTGCCAACAGTGAAAAGCAGACAGAAAGGTATGAGTTCATGAGCAGAGAAATAACATTTTCATTTGTTCCTTCCCCATGGGAAAGATTCAACATTCCGGTAAATGGAGACGGTTATAAGAAATGAATTTTTGTCAGCAGGGATGTGATTTTAAGGCTCACTTATCCATTGGCAATCTAGATTTCTAACCCCAGGAATCTAGGAAATTGCTACAGAATGTAGTCTTTATTATAAACAAGTTTTTTTTTCTTTCTTTTCCTTTTTTTTTTCCACCCTGTCTTTTTTAGTAGTTGAGATTTTTAAGGTGCAGGTCTATGTTTCTGTGAGCGTTTCAAGGGGTCATATTGCCACAGAATTATTCTGTGTGGCTTGCTGTCCCTTTGAACTGTGTCTTCTGTGGTGCAGTGATCCCTCTCACCCAGAAATTCCTCTGATCATTGGAACAAGGATGTTTTTGAGAACTAAAAGCACCCCCAGCAATGTGTCATTTGCAGTAGGCTTTGCTCCCAAGGATCTAAGAACCATTCCTTGCTTTGTGCTTTTCTCCCTTACCCGTTTTTTAAGCTCTTCTATTCACACAGGCAAAGAGAACCAAGCAGCAGAGGGGTTTAGGGGATGTTTCTTGTTTTTACTATGTACAAATAGGAAGGATTTGCAGGCTTTCCATGGCACAGTCCCTGTCAGACGACTTTATAATTAAAGAATTTTCTTCTAAGGGAAATGTTCATTTTTTCCTTCATCTGACTCTTGTAACCTCACTGTGCATTCAGATTCTGTGAGGATGTTCAAATGCTGTTACTGTGCCTCCTTGAGAGTAAAAGTGATTTCATATAACCCTAAACCCTTCATTTCTGACGATGCAGATTGGCTCTCTAACATTATTATCTTCATATTTTTTTAAAAAAATTTAATAACTTGAAAATATGTACATCTAAAACCTCCTTCCCTAGTGTGTTTTTGTCCATTTTAATATCTTCTCTTATGCCCAAGACCTATTTGCCTTACTGTATTATTATCAAGAAATGTTATTGCCATTGCCTGCCAACATCTTACTCACCGCAAATTGCATTAGTTCTGTTAGCTTCATTATTATTGTGTCTAAACTGTAGTATAATGATTATGGAACATCATGATAGAGGCTGATTAATAAATAAGAATTGATTACTCTGACTTTGTCCATTCTATTAGGCCTAGGAGATTTATAACGTTGATGGCATTTTCTGAAAAACTGCAAATGCTTCAGAAAGAGCTAAATAGGGGAATATAATTTCATCTTACAAATGCACAATCAAATTGCATTCCTTTGTCTCTACTAGCATGTAAGGGCAATCAGCGCAGTAGCATTAAGAGCCTCTGAGTGGATCACTCCCCGCATTTCAGCGTGGAACTGTTTTCCATTTGCTTTCCTTTCTTTTAAAATGTCCATGTCTGTGGTGTGTTTAATGGTGCTGGCTGGCGTCGGAGAAAGGGATACAGCTTTTCCTTCATGCAAACATACAACTTTTGCTAGTGTTTATTCAGAGATAGTATTTAAATATGCCTTGAGGAATGAAAAAAATTAAGCTAAAGTACAAATGCATTACAGCTGTACTAGTGCATCTGCATTTCCTTATATTGATGTGGTTCTGGGAGCCTCTGACACTACTGATAGGCTTCTGTTCCCTGCCGGTACTGCCTCATGCCTGTAACATACACGTCCCTTTCTAAAGTACAGACTGTCTTGTAAAGGGCCAAGACTGTGAAGAAATTAGGGACTGAACAGAAGTTTGCAAGTTATCATAGATCACAGAATGGTTTGGGTAGTAAGGGACCTTAAAGATCACCTAATTCCAACCCCCTGCCATGGGCAGGGACACCTCCCAATACACCAGGCTGCTCAAGACCCCATCCCACCTGGCCTCGAACACCTCCAGGGGTGGAGCATCCACAGCTTCTTTGGGCAGCCTGTGCCAGTGCCTCACCACCCTCACAGGAAAGAATTGCTTCCTAATATCTAAACTAAACTTACCGGTTTTTAGTTTAAAGCCATAATTACCCTTTGTCCTATCGCTGCACGCCCTGACAAAAAGTCCCTCCCCAGCTTTCCTGTAGCCCCCTTTAGGCACCGGCAGGCCGCTCTAAAGTCTCTCCGGATCCTTCTCTTCTCCAGGCTGAACAGCTCCAACTCTTTCAGTCTGTCTGCATAGGAGAGGTGCATCCCCATGAGCATCCTCTGAGCATCCTCATGGCCCTCCTCTGCACTCATTCTAGTACTTCCATGTCCTTTTTGTGGTGGGGGCCCCAGAGCTGAATGCAGGACACCAGTTGGGGTCTCACGAGCACAGAGCAGATGGGGACAATCCCCTCCCTCACCCTGCTGCCACGCTGCTTTGGATGCAGCCCAGGACATGGCTGGCTTTCTGGGCTGCAAGCTCACATTGCTGGCTCATGTCAAGCCTCTTGTCAACCAGCACCCCCAGGTCCTTCTCCTCAGGGCTGTTCTCAGTCCATTTTCCACCCATTCTCCGCCTGTATTTGTGCTTGAAATTGTTTGTATTTGTACTTTGGGTTTTTGTTGTTGTTGTTTTACACACCTTTTTTGGAAACTGAATGCAAGTGGTTAAGCTTGTAGTCTCTCCTACCTGCTACAGGAATGTGATCTGTACACGATCTCTGGGTGGTAACAGTGGTGGATTGTGCTTGAATTGTGCACCAGCACTGCATGATACTTCCCAGCTGCTGGGCACGATTGGAGTGTATGAGTGTGGGATTGAGCCATCGTGGGACAGCTGTGTTGTGGCTGTAGCAGAAAGTGGCCATGGCTGCTAGCCAGTGACCAGCTGGTAAGTCGGTTCTTGTGGGAAGGAAGTACAACTGGGTTGAAAAAGATCGAATCTTACATTTTAAGAAAATTTTCATTAGTAGCGGGGTTGGAGGTAGATTTTCCTTGCTTACACTGAGTGAAGTAATGGTGCAATTTCAGTGCCTGAGTTGGGGCTGTGTTATTTCTCTGAGCAGTTTTAAGTTTGGAGGAGATGGAGCAGGAAGAGTGAATTGTGATCCTCGCAACTTTTGGGGTATCACTGATCTGTAAGAAAAGAATGTAGTTCAAGAGACTACCTTGAAGTTATTTGTTCTCTGCCATCTTTGCAAGAAAAACATAATTTTCTGCATGTCCTTGGCGTAATTCTGGCTGACATCTGTCCCTTGAGTGGTTAAATCTCACTGTAGCCAGGACGTTTTACAGTAGCAAGATTAATCCTTCTTAGGCTGTGAATTAGCTTTTTTCACCATCACTGTGGCCTTTATCACTGCCAAGGAGGCTGTCAGTGCATGAATAATACAGCCAAACCCTTTGAGAAATTCCAGGCAGCTTCCCATCACCAGTGTGAGGAGGGATTTGGCAGGTATTCGAAGCGCATGCATTTGTCATGAGAGGTTTGGGTGGGCTGGCAGGCGGGGGAAGCGCGGGTCTCGGGGTGGGCCGGCTCGGACAGGGACCTGCTGTTGTCGTATCCTTGTTGGTCTAAGGATGAGTTTCTGAAGGTGACAAGTCTTCGGGGGCTGTGTGGGGACATACCTGTGGTTGGCAGCAGGGAGCGTGCCCCAGGTCTGGCCAGATGCTGCAGCGATAGGTAAATGCAGAGTGTCTCTGCTAGGTCAGTGTTTTTCTTACAACACTCTTCTGAGCAACAGCATTAAACGGAGCTTTAGCAGCTTTTTTTTTTTCCCTTTTTTTTTATTCTTTCTGTAAGAAAGCGCTACATTTGCCAGTGAACTCCTATGAAAGCACTGCTTGTGTTCCTGGGGTATTTATTGTAATTCCTGGAGCTGTCAATCAGGGCTCAGGCCTTGTGCAGACACAGGCTCACATTGCTTACAGTCTATGAGAAATATAATGATCTGCACCTAGTGAAGGGAAGCATTTAATGAAATCTCTTTCAGACATGGGAAACGAAGGTTTTTACTGCTTGTTGATAAAGTCATTCTCTTCTTATCAAGTGTACTGTTGGGAATGGAACAGAAAGCTCTTGTGTCTGATTGTTTCTTTTGCTGGAGTTAATGTTTTGAATACACGTTTGGCTCTGGAATAAATGTTTTATGTTATAGTCTGGTTGTGCCTGTGCGAAGAAGGAGTAATAGACCCATGCTACTGAACAATTTTAAGAGTCATCAGTCGGTTCAGGGGAAATGGAAATTTTAGTGGAAAAAATCCCACAGATATAGCTCAGGTTGCTACAACCCTATCTGACCCTTGGGCGATTGTTGGACCACCAGTGTTCTAACACAGTGTGCTGCCCTCAAATATTTTATTTTGCTGTGGAGCTCTGCTGCCTGGACATATGCTGTTGGACTGGATTAAACCTGCAGAAGAACCCGGGGACCCCTTGGTTCCAGATCCAGCGTGACCGGTCACGTTTAGGGGTTAGAAGAAGCCAATGCTGCTTCTGCTGTTTTGAGCATACATGGCTGGGCGGCAGCTTTAAAGCCACCAGGCCCCACCTGTGACACCATCCTTAGAGATTACTCTGAATGGAGGAGGAAAGAAACAGGTTTGTGGTTTATTAGTAGTAGAAACCCCGAGAAGCAAAGCGATGTATTTTTTTTTTCTTTTATAGCTGACACAAAGCTTCACCAACAAGAGCACACCAGTCCCTCCAGGAGCTGGCAGCTGCCAACTTGATTTCTCTGCCCCAGGCAAGAGAGAGAGTAGAGCCATCCCCAATTTACCACTGTAATTTAGCTTAAGATATGCTTTGTCTGCACTTAGAACTGGGCATCAGTTTAGCTTTATGAAGAAGATAATTCTAAAGTTTTGGGCTTTGTATTTGCTTTTTGCATGTTTGTTTGTTTTTTCAGCATTCCAAAACCAGCAACTCTCTCAAGATTTATTTATTTGTTTACTAATAGCGTGTTTTACTGTTGTAACCATTATGTTGAAGGGTTTTTTTTCATCTGCAGTTGCTTCCCAATGCATTTTTCTTCCCCTGCCTTTTTTTCAGAAAACACCCAGATCTGGGAAATAGAACACCGCTTCCTTCCCCTTGCTCAGCTACGGGCTGGCACCAGTCAACGTCCAGTTGGTAGGGAAGGAATTGTGGCAGTTGTTTTAGCGGTTCATTGAAAAACTCTCCTGTCTCCTACTTGGTCCTCCAGGGCAATTGCTGAAGTTTGGGGGAAAAAAAAGGTTGAACACACTGCAGGATTTTTAGTTTATTCCCCTTACAGAGTTGCAAGGGGAAAAAATGAGGACTTGCTGTATTTTGGCTACAGCTCAGGTATTTCTTTCTGTCCTGTCCTGAGCATGGGACACTATATCCACCTTTGGCAGAAAGCATTTAATAAGAGGATTTTGTTGTAAGGAAAAACTGCACCATCTTCTCTGTAAATTCCACTGCCTTTTTTATTTTTTTTATTTATTTTTTTTTTGGTAATAGTTACTCCTAAAGTGTAAGTGCAAATAGCAAACTGGCGGCCTGGAGTCTGAGGTCACTTTTGTGTCCTCAGAGCAGAGCCAACACGGCAGTGGAAAGCACTCTGTTCTGCCAGCTCGAGTTTCATCGGACCTGGAGGGAAAGGACCTGTCTCAAAGGGCACCGATTTGTGTCCCCATTGTACCCTCAATCTGCCTGTTGAGACAACCACTTGTCAGAGGTATTTTTGAAGACGAGAGCAGAGTTCTCAGGAGTTTTGAGCACCCTTTCTGGTGCAGTTTTGTTGTTGCCTTTTTTTTTTTTTTTTTTTTTTTCCTAGCAGGGGGTCAGCATGAGGAATCTGTGAAATGAGATTGTGGGGGCACAGCCCCGTTCCAGAAAGTCAGCTTTTTTCATAGCATCAGTTGAAAAGATACCTAGGATCTGCACCACCTAGAGCTGCTAGCCAACTCCAACAGCCATGTGTAAACCTGGAATGAAAGACAGGAGGGTTGGCTGTGGGTGACTTATAACAGGAGAACATGCTCTGTATATGTTTCCTGCTCCAAAAGAAATATGAGAAATTAGGCCAGTGGTTTGGTAAATTATATGAAAAATAGACCTTGCTTGCTAATGGAGTGTGAAGAAGCTGATGTACTGAAGAAATATTTCATATTTCTCTGAGGGGAAAAAATGATAAACTTGATGGTGTGTGATTTATTCATGTTTCTGAAGGTAAAGAAGAATCCTGAAGTCAACTGTCTGTTTCACACTGAGACCAATATCAGGATTTACACTGGGATTTAGTGGTTGGGGTTTGTTATGAGTACTGAAGAGGAGAGAAGCATTGATTAATGATGGAGTTGGAAAAGTCTACTCACAGACTGGGTGGGTATGCAGAAGCCACAGCCTTTTACACATAGCTGTTTTACTGCTTCAAAACACAATGACAAGTAGATTAAATTTATTGGGGTTTGTTTTGATTTTTTTGTTTTGTTTTGTGGTTGCTCTGTTTCTTTGCTATCATTCTCTTTGCACATTCAGAGCTTTGCCCTTCGCTGCAACAGAAGCACTCCAGTCCTGTTATTCTATTAGTCTGATTCATGATGTATCTTTCTGGTGAACTGCTTATGAACAGGGTCATCAAAGCCTTATGTAATTTAGAAATTCAGCTGACAGTTTCCTAGGACCAGGAGGTTTGCTTTTCTTTGTTCAGCTCCTGAAAGAGTGGACCTTCATCTGACTCTTGAGAGAGATCTCCATGGTTCAGAAAAGAGCACATCTTCTTTTGCTATTTGGCCTCATCACCAGCTGCTGTAATACATGGTCTTGAAGATGAACTACATGAAGGAAAAGACCTTCAAATCTGACATATCATGTGTTAGAAAAGAAGCAGGGAAAGAAACAAACCCAAGAAACAAACCCAAGACCAAACCCAAGAGAAGCTTAGAAGGTAGGCCATATGGGAGAATGTACGCTTTTTCAGGGGTGAAGTGGGTTATCAAACATAGGGAAAAGAATTGTGGGCACAGAGGCTTTGGGGTTTTTAAAGTTACACTGCATTGTGCTTGTATCCACAAATTTTGACCTTCAAAATATATATTAAATTGTAGTCACTATCTGAACAAGGTCAGAGTTGTAGAAACAATAGCATTGTTGAGTCAATCAAACATCGGTGAAATGAGGTCAGAGGAAAGAAAGGCCAAACTCAAACTGCCAACTGCAGTGGTCTGTGCACTGCAGTAAACTGTCTCCTAAGACTGTCTCCTAAGATGTGAAGGCAAGGTAATAGATTTTGACTAAACTTTCCTCAGTTCATGAAGAGGTGGTAGCATGGCAGAAATTGCAAAGGTGCTTGAGAGAGAAGATGATAAGCAGTTGTTAAAAATTGAACTCTGGGTGTTGACATAATGGCAAGGGTATAGTTAGGTGAGCAGCTGGAGTGGGGCTTAATAGTACAGTATTTTAAAGGTTATGAGAAGTGGCAGAAAACTAAACCAAGTGGTGAAAAATACACATTTAGTGTATTTTTCAGTGCCTGAAGCACCATTCTGAGTGTATTTGGAAAGGGCAAGTTCACAGATGTTAGGGCCAGAGGGCAAGCAGTGGTCTACAAAACCTTTCACCTTTTGGGTCACTAGTTCAAAATTACCCTGCTTCATCTAAAAGTCATTGCCATCTGTTGGGTGGCTGCAGGCCAACATGGAATAAATGAATGGCATCAATCCGAGCACAGACAACTGCAAAGGTATTATCACACATTAAGACTTCTTCTGATGGCCTTGAGGTTAAAGGGGGTAACTGACCTGTCATGCCCCAAAAGAAGGTTCACTCGCTGAGCAGTGCATGGGAGCGGTTGTGACGCTGCCACATTTACTTCTTTTGTACATAAAAGGAGCAATTGGGCGTCCCAGCCACGTTCTGGTAACACGCTTCCTCAGCATTATGCTGTGATGGTTTTAATATGCACATGTGTATGTTTTCAAAAATAAATATTTAAAATTAGGAAATTCAGGGATAAAACAATAGTTAGGGCTCACGAAGGATGCATGCACGCATGTCAGGAAGATCTGTTCATTCCTCACATCGTCTGGGGAGGTTTTTGCTGCAGTGGGGTGCCCACTAAAGAAGCCTTGGCCATAAGCACTGCTAAATGACAGCTGGAAGACGTGCAGCGTGAGTTCATTTGTTTATTCTTATCTGGTAGCCTCAGAACAAACTGATGAACAGTTTGATTTGACAAGGTCATTCAGAAGATTTGTGAGGATTAACCTATTTGTGGCATTTACTGAGGAGATCAGACAGGTCATGAAGATTGGCATTAGGGAGTCTAAGATCCTCTTTCCCTCCCCTCTCCGCTGAAAGCCTCAATCCAATTATTGTCTTATTTTTGACTAAATAAAAGCAAAATGAGCATGTACTGTCCTGCATGTAAGAAGTAGGTGGTACTGTGACTTAAAATCAGGGCAGGACTTCCAGTGCTCGGCCTTTCTGGACTGTTTACCCGGCGTGATGAGGTTGTTCACACACTTGGTCGCGTCACAGCTGTTAATGGCCTTCTCAGTTTCTACCCCCGTACCTCCTTGTGGGAAGGGGAAAAAAGCTATCTTTGTGTGTTGAAGGAAGCCTTGATATAATGGATATTGTTACTCAACACTTGTGTATTCAGAGATAACGCTGGAGTTTGAGGAAATGCCTTTGGAAGTTATTATAAAAACACACTAGCTAATTTTATAAAACACATCTTTCCTTCTGGGCAAATCAGTGTCTCTTTGTGTGCAGAATGCATAGCGAAACCTCACAGTGATGTTCTCTGTATTCATTACTTTTGCTAACATGTGTCGGAGGGAAGGAACATGCTTTCTTTATCTATTTGTTCCCAAATATTCAATATCCAGACTATAAAGCAGTGTTGAATAGCCATCTATTTATGTCGTCAGTTCTTTCTCTGTCAGGATGTTTCCTATTTACTGTTTCTTCTCCCTGCTTGCAAGACCACTGAAATACCTTTTGCTGAATTATGTTTAGTACAGCCTATTTATTTTTCAGTAGCACTGCAAACACTGACTGTTTTATTGTGTAAGGTGCTGTATATCTCCTCAGCCAGAGCAAGACGTTCCTCTGAAGAACTTCCCAATCTCGCAGACAGAGCCAGGGAAAGGCACGTTGCTTTTCTGCTGGCACGCAGGCACTAGGGGTAGGGACGCGTGACATGACTTACTCAGTGTGCACAAGGAGCTATGACACACCTGGGCACGGAAAACAGATCTTCAGTCTTGTATCAAAACAAAAGACAAACAAAAGAACACCACCGCCACAAAAAAAAAAAAACAAACCTTTCATTAAAGATAGTATGAGTATAATACTCATTCGATCTCTGATGTATGCCGGGAGCTGTGGCAGGGGTATGTCCCAGCAGTGACTAGACTCTCTCTGAAGCACATTGCTCCTGATTTGTGGTGCTGTGTCACTGCAGGCGACTTCACCACAGTGGTTTACTCCCAGAAGGCTGCCTGGGGAGCCGGTCGCTGGCTGGTGGGTGTGTGGAGGGGGACAGTGCTTGCTGGGGGGCTCGGACTGGCTCTTGAAAGCCTTTTGGCTGTTGGTAGGATTGGTAAGAAGTGGTGTAGCTGCAGGAGGCTGGATGGATATGCTGATGTATGCTGGGGCTCTGACTACCGAACTGTGGGATTCATAAAATGCTGTAAATTGTATTATCACTGATGGGGGGGTTAATTATTAATTTATTCTTTAATTAAAACTAATTTAAAATAAATTTGTAGGGTAGGAAGCCATTCATTAGGGCACTGAGAAGGAAATGACTACATAAACTGGGCCATGAGACATCATCTAAACCCAGATGATTGCTTTATTGATACTGACTGAAGAAACCAGCTCCAAAAGGCATGTCTGCTCGCTACAGTCCTGGTTAGGCTGTGGCCTTCAGACCAGTGAATGCTGCCAGGGGAATGTCTGGTGACAGGAAGGGTGCCTATGGTCAGCTCTAGTCTGCCTGGATGTTCCTGACCAGCTTTGTCATCCCTGATTTACCTTTTTCATCCCCTTTTTGCCGTATATCACAGGGTCAGAACTAGAACAGCAGCAACTGTCTCTCTCTGCCGACAAAGGAGAGTTTGGTTTGTGTGATGTTCTGGTGTATCCCGAAGGAAGCGGCAAGGTTACTCCAGAAGAAACCAGATCTTTGTAAATTACTTTGCCTTTTTTGCTTCCTCAGAATGAGATCTGACAGGTTTTAACTTGTTTCCAAATGCAGAGCTGCCACTCGGCTAGGTTTTAGTGTTCGCTGGCCTGGCTCATGTTGTGGCGTGTGTTGAAGAGCTGCATATTCCAATTAACTTTTTATGATGCCGCACAAGGGGGAGATAAGTTAATCTGAACCAAATGTGCGGTTAGCACCGTGATACCTGCTGCTTCACTCAGGGAATCTAGATGACAATGTTTCTGGCTCCGTAGAAAGGAGAGAGTAATTTCAACTCAAGGCTATATAGGAGAAACGTTGAATTGGATGGTTTAAGACAGTTTCCAATCTAAAAGAAATGCGGAGCAGATACACGACCCTCAAGAAATTCTTTAAGGTTTTTGAAATGTGTTCAGAAGATGTATTAAAACCATATAGCATGCTGATTGAACAAATCTTGTCCTTCCCCAAGAGCTTTCTTTACCTCAACTTTCATCCGTCAGATTTTAGTGATTGCTCAGAGCCCGTCTGGGTGTACTGTGCTCCTTTGTGCCAGACCATGTCACACTCTCAAGAAAGGATTGGGCATTGGTTGGTGTGGGCTGGGCTATGGACTGGAGCATCCCCAGCAAGACCATTGATCGAGTGCTCTGTGACGGGTGCTAAATGCACTAAAAACACTGACTGTATCGTTAGTGTCGTATTGATTACTTCTGAACATAAATGAATGCCTAGTGAAATGTTTATTTTCTACTTAATAAAAATCACAAGGAGAAAAATATTGCTGTTTCCTACTTGGCACCTAGTTCCTGCTCTCACTTACCTGACTGCTCTTTCTTGTATCGTCTTTTTAATAGCCAAAGATACCGTAATAAATGGTGATTGGTCTTAAATCAAATTAGTAGAACTGCTGGGTAATGCACCATAGTTTTCATTGAGTGAGGAAGCAGGTCTGAAAGAGATGAAATAGGAAGCAAATTACCTTCTGCTTTCTTAAGGATGCTGCGAAAACCAATATTGAAATGCCTGTTTATTCTCAGTCCCTACCCCCCACCCTGTGACAGCTGTTCTTAAACCTTCTAAAAAGTCATAACCATCCTCTTTATGATCTATTCCTTTTTATAACATTTATGTTGCAGGGAAAGTTGTCTAGTTGTTTTAGTGATGCCTGGCTTCTCTTCCTGGCTCTGCTATTGTCTTTGGCCCTGATTCAGCAAAGCACTTAAGCACATGATTATCTTTACTTTTATGGGATGGTACATGTGTTTACAGCTAAGCATGTGCTTAAGTGCTTTGCTGAATCAGAGATTTTGTCTGTAACCTTGGATTTATGTCTCAACCTACTCACAAGTAAAATGAGCTTAATAGTTACCTCCAGTGATACTATGAAATGCAAGTAAAATACAGAACGGCTTGAGTTTTTCTCAAAAACAAAACCCAAATGTATAATATATTATATATTGCTTTGTTTCATTGTACACAAGTCTGTAGTAGCTCTCTCTAGCAAGAGACATCTACTTTCTGACATTATCAGTAATCCATTACATATATTGTTCCCTCTAGCTTTGTTGTTCTTGTCTTCACAGTTTATTTGTCAAAACAGTGCTCTGTCACCTTTGGTGGTGTCTTTAGACACGTAGGTGTGTAATGTAAAAACCTTCGTTCTCAGAGTCTGGGCTTGGAACTACCGCTCCTTTGAAATAAATTAGGATTGTACATCTAAATCCTGTTGGCAGCTTGGAAAATATCACCCTCTGGATTTGTAATAATCTGCTGGGATTGGACTCTAGTGCTTTGGCTGATATGACAGGAGAAGTGACTTTTAAATCCTCACTAAAAAATCAGTTTTCTTTGGTTGATTTCCAGCACGCTCAGGAGGTGCCTGAGCACTGTTCAGGATTACCCGTGTCTGCCCGCAGTATGGTTTCCCTGTGCTCATTTCCTCAGAACAAAACCAACTTTCAGTGCGTGGCACTCAGCTCTGCTCTCCCTGCAGTGCCGAGGGAGAGGAGAGGCCCTCATCCCTTCTGTGCAGGCAGGTAGCAGCTGCAGGGCTGAGTCCTGGAGCCTCCTTTCTGAGGGTTTTCTTACTTTGGTACCCGCTTTTCTTCATCGTATTGTATATGTTAGTCGTTAGATCGTGAGGCAACTAGCACGAATTGAGATACTGGAGCTTTTGCACTGGTTAAAGAGTGGATAGAGCCATGAGTTAATGGTTCGTACCACAAGAACAAGCAAAGGAATTTTTTTTGTTGTTAGGAGCACTTCCTCTTGATTTTGAGGACAATATATTCTTTGTCTTACTGTACTCATTTTTTTACTTAGGCATAATAATGTGGAAACACCATGTTGAATTTTGTGTTCTACCCATGTACAATAATGTAACCCATTGCTCCACTAATGATACAGAAGCTCCTAATAAAATAAAGAGATTTTCCTTATATATCATATTAGCACTTCTCACATCTCAGTGTGGGACTATATCATTCCAATGTCACACCAAACACAATGTGCTTTTTTTTATCACATTCTTAAAGGCATATGTACAAGAAGAGGATTGTATTACATTTTGTTATTATTTTCAGCTCTATGTGATAAGCTTTGCTGCCAAGAACCCATGAAACTCTTAATATTTTGTAATACTTTTTAAAACCTCTTAAAATCATAGTCCCCTTAGAGCAAAGGTATTAGTCTACTCCCTTTTTTAAAGCCTTAGAATACAATATCCCATCCTGTTAAACATCCAATATGCATTGTTGAAAATCTTTGAAGAATGCCAGGTTTTCTATTACTGCTTTTTAGAGAAAGTAATTTTAGATTTGAGCTTATGATCTTCATGCACAGTCATTTGCATTTGGGCTTCACAGTGTCTCAAGTTTTGTATATATTTCTTTCTGGATAAAAATAAGTAATTAAATTCTCTATCTTAACTAGGTGAAGTATAATGGCAGTTTGAAATACTCCCTAGAGATAATAAACTTCGTACTGACTCAGTCTCAGTAAGTAGATTTTACCATATAGAGAGGGCTGTCTGGGAACTTTTTCTATAAAATAAACAATAATGCAAAGTCATTCAAACAATAGGGAGTATTTTGAGAGGTATTCTGTGGCAAGTTTTTGATATACTGTGTGTTTGAAAACGTTCAGTTTTAAATACCTGAAATGAACGGATTGTAAAAGAGCTTCTGGGTTGAAAGTTAGCCTTTCAAGGAAGTTTGGCACTAAGACAGGCACAAGGGCTGTTCTTACACCAGAATGCTCAGGCTCAGCACTTCAATCTGCCTCAGGGACTTAAACCCTCACTTGAATAAAATTAAATGATTGTACAATAACTAGAGATAAAAAAAATGAGCATGCTTAATGCAGAGCTGCAATTCTAGCTCTCTGTTGTCTATCAAGAGAACTAATATTAATTGAACAATACTCTAAAAATAAACTCTGTAGATCCATTGTTTGGATTTCAATGAAGAGAGAAAATGGGAGAAGGAAGTGAGATGTCCTGTGTCAGCATCAGGCAGGTTTGAACTGAATTCTCAGTTCATCCTTAGCGGGAATGTCTCATGTTTTCTGAGCATCAGAATATTTAGAACAGGCCAACTTCAACCCTTTGAGTGTGCAATTTCGTACATGATCATCTGATCGTGTTGTCCAAAGCGAGAGCTGCGTATACTAGGTGAGAAGAATTTCACTCTTAAGAACATTGAGATGATTTGCCAGTTTCTCTGCATGGGTTTAAATGCTGGCTCTTAAAAGTAGTAAGTTAGGAGAGGACCAAGTGTATGCTGTGTTGGGGTATTAGGAAGCACTCAAGGGGCACAAGGAGAAAAGGCTCCATGTGTTGTATGCATGTAAGATTGGCGTGTATGTCATGTAAGTGATATCTTCAAAGAAACTTTTTTTTTTTTTGCCTTTCCTATTAAGCTGAAATTTCTAAGCCAGCATATTCTTTGTGGCATGGTTTTGAGTCTTCTGAAAAAAAATCCAGTTTAACCAAATATTACCAGTGTTTCATGAGTTTTTAATCTTGCCTCCAGTAGTTACCAAGAATTGCAGTTACGCAGAGGTAGAGATCATCACAAGCCGTCTTCTGCAAGTGACATCTTTCAGATGCTGGATCACGCTGCATTGGGTAATGGCTTTTGATCATGAGAGCTTTAGCATTTTCTAGGTCCCGGCTGAGTAAGAGTTTGACTTCCCAGTACTTCCAGTTCAGTATGGTAGTCTTCAGCTGCTGCCCATAATGGTGGTGCCCCTCCATAAAAATGCCTGGGAGTCCTACTTGCCTCTCGGTGCAGCTGCAGGTGATTCCTGAGCAAAACGAAGGTGATTCCTGATCTATGAAATGTCAATAGAAAAGGAAGAGGGCCTTATTCAGATTAGTGCTTTGACGTGAAAGGAAATTAATTCAGATTAATTAGAAGTGTGAATTTAGACTGGACTTGCAGAAACACATTAAATTCCTTGGTGGACGCTCTTTCTCAAATTCCAAATAGTGTCATTTCAGTTGTGTTTTTGTCTTAAATGACTTTCAGATTAGCCAGATATTTTCTTGCAGTGGAATTCCAATCATTTAAGAAGTTCTCTGTTCCCAGCTGACAGTTACCAATAGCTCCATGTCTGTCACCCCCTGCACCACTGATACCTGCAGTGCTGTTGCAATCCAGGAATTTGCAGTAACAGAGGACAGGGATTCCTCAATTTCTCTGTATCTTCTATTTTTTTAGAGGCCCAGAAGAACTGTCCTGCCTTCTGCTTCCTCTTTTGGTCCTATTCCCTCTATCAGCTAAATTGCAATGCTTGACAGCACGAGCACTTCTGACCCCTGTCCATGCAAAGTGAAACAAGTTAGCTTAAACTGCTGCTGAAGGTAATTAATGCTGACCTGTTTTATTTCCCACTGGACCAGGCCAGTTGAAGCAGTTGCATCAAATTGGTTACTGCACTTCAGCTGTAAGAGTGAATCACTTCTTACACTGCTTGAATTACACCCCAAGAATCCACATATATCCAAAGGAAGGTTTCTGCTCTTAATAATGGTGTCCACACAGAGGTTTAACGCTGTTCAATTAGCACACTTTACAGGTTTATTCAGATTAACTTTCACATTTGTAAGTGTGAACAGCAAGCCCTTAATGACATTTGACTCTGCAATTCAGCGGTTATTTTCTTAAAGCCAGTTCTTAGGTAATTGATATGGTTGCACTTTCACTCATCAGTAAGCATTCAGCTGCAAGGATCAAGTTGGAATACATTTCTTTGTGCTTTATAAAGTAGAAGAGAATTTTACACCTTTTTGAGTGTCATTCAGCTGTACGTTATAGCTTTCTGGTGATGCCAGCTAGAACTAATTTTAATCTTACCAAGCCTGCAAGAAGATGAGTATTCTGACATCGGAGCTCCAAGGAGCCTAAAGGAATTAGGGTCTTTTTAAAGACCTGATTTCTTCTTCTGCGCACCTGTCTGCTTTGAGAACACTTTTATTTTAAGGCCCTCAATGTGTTTATCTAGTGCCTGGTGGCAGGACAAGGGGGAATGGGCTAAAGTTGCGCCAGGGCAGGTTTAGGTTGGATGTTAGGAAGAACTTCTTTATTGAAAGGGTTGTTAGGCATTGGAATAGGCTGCCCAGGGAAGTGGTTCAGTCACCATCCCTGGAGGTCTTTAAAAGACGTTTAGATGTAGAGCTTAGTGATATGGTTTACTGGAGGACTTGTTAGTGTTAGGTCAGAGGTTGGACTAGGTGATCTTGGAGGTCTCTTCCAACCTAGATGATTCCGTGGTTCTCTGACTTGTCCGGTCAGATAGTACTCATAACAATCTGTGTAAAGAGTATCTCAATCTATAATGTTTTTTATAATTTTAATTGAAAGAGATGTTAAAGGGGAGCTAAAATGAAGAAGTTGGCTACAGTGGCATATTAAGACCTGTCACAACCAGGAAGCTGGGACATAAATGTCAGTGAGTCCTGATCAGTCGTGTGGCGGAGGGTGACAGAGCTGGTGCAGGAGCTTAAGAGAAGCATAAAACAAAACTGCCATTAATCTTGCTTCACCAGTCTTTCACTATTTACCTTCATGTTTATTATTTCATATGATTTTCCCCTGCCATTCCTTAGAGAATATTATTAAATATAATGAATTCAGTTAGTTACAGGCCCCATATCCAGGCTTAGCCTTAGAAGCTCCAGCTTCCCTTTGATCTTCGACATACCAAAATGTGTGATTATGCTATAAAAAGATAATAGAGAGAACATCAAAGGAAAGTTGAAAAACGCCAATGTGGCTTAGTAACATAACAGCTTAAGAATAGCAGCATAACATGAAGACAACCCTAGTTACGTCTTAATGCATTTTAATATGTACTCTGCAAAAACACTGTAACACTGGTGGCTGCAAAATAGGAAGCTCTCACTTCTCCAGGAAGTCTTTTTGAATAGAGGATATATTTGCAAGTTACATATTACAGTCATGATAAGTTGGGTGGAAGAAGTTAGGTTCATCTGGTTGATCACTCTGAAGACTTTTCAGTTCATCACTGAGCTCCTGTCATATTCCCTACCAGAGTTAGTCAGGGCTTTAACCTTTGAAGACAACAATAACTGTCTCCCGTGGGAACATCAAAGCTGGTTTTGGCCGAAAAGGTAATTCAGGTGTACTTACTGTACCTCAAGCTAAATGTCAAATGTGATTAAACGTTGCTGTCTTGTCTTGCTTTAAGTAACAAAGCATAGGAACTTAGGAATGACTGTGAGCTCTTAGACATCTCTGTTTTGATTTTCCTTCAGTCTGAACGTAGCGCTGTCACTCGGATGGCACAGCTCTTCCTCCCAAGGCAAATGCATCATATTTGGGAGAGATGGGATGGAAGCAGAAAGGAGTGTTTGTTGTGTAAAAATCTCCATTCTATAAAGGACCCCCACCCCAAATAGTGTGTGATGTCTTCAACATATCTGCGGCACTCTTATTTTCTTGTTACAGTATCTGTCCTTCATCCAAGGGTTAAACCTCCACTTAGCAGACTGTTCAGAGAAGCCCAGCACTGGCTGTTGTTGAGAATTAGTTGTTCAAATGCAAAATTTGAAAGATGGAAGGATAAACGTGGTCTTATCATGGCCTTACAGAAGGGGAGAAGCAGTGGCCCTGACTCCTGCCCTAGCCAATTCTCTGGGCTTTCTGAGAAAAGTGCCCCAAATAGCAGTAAGACTGAAGGTTTGTTGTTTGTAGGAAGCACTCAGCATCTAAAACTTAAGTTGTTGATTACTTTTGAAACTCTCAGCACTTACTTATGTGGCCATACTTAGAAATGATGCATTTTTGCAGGTTTTACTAGACTGAAGTAAATACAAGATTCAGCTTTTACTAGAGTGCTTCCTGTCATAGTGGCCAGTGTTCAGAAATTGGCTGTATGGAGGAGTGAGCTATCATGCATAACGCCTCCAGCAGCATTAAGCAAGTATTTTTTCATGACAGGTGTGATTATGTGGTTTTTATGTATGCAGTAGGTAAAACCTTAATATCCAAGGTCTTTTGCCTTGAGGACAGGGAATTTATTTGGAATAAACCTGTGTTCATATTCACTGCGTGTTTCTGTGGATGTGCATTGGATTCGATTATGAAATAACCATTTGTATTTTTGTGATGAGGGTTGTATCCCTCTTTCTCTTTTTTAATAGTCTTCTGAACATCTTTCAAAGAGCGATGGAAAGCTGTTGTACCCACACACCTGGAAGTTCAAAAAATCAAGTTGTCTGAAGTTTTGCTTTGTTTTTTTTTTTTTTTTTAATGTTTCTGTTAGCCACAAAACCTTTCTAAACAACCAAAACAGACTTAAAAGATCCAGAAAAATGATCTTGTGAGCTCCTATGCTTTAATCTGCTAGAAGGGGAGAGGACACACACAACCTAGTTGCCCTTTAGTCCCCTCTGTCCCTTTTATGCTGTCCTCATCAGAGGCAATGGTCCCAATTTTCTACCCTGTTTTTCTTCATTCATATTAATACTAGTAATTTCTTAAGATCTGCAGGAATGTGAGGCCCCACTGTATGCAGTACTATTTAGGAAAGACACCTTACAAGCTAAATGAAACGTGCTACTCCTTTCTTATTTACTTGTTACAGGGAAACAGCAGCTAGCTTAAGGTATTTGTGGTACGGAGTACTGTGATAGTGCCTGGTACCTCCATCTCAGCACAGCCTCTCTCACTGCTGAATTTCGTCTTTCACTGAGGAATAAAAGATAGAAAATAGACATTCCAGGTTGAATTGATGGAGTAATGGTTTAGTTTTCTTGATTGTTTCAATTCCAGTTCTTACATTTCCAGAAACTTATTTATTTGTTCAGATCTTCTGTTGTGGTAGGCAGCCATCACAAGATACAGCTCTGATGATTTTGAGATTTTTGTCTGGATTTTAAATAGAAAATATGAAATTGGGTTGCTCTTCCTCTTTCTTACAAGTAACCAAGCTAAAAAAAATTCAGTAGATAATCAGCCACGCAGTAACATGGGATGGGTTTTCCACACATATAAGTAAAAGGTCATTTGTACTAAAGTCTATTTATTTACAGTTTTTTAAAGTCAATATGTAGCTTAACAGACAAAAAATACTAGAAGCCCTCCCCATAGCTAAAGCACGACCATAAAAATATTCAGTTTCCTCTAAAACGTTGGACCTGGTCCCGGTTGCAGTGCAGCAGAGCCCAAAGGCCACGAACGAGAGAGGAAATCCTCCAGCCCCGGCGTTTGTCTGCGCCAGAGGGAGCGAGGTGCTGCCCGAGGCGTGCTGCCAGCACCGTGCCCCCTCTGCTGCCACGGGGCAGAGGAGAATCAGGCTTTCACCTCGCGTTTCCCCCGCAGACCTCCGGTTCGCAGAGAGGTTCATGCTTGGGAGCTGATGTTGCACAATCAAAGCCCTTCCTAACAGGGCTGTCTGTGCCTTTTTAGCCTTTTGTGCCCATACATCCCTGCTATCTCCTTCGAGACAGCCTTGAAACGCAGTTAGCTGTTGTTTTTAAATACGATCGATGTAGTTCTAGTCTGCTGCTTTAATGAATTGTAGAATCATAAAATAATTCAGGTTGAAGGGACCTCAGGCGGTCTTTCGCCCAGCCTCCCGCTCAGGCAGGGCAAGATGTTAGATCAGACCAGGTTTCTCAGGGCTCGATCCCATCAGGGCTCAAAAACCCTTGCTTCCCCTCCATCCCCTGGCTGTGCCCTGCTGGCACCACCCAGGGTGCCATTACGTCCTCGGCCAGGCGCGCTGCTGGCCCACGCCTGGCCATCTCCCATCCCCCAGGGCTTGTGTGGCAGAGCTTTCCCCAGCCAGGAGCCTTGCAAAGGGCAATTCCTTCTCTGTGAAGGCAAGTGGAGATGTCCCTCACCAGCCTCTTACACCCCAGATAGCCTCAGAGAAGTTTTTTTTTCTGTTCTTTAAACGCAAAATAAAGAAGTAGGGAAAAAGAAAAAAAATATATTGTATTTAGCTTGCTGCAAATGACATTGTAGAAGACATTCCAGTGCACTCTGCCTCAGAAGAAGGTGACTTCTGCCTTCCAGTGACAAATAAAAAAGGCAGCTCAAACTTGTGCTACCTGGACTTACTGGGGATACTGCTTAGTGAGCAGTGTTCTGTCCCTCGCAGCTTGCAGAACCTTTAAATATGGCAGTGCTATTCCCTTCCACCTTCCCCTCAAAGTCCTCGTACCTTTTGAATGCCAACATTGCCAATTTTAGTATTTTGATTCACCTGTTTCTGCCAAGGTGATGTGTTCAGAACAAACACTATAGTTACTGGACTTTGGCTGTCTGAGACAGGCACTGAAAGCAAGATGGCAAAGAAAAACAAAAGCAATGGGACGTAGAAGAAAAGAGAGGCACAAGATTGTGTTTTGAACAATTCACATTTTCTTTTCTGTAGTTGCTGGAGACATGGCCTGTTGAACATGAGTACAAACACTAGTTTGAGATTGAAAGCAAAGTAAAAATAGGCCAGATTATATTAAAATTGTTTGAGATAACATTTTTATTAAGCCTTATACCTAAAGGGATCTAATAGCATTCACGCCAGTACATGGTAGGTACAAGACTCTTGTTTTTTCTTCCTCTATACCAAAACATTTTTTGAGAAACGAGAAATGCAAAGCTGAGAGGAGACCTCAGAGATGCTGCGGATGAGGCTGTTGTGGCTTTAAGACCTGCAGTCAGTAGGTGGTAGTGAAGATACGGCAATAGGAGATGGGCAGGCAGTCTCCTAATGCCTCGTTAGCCACTTTGATTTTAGGTGGAGGATGGGCAAGGGGAGTGGGAAGAGCTGTGGTCTATTTGGGGAAAAAAATATCACAGCCTATTAGTTAGAAGCAATGAAATGGAGACAACTTCAGGGACTCCATTAAGTGCAGTGTGTTTAGGCAGACAGAGTCCCCAGGTGAGGAGTGCTATTCTAGAGGATTGTGTACTGCAAAATAATTGGACTTGGGAAATCAACTGGGCTTCAGTGGCCTCGTGTAGTCTGATACCAGGGAAGGAAGGGGGGGAGGACGGGGACGTTTCCTTTTTCTTGCCTTTTTTTTCTTCTAGTCTAAAAGCTGCAATGAATACAAGGAGGAAACGTCATGCTAGATAGATTTACTGTCAATAGTTGTTTGAATAATACAAACAATGGCTATAATTAAATTCCATTTTGGCAGGGGAGTATTCAGAGCATGTCATCATAACACCAGCTTGTAGTATATTATTCTCTTGGCATCCAGGACTTTTCCTGTTGCATTCGCTGAATAGAAATGATCGAGAATTCAATCAGAAAAGGCTGAATCTGCAGGGATGTGTGTTAATGCATTGATATGTCTAGAATCAGATTCTTAAATAAAACATCCCTGCTTGTTTATTTATTTGTTTATTAAAGAAGATAAATTGGAAATGGCAGAACAAGTTGAACTAGAGCAACTTTTTGCACCCAGAGCAATTGCTAGATAAAATTATGTTGACAATGTTACTGAAAGGCTGCAGTGCATGCATGAATCACAAGTAATGGCTGTGTCATTTCTTTCAGGTGAGCAAAGTCACTGTTTAATATGGTAAAAGTCACACTTTGCTGAGCCCCAGCACTCCCATGAACATGTGTGGGAAGGATGCTGTGTATTTCCCTTGCCTCCCAATAGCCCCTCGACCAAATAATGATATTTTATAAAGCACAACAGGGCTGAAATGCAGGTTTTGTCTTGTCTAATGTGTTTTAAGAAATGTTGTGAGGCATCAGTATTATTCAGTAAGTGCAAACCATAAAAATTACATGTTGGGACTGGTTCTCATTGATACTGAGTGTGAATGAGAATCAGCCCCCAGTGCTTGTGGATCTGCAGATGTGTGGCAGCCCATCAGTCACAGTGTTAACAATTGCAAAGGTGAAAAGAGAAGCAGGTTTGTTGTAACAAATGCCTGAGCCCCTCAATACTCTTACTAGACAGTTTCCCTGCTATTGATAGCTGCAGAACCTCAGGTATTAATTTGGTCAGTGTAGGCAAGACTTCAGAAAATAATGCATTATTGAGTTAAAAGGCACAATGTAAGATGCTATTGCATTAAGAATGTGTATGCTGTAGTGTAAGTTAATGGAACAGTAATAGTGAGAAGTGACCTTCTTCCCCTCCAGAAATGGAAAAAAAGCAACACTTAGCAGTAGAAAATAAGATGTGAACCTCTGAGAGTAAGGTCACTGCAACTCCCAGCATATGTGGCCCTGCAGTAATAAAAAGCTGTCCGTGGCAAACCAGTGCATCACTCGTTACTATTAGTGCATAAACAGGATCATATTATATTGCCCCGTTCCTCTAATAATAGCTAAGTACTTTACAATGTGTCTCTTACTTAAAATGTAAGTTTCAAATTAAGAAAACACTTGTACAGAATGAAAAAGGAGCATATTATCTTAGTCAACAGTAATCTTCATTTTTTCTCTTAGATAGAGTCATTAATATGGCGTTCCTGTTTTCACCAAGAAGAACAAAAACACCCAACCCAAAGCAAGCAAAAAGAGCAGAACTTCAGAAAAATGCAATTCAAGATCGTATTTCCTGGGTGCAGGGATTTTTTTAGGCCAGCTAGAAGACAGCAATAATTAGTGTATGCATTTCCTCATTAAAATATCATTAGTGAAGGCTTTGTTCCTTCAAGATGTTGCAAACAAGGTTTATTGCATTGTGTTATGTCACTGTAGTTTACCAGTAGCCAGATGTTATATATGAGTTTAAAGATGCATAAACAGAATTGTCTGAACACAGTCTGGCCTTTATTAAAGCAAGAAACAGTTTGGCATTCAGATTATCGTGTGTGTTTAAATAGTGTTGATCGCTAACAAGTGGATGTTTGGCTATAGCTTCTCTTGGAAGACACTTGCTATCACTGCTCTCAATAAATCAGTGTTTCCATAAGCAGCTGAGAAATACTACAAGCAATCGCTTTTATCTACTTGTTCACTGCATAGCAGATTTAATTTCATATTGTGTATTTGAACACCAATGTTTACAAAGTTACCAAAAGCCTATTTTTTCCTGAGTGTTAAAGAAAATAAATCAAACTTCAAACTTTGCATGACTTACCCATGATAACCAAAATATTTTAGATTCTCAGTGTGGATAACATATTCTCGGTGCAAATTGCAACTGCTTTATTCACCCTGTGTCTCATCAGAGTATCTACCCCATATTGTTTAAAGTACACTTAACGGGCATGCTTTTCTGTAATAACCATCAGTTGGAGTCACATTTTATGTTGTTACATCAGTATCTAGAAAAGTATTTTAAAAGAGAAGAAAATAACATCTAGTTTTGGAGGGTGGAAAACGCATTGGCAAAATTTCATCTTGAGCAATTCCTCAGCTCTAAAATGTCAACCTGGTGGATGACATTGCTTTAAAAACTGACATCAGTCATGGTGTGAATGTTTGGATGCATGGATGGGGGAAAGCAGTCCTCAGATGCACAAACTCAGAAACAGTCTATTTTGCTGTACTTAACAACAAAAGTAATTATTCCAGGGCGATGAGACGATAGAGAGCAGCCTAGAAGAGAGGGATCTGGGGGTCGTGGTAGACAGCAAGTTGAATATGAGCCAGCAGTGTGCCCTGGCGGCCAGGAGGGCCAACCGTGTCCTGGGGTGCATCAAGCACGGCATCGCTAGTAGGTCAAGGGAGGTGATTGTCCCGCTCTACTCTGCGCTGGTGCGGCCTCACCTCGAGTACTGTGTGCAGTTCTGGGCACCACAGTATAAAAAGGACATGAAACTGTTGGAGAGTGTACAGAGGAGGGCTACGAAGATGGTGAAAGGCTTGGAGGGGAAGACGTACGAGGAATGGCTGAGGTCACTGGGACTGTTCAGCCTGGAGAAGAGGAGGCTGAGGGGAGACCTCATCACAGTCTACAACTTCCTCGTAAGGGGGTGTCGAGAGGCAGGAGACCTTTTCTCCATTAACACCAGTGACAGGACCCGCGGGAACGGGGTTAAGCTGAGGCAGGGGAAATTTAGGCTCGACATCAGGAGGGGGGCTCGACATCAGGAGGGGGTTCTTCACAGAGAGGGTGGTTGCACACTGGAACAGGCTCCCCAGGGAAGTGGTCACTGCACCGAGCCTGTCTGAATTTAAGAAGAGATTGGACTGTGCACTTAGTCACATGGTCTGAACTTTTGGGTAGACCTGTGCGGTATCAAGAGTTGGACTTGATGATCCTTAAGGGTCCCTTCCAACTCAGGATATTCTATGATTCTATGATTCTATGATTCAGTCTGAATCCCAGGGTTTTTCAAAATTTGAGTTTGAGGTTAATCCAAGGTTTTAATTTGAGCCAGTGTCAGAATCTCCAGAAGCATTTAGAGACAATGTTCTTCATCACGTGTGCATGCTGGAGAGGAGAGTTACTGACAAATGTAATTGCTCTTTTTCTGTTTGCAACAGAAACCAGCTCTGTGAAATCTCAGCTTGTACATGCTGGTTGTGAAAGGCATAGAATCGGTTCTTCTCTCCCTCGTCCCTCCCAGCTAGCTCTTCTTGCCGATACCACAATCTTCCACGCAAAGTTTCTGTGATACCTTGTTACTCAAATGAAAGTACTTACCTACTGTGATTAGCATCTGTTTATGGGATGCTTTCTGTTTTTCATAATTAGATCGTAAGCAGAAATGCAAAGTCTGCTGTGTGAAAGGATAATGAATCTTTATTGCACCAGTGCAAATCAGATTTGTGCAAAAGGCCCTTTGAAAACAGTAATAAGCAGAGACATGTATTAAGTCACTACAATAAGCTTCTTGGTTTTATATTTTCCTTTTATAAATGGAAATTATTACTACCCAGTGGATTTCATGCGACCTTTTGTGCCACTCAGAAAGATTTTAGCCTTGACCTTAAGTTTAGTACATTGCCAACCCCACCCTTCTCATGGTCAAGCCTCTTAAAATCTCTGTTTTTGAAGGTGCAGAAGTAGGGATGGGCTTTGTCTGCTTCCTTTGTGCGTCTTCAGTAGTGGTGAAAAGTGGGGAGGAAAGGAACCACTTGAAATGTCCAAGATAGGATCTAATCAGCCATCCCGATGTCCATTTAGCACACGCTGTAACATTTTAAGCATCTCTTGGCCACTCTCTCAGAAGGGAAGGCTCATGTCATCCCTTGTATTTTCCCATTGTACACATCATTTCCTGGCGAATGCAGGATTTATTCCCCAGCTAAACCCTTCTTGACAGGTTTGTTATCTGTTCACCCGGTCGGCGAGCCCCTGAGAGGCAGAGCGTAGCTGTTAGAGAGAGAGGGAGCAGGAGAGGGGGAGGGAGGAGGGAGGAAGAAAGAGGACTGGGAAGCAGGGCAAGGAAATGTCAAGCGAGCTGCCAAGGATGGATATTATAGCTGCTGGGGACCTTAGAGAGTATCATGTGTCTTTTGTGTCTATTTTACAGTCAGTGCTTCATGTAAGATGGCAGTCTCGCCTGGACTGTGCTTAGTATTGATTTACTCCCAGGCAATGCACAGACCATTTTAGGAGTACATGGGAGACTAGAAAAAAATCTATCCCTCCCCCCCAGCCCTCAGTTTTTTTCTATAAACAAACACATCTAAAGTGGTTTCTATTAAGTTCACCCTCCTTGTTGCTGTTTCATTGGTTTGGTTTGGTTTGTTTCCAAATTAGCAGATGGTTTTATGGAAAGCAAATTGATCAGAGGCTTCTCAATGAACAATAGATGCCTAGAAATTAATGTGGCTTTTTGTCCTATATATACGGATGTCATATGCTGTGGCCTTCTTGGCTTTTAGAGACAGGCAGAGCTCTTCTAACCCAACACCTTTTCCTGGGACAGAACAACCAAGAAGTAGCAAAAAGGTACAAGCATGTTGAATTGGAGAACTTTTTTTAATGTACACATAATATATAGTCCTTATTATTTCCCTTCTGTTGTTTTCTGCAGTTGCTGTTCAGCACTTTGGTGCAGTATGTTAGATGGAAAAGGCAGCCGTATGGCTGTCTAAACAGCCAGCATCTGCTCGGCTGTTTGAATAAGCTCAGGCTGGGTGCTCTTCCCTCTGGCAGCCTTAGTTCTCCTTCCCTCTTGCTGGGCCAGCGCGGAGGATCAGCCTCCCAGCTCCGTAATTCTGTGGATGGTGAATTTTTGCATCTGGAGTATCCCGCTCAGGCTGTACCAGCAATTCTGCACCTGCGTCTCGTTGGTGTGTTTGCTCCAGGTAGGGCTGCTCCTGTGCTCGAATGGTTCGGCGATGTGTCAGACGGAGCAAAGCCTGCGTCGCAGGATCAAAGCCTGAAGTCACTTCTCTGTGCCGGGTTGCAGTAGAGGCGTGCTGATGCTGTTCACCTTAGGGCAGCTACTGATGTATTTTCAGCAAGCTAAATAGAAATAGAAGTGTTGGTGCCCATAAATACTAAATAGAAATAGAAGTGTTGGTGCCCATAAATACTGAATCTATTCACATTTATGCTCTTTTGGTATTTGAAGATGAAAATAAGTTTAAGGCTTTTAGTTTAAAGGATTGCCGAGGTTGTCATATTTTTCTGGGTTCTGAATTTAAGCAGGATTATTTTATCGAAGAGGGGTTTGTGTGTAGTAATGTGTGGGTTTTATTAAGGCTCTGTTGAACATGGAGCATTCTCTGGGTGCAGCGAACTCAGATGATTCTGCTCGCTGGGAGCAGGGGAGTAGGAGTTTGACGGGCAGCCCCAGGGATGCGCACGCTGGGGACAGAGCAAGCTGGGCTGCGAGCACCATATGCTGTTTAAAAAGTCAGTGCGGGGGAGGATAGTGCTGGGACAAGATGGGGTGCCCAGGGAAATGATGGGAAGGGATCTGTGCATCTACCTCATTTCTGCCTGTGGTGCTGGCTGCCCTGCGGGGTTTGGGGCTGGGTTCCCCCCCAGCACACCCCTGCTTGCCATTTGGCAGGTGGGGGGCTTCCCTGCCATGCTCCTGCAAGCACGGAGGGGCTGAATCAATTTCTGCTGCTAAAGAATATTGACAGATTTAATAGGAGGTCATTATAATGGTGAAATATGCAGATTTAAAGGTAGAGACCAAGCAAAAATGTTCAGTGTTTCACATATGTTAATTAATTTAGCAAGCAATGCTTTTTTAATGAAGGCACACAACACGTTAGTGGCAAAACCTGAGAATAAAGAGAGTCAGTCCTGAGCTTTTTATTTTTAGTTGTGCAAGATACCATGACACTTTCCTCAAAAATTCCCTCGGAGGGATGCAGTACGAGGAGTTAAGTAGAGATGTTACCAAAACACTCCATTGCTCCGTATTAGAGTACCACGCATCCTTTCTCTTTCCCCTTTTAGAAGTGAGAACAATTTGTTTCAAAGTCTCATTATTTCTAACTGGCTGCCTCATTAAGCAAGTACTGTGACGGCAGCAGAGTCTGTGATTATAAACACCAGGACAATATGTTACTGTGTTTGTAACTCCACAGATAGAAGAAAAAGAAATGTTTTTCCACCCTTCTGTGTCTAGTCAAGTTTTTTTTTCTCCTCCTCCCTTCCCTCAATCCCTCCCAAGCTAGTTTTAATACTAAAGCTTGTCACTTATAATCTGCTAATTAAATCATTTCACTCCATTTTATATAATTTTTAATTTAGCATTCATTTTCAACTTAGCTTTTGGCTTCATTTACTGATAATAAACAGCATTGCACACAACACATGTTCCTCAAAACAGTCATTCACACACATACAGATGCCAGTAATTTTGCCAGTATGCCATGCGTATAAATATTAAATATAACATCCCACCCTCATTTTACCCGTGATTGAATGTGCATGTTGCTGTTTCATAGTACGATATACTGTAATAAGGCAAAACATGACAAATTTGGATGAAGAGTCTCCAGTTCTCTGTTGTTCACTAACCCTGGACCTTTGTAAATTCTCTGGGTTTACTGTGCTACGCTGGCACTGTGGCAGCTCTGCCCATCCTGAATAATAGGATTTGACTTGACTTTGTTGTTGGTCCATTAGCTGTTTTTAACACATCCATCTGCTGGTCTTTTTTTGACCATTATGAGGTGGATTGATGACCCAGAGTGAAAGGATGACATTTATGGTACCAGCCTTTGTCTGCTGGGGGCCAGACGGCCAAATCAAAGCTGGCATCCCAGTGACAGTCCAGTGGACTAAACTTATCATTGCCTTCTGAGGCCTGATTGTACCCAAATTAAGTACAGATTTTTAAAGCTTAGCTCATTTTAAAAAACAGTTTCAATTTTTTTTGTGCCTTTCCTAAGACACCCCTAATATTTTATTATAACAAATGCTTGAGTACTTCTAGGTTTCATCTGAGGTGTGAATATTTAGCATATGTGAATGTTAAGCCCTGCTATCCAGAAACTAGCAACCACCACTGGAAAACTGGATTTTTTTATTTCTTGAATCATAAACGTCTTGACATCATCAGCATACCTTCTCATGCGTTATACTATATACAATAATGTATTTTTCTGTTCGAGGGCAAGCACTTCCACATCAGTGCTGGACTTCATAGTGATCAGTGGTGCTAAGTCTTTCATCCCGTGTGCTGCAACACGTCTCATGGTCTGCTCGTACACACTATGCTGTAGCGTGATGCATGCCGGTGCAGTAACAAACAAGGGACAGAGCTGCTGTAACGATCAAGACATCAGCCCATGGAAGATAAAGACAGCGCATTATTTTCTGGTGCTCCAGAATATATGTCCAGGCATCCAGGGTTTACAAGGCATCCAGCCTCCTATTTGTAAAGGCAGAGGAAAGAAAAAGAGCCAAGAGTCACTAGTCATAGTATATGGCAGTGCTTTGAAGAGCACTGCAGGGAAGGTAAAAAGGTAAAGCTCCCCCTCATTTATTTGAGCTTGTGAAAATTGCCATTGCTGCTGGATCTGCAGCTACAGAAATGGATTTTCTCAGGCTGCAAGGTCAACGTGCCTCCCACCGCTCCCACCCCAGCCAGTGTGTAACAGGAGAGAAGTAATATCACATACAAGATGTGCTGCTGGTACTTGCTGTTCTGTTAATTAATCACCAAACCACTTTCCATTATTTCCTTTTAATTATAACATTATTTGACCATTCAGATTTGTACTGATTAAACCATCATTTAATTGACAAAGTGTACCGTAATGCTAATGTTTCCTGTCAGTTTAAATTACACACGTGGCACCTAGTTTGCTGCTGCCACAGATTAAAGGGAAAGTGGCCTTCACACCAGCCAGCATCAGCACTAGCAGCAGTGTATCACTGTGACCTAGCAATCACCATACCCCAGCTTGAAAGTAATAATGATAGGTGTAATTAGAAGCTATGAAAAAAAGCTGTACGTCACAGTAAAATAGACCTGAATGTCATCATCAGTTCTATTAAAGCAGCATCTGCTGCAGAGACTTCTGGAAATCAGGACAAGAAAATCTATTAAGATTTCCAGGAGTGGTTGGTAGCACGTTTCCTTGTTATTTTGCTCATCATGTTATATTATTTTTAACCGAGTGAAACATTAGCCTGTCTGTCTTTTCTCAAACTCTCTCTCTCTTTTTTTAACAGATTTGTTTTCCGCTCAATTAGACTTGTGATCACAAGAACACAAAGTAGTATTTTTCTCCTTCTGGAAAGACTCTTATAGTGTGATGGGCAAATTGTCAGGAATAATTATACCAAATGGTAGAAAAAAAAATTGATGGAAAAGATCTCTCCCTGCTAGTGATACGTTTTATTTAAGACACAGTGAACATCAAGCACGTTTGTGACAAGGTGAAACTGGCAAGTGGAGCTCTGCCATGGTTTTATTTTTAATTGCTAGTAAACTAATTAGACGGCACGAAATGTCGTATAAACCACACATACTTGCACACAAAACCTAACAAAGCGGATTGTGTTTTTCAATAAAAGAAAAGAACAGGACATGAATTAAATGTGAAGCAAAGAAATATTACACACACTTTAACATGCCACCTGTCCTGCCAGAAGGGCTTGAGATTTTTGCATAGTTGCTGCTGGGTTATTTTGAAGGGATTTAAAGTTATTTGGTCCTATTCATTCAGCAAATCAAACAGTTCCCTTCAGGATCAGGACTAGTAAAGACTTCTTTATATTCTGTTGCCCTATTTATGGTTCCAGGTGAGCGTTCCTTGGCACATTATAATAGTGTACAGTTGTGTGAGTGGTTGTTTGCAGCTGAAGAAGGACAGTGTAAGACAGGATTTTGTCTTTAACCTTCACAGTTCAGCTGGGCTCAGATCTTAAAAGCAGGAATGTAGGAGCATAAGGCTTTTATCAAATGGTGGCTAATCTCTTGTTTTTTTACTCTAAATTTTATTGGAAGACAGCAGAGGTCAGGCTCTTCAGTGGCACAAATAACTTTTGGAAATAGAAGTTGGGTTTTAGATTACCATCACTAAAATTTTTCCACGTAGTTTACATTTTCAAAAAATTCCTCTATGAAGTGCCAATGGTTGGTATAGTTTTTAATCTTTCCAAGTCTTTTTTTGTTGTTGTTGTTTTTTTAATGTCTGCACAGTTTTCAGTTTGCAAGTCTAAGAAAGAGATATATTCTGATGTGAATCCATTTGAATTGGTGGAGTAAACTGGAATTTGTTGGCATGGTGGAACAGTATTTTTTCTACCTTTCTCTGACTATAATATACCAGATGTTCATTTGTCATAAATGAGCATAGGTTCCTTGAATTCAGTGGAAGTACATTACTTTATGCTGTGTTGTGTTTACAGAAATAGCATCTTCCCTGTGTGGTTTCTATGATCAGCATATCAGTTATATCTGCATCTCCTATTTTTAAGTGACATTCGATTGATTTTAGAATTCTCAACTTAGAGTAAATATTTCCCCCACTTGGACTGTCTTACAAAGTAACCACACAGTCGTCATAACTCAGTTATTTCTGGCCATGGAAATATCTTATAGATAGACATTTGGCATTCCTCCTGAAAATACGACATCTGCCTGCCTGCCTGTGTGTTAGGAATACTGATGGGACACTGAACATGCTTCTGTATGTACATGACGTGGACCTCCATGGACTGATCAGTTTACAATTATTAAAGCAAACTATCTGTATACCTCGGAGATCACTTTTTTATTTTCCACTGTTCAAAATAAGCTGGGTTTTTGTGATCTTTATGTTCACTACATAATAGGTGTTCACTATAAATTGACTTGTCCCTGTTAAGATGTTCAAAATGCAGTGAAAGTGTTATTCCAGAAGAGATCACGGGGTGTGTGCAATAACTTTATTTGTATATATTTATATAACTTTTAAATGTTCACATTTGTATAAACAAGAAACTGACTTTATACTGGAGACAGAAATCACAGGTGGAATTAACTTTCCCTATTCTAATTGCAGTGAAAATCTGAGGGAGCACTGTAGTTTTGCCTAAATATATGGAGAAAAAAGCCGTAGTGTTTGTCTGTAAGTTAGGAAAAGGCTTGGAGTGAGTTATTGATGGAATATTTATTCCAAAGTTAAACTTTTATTGAAGTCCCTAAACAAAATTAATAGATTTTGAGCACCTTTTAAGTACTTGTTTTAACAGTAACCCATTATGGCTCCCTAAACTGGTTTTTAAATGGCCAAAATATTTGACGCTTACTGTATCAGACCTTGTACTGAACAGCAGCACTTCTGTATCAATGCTGAAACTCAGTAATTTGTGTGGTTTTCTTTTCTCAGTGTATAGAGGGTGGGTTTTTTTATTTGTGTGTTTTGGTTTTGGTGCATGTTGTATGGAGGAGTTTTACAGCAGACCTACGTGTCACTTCAGCACAGAGGCTATGAGTGACTTTAATGGGTAACAGACAGAAAAACCTGCATGTCTTACCTGGAAATCTATGAATTGATTCCACCCATACGTTCAATTTCCCTTTAATTTACAAATGTGGGTATGTTTGTTATAAATAGGATCCTTGTTTCCAGCTTCTTCTCCCTTGTATACAAATCACTTGGTTCATTTTGGAGACATGCTGGAGTTCAGGATAAATAGCAAAAAGGCCAAACCTGATGTGTGTGAAGTGAAGGGTGTTAAGTTCGCTGCAGAGCCTGGCCACTGAGCGTCATGTTATGCCTTCCCACCAGGCGTCGAGACGGGTTTTCCTGTTAGCCTAAGGCAGTGCCTTGCCCCCAAGGTACAGAATCCTGTGGAGTATTTATTCAGTATTTCCGTCCTTGAGTAGATGGAAAAACAAAGCACACTGGGAGTCGTGCAGCTCACTTGGGCCAAGGCAGATGAAGCTTCACAGGCTTCGTGTAGACTCGCTGGGGAAGCCCAGGCACCAAATGAAATACCCGTAATTGTCTCCTGGAGGAGCCCTGTCTCCCTGGCTGCTGCCAGGCTAAGATAGCGTTGGGGAGTGCCGTCCTTGGAGACAACTCAAATTGGAAAGGAAATCTTTGGTGCAGGAGGAAATGGGACCCTTAGGACTGGGTCCTCCTTTGTGGAGAGATTGGTTCAGCCCCCTTGTGACCTGCGGGCCAGCTGCTGCGTGAGCTGAGGTGGCCACAGGGGAATGGCTTTGTGCTTTTCCTCTGCGCTCAAGGTGTGAGGGCCTGAAAGGGCAGTAGGAGTGTTTTCCCAGCTGCATTGGATCAGGGATCATTGTCTGGAAGGACAACAGAGACTTGGAAGCGCCATCCCCTCCCTGGCCGGCCCTGATATGCAGCTGGATTTTCTTGGGGTTGACTGTTTCAGGGGAAAAAAAGACTCTCCCTGTCCTGAGGCACCGTTTGTCGCCTCTGTGTTCCTTATTCCTGATTCTTCTTTGAGACACTGAGGGTGCAAAAGTTTTCCCATGGATTTTCTTAACAAAATACTGTCTTGCGTGATTTACATCAACCTGGCAGAAGTGACTGCATAGCTCTAAACAGTCCCAACCGGATTAGGTATACACAATTACGTCTCCAAACCAAGTTCCTCTAGATTCAGAGAAGCTGAAGGGGATAGTCACAAATTACCTTTAAGCATGTCTTTATTTGCTTACTTATTTAGATGGGTCCCTGTTTACTTCTAACAACTGACGATTCTTCAAGCTACTGAGAAAACCAGCTGCTTGACTGGCAGCCCCGTGATGTGTCGGAGTGCAGGCCGGAGCCTTCACACAGCCCGGCACAGCGAGGAACGTGGTTCTTGGACACTTTGCTGTATGGGATGAAAATGCTGCCAGTCACAAGCCCGTGGTCACACAATTGTATTTGGCTGTAGGATTCCCAGTGTCTTCCACAGAATAGGATCAAGGCCTTCAAACTCTTGGTGAAAATCAAGGCAGTTGTCTGTTTCGTTGGAAAAAGTGAATTTGGAGAGCTGTGTTTGCCTTACAGGAGCAGGTAACAGAACTGAGAAATGCAGAAACCATTGTAAAAACAGACCATTTAAAATGGAAAGTAATATTTTCAAAGGAAAATGGACTTCCCATATAGTTTCTGTTGCCAGAATCTTATTGCAAAGATTGACGCGAAACTAACAGATAAATCTGAAGCCTGTGGGCTTTGTTTTTAGACTGCTGCAACTGCAGTCCCCCAAGGGCTTGGAGTAGTGTGTGATTTCTTCTACGTACCAGCTCCACTGTAGACAGTGCTAGGTGTTAAGTATGGGTGACATTAACATCATGAGAAAACAGTACTATACATTCCCAGGAAATAATAAATACATATACTACCAGAAACCACATTTAAAAAAAAAATGTTGTGAGTTGTTTGTTTGCCTTTATATATATATATATATACACATATACATACATATATATATATATATTTAATGCCTGAGTTGGCTTTTTTCTTTTTTTTCCTGTGTATATGTTCTGGCAATAATGTTTATGGTCTCATCCTTACTGTCTGGAAGGTTGTCATCATTGCTTTGTCATGATCTTACACTGCCCCCATACTTACCTGCTCACACACGTGCCATCTGCAGAGGAAATGATAGCCCATTCAAAGGAAGCCAGGTAAGCAACAGCTTGGGCAGGCTGCGTGTAAACTCCGCGTGCTTGGTACTTGAGCTGTGTCTGCTAGTGCTAAGGTCCTGGCCTTGTAAAAACCTGTTTCCAGGAGCTTCTAAGTTGCCCCTAAAAACATTCCCAGCAATGAAAGTTGGCTTAGAATGCCTCCGTCTGGGTTATTATTAATTTCTTAAACAAACTTTAAAAGAACCTTTTTTCCCTTAAATGAAAGAAAAGTAAAACAATTTAACAATTTCAGGAGTTTGGATTTCTGGTCATATCTGCAGCTGTGTTTTTGACTGGAAAACTTAAAAATGGTTCACTTTCCTTGCCAACTACCTTCATATAAAGCTATTCTGCTCTTAGTCAGTTATCTCCACCAGATATTTTCTAAAATTAAATGTGTTCTAACTTTTTAGTTTTTTTCTTTCAGCCCAGTTTTGTTTTTTGTAACTGATACATTAAAACAAAACTATCATTATGGGGAATAAAATACAGGAATGGAATTTACAGGGTTTTTTTTTGTTTGTTTGTTGTGTTTTTTTTTAAGTGGAGATTTATTGAAATAAGCCTGTTAACAGGGCCCCATATGCAGAACTTATGAATAATTGTTCTTTTTCAACTGGCGAGGTAGTTTGGAAAAATACAAAATAAATACATAAAAATAACTTTGTTAAAAGTTTTCTTAGTTCTGATTCTCAATCAAGTGTGATGTGTGGGGAGATAAACTAGGAATGAAAAATACGTAGGATAGGTACCAGATAAACAGCTTCATCAGTCTCTGGGTGGTAGCTGGCTGAACTTCATTTTTCCTGGGAATTTGGTGCGTTTGTCCCATCCTGAGACCAGGGCCCAACTCATATCAGCGTGTGTATGAGCTAAGAGTACCCCTGCAGGGCTGACTGGGTTTAGTATTTCTGCTTCTGGATGCTGTGAGTAGAAGTCCTCTCTGTGACTGGACACCTTTTTTGAAGCAAGAAATTTCTTATTGAGAAACAAAACATTACTTAGAAAACAATGTAAAGGCTAGCATGGCATTTTTGTTGTTGTTGTTGTTATTTTTTATAATCTTCTACATCGGTATCCTCGTATGCCTGAGCTTCCTGTGGTGTTACAATGCTACAGGGGTCTACAGAGCATTTTGTTCCCTCAAGCCACAGACTATTTCCATTTCCCCAGAGAGTCTGTTACCTCTGTGGTGTATCAGCCCTTAGACATTTCAGTTCCTAACAGGTTCCTAGTCTTGGAAAAGAGCTGCATAATGTCAAGCTGAAGCGTGGAAGTTGGCCATTGTCCCGTAATTGCCCCCCAAGGGTCTGGTCGGAAGTTGTATAGTCATGGTGGTGCTTTCCTGCTTGCTTTTCTGACTTAAGTTAGAGTAGTATATTCCTACAGGAAATTCTAATGAGCCAATACAATTATATAGTCATTTTACCTTCCTGACAAGGTCACATAGAGTGCTAACACAATTATCAAATATTGGTATTCCTAGATTACATAATAGCACCACACCTAGCAAAAGCTGTTTTGATCCTTTTTTTTTTGTTTTCTTTTGTTTTGTTTCCTTTTGTTAGGCTATACCTTAGATTAAGTAGGTTTTGATGTTGGCACCCAGTAAGAAGGCAATACAAAGGAGCAGTTATCTTAAAATCTGTCTTATTCTTTTGGTTAGCTGTCTGTGAAGCTGGAAATACTAGGCATAAATTTTGTCTTTTTTTAAAAAATGGAATCAGACATGCTGTATTCATTTTAACATGTTAATGAGTACCCAACCATGACAGGACAGAATATTCATGACATCTATTAAATATCTGACAATAGAAAGTATGTTAGATATTGTTCACTATCTGCTTGAGGCATGTAGGGACTTGGGTTTTGAATTCCCAGTGTCTTGCTTACTTGAAGCAGTTCAATGAAACCTGTAGCCAGTTAAGTTGGGTGTGTAGCCCCTTGGATAGCATTGAGGAGCTGATTTGTGTGTTTCAGAAATGTTCACCTCATATGTGTTTGTTGGCTAGAGTGGCCCGTACAATTCAAGAGGAAAGTGGAGTTCAAAGAAATTACAGTTGCAAAATTAGCAGCAAGCAAGGGGTCTTTGCTAGTTCATTTTTTAAGCTCAGAATAAATGATTCCTCGGGTTAGACGTGGGAAGGATTTAGTGTTGATTCCTATCAACAAGAGAAGTGTCTCCAGCTGTTACAGTAAATACTAAAAATAAAGAAGAGTTTTAGGAAGGAACTGTCAAGAATCCAGACTTAAGTGAGGCTGTAAATCTTGTGTGACAAGAATAAAGTTTATTCGGTAGAGGTTTATCCTATGACTTCAAGATATTTATGTCTTTTCTTCTGAAACAGATTGGAGACAGGAGGTTAGGCTGGAAGGACTACTATCCCGACCTGTTTTGGCTGTTCTTCTGACCCTGAAAGTCTTGAACACGTAATTTCATGTGTCCAGGATGATATCAGTAAGGCACATGGAGTGTTAAATAGGAAAGTTGAAGCTTAAGTGTCATCACTGGTATCATACAGATAAGTGTTTCTGCAAAGAGGTTTTTTAATCTGCTGATAAGGATAATATGACATCTGAGCACAGGGGCAGCAGAAGGGCAGTAGAGAAAGAAGCGGGTAAACAGTCCAGTGTAATTGAAGACTGGCCTTCAAATCTTTGAACTCTGCAGCAGCCAACTTTCAGGATGGAATTGCAATCTGATAAACCTGCGGGTTTTGACTGAATCTTAAGCTTTGCATCAAATGTTCATTTTTCCATTTGCAAAGTAGGTCTTTCTTTCCTGCCCGCAAACAGAGTAGAGTTATAATTACTTTTTTTTATTTTTTTAATGGGGATACTAACAGAAGTTTGGTAAGGATTTCTGGAAGTTACTTCTTTCATTGTGAAGGATGCATAGTTGTGAGGTTGCTTTTTAGCTTGGACAGCACAGCTATTCAATGCACATTAAGCTTTCGCTAACAAAACCACGTGTGAAATGCAATTCCTATATCAATATCAGCATTGATAACTGCATTGTCTGTTCCATAGATTCGTTTGCAACATACATTGTGTCAGTCCTGCAACAAGTGATGATTCATTTGATGCTTATGAGGTAAATAATTTACACAAAAAATCAGTTTTGTGTCATCTCTCCCAAAACTCAGTGACCAGTGTATTACAGAAGTTAATTTAGGTGTCAAATTTCTAGAATTTCAAGCATGAAGAAATTGATTTTTTTGCTGTCAGGGTAGTAATTTAATATTTCTACTGAAATAATAATTAAGTCTTGATCAGAATGGTCCTCGGTGTTCTTGATACTGTACAACTTGTTAAGAAGTTGCTGACTATTTAAAAATTGCTCACAATAAAAATATTTATCATTCAGAGTTACAGTGCTCCAGGAGTCTCAAAGATCTTTTCACACATAAATTGATTCTGTCAACTTCTCAGAGAAATAACAAAGTAAGAATTCAATAACAACCAGAATTCAGGACTGGCCTAATGCTTCGTCCACTGAATGGTAAAATTTTCATTAATTTTCAGAAGCAGAGGAGGTGGAATGATGAATGGTTTTAGAAATCTCCAAACCTGCCCAGGATCACACAGGAAATCTGTGAAAACATATATTAACAGGAATTAAAACTTCATGCCTCCAGTCAACACTTCACGAGAGGTGAACATGTTGAAAATGGGTGGTTTGGAAGCTGGAAGCTGTATGTCACTTCAGCATCTCAGCTGTTCAGAAAATTCATTTCATGAAGTTATTTGTGCCTTTGGCCTCTCCCAAGGTGGGCAGTTCCTGCTGTTCGAAAAGATTCCCCTCTCTCCTCCTCAAAAGTCACAGTGGAGAGTAATGGCTCTGTGTGAATGTCTGTCTGTCTGCAATTCTGACTATTTCCAAAGTGCTGCCTGGATCGTGCTTGCTTCTTTATTTTAACCTTTACTTAGTATTTATGGTAGACAAAGATACTGGAAGGCACCTCCCAGAAAAGTGACTGTGAAGAAACCTGGAACGTCCTGCAAGGACATGTACATAACAAATACATATTCGCGTTGTCTATAAAAAGCTGTAAGTACCTTCAGTAGCATCTATGGTGTGTTTGTATGGCTAAGCGTAGCAGCAATTAGAGATCCCTCAGATGGCACTAAGCTGTTCTTCCTTCCTGAAACAGCAAAATGTAATGATTCTGGTATAGGGAGCAGTGTGAGCATGTTACCAGGGTGCTCCATGCAGGCTTAGTGTAAATCCTGCTTCTAGGTACTCAGACATAAGCAGTGCTATTGCTAGCTCCACGTGTGGTCAGGTCAGACAGCTGGCCACAGTCACTGAAATGCCAAATTGATGCTGGGAAATGGAGGAGCAAAGGGATGCACCACCCAAAGAGCAAGGCAGAAACACAGAGGTCACGGTGCATGTTGGGAAGCCCTCTGCAAAAGGCACAGTCTGTGTGGAGGAGAAAGGAGCTAAAACAAGGTTAGGAAGGTTGTTTGGGAGCAAGATCAAGGACAGACAAAGGATACGAAGAAGAAACTTGGACTGAGGCCAGACAACCTTGATACATACGGTCATGTAGGAGGCAGCATTGGGTACCAGGTCCAGAAAAGAAGTAGGGTTATGAAGAATAATGCCACCACCAGGAACAAGAATCAGAACTATCCAATGTAAACTAGTTTTTCAGATCTCTTCTTGGTTTCTGGTCCACAGTCAGAATCGCCTCCAAATAATGACCCGTCCTATCTTAAGCTATGTATCTATGAAAGGTGAGTTTAGCTAGCCTCTGACATCTAGCTCTTTTCTGTTGTCTGTAGAGGAAACTCATGGCTAGTTCAGATTAGACATTTAAATTTTGAGTGGTTGAAGTTAGCTGATGTGAATTACACTGTTAAGGTTTGGTGGCCACTTGTTCGTCTGGATTTGAATCGTACTGTGATAAGACATTAAAATATTATCTTCAGGAAAAAAGGAACTGAATGGAAGGGTTGATGAAATCTGCATTCTTTTGGAGATACATGTTCAGCCCAGCCTGCTGAACATCAGTAGTTTTGGAGTTCCTGTGTACATTTAAAAGTTCTATTACATTGTCACTAGAGAGTACAGTCACTGGTGAGTTTTAAGGGCAGGCGCTACCACAGTTTTGGGATATGACATAAGCAATAGAAAAAAACTGTCATAACAGCACACTAAAACAAGTATTGTTAGATAAATGCAGCATACTGTTGCTGCCAAGTATTCCTTTGTTATGCAATTTGTCATACTGCTTACAGCCAACTCATCAGCAGCGTGTATCAACATATTCACAGTAGTTTTCCCAGCGAGGGTCAGGGCCTCTGGATTTCTTTAGAACTAGTTGGAAGTCAGTAATCCTGTCTCCTGGCTTTGGAGATAGAGGAAATCGTTATAAAATACAAATTAGCAGAAAACCTGTGGTATGTAGTTCTCTCACTTACCTTTAGTAAGCATGCAAGTTTCTTGAGTATTTTTACTGATTCTACTATATTTTATGTATGTTTTACAACTAAGCAAAACTGCATCGGTCTAACAGGGACATTTAATCTCGAAAACCTACCTTGCCTGTTGTCACCCACAGTCATACTGATCTGGAAGTCTGACTTCATTTCTGCTGCTTTTTGTAATCATACACTCACATTTAGAATTTGCCTGTCAATCTGCATCTGTCAGACTTCAGGCCCAGTTCATTTGTGTGTTTACATATAAGCTGGAACTTAACGTAGTATGTGATTCACAGTCCACGGGCAAGTACGATGGAAGTTTCTAAGAGGTAAATACACTTTCATCATTTGAAGTAAAGACAGACTCCTTCAAAAAGCCCCTCCTTGTAGCTCAAATCTGTCAGGCAGAAGTCATCCCTGGCTGACGTCCCCGATAACTCAAACATTCAGAAATTCTTGAAACCGACACTACTAACTGCGCTGCTAAAAAGAGGACCCTTGTCTTCTGCTCACATGATATGCTAGCTGTGTCCAAAGTGTAATATTTAATTGCATTTTCTTAATCTTTACCACTGTATTGCTAAGCTTTCTAATACCTTCAAAATACCAAATCTCAGGCTTATCCTAATTAAAGAATCTCAATTTAATCCATATTGCATGACAATTCAATTTGTTGATTGCTTTTTCTCCCCCCTCTTTGTGAAATTCCCGTCAAATGTATTAATTCAACATGATGAATCCTGTATTCAACCCACTGGAGTGAATAATTAAAATTAGCTGATAAAACTTTCAGCAGAATTACTTTGTGAAATTGCTGAACAGATGTGTCATTTTAATGAAAATCCACAGACAAGCGCCTTCCCCCCTCGGCAGGATAAAAATATTATCCCCACGGCACATACTTAATTTGGTGGTAAATACACTCCGAGCGATTGCTGGAAGGGAAGAAAAAGCAACTTGTCACACTTAGTAACTTGATTTTTCCCCAGCATGCAGTAACAGCTATCTACAGTAATTCATAGTGCTCTATTGTTGCTGCAAGTCCCAAAGAGAACTTATTAAAATGCAATAATCTCCTATTTAAACAGAAACAATAACCATTAAATTTCCTGTGGATCCAAAATTGAGCACAAGCCCCATCTGGTAAGAGTGATTAGAGGCCTGATGAGGGAATTTAATTTGCAACATTCAAAGACTAAATCTGAGCAGATCTTGTCACCTGGGACTGGAGTGCTGCTTGCTGTCTTCTTAAAAATCTCGACCTAAACTGGAAATGGAATGTAGAAGTGAAAATGTTACCCAGGGGCCAAGCTTGACAGGATTGTATTTCATTATGTGTCTCCATCAGGCTTAGAGAGCTGCGTGGAATTTCGGCTTTGGCTCGGTTGGGATATCTCCTCGACAGGGCATGCACAAAGGCTGTCGCATCCTGCGATGGTGAACGAATCATTAAAGGAGACTCCATCCTGCCCTTGGACCTCCCACTGCCTCATTTTAGACACTTGCCCAAATGACACCAGCCTTTCTATCCCATTAGACGGAGCCAAGATAATTTTAGCATCGCCTACAACAAATAAGCATCTCCCAGATATGTTTGTTTCTGCTCCTGGCAAAACAACACTGGCATTAGACCTTATTACCGAGTCCACCTAATGGCATGCCACAGATCTCTTGTCATTTGGAGCTCGCTTCTTGCACAGGCCAGCTGAGATGCACAATGTGCAGGTGCCTGCTGCAGAAATACAGGATCAAAACCTGCTGCTGCTTGGGTTTTTGGTGTGTTTTTTTTTTTTTTTCCCTGTTTGTTTGGCTGGCTTGTCAGGTGGGGTTCTTATTTGTTCTAATTGTTAGATTTTGGTCAGCTAGTTTTGTGCCACAGCTGTCAGTTTATAAATTATTATAAGCTCCTAATTAAGAACCTGTTTCTAATGGCAAAGCTCTGGTTCACTGAAACATATGTTGCTAGGGAGATAGCTGTAAGCGGTAGAAGAAGGAAAATAGATGCATAATGCTTTTTCAGAATTTCTTCTCACTCCCATTCCTAGTCTAAACTCCAAAGATTGATTTTTTGATTGGTGTTGTCCAATACAGGTTGTTTTCAATGTTGTTTGGGGTTTGTTTTTTTTTTGAAGACTACAATACTTACTGATGATGCTTCTAGGCAGAGTTTGGTTTTTCATTAGGTAAATGCAGCAGGACAAATATGATGGGTTATGCATGGTGCTGTGCGTCTTGTTTCACTTGTTTCCCCCAGTCTTGAGCTTGGACAGGATTACTTCTTAAGGCATTCTGAACCCCTGCATCCTTTGGCCACTCAGGCTGCCTGCTGGTTGGAAGTTCTGGTTGTAGTTGTAGGGAGGTGTGTGCTTACCCAGTAGAAAATCTGAAATCTTAATTTGGAGAGTAGCTGTCACATAGGAATAACTGTTGACCTTGGTCAGTTACAGACCACTGACCACTGAGGTCATTATCAGCCTTCTGAGCAATCCAGTCCACAATCTGTTAGTTGCCTTAACTATTGCGGATTACTTTTGCCTTTTGTTCTTGTGTAGAACAAATCCGTGCAGTTGTTCAAAAACTGGCTTTTTTTTTTTCTCTCTTTTTCTTTTTGGACTACCCACATTTAATAGCTACAGCGTATAAGCCACCAGGATATTGTGAAGGGAGGACTCACGCAGGAAGTAATAAAAACACCCTGTGAACTGCTAAGTTAGCAATCCATTTGCACCTCTCCTGCAACAAGTCATTAAATTCAGAGTCCACATGTCTCCAGCTGAGGGGAAAGAGCTGCATGACAGCATCACCAGGTGTCCCACTGTGACGCCGCACGTACATCAGCTGCTGAGCTGTGACTTGGGATGAAACAGAGTGATCCTGCAATATCTGATGATACCATTTCTCCTGTTCTAAGCTATTTTGTAATGCAGGATGTCAGGGTCATAGGAATATATTCCAGTGCCAGTTCGGGTTCTTTCTGCCTCTTAGTCCTGGACATTTTTAAAGGAGTTAGAAAAGATTTAAAGAAAAAGAGATAAAGAAAAAAATCTTAATTTGGTGACCATTATGTTTTAATGGGAATAGAAGTCCAAAAATGTGTTTCTGACTTCTCTGGAATGGTGTTTTACTAACTTACCTATGATGGTACCTAATTCTTTTCTTACTGCTCCAGGATGTATAGATCATCTTTCGTCTGCAAGCGGAGCTGACCCCTGTTAAAGAGCAAACACATATTCCATCAGTTCATTTTTTAAAGGCTTCTGGTAGTGATTCCGGGTATGTCCTTTTCCTGACCAAAAGTGTTCCCTCTTCGAAGTGTTCCCGTGAGCCTTTGTGCCTCAGTCTTTGAAAACCCACCTACACTGCTGATGAACTTGGCCTGTTGTCACCAGTCATCTTGAAACTAATTTTTCTTTTCCAGAGTATAAGGTCGCCAGTGAGACAAAACCTTCCATGTGCGCTTTACTTGCACATAATTGCTCCAAAGAGGGGAAGAAGTTCCCTAGATAAAAGCACTCACTACTTTCCTTGAAACTGTTTTCTGTAAATAAAACTCTTTCATCTTTGAACTTAAATATATTTCAAACCCAATTGAATTGCTCTTTTTTTTTTTTCCCCTCTTAGGCCTGGACCACTCTAAGTTTAGGGGGAAAAAAAAAAAAAAGACTTATTTAATAAGCCCCAAAGGTAATCAGAAAGAAGACAGCAAAATGAAACAACTCGTAAAATATTCTCTAACATCTTTAGGGAATACGTAATGCACACAAGGTCAGGGCTTTGTAATGGTAATTTAAGAGTTGTAGGAAGTGATCCATCATTTTAAAGAGCAACATTGCCATCCTTGACAAAAAGTTTATGTTTCGGAATCAACTTGAGTCCCTGCTCACCTCAAGAAAACAAATGTTGGCAGATCTTCTTGTAGGACATGATGAAGGAGATTTTCTATAATGTTATGCAAATGTCATGCTAAATTGTATGTAAGCATTGAGAAATGACAGGCAACTGCGGCTGTCCAGTTTTCTGGAAGGTACTGATGCTGTTTTGGGTAAGTTTTCTTTCTGGAGCAGACGTTCTGTGGAAATTACCCTTGACTGTACTCCATCGTTTGAAAGGTCACAGCGGTAGATACAAAATCCATAGGCAGTCGATTGCCTTCCACGTATTCAGCATTACTGCTCTTGCCTATTTTACCCTTAGGCATCTTTTATATCTTGCACAGATGGTCTCACTCAGCCCTAACAAAATGTTTTAAGCTGTTGCATAAATTAAAATAAGAGGCCCCGAAGTACAAAAGTGCAACTCTTTGGTAAGAAGTTGGGGGCGGGAGGGCCGGGGGGGAGTTGATAGGCAAGGAGAGAAAACACAACACAGAGCTCTGCTTCCCTTCCTGGTACATTCCTGGCTCAGCTACAGCGTGCAGGTTAGTTGCAGGTATTTCCAGAAGGGCAAGGTGAAAGGTAGAAGAACTAGAAGAAGGTTGCAGGGAAGTGGGCTTATTTACTATTTGCACATCATATCATAACCATGCACTGAAATAACAAGTGGGGCTGATCAACATTTTTTTGACATATTTTCCCTCTTAGAGAGGGTGGTCTGATCAAGTTCAGTGGATTGGGAAGGGAACTGAGAGGAATTGATTTGATATACGCTTTTATAGAAAGATTATATAAATGATAATCAGCCTTCAACCTTGTCATTTGCATTTGTTAAAATGAAGCTCCTCAGAAGCGTCTCACAGATAATTTTGAAATACTGGTTTTTATTTCCAACATGGGAAGGAAGGAGACACTGAAATGTCAGAACGTCCTGCTAGGTGGAATTCTACATGCTGACCTACTTTAGTAACAACCACAAGCATCAGCACTGATGGCCAAACTGCAATGGCTTATGTGTACAGACTTCTGAAAGATGCTGTGACCCGTTGAAACCAGGCTGGACATACCTGATAGTGGGATGCTGGAAAAAAGTAAGATCCCAAGCTGTTATTTGTATTTGAAAGTCTTAGGACTACACCTGCTGTATAAAAAGCTGCATATGAGCAAACCATTGGTTGTTTGTATGTTTTTCTCCTTACTGAATGCATTTTTATTTCTGTTTGAATTCAGCTTGCTATTGATGGTAAAATACTTCTATTCCAGTTTGTAGCTTGTGTACTGGCTTGCAAGTAAATTAAGCTAACTGGAGTAAAAGTGAAGCTTGGGGCCTGAAGGCTTCCCCTCGGCTACAAAGCCCATTGTATTACAGACGTATCTGTAGGGCCGTCTGCCTCTGCAACGCCCAGTGCAGCTGCCTGTCCCTGTGGTTCAGTCCTGATGCCTCAGGCTTCCAGCAAAGTTTATCCCCACTGTTTTCTTCGAATTTCTCAGTAGGTCTCAGCCTTCTGATTTACAGGTAAACTGTTCAAAAGATTTGTGTTACTGCATAACAGAGATGAAAATGCACATGGGTTTTATATGGTATTTATGACTGTTGGTATCTTACCTGAAGATAAACAAGAGTTTGCAGCTCCTTAGGGGGAACCCCACCCAAAAAAACAATATAGGACTTCTTAAATTCAGTGCCTTAACCTTATTTCACCTTTTGTTGGTGGTCTGGGGTAGAGGGTCACTCTGAATTCAGGAAGGCAGCTATCTTTTGCTTCGCTGAACTTCAGGTTTATCTGTGATGCTCAGATGCACTGCAGTATGATTCTCTAATTATCCATTAGCAGATTCAAGCTTAATCAACTTGCTGCTTGGGTGACTTCCACAGTGCACGAGGACCTTCCTGTAGGGAAAGTTAGCAATAGATAATATTTCAGTGATGAAGCTATTAGGTCAATGATCCTTTCTTGAGGTCTGTGACAATGCCTTGGGAGATGCATTTGAAGGAACAACCTGGCAAACCACATGCAGCCTGATAAGCAGAGAATTTATCATCTTCATCGTGATCCATGGCCGTTCATAGATTCCCCATCTTCTCATTGGGGGATACTGGGGTGATGTAGTTAATGGTACTGAACAGCACCAGAAAACGCAACACAGCAGATGAGATGTCTTCCTCGTGTCAGTGCTCTTTCTATTAATACAGCCTGTACTGACTTTATGCCTTCCTGAGCATCCAGTGTGCAGCTGTGCTCAGGAGCGTGGTGGCTAGGCTGGAGTACACTGGGCAGATGTACTTGTTTGCCAGGATCCTTTCCTTGTTTGTGTTTCCAGCACATCTCGCCCCCTGAAGAATTAGGACCAAAGGTGGTGTGTAGTAGCTTCCTGTGCTGGGGGTAGGAGCTGGGGAAGCGAATGGTACCAGGATTGGTAACTTGTGTTCTGCTGGTGAGGCTCACAACCCAATGTACAACCCCTGGGGAGAAGAAGGAAGTATATTACAGGCATGACTCTGTCCAGTCTGGACAGAAGTGTCTCCCTGAGCACAGCCAATGTTTTGTCCTATGTAACAAACAGCAGCGTGCCCAGGGTCTCTCCAACATGCGCTGAGGACTTGTCTTGTTCCTGCAACTCCCATCCGCCTCTAGTGCTTCTTCTCACTCATGTAGTTCTCATCTATACTCTGAGCCAAGCCCTGCCAAGTGCCTTGCTCCCCCAGGGTATCAGTAGCCCTTCGTGGGGTGTGACCCTGATTAGGGATATGGTTTAGTGGGTGATCTTGGTGGTAGGGGGATGGTTGGACCAGATGATCTTGGAGGTCTTTTCCAACCTTAATAATTCTATGATTCTATGACCTCCAGCTCAGTTTGCAGGTGGATGGGCAAAGGATCCCACATGCGGACTGGTGAGGCTGAGGCAGATAGTTGCCGAGGACATGACACTGCCCAGTCACTGACCTGGAAAAGTTAGGGACCAGAATGCGTCTCTGTCACTACTGGGGACAGAGCATGCCCTGGCATGAGCCACATGCTCTCCCTGCCTCTTAGCTTGTTTATCAGGGTGACAGTACAACAATTGCATAATGCAATTCCTTTTCTCCAGTTCAGAGATTCACACACACACACCCTCCCCCACCAAAATAAAATAAGCAAAATAGTAGGCTAGGTCTTGGAGAGGTCTAGGGCTTGTGACTGCTGTTTGTTACTGAATCCTGTCACCTTTACATGTAACAACAGACTTCTGGTATTGCAAGTTCTTGACTTTGGCTTCTGTCTCTGATGCTGGTCTGCAGGATGACTGCCGTTACATCATGACATATATCATAGTTTCTGCATCTGTTAAGACGTATAGATAGAAAGCAGTATAGAAGCACTAGGCATTATGCATTAGTCACTGTCGGTACTTCTGACAGTAAAAACTAATAAATAGGAACACAGATTTTTATAGGTTGTGGAGTACTGCAAGGTGAGTTCTGAAATAAATAGAGTATAGCATGGTTGTAACGTTAACCACCTCCTTCATTCCCATCTTGCAGAGTTGTCTCCGTTTGCTCAGTAGTCTCCTCACCATTTTCACAGTAAGAGAGGAAAAGACTAGTTGCACCTGGAATGTTTTTTTGTTTGTTGGCTAGAATTAGGTTTTGACAATTGATTCTGTAACCATATTTTGATGTAAGATATGTTGATTTTGCCTTGGATATTGTGGTAACTGTTTTCTTCAACTTCTTTAACTGAGAATATTTCTGTGCTTAGTGGATGTAAAACTCAAGGTGACCATTTCTATTTTCATGTCTGCTCTCCCTCTAGGCTAGGCTTTCCAGTCTTCTTTTCAGCCAGTTAAGGGGGAGAAGAAATAGTGTTCTCCTTCAGCCGGTTAGACGATGTGTTTCATAGCAGTCAGTTACGTTTAGTCACTTAATGAAGTATGTTTTGCCAGTTGACAAAGGGGTTGATTAGCAGACGAAGAATTCAAATCCAAAAGGGACAAAGAAAGCAACCTTGGCTGTGTTATTAAAGAAGCATTTTACAGACAAAATCTAGATGTTAGAATATTATAATACCTAAGCTACAGCCATTACTAGGCTGCAATCATTTTTAAAAGGGACAGTCCCCTTTTTACAAGATTTTGATGCTATTTCATAGCATTTTGTTTAACAGCATCTTGTGTAAAACTTCAGCTGGCTTAAATCACACACACAAAAATGGTATTTCTTGTGTATCGGTGGGGCTTTTTGTTACAGTTTTTCAAACTATGGGGTAATGCATGTGTAGAAAGCTAATGATGCGGTCTCTAGGTGTTGCTTTACTATACAGAGTACTGATAATGAGCTTCGAGTAATAGGGTATGAGTCCCAGAAGATGAATTCTGATTACCTTTGTGGTATTGTCCCCTGTATGCCCCTTCTTCCTTGATGTTTCTGTAAAGAACATTTGGATTTTGATGAGGGTATTGCGTATTTGACTTTTAATTAGATTTGCAGTATGTTGTGTTAATAAACTGTGACTCTGTGGTTGTTTTGTTTTGTTTTCGATTTCTTAAAGTATATGTTCATTGAATCATATGACGGCAAGCAGCAGTTGAAACGTCTTGCTGCTCTGTGTATAAAGCTTATATTTATTGGTCCAGAGAGGGCAAATTTTGTCCCATACTCAATAATAATCGGTAAACAGTACTTAAATTGTACAGAGACTAGCAAACTGCAGCATACTGTGAAAGTGCAGAGATATCCTCTAAGGAAATAGCATGATAGATCTTAAATAATACCTTATAGTCATGGGCTATGCCATTATAGGCACTAAAATTAAATATACAGCTTCCCTAAACAGCAGGTTGTCTTTCCCACTGCCCCCTTTTAATAAAAACTCTGGGACTTTCTCATGTTGACAGGTCAAATATAGCCTTTTTATAATCTCCATGTTTTATCACATTTGGGGTTCTTTTTGAAATTTGTTTTCCTTGTACTCACTCATTTTCCACTAAATCATTTTCTTGTTACTGAGTACTTTTAATTGAAATTTAAAAAACAAAATTAAAGCCCAATCTTTTGCCAAATCTCGTCTAACATAAAGGCATTAAATTTACTGCTGGTTTGTAGCTCTGACTCATGTTGCCAGTATCCTCGCTTCTGTTTTGTTTTGTTTAGCAGACTGCTACGCCAATTTAATAAACATGCTGTTATATATTCTGTTGTAATTTAGCTGCCATTTTGCTTCAGCTAGACATGGATTGGTTATGGCAGGGCTGTAATGCGTTGTCAGCGCAGGTTACTCACTACTTGGTGGTGGTGGCCGAACATTGTCTGAGACAGTGTCATTGCAAAAATGTTTGACAATGTTGATGCTGTAGTTGTGCTGAGCAATAACAACTGCAGAGGTTGAGGAAGGGCACGCGGGAGCGGCTGCTCTGAGGGCAGCGATGAAGAGGGAATGCTAAAACAGAGCAGCAGGACATGTCATCAGGGAAAAGTTTGTTTATCCGTTATTTTTGCTCTCTCTTGTTGTTCTTGTTTGATTTTTCCCATTAATTAACTACTAAGGAAAGGTACCGTATTGATTGTCCTGAGGACACAAGTCCCCAGAAAAGCTGGTGACAGATGTGCAGACTGTGTTTGTCCCTGCAGGGGCCAGGCTCTGGTCAGCTCTTGGCCTCTTGGCTGAGACTGCCACCGCTGGATTTGGTGGCAATCTTTCTGATGCATAAACCCAGTTCCCTTGGAAACTCAGTTAAACCAACAAACTTTGGCCACATAGGTCTCTATAAGATGATTTTGCTTTTCAAAGATTATCAGCTTGGGATGAGCTTTAATACTTAATGAAGAGGCAAAAAGCTCAATTTTGCAGTGCGGATCGTTTAAGCCATCCAGTCTTTTCATAAGATCAGGGTCACTTAAGATTCTACTAAATCAGAGTGTTTTGTGTGATAGCAGTGGTTTGCTGTTTAAATTCTATTTCTTACACTATTTTAAGCTTTTTGCAGGTTCTCTTTTGTTTTAGAGAAGAATTAAAGTTTCAAAAAAAAATCTTTTTCAAAATCTTCATACTTCTTTTGAGGAGACGGAAAAGGAAAAGAGGTTATTTGGGAGTCCTCCATCGCCATTAAAAAATAAATAAATTACATTTGTATTCTGCTGCTTATTTAAATTAGAGCAAAATAGATAAGAGAAGCCCGACTTGGCTTTCACTAAACCCTTGAGTTAAATAATCTTAACTGTCAAAATGAGTAACTGACAGCGGGATCTGGGCCTTCATGCAGCACATTCTGGTACTTTATTAATACATGGTATTTTGTTGTTGAGGGCCTTTTTGCATTTATTTGTCTTTAATAAATCTGGAAGCAACCTCACGTATTAGAGACTGTCTACTGTCCCTTGGTTTAGGGCCTTGTGTCATAGACATAGCAAGATTAATTATAGCCCAGCTTGCTTTCCGCACAACCTAGATCTGTTTACTCTTTCGTTTTCCTCTGAGACAACAGTCAGCCTTTTCCCGTCCTTTTATGTGAAATTTTAGGTATGGTATTGAAAGTCATGCATTTATTTCCTTTGTGCGTCCTGTCTCTGACAGTGCTCCGTGGCAGTTTTTAGGAGTCCCCGTTCCAGGTGTTTCCAAACGCAGGTGGTCACCAACATGAGGACAGCCACAACTTCAACACATAATGAAGAAAGCTGGTCTTTGGGGGCTCTGACAGAGACAGTGTGAGGTGAATAATAATAATAAAAAAAAGTCTAATTGGCTTTTGCAGATTAAATTTATCACTGCAGCTTTAAAGTCTGAGAAGACTAGCGTTTGGTGTCTGGCTCCGAGGCACCCGGCCTCCTGTTGTTTGACTTGGGCTGCGGTGAGGCCTGAGAGAACTCAGCCACCAACGCTGACTGTAAGAAAGGCTGGGGGAGAAGACAGAGGGTGAGTGGAGGTGCTGGGGGTATTTGGGGTGGGGGCTCAGCTGGGAGAGGAGGAGGCCATAGTGAGAGGAGAGGCTCATGCCTCCACCCTCTGGGTCGACCCTCCCAGCTGAGGCGCATGGTGGGGTGGTTGTGCAGTGGCTGGTAGATGGGAATACGCCTGTCTGAGGGGATAGGAGGACGGGGCGGGGAGCATGGGGCTCTTGGGAGGCCAAAATTAAAAGCTGAGTGTTTTTACTTCTGTGTTTAGTTTGTGGATTGTGGCAATAGGGTGAGATGTTACTGCTGCAGGGTGAGGAGGCGTTGTGGGGAAGACCCTCACAGGGCACAGGAGGAGACGTGCCAGCAGCCTGTAGGGCCGAGGCATGCTGTGGCTGACAGAAATGCCTCCTGACCGGTTCTTCCCCCCACAGAGAGTACTGGAAAGTAATAATCTTTCCTTTTCATGCTGCCAATGTATGTGGTTTGCTTCACTTCACTGATGGGAACATTTCCTTCCACATGAAAGGGGCTACTCGCACACAAAATGAAACACCAACTCGTGCGTTTTCAAATAAAGGGGTGTTTAAGACTGGATTTCTAATGTAACAAGACAGTTGTCAGGCATCAGCTTGATCATCTTCTCAGGTAGTTTGTTTCATTAGACTTGGACGTGCAGCACTCCAAGCGCTGTGGTGTGAATATATCTCCCATGGCTGTGCAGTGGGATCTTTTGCTTCCCGCAGGCCTGTGAGGGGTGCAGGGGAACAGGATCTGTCCCCTGCATGTGCCTTCACCCCTGCCAAAGCTTACAACAAAGTTTTTTCTGCACTTTGGATCCCATTGCAGGCTGATGGCATCAGAAAAGAGATGTGCAGTTGAACTGACAATCAGTGATTGGCATCATGCATAACTCATTATTGTGTCAAGGATTTGGCATGTCCATGGAGAGGAAACCATGTGCGTTGTGTTGACACCGAGCTTAATTCATATCCTGCCGGCGGTTATGCCAAATCCTTATCTCATTGGTGCTCATGCCAGATCGCTTGCTTGCGTGCCAGATTCTTGTCAGAGTAATGAGTTATGCCTAATACCAATCATTCTGTGGCAGCTGCCGCCTGGTGTAGCCATTTTCTACAGCTGGGATTTTGAGCAAAATGGCCGAGTTTTCTTGCAGTGTAAGGAGCATGGCAGGAGATCTCCAATGGGGTCATGAAATGGAAAAAGGTTTAAACAGCTTAGAAATGGTATGCCAAATTTTCTGGCAACTTTCTTGAAAAATGTATATCTCTCTTCTCCTGTTCTCTCCCCAAAGCATACCCCCCCCTCCCCAATACGTTCATTACCTTTCTTCTTTTAAGATCTTCAAAATCACATTTGTGGATGTGTCATTCTAAGCAGTTTTGTCTTTCTGTCATCTTCTCCCTTATTAATGCAACAAAATTTTGTAGACAGCTCTGACTCTTACTAACAAGGGTTTCATCTGCAATCCTTATACAGGCACAGGTCTGTGTATCAGCCTACCACAGCTCATGGTTTCAGCAGTTAGTCTTGCCAGGAGATTGTCAAGGGAGATGTGCTATCTCCCTGCTGAAAATAACCCATTAGCTTTCTTATATTATAGAAGGTAGGAGGAACTCGGAAGGAAAGAAGAGCTCACATGCATTTTTTACTTTTCCCTATGGGAGGAGTCCAGGTTGCCACCAAAGCTGGAGAGAACATTTGAGCTGATATTTAACTTATAATTGAGTTCTTTGTTGTGAGAACCGAACACTATGAGAAAGGAAAGGGAAGACTTCCACAGGGTACTGCGTATCCATAAAGGGAGGAGAGTATAGAGTATCTCCTGTTCACCTCTTTGATTCAAACGGGTAGTTTGCTGGAATAAAGACAGCAAGAAAGGGCTGAATGTCCAGTAGTTCACATTTGCTTCAAAATCAAAAGGCTCCAAAACTAGCTTGGTATTCTGAGTTGCTTGGATATGAAAGTTTATACCCACATACTTTCAAGTGTAGGTTGGAAAAAAAAAAAAGGGATCGTAATTACCCTTATCCTGGTCATCGTTTGTTCTCAAACCACATCCAAATAGCAATGCTTAAAAATAAGTTATTCATAATCATGTTGTTTAAGGTGCGTTACTATTTTGTATCCAGTCTGTTGATTTTTCAGTATTCTTGTGCATGAGGCTTTTTCATTAGTGTGTTTTATGGAAAACAAAACCCATAGTGGGATCATAAAATATTGTACTTACAAAAGCTCCTTAATTTTCTGCTTTTAATAGAAAAACAAATGCACCTGGGCTGACAATTAGGATACCAAGATTTTATTAATTTAATTTGAAACAGCTGAAGAGCTTTACTTTGGATATCAGCAAAAATGAGGGCCAAACTCAGGTATAGTGTATTGGGTACAAATTATTTGGTTTCTGTAGAATTACTTGAGTTTACATAAGAGCCACTGTAGTTGGTCACTTTAAATATACACACGTTTGCATTTCTTTAATAAACCAATTGCTTTGGGAGACTGACATTTCCTGGGATGGACTATGTGGTGTTCTAAACCTGAGAAGTATTTTATGTGGTGTGAGGGTACTTTTCATTAGTGTAGCAAGCTCCTGTGCCAGTCAGTAGTGCTAAAAGAGGTGAAAGACGGTTATAGAACAGAGCCATGTTGAAAACAATATAAAAATCGCTGTTGAAAATAGAACTCTGCTGAAAAATCTCGCTTGTGATGAGCTGGTCAATCACTGTCAGGGCCAAAATGGGCTCTTGGTATGCAACCCCTTCACTGCTGTTAGTCACACTTGATATGAAATATTTTCAGTGGGACAACCAAGTGGATGTGGTACATCCCTAAAGTTACTTTTGCTTCCTAGGGGCTGCGATATCCAGTTAGCCCTCAATTCTGATGAATATTTATACAACATAAATGGGAAAATCGGTGGGTTCCCTTGGTGGAAACGTGATATTGGTATTTTTTTAAATAAACTTAAATAAGGTCAGAATTTTTTATCCTCTAGAGAAAATTTCACGTCTGATTAAATAGTTTACATAAACTTAATCTTTTTCTGCTAGATGCATTATAATCTCAGATATTATTCATGTAGCTATTCCTCTGTGAACCATAAAATGTTCATTTCTTCAAAATGAATATGAAGCTCAAAGCATTAGTGGTCTTAAGAGCATAAAAAGTTTATTGCTTTGTGCTTAACATTTTTCAAGTAACTTTAGAAAGCTGAACAAATTTTGCATTTAGATTAATGGGAGATGTTTTCCATTTGAAGGAACTAGCAAGGGAGCAGCAATAACAAAAATCCCCCAAGGTTAAAAATGTAGTGCTTTTGATTTTTACCAGAACTGTGTTAGCAGAACAATCATTTCTCAGCATGGAAAGGTAACATAATTGGTCTATACAGTGGCAATATAGAAAACGAGTATGCTTCAGAGAAAGCTAATATGGCTCTACTTAATAATTTCCTTCAAGAGCTTGAATTTGAATGTATATTTCACCCAGCTTGAGGCAAACAATTTGTACCCATAAGTTCTAGTGGAAGTTACCGGGGGGTCATGCAATTTATTTTAGTTCTTGAAGTTTTCAGAACTGCAGACCTAAATGCACATTCACTTGCATTGTTTCACCAGTAATTTGATCCAATTGGGCAACATTTTCCTTCTGCTCTATTATGTTAGCTCTAGTGAAAAAAAAACCAACCCTCTCATGAAATATTGTGAAAGAAAAGTTTTCTCGGAAGAGAAACTACTTCTCAGATTTATACTACTAGCTTCTTCCAGAATTTGTCAGACCTTTTCATTTCCTAGCACCTGAAACCTGCTGTGTTAGTTTCCTACAAACTGATGTTACAGTGCAAATCCACTTTCCTTTCCAGTTTTATTTGTAGAGTCTCTGATTGAGGAAAATAGCTTTCTTCAGAACAGACTAAAACATGTATTTACATTTAAACACAGGACAGTGGTTCTTTCCACTGCCGACTCCAGCCTGGTTTCTGTGTTCATAAAACCCAGCAGCTGAGTTCCATGTACAGAACTGTGGCTGGTTAACCTCTAGACTTTTAAGGCAGGTACGCTTTTTTCTATTGTACTGAAGTACTAGCTTACCTTTCCAGTTGTGCCTGAAATACTTATTTATTTTTTTATTTTGTTGGGATGATGCTTTGATTTGTAGAAAAGAATTTTTGGCCTTCTTTAACATGCCCATGTTCTTATAGCTGATGATATCTTTTAAGATGGTTTTGATAGACCACTTATATTCCTCCTCAGCCAAGACAACAAATGCTGCGATGTTATTTTTACGTAATTCTTCTCATCTGTTACAGTTCTAGAAATCCATCCTGTACTTTTGAAGCCAACCTAAGTTTGACTATTGACTTTATTGAAAGTCACTCTACTTTTTTTTTCTTTGATGCCAAATGTACCTCAACAAATCTTACAGGTACAAGGTAGAATATCAAATAAATCCATCCCTCCAGTGATAATCACCAAAAACTAATGTCTCTTACTTCTATAGCCAGGGACAGTCTTGCTGGAAATCTGCCTTTGGGAAATACTATTTTTCCCTTCCTTGGTTCTTCAAGGTTATATGATCTATCCTTACTATAACTGTGCAGCCATTTGTTAGCGAACTAATTTGTAGAGCCACGATTTGGTCAGTTTACTGCGATGAGGTAAGGGGATCCTTTTCCCTTTAAGAGGCCATGATCAGAAAAACATGGCCTGAATTTCGTTAGCAGTGTGACAATGAGGGAGATAAGTAGATGTGACAGTTATGAATGACGTACTGTCATGCACTTCTGCGTTCTGACTCAGATAAATTGACACTGCTGTCAAACACAAGCTATGGAGAGTAGAGACCTCTGATGAACCTTCTAATATGGTAAATGGGAGTCTTAATTCTTCATTAACTGGAAAAAGGAGATTTGGCCATGTAATTTTCTCCTTGCTGCCTGTTTTAAAGATTCCAATAACCCAGCATTTACAGTTGACTAGGCAGGGATTGCTTTTTCCTATGCTAGCGACATGCAGGCTGTGAAATCTAAGGAAGCGCCGCTTAAACACAGACTTATTGCCTTGGTTATCTTTAATGACTTTGAAATGTATTGGCCTCATTATGGAACAGTGCAGTTATCAATTCCCCTAATTAGGTGATGTGGTCCCATAAGAAATTTAACATTAAAGTGCAAAAATGAGTTAGTGGCATCAATTGCTGGCAACCTGGGTGTTGGCACTGGATTTAAAGCAACGGTGCTCTTTTTCTGTGTAGTTATTCTGCACCAGTCTTATTCATTCAAATATAAACAGTAATTTTTTTCAATTCATTTATTTGTTCCTATGTGAAGAGCTGTTTATTTATCTGAGAGTTTCTTTGCTCACTGAAGCCCTTTTCCGTCGCAGGTGGCTGGTGTAAGTACTAGCAAACCATGAACTAGCTGGTGGACAGCGAGCTCTCTCCATTTACAGGTCAGACTAGTTGGTAAAACTGCCAGTCCAACTTTTGGTTTGTAGTGGCTCTGTCAAGCTGAAGATCTTGTAGCGATTCATAAGCATTAAATAAAAGGGAGTTTTGCACAGTCATACCACAGCAGCGAAGCTGGAAACAAAGCACGATAGCCAGAGCTCAGTAACCTTCCCAGGCTTTGTAATGCTGTTCCCACCTACTACTGCCTGAGGTTGCATGCCCTTTTCCACCATATTGAAAGGATTTTTGGTGGCCAGTTTAGAATAGGCATCTGCCTGTATTTTTGGGAGGATAGTCTGAGAAACCTTATTTTAATGTTGTCTAGTTTCTGCAAACGCTTTGGTATGACTGTATACAAAAGCTTGTGCATAGTACTTTATCTTGTTATCCTTCTCTGTAAGTTAAACAGTGCAATCCCATAGTTTATTTCAACATGAAGATCTCTCTTTAATACAAGTTTATAAAGCTTGGTGATCGTAACGTATGGCAGGATAGTGTGTGCTCTTGTTAACATGAGGAGGATATCCGTGTGAATCCATCAGGAGAGCTATTTAAATAGGAGTTTTTTGTGCACTCTTGAATAAGTAGTTCCAAAGATAACTAAAATGTTAGATTTACAAACCACAAGTGGTCACAAACCCAGTGTTGGAGTACAATTTCTGTCTGGTTAGACAAGCAGTAAGCCAAGGCTGCAAACATCACACATAAGCATGTACCTCACTAAGAGGTGATTCTGCTTCTTTGTTCCTGGGCATCTGCTTAGGCTAAACGTGCTGAGAAATCTCTACCCCTGCGGCTTGGTAGGAGCTGATGGCACACAAAGGCAAAAGGAAGAGAAGTAAAACATCAAGCATTGCTGTAAGTCAGGGGTGGCTCATCTGTTCTGCATCCTGTCCATCACCGAGTTCATGTCCCAAGTGGCTATCCCACAACCAGCACCTGCGTGAGGACCTCCAGACACCTGCACCCGCCTCCTTCTCATTGAGAGCTTTAGGCCCAGAGTAGCAGAACTGCGAAGGTGCAGCTGTGGCTGAATTTGGTCCCCACCCTGGCACATCAGCCCCGGAGCACTGCTCTTCCAGGTGTCAGCTGGAGCAAGGGCCCTGCACTTCAACGAGGAGACAGGAAAGTCTCTGCCTCAGAGGGCGATGGGGCAGATGTTTGTACTTGCTGTCAGGCTTGCTGCTTGATTTTTACTTCACACTCACAGATTTAGGAGGAGGTGAGATAGACTGTGTGAAGGAGGTTGCAGGCTTGGAGGAGCATGCCAGCACTCTTGGCAGCACCTTTCATTGTGTCTAGCATCCCAGGTGTGGGGCTTCCGTCTCTAGAAAACCCCTGATGTAGTGCTGCATAGGTATTAGAAGGATCCAGCATCAAACCTTTTTCAAGTCAAAAGGATAAACAGTTCTGGCATTGTGAAGAAGTGTAATGTGTATGTCAGTCAACAATTTTGTTTCCTCTCTGTGAGGCTCAAAGACAAGAAGATAAAACAAATTGCACTGAACAGGAAGGATATTTGTTGCAGTTGGCCATAAAGAGAAAAGCGCTGTGTACTGGCAGTGCAGCGAGATGTGCCTGGATTATGGTCAGATTCATAACCTTACTGGATTCAGTGGGTTTATTCGAGCCTGTTCCCCCATCTCCTCATGCAGCAAGTATAAAGAGACCTTGAATTACATTCACATTGCTCATCCTGATGTCAGGTGCTAAAGCAGCGAGGTCGCGCTACAAGTACATTTCTTTGGTTGCTTTTAGAGGACAGGGCATTTGTTAAAGACTAAGGGCAAAGAGAACAGGGAATGGATGAATTCACTTTGTTTAGGCACCTAATTTGGGTGTTCTCAATTACACCTCAGCTCCTTTCCTTTTGCTGTGCACTGATACTGTTTTCTCCTTGAATCACAGTTAGATATTTCAAGCAGAGAGTGGATACAGTCCTGCCACCCCTTCCATTGTGCACGTCTGGTATGGTGCTGATAGCAGGAGTAGCAAGGGGAGACGGTGCTAATATACGTATGTGTTTCTGGGCGTACCCAGTCTGCAGTGTCCTAGATAATTCAGTACTTGAGGAGTTAATACAGGGGCTCTTTTTCTGTTCAGCCATGCCATCGTGTCTCTGACTACTACAGATTGCAGAAGCTCCTCGTAGATGGAATGATTTGTTCTTTGTCCGTATGATGCCCTCCCCTGCAACATGTCTGAACACCTCCCGGCAGCGTGTTAAACCCTGCGACTGACATCTACTAGGTGTAATGTCTAGTTTATTCTCTCATCTTCTGTTCAGAAAGAAAAACGTGTGCAGTATAGCTTCTTGCTTTAAATAAATAAACATGCACACGCACATTCCCACACAGTATTTGCTGCTGCTGCTGAGTATTTAGAGGAGTCATGTCAAGAGAGTGCTCCTTTTACTTAGACTGGGAGGAAAGAGGTAGGGGATAATTCTGGTTCCTGAGGGAGCCAATTTTGTTCTCTTGCATTAGCTTTCAAGATAATTTGTTTTTTAGTCTTTTTTGTGTTTTGTTTTTTTTTTTAACCTGTGGACAGGCCCTGTTCTAGCAGTGGTTATCAGCAAAGTATCTGAGAAGCAGAATGGTCCACTACTTCTGAATGAAGAAGAGAAAAAATATCAAATTCTTTTAATTTTATTCCCTTGCCCTGTTTCTCAGCGGAGTTCGCAATTTCCCTTCTCTGATGAGAATGATATTTTTCAATGATGAAATTTTGTACCTGATTATACTTGCACAGTCAATGCAAGAAGAGGAGCAGGGGCAGGAGAAGGGCTACCTATCAATGCTGTATGTTGTTCACAAGTCAAAATGTTGACTGAAAAATATTGGACCACACTTAACCTTTGTTTAAGCGTAGCCTCCATGTTTTCTCCATAGTCCCAGGTGACAGCCCACATGTGCTGTGTGCAGAGCAGTGCATGCTCCTAAACCACACATCTTATGCTCATCTCATGTAAAGTATTTCTGCATTGTTCTTATAGACAGGGAAAAGAGAGATGATAACTGTACTTTACAGTCCTGCAAGCCCTTAGACCAAACATCTCCTTCAAAATAAACACTGTAGCTTTAACGCTGGCTGCTGTTTCCTTGAATGGAGTTACCCAATCTTTCATCAAAGAAACATATCTCCCATATCCCTGTCTTTAAAAACAGCAATTATGTGTAAATGCCTTCTGATTTATTTGAGCCAGGGCCACCGGCCAGTGTGAGTCACCACAATTTATTGCTAACCGTCACTTTTACATGATAGGTTTGTAACAAATATCTGCCGCATATTGTTAAATTAATCTTCCATTTAAAATTAATGGAGTTAGACTCCCCAGGTTCAATGTAATTTCGTGTTCACGGGCAGGGAGTGATGTGAGCTGCATACAAAATGAGCCGAGGCCAAACGCCCTAATCTTTCATCACCTTGAACCTAGTGACTAGGACGCCTTCTCAGCACCAACTAATGAGATTGAGCTTGCTTCTCTCCTGAGGACGCCAGCTCAAAGAAGCTTTTCTGCTCAGATACAGCAGGCTTCGTCTTATTTTAATAATTCCTCAGATATGACAAGCCTGATGTTATGTATGAAAGAGTCAGGCTTGAAAAAGAGATGAAATGAATTTTATATCATTACTTCAAAACCAAAACCGGCAAAAGGAAGTATGTCACAGTTAAAAATGCAGTAAGCATTTTAGCTATGAAATATTTTGAAAGTAAACAGGAGCCATTCTTTCATTTATTATTATAATGCAGCCTCACCTTAGACTCATCTTCTGTAATTCTAGTCCCATTCATAAATTAATAACAATAATGTAGATGAAAGCAGCAGACTGTCCAATAAGCATGTGGATGGGACTATCAGAGAGGAGAGATTTAATTCCTAATGGAATATGCCATGCTATATTGCTGAGCTCTATCATTTCTCTTTGTGGGCATTTGTAGGAAATGAGCCTGTCTTTTATGCAATGGCAGACTGCAAATCCATCACATATTGTTCAAAAATAATTGAGTTGAATTGTATCAATGTACCTTTCTCTCTTTCCTTTATTGTGGCTTAAAAATAATAATAATAATTTGGGGTATATTTTAGTATTTATCAGTGCAGGAGACTAACAGCATTAGTTACATCTATACAAGGGTCTGTGCAACCACGAGTCATGACTGTACCTTCAGCTTCACTGGTAGCCATGCTGTCTTTGTTGCCCCTGCTGACCAACCAATGTCCCTGGCTACTTTTATACCAATATGTGGTATAAAATATACCGTATACTTTTTATATGTATGGCATAATAACCTGCTTCTGCATTCGCATCACAGAGATGTGGCCTTGCCACACACGCGAGCCATGCGGTGGGAACAGGGTTCAGCAAGCCCTTTTCCCTTGCTGATGAGTTGTGCCACGGTGCCTGCTTCAAGGACCATGTGCCAGGCAGAGAGGATCATGGAATCATTCAGGTTGGAAAAGACCTTGTAAGATCATACACTCCAACCTTTTACCTAGTTAAAAAAAAAAAAAAAAAAGATGATGAACTACCATGAACTGTTCTCTACCTTGCATCTGGTCTCTGGCTGTTGGGTAGTAGATGCGGTGCTACCTCCTAGGAAGGAAGATGAGAAACATGGGATTTTTTAATGTAGGGGATTGTGTTTTAGGAAAGAAAGATGGGAGAAAGGTATTTCCACAAGCTATAGAAAGGAGCAGATCATAATATTTTCTAGTGTGTGTGGTGGGTAGGACAAATGACAGTAGGCTGTGAAGGTTTCAAAATCTTATTATTTTCATGTAAATGTGTGATTTAAAAATGTCTTGAACCATCTGAACAGCTGGAGAGAGTATCAGTGGTGATTTCTTTCCATTGTGCAACTGACTTAAAATGTTTATCAGTCTTCCTGGGGCAGTTTTCCATAGCTGATTAGGCCTCGTGTCTTGTGCCGCTTTCTATCAGTTGCAGCTATTCTGATTTCTGCCGAATCCTGACTCTGGCTAAACCAGTGAATATAGTGTCAGTATCACGACTCTTCATTTGTGTGATGGTTTTGTGGCTGAGGAAATGCTGACTATTTAAATCATTTGGTAGAACTTCATCTTTTTTAACTTTTTTTAAGCTAGTTTTGAGGATTTGATCTTCTACCTCTTTACAATCTCAACTGAGGGTTACCATAATGCCATACAGCTCCCAGCAGCTCTTTCAATTGCAGGCCTGTTGAAGCATCAAAAATTTCTCAGGGGGCTGTGTGTTTTTTGTCATGATGAAATATATGGATGTATACCCTCAGTATAGATACTTCATGTCCTTTCACAAAACATCTGAAACAGTGCTCCATGCTATGTGCAGTCAGTGATTCTGACATCCGTATGTGTCTAATTTCCTCTTTCTCTACTTTATTGCTACCAGTTGCCCAATTTTTCTTTCCCCTGAGATCCAACACTTGGGTAGAACAATAGGATATGTTCTGGACGTATCTGGAAACCTGGACACGTCCCTGGGCCTGTTTATTAATCCACACTCACCCAAAGTAGTAAGGAGTACTGCTAAGAGTACAAAATTTCAAAGTATGGCCACAGTGGTTGACATCAGGTAGGAACCAGCCCTCGGTGTCTGGTCGCAAAAGCATTACCTAAGGGTCTCTGAGTCTGACTGTTGATGAGAGCTTGGAGCAATGGTGGAGAAGTTGCAGTCTCTGCAAAGGCGAGAAGCAGGTCCACGAGGTGACGGCAGCATCAGTCCATGCAGCAGGTGAGTGCTCCAGTGCATGCAAGGAGCTCCCTTCCATTACCTTCTGTGGCAGGCTGCCTCATACAGGAAAAGCAAGGTGCCAGCTAGGACTGGTTGTGCTGCCTCGCAGAGGAGAGAATAAATCAAGTTCCTTTTCTGCTTTAGTTACTTGCTATTCATTTTTATACCAGGCTTATGCAGCAGACAGCAATGAAACTTCTAGATATTCATAAACAAAATCTGGTCTTCTGTCCACTGATATAGATCAGGGAGGCCAGAGTGTATGCTGAGAAAGAAGAGAGTTGTAAAAAAACGTTGAAATAGATTTATTGGAGACTTCAATATCTGTTGAAGTCTGCAAAGCTGGAATAAGCTTTAAGTAAACACTATCAATTTTGATGATAAGATTTAGATAGTGGCTTCTATTTTTTTTCTCTAGATGAAACAATATCACAAGGCTTGTCTTCATGGAAATGTGATCAAGATGTAAGCAGTTCTATCGTTAACGCCTTTACATTTGGTTTAGTTACAATCAGTTCTCTTTGAATAGCAGAAGATGTGTCTCTTAGCATTGGAATTTTTCATTATGTGGGCTTTTCTTTGCATCTTAATATTTTTCCTGTCTCCTTATATTCTGGCTTGTTGCCATTTTGCAAGGTGAAAAGGTTACCAGTTCCAGCTCTTGCATCATTGCTGCACTGGACCTTCTGGATGCCCTTGGAAGCCTTTTGTCTTGCTTTTTATTAAGAAAAAAACTACATTCAGGTAAAATGAATTTCTTAGTTTCAGCATCCAGAAGTATAAAAAAAGTTCCTTTCTATGCAGTGCATTTGATTGGGAATAAAAATGACTGATGGCAGCCCATACTGGACCCTTTTGTTCAATTCAGCTATGATTATGGAGCCTATTAGCTGGAGTTACAACCTATTTAAGAGCAGTGCTTACTAGTAATGGGGGCCAAATGATTTTGGAAAGTTCAGATTTACTGGGCTCCCTGCAGAAATGAATTCAGCACTGAACATATTGATGCAGAGCCTGAATGAGGCTGTTCCAGTGGGACTCAGAATTGTGTGCTTAGCAAGAAATGAGCGGGTAGTAGAATTAAAGATCAGATAGATGTGAGGCTCAAGGGCAGTCTAAACTCTGAAGTTCATCACAGTGACTTAATCAGACTAAAATGAGTGTTGCACTGACAGGAATCAAGCCTCTGTGTGACAGGAAATTTAGCTTGTTAAGATGGTGCTGTGTTCCTTCTAACTCCCTGTTTTGTAAGGTCATGAAAGTGTTTTAAAATAATTGTGAGATGTCAGTGTTCGGTGGCTACTGAGGCAGCTCGGTTGTTGATAATTTAGATGTTGACTCTCTACTTGATATTTACCTTTGATACAATCCAACTGCAGTTTTAGTAAGAAAGAACAGGCTGTGGCACCTGTATTCAGAAGCAAGGGTAGTTTCAGAAACAAGAAATTTCCATGTTCTCAGTATTTTTTGGCACAAGTCTGCACTGGGGAGAATAAAAGTTGGATCACCGGGCCCCACATCCCACCTGTAAACAGGACACCCATGGACCAGGCTTCTGGCTAGCTCAGGAACAGCAAGAGGGGAAATGCCTTCCCCAGCAGCACCACAGCAAATGGCACGGGAGCAAGGACTTGTAGGACTGCTTTGTCACTCGCACTTCAACAGGGCACGTCCTGCTGCCTTTCTAGAGACAGACCAAGTGATCTTCTGGCATGGAGCATATTAAAAAGAAACATTATTTTTTATTGGGCCAGTCTGGTCTTCAAATGTGAGGTTGTTACTTTTGTGGTGGTTACGCTCTGATAGTCCGATCCATCTGAAGCCTCCACTGAGTTTCTGTCAGATGCCTTCTTAGCTCCCTGAGAAACCTCCAGGCACAGCCCCATGTGCCCCATCCATACCCAGCTGTGGCCAGGCTTCCAGAGCTGCCCAGCCCCGTCATTCCCGCGGTCCTGGAGATTCATCGCCAGCATTGCAGGTATGGCCTCACTGCTCTCATCTCTCCTTCCTGTAATATCCCCAAATGTAACACCTCCCACCCAGCTCTGAGCTTCTCCAGCCTCGTTCCTACATCCTGCCCATCAGATGCCTCCCTCCTGCTCTGTCCACATACACAAAGATACCACGTACTTCTGAACCACAGTTCAGTGAGAGTACACTCAGCTGACAGATCTTGCACAATTCTCTTTTCTGACTTTGCTTCTGCTTTGGGACAGGAAATTTATTTGTTCTAAACCAAAATTTCTCACTACACTCATTTGACTTGAAAGTCCTGTTTTATAGATCACGGGAACGTACTGCTTTGTTGTCCTTGAACAGAGCTGTGAATATTCAGTGTTTGTCAGTTAGATATATGTGTCCCTTCTCCGTCTGGGCGACAACAGCAGGCTCTGGTAGTTTATTTGTGGGAGGAACCTGGAAAAAATGAGTGTTTGTCATGTAGTAATAAAATAGGAAGCATAGAGTTGTTTTTATATTTTTAATATTTTTAATTTTGACCTTAAAAATTGTCTTAATCAGGAGATGCTTGTTAAGTAGTACGTTGGCCTCCTGTAGGACCTGGATCTGTGCTGAACCATGCTGAAACCAGTGGCGATGCGCTCACAGATGTGGCTGCATCAGTCCATGGCTGCATGAGATCAGATCTCCGCTACCAGGCTGGGAATGCTGGACGGAGGCTGCAGGAGGGGCGGTTTCTGGGTCACCATTCTGACCAATTGTTCATGTAATTGTTACAGGGGATGTTGCTTATGGGAGTCCTATTTTCAATCATGTGAGCATGTCCCAGATTTTTATAAACCATCTGTTCAAGTGAGGAACTTCCAGGTTGTGGGTTTTCGGGTGAGGCGGGGAAAGGCATAAGGAAAATTCCAAGTGGGAGATAGAAGGCACATGTCAGCTGGGCTCTAGTAGGAGGCTTTTTAAAGCTGGAATGAAAGATCATGAGAGAAATGGTTGCAACTTGACACACAGATGATAAAGCAAGCCTTAAACAGAAGCTGTGGCTGCACAGCAGGTAAAGATATCCTGCCTAGATTAAAAATAAATATTTTATGCTGCCTGTATGCAAAGCTTTTTCTTTCCTTTTTTTTATTCTTATTTTGTTATTTTTTTTATATAGCTTAAAGCCCTATACAGTTGGCAGCAAGTAGAAAAAATTACAAGAGGAGGTTTGTATTTTTGTAGGGTAGGATCCCCACAAAACTGAAGACTAATTTTTTTTAATGATAACGAGAAAATTAAAGAACAGACTACTCATTAGAATTACTAAGCACAAAAGCATTTGCAAGTTAACTGGTTTTATATCTGTTGATAGCACAGAGCGAACCCGACCCTTATAAAATCAGATGGCAAATAATTTTGTGAGGCAGGCTTCAAGGTGCACAGCACAAGAGAGCTCAGCTGCAATATGCATGAGTTGGCGCTCGCTGCGCAGAGGGGCAACCGTGAGGTAAGGAACATCATCACCCGCTCCTCTTCCTTGCCATCCATTTGGAACATTTTAATGACTAAAGCAGGGTAAACATTTGTGAGGATAAACATTGTTTTCCTGCTGAGCAACAATGTCTCCAGTATAAGAACAGGATTGTTTTGGCATATGTCGGCTCTAAATATCCCTGCAGATATTTTACAGGAATTGCTACCTCTTTAAACATTCATGCTATTAAAAATCAGGACGATTGTTGACATAAACCTGTGATAGCAGCTGCATTGTAGACAGAGTATGAATTTTTTATGTTATTGATGAGAAGTTTATATCATTTATGTACTGTAGTAAGGGAGGCGTATGAGTGCTGAATACAGAAAATTACGTGATTGAAACCATTTAGATTATCAGGGCACAGTATTTATTAATGCGTCCTTCTCAAAAGGAACATGAATGCAACAAATGGAAAGCAAAACAAAGCTAAGTGATTTATAATATTTTAAAAACTCTCGTTGGGATGAAAGTATGTTTTGTGGCACTGCAGCGTGGGTTATCTGGTTTCGGTACCAGTGTCAGCACCGCGGGAAGGAGTGATGCTGTTGTCAGACCGCCGGAGAAGGCAACCGGTGGGTTGAAGCTCGTGGGCTTGCAGGGCTTGTGACTGGAGGGGGTGGAATATGCTAAAGGGATGACTGTAAAAGAAGTTTTGAAGGACACTGGTTCTGTGTGTATTTTCAAGCTTTAAATTAGTGTGAGTCCAGAGGAAGGACCAAGGCTGAGGTTGCTTCTTGCTCTGGAGCAAAGATGTTGACCTTCTACCTAATCCTCTCAGTATTTTTTCTTGTCTCTTTCTTTTTTTTCTGTAACTTGCTATTGTCACTAGCCTTGTGCTTTCTTTTCGGGCTCTGCTCCTACCCTGAGAGCAGATGCAGAACACTTCTTCCTGCTCCCAAAAGCAAGGCCTTAGTTGCTCAAGTGGCAAAATTTCCCTCATTGGAGAGCTTTGGAGGGGGCTGTGCAGTTTGTAAGGATTATGGTTCACATTGTGGTAAAGCTTGGTTCCACAGTAGCTCCTTCGACAAATGTCTTCTGTGAGGTCTTGGTGTTGCGTAAAGCTCTCTCTGCTCCCTCCAGCATGGCCTCAGGAGGCAGAGGAAGCAGTTCAGCTTTCCTCCTTCAGGCATGACCGTCCCTATTTTGGCAAGATACTGCTTGGCAGTGATATGAATGCTTCATGTTTCCCAGCACCAAGCAGGCTAAATTAAATTTTCGTATGTTGGCCTTACTCGTTTTTCTTACAAGAAGTAACATTGAGCAAATTTTCGGGACGTTCTTCATTTAATGGAAGCACAGATATTGCTCAATTTGTGACATTGCTTTTTTTTCCATCCTCATTGGAAACTGCACTTAATATTCTGATGCTATGTACATGAATAGCACTGCTAAGTCAGTGTAATTATTCATGTGCTTTTGTGCTCTGCTACATTGTGGTATTTCAGCTGTCCATACTGGGTCTTTGTGGAGAGAGTGAGTATTACCATATCAGCTCTTCCTCCGGGAGGATTTCCAATGGGGAAACCATCTGGAATCACATTTGGTTGAGTACCCTCAACCACTGTAGGTGCATCATCCACTTAAATCCGAGGCTGTTAAGGCTACAGCTTGGACAGCCCATCACTCTGGTACAGATATGGGTGGCATCAGAAGCAGTGGTGATTTGTACAAGGTAGGTGCACCAGTCTGTAGACATCCAGATCCACCAGTTCATTTCATATAAGCCACCAAACAGCTGGCCAGCAGTAATAATTTCTCATCACCTCACCCCTAGGCTGTATTTAAACCAATGACCTGGAGGTGAAAGGCTGTGCATCCTATTACCAATCCATTGAGACGTCCAGTCCTCTGTGGGATATGTCTATAAATTAATATAGCTCTGGATTAATATTGCAGACAAAAACTACATTAGAAGAACATTATTAGGGTTGCAAAGTCAAGCCTGTGAAAGTTAAGAAATGTGAGAATTAAGTTTGCCTGTTCAACCTTAATTTGCCCCCTTCTGTGTATGCATTATGATACAGCCTTTAATTACATGATCACATTCTACTCAGCCTGAGGCAGACACCTGGCATAGAAAATTTCAGCCCAAATGGTTCGAAGTTTGGCAAAGAAAAAAAAAATCGACTGAGAAAGAGGAACTTATAAGAATTGTCTAGGAACTTCAATGAAAGGGTATAGTTGGTGTTGTTTTCCATTTATTTTACTGCATTCAAAAGGTATGTTTAACTTTCAGTAGTCTGTAGGTAAGATCCATCTCTGTGGAAGATCCAGGAAGGCACTATGTACCACAGATTGTTTAACAGCAGTAAGGAGCTTTTACTAAAAATATCTACTGTTTAGACATGCTGTACAGTGCCAATAAGATGAAACTGAAAGGGGAACCCCACTGTTTTAGGTGTTACATAGGAAAATGAAGAAAAATAGTCTCTGCAGGTAACAACCAAGTCACTCCATCAAATACATTGAACATTAGGAGAAATCCAGATTCATTTTCATGGTATCCTTTAAGCCTAACAGAGGGTTTATTCAATCCAACTGTCTTTTTACATCATGGCTGCTTGGGAAGTGTTTGTTCTGTTGTGCTGATCAAGAGCAAGGGAGGTCATTTTAATTTACGTTTTTGTTTAGAATATCTTTGTTCATTTACGCTTGATATAAAGTATGTTCCAGTGTATTAAGACATCGAGCACTGGTGGATGGTCCTTGCCCTTACAAGCAGACGTAAGTGCTTATTTTAGAATACACTAATAATAATTAGTTGATAATTTCTGGGGGTACTGGCATAATAATTATCAGGATCAGTTTGGAGTTTGGACAGGAAGAAGCTCAATCTTTCTGTACCCAAAGCACATTTGCAAATTAGTGCATCCTGAAGGGGAATCCTCTACTGATAAGGTATTTCTTTGCATAGGTTCTCTTCTAGAGTGGATCCTAGTCAAAAGCTTACGTAAGTGTCCTAATAATTTTTTACCTGGATGACAAAAAGAGAGGTGTCTTTTGGAGCTTATTTAATATGTAGGTTTAATCTCTGTAGACAGGTACAGGCATGCTTTTCTGTTAGTGTCCTTCACAAAACACAATGACTATGTTAATATTTGAGCTGTAATGTGTTCTGTCTTTCTTTGTTACTGTCATGTTTGTTGAGGGTGATTTCAGGGTCACTAGCAAACACAGTGCTCCATTCCTGGGGAAGTGGAAATCATTACAGCTGGAATGCCCAGCACTCTGGTGGTGCTCGGCATCCCAAAATAATCTCAGCAAGGTCCAGGAAGAAGTTTGCAGGCCTGTTTATACAGTAAGCCAAATGAACTGGTGAAATCTGGTAATGCGGGATGTTAACGTGGAGGAAACATTTTCTAATAGCATGCATTAGCCTGACATTTTTTGACATGGCACAAGACAGATGGCCTGGATTTCAAGAACCTCCTTCAGATCCTTAATACCAGCAAATGAGAAATGCCTTACCAAGGTCGTACGGCACAGTTAGGGCAAAATCAGAAATAAGAACTTGGTTTCTTGTCTTCTAAACCTGTATAATCTTAACTGCTTTGACAGTCTGCTGTATATGCTTAGTGTACTGTCACTCTGTTTTACAGTACGTAGTGATCAGCGTTCTATTCTGTTTATTTTATACAATACCTTTTTTTCTTGGGATGTTCTCACAGCTCAATGTTCTGTTTTCCTAATCACTTAGTAATGCTTATTTTCTTGTAAAGTAATTGTGTTCTGAATTTAGAACAAAATGCCGAAGCTAAGATTAGTTCTAACCTTCAAACTTCAAACCTTCAGACATCAGAGATGAGCCATCCATATGTAAGTCTTGTGTGTGTGTTTTTGGAAGTGGTAAAGAAAACAAGAAATAAGCCCTGTCCTTCTAAAGGAACTGGCAAGCTGCCATCTTAATTTTTCAAGAAGAGTGCAGGTTGGGATGAGTCAATCAAAATCAGTCAATTTCTTGGACAGCAGTTCAGGTACAGCAATATAAAAACCCTTTCAGTGGAGGTCTATAACATTAATCAGAAACTGCAGAGTGGTCTTTTGTAGGACTTTGGGGACCAAAGAAAGTTGATAGTGGGTGCTTCTGCATTGAGATTTTTGCGTATGTTGCCCTTGTGCTGTGTGGATGTAGGAGTTTCATTCTTCTTTCATATCGCTACAGGTTGTTCTTCACTATGCTGAAATATTCTTTTGTCACTTTACATAGGAGGACACAAGGAACTGTACAGAAACTGTAATTCCATAGTAACCGTTGACTCTGTAATTACATGTTATGTACAGTTCAATGTAAATATGTGGTAATACAAGCAATTTGTATTTTCTCAACTACATTATTAAATCTTAAAATTGCAAACTACATGGAAATTAGGTTGAGAATAAAATGGATAACTTCACATACTGTATTATTGCAGCATATTATCTCTAGAAGTCTGTAATTACTTTGTAGTTACGTGCTATTTTTCAGATAATAACTAAGCGGTGAAAGTTTGCGGACTTGTCCAGCTTGTAGTTGCACAGCATAGCCATTAATTTGGGTTTAGGAGGTGGAGAATGTTGTCAACTTGGTCGTTTAGTCTTCTTTTGTAGAGGGAGAAGGATTTTTTTCTTTCAAGCAGACAATCTGACAGACAGGTAACCGTTGCTCTTTCATATTTGTTGCAAATATAAGCAATGCTCTTAAAGTGAGTGTTGTGTCTCTACCAAGAATCAAACCAGGCTTTAATGCTCTGTCATGTGCCTGGTTTTCACCAGCCTCTGGGCTCTCAGAGATGCGTGTCAGGTGATACTTCATCAGCAAGACTCAGACTTCACAGGTCTATGCTGCACTCCCTCTGAGCCTCTGCTGGAAGGGCATGGCCAGGCATTTTAAGGACTTTTTGAGTCTTTCTTCAATTGTGGCTGACTTCCAAGAGTGAGAAGCTCATTTTCTTATGTGTGCATACTGCTTTATGGGGGTTCTGGTATTTTAACCTTTCCCTTTCTTTTCTCTCTTCTTCTTATTGTCTTTGTCCCGTTGAACGTGGCATTAAGGATAGGTTATTTATTTATCTGATGAGAATATGTAAATCTTTGTAGTCCTCTTAGTCTAACTCTCTGTACTTTGGCCCCTTTTTTTTCTGTTGAAATTTTGAATGAAGGAAACATTGAGTGAGTCTTTAAGCTTAGAAATAATTGTGTTTGTTCAAATTTACACAAAGCCTGCAGGCAAGAAGGTTAAAAATTCCTCTAGTATTTGGTTACATTTGTCTGTTTTTTAAAATGTATACATGTACATTTCTATACGTGCTATCAAATCCAAGCATTTTGTTGGCTACCTCGAGAAAGACAGCAAAGATAGAAGTGTTTGCTTTGGTAGTCAAACTGGCAGTCAGGGCACCAGGCCAGGGGCATGTGATATATTAGGCTGAAAACTACACCTAAGATCTGGACTAAAAGACTGAGCTCCTCTTGGGAAGACAAAAAGATGCAAGGACATAGTCAAGTACTGTAACCAAGGTAATGATAGTCACCCATCAGTCTCTGAATGCTCCAAAATGAAGTCACAGCTGGTGCTCCTCTTCACGAGGAATCTTGATTTATTTACGTTCCTTTACCTTTACACCTGTATCTTCTGGGTTTTCTGGCCTTTCCAAGTAGATTTATTAGCTGCTCTGAAGCAAGGAGGTAGACTTGCAGGGAGGGGGGAACTGGAGGAGAATCGAGAAGAAACAGAAGGAAGACAGAACAGTGGGAGGGAAAGGGAGGAAGAAGATAAGAGGTAGATGAATGAAGACAAATGGAAGAGAAATGAGACAGGGAGGGTGATAGGGGAGAAAAAGACTGGAACGGAGCTTTTGAGAGTGCATGGAAAATAGAGGTCTGGTGGAGGATTTCCAACAAAAGTGGTGTAAATCAATGATGAGTAAATTAATAGGGCAATTGTGCAAATGAGACTCAGTCGTTTAAGCCAAGCGTAATACATCACGGATGATTTAGAGAGAGTGTAACCCGCAGGGCACACCTTTCAATCTACTAAAGATCTAAAGCAGGATGCTGACGCGTCAGAAAATGGAAGAGATGAACAAAATGAGGGACATACGTTACAAGGAAAGAGGTTGTAAGGCAAACTCCAAATGCAGGGCAGCATTAAACTCCTTAATGCCAGAGCCCCATCTTAGACTGAAGTAAAAAAAGTTGGTCTTTCCAAGTCAAGAGATTATTACTATGGTTTCTGATAGTCTCCTGGTGTTGCGTTGATTCCTGATGTGATTTCTAACTTGTATCAGAAGAACAAACAAAAAAATGCATCCAGTGCTTCCTTAAATGTGGTGTTCTGCGGAACCGCTTCCTGTAGTTGCCACACCAGGAGTTTCTGCTATCTAACAACGCTAAAGTATGAAGGTAGTTGAAGAGGTGATGAAGAAGTTTTCTGTAGCCATCTGATCATTGACTGGGAGGTGCCTGTCTTTGACCTTGCTGCGTCCTACTCTGTGCCAGTTTGAGGTTCCTAAATGTATTTGTACATCAGAGAAGATGAGACCATCTGAATATGCTGTTGTCTTTCACTAGTATTACAGCTGTGCCCAAAAGTCCTTGGGATTTGAAGAAATTTCAGAAGTTCTAGATTATCCGATTTCTCTGGGATTTTTTTACGCATCATTTAGTTTCCAGGTCAGTTGTCACGCTTTAACCCACCTTTTTGAGACCATTTGCCACTTCTCTAACCCTGAAAATGGATTCTTCTGCTGTAGCTCTAAAATGGAGCAGACCCATTAAATCCTGTGCCTTTTAAATGCATTGGTTGCTAACCTTTTGTAGAGGATCAAAATTAACAGACTGTTTAAATGAATTTCTGACAGTCATTCTGCCCTATTGGTTTTTTGAAAGCATTAGACGGAGTGCCAGGTGGCCCAGTTGATAAAATGTTTTCTTTCACTCTGTGACTCCTGTAAGGTCAACTCTTTCCCCAAGGTCTTAAGAAAAATAAGTGTTTTTCAAAGACTTTTTTGTTTGTTTGATTTTACCATCTTCCTTCTCTTTGCCTTGAAATATTTAAGTAGAGTGTGAACTTGATTTTCATTTTACTCCGTAGAAAGTTAAATGCAACCCAGGCATCTTGTTAAGAATAAATATTTTTCTAAAGGAAACAAAAGAAGTGATGAAAGATTAGGTGGAAAGGGAAACCTTTGCTGCTGATAGGGTACAGCTGGATTTTGTCAGTGATGGTAGTTCCTTCCTCTTTTGCCTGCTGCTTTCTCTGAGAAAAACAGCATTTGTATCTAAAACTCAGGCTAATTGAATACCGCTTAGCTTGACTGCATCCCTTCTGCAGCCTTAAAATTCCTTCCTGAAGTTCCCTGAAATAGTGCCTTGGGGTATAAGTATAAGGTTGTCTTCTTCAAGAAAGAACTCAGCAACTTAAGGTCTTTTTTAGGTCAAATTAAAGAAAGCCTTCCATGAAAAAGATAGGTAAGGCATGAAACCTCTTTTATATGTAGTTTCCTGGATGCGATGGCATGGGAGCATGAACGGATCCTGGCTTTCTATCATGAAAATGATTCACAAAGCAGTCCAGTCCTACACAGACCGTCTGGCATCCTGGGTGCCTGTCACTGATGAAGCTTGGGTTCCTTTCTCAAAATGGTAAAAACTGTCTTTCACCAGGGAGAACCCAAGTCCTGTGATTCTGCTGACCTTTTCTCAGTCTTTGAATTGTTTATGTGTTTTCCATAAAAAAATTTGAAAACTCTGGCGTTTCTCCATACCACATGGTGTAGACATCAGTTGCATTCTGACTTATGGAGGCGCTTGCATCCCTTCAATGCTAGAGAAAGAAATGTTTAAAACAACTTTTAAAATCCCATTATTATTTTAAAAGGAACAAAATACCCTACTAGTCTGTCCTTGAAAACTATTCTTAATTAAACAAATACAGATCCTACATTCTCTTTTTTTTTTTTTTTGAGAATTAGACTTTCAAATTGTTATCAGTTACAAAAGTTTGATAAATAGTAATGAATAGAAGTTGCATTTTATAATTGATTTCTAACGTAACTGCTGTAACGCTTTAGTGAGGTCTGAAAAGAGCCTAAGGTCAATTCTATTAGCAGTAGGTGAAAAGATGTATATAGTAAGCACATTAACTGTTCAGCAGCCTGTCTGTACTCTCAGTTTAAGTCTCTGGGGCTGCTTCCTTGTTTCAATGTGAGAGTGTCACCAAGAAGTGTGATGCTGGAGGACAAGCGATGATTTTTAACTTCTTGCTGAAGTGTATCTCGTTGTAACACAAGCATGGAAATGAAAACCTTTTTCCTAGTAATGCTTAGAGTACGGTTGGTCTTCTGAAGGGGTTATGCTATTTAAAAAAGGAACAGAGATGAGATGAGTGGGTAATGTTCTTTCTGTCTCTCAACAATTGTCAAGGCTTTGTGAATGTTCCTGTTCCAGGCTGGGCTTAAATCCAATGAGAACTTTAGAAATGTGTCTTCAGAATCAGCATCCAGAAAGGTTGACTCAAAAGGTGGTGCTTTTCTCTGCCCTTTGGGAGATACAGGTAGCCTTGGAACTGGATTTGGGGTCCTTAAAGTGAGTGCACCAGCCACTAGGCTTGGGGATGGTTCTGTAGCTCTCCGAAGTTACCACCAGAAATCTGTTCCTGGGCCTTAAAATGTATTTCAGTGAAATTCTGCTGAATCTGACACTTCCGTGAAAAAAATTTATCTTGGAGAGTTATTATTTCCTGGCCAAAAAAAAACCAAAAAAACTGTTTTATCAGAAAATTCCCTGTTGGCTCCAGAAAAATCATAATACTGCAATATAGTATAAATAGGAGGCAGAAACAAAGCATAAATACAGTTAGGCCTGCACTGATCTTTTCCGACCACTGTTAAATAATGAAATAAAAGAAAGGAGAGTGAAAATAAAGGTAGTGGGCAGATGAAGTAACTGAACTCATCTTGCAGTGAAAAATTGTACAGTCCTTGGAGCAAACCTGGTTTGTGAGACCGTTCAGATTCTCTTTACCCGGTCTGTTTTCACTGCTTCCTGCTGTCAGTGCCTCTTAACAAGTGCAGGCCTCAGAATGTGTGCCTCATCCTGACCGAAGAGCTTACAGTCAGAGCAAGAAAGGATGTGAGTTCTGCGCAGCCACCCAGCAAACAGAGGCTCTTTGGACACTCGGTAGCTGTAGTGACTTCAGATTCACTCCTGCTTTAACAGTTAGTGTCCTTTTAACACACTCGAAGGCTGTAGTCGATGTTTGCCAAGACCCTGCCTGGGTAACTTCAGTGGGTAATTGCTTCTATACGGTGGTGGGATCTTACAGAAAAAAAGAACACCGTACTAGTCATTGAAATGGCAACTTCAGTATCTCCTTTTGTTGAAAGAGCTATTGTCAGGTCATAATAGTGGATGAAAATATGCTTTGTGTTTGTCTTTGTTAGGTTTCTTTTTGGTTGAAGTGTTCCGTTAGTTCTTACATACCGTAATTTGTCTAATCAAGTCTTACTGGAAGGGGTCTGGTTATGCTCCCCTGGCCAGACATCTGGCAGGATGTTTTAAGAGTTTGGGACCCTCCATCCCATGCTGCTTTCCCTTGCAGAGGCTAGGTCGGAGTTGGTTATTGGCTTTGGGTTTGTAGAAACATATTCCACATGTAGATCTGTCTTTGCAGCAGTTACGTTTTGCAGTGTGTGTTTTTCTGTCAGCTTTCCCCAAGTCCTCTTGGATGTTTCTGAGAAACCCACTCAAGGCTTGAGGTTGTTTTTTTTTTACTTTCTAGTGTATCTCTTGTGGTACACACAACAAGCACAGCACAGGCACAGATAAGCTTTTCCCAGGATCCCGAACCACCTTGCTACTTAGGGGAGAGAGCATGCAAAAGAGATTACAAAGTGAGCTAAGGTAGCAAACCTGAATACTTACCTGCCTGTCTCCCAGCGCTCTGGAGCACTCTTTGACCTCTCATGAAAAATCTGAAGTCTTCGCATCCCATTTGGACCTACTGGCATTTCTCCAGAACCTTATGGCTTGTATCTCATCAGAAATTTATGTGCTTTGATTTTTGAATGGCTCACACCAAACCAAGTTCTCCTTGCTGGTAAAACCTTCACTTTTGCTTCAGGTTTTGTAAAGCAGCACCTCAAGTCTCTTCATGGTGACCTCTTGTTGGCGTCATGGTCTTTTGTTATGCTGCAGCAAATTTTTCACTTCTTCAAATGTCCCTCCTAGATATACTGATTTTCTACCTTTGGCACCTGCTGTAGCATGCCCATGTCTCTTGGTTTAGAATGCCTTGGTCTATAACCCGAGGAGGACAGGAAAGAAGCCCTGTCAGCCCTATGTGGACTTAGACACTCTCATAGGAACATTTTTTAAAATTTGCAGCAAGTAAAAGATTAACATTGCATACTGCTAAACAGAATTCAGGTTTAGATTCTGAACTGTCAGATCAGGAGACACTGTAGACAATAAATGTCAGATCCTGACACGCAGAGTTTTACAGTATAAAACACTGAGCTTGGTTTCTAATGCTACAGAAGTAAATGAGGAGGAAATCAGCAATATACTACCATGAAAGTTTAGTAAAGCTCTATTAAGTTTAATGAAGAGTTTCTGTCTTCACGGGGATTATTTTTGAGTTACCTTGTACAATTCCACCTCTAAGTTACAGCTGTCTGAAATGTTGTACAATGATTTACATTCATACAAACTGTTGGGTTCACATGAGATCTATAATATACAGTAATGAAAATCCTGTTTTTCAATTTCTAGCTATTTTTTCCTTCTTCAGTGTCTGAACAGTGGTCATGCCCTACTTAATTAAAATGTCAGCTTGGAAACTTCTTTAAAGAGACTCCTAATATAAAACATAAGAGTAAAATATAGGCTTCTAGAAGATAATTAACTTGCTTAGAATTAGGCCCTCTTTAAGCAACAGTTGTGTAAAATAGACCATATCAGTCTGCCGGACTACTCAACAGATACAGCCTTTTCATTTTTATGATAAAGATTTAAAAATATTGTTCATTCTAAGTAAAATAAAGAAGTGTTTTGTCAGTGCTCTAAGCTACCTGAAAAGAGGATTTACAGATCTATGTAATTTTATTTTCTTTGTGTTTGCATAGAAGTCATAGCATAGCTGGAAGATGATGGCAATTATAATTTATTATGCTGTAATTGTTACCTAAATGTTTTTGAATAAGCAAAAATCACATCTGTTTAGGAATAAGTTGCACAGCAAGAGAATTCCCTTTGAAATGAATGCTGTGTTCTCAAATTCTGTAACTGTACACATAAAACAACATATTTATTTCCCCACTGAGTCCATTACATTCCCAAGTCAAACTGCATCCTCTCTTCCCTTCCCATATTAAACCCTTTGATTTAATGGAGGTTTTAACTACTGGTTCTTTAGGGAATTTTCAGTAGGCTTTGCACAGATTAGGTTATTGGAAAGTATAGTTATTTGCTTGTAAAGTGGCAGTTCTGTGTCAAAATTGATTTTCTCTGGTGCTGCAGTAGTAAAACAGATAAGCTTCTGCTTTGCATCCAAAATACACTGATATTCCTGCCATGATACTTTCCTTTTGCTTCCTACCCAACCTCTGTTATAGGCTGGCTTTGAAATAAAAAGGAGAAAATGATATGCTGCACAGAATGCCTTTGGATCAGTCACTAATATTTACATAAATCTTCTCTTTGTTAATGGACCAATGATGAGCAGTTGCTCGTAGGAAAAATCTACTGTGGCAGTTGTTGAGCACTTCAGGCAAGGAGTTGGACACTTGGTCAGCCTTTCAAGGCAGTTGGAGTTGTGGATGTTCAGCATCCAGCAGGAGTGAAGTCCCAGGCACGGCTTCCCAAACCACTACGTACGGAAAGTGAAATGTAGGAAGTACAGGCAGACAGAAAAATGAATAAACAGCAAATACATCTGGTGTGTCCTATGAGTGACATGAAGAAGTTTCCTATCTGGTTTTGTTGGCCAGCTTTCATAGCTAGGATGGGTCTCTCTTAGTCTGCATCTAGCACACATCCATTCCTTTGCAGGCTGGACTCCTAGAAAACCACTGGCTGTTAACCAAAGGAAATTAGTTTCACCATTATATATGTGCCACAGGAGACAGTAATAATGGTGACAGTGGAATGAATCAAGAAAAATGTTGTAGATAGATAAAGGGGTTCAGACACATTTTCTGTGGCCCGCTGACCATTCTGTTTCCCATTTGTGGTTGGCAAGTCCCCAAAGGGTTGGAGGTTTGGTTATGTAAACTCCTGAATCTTTCCCTATGGTTGGACTTACAGATACAGTGCTAGCAAGTAATGATAGCACTCTTTGGATATTATGTCTAGAAAAAAGTATTGTGTTTAGCATATGCTACCTGGCTGAGTTAAAAACTTGTCCTGCTTTTAAATTGAACTTTAATAAAATGGGTTAGCATATATTAACTAATTCAGCCTGTTCCTTCTAAAACTTCAGTAGACCTGGTCCAGATTTAGTGGTATTCAGTGATCCAGCGAATACCAGTGATGCTCTGATTTCCAGCGTTGTTCCGACTTGGTTTGCTGCAGGTTTTTGGTTCAGTTCTTCATTTATTCAATAATGGTTTGTCCATCTGTATTGTTCATGCTGTTAACAGAATTGTTGTCGCAAGCTCTCAAGAGATTAATGTATTTACTGACTTCTATAAGACATTGCACCAATCAATGTTAACAGTCTTTGACAGAGACATAAAGGATCTATTAAATTAGATCTGGGTTCCTATTAAATTACTACATATAAGAAGCTAAACGCACCTTATCTGTAGCAGAAATGAATGCCTGCTATTAAAGCCTTTACGGAAAGTTTTTAAGAACAGTCCAGTAAAAAAGTGGGATAATTAGCAGGAAACAGTAATCTGTTGACATCCAGCACTGACTGTGCTAAAGCAACGTAGGGAACGGAAGGTTTTCTATATTGCAGACATGAAGGCATTCCCCTCCCCACCAATTGGTTCCCCCCACACACTTCTCTTTAATTAGATTAGAGAAAAATAAAATTAAACTATTAAGGCAATTAAATTCTTAACATTTGATCAGTTAGCTGAATGCAAATCTATTCTCCATCTTTCTGCTAAAGGGCTGATACATGGAGTATTATGTTCTGCACTGCTACTTGGCTTCTTAAGAAAGACAGCAAAATGCTTGGGCTCAAATAAAATAGAAAGATATTTTTTTTTTCACTATACTGCTTCCCTCCCCCTTGGCATTCACAGGTAACTGCCACTTCTTAACCAGTGCAGACTCTGTTCTCTTGCTTACAAGTGTCAAGTCTCAAATTCCTCAGTTGTACACAGCTAGGCAAGCTATGTTAATTTAGATGGCCATTCAGGAGTTAACTGATCTCATGAACTTGTGATAAATTACACAAATGTCTGATGGCGTCATAAGGAACTGTTCCCAAATAGTGAATGGAAGCCTTCAGTCAGTAAGGTTTTACTGTTTTCTCTCTTTTCGAAGACAGAAAGTGGCAGACAGTGGCTTGATAGTTTGGGGATGTATGTCCTGTGATTGTGGCGCATCCTCTTAGTTGTTGCTGTTGTAGGCTTTGCTTGCATGGTGCATAGGGACACCATGCAAATAGCCCTGCACGTGCCCCCTGCAAGCTGATTTCAGCGTTGGAAGCAGTGCTGGGGCAGCTCTGCCTTAGCTGGGGCGACACACTGGGCAGCCTGTGCCTTCCAGCACCAAAGCCTGTTGCAGCAGGACAGCGCGTGGTGCCATCCCGATGGATCGTCCTGCTCAGAGCTTGCTCTGTGATCTCGAACTTGGAACTCCTTCGTACCATGAGTGCGGGATGATGGGAGTCATAATTTCCATGTTTGGTAAAGGAAATGGAATTTATGTAGTGGTGGAAAGATAAATCATATGATTCTTGCATACACACGAAGTGTTGGCCCTCAACTGTCCCAGCCAAAATCAGGTTAGGACAGCTGGCTCCTGTGCCCTGTCTCTGAACCCGTGGGGCATCTCAGCTGAGTTTTCTAGGTGTCACTGGAAAGCGCTGGTTGGGGTCTGGCTCCCTGGTGGCACCTCCAGTTGCCCAGGAGATAGTTGTTTCATTCAGTTGCTAATTTTTGCAAACCAAAATGTTGGTCCTTAAGAAAGATGTCTCAGCATGCCCGAGGTGATGTCAGCACTGCAGTAGCTGGTACTGTGCCCCAAATCTTGATGCTACACAATTGTATACCTTTACCTTTTGTTTTCAATGCAAAGTGGATATCTATGCAAATCTGTTTCCTACTTAGCAAATCTGGCTTCAAGAGGCAACAATACTGCTAACACTGGTAGTATTTACTTCAGGTTCTAATAGCGTGATGGTTCTGACACTCCTAGAAAAGTTCAAGTACCCTTAAAAAGCAGAAGCCTTACTTGATAGCAAATAAAATTGAGCACTCGATATTAATGGTCTTCCAATTAAAGTTAGAGCAAACTTGTCTCAGTGTGTTCATCTCACTATGCATCTCTTTAGATGCTTAAAGAAGTGGGTTGACCACTGAAAATTTAAAGTGTCAGTCCAAGTTAGAGAGCTCCCCTAGTGCCAGTACTTTGGGTGGTCCTGTCCCGCATGGCACTTGGACCAGCTGCTGGAATTTTGTTCTTCCAGCTTTCCTAAGCGTGCAGGCTGGGCCGTACATGGTGACGGCAGGCCTGTACAGCAGCGCTGAAGTCACCGCCTGTGGATCTTCCCAGGTGTTTCCATCGCCGCTCTCTGGATTGAGGGGCACCCTTGTAGCCTGCTGGCAGCCCAAACACAAACATCAGTGGGGTTGGTTTGTGTGCTGCCCAAGGGTGTCACACAAGTACTCCCTGCACATAAAGACGTTGTGGAATTTCATTAATTCATTCATCAATACAAGCCATTAAAAGAAACTGTCTTGTTAACTGGTATCTTGGATACTAATCGGCAGCTTCTATTAAACATCAACCTGCTGATACTGTCAGTGTCACAAAGGGTAATGACCTGCGGTGCTGAGGGGAATAAATGCATGCAGGCAGCCCTCAGGAATAAACAAACGTTTGAGACCCTTTATTGTAGTCTGAGGCATTTTGGAAGAGGGAACGCAAGGGAGGGGGAACAATGCAGTTAATAGCAGAGCAGAAAGGTTTCAATATTGTGCCACTTAGAGGAGTTCCGGTTTGCGTAAATCCAGTGCGTGTTCACTTACCTCGGAGAAACTGTTCGGGGGTGTGTGTGTGTATTCTTGTACTCCTGCATCAGATCTTGAAAGCAGTGAACAAATGAAGTCTGAACCCAGGAAATAAGAGAGACAGTAGGAAGAGATGGTTGGAAGATAACAGAATTTTGTTAGAAGGAATTGTCTGGGGAAATGGGTAAGAAACACACCATGAACTTCCTCTGCCGTGCTGGAGCTATAGGCCACTTAAGTGAGTCCAGTTTGTTACACTGTAATCAGGAGGCAAATGTTGAAATATATGTGGAAATTCTTGCCCTTGCCTATGACAAATACAGCTGGGAGGTCTGGTAAAGCTGCAGGTGGGACAAAACAACAGTATACAACAAACCCATGCTCAATTATCTGCCAGGCTTTTCAGTCACTCAGTCAGTGATGGGTGCTCAGCAAGGTCAAACATCTTATACCATTATAAATAATCCAAACTTGTTATCTACATCTCTCTACAAACAAAGAGCACAGTCACCAATATTTATTTTGCATGAAAGTAAAATACGGAAATTTTACATCATCTAAAGTACACCAAAGATTTTGCAAACTGAGTCAAAGTTTACCATGGTTTCTGCCAGCAAGCAGTAGAGCTCATGTTGTTTAAGGTCCCTGTGCAGTCTTGTGAAAATGGGACATATCAATACCTAGTTTGTAGATTATGTCTTTCTGTCATTTTATGCAGTTTAGGTTTTGTTCATCAAATAAAATTTCAATTACACAAACCATTCAAAACCATGTCCAAAGAATTTTACAAGTTTTTCACTAATTTAATTCTTGCTATTCACAGTCTAAGTTCTGTTGTTGTTGAAGAGTTAACATTTGCAATATTTCAGCTTGTTCTATCGATTACCCAGGTACTGCTAGATCTCTGTGAAGTATTCTTATCACCGGAAAGAAAAACAGTGCTAGTACTTCAGCTGAATGCTGTGGGTGAAAGTTCACTCATGAAGTGGGTGAAAGTTATTCTGGATTAGCATCATGAATTAACTCAGTCTAACTTCTTGCAAACTAGTGCAAATTAAGTCTTCCGTATAGGCTGACTCTTGGCCACCTACCTGGCATTACTTGATTGCATGTCCGTAGTAGAACTGCCGGGTTGGTTGGTGGTATGCTTGGTGAGATATGCGTAGGCGTTTAAATGAGCCCTCCAAGAACACACCAATATGGTTGTCTTGACCAGAAGTCTGAAATAGAAATAGAGAGCAGCAGTCTCTAACATATCCCCCGAGCACCGTGTGTGTTGCTTTTCCACCACTGAACACATCAGCAGTTGCTTCTTAGTGGAGATTGCTTCTTATGAATGCCACTCTGTGTGCTCCCTGGTCACTTCAGTTCTTGTGGGTTCTCTTCTGAGATGTTTGTTTCATAGTGGTGAACCTCAGACCCCAGGGACTCCTTACCGTGATTTTCTTGGGGCTATAGTGGGCTATTAATCAGCCCATGTACTTTTTCACTTCCAGTCTCTTTGTAGAATTAGTTGAGTGGGATTGTTGACTCTTCCTCCAACTACAATATCTGATAAAATCTTCGTCCCAAGAAGGGTCTCCTGAAGCTTCTATTTATGCTCTTACTACTGCCGCGTGCTTGCAATTGTGCACAACGCTTGGACCCCCTTCAGCCCCTTCTCTCCCCACCCCCCCTCTTTTTTTGAATTACTAGCGGGTGACAAATAGCTACTGCTTTCCACTCCATTTCGCCAGGCACAGCTTCTTTCCTGTCCTCATGAGGTTTCTGACCTTTCAGTCAATGCCTTTTGCAGCCCCCCAGGGGCCTCCAGGGAGCTGTAATGGACTCACGTTAATTGCCTGTTGAAGGACAGAAGCAGTTCCTAGCAGGATGATTGGTGATCCCCCTGTGAGTACAGCTGTCCTGGTCAGTGAAAAGATTGATCTGACACACACAAACATTTCGGCTCACTGCTCGATGTGTCTCACAGAGCATGCACATAATCACTGCTCTGGCTTTAGTGGTTTCCTGTCTGCCCACACTGCACCGTGGGTCTATTTGCTAGTGCTGTGACTCAGAGGAGCGAGTGAACGAGAGACTATCCATTCTAATCCCCTTGTGGGTTACGGTAGTTTAGATAGAAGATACCCCACAGACTGCAGTATAATCCAAAGATTTATAAAGTCAGTCATATGGGTTGGTTTTCTTTTTTTTTCATTGCTCTCAGTGGAAGCATATCTTCCATTCTGGCTTAAACATGTTTTAATGTAGTTTAAAGTGCAAGTGATGCAGTTTTTAAAGTACACATGCATGCATCCAGGGGAAAAAAAAAAAAAAAAGAATCTCCCATTTCTGCTAAAATCCAAACATATCTTTAAAATTAGGAAAGTGGAGGAATTTCTCTTACACTTCTTGCTTCTGTTCTTCTGCAGCTGGATAAACCATTATGTTCTCATTAGAACTGAGTATGGGTCAGTTTGCAGAGCTCTGTGCAAATATTATTTTTTCCCACTTTTGCTTTGTATACATTCAACCTGTGTTAGGCTTCAAGCTCCAAATCTGAAAGAGAAACTCTGCCAAAATCAGCAAACATGCTTTGATATTGCAAAGTTTTGACCTCAGATGTTATCAACCTATGCATGTTTTCTATCTGAAAATATTAATCAGTTCAAATCCACTCATTCATTGGCACATGTTCAACAAAATATGTTTTCAACCTGGTCCACGGTTTGTCATTTGTAACAAAGGTTTTGCACAGTACTGGTCACCACACAGGTAAGCTTCTCCTGAAGTAAATCCCCAGTAAAGTTTAAAAGGATTGACCTAAGTGCTGCTTAAAAAGATTCTTCTCTTAGTTGCTTCATCCTCTTACCTCCGTGCTTCACGTTAGCCAGAAATGAGACGGTCCTGCTTTAAATCCATGCATCCAACCACCTGTGAACTTGGAGGAGTACAAAATCTGACACAGGTTCTCAGTTCTTCAGGTAGTGAATGAACTTGTGTTCATTAAGGCTTGGTCTAAAACCTCATGTCTAAATGTTTCATTGCATTAGAATACATGACGCCCAAATACAAAAGTCTTACCCTGTGCTACCTTTTTGTTTTAATTGGTGTTGCAAAATCTCATACAGAAACAAATACAATACAAGGCAATACAGCTAAAATCGATTTGTGACAAAATTTAGCGATTATATGTTTCTTGCGTTTTAGTAAATGTTCTGCTTTTCTGAAGTACAGACCTGTAAAGGAATTTAGAAAGCATCAGTGAGAAGAGAATTCTAGAGATGATGAAAAATGGCAAGGATGAGGTAATTCGTCATTCTTTGGGGTCCTACAGACATACAAACACAGACCTGCGAAATATTATTTCTCCAAGAAGTTGCTGTATTACAAGTGTCAATCAAAATACTGCATTCTTGTTCAGAACATTCTGCTCCAGAAATACATTATTCACAGCTGGAGGAAACTCAGAGGACAGCCACCCCTGGCAATTGCTGGGTACTCTATGTGTACTAAAGATAAGCTTTGCTGCGAGTTTCCTGGCCTTGCTACTACAGCCATACTTCTTAGCTGTTATTTCAGTCCTGCATTTCATGTTTAATACAGGTATGCATACAACCTTGGGCTAGGTTCAGATTTGAACAGATGAAAATGTTAGGACTTTTTAAGCTAGCCTGAAAGCCAATTAAACATTTTCAGACTTGTTTTTATTCAGCCCCAAACCCTTCCCAGCAAGAGTAAGTGAAATGGATGCTTGTAACAACAGAGGAAATAGGAAGAAGTATCTCTGCAAGCTGTGTAGCAAGTGTCCAGTAATTAAAGATACAATAGCTGGACACCATCCAAGAACCCGAACAAAAGTATCTGAAGAAGTCTAGAATAGCTCCAGTGTAATAAAATTCTAGGCAGATTCTGGGATAGGCATGAGGCCTTATTGCCACACATCTGTCATTGTGGTTGTTTTTTTAAGAAAGGCTTAAAACAAAATGTAAACCCTGTTGCCATTTTTACTAGAGGTTTACTAAGCGAGACAAGAAAACTATGTTACAAGAAGACCATGTCGTCAAATAAGTTGTAAACATAGAAATCTCATAGACATCCAGCATGCTAAAATAATAGCCAGATACAACATGAAAGGCATGACTAGATAAGAAATTGAATGTCTCAGAGGGTTGTATTTTATTACCTCAAGAAAATTGTATTATGTTTATAGTCTTTATGAGAACTTGAAAATTCTACTTAATATTGCATGTGGAATGAAAATTTCTGTGTGTACTCTGAATGTAGTGGAAAAAGGAGCATTTTAACCTGCTGTTTTAATCATGCACTATTATTAAATAATAATCAAAAATATTGTAACGTAACGTTAAGAAAGTACATGAGACAAGGTAACTTTTATTGTGGGACAAGGCACATAGGGGATGTAAAATGGAATCTATATTTGAGGAAAACAGTATATTGTGGTATAAGCTGGAAAGCAGGAATTTGTTCAGCCTTTGGATGCCAGAGTTCACCTGTCTGTTAAATGTGCATCATGAAATAAAACTGCTTGTTTAGTGACATGAGTAGAGAATTAAAAGCTTTTTTTTTTGATAAGAAGTATGCTCTTGGTCTGCATGGATCACTCATTGCTATCAGCAGCACAGAGGTCTTGCTCTGAGAAAATGTATTTTCCAAAAAGTCCATTTCGTTGGTGTGGAAGTCCCTCTGGCTGCCCAGGGCTTTGGGAAGATGCACAGAAGTACATCCCCTCTGAGGTCTGGCTGTATGCGTATGAGCTACCTTTCTTTTCAGAGGTTCTTTTCAGCCTCTGCTTTTACTGCAACCTCTTCCTTTCCCTGTTTTTTCTGCCTACAACATTTTTCATTCCAGAAGCTTCTCTCCCTTGGGCATGTTGTTCGAATAACTGGACAGCTCTGTAAAATTCATTAACAAAATTTCAAACAACTGCTAAGGCTTGCAGACCTTGGTTATTTGGCTTTAAAAAATATTTTATATGCCTACATACAGTAGAGTTCACATCCAATACTGTAAAATACCATACTCTATTTTCTCCTAGGGAAATACTTGCTTTCTGGCATAGATACTATCAGTTCTTTTAGTTTGATCAGTAACTGTATGCCTGAAGTGTAAATACAGAAACCAAACACGGCAGGCATAATAACATTTAGGGGTTCATTTTTAGCTTGGTGTAGGAGAATTAATTTGGCTTCAAGCCCCATGTTTCTCATAAAGTTTAATGGAAATGGCAAAAGTGATCCTCCTGTCCACCGTTCTGAAAACGGACACCTTTAACTGCCTCATTTATACGTCATAAACAAGTGATGGCATGTTAATGCTGACTGACTCCTGGATTATAGGAAATATGCAAGGCATATGTACCACATGGAAAAAATAACTCTCGTGAGAAATGTTGCCTGGCAGTTGGGATAAAGCAAAGATGAATTTCGTTTGATTAGGCGAAGGTATGAGGAGTTGAATTCCCGGGGATTTGGACCAGGGTTTGTTCAGCTCTCAGGGAAGACTCACAAAGGCCGAAGCGGGCCTTGCATCAAGTTCCAAAGAGTCTGAGGGTACAGGGTGACCTGGGAGAGCAACGGCAATTAGGAGAGAGTTCATTAGTTTGTCATGGGCCGCCCAGTTGCAGTTAACTGTGGTGAGCACTGCTGGACAGTTTGGTGTGAGGAGCTGAGCGGAGAAGTTGTGCTGTTGGTGATGAGTCTGAACAGCCTTGCCCCCGGCACGTCCCGCTCAGCAGCTGGCAGGACGGGGTCGGCCTGGGCCTGTTTCGGTTCCACCGGCAGGGCTGGGCCCAGCAGGGTTGGAGATAAGTGAGTGGGTGCCTCTTAAAGTTGTCGTGGGTGGGGGAGGAAGGCACACAGGAGGGCATTAGCCACGAAAAGAAAATGTGTGTGATCGTTCACAGATTGTCTGCTTAGCTGCTTTGAGTGACACCAGGTATGTCTTCGTTCCTGAAATTACTGTCCTGAAAGCGTAATTCCACAGATGGTGCAGCGTCAGGGATAATTGCCTGGCATTGCTAAGTCCAATCAAAATAACTACTGAGGGAGGTGCGTAGTGCACTGATGTTTTTCAGTGGAAAGGAAATATGTGTAATATTGCATCTCAAAGATTACCTACATTGAGAAAAAAAAAATGACAAGACAATCTGCTTTTATGATTAATAATGTTTTACTTGTTTAGTGGAATCTAACCCAAAACTCCTGACCCAACTATTCTCTGGAGGTTGGCTGCAGATCAGTATCAAAATTTAGCAGCTTGCATCCATTTCCAATTCTTTTTTTAACACAGGAATATGGTTTTGCTCCTTGGCCAGCTGCAGCTCCAAGCACTGAAATTAAACTTAACATGTTTTACAAAATGAATGGAAGGCCAGACAAGAGAATCTTGTTTCCAAGGATCACATAGCCCCTTTTTGGGATTACAGAAACTCTGATTCTATTAGAATTTGGCAACAATGCTTGAACTGCACAAACATGATGTCTCATTTGTTTGCCAACTGGTGGAAGACATTCGGAGTCGGCTTCTCCATTTGCAACCTGCTCCAGAGCCTGTTGGAGGCAACCGACAGACTGCCACTGACTTCTTTGAAGCGACACTATGCAGCCTCCCCGTCCTGGCTTGTACAGCCCTGCAGGTGCTGTAGGATCAGCCCATTTCTGAGAATGAAGTCCCATACAGTCTCGGTCAAGACAGAGTGGTAATTAAAACCAGCTGAGTTAAAGCTGGACCACATTTTTCTTGTCTGGTAGCAAATTTTTTGTTGGAAATAATTTAGCTACCCACATGTTCCATCGTGTCTTTACAGATGACATGCTAACAAATGTGTTAGTTTATTTATTACTTTGTAATTTCAAGTTATTTGAAGGGCTTATATGAACATATTTCAGCATTTCTTTTCTTCACAAACTATTCAGAATATGCATTGTTCTGAATATTTCTTATTCATGACCTGTCACATAATATCATTTCTATTATCTAAGCAGACGACTCCTGAATACACTTCACAGATGTTGCCACAAGATCTTGAAAGATCTTGCTGAATTTCTATATGTATTTCTGTAACTGTCTTGGGAATTTTTTTCTGTTAATCTTGCTGTGAAAAATCTATGAGGGCTTTAGAAACATCAACGTATTTTTAAATCAGCAAGTGGCTTTATTCACAGCATTTGCATGGAACTAAGAGTCAGATATATCTTTCTTTATGAGTAATAACATTCAGATGATAATAGATAATATTTTGTCCAGAAATGCAAGATGACTTGCAACTTGTTCCACAAATATGACATCTTCAGTCGTGCTTTCGATGCAAGTGTGCAACCTTGGCATTTTTGTAAATGCTTTCTGAGCACTTGTTAATTTTCAGATGAAACTTATCTAATGGCTGTTTAGCAAGTGTTCAAAAATAGCAAGTTAAAGGTTGATAAATTATTTAATTAAAAATGTCTCACTTTCACTTAGAGAGTGGGTGTTACTCACTTGTTATTGAGTCTATTTACTTTGTGTGCAAAATGCTGTATAAACTGTTGAAAATGTAAGGATGTCTGCCCATTTTCACTCCATGGTTTAATGGATTCATGAAAAAGGATGTGTATGTAGTTTCTCAGCAGTGGTCTGAAATTACAGAGTTATTCGTCTATCTTGAAAAAGAAAATTGCCAAGGATTCATCAGTGCTGCCTGACCCAGTGAGATATTTCAGACCATAAATGCCAAGCTTATACACTAAACACTAGAGATACTTTCCTCAAGGGCGTCTCCAGACTCTTCAACTTCAAATACGGTGGAAATGGGTTAGAACAAAAGTAAGCATAGTTACTGGGTGGCTGCTATTGATAAATAATTGCAACCCTCATTGAACAAGTGATTACTGTGTGCTATTTAAAAATAATTTGTAAAAGAGTATTCAGTCAGGTATTGCAGATTCTAACTGTAGTGATCAGTATCTTTCTCTTCCCTTCCCAACTGCTTCTTGATCTTTTGTGCTACCCCACAAATATTACTCTTTGTCTTCTCACCTTTCTTCTCCAGCTCTCAGGCTGAAGGATGAATTACATATAACGTCACATGAATATGGCATGTCGTATGTATGATAAGAGATGTGTAATAGTGAAGGTGCAGCTGATTTTATTTTTTGATAAACCAAGCAGTAATACCCTATCTCTATTGTGAGCTGTAAAGTGCACAGAAACCAAATGGTGGGCTTGAAAGAAGATGATCTCCCTTGGTTTGCAAAGCACCCAAGGCAGCTATTGATTCCTTCCACTAAATTCCATCTCTCATGATCTTCACAAGTGAGAAGGGCTCACTGGAAGTCTTGTTTAATGCTGCATTTTAATAGCAGATGGTTACCCCATTACAATTCTGTTTGCATTGTTTTTCTGGTCTACTTTGTGACGTTGCCCTTCTGTGGACAAGAGGGTTGTGGTGTGTCAGCGCACTTGATTTTCAGGGTTGCAGTCGGTTTGGTTTTTTGTTTTGTTTTTCTTAACGTGCAAGAAGGCCGTGATATTTCTGTATCTGGCAGCGTGTCTGTATGAGACAAGGCAGACTGAACAAGGCTTGATGTGTGAATGACAGATCCCTAGGTGACGCCGCTGGGAAGCTCTTGATCTGACTGGTTTGAAGTAGAAAGCTCACTAGGTCACACTGAAAATGGTTGCCACTGGGCATTTCTTTCATCCTTGTTTATTTATTTTTTCCTTCCCTTTCCTGAAGTTTTTCCACTCAGACAGGGGTTTTGTTGTTGTTCCTCATGTTCCTTGTTGCTGGTGGGCTGGATTATAACCTTTTACTAAACTTAATTGCTGTTGTGTATTCTTGTACTTTTTTTGTTGTACTTAGGTGGGTGGAGGAAGGAAAGGGGAGCCTCATGCGTTTCAGTTTGGCACATGTGCCAGGGACTACTACCAGATACAGAAGAAGTAAGTGCCAGGTGTTTTTAAAGACATGGTCTGTTTATTATTTAGTAACCTGCTGTTCAAAGGTTCTGGCACTTGCTAGCCAGATCAAAACAGGAGCCAGGTGGTGATTTTGTGACCTTTTTTTTCTCCATACGTGCGGCATGCCCTTAACTAAACAGGCATAAAGAACAAGGCATAAATTAACCTGAGAAGACATAGTGGCATTAGAAGAACTCATGATTCTTTTGTAAATGCCCTTTTGGCAAAGCTAAAACAGCAACTCTGACACAGGCCAGGAGATTTCCTCCCCTGTGAGCGTTGCCAACAGCTTGTCGCCTAGCCATGGAAGTTGTCCTTGTGGTAGTACACAGCGAGTCAGAAGCCAAAGCCCCGCGTTGTGCACCCTGCAAAAGGGTCAGAAAGTCATCTGGCATGGAGGGGGGCTCAGGGAGCCGAAACGAGTGCAGCAGACTCTCGAGTAGGGTAATAAAAAACCAGGCACAGGCAGTATATTCAGGGGCTTTCAGCAATTTCAGGCATCTATTAATGATGTATTGCAGGTAGACGCGTTGCATGCCTCCATCTGCCTCCACATGGCCCTGGGTATCCAGTGCATTTGTTGTTACCCGTTAATTAGGACTGCCAAAACACCACTTAGTTTTTACCGAAGTTCATAAGCTTTATCTGACAGCTTCTCTCCAGGCCCAAACGAGGCTTTATGTCACCTGACCTAACGAGTCACTAACCACAGCGAATTTCTCGTTTTCACACTGTAGTACTTGAGAGCTGAATATGAACAAATAACCTCAAACTAGTATGGGTGGGTCTCTGGCATTTGCAAAGAGAAATGGACATTATTAAATCACTGATTCATCGGGTTACTCAAAGTGGAGAAAGTAGGTCTCACTTTAAGCTCATATATTGTACCTTGAAATGTGGTCATACACGTGACTGAAGTGAAGTGCAAATGTAAGACCTTTGCTCACTCAAGGGCAAAATGCTGACCCTTGCATGTTTGTGCCCTGCATGCTGCATTGACATGGGGAATCTTGACATCTGATGTGCTTCCTGATCACTGCGTATCATCGGTGTCCCAGCTTGCACTGTAATAATGGCAGCTGCTGTATTTCTGCTTCTAAACATAAAGTTCAAGATTTTGAAAACAGTCTGGTGTGCCATCAGCTGGAGTTAGAACTGATTTCACCAGCATAATATATGAGGGAAGCATAACTTTTTTTGAGAGGAGACACTTTGAAATACAGAAGCACCAGGTTAAGACTGCTGTCGTCTTTATCTTTGCTATGAAAACATCTGAAATTTAGCAACAGATTTCCTTGCATGCTTACATAAGTTGAAAAAGCAGACTGAACAATAGTGAAAGGAAAAGCTAGCCATCACCCTTTAGCCCTTCTCAATAATTCATGTTCAGCTTTGAAACAGTAGAATGGGATGCAGTCATTCCTATTATAGAAAAGTATTTAAGTCTGCCTTTTTAAGTTTTAAGTATCTAATTAAGCAGTTACTTAACACGCCTTTCTGAACTGAAATGAATTGGAATAAATTCTCAGGACAGATAAATCTGTGACCCTAAACTATTTAGGGTCATTTCTTTGAGGTGAGGATTTGGCCCACTGGGCTTGAGCATGGGTGGCTCTTCTAGCTCTAGTGGCACTCTCATTGTTCCTGGAGTAAATCCCTTCCTTAGCAGACCATAGCACACTAATGAGAGAGGAAGGGAGGGAAAAGAAATAGTTGTAAAGAATATGGCAAATTTAAATTTCATGCAACTAGGTGCTGTGATGATTTGCTGGAGTTAATGAAAAAAACAAACCTGTTTACATTTCTGCTCAGTACATCCACCTGTCTCCCTTTGTTAAAAAAAATAAAGAGCCAATCCAAAATGGGATCATTATCTTTAGTGGATGCACTTCACATCACTGAAAACAATTTCAGCTTATTTAAATAACATGCAGCCTTGAAATTAAAGCTGTCTCCTTTTCAGCTGGGTAGACAAACATAGCCGTTGGTACAGAGATCACTTAGAGCTCAATATTCCTTTCAGTAGTAACTTGATGTATCATATTTTTTTCCTGCTTGTGATTGCATTCCACTAGGTTTTATTTATTTAAATCTCAGACTCCTTTTGCTGACATAGCAAGGCATAACCAGAGATGTTTAGTAAAACTTAGATGAGCCCCTAAGTGGGACGCTTGTTCTATAAATCTTTAAATATTTTATGTAACTCCTTTAGAAATTGCTTTTGCTAGACTAACCCAATCTGCTTTGAAATGACTAGGGCATAAAATAACAGCCCTTTTAAAATTCTCCAGTGAAAATAGTTATTTGGTATATTTTTTAGGGAGGACCAGGCCTTGCGGTCTCTAATGAAAGATCAGCTTTAAACTCGGAGAAGTTTTGCTCCAAAAGGAGCCATTCTTATGAGCCCTCTGGACACCCCTAAGATCGTGTTGTTTTCCCAGGACTTGTCTTCTGGCCTTCTGGCCTTTTGAAGTCAAGGAAAAACTCCCACTGAATTATAATGTAACTGGGATTTAACCTGAGGAAAATAGAGCCTTTGTTGTCTTTTATCACCAGCTACATACATTCTCCCTGAGTTGTGGCCTAGATTGGCCAGTGGTGGAAGAGGCTGGTGACTGTGCCAAGCGGTATGGTCCCTGGGAGCAGAAAAAGGAGTTATGTCTTACAAGAGCCTAGAATTTTAGGAAGACAAATTGGATCAGACTATTACAAAGAGCCCCAAACTTCACCAATAGGTGGACTCAACAGCAATGTGCCAGTCAGCACCATATGACTGCACACTAAATCCTATTGGTTATGTCTCAGAAAAGCTATCTAATTTTTTGTCTTTTTTTCCCAGCTGCAAAAGCCAAAACTACCCCTGATCATATGTGCTCTCAGTTACTCAAAAGTCCTGACTTTGTCTGGAAAATACTTAAAATACTTGTGCCACATGTAATTCCGCTAGCCTATTCCAAAGCTGTGGTTACTGCTTGAGTAGAACAGTGATGTCTTTTGAACATGGCCTGTTTACAAAGTTCTGTTTTGCTTTGCATCTAGGCAATTTGATAACATAGATTGTGTTATGCCAGTACCAATGACAAAGATAAAAGGGGATGTCGATGACTGGTTTTAAAGTAGAGAATAGTGTTTGCTCCTCTGCAAAGACAGAGTTCAGCCCACATGTGCACCATATTCACCAGCTTCCCAGGATGGAGGTCTGAGATTTGGGTAGTACCTTGGTATCGTATGTATATGAAACCATGGGATGTGTTGACAACACAACAGGGCAAGGATAGAATGATGAATCTGTTTCCATAGGCAGTTAAAAAAAATCTGAAGGGCAATTATGTCTGTTTCTTGAGTATTTATTAGGTCTTTGCCTCTAAAATTGCCTTGCAAACAGAACGAAATGCACCGTGGGTCGTGGTAAAGATGCAAGTGTGAAATGGGGGCGTAACTACTAGGTACTGATACCTGAGTGCTTCAACTGAGCATATGCAATGAATGGGAGGAAAGAAACTGCTATTTAAAACGTTATGGGCTGCTGTTTAATTCCACACTTGCAATGTATGTAACCCTATATGCTCATTTGAACTGCAAGACTAAGATCAACACAATCTCTGCAGAAAGGAAAAAAGTCTTCACACCTCTTGACTTGTTCATCATCACCAGAGCCCTCCCTTTCTCGTGTGTGCTCCAATCCCCTTTACTGCTCCCCTGGCATCAGTTTATTTTGTATTGTGGTACAATGTGATCCATTCTGGAAGCACTACTTGCAAACAGTAAAATACATTTTCCCTGAAGCCAACATCTTGCTTCATATTTGCACTGTAAAACAGCAGAGCAAAGGAAAATGCCATGCAAACCAATTGGCTGTAGCCGTTCTTTGCTTCTTCCTTTGTTTTTCTTTGGCTGATTCTGTTAAAAACTTAAAGTGCTACACGAGAGTCCGAAGCTCAAATGGCTGTTAGCTTTGTTTGATCATATATCTAATTTACTTTAACATGGGATCCTGGCATGCGTTTCTTTAAGAGACGGAATCAATTTTATGCTAAGTGATTTCTTTGAGCAGTTTTTTTTTTTTTTTATTGTCCCCTTTGCCTAAAGTAAATTAGTGTGATAGCTGGAGCAACCAGGGAATGAAAAGGAGTCAAGTCCTCAAGTCACATTAGCACGCTTGTTGAGGCCTTTAAACAATCATCGCCATCAAAGTACTCCATAATAACTGTAAAAAAGCTAATCACAGGTGGCAGTGGGCGTGAAATGCGTGGCTCTGTGCTCAATCCTTAGGATAATGGGGGTATTCATGGGATTTCTAGAAGGACTCCTTTGTGCGGCTAGTCATGTGCCTGCTGAGCTGAAAGGACTATTTTGCTCAATTTGTCTAAAAGCGGCTGGCTTATATGATAGCTGCAGGGGTTTAGCTGCTCAGGTTGTTTTAACCCTTCCCACGCAGATGGATTTTGGTACAATTCCAGGGCCTCGTCTATACTGGGAAATGTCTCCAGTTTAAGGAAGCAGGGTGCATTGCTAGTCAAGAATCAAGAGTATGTGAAGACCACCAGCCTTGCTGAAAAGGATCAGTGGCTTTGGATGTGCCTCTTTATGGATGCTCAGCTTGAGGTACTTGGTTTTCCCTAGTTGGCAGCAACGGGGAATCAGAAGTTCAAGAAGCACCTCGGGCACTAAAACTGAGGCTCTCACCCCTAGCGAGATGCATTTCTTGAAGCTAGGAGTAAAGCCTACTTAAGGCTGTCAGTTTGGGGGCAGAGTCCCAAGGTATGCCGAGCTTTTCTTATGGTCTCTTTCATTGCAAAAGGAGATCTCAGCAATTTCTAAAGAATTGTTCCAAAATGGTGGCGTTATAGAAATGTTATTTGTTGCGTGAAACTTGTGCAATTGCACAATCTAGAAATGCTTTCCTTCCTCGATAGGAATAGTTAAAAGGGCGCCTAAAAGTAAAATTTGTCATCTAAGAGACTCTGAACAGAGGGAAATATGATTTGACATTAGAAATCTTTTACTTTGAAATGGAAGCAAATATTAATTATCTAAACGCAGGAAAAAGTTAACTAGCATACATTTATTTACATTTCTATCAGTACCTAGAGGTGAAGCTGAGAACAGTTCTGAGTTTTCTACCAACAAGCTTAATGCTGGTTAACATTGCTGTTAAGATACAGTGTAAAGCTTTTAAGCTGATGGTTCCTGCCTCTGCCTTCAGTCTTAGAACTCCAGATACAAGGAGAAATTGGAAGTCTAATCCTGCTTCTTATCTTATACGTGACCCCTTTTAATAGTTAGAAATAGTCAGTGTTCACTGTGTTAAAGTGGGCTCTAGTGAAGAGCTTTCCAATTTCAGGTAAGGCTAAACCAAACCAAAACCTATAAAGACACCACACCCAAGATGTCCCACAGTAGTGATCCAAATGACCGCTGTCATGTTTTGAATAATAATGTACTGTGTCAGCAGGTGAGGAAGCTGTGATTTCAAATGGGGGTGCAGGTAGTGGCTTAGCCAGCACAAGTGTAACAAGGGTCTGAAGTTCTCATCTAAGAAATGAAGTACTTATTGAGAGCCTGTGTATCAGGACTTGAGATTCAGGAGTTCTCATTCCCCTTCCTTTCTAGCCATTGCTGCGCCACTGACGCCGGTGGGAAAGGCATCCCCTTTTCCTTCCCATTTCTTCATTCTGCTTTCCCCTTTTCCTTTCCCCTTCCCCTTCCCCTTGCGTGCTTTGTGTGCCGTGTGCTGTTAACAGCAGGGAATGTCTCTTGCTCTGCATTTGTGGAGTACCTCACACAATAAGGTCTCAATCAGAGTCTGCCAAGATGCATTAAAACCAAGCTAGGCTAATAAACAAAATACCTGACATTAGCATGTAACTGCAGGGTAATCCAGGAAAAAAGAACAGAAATATCTCCACAACTTCCTTCATTCTGGTTGCTCTCTAATTCTTAAGGTAGGGGACCAGCGGTGAAGCTACTAAAGCTTGTCACCAGGAAGCCCATGGCGTTGATATCAAGTTGCACTGAAACTAGCTGTGGCCGGGAGGATGTAAAAAGCTAGGAGGAGACTTGGAACAAGTGCTCGCTCTGTCTTTCTCTGATTTACATTTGCTGATACCCCAAGTGAGCTGCAGCTGTGAGGGTTCTTTTTTGCTCTGCTTATTTTTCTCTCTGTCTCCTCCTGCCTCAATGAGCATTAAAGTAGCCATCACTGAAATAGAAATCCACATCCTAATTTCTGGTTCAGATAACAAGAGAGTTTTCTATTCAGCCCACATCACCCCACCACAAATAATTACCACGTCTGGAATGGAAAAATTCCAAAAGCAATCTTGAACCTATGGCACCTGCAGAGCACCACAGTCATTTTGCTGTACCGTGCCATCAGAGGAAGGCACCTTGATGTGCATTATAACAGATAACACCTTTTTTTTGTTTTGTTTTGTTTTCATTTTGTTTCTGTATGTGTTTCTCAGAGAACGTGAATGTGCACATCCCAGTCTGGCATGGGACAGACAGTGAAGGAAGACAGATAAAAGGAGAAGAGATAAGCAGTTGCAAAATAACTTTCCTTTTGTTGAGGACAGCTTACCTTGGCATATGGAAACTTGCATTACAACAAGAAATTTGTTGAATATTTCTGTGCAGATAGCCTAAGATTTTCAAAATTCCTCGGGAAAACGCCTAGTTCATGCTGATGTTGAGCCATTCTTTGATAGTTCTCTATTGATATTGCTCCTCCCTGCACTGATTTGGTGTGGAAACCCTGATTCAAAATGCTTGGCGCTGCTGCATTCTGTTTGTGTGGTGCTTGAGGTGAAGAACACAGGCGAAATCCTCCCTCTGCTGATAAAATGGGAAAGCTTTCTTTGGCTTCCAAAAGCCAAGACTTTGCCACCAGTGAACTTGCTCAACATAAAGTTACCTTAAAGTCAGGAACATTTCAAAACAAATTCTCACCACACTTGCTTCCTTAGATGATGATATCAATGTCCATCTATTTTGGACACCCATAAAGCTACTTTGTAGGTGAAATCCTTTTCCTTTCTTCTGTTGTTTGCGCAATTTGATCTTGCACCTTACAGCCGTTACCTATTGAAGGTAGTGCATGCTGCTTCATTCACCAATGCAGCCTTTGAAGAGTTAAGCTCTGCAGTCACTCAGAAGGTGGACTACTGCTTTTCCTCAAGTCTCTATTCATCTCCAGGAACTGAATTTTTCATGCAGTAATTAAAATTTGTAGGTCAAACCTCCCATGGCACCGTTTTCTGCTAATATGGGAGAGCAACGGTCGGATTCGCTTACGCTGCTCTTCGCCGCACTGAGATTTAAAGGATGAAGGGTGACATTTTCCCCCATTTTGTAAATTAATGCCATTGATCTGCCTAACAAGAACAAAGTTAGGCTTCAAAATACCAAATGATAAAGAGATTAAGACTTTAAATGGCTTTCCAAAGGCAACCTCTATTGTAAGATTCGAAGCAGAGTATTGAACTTTCAATTAGAATTTCTAATGGACTATTGACTTAAATGGATAAAATGTTGCAAGTGATAGTTTTCAAGATGACAAAAATTGCTTAGTACATTCTGGAATATTACTTTATGAAACAAATACTGTTCTGGAGGCTGAGTAGTAATAACCCAGGCCCCGGGCAATATTGTAACGTGTCTCTGTGCAGCAGTTTTTCAAAATTGAACTAATGCATTTTGAAACATTTTCTCTTTTCATGTTTTGTAAATCTTTGGGAGTGAGGTACTTTAACTTTCATGAAAGAATCTTAAATCTCTAGTGATGTAGCTATGATTGCACTCTTTATGAAATACAATCCATCTACCCAAACGCTGTATTTTCATACGTTCCCTCATCTAGGGCACAAACAATGTGCCCACCTCGTGTGGTTTTTCCTGACTGCACTCCAGAATGTATCTATTCTGCAGTGCATGTACTACAAATAACATCTGAAACTCTCCCAAATTATCCTGGCACTTTACAGCGAATTGACTTGAAGTCTTGTTATGAAACACTAGCTCTAGTACATTTTTCAAAGAATATTTTTTCAGAGACTAGCCAGCCCTTTCCAGGATAAAGGGTTAATATTATGCTTATGTTACAGTGCATTAAAAACTCTAATTAAAACAGCATTACATTCCCATCTGCCAATCTCCAGTAATCTTCTTTAATTGCAGTAATTAAACTATATTTACATGTTCAGAATACTTGTAATTTAGCAAATTGCACTCTCTGCTCTACATTTAATCAAACAACCAGTTCCAGTATATTTAGTGTGGAAAGAAGTAATTTCAATGTTTTGATTACTATAGCAGATTTGACAGAGTAAGTGCCCCTCTAGTAGAGCCTTTGAAAGGGAAGGCAAACATGAAATATAGTCCTGTTCTGATTGTCATGTGAATGCCTAATTACATGTTAGAGGATTAACTATTAAAGGGTACACACTGTTTCGCTTGATTTTTTTAGGCACAGCTGACATAACAGATAATAAAGGTTGCCTGTTTTGGGCTGCTTGGTGGAATATGTAAGCTTATTATTATTATAAGTCTTAAAAACAAGCATTAAATCCTGTGCGTTAGCGAGGTCTTAATGCCCCAAATCTTTTACTTTAAAGACATAGGTAGGTTGTCATGAAGACAGTGTTTATAGTGCACTGTTGGCAGCTGCTGTCACAGATTCTTCCCTTCTAACCTTTATCGTCTCCTTTGTTTATGTGTGTGCATGAAGTTTGTTATTCTTAGAATGATAATTTCTGGGTAGATCTGTCAAATGCTCGTTTATATTTTCTGTATGAAGTGTCTTCTCAGGTGAGCAACTCCCCTGTGTTCTATTAATGCTAGATCTGTGCCCTGGGAATAGGTGTCACTGAAGTGATCTCTTCAAAGTCTGTGCAAAGACGCACGTGGCGATGACATGCAAGTGGGTGGATCGATGACTTCCTCACAGAAGAAAGCTTCTCTTTTGCTGTGCAGTTCTTCCTGTGATCAGTGGTCTATAGTGAACTTTAAATGGTGATTCTAGTAGTCACCACATGGTCGTCCCTGAATAAGTTACACAAAACAGCAAAACCCTTCTGACCTACCAGTACCAGAAACACCAGGTTCAGGACCAAACTGTGTTCGGCTCGTAGCACTGCACCTGTGCAAGCAGCTCATCTCCACGTGTCGGAATCACGTCACGTGAATGGAAGTAAGTGCCCAGATACCTTTGGCACTTTGTCTTGCAAGTTACAATGACAAGTTGTGGTCATCTGTGAATGTGACATTTCATAACGTTAACATAGATGGGGAATAAATAAACTTCAGAAGTTGTGAATGTAGGCTCTTAAGGACAGCAGTCCTTCAGGTTGGACAGCTGTAGGCGTTTGTAACTATTTAATTGCTTGTTGACAGAGAAAGACTAGAAAGAATATTGGTAGAGGTAACAGAAATGCTCCAAGTGAGCAATATATGATCCTAAATAGATGCTCTTGGCATATACAGCGTGTGAGATAAATTGGGTGTGTGTACACAGGTGCAGTTGTGGTGGTTTTCTTCAATCATCTACTTCCAAACATATTGCTTTTATTCCAAAGGCAGTCGGAGAACCCCTTAAGAGTGGTAGAAGTCCCTAGCTCTCCCCTAACTAATCTTCCTTACAAAGTTCCCTTCTACCAATGTCCTCCTTCCCCGTGACCTGAACTCGAGCACAGTTAACCGTGCCTAATACCGAGATTTCTTACATCATTCTGGCTTCATTCTTTTCAAAAAAGTAACTCCTGCTTTTCACTCCTGTGAAGGAAAATCAGGTCATTTCCAGGCATTTCCACTGGGACTAGGTCATTGTGTTTACTGCTGTGAGTATTTCAGGCTGCCAACAATGAAAGCTCAGCATTGAACCCTTTCATTTGAACCTCTCTCTCCGTATAATACCACTCTATTGCATTACTCTCAGTTTCAATCCAAAAGCACCGTTTTCTGGATCGGAACTAGAAGTAGGTATGTTTTAATGAAACCACTTAGTGAAGGGAAACATTTGCTGTATTTCTCTGCTTGTGTTTGTGTATATTTATATATGTGTATAGTCATAATATTTTTTATTTTATTTAGTAGTAGATGATCGCAGATTTGTAAATTGGCCTTAAGAGGCATAAGGAAAAATCAAGATGAGACAAATATTTTTAAAAGAACATTGACCATATTTTAGAACATGTAATGAAGTTAGCCTAATTTCTACCAATTTCTGATGTTTTACTTCTGATTTTACATGAGTATATGAAGTATGGACAAGAGCAACGATGTTCAGTTCTTCTGTAACTTCTGTCATAAAGTTCAGATAGACCAGAGACCTGTAATGCTTTGGATTTCTCATTGCTCTTCATGGTATTGCACAGTTAGGATTTCAAGATGGGTTGTCTTAAACCTATTAAAAATCAGATTCATGCTGGTCATATGTTTAAATAGATTTAGTTTAGTGGCTTCAGGGGAAAACAGGCATAGGGGGGATGAATAATAAAAAAATCAGATATAAAAATACATTTGATTTTTCAAAGGTTTTTGCAAAAAAAAAAGGAAGTTCTGGCATTTCAATTTGCACTAATTTCACACATCGTCTTACCGAGCGCAGGGTTTGGTCCCCTGCCAGGCTGTCTGAAAACCCTCTTTTGAAAAGCACAGTTTATGTGCTGAATGGATGCTGCATCACATAGATATTTCCTAATATCTTTCATTAAACTTCCAAATGGACACTAAGTATGTAAATACAGCAAAATTCAAAGGCTGTCTTTGAATTTATATTTTCTAGGAAAGCTTTTAACATTACTAGGCTAACAATATCGTGCTATGTCTGGCTTGCCATTTTCAAGGAGTAACTTAATGAGTTTATTGTATAATGAAGGACTGTGATTTATTAGCTTTTCATTATGCTCATTCCATCAGCTTCCTGCTAAATACTATAACCCTTGGCAGAGATGTTAGTCTTTATCAGGTGATATCATTGCTTTTTAATAAACTCTCCTCCCACATTGATAATATTACTCGTGAAATCCCTTATCCTACATTATTCCCAAGGGGAGAAAAAATAAATTTATTGAAAAGGCTGCACTGAAGCACTGCATAGAGTTCATTAGTAGTTTTGTATTACCCATTTCCACTGGCTCGGATTTAGTGGGCAGCATTGGAGGCTGCTGGTAGGTCCTTTGGCTTGCTCCCCTCAACTGGCAGAGAATTTAGCCCATCCTATTGATACTTTAATTACATAGAGAAGCCATCAGTGCACAGCTGGTTTAAAAATGCGGCACTTGCAGGTATTAACAAATATTTCTTCAGTAGATATTTAATGATCAGCTCTATTACAAGAATTAACATGGTGATGGCACGCAGAGAGGGGGGGAAGGAGGGTAAAGTAATATTTTACAACCTGAAAAATTAAGCACTGAGATAGTTAAGGCCCAGCCCTCATTAGCTGTATGGTAGATTTTTCTAATTAGTTCTTTCTAGTGTAATTAGCATGGATGAGTCTAATCATCTCATGTGAAACCAAATCTAATGCTTGGGAAGGAATGTCCTTGGCCTCTCTTTCAGACTGATTCCAAGGATTTTGTGCATTTCTGCTGAGATGCTCCTTAAAGAAACAGCACGCTGCCTGCCTTCCTAACGAAGGTGGGCTGGTAGCAATAAGAAGACTTGGACCTCATCTTGTGCATTTATGTAGGCACAGAGAAAATAGTCCTATGAAAATGTTCAGTCCTCATAGAGCAAGAAAATCAGATGTGGGTAGAAGCTGTAATAAGGCAAAAATCGTAAATCCAAATTTGGACCCACATGAGAAGTGAGTGTTTGACCATTGAACTTAAAATGCCAATGTTTCCAAGGACTGTATTTTCCTGTAGGGATATCTTTTCAGAAATGAACACAGAAAAGGAGATGGAAAATAGAAAAACATTTGTTTCTTGTGTAGATAATCTTGCTGTGAAACCCCAACAATCAGAATTGTGCGAGTTTTGTTGTAAGCAGTCATGAGCAAGGTATTGATATTGAGTCTTATTGAAAATAGTTTTGATTATAGATTGCCATCAACCTTCACAGGAGAATTAAAATTGCAAAAAATGTTGGGTTTACTCTTTTTTTTTGTTTTTGAGAAATATGGGTGTGAATGACTGGCAGGAAGATTGGTTCGCCCCATTTTGGCCTAACGTGCTTGAACCAATTGGCCTTTAGCAATAACAGTAATTTGATTTCACAGTCTGAAAAAGTTTGGAAGGGTAAGGAAGTACAAAAATCAGCCTCATAGCCTAGAGGAGCACACATTGCTTCCCCTGAAGCTGCACACATGGACTGACACAAGAGCACAAAGCGGTTTCATGCCCAGAGGCACAAGGAAAGAAGCGAAGGGCAGGGCCAGGAGTGCCAGGGGATCTGGCTGCGCTTTAACGGGGCACTGCTGCAGGGCTCTCAGGTCACTTCTTCCTCACGAGCCACAGCCCTCGTTGCAGTCATGATGAGGAAGGACCAGTGTCGCACTGGGCACGCCACTTCGCTCTCTGTGGTGAAGCTGTTGAATTCGCAGTAACGGAGGCAGCCGGGGGACTTGTGTGGGTAAGCAGAGCTCGCCCAGAGGTGTTTATCTCATCCGAGCTGTAAGCCGACCTCTGGGCTGGTGCCCCGTCTCTTTTTGCTTGATCTGCTCTTTTCCTGACAAGAATTTGCAGTTTTAACAGCCCTCATTTCTTATGTACTTTCAAGTTTTTAATCTGGAAAATCAAAAGGTAAATACAGTGATTAAAGGTATCTCTTAACAAAAGATCTTTATCCAAACTCTGTCTGTGGGGGGTTGCTTTTGCCAGTGGATTTACTAAAAATGGGGTAACTTGCTCTTGCTTTTAGGTGCTAATGAGCTCAGGTAGTTTGTTTTGGAGCAGAAGGCAGAGCCCTGTCACTGGCGTGTTTGTGACAGGACTGTCCTGAGCCCTGGGGGGGACACAGCCCAGGGCCTTTCTCCCCTAAGAGCAGCTGGATGCAGGGAAGGATTGGGAGAAAAGGTGCAGGTGAAGGCCTCTTACTCATTTTGTGGCCTCAGGGTATAGCTGTGTGATGTGCTTTCCAGCTCCAAAGAGAAAGTTAGGTACGCAGTACACAACAGTTCCTTGCCATTTTCAGGAAAGTGAAAATGCTGCCTCGTTTCTGACTGTAGTCCTCAGTGAAATCCTCACTGGATATCCCTCATATCCAAAGAAATGGGTAATTCTCCTGAAGCCATCTGGCTTTCCAGATCTTGTGCGGTTTCAGGGCAAGGGATTTAAGGCCATCCTAATTGCAGCAGACATGCTGCTCAGCAAAGTTTATTGAAATGGCACACACACACACACACACACACAAAAAATAAAAGACTTAGGGGCTGACATTCTGGACCTGGGGAAGAAGGTAGACATGACTGGTTAGTTTATGAAAATTGCTGGATTTTACAGGTTTTAGAACGAAGTGGCTGTTTTCAGTCCATTCCTGTTAAAACCATGGAGTGGTGTAAAACCCCTGTGCTGATAACGTGATGTAGGACTGGACTGCTCCGAGCACTGGCCAGCGGCAGTGGCGGGATCTAGATCTGAAGGGAGATCACAGGCTCTGGCTGAGGAACTGGTGGCTTTTATGAAAGCAGCAAATACTACAGATACTGAGCCATGGAAAACCCTTGGGGTTTATGGCATGGCAGAAGAGCAATGGGAGAGAACTGAAATGTAGTTAGTGATATTTTTACATGGACAAGAGGAAATGAGATGTAAACAGTATTAGTGTAATACAATTTTCATGTGAGATTAAAAGAAAAGCCAGGATTTGAGGGATTTGGAAATTGCAGTTAAAGGATAAGTGATATTTGAAAGGATCCTACTTGATTTGATTAAACTTCAGTTCAAATGTCATTACAGAGATGCATTATTTACAAGTTTTTTCAGAGCTTTTGTTGATGCCGTCCCAAGCTGCCTTCTTATCAAGCCTGTGCAATGAAGCCGGCCTGACGCGGGTGGGTGTTTGGGGGAGATTCCCCAGGAGAGTCCGGGTGCTGCACAACGTCACGGTGCGTATGCAGCCCGCGGCAGTCGTCCCTGCAGGTTGCGGGGCTGTTGGTGCCGCTGTGCTAAGGGCACTGTGCTCCTGGGTTGCCCTTGCCTTGGGTGAGGTGTAAGAGGCCACTTCTGGTATTTCTACAAAAATAGGCATCAGCTGTTAAATTCTGTGCTCTGGCTAAAAGTTGGTTTGGTTACTGGTAATCTCAACCAAACATAGAATTTTCTTCTTTTTTTTTTTTTCCTATATTTTACCCTAAATACGGTGGAAGCCCTATGGTGGGATCTGTTTGATGCACAGTACCGTGGCCTGTGTCCCGCCTTTGTTCATACTGGCCTGGCTTCACTGAACTGAACAGCGCTGTGATGATTTCTGCAATGCAACCAGCCGTTCCTTACCCAAATTTGTACAATTGAGGCAGTGGATGGAGTGACATTTTTAAAGCAATTTGAATGGAAGATGCTTGATAACTTTAAAAGCCTCCGGTGGTTTATACGTTAGTCTCTCAGTGCTAATGTTTCCTCTGGTTCACAGGTTATGCCAGCTCACTGTTTTAATTTTGCTTCCCAGGGTCTCACTGTGTGACACATGAATCACCATTAATAATGGAGAGGCGTGTTGGGTAAATCCCGTCTGAGGAAGTTTACTGCTCCTGCGACATCGTGGCAATTCCCCCTGACAGCACTGGCATTTTCTCCAAATGCACAAGTCTATTCCCGTGTCCCAGTCCCAGTCCTGGGAGATGTTATACCAGCATCTGGCACTAATATCTGTTGTTGACATTTTGGGAATGAGAACATGAGCTATTAGCAAAGATGTTTGCTTGTACCTAATTAATGTTCAATTGTATACCCCTTCCTTTATCAGCACTGCAGCAGCAAACCAGACTTGGCATTATCTTTCACCAGCTAGCTTTAAAACTTAATTATTTCCTGACTCAGTGTTAAAGGCCATGCAGTGAGACTTGCTACCTTAATACAGATTTAATCAAGTTACCAAGCATCAGAGTGACTTGATGGCTCTTTAGCTGAAGTGACTGTATTTATGTATCAATAGAGCAAAATTTGGAGTGCGCTTTTTTGTGATGCTTTGGCAGGGCACCATGGAAATAAATGGATGGGTGAATGCCTCCTTCAAGAATGGGCTGGGAGAAACACAGGCAATTTTGATTCATTCAGTCAAATTGCGGCATCGTGCAAAAGCACTCAAAACCTTTTTCCAACATTGCAAGAAAGCATCATAGCGATGCTGATCAGGTACTTCAGTGAGTGGTTTCAACTGGGTGAGATACAGATACCAGATCACGGACATATCACTAGCGAGAGTGTTTTAGCCCTCAGCTTTTCCTGAGGCAAACTGTGTGTGGGAGGGGGAGAGGGAAAAGATACACGGAATCAAAAATCATTATTGCTACCAACACTGGACAACAACTGTCTTAGGTCTTTGGCTACAATTTGTCGCTGACATGACTGTAGAGGGGTACACAGCATACAGAGAATTGTGCTCGAGCCTTGACAGAGCAATGAAGCAGGTATCTGACTTATTCTCATATTTTTATTAAATGCTTATTTTTGTCACATGAGCTTTGCATCTCTGTTCTTAAATCTAAGATGAACTCAAAGGATTTGAATGTGCAGTGAGTTACCCGGAGGAATAATGGCTATGGAGGATTTTCTCTTCGGAGATCCTGATTTAAATGTAGAATGAAATACTCGCTAAAATGATTTTAACTAGGCTCAGCTTAGTTTGCATTGAGATCGTGTGTTAGCCTTCTCCTCTCTGCCTTTCAGTGCAAAGTTCAGCCTGTGAGTAATATGTGCTTAAATAATTCATGGAGCAAAGGTATGTGGCTGACCTCATTATTAAAGATGATGTCCTACTGTACTGGTTTTTGGCATACTGTTTTGAAATACTCTGTATGTTTGAGTTTTTTTAGCACCGTGAAAATCAGAGCCTGGTTGTGGGAGGACTGGTTGGGCCTTTTGAGGATACTTTTATAGCACCGGTTTTTAAACCCAGCCAGCAGTAGCTCTGCTGACTGGTTTCACCACAAACAGAAACACTTAGATTTGTGGTTGTAATGTGAAGAATATTCATCATAAGTGTCCAGATTCCTTTTACTTAAAACCCAAATATCATTAAATTTGAATTTCAAGTGTGAAGGACTGGTATGTTACATCACTGCATTTTTTTTAACTGCAGCATATATGTAGGAGAGTCCAGATTTTTAAATGAGCTCAGGTCAACCTAGGCACCTTAGTAAAGACTAGATTTTCAGAAAGATTTCAGCAGGCTGCTGGCTGTAATCATTTCACAAATCAACCCCTTGCAGCACAACATCACTTTGGAAAAGCATCTCCTAATTTAAGAAATGTTGAATCTTTTATCAGGAGTTATACGTTTTTTTAAAGAGTTTGCATACAGCTCATCAAATTATGAATAAGGGAGCTGGAGGGGTTAAACACATTGCACTGTTATTTATCCTTGAAACTATTGCAGGAAATCTTTTCTTACCAGGGGCTTCCTCAAATGTTCATTCATTACCAGATATTGTAAAATAGACAGTAAGCATGGCAGCAGCAACTCAGAAGTGCTCTTTCTTTCAGACTGCACTGTGTCATTTCTGTATCCACCTGAACAAATGTTGAAAAGGCAAAACCCTTGAGAGGCAGTAATATAATCATAACAAATTCTACATAGACCAATAACCTCAAATTTCTGTTTCATGTGGGTCAATTACCTTAAAGTCTAATTTTGTGCAGAAAGCATAACAGCTGACCTAGAAGAAGCTGCGTTATCTGTGAGCCTCAGTTTTTTGTTTTTCCTTCTGCTGAGTAGGGGTGACTTTGCTCACGTAGCTCCCTGGGGTACATTGCCATATGGAAATATGAAGTGTTGTTGCTATGATGGTCTGAACATAAGATAATTTTTTTCCAACTCAGAAATAAGTGAATGAAAAAAAAATACACTTGGCTATAGATTTATGGACTGTGCTGCAATGCCAATACCTACTAAAGATACCGAGGGCAGATACATAAATCTCCCAAGTAGTTAAGGCATTTATGTTGGTATCTGCTCGGTATCCGTACTTCATCAAAGGATCCACATGCTTATTGCCACGGTTTTAGGCAGGTGCAGCTCATGCAATCTGAGCCAGCATCATGCTCAAGGCAGGGTGATATTTGGTACCGGAGTATAGTGGACAGACCACAAATGAATGAGGAAGGTGGTTAGGGGGAAATAACTGGTGGCAGTGTTATCCTTGCTTTTGGGGCAGTGGGTTCATAAAATTATTTGTGTAGGGCTGGGGAGAAGACAAGTGGGCAGAGGGATCTGCATGTTTTGGGTGTGGGGTATCTGATGATGTGCGTGGCATTGGAGAGTTTCTCATATACCATTCAGCTGCTCAGTTTTCATTTCTAAGTATATTTTTTGCTTTTATTTTTATTTTTGAAAAGTAAGAGTGACCTGAGATTTTAAGCTGCCTTAAATCAAGTCAGTGCAAAATTTATTTTTATTATTAAAACTGCCGTACAAACATTTTCACCTTTTACATGTTCTGTACCGAATTATGCAGCACAGTGCAGTAAATTTGAGACATTCTAGGGATTAGCATTAGGCAAATAAAAGAAGATTGAAAAAGCTGGTTCTGTTTTTTATCATGGTTTAACATCAGGCATATCTTCTTTCCTTGTAAGTTAGAGCTGACTGTATAACACTATTGTCATCCACGAGGGATCTTGAGGCCAGCATTACAGATTTAACATGCTCAGGGAAACCAATACCAAGCTATCAACTGATACATGACACTAATACAGGGTTCACTTTTACACTCAACCAAAAAGAGAAAGGGAGAGATTGTTCCAAGTTTAGACAAGCTGTAAAATCCTTTACTAGTAGGTACTGCATTGGACAGCCCTGGAGACTATTCTAATTGCTTTACATCTGTACAAAGGTTCCTTGTAATCGGGCTTTCTTCCTCCATTTGTCTTCTTTTCAGCCTCTTAGTAAAGGCCTTAATTGGTCTTAGTGGGGCTTTTTTCAGTTAGCGCAACCATACCTTAAAGGCTGAACAAGTACCAGACATTACCTGGGGGGGAACGGAGGGAGTAGAGGAAAGACATCAATACTTCTTTACCTTTAACACTGTAATTAATGGGCTCAGAGCGAGGAACAGATTTGGAGAAATTTTAGCTCTTTGGGGGATTTAGACACAGATCAGACAAAACAGAGCAGGGTGGAATTCTCTAGAATTTCTTCCTGCTTCATTTCTCTGCGAACAATCATTAGCCTTGTAATTGTCTCCTGGTAAACTGCTGTATCAGGTTCCATTTTGTCCTCTTTAGAGGATCGAGTTGCCTTTAAATCAATAGTTTGAAGTACTGGGGGGATGTATGTGAAAGGAAGTGCCCTCTAATTTCTGTTTCTTAGCTACTAATTATTTAATAATACATTTTATTGCCTATTAAAATGTGGCATAACTTGCTTGTCAGCAAAACTAGATGGAACATAATCATTTGAGGAGAAGGATAATTGGCACTTTTGCAGATGGCTTTTATTGCAAGCCTGGTTTGTTGTTATAGAAGAGGTTTCTTGCCAGGTTTCCTTGCAGTCTTTTCAGACCGGTCAGTGTCACAAGTGAGTTGCTGCAACCCAGCTCAGACTCCCAAATGTGGAATAGCAAGAAGTCAGGCTGGACGTGGTTTTCTGATGTAAAAGCTGCCGTTGTGCATGGAGGGTTTTTTCCCTCCACCCTTTTCCTTTTAAGAACCTTTGTGGTTTTTAAAACTGCGCTGCAAATTACTCTGGTCACTAGATATAGCAAAATAGGAGAATTTGTTTGGCTAACTGATTAATGGAGGTAGGTAAAACTGGGGCGGGGGGGTTGTCTTGCAATTTTTTTGGGGCGCAATCAGAAATGCATGTGTGCTTTTGGCTGAACTCTGTACATAGCTTACACAGCGGGGATTTACAGAGACACGGTGGGCATTCTGCAGAATTTGCCCTAATGTTTAAGAGCTTTAGAGAAATAGTTGGAAGGTTAACTTCAACTGCCCTCTGATGTCTTTGAGACCCGTGGCAGCGTTAGGAGGAATGGCTAGCAAACGTGAAGAGGGAGCTGCCGTGGCTGGGGACAGGGGGACAGAGCTGCTGCGGGTGGCTGCTGGCAGTGGGACCGAGGGGCCGGGCAGCCCCCGAGGGGCTGAGGCACTCGCAGGCACTGGGGCTGCAGGCCCAGAGGTGGAGGGACTGGCGCTCCTCGGGTTGCCGGTGGCCAGGAGTCTGTCTCGGTCTCTTCCCAGCTTTCCAAGAACCAAGCTTCCCAGGGTGACCTTTGAATTCCTGTCTGTTCCTTCTAAAGGAATGATTGTGTTGTATAGGAGAGAGATCTGGTTTATGTTTATTTTAAATTAAATGAAGAAGAGACTGGAACAGGCTGTTTCTTATTAAATCCTTCTTCAGTTAAATTCTCTTTTTTTTTCTCCCTCTCTTGGGGAATGCTTTTGTTTATAAAAAAAGTGTTCCCTTTTCTGTCACTGTTTGCGTTTCATGTACAATGAACTGTTCTTGTTTGTGGAAAGGTTTTATTTAGCCTAGCACTCATGGCGGGCCCTGCTTCAGGACAGCGCTAGCATCGCAGTCATTCCCTGCCCACGAATTCAGGTTATTCCTCCCCTCTAATGGCTTCGTTGCAAGTTAGAGCAGTCTTTCCATTGCCTGAACAAGAGCTCTAGAATGAGCGTTAGACTTCTTCTTTGGAGAAATGTTAGAAATTCAGGGAAGGCAATGTTCGTTTCTTCAGAATAGCAGAAGTACGCGGTATGTGTGAACTCTGGAGCTCATATTACATGGTCAAAAGTGGTTGAAATTAAATGGTGTTTGTGAGATTCAGTGTTGTCTTGGTAAATGTTTCTCATAATCTCTCCAGATCATCTCTCTTCATCATGGTAGTCAAAGAATAGAATGAGAAATGATGTTCTTGCCCGCAGCAATTACTTGTGAAGTAAGTGCTATGCAATCAGCCCCTTATGGAAGAGAGTGCCACTCACTCTTAATACAGGTACCAGAAACCAGTCCTTAAAGGAGATGACTAATTTCCCTGGAAGCCGTTTCTGTTTCATTTGTGATGACAGTCCTGGAGCTGCCTGTTTCAGAAAGCACTTGCTCCAGGAGTCAGCCAGCTCTCAGCATTGGTTCAGTGGCACTGGCAAATTGACTGCTCAAGTCTTGAATAGATGGCTGTGGTTCAGGTAAGAACGGGTGGCCAGGATGGAAAAACAGTTTTCATGAGCATTAGTGCCTCTTGATTATTTAAATATGAACAACTACATCTAAAAAGTAGCCATCTTTGCTGGGTTTTAGCTGCACTTGCTAATGAGGCAAACGACACCCTCTTGGGGTCAACAGAAATCTCTTGTGATTGTAATAGACTCTCTGTGCATGTAGACAAGATGGAAAATTGATCCACTACACTTCAGTGAGAGTTAAATAAATGGAGCATTGTTAACTTGACAACATTTTGGAGAATTCAGGCGTGCGGTCTTTGCTTTAATGTTATATATTGAAAATTCACTGTCAGATCTAGCTCAAAGTTTCTCTGCAGTTAAGGCAAATCTTAATTTTATTTCCCCTGAGACGAGGAGCAGATACTTGAATTTGTCCTTTATCTTCAGTGACTTCAAAATTCAGTTTCATGGATGTGGCTGATGAGTCTTCGGAGAAGGTGGCAGGCAGTCAAGTTTCAGTTGCAATGGGGAAGGGAGCAGGAGGATGCAGGGGCCTGCAGCCAGGCTGGGTTGATTTCTGAGGTTTCAGGGGACTCCTGTTGATGGTATCTTTACCTTGTCTGCATTCTCCCCATCCCGTGCATGCTACTTCCCGTTACTAATGTTTTGATGTTGCTGGGCCTCTGTAATGGGGAATTCACGCTACAATGATGATGCAGTGAGTGCTGGCCCAATCCCAACGTTAAAATGGAAACCTGGGGGAAAGCATCTATCTTGTGAAAGATGTGCATTGCCTGCTTTCAGCTCATTCCCTCCGTATGATAGTGATAGGGACGACTCCTCCACCATTAAGATAAGTACCTCTTTCTCAGTGATGATTCACTCTACCTTTCTCTTTCCATTGATCAAAGAAGGAACCTCAAGGTGATCTAGACTAAACACTATTAGATGGCTAAGGTTAGATGGCGAAATCTCTATCCGGGCAATTAGAAATGAGCTTAGAGCTTTTGGAAGTAGTGGAAGCAGTCTCAGTGGGAGGTAGCTAGAGAAGAGAAGCTCATGGGTCTCCTGCTTTGCTGCCCACCTCTTCTGCATTATGTTCAGAGCAGTGCTCATTATATTGTAGAAATACAGTACAACACATCGTTGTCCTCTAGTTTGAGGCATGTAGATTTTCACTGCATTGTCTCTGCATGCCGACCACTTAAAGAACAAAGATCTGCAAAGTTACTGGAGCTTTTCTTTTTACTGGGAGACAAACATTTTCTTTAAACTAGTCTAGTGAAGGCGATGCTTGAGGATAGAAATAAAAGTGAAAAAAGCTTTTAGAAAAAAGCCCAAATATGCATAATTTAGTGAAGATACAATGACGAGTGGTTGAGGTTTAGCAACATGTAGTATCTGTTAGAAACACTGGATGACAGACAATGGGAAACAGCACTCAAGTGCCCGAGTGACATTTTTATACAATGGAAGACAAGTACTTGGCAGCATCTTCACTTTAACATGGCTCTGTATACACTGATACTTAAGCAAACAGTTCAATTAACCGTGGTCACCCTTCATCTGGTAGAGCATTGTTAGTGTTATTTCCTGTTTAGTTAGTCTGAAAATTTTCTTCCAAAATCCCAGACTAATTAGGCGGACTATCAAAACATTTGGCTTTAAAGTAAATCAAAGAATGTGAAGTGGCTTTTTGTGCTAATTTTTAATTCTAGGTCAGGCAGGTTTTTGCTTTTTTTTTTTTTTTTCCTGGTAAGTTTTGAGATGCATTTGAAATCAGCAGCTGAGCTTGTAGGCCCCTGCAGAGTCTCTCAGAAACTGAAACTGATGCCTCCCTTGAGCTATGTGTTGGGAACAGTAGCCACACTCTTCATCAAACCTCTGTCAAACCAAGGTAAGGGAAGCAACGCTCATTTTGCATTTGCAAGATGTGGGTTTGTCAATGAACTTGGGGATGTATTCAGATTCTCAGGGGAACAGGTACAGATTTTAATTCTCTAACAGTGCTTGAAACAGTCAATCCATGGAGCAAGTGGAGGTCAGACGTCAAGACAGGCAGCCACCAAGAGACAAGGAAAAGAAATAATAGGAGGGAAGAAAAAAAACCACCATCAAAGTGAGCTGATTCGCCATGTGAAGTTAAGTGAACTCTACATTACAACAGATACACTGGAGGAACTAATTGCTCATGTGGTTAAGTAACTCAGGTCTACCTGAGACCTTCTTGACTCTGGAAGCTATTAAATAGAACAGAACTTGCTAAAAGCAGAGAACTTCAAAAACATGAACTTTACTACTTTGCTTTGAGATAATTTTTTCCCCTCCCCTCCCCACCCCTCCCCACCCCACCCCCCCCTTCCTTAAAGGAGACATTACTGATTTATAGCAATTTTAACAGCTTTTTGGCAGTACCAAAGACTGTTTTGTAGTCTCAAGTGATTATTGTGGAAGTCTTGCTGATCTTTTCCTGAAGAGTCCAGAACCACAGAAAATTCTTAGCATATTAAAAAAAGAAGACAATCTATGTATGTATTGTGCAAGCTTTGAATCTACTCCATAAAACATTTTCTTCGTTATTATCATAGACATGACTCACTGCTTGTAATACAACATTTGACATTTATGTTGGTGACAATTGAAAACGGGTGAAGCAGTTCTGGCAAAAAGAGACAGGCTGGAAGTATGTAGTGATCAGAGCATATTTCTTTTAGTATTCAGAATACGAAATCAGAGTAACTTTGGAGGGAGTGGGGAATGGGGCAAAATAAAGTACACGTATAGATGAACATTTGACTCAGATTGGAAACAGATGTCATGCTCACACCTATAGATTTCCTCCTAAATAAAAACGAACAAGTCATGCAATTCTATTCTCCTTGACTTGAATGGGTTTTCTGAAAGTATAGCACTTGTAATCATGTCATTTACACTCAAGTGACTGAGTATATAAATGTAGGAATCAAAATTTCAGCATCAATGTCTAACCAGAAACCCTCTGACATAGCAAGAATTATGCCAAGGACATTTCTATTTATAACATAACATGGTAATGCTAAGAGCTCTTGTGAATGGCCACTTGTTGTAATTTTCCAGTCCAAAAATAAGCTAATAAGAATACCAGAATAAGGGAGGGAGAGGGGAGTAAGACTGCAAAATGGAGAACCTCAAAGGCTTAAAGAAACTATTTGGTATTAGACAAACTGGTGCAGACTAAGTTTGATTTTTTTGCCAGATTTCTGCGTATAACTTGAGTATGAACATTCCAGTAAATTCTCCTATACGTATTTTTACTCTTTGGCATGAGGGAGACTTTTTGTTTCATGGAGGATGGTGAGTGTACCAGAGTTATGCTCAGTTCTTTTCAAAGGGGAGGAAACACAAAGGGGCATTTTGCTGTGATTTTGAGGGATAAATAGGATAATTGAAGTGAGTAGTCTGGACATAATTCCCAGCCTTTCCATTAATACATGTAGTAGGTTGCTCTTGAACAAAGTTTTCCATAAAGCAGCACATTATTAATTTTAGGAAATCTACCATTCTTAATGTGAGGGGACACATTCTGTGAGAACTCAGAAATTTAGAAAGCAGTATCTTGAAGTACGTATATGAAAAGAGTGAAAACTTTTTCTGTTGTGTGACTTTGGGTTAGTTAGATATCCTGGGAATGTAAGCAGATTTTATTTCCGTTTTGGCTCAGAAAATAGGATTTTGCCTACTCTGTAGACTTTGAACAGTAAAATTGAGATTACAAGCAAAAAATGATAAATATACTTAAAACTTTTTCTGGTTTTCAGTTCATGGAAGCTTTAGAGATTATGGAGACTGTTGTACGATTATAAATTGAAAACTGTACTGAATCAAATAGTTGCAATAGTCATCAGTGCAAAGAAAAAAAACACAAACCCTAAACTATGAAGTTTACACAGAACAATGGAGTTTCAAAATGCCAAAGTCCATAACTGAATAAGGAAGACAAAAGTCATCCAGGTTTTCCTAGGAAAGGCAACATGTGATTTTCTTTTAGCACTGAACATCTCTAGACACAGGTTAACTGGATGATTTGCTCATGGTTCACTCTATAAACAGTCATTTTATTGAAGTGATCAAGTTCTCTTGACATGGCATTGAGAGACAAAACGAATACCAGGAGATGTTTTATTGTAGTACAAGTAAATCTATTTTATGTTTGCATTTCTATTCTTTCTACCTAACCTTGACAGAATATTAACATTCTCAGTTAAAGTTAGCTTGTACACATCATTTGTCTCAAAAAGGGATTAACATTCTGGATTTTATGACTATTTTTATTATTAAGGTAGTGAATTGATACCCAATTTAGATATCCAATAGTAGTTCAGTTACTAAAGCTAATGTTTTGTTTTATCATATTTCATGACCCAGTCCCAAAGGCTAGGAGGAAATAGGACAGGTAATTCTGAAATACAAATAAAAGAGTAAAAGCTGAAATTTTTAGGCATGTATAAAATATGTATGGCATATAATACACCAAAGCAGAGAGAGAAGACAAGAGAAAAGGAGGCTATTAGATTGTATCCAATCATCATCCAAAAAATGGTAAATAGCTCGTAGTCAGTCACGGGATCGTTAACATTCAAATAAAACAAGCAAAACTTCAGTTCTTTTTACAGATGAGATAACATATACACAGAGGAATTTTTTGTTCTGTTCGTTAGGAAATTCTGGTAAAGGTAGATCTAAGGCTAAAAAAAACTCTGAATCACTAAGGAGCTTAGGTGTTTATAAGCGGTATCCAGCATCAGCAAAAGGAAGAGGTGGGGTAATTACCTTTATTCATTCCATGCATCAGCAGACTTTCATCAGCAGGTGCTTAATGGTGCTATGTACTCTTAATTATTGATCTTACCATTTAAGTAATAAGACATGTGGAAGTGGGCACTATTATCTGGTAATTGACCATGTTGGAGAGTTGACAAGATGCTAAAAGTGTTTAACATACAGATAAGATCAATTATAAGATAATGCTTGCTACTGTAATGAACTGTTTTAAGGAGGAAACTTGCTCCTGAGTTATTCATCAGGCAAGAATCCTAGGTCAGAACCGTGAGTGTTTTTCTCTGGATAGATGCAGGATAAATATCAGTTCATAGGGACTGGATGTCTAAGTAGGGTGGAATGATGAGACCGATACAATATCCACAGGTAAATTAGCTTACAAGAGAATGAATGAAGAAAACTTAACTTTTATTAAGTTCCTGGTTTTGAGAAACATGAATCTTCTGTGATCAAGTTACTTCTTAGAAGCTCCAATTCCACAAGCCACGCAGATGCACACTAAATCCTTTCTGAGTTTGTAGTTCTTAAATATGTCGAATACGTGTTTTAGCTTCTTTCATAAATCAAGGCTTAAAGTTACAATTTCAAAAGTAAACCAAGCAAGTAATGATTGAGGCGAGCTACAATTTTTCTGTATAGGAAACTGAAGGAAGAGCACCTCTTTATCAGAAGACTGGTAAAAACAGGTGTCAAGCTCTTAAAAAAGGGAAGGCAAAGCCCTCATCCAAGCGAGTGACTGTGGCAATAATGCGTAGCTTCAGCCTGCAGTATTTCTGAGCACTGGAAACCCTTGACAGAACATTGCCAATTTCATGAGAGCATTTCAGGTGTGTAGGTTTTAGTGCTCTGCAAACTTTAATCGTTGGGAATTAGGGTGTTGAATTTTAGATTCTTTCATGTGGCATCAAGGAGAACTGGAGATGACAGATACAACCAACACCACTGTCCACCAGAATGGAGGTGAATGAGGGAAAGCAAGGAAGATCAATAGAAAAACTCAGATTCATGTATACAGAAAACTGTGTTTTCAGGGAACTGTCATTTTGGATGCCACATCTTAATTCCCTTCATTTTCTCAATGCCTTTCAGAAAGAAAAGCTACTAAGTGAATGCTGTTAGAAATAAAGCCCTGCTTCCTGGGCCTGAAATGAAAATACCTCCAGCTGTCTAGCCAACAAAGAATTTATAATCATGGCATGACTTGAATCAGTAAAAATGATTCCTGTAAGGTGATTTTATTTCTGTCTCACATACACATTCTACGAATGAGGATTTGGGACTATACAAAGGTTGTTACCCATGTTTAGTTTTATTTCCCTTTCAAAAGTACTTTCACAATACCTTCAAAGTGATTTAATTTATACAAAGTTATCATAATACAACTTTTAAGATGTGAAAATTGGGGGATAAAAACATATTAAGGCAATGTATTTTCAAGAGTTTTATATATAAAAGTTACTCTGTTTTGCTTATATTGGTTTTCTTCTTGTAATATATGAACCAAAAAATGGCTCTTGCTTTGGTTCTCATTTCCCATTTTATATAGAACATTTGGAACAAAACTACTCTGCCATCTTTGGTTAGCACTCCCAAGCATAAAGACAGCTTCTGAGCAGAGTGATCTGTTCCTTCCTGAAGCACATCTGCTGCTTTGCCTCAAAAAGAGGAGAGAGATGGTGTGGCTCCAGTATGGGCAGTGCTCGTTGTCCGCTCTCTGTAGCTGTGAGCAGAACTGTCCCGAGTGCCTCAGTTGTTTCCTTTTGCAGAAAATAGATTGGTTAAAACTCTCAGGTTAAGAATGAGATATCAGAATGGCATTTTTTTTTCAAATGGAATTATTTCATATACTAAAATTGGAAATCCCCAAACAGGAAATAAGAGTATCTGTGGTTGCAACAGAACGCTAGCTATTCTGAAAAGCTGATTTTTCTTTTCCTTCACCACCCCATTAGGAAGTAGGGTAATATCACTCTAATGGCTGTTTTCCTGTGGCCGGCTTTCTTGGGGACTGATGCCTTTCAGTTAGGGTTACATTTTGTAACCCTTCCACATGTGGTAGGGGAGGATCCTAAGTCGATGCTGCTCTCTCTGCTGTGCACAATCCCAGTTTGACTGCGGGCAGTATGTCCTTCATTCCACAGGAATCTGACTGTAATTACGCTGTCATTTAGGATGACACGAGAATGCCAGATCAAGTTGGGATGGCGGAGCGTGCGTTGTCAGTGCAGTGACTGGCTAGGTTAGTGGAGTCCTGCTGGTCACAGGAGAACCTTTCCCAGGTTTCACCTTTCTCACAAAGGGGAGAGAGAATAAGCAGGTAGCAGTAATGATTACTTCTTTCTTACTGCATTCGATCTAACCATTTTTACCGATAAGGTATGCCACCGTCATCCCCATTGTACAGATAAAGGACATGACATATTTATGATAGTCCAAGTAGCATGGGTAAGAAGGAAGTCAAGATGTTTCCATTTCCTTAAGATTTTAGCTAGGTATGGCTTGACTTTTCCTGGTTAAATATTGACTTTGTCTGTATCACTTTCATTTTTTGAGGTTTTCCCTTGATGTTTCTGACTGTGAGTTCAGAACCTGAGTTAATGGTGCTTTCGTAATTAACCCATGAAGATTAAAATTGGTGTCATTATCTGTGTAAACGCTAATCTGTGCCTGGCTTATTCAGTAGTCCAGCAGTGAGCAATTTAGGCAGATGTCCAGTCTTGCTACACTGATGCACTGGGTAATCCTAAATGTCTTTATTGGAAGGGTTTTATTTTTCTGTAGCAACTGAATATATTGTGTTCTTATTTTTGTGAGAAAGCAGTGACTTCATTTAAGAAATACAATTTGTCACATTGCTGTTGTTTAGTTGTAAAAAATTAATAATGGGTGTCTCCAGAAGGGGAAGGCCCCCCTGGCCCCCTTTCCCACTGCACAAACCTAATCTGAGCCTGTTAGTAACTCAAACACTGAATGCCTGTACTGCATTGTGAGACCTGGGGGATTAATCTGCTGGATATAGACTGGCTTGTCCTCTGAGAAACACTATGTTAAGGGAAAAAAAAAAGGGGGGGGAGGTGTGGTAAAGAAAGAAAAAGCCTCTGCTGATGAAAGTAGCTGTCAAATTAGCAGGTCTAGAAGTTGTGTGTATTGTTATGAGCTGCTCAAGTTCACACCAGAGCGACCCAACCCCATCCGTCTTTCTCAGTTTACATTTTAATTGGCTTGTAGTTAAGTTTTTTAAACACTGTGAGACTGCTGACATACACTGTAATATCATGTGAATAATTTATAGGAGCTGTTCGAGATGAGCTTTTTTTTTGCCTTTTTTTTTTTTTTTGAGAATTGGATAAAAGGAGAGAGAATTGGAGGGGGAAGAGCAAAGGAGAGGAGCAACAACAATCCAGTAGCATGTTGCTTGCTGGGTGTTAAACGTTTTTGCTAGTGCATCTGACTGCATTTGGGATTTCACGGAGGTTTGTACAATGCAATCTTATTAATAACTATTCTGTCAGGAGAGCACCCAATTAAATTGAATTGGGTTTATCGTTCCCCTTAGGTTTCTTAAAATGTGTGAATATAAAGCCTCTCCAATGTGAGGACTAGCTAACAAGGATTGTGGGGGCTGGGGTTCAGTTTGTTTTTCTCCTTTTTCTCTCTCTTATTTAGGAATTGCCTGTTCGCAAATTCAGAACCCGGCACTCCAGCCCCTCCAGCAGGGCTTTACCTTCCCCTTGTGGAGGCTGCAAGGAGCGGACAGGCTCCCAGAAAGAACTCCCAACCTGCTTGGAGACTTACAGCTGGAAATGAGGAGTGCTGGTCATGTAATTAAGACTTAGGGGAGCATCCTTTTCCTTTCCTAGGGAGCTCAAAGTTTGCCGGGGCATCTTGAATGCAAAAAAATACATTTTGGTAAGGTCTTATAAACTGCAAAGAGCCATTACTATTTTTTTGTTATATGTATTTTGTGAGATAGCTTCTGCTTTGGTGGCCACGTTTATAGAGTGCAGCTCATTATGTCTTGGGAGCATATGGGAAGGAAACAAAAGTTCAGCCCTGGCTCTCTCCCCGCTTCTGCTCCCAGCTCACAGAGCAGCGCTCACTGCTGGGTTTTTCAGAAGTCAGGCATTTCACCCGTCTCCTGCCTCAGGAAGCACACACCAGTTGCAATGCTCTACCTGGCTACCGAAGGTGAAATTTAGATTCTGACCATCTCCTGCTGCAGGTTGGTTGTAAGAAATGCACAGCTTAGCTTTCCCCATGGGCAGGTCTGCCGAGCAGGCCTCGGTGCAGGCTAGGTTTGCTGGCTTAGATGGAAGCTCCGTGTCTGAAATTGGCCTGTGATGTTTGATTTCATTCTCTTTTCATTTAATCTCGGAGGATCATTTTAACTGTTCAAATCTGCCTTTTGTGCACAATTTTGAACACAGCTTGTGATTTGGAGAGTTATTTGTTTATGTGCTCCAGTTATTGATACCATAGTTATAACAGACTTAAGCTGTTGAGATGCTGTTGAAATGGATTTTGACCCAGAGGTGAAGAAGCAGTTTTCATTTTAAATGTGCAGCGTTTGTCCTTAATACGAAATTTAGGAAGACTTGAACTTTGTTAGCTCTTAGCTTCCGATAACTGCCAGTAATCTTGGAGAACAAGGGTTGTACATGGAATTCTGCTCATTTTCACACTGGACTTTCATTTTTCCCCGGTAATTTCCTTTAGAATTTGCATGACGGATTACTCTTTATGTTCTGCTTGTTTGAAAAGTCTTTTGTCTGCTCTGCAAGATAAGAAATGAGCTTATGCAAAAGCTTTGTGTGGCATTGTGCACCCAGCTAAGAATACTGGAGATTTGGGGGATCTCAACGTGTTCATGATACCTGGAACGCATAGATTGTTCCAAAAATAAAGGCAGCAAGTAAAAATAGAGGCAAGCTGAGGCAAACTTGCATAATTCAGTGCTCAGGAAAGCCACTTGCACAAGTTCAATGACCACAATGCTCCTGCCTGCAAATCTGAGGGAAGAGATCCAAGTAACAAAAGCCTAAATCCATGGAGATGTACCATTTCAGGGCTGTGAGCTTTACTTTGATAAGAGTGCCCAAAGCCTTAACCCTCCATTCTTAACACGTCCTGTGGTGCCTCACTTTTGCAGCATATGCTGTGTGACATCCACATTAATCTGAGAGCCCTGCAGTACCAAAGCACAGCAGGACAAGTTAAGGACAGGCTGTTGGCCTTAACTTTCATTTTTCTGCTTTTGTTGCTGTGTGTCATGGATAAAGGTGACCTGGAAGGGAGGAAAAAAAAAGCAGCCTGCTTCTGTCCCATTTGCTTCGTTAGGTTGTACAAAATGCTTTGAAAGGTTGTTTGTTTAGTTCTTAGCTTTTTTTTTTCTTTCTTTTTTTTACCTTCCCTGTTTTCTGTTACAAATATCAGATCCAGACTTCTCTGTTTTTCCTTGGAGACATAGTAGAAAACTGAAGAGCTCTTGGGATTAAAAGTCTAAAGCTCAAGCAGTTGAAAGGGGAAGATTTTCGTTGTACCATTTTTAACCTTTCTGTGCTTTGTTTCCGTTTGTTATTACCAGCTCTGTACCACTCCTGCTTAATGTCTTTCACATTCAAGTTCTTTGGTTAAGATGTGAAGATCTCTCATTCCCACTCTCTGATCCTCCAGAGAGCTCCAGCAAACACAGTTTTTAAACAAACACCTTCTCAGCCACCACATATGTCCACAAACTCTCTGCCTTTTTCAGATATAAAAAAACAAAACCCAAACTCGTTTTGTTGTCAGTGCTTCTATTTCACCCTTAATGTTTCCCAGTTGCCAAAGCACAGTCCAATGTACAGAGAGGCTCGGGAGCAGGCTGGGAGCATGCGGTTTGTGTCTGCCCCTAAACTTCATGAAATGTAAAGTGCTCCCCTTAAATCCTGCATGTTGTATTGTCTCTAAAAGAAAAATCACATCACAACATCTACTTCAAAGAGAAAGCACAGTCATACATATTGAATGTAATATATATTTCTTCTATTTTCCATTAATTGGAGGACTAGTCTTGGATTACTTTTTTTTTTTATATTGTAGTTATTTTGTTAGTGGGGTTCTAATGATGAGGTTTAATACAGATAAAAGAATGGAAGAGGAATTAATAATTGATCTTAATAATCTCTTTGGAGCTGCTGAGCTCTCCTCCAATTAATTTGAGGCATTACAAGGCCTGTTGTAGAATGAAGGGGGCAAGTCTATGTCTTAATAATCTGTAGTGCTTTGGCATATATGATGGTACCATGGGGATGCTCATTTTATATCCCTGCTCATGTTCCTTTTATAAGTAGTAACTTCAAGAAATCTGGTTAAATCAGCTGAAAGGCCTTTTGGTGACTGTCATGCTCGGTGAGGTCATAGCAGACACTTCCATCTCTGAAAGTTGCAAAGCTCTCTCATTTTCCTCAAATATAGGTAGATTGTAACTGTGAATAATCAGATCTTCTGATGTTTTGTTAAGGGTGTCCAAATAGCCAAATTTTGAGGGAGCTGCAAAAGCAGATGAGAAATTGAACAACTCAATACATTCTATGTTCTTGAACTGTGTAGCTTACAAAGCTCTATCTTTAACTGTGTCTAGCATGATGACACTATCAGCAATTCCTGTTCTGAAATACAGCGATGGGTCTAAGCATTTAACATCAACAACAAAAGCATCTAATAGGTGATCTGGCTTCTTTCATGCGTCTGGACTTGAATCTTGTTTCATGTCTATCTGCAAGTATTTGTGGTACCATTTCATGATACCGGGACTGATAGCTCTGCCTGGAGGATGGCAGCTGTGTTCCTAGACAGTTTACAGGGTTTCAGAATTTGTATTTGTTCCATGTTATGCTGTTCTTTGGTACAAAGTCTTCTATATGAAAATGAAATTGCATTCAAATACCTGATTTTAGGCCAGAGATGTGCTGTGAGTGAGTTTATGGGGTTTTGTTCAAGCATGGCTTGTGTGTAAGAAGAACCAGTGCGGTATGCGGTGGGATGCAGATGTTGGTCCGTGCTCTGCCAGACGAGAGCGGAGCATCCCGTAACTGCCCCTAATAAAAGAGGGGTTTGAATCAAAGCAGAATATACTTTGAGTGGGTAAAAAAACAGCAACTATAACAACAAAAACCCTGGCTGGCTGCAACCTGGAGAGCATCCCTTCCTGTACTGAAGTAGGGTAACTGGTGATGAGACTGTCCCAAGTCTGTCCATGTACAAAGTCAGCATTAGGTGACTGTTATTACTGACAGGCTTCCAGGCCAGTAAAACCATTGAAGGAAAAGCAGAACTCTGTTTTTTCTCCAGGGCTTGTCAACATCTTTCTCAATTGTGTTGTGATGCTTCTGTGAAAATGTTTACTTTGAAGTAGCAGCAAATTTTGGCAAATGCAAAGTTAACCAAAACCATTGTAGCCATGCTTATAGGCAGAGTTTTGACAATGAATGCAGTTTATTTAACTGTGGGCGTTGGCACTTTTGCATATACTGACTGCACGCATTAACAAGCCTCAGTGATAAGCACACACTTTGACCCGTGAGGTCTTTTTTCAGGCAGAAGCACTGCTTTCAGAGCGTGCCTTGTGCTCTCTGACTTGTCCAGATTTGTCTGGGTTTTAGCCACCCTAATGGTATTTGTTACGTTGTGGTTAATTTGTGGGCACAAAATCTGTATGCTTTCTGCAGGGTGCAGAAATATTCTCAAACTAATGTTTTTCCCTGTTCCTTTTCTGTTCACTGTTCTGCTGTGAAATGTACCAAATGTGTTTTCTTGAAGAGAAGCACAATAAGGGAACCACTTGAGTTATTGTGGCAAAAAATGACAGCTGATACCAAGGCGTTAAGAACACCAGTCGTGGCAATGCATCTCAGGGGAAAGTAGATGTTAAAAGCTCTCAAGACTGGACCTTTCCCTTGTGACGGACACCTTCCCACTCGATTCCATCTTTGTCCTCTGTCTCCCCCGGGAACGCCTCTCTGGGAGCTGCTGTTCACGTATGGTATCAGGAGGCGGCTTAATGTCGGACCAAAACTCGCAGACTGCCAAGCTTCTCTCCAAGCTCCACTGCTCGCACGGCATTTCTGTGCTTCTTGTGACTGCTGCAGCGGATTTTGTGCCTTTGCTGTGGGAGTGTCAGGACAGTTTTAATTACCGTCAGTTGCTTTCCATTCTAGGCTGATGGTTTGTAACAGGATTTTATAGCCACTAATACTAGGTGCCTTTCTGTATTAGCAGCATTTTCTTTCTCTGGCCTTTTCAACACAAGTGTCAAATCCTGTTTTACCCAGCTGTTGGCCAAGTTTTGATGGTCTGGGACTTAGGACAAGTGCACACATGTTTAGATGCTTTTCCCAAATATCATCCAAGTCTCTCAGGCCTGACAGATGGCTTGGCACGACTAATTACACTTCCTGGTTTTGTCACAGATTAGCCGTGTCCGTAAGTCTTTAACATGTGAGGGCTGTTCAGGAACCGATGGGGAGTAAGCTCATTTCATTTTACAGCATACTAAACAAGGGGCTCCAAAGAAGAAATGATCAGAATTGCTTTGGTTCACATAATTTAAAAAGCCCAAACCTTGCAATCAGAGGACAGTCCGTTAGCTCAGCATGAAGCTGGCTTGTTCAAGCGGAGCTTTTACAGCCGCTATCCATCAGGTATCTCCTCCCTCGAGCACGGAGGGGCTTCTGGTTCTCCATCGTGGGCACTCAGATCCTCTGCCATTATTATGGCTGATGTTTTGAGAAATGTCAAGTTTGCTTCTAGGTGTCAGTGAACGTCACTGGATGTCAGCTCTTACCAAGCTGTCTTTGACAATCTCTACTTAGCTGAATAACGAGAGTATTCACAGCTGTATCGAATAGGACATATTTATGTATGTACTCTTCAGAACGTATATAGTACACACTGTACTTTTGTACAGTACTGGGGACAAAAAAAAGCCCCAGGCTGTGTAAAGCTTCTTGCTGCTAAGGCAATAAAATGCCATCTGCATTGGACATAAGAAGACCGGTCTTTGGGCTGTTAGCACATCCCTCTGATGCAGCTCCTTACCTATGTGTTTGTTGCTCTGCTGCTATCACAGAATTTGTAGACACGCTGCATAGACATGTTAGTAAATGAATAAAACTAGAAACAGATTTTTTAAATGTTCCCATATCAAAACCCAGAACCATTTAAACCTTCTGATAGCATTGCTTTCTGGATTTACCTGTGTCACACTGTGTAAATCATGTCAGGATTAATATCATGTCAGAATAACTGTAAGAGTGACAGGACTCGGTTGTCCATGGTCCATGGCCATTCTTTTATGAAGCTTACTCCATTTTTTCATGTGAAGAACTTTATTAGTTTGGATTTATTAATTTGGATTAATTTTATAATACAATGTAGTGTAGCCACCAATTAGTGAATAAACTTTGCAATGCCTGTCAAAATTCAGAAGAACCTATTCTGTAGGACGTTGAGCATGGCAAAAGCCTGCGGCTGTGTGGATGAAGCTCCATAATTGTCTTTTTGTACACAAAGTGCACTTCTGAAGCATGAGACTCTTGCTCCAAGTGAAGTTAGTGTGAGAGGAAAAAGTAGATGTAACATTCAGACTATTTCTTCGTAGCAGCACAGCAGTAAAGAACCCCCAAGTTCTTCTGCTCTTCGGAAGTATTATTTTCTGTGAAACAGGAGGGTTGCATGTATTTAGTCTCAAACTATTAATTATGCCATTTAATGTGACCTGCAGAGAGCTTGCTCACCAGATGGGATAGAGCTCATCCTTTTCCATTTGTTATGTGTGTTGAGAGTTGGGAACTACTTTGCTTCTCTGAGGTATCACGGCACATGCCGTGTTCGCAGGCAGCAGTAATGCATGAATGAGCAAGAAACTCATCTGCATTCAACCTGCTAGTGTTTCCAGAGGCACCATAAAAATACACACCTCCCCTCCTCAAAAAGGGATGTGTCCTGGTTCCGTGCCCTGCTAATTCCTGTCTGTGATGAGAAAACTACAGGTGGTACAGAGTGATGGTGTCAATCAATTCAGGAAGAAATGAGTGTCGCTGTGTGAGCTCTTGTGGCGGGCAGAGAGCAACCTCCCGTGTATTAGCCTGAACTGTGATCTAGACCAACGTTTAGGAGAGCCTCCTGCTGCACTTACAAATAAATAAATAAGGATATTTCTGTCTTCCCTCTCTCTTTTTGGCTTGTGACAGGAGCTCATGAATCAATCGTCAACAAGCCAACTTCTCCGCCAATTGTGGTAATGATGTATGTGATCAGCAGGCTGCAGTTCTTTCTCTTCTTTCCTTTCCCCCCTTTTTTATCTTTTTTCTTCTTTTTTTCTTCTTTTAAATATGTAAGCGGGAGTTGTTTTCTTGTCACAGCAAGCGAAAGGAGGGGGGTCTGTTCTATGGCATGTCCCCCCATCAGCGAGCACGTGGTTGTGTATCACTGCCCTGCCATGTGCTGGGTGGGAGGAAGTTTTTCCTAGCCGAGCGGCACACAGCTCAGCCTGAGGGATTGAGAACATATTGCTCGGCAGGTGGGGCCCGCTCAGACGCATTTAGTGTTATTTCAGCACTGACAGCAAACATACATCACACAGGCCCGTAACGCCAGCACGCGCTCCAGAGGAACCTGATGAGAAGGACTGCAGCCCAGAAGCAGAACACTCGGCCTAATATCATATTTTGACCCAAAATGGGTGATGGGAAGTCACAGCAGTGTCTTTGCTGTCTGGATGGACTGGGCCTTCTCGGTGGGGGGTCTCTTTGGAAGTTACTTTGAGTGTGAGCCCTAATGATTCTTTTCCTTCCTGCTCAAGGCATGACAGGTCAGGCTCAGCCAAAAGCCCCCTGAATTTTGAGGGTCTTCTGAAAGTGCAAGCTTGGGCATTTTCAGTAATTTAGAAGGTAGTATCACTTGTCTGCGAGCTGGTGAGGTATATATAGACATCTACAGGAAATATTGTGGTCCAGATGTCTTAGTACCAAAATGGAGAGTTCCACAATTACTTCTTACTTTATAAGGTTTTCCTTTGGTCAACAATGTGTTTATGGTGCTGTCTACTTTGCTTCAGCTGAGGTATTGGTAGATTTTTTTTTTCTTTGCTGAATATAATCATTGTAGGGTTTTTTTGTTTTGTTTTGTTTTGCCTTTTTTTTTTTTTTAAGGCTCAGCTAACCAGTAGATTTAGTGAGAGTCTGATCACAGGCCACAGTGTGGCTTGCACTTTGTTATCCAACTTCTTGCACAAGCTATCAAGTGAAAGTGGAGTCAGGAGGAAAGGGATAGAGAAGTAACACATGCCATTCTGTGCACAGCATCCTGCAAACAAACTCCTTTTTAAATAGACATTTCTAAAGGTAAGGTTACACAGTAAAAGAGCCTGCCCAGCTTTTCTTGGATGTTCTGCATCCTGCTTTCTGACTGTATTTAACAGGTGCATGAGTGAGAACTAATATTGGCTTTAAAAAGAAGAGAGAGCTGGGGGGTGGAAAAAAAAGCTGGGGGTTCACTGGGGCAAACAATCACTGAGGCTTTTCCGGGTAGCGCGGCTGTGTGGGATTTGAGTCTGGGCAAAGGAACAACAGTCAGTGCAGGGCTGAAGAGATCCAGACATGGAATGTCCTTAAAAGAGATAGGAATGAGTGAATAGAGGATTTACTAGCCAGGAACCAATGTCCATTTCTTAATTACAGAGATGAAAATCTGATCTCTGTGGTGGTGGTGGTTTTTTGTTTTATTTTTTTTTTCTTGAGTCCTACAGTGGATGATGTAAAAGAACCACACAGATTAACTCCCAGTAGAGACCTTCTAAAACTTACTCCATTCTTCTGTACATTGATTTATTTATCTACAAATGTGCTATGGGTAGCGGTTAGCAGTAGAAGCCAGTTTGGGCATTGCTTTTATCTACAGCACACAGTGCAAACCAGGGGTGACTGTTTGATAGTTCATTTTGTATAGCTGTAGGTACCACCAGATTGGCAGTAAGATGGAGCACCTAGGAAAATTCCACTGCTCTGTGAGAACGGAAAATTTTATCTTTATATTTGTCCAGAGGCACTATTCTGTGATGGGATTTACCCATCTAAATCCCTCATGAGGAAAGATTGAGAAATGTCTCTGCTTTCTGTTTTGGTGTTTTGAATTGGCAACCAGGGGAGAATTAAATAATGGGAAAAGCTCCAGATGCCTCAGCTAACATGTGGAGAACTTCCTGCGGTCGCTTCAAGAGTCTGTTTGATTTCATTGACGTAAGTAAGCAGAGTAGATGAAGCCTTGGTAACTCCCCGAGATGGATGGGATGCGTCAGGACGCAGGCAGACAGACTTTTTTGTCATCCTCAAGCCTAATTTTAAGCTTGTGGTTACCTCAGGAGACTGATATTTCCTGAAGTCTGTACCACAGTTCGTTTGTGTATGTGCGCGTTTGTGTTGCAGAAGCAATTGATTTTGTGAGCAATTGCCTTCTGGAGCCAAAAGATACAATATGCCAGGGTCAGAGCTGGCTCCCTTCCGTCGCTGCCTGAACACAGCTATTACAGACACCTAGGCTTGGTCTCCTGTTATTATGTTTTCCTGGTGTTCACCCTTGAAAAGAAAGGCAGTGAGCCTGGCTGAGCTTCCCCTGCGTGGAGGAGGCAGGTTCCCCCCACCCCACCTAACTTCCAGTGACCGGCGACGAGTGCGGGCCTTGCCGAGGCCTAGCTCCGCGGCCCGCTGGTGCCCGATGGCTGCGGCCCCTCGGCAGCGCCAGGCGTTGGGGTGCACCGGGTGCTGCCAGCCCGGTGCCGGTGGCTCCTGCAGCGTGCCCGGCCCGTTTGGCAGCAGGCAGTGGCTGGCAGCTCATTAGCTCACGGTTCACCTGTGGGACTCCTCAGAAAACGCCCGCCTGGTGTTTTAGTGCTGCGGTGGAACTGGGCTCCGCGAGCTGGAGTGCTCTGAAAAGCTTGTCAGGCCTGTCTGCAGCTGTACTAGTAAACTGCTGGTTTGTTTGTTTCTTCAGACTCGTAGGCGCTGTGAGTAGCTGTCATTTTGCTCACTGAATGATACTAATTTAAAAATAGGAAGTCTGCTAAAGTATTAATGATCCCAGATGTGCTGTTACATTTTTTTCTTTACCTGTCATGTACAATAGCGATGTATGTTATTTTCCCAACTGCTGGGCTGAGATGGGAAGAAAACTATGAGAGGATCGACATTTCTTCTTCTGCAATGTTGTCCTAAAGTGGATTTCTTTGGGTGAAGTTTGTGAGTTTTTTTTTTGAAATGAACATCACTTAATCGGTCCTGTGCAACCATATTGCACCTCATTTTCCTCACATCACTAAAACAAGCTGTTCTACGAGCATGGAGAATAATGAAGTCAACTGCCTTAGATTTGTTACTACATCATGCAGCCATCTTCTCTTCCCTCTGCCCAGGCACACATTAAGTCCTTCTTGCTCCGTTGTGTATTCCTTCTCCATTTGGCCGAGCAGACACATCTCCTCTGTCTTACTGTTTGGTCAGCTGCCTCTTCAAAGGCCTGAGCTGTATCTGTCTGTCCTGCAATAGAGCTACTGACTTGTGTAAAACTTCTCATAACTGGATGTTTTTTAGATCTCTGTCAAATTTAGTTGAAAGGGAACAAGGAGGTTGAAAATTATTAGGACTGAGTGGACTGGCAGCCTTTTGCATAAGCTTTGTTTTCTTCAAAAGCCAAGCAAAAAAATAAATAACATATGCCTCTCAACAGCATGCTTTGTGCCTTTGTTACTGTATATAACAAAGGCACTAGCTTCCACTTTCTCCCTGAAGGATTGGTCAAAAAATTACAATTTCAGGTTAATGTTATTTCACAGATATTTTGTAGGCTGCCTGAGTGACTATACAAGGCACAAGACCATGGATAATCAAGCTTTCTGTCCTTTGTGGTAGCTATCAGTTTTCAGTGCTGTGTAATATTATTCATACAGGAAAATCAGATAAAGTACTGTTGAAAGGGAAAAGCTAGAAGTGCCCATAGCTTTATTTCCAAACAGAGTGAAAAAAAAAAAAACAAGACCCACCAACAGAACCTGCATGCTACTGGTCAGATCCTATCCATGATTCTCTCACAGTACGATCACCTAACAGTTCTGAAATGTAACAAGGCTGTGCTCAATTTTATCTACCTAAGTAATCATTTGTGCTGCACATCAGGGCAATTTATAACTCCACAGCAAACATCAGGAATGAACTTTGAGCCCTTGTTCCTGAAGAGCTGGGGCTTGGTGGTATGGCAGAAGTTTTCGAATATTTTTTTCAACAGAGTCCCTTAAGCTTTTATCAATGGAATCAGGGACCCAATACACTAAAACAAACCAAATCAGTTTTTACAGACCCTCATACAAAGAGTACGTGAATCCCCTGGGTTCACAGACCACAGATTGAAAAGCACTGAGCTAAAGAAAACATTCTGTTAGCAGTTAGCAGCATAGGAGATATGACTTACAGTTCAGCAATGCTAATCCTATCCATTCGAGGGGAGGGGAGTGCGTGCACATGTGCACACTCACACACGTACATGCTTTATTGCATTACTTGGGGGGTTGGGGTTAATTTAAAAACACTGTTTCTTAGGCTTAATTGAGATTTCTTGGAGGCCTGTTTTTGCACATATAAGGGATCATTACCAGGAAATTGTAGTTTACAGTGTTTATCTAGTGAGTTATGAAAATACCAGATAATAAGACTAATGACTCAACACAGCATTTTCCAAATTGTGAAGTAATCTTTGGATTTTCCAAGATTATTATTATATTAGTTGCACTTTTTAGTCTGTCAGAAAAGAAATAAATAAAAGGCCTGTATTTTCCCATTAACATTCGGAGAACATCTGTTGCGTATTGTAAATAACATACTTATAAAGCAAACTGATAATAACTACTCAGACTATTTTCCTGTTCTGACTATAGCGTTCAGCGCCATACAATATGTTATATACTACACTTTTTATCTGGCCCCAAATAAAACGGAATTCTTCTGGTAGTACCAGTCAATTACATTTAAAAACCAATCCAAATAGTTTGCAAAAAAACCTAACTCTAAAAGCATACACTTCAGATTGTGTTAATGAAGAACAACAAGGACAGACCAGAGCGACAAGCTCTAAGTTGATACAGCTCTGCATTTGGAAAAGCGTGTGCCACTGAGATTATGCTGTGGTTGAAGCGGTTAAAACAAGGAGGTATGAGAGAGTTTTATAAATTGCTTTTCCTCTGAATCTCTCTCAAAATGCAAACCAACCCTAGGATAAACTCTTTATGATTGCTAATCACACTAATAGGAAAATAGCCCCATAGAGTTCTGCTTTGAAATTCCACCCCTAAAATGCTGCACTTTGTCCTCCTGAAGTATCTTAACACAGTTTTATAAAATTGAAGGTGTAGAATAGATTTTTTTTGCTTTGTGGGAGGCTGTAGGCCACAATTAACTTGGAAGTCCTTTAAAGCTGATCTTTTGCTAACATTACCATGTTTAACTGCTAAAATAAACATGATCTTATTGCAATAATACAGGTAGCATGGTAAATATAGAACAACTTCACATTTGTCACAATTTTGTCAATATAAAATTGTCATAATTATTACAAGAATAAGGCCCATGCTATTGAAAGATTTCAGCAGTGTAGAGTATGTCCTTGGTGTACACATTAGATGTACACAGCTATTTCCTGGGAGCCAAGAATCAATAGCTCTTCGATTGATCTGTAGGAGCATGTCAGAAGTAGAAGTTTGTTCTCGTAATAGTCTCCTCCCCACTGAAGTCCCCTAGGACAGTCAGAACTGTGTCTATAAACATGTGTGAATACTGTCAATCTCTTTCCTCCCCACTGAGGAGGAGGAAGAATGCTCTTAGAAGGTAATACTATCATATAATGAAATCACTTGAGTTTCTGGGTGTGTCCCTCATTTTTTGCATATTTAGTTTTCTTTACTTTTGTTTCATCCTTCCTGTATTTGATTATTTCTCTTTGTCTGTCTGTGCCATTTGGTGTCACAAATGTCATGCCCTGTGGATGATTGCTGGTACGTTAAGGGCCTGAACCTTAATTTATTTTTACCTTGACATATCCTTAGTGTATATATATAAAAAAAAAATAAAAAAAGTAGAAGGGAGAAGAGTGGGAGTTGGCTAGAAAAGCTTTGTCTTGTAAAGCAGCAGTATTGTGAATGCCATCTGTTACAGCTATCCATAATATTATCTGAATCAGAAGCAGAGTAGTTAGAGTGACTGAACGCACTCCTATGTCACAGGGTTGCTAGGACAAGATTAAATGCACTGATGAAATACTTAAATTTCTAGAAGTCATACGACAGTGTTTCTAATAATATATTAAAGGTTTCCCTAGAAGTCCTACTCATGGTAACCTCCATAGTTCCAGCTTCAGAGTACCTCCAGTTATTTACTTGTCTTTCCTGTAGTCTAATGGGCCATGGCTGAGTTCCCAACTAATCTGTGTTTTTTAGACCATACACCAACACCTGCCTTGATATGACAAAATAAAAAACAGACTGATTAGTGTGAGCATTTGAATTTCTCCTCACTCTTTCATGCACAGTGATTTCAGGGGAAGTAAAAATTAAGGAGATCAGACTGTGGAAATCTCTGTTTTTCTGGGTACTTCCAGTCTTCCTCAAACTGAAACTGAGAAATGCTAGCTCTGGTTACACAGGTAAATCAGTCCTCTAAATCTGTATCTGTGCAGTGCTTGCCGCAGTCTTTCATTATATTTCATTTGTTAAGTAATTCAGATTTAACGTCCACTCCCTATAAATGCACACAGTCCAGGCCATCCTTTCATTTTGTATTTAGTTCTTTACAGTTGGTGAAATTACAGAACAGCAAAACCAGCTTGGGTTGTTGCCTCACCCTTTTGTCACGAAGAGTTTGATTCACCTGTGTAACACGAAGGAGTCACAGTTTAGTAACTTTGGAAGCTTTTAACAGTTTGCAGGTTTTTTGAGTTGTGCATCCCTACTATTTTTCTTTGGAAGGTGGAGAGTTTTCTAGTAATTTTAAAGCTACCAGCTGTTGGTTTGCTATTCTTGCTTATGATTTAGATACCTTTTGGAGGACATTTGTGGAATTTCAGAATACAACAAATTGCAGGTTGAAAACTGCGGCGTTACAGTATGCGATGGAATAAGGAACCACACGTTCCTTAGACTGGCAAATGCAGGCCTTCCAGCAGGCCTTCTTCAGTGGGATTAACTGCTTGGGAGTTTGAACTGAAGTCTGGGGTAAGCATTTGTGTATAATTCAAATGAGTTTCTGAAGACGAATTGTGTGTGTGTGTGTCTGGGTACATTCAGCGGGGTAACATTGATGCTTATTTGTCAGAAGAACAAATACGAAAATATACTCAACCAGATCTCAATTTGGCAGAGCATTACAAGATCATATTTAATAGACTGTAAAGTCAACGGATCTACTTCCTCTAGCTGCTGTCATTAGGAGGTGGGCTCAACTTGCCAACGGTGCTGTAAGAAGCTGATGTACATGTGTGCTGGGCTGCTGATGGAATAAGTCTGTTCGTGTTCTCCTAAGACTCAAGGTCTTTCTCTTTTGCCCAGTTATCTAAAACTGTAGTGATGAGCATGTAGGGTTAATGCCTAGTTTTGAAAGATGCATATTTTTTCCAGTAACGGGAAATTATAAACCTGTTCAGCCAGCATGAATACATTTAACTTTAAAAAAAATGCTGAAAGTGGCATTGTATGCCATAAAAATATACATCATGTGCCAAGACAAGCAATTGATGCACTCCTATAAAATACAGTAAACACCTCCTCCCTGCCCTTCCTGTGACTGTCAATCAGATTTCAGAATCATGAAATTTTACAGTATTACTGGTTAGAAGGGCTCCCCACTGGGAGCAGATGCCATCTCCGTCTTCATAGACTCAGAGAAAGTCCTGACATGTTTCATGGCGTTCATACGTGGAAGTCTGTGAAATGGAAAGGAAAACAGCTTTTTCTGTCAACCTGTCACTGATATAAGCTCTTACATTTCATCAGAATGACTAAACTTTAAAGCTGTTTCTTCAGTGCTGAGTATATTTGAGAACTCCCAAGTGTTATCAGATTTATAGAGTCCCAGCATATGATAGAAGACCAAAGCATTTTGTGGCATGATATTAAAAATTCATTCAGATACTCGATAAAGCGTGGATGACAAAAGTGTGAAATGGAATAAGGTAGAGTGAATTTCTCCATGGTTTATTGACCTTGATTCCTCTACACAAAATAAATAGACAGAATGGACTAAAATCTCTTCTTTATGAAGGCGAAATCCAGGCAGTCAAAAACTGGCTCATAAAAATGCTCTCTATGGCACATACCTTGGCAATGTTAGAAGTTGGAGGCAATGGAAATTTATTGCTGGTGCTGCAATGTATGTATCTGTATTTCAGAGAAGGAGAAAGCAGGGGCTGTTTTTATGAGGTTACTGATGTTATTCTGTGGAGAACAGAGAAAGAAAACACTCTCTCTTTCGTCATTTTGTGTTCTTTCCCTGAAGGTGTAATAAGATAAAACACTTTCCTTTGCATACCCATTTTTTATTTGTTTGAAAAAGCAGGAGAAAATGCAAGTCTTTCAGAACGAGAAGTTTGACATCTTTCCCTGCTGAAAAAAGCAGGGGCTCCACACTGCTCCGAGAGCTTTTCTGCCGTGCTGCAGTCGGAGTGCAGAATGCCTCATTGGCTTCAGATATTAACTTTTGCGCTGAAAGCTCAGTTGGAGCTGGTGTGACAAATGGATTTTACCTGCTGCCGAAAAACACAACCCCCACCTCTCTACACCTCCCATCTTGCCTAACCTAACCCCCAAGAGCACTGAAACAGAAAGCTGCCCTTAGGCACCATCTGTTTCTGCCAGCTTCTACTTTGGGCCCTGCCTTTACATCTGTTAAGTGGAGGCAGCTTACTTGATGAGTTGTTTTGAAGAAATATCTGGTCTCCCCACCATGTTCATTAACTATTGCAGATCTGTTAAAGAGAGGCTCTGTGATGCAATTTAACTGTAGTTAACTAAATTCATTGAAGTCACAGTCACAGATTATTTTTGCATCCCGCAGAGATAGAGAGCAGCACTGGTTTAGAAACACTTTTTTCTCTTCCCTTTGAAAATAAAATTCTTCTGTTTGTCTGTGGAAACACCATTTTCAAGCAGTGGTGAAACCTATAGGGGATTTAAAGTGACTAGTTGGTGGCTGATAATTTGTTACTTCTCCTTGTAAAATCCAATGATGTAAGCCAAGCTGCATGCATAGCACATGCTAGGACAAATATGTTAGTCATGTAGCCCTTGCAGTATAGCAAAGGAACTGTTTTACTCCTAACAGCTCCTTAAACACCCCAAAGCTACTGATTTGTTAAGTTGACACTTTTCTTTTGGACAAAACCAGCTTTCTGAAGTCCTTGGAATTTGTTCATGGCCAGTGATCAAGAACTAAAAGAAACAAAACAAAAATCCACTTAAAATACTTCAGAAAAATGGATTCAGTATGTTTGTGTTTGGATTTGTTAGAGTTAGAAAACAAAGTTTAATAGGCATTCAGAAGAAAGCAGGCGTCAGTTTATTGAGAAGACAATATTACAAAAATAGAAGGGAAAAGCAAAGTTGAGGGGAAGAGGAAAACCGAGCTGTTTTAAAGATGAGGGACACAGAAAGAGAGGGAAGGTCTTTTTTTTTTTTTTATTGAAAGTTGCTACAGAAGAGTATGTCACAGCTAGGAATTAAACCCACAGTTTTAATAATCTTATGGCTGTAAGCATGGGACCATAATTTCTGTGCTGTTGGACAGGCAGTTTACCAACTTCTCCATGTGTACAGCGTCACTTTAAAATCCCAATCTGGACATAATACAAACGGAATTTTCTTTTATTGTATATGTTATATTTTCATCTAAAATGGTGCCCTGAAGCTATAATTATACATTGTAGTATATGCTATACAGAGATGTCCCTGTTGGTTTCAAGGATGAAGATAATTTATATATTAGTTAAAAGCTGGCACCTTTGAATCTGAGTCATATGTTGTAAAATAAATATGAGTAGTTCCATGAGCAAAAAAACTTATCAAAGCCTGGATTCCCATAGAGAGTTAATTGAAAGCTCTGATTGATGCCTTTTCCTTGGAGTTCTTATAACATTTCTCTTCTGTGTGCGTTTTCTGGTAGCAAGTGAGGTGTGATCACACACTGCAGCCTTTCTTTCAGGCTTATCGGGTCTCTATACCAACTGGCCGCCTTTTTTTTTTTTTCTTCAGAAAGCTCACAGGAGTTTAATTATCTTTGAAATCTCTTGTCAAATGTGGGTGAAATTGGCCAGTGGGTTCAAAAATTCTGAGAAGGAAGGACAGGGAGAGGAGCTTCGTGGAATGATCACACAGGCTTTGTTCTATCAGGAAAGCACACTGCAAGGAAGTCTTTGTGCTTTCTTTTTTTTTTCCTTTTTTTTTTTTTCTCTGTGTATGACAATGTCAACAGACAGATCAGATATCATGAAATTCAACTTGACACGTTGACTCAAAAGATGACACTTATGCTGTTTATTCAAATTGCCTAAACAGAGCAAATAAAAGGTTCAGTTCTGCTTCCATTCCTTGCACAAGTAGTTACATTGCATTGGTATAATATATAATCTGCTCATTATTGTTTGACTCCCCTCTTATACAGAGAGTCAAATAGTGAGAAAAGGTAACAAGTGTTGTCTAAGTTGGAGTTAAAATGATTTGTAATACGTATATATGCTGAGATATGTATAAAGACACTGTCCTGCACTGCTGTGGCTTTCTAAGCATAGAGCTCTGGTGACATCAGGAATATTCTGCAATTTTCTTGTCTAAACATGCCACTTGGAAAACACATGACATGCATAAGAATTAGCAATTTGCACAATCTAAAGAGAATTATCTGTTTGTCTCTAGGCGATTCACAAAAATATGCCCATAGCAATTTGAGGCATTATAAATCCATCCAGGTTGGTTCTGACCATGTTGCAGAAGTAATTTCGACTGGCACATCAGATGAAAGAACAGATTTGAAAACAGTAGCGTGCATGGCCCTGAAGGTTTTATCTTGGCTAATATTCCAGGCACCTTATGGCACTGCTTCGGGTTTCTGTGAAGACTCCAAATAAAGTGTCTGTAGCCTGATGAAAGATTTAACACATTTTTTTCCCGAACAAGCTTTATAAATGTTACACTAAAGATAAAGAATGCACTTGCTGATGGGAAGCAGCTTATTTTTCAGTGTGCTCTTCACTAAGAGCACCCTTTCCACGTGGTGCTTCTATATTTCCAACGTGTATTTCATGCAGCAGTTGAGGTCCTGTAGCAACAGCTCTGGTGGGTGCAAAATTGCCACCCTTCATTTTTCATAATGCCCATGAAAATTCCTTAATTTACTTTTATCAAGGTATCTTTGTGGTTCCAGATAGAAACAGGCAGAACAAATATGTCCACTGAAAGCACTGCACGAATGGGCAATAATACAAATAAGCAGATTATGTTTAGCAACACAACTTGTATTATGTGTGACCTGAATTAGCTTTAGGTGGCCTCAAAGAAAGGCTGGTTTGCTATTTGTGTGAAAAATTAAGAGGCTTTCTCAGTGTTTTCTTTGCTTTCCCATTTGTAATGTCTTGTTTTCCAGTATCAAGGAGGGATTTCAGCACCTAGTTTAGGTGTCTCAGGGAGCCAGGCAGAAGAATATTCAAGACAGCCCTCAGTCTGTGGACAGTGGTCTCCTCTGGCTTTCTCTGGTGAGGGGCAAGAGAGCATCTCCTCTGGAATGTGATACTGAAAGCTTTAAGAGCTGCTGTGTGCCAAAGCTTAGATGGCAACTCCCTTCTCGGTCCCCAGATCTTTTTGAAGCACGTGCTCCTTCTGAGGCAACGCTGTAGGGCCTGAAAAGGGAGATGGGGAAATAACTGGGCATAAAGATGAGCTCCTTGCTACGTCTGCCATGGAGCTGGTAAATGTTTCCTATATTATCTCCTCCTGGTCGTGAGCTTGGCTGACCTTTTGTTCTGAGCAGGTCTGCGAGCTTCTGTGGCCTTTCAGGGCTCCTGTGCCTTGGGAGGCTGCCTCATTTTCCGGCTGAATAAGGTCCTAAATGCCATAGGGCACTCACTCTTGTTTCTTTGCGATTTATTTCTGTGGGTTGAAGATCATAATGAAGGGCCATGTGTGGTCTGCCTGAGCAGGCACTGAACAAGTGCAGAGTGAGGCATTCAGGATGAGGCCTGTATGTTGTGCTGGGCGTTTTGCTTCAGCCAGAATACTGCAGTCCTTATCATGGATTAAAAATACCATTTGCCCCTTTATTTAGATGTTTCCACTGGAGAGAGCTTACCAAAGTGAGCATGGATATTAATTTCACTTAGCAAAAAGAGAAATAACATTTGACAAGTTTATGTATCTGGACCTGAAAAAGCAGAGTCTTGTAGACTCTGTCCCCTCCCAACTCAGAGGAGTGGCCGTGCAAAATCACCATTGTTCCCCTTGGTAAACACCAAATCCTCAGCAATGAAAAGAGCTTTATTTTCCCAAATGGAATAGGGACAGAAGGGATGGGCACGGGAGGGTTGGCCTTAAGGGACAGAGGGGAATAATGTATCTTTCTTTCCTATCTCAAATATAATCAAAATATTTCTTAAATGTAGTGATAGAAAGCTAAAGGATGGATGTTTCTTCTTTTGGTGATTTTATTCAGATGTTCTGTCATTGCCCAAATTACAGGTCCCCCCCCTATGTTTGTACTGTGAATAATGAAGACCAGTGCCGCTAGTAGAGGCCCAACCCCTTCTGAAAGACCTTGAAGATCTGTCAGAGAACTAGGATTGTCCTAGGGCTTTTTGTCTGTTTTTGTGGTGACTGGCTGCTACCCGCATCTGGAGAAACGGCTGGGCTGTACGTTACGCGTGTGGCGGTGAGGCTGACGGTGGGCCTGCACGGCTGGGCAGCACACGTATGTGCAGCGAGGGGGTACAGGCCTCGCTCTGTGCACGTGTGCTTTGTCTGCCAGGCACTGCCCTGTGTTTGACAGCATGCAGGAGTAAGGTGGCTTATCTCCAGCGGCTGAAGGCTCCCTCTCAGGACGGTTCCCCAGGTGTCCTGACGTCTCGTTGTGACCCACTCACAAAATTTTTTACTGGTGGCCTTGGGGAAACGTAAGTTTGTTTCTGGGAACAAAACGGGATGCTTGTATTTCCGAGTTGCACACGTATCAAAGAGTATAAAATAGGGTATCAGCGATACTATTTGAATTTGCTAGCTTGGTCTGTGAGTTTATCCACTCTGTTGCTTCCATGGAGCAGAGACCTCTGAACAAGCGCAAAGTTAGTCACAGCAGCCTGAATCCTGACCAGCTAATGTGGTCCTGGTGGGTACACATGCTAACGCGCTTCTCGGAAGAAGAGCTTACTTCCAATGTGCAGTTGGTGCTGGTTACTGGAACTACTGGAGCCATCATGCAAATACAAATACACTTATCCCTTATTTAAAGGCAAAAAGAAAATTAAATATGCTGAATGAAAACTATGTCTCATTTACTTACAATAATCATGTTTTTTTGGATAATGTTCCTGTTAAAGTTGCCAAAGAGGATTAGATCATTTAAAATTAAAGCTCTCAAGTTAAAAAAGAACAAAAATGTTCTAGTAAGCCTTTTAAAATAAACTATTTGACTATTTGTCTTAATGCATATCAGCCAGATTTTAATTTCCAGTTTCTCGCACCCTTGAAACTTGGATATTAAGTTTTCTCCTACAGCATGTGTATAAGTTAGCTTTTTGCTTCAGATTCAGTCTGGGCAATACAGCTGCATGACAGGACACCATAGCTTCTCTCTGTGGTATTTGCAAACTCTTATCATTATTGCTGGGGCTATAAAATGATCAGTTTTAAGTTCCGTTATACGATAGTCATGAAAACATTACATTCAATGGCAACGTAATTGTATAAGAAGGAAAAAACCTCCAAAGTCTGCCTCCTCTCAGGGGCTGTAAAAATAGCTTTTGTTCTGAACAAATGTATTACTCAATGTATACTCAAAGGTACTCAAACCTTTATAACTTGATCATGCCTGTGTATGGCTGTGTGAGGTGTCATAAATGAGCAACTAAAAATCCACTCGCACATACTAATAAGGGGAATATTACAGGGATTTCAGGAGGGGCCGGAAGCTGATGCATAGATGTCGTGTGCTTGATTTTCCACTCTCATTCCATCTTTTCTGTTGCTGCCGCCACGTGTGGAGCAGCAGAGAAATACCACTGCAGAAATCTCCGCACGCTTCCCTCGGTGGCTGCATTTTGCCCTCACCTTCACCAGCAAAGGAGGAAGCAAGGCTGAAGTCTACAGCTTCAGTGTTTACCCCCATTTGAATCATCGAACCCTTCGGGCTGCCAGAAGTGTTTAGTCTAGTGAGGTATTTTAGAACTTTTAACTCAAGGGCAACAATAGGCATCGCTGGCTGCTGAGCACTTGGGGAATCTGGCACTTGCTTAGGTGTCCAACAGTGAACCAAGCCATTCAGAATCTTGGCATTGTGAAGCGATGAACCCTTGCAAGTCTGGCCCTGCCACTCTTGAAAATCCAACCTAGGAGGAGGCCAGTTCTGCTGCTGCCTGTAAGGCAATGGGAATAGTTTCTGTGTTGACAAGATTCAGCTGAGGGTAGTATTTACATGCTATAAAAGGGAGATTTGAGGTTGAATTTTTCGGGTTTCAAAATATTCGTAGTGTAGTTTCTGTTTGTTTATTTTGGGAGGGGGGTTGCAGGTGGTAGATGCTGCTGGGTTTGTTTAGCCTGCACATGGTCTGACATTTGAGAGATCCTGGCTCTTCTTGCTTCTGGTTCGGGTTGCTTGCTCTGGAAGCTTTCCTGTATTGCTAAAGAAAAAAATAAAAATTCAAATGTGGCTGGGAAAAGGGCTGGAAAATTCATCCTTTTGATTTGCATCCAGTGTGCTGATTTTAGGACCTGCATGTGAGCGTTTAGTCAGAGGAACAAAGAGGACCCTCATTGCTTTTTCTGTTCGTCTCCAAGCTTGATTTACAAGCTTGGCTGGCCTGAGAGTAATCGACGACTCAGTTCCCTTTGACGTGTTAAATGAGAAACAGGTAGGGACTTCTCCACCTCTCATGGCTCTGACCAAGCCGGGCTTGTACCGAACCTTCCCATGATAAAGTGGGGGCTGCGTGAGTTCCAGTTATTTTAGGATGCCATTCAGTGCAGTGTTGCAGCTGACAAGGAAGGCGTTTTGACAACCAGCTCCGTTCCCAGCCCAACGAGCTGCAAAAAAGCTCCGGCGTCCTCCACCCACGCATGCAAAATTGTTTTTTAGCCCACAAGGTAAACTAAAGATATAGTTAAAAGTACCAAGTGGCTGGAATACCCAGGGATGTGCGAATGAGCAGAGCTCACACAGTGATGATTTGAAACAAGCCTTGTGGCTTTTTAATAATGTGCCAAAGCAGTCTCAGTGGTGGGCCAGCAGGCACCATATTCTATCTTCTGTGAAAGAACTGGGCCCAGCAGGCCCCGGCTAATGCAGACAGCCCCTTCACTCTGCTGGAGGAGACAGACTCCGAGATGGCAATCAAGGCTTGATTTGCCAACACATTTCCAATGATTAAAATGTAATTAGCACAACTGAGTGCCTCCTCCCCAGCTAATTTTAATACATGCTGTGACAGGCAGGCAGCCGGCTGTGCCTCGGCCCAGCAGCAGATGGAAGCAGAGGCAGCGGGAGAGGAAAACCATTTTGCGATGCGACTGTTCGCATCACAAAACCATCAGGGCGCTCGGCTCTTAGAAGGCCCTTGATGGCAGCACATCAAATTGGCACTGTCATATCTGACCGTGGCAATGGCAGCCATCCTTCATGCTGTCCCAGAAGCACAGCAAGGCAATTTGCAGGCTTAACCCTTTGAGGTCTTAGGGGGAGATGAGGCTTCGGGAAGGAAGACGCCCGTGTGCGGGGCGTACGAGTGCGATGTCCCCGGCAGTTCAGGGAGCATTGTTTACACGCTCTCTCTTGGCTACATTTGCTCATTTTTCCAAGTATGCAGAGTTTGCCCAGAAGCATCACAATGACCATTTTTTTCTTCCTACTAAAAGCAGAAGTGCAAATAATAAAAGAACCTACAATTCAGAAATACGCTTGCATGGCCCCGTACAGCCAGCGTTGAGCAGATGTCTCTGGGATGTGACCACGTGGCAGACGTGAATAATGTACCAAAGCCAGCCCCCATAGGAGGGGAAGGGAGCAACTCATCTTCTGTAAAGCGAAACGGTTTCCTTTGCTTCTTGCTCCTCTGTTTATTTGAAATGGGTCATTGTCTTTGGTGTTGGTAAATGCATGGAGTCCCATGCAGCTCAGGTCCTTCCAGCTGTGAATGCCGTGCATGTGTTGCCGTTGGGTGGCTATAGCTCAGCCTTGCTGGAGCATGGATCCAGTTTTGTTAGACAAAAGATGGGAGTTGTCTTCTGTTTCTTTATTCCTGTGCCATTACAAAATTTAGCCTTGTGCTACTGTGACATGTACTATATCTGTTGTGTTCCAGCACTTTGTTAGGAGAAAAGGTTAACTGCCTCCATTTTCTTACTGATGAAATACCAACAAACCCCCTCATTCAGCAGGAACGACAAGAGCCCAAATTAAACCAGGCTTTCATGTATTGATGAGAAATGATGGAAGTTGCTGTAAGTATGTAGGGTGGGAAGAAAATATGCACTCTTGAACTCTCTTCTGTTGAGTATGGAGGGGAGGAGAGTCCTTGGTAAATCTGATGCATGCATCAAAGTATTCCTCTATTTAGAGTGTATCTGCTAACGTTTCTCCCTTACATGTTAATAATTATTCTTAGGAGCTCTGAGGAAAGATGTGGGGCTGATTTCTGTAATGCTTTATGAGAAACTGCTGTCTCCCTCCCTCTCACTTTCTCTGAAGGATCCCATTGGTGTACATTTTAGATTTCATATTGAATTTCCTGTAGATCTCTCCTGTATCTTTTAATGATAGCTGCCACACAGGATAGCTCTGCCGAATTTTCCTCCAAGATTAAACTGGTTGTTCAGATTCTTCTCATAGACTTTTTATTTCCCCCTTCCCAACAGTCCTTTACATCCATACCAATGGCTTTGCATCATTTTCTTTTTTCCTCTGTATTTGTAAATCACAGTGTCCTCTTGTAGCAGACTTTTTATCGATTACTCAAAATGATAGTCGAACTTAACAGCAAAGCTGAATTGGTCCTTAAAGAGGTGCTACTCCTGCTGTGTGATAAAAATGAGTCTTTTGAACAAGAATGAAACTCAATGCACGCAACATCAACAGCAAATTTGGTGTAAAAGCTGGCAGGACCACACTGTTGCTGGGCAGTGAGAAACTCTCCTAGCAGGGTAAGTTCAGTGGTCGTCCACTTGAGAATTTGCACATCGTGGAAGGGAATGTTTGTGCTGAACGGAGCTGGCCTGAATTGTTGGGTAACAGTAAGGTCCAAAGCATTAACAAGCTAGCTGTAGAAGTAAGAGTGGAGAGATATGGATGTTTAGGGATTTATAAATTCACATCATTTAAGGCAATGAGGGTATGATCTGCTATGACCTCCTGTATAGCACAGGCTATATGATCTCCACTAATTAATTGTACTGCCTTGAGTACAGTAACTCTGACTGAACTAGGGCACAGAATTTAGGCAAGGTTTAAATTTTTCATTATTTTTTTTTTCAGTTAGGGATAACCTGCCCTATTTTTAAGTGAATTATTGTAGTTCTAAATTATGTTATATATTTCATATTTTTCTATTTTTTAAAATATGCACCAATCTACACTAATCTAGCTTCTACCCTTTGCATCTTTTTATTCAGCTCCTTTTATAGATGTAGCCTACAGAGATTTTTGTGAAGAGGGCATGTCTGAAATCTCAGAGCCTTCCTCCTACTAAATTTTCAGAAGAGATCAGAACTGAATTTCCAGTAGTTTGGCACCTACAGTCTATAGAATAGAGGGAGTCTCTACCTGTGTAAAAAGTCCCTTGTGAAATTCCAGGGCTCTGTATTCATAGAGAGCATCTCTGGAGAGAGCAATGAATTTCCATGTTTTATGTAATCTGTCTCAAAACTACAGCACAGACCGAGTTTATAATTCCTTTATGGATGCTGTACAAAGCTGCAGGTGGTTTGCTGGGACCATGCAGACAGAAAACAAGTGGGAAGAATCTAGAGAGGTTTTCTACCTGTGGGATAGAGGTGACCATGAAGATCTGAGATGCGACGTCTCATAGGCCTCCCATGGATGGCTCCCCAGATTCCCAAACGGTCTTGCTTTGCAAGATGCGTCCCCTGCTATTTCAGTGTCTCCCTGCTTTCTTGACAAAAGGTTTGATGTCAAATCCCGTGTTTCACATTCAGGATGTCTCCTGGCCCTTCCGTGGGGTTTCCCTTTGGAAGAGATGATTTCTAACAGTGTGAAGTCTCAGTCCTGTCGCAGCTGAAAAAGGCACATACAGCCAGTCTTCGCGACACTCAGTGCTGTGTTAGCTACAGCCATGCTTAAACACAGTTGTTGCTGGCAAAACTCCTGCATTTTCCAAGACTCGCCTGGACAAGGATAATTTTTCTGAACACTGTGCTAAAAGCCAGCTATTCAAAGCAATACCTTGCCTTGGCTGTGCGAGGTAATTTGCCACTGCTGATAACAGTCATGGAGTCTGCGATATCATTTATGATACAGGAGGTTTTATCACCTTACTCTGGCGGTGGGTTAATGCAGCAGTGAGAAAAACAAACACACACCCTTCATATACCTCTGCTAGAAGTGCATTGGTGGTAAATGGAGGGCCTGGCTTTCCGTGGTGAATATTTATACTTGGGAATGTTCCACCAACAGAGACTGGGGACTCTCTGAAGCTCCCATCCATCTATTCTAAGTGCAACCACCTCGCTGAGCACTGTGAGTCCCAGCTTTCTTACACTAGGGCACTGCAGACAGCAGTCAGAGTAGTGGGGAGACGTTTCTCAGAAGAGAGGAGGCACACTCGGATTTAGGACTGGTTACAAGAGGTCCTGAGGAAGACAGAGGAAGAGAGAAGTAGCGCATTCCTAAAAGGGCCATTTGTGCATGCCAAGGTACTGCTTCTACCTGTTCCTTAGTGGAGCAGGAAGCCCCAGCAGTGGATGCTCTGTTGGGTAGCATCTCACCCGACTGTTGATACTCTCACTTTCTCCCAGCCTCTCCAGGAATAACAAAGGATTGAGTCCATCTGATAAATCAGTGTTGTACAATTATGCTTACCTCTAAATGGAGAAATGCAACCCCTGTTTTAAATCCAATTATTATAATTGTAGCATTCAGAGAAAAAAATACAAAAAAAAAACAACCATAATGCATTCATTTTCTAATAAGAGAGTACAGATTCCAAATTTCAGCATACAGTACGTCAAAACAGGAAATTTGAGGCAGGCAGGCCAAAGTGTGCCATTGTCTTTACAATTTATATTTACTTGCAGTAGGTGTAGAATAATCCATGTCTTCCCTCAGGTCTAGCGCAGACAATTTATAAATAGTACAAAAATGAAAAAGGCAGCAATAAATAATAGTAATAATATATAACAACCATGCGAGTAATGAATTATAAAACAGAGTGAAAAAGAGAATGAAACCACAACATAGAAGCCAGTTTATAGGGCTGAGTACGCAGTTTGAGTTATTTTTCTGGCATTATGACAATGAGGAACATTTATGGGAGTTTGCAAACAGCTTACAACACAAATCATTTTGTTTCAGGTTATATTTATATGGCTTAGTTAAGAGTTTTTTAGTATCCATTAAAATCCAATGTTCAAAGGTTTATAGCTCAACCGTTGAGGTCTTATCCCTAAGGATCAATTGTTTTGGGTTGTTTGGGGGATTATTGTTATTATTATTTATTATTTATACAATTCACTTTAAATTACTTAGCCTAGAGTAAAGATACAGAGCTGAAAAGCTAGACAGTTCTTCTTGTTTGGGAAAGAAGAGAAGAGACAGCTTTTTCTTTATTATTTTTAGTTTCAGATATTATTTCTGATTTATCGTACGCACCAATTGAATCTCTCCGCATGTGTGTTTCAGCAGCCATTTTGTGTTGGAGTTGCTGCAGCTTGTAGAGGATGACAACTCCTGTACTGTGTTATTGATACTTTATTGCTGCTTCTTTGTGTGTACTTATGTAATTTAAAATAAAAATAATTTTCTGTTGAAACGATGTAATTTGCTGTAGGTCGTACAGTTTAGTTGGTGGAAGATGAGATTTATATTGAAAATAGGCATGATGTGCCTAGGGCCTGATCCAAGTCTTGGTGCTTTTTTCTCTATCTGTTCTATTTACTAGGACCAAAGTTCTTGAAGAAAAATGCCCTATTATGCTTTACACTTTGTAAACATATATAGTGAAAACTGCCCAAATCCTAACCTGTACCATTTAATAGCCAAAATAGATGAAAAACAGAAGGCTGGCAGAAGAATAGACAAGTGACATGCCTGAGGTGATGCAGATAGCCAGTGTCACAGGTAGATCTTCCGTCCTAGCACAAAGCTCTCTCTCCTTGATCATGTTCCTTTTCAACCTACAATGAAGTGTTTCTGGAAAGAGATGAGGCAGATCTATAGAGCATTATGGGCTTGCTACCCTTTGCGTAGATACGGAGGGGGTTAAGAACCCAACACATAGTCAAAAGATCAACTAAGATTTAAGAAGATGAATAAGATTTTATTTCATGAAAAATCTAGGGGCATTTGAATCAAACGAACTGTGTATCTTGAGAAAGAATATTTACAATTCTTAAAATGCATGTATGAGTAGAATTAATATAGTGTGTGCTTTTATTTTAATCCTTTTCCATTGTATCAAGCTTCCTTTGTGGCAATATTTCCTAGCTATTTTCTTATTTAATTCTAAGTATTCATGGTATTAATTCTATGTAAATCTTATGCTGTTATCTGAGGTGGAATGTCAGCATCTTTATAACTTAACTGCTGTGTCCATAACTTGCATACAGTGCAGTCCCCAAGGAATCTGCTCATTGTGGCTGGCTATCAGGCTCTGATTGAAAACATGATTGACACCAATAAGAGCCTGGTAGTTCTCATTTCCCCATTTAAAATGATCCAAACAGCTCAATGGCCATCCAAGATCTATAGAGTGTTTTTAACCTGTACATAATTCATCATCTCTATTATAGTCCTTTTTTTAACTTCTAATTTTGGAATATCAGAGGTTTTCCATTAGGTCAACAGGACGTTAAACTACTCTCTTTTGTTCCTTTCCTCTGGTGTTGCAATCACACAGGACGCCAGGCTCCTTTTGGGCCCAGGAAAAGCATTTTTTCATCCTTTGTGCTTTCTGCCACAACCCTTTTTGTGGATCATTCTCTTTGCTTTTTACTTGGCATATGAACCATAAGCTCTGGACTATCCAAGGTCTGTAATACTCTGTTGCATGCAGAAGAAAACAAATTTCACCTCCAACCGATTGATTTTCAAAGCTGATTTTCAAAGTTAACTCAATCCCCACTTAGTTTTTTTCTTGTGATTTCTATTTCTGGCAGTGATGATGAAGAAAGGAAGAAACTCTCAGGCCCCGGACTGCAAATGTAAAGCTGACAGTAAAAAAAAAAAAAAAAAAGGGAAAACATGTAAGAGGAGTTCTCTGTGAGAAACTGAGGTCAAACTTTGGCCATCTGGCAGTTAGGAATAGACATGTGTGAAGGCACGCCAGGCACCTGCTGAAGGCAGATCTGCAGTAGCAAAGCCTTCAAAGGTTTGCTTGCTGCTTCTCAGCCATTGCATGGTTTTCATTTGTAGCTTCTCTTATCGAGCACAATTTCTAAATGAGGATGGTTGCTTCACTTTAAGGACGTACAAATGACTTGCCCTCACCTGTCAAGCATGATCCTTGTATTTTACCAGGCCCATTATGAACGCAATCTTTCTGTCGAAAATTTGCATACCTCCTTTCTTGAAAAGTAATGACAGCAATTTCTTTCCCTCCGCTCACTTTCTGAGTGTCTCATTTAACAGCACCTGTGAAACCGACAGGCGCAGAGATGAGAAGTGAAAGAGAGCAGTTGATTAAATCATCATCAAGTCGGGCCTCAGAAAGTCAATTCTGCTTCCCGTCTGCAATGATATCCTTTTATCTTAAAGTAATGAGCTATGGCACTTTTGCATCGGGTAATGCGATAAGTTCTATTAGCATGTTCCATTTGCTTCACAAGCAAGGGCAAGTCATTTCAGCAAGCTCATATCACTGCAATCAAAGCAATTGGCTTCACAGGCAGAGAAGAAAGAGGAAAGGCTCAGGGTGATTTTTATGGATCACAACACAGTGGAAAAAATAGATTCTTGTATTATTTTAACCCGTAACATGCTTTGCTTCTTGTCCATCAGGATATTTTGATTTTATTAGCCTGTAAGTACCTGGAGGACTCAAATTCCAAACTGAACTCTTGAGCTAAGACCAAGAGGTATAAAAACAGGAATCTTTACTTACACAGGGACACTGGCTAATGCACTATTAGGCACTGACTTCGTTAAACACTGATTAGTTTAATTCTTTGCTATTGACTTAGTCCACCAGTATAAATGCATATTTTTATGATCACTTGAGAGGATGCTGAGAATGACTTTGCGTACTGCAAATTGTGTACAGCTAGAAAGGCAGGTAAGAAAGCTGCAAATTTGCATTCAGAATCCCAGAGGAAAAGGCATATAGTTTTGTTTTTTTTCATATAGTGTATTGAGGAACTGAGGCAGGGAGTTCATCCTTCTGTTGCAAAACAGAAAGACTCGGTAAAATTAGAATTGGGCTGTGGCAGGTAGCAGCTTGATGCCCCGTTGGTCTAGTGGAATTCAGATGCCTGAGTTGCGCAGGCGCTTTCTGAAGATGCTGAGCCGAGTAACTCCTGGCATCGTTAGCTTTCTAATGCCGCGGCTGGAAAGCCCATTTTATCTGCTGCTGATATTGGTGGGAGCATTGTCCCGTACTTTGGGGATAGCTGGATTGGGCCTTAAGCATTTGTGGGATCATTGAGCAATGACACCATAAGGAAGCCATCGGGAGTGATAACTGGGGGAAAGAAGTTGCACTTTTCTGAGATCTGCAATAGTTTACCAGGCTCAGCTCAGTTCCAGGGGAGCAGAGAAAAATTTGTTTCTTAAAGGGCTGCTTTTCCTTTGTCATCTCTGGGGCTGTGCCTGGAGGTGCCTGCAGATGCCAGGGGCATCTTCCTGCTGGGGGAAACAGAGCCCTGCACAGCCGGCCAGGACGCAGCGTTGCAGCTCTGTCCCTGGGAGCCCTCAGGCCGGCTCTGTGCTCCTGCGCCAGGCGCAGAAAGCCTTCCATCCTCTCTCCTGCTCAGATCGCTGCTGGCCTTCCCCTGCGAGGGATAACCTGGGAATACAGGGGTTGAAACAAGAGAGTCAAACCTCAAAGTAGGACTCGTGTTTTGCTCTCTTTCTGGAGTGAAATCCCCCTTTGCAAATAAGCTCACTGCAGTCTGCCAAGAACACATGTACCACCCACCAGTTGCCAAGGTCATGTATGTGTTTTATATAAATATAGGGTGGATCATCTTTATCATGACTAGTAATGTATTCATGTTAACATTCAAAATGTAGTTCTCTCCTTTCTCTTCAAACCATTATTTTGTTGATGGTAGAGCTAGAAGGAGCCACTAATTGTGTTGTTTTGCAATGGAAAACAATCATACAAGTCTTGGGTGGGAGGAATTAAAAAGACATATAGCTGAAAGTGGTTCCAAGTTCTGAATATTATTCCTGTAAGGGGCAAATATAACTTTAAATGTCCAAGACTGATACATTTCATCTGAAGTGAAGTAGTTGGATAAAATGGGATTCAGATTAGAGGTCAACATTGCAATCTTTTGTCCAGACTAAGGTAATTTGTGTAAAATGGGACTTTTATGTGAATAATCCATAATTTCAGCTTTTGAGAAACCAGGCCTGAAACTTCTCAGACCATCACTGTTTCAGAGTCATACCTTACACTGAATCACTGTGGATAATGGTGAAGAATTGCTAAGCAGACTGTGATGTTAACCAATTTGTGAGATGCTATATATAAGATTCCTTGGCAAGGAGCTCCGTGCTGAATGCTACTTGCAGGCGAAGTCAGAGATAGGAAAGAAAAAAGTGAAATTCTTGCTCTTAGTTTCTTTGTGACTCTGCCTGTCTCTATTTCATCAATTAGAAAATTGCCCATTTATTCCCTGGCTGTGTCTTCTTTCATCTAGGAGATGTTTTTTTCTCCTTTTTTCTTGGAAGCAAAGGTCTAATTGTATAGCTAAAATATCATCTTTGCCCTTTCCGGGGCTGTCAGTTTGTCATTGGTGGATAGATGGACAAGAATATTGTAAATGTCAGTGTGAACATGGCTGAGGTCTGGGTTTTCCCTCATTTTCTTCAGATTTCCTTTCAGCAGACAGATGAGCAGCATCACTTTGTTCAGTGCTGGCGTTTCAGCAGTGCTGACTCCTTTGGTGGCAATGATAAATGGATTCAAGATATGAAATAGCTGTTCCAGCAAAGTCCATTGAGCAGAATAGAGAACAATGCCCTCCTCAATGTCATTGTACATGATACATTCAATGATTGCCACTTTTTGCACAAGAATGTGTTCAATCAGCAAGGTACATAGAAATCCATGGTGTTGCTTCAGCCTGAATGAGCTGGTGAGGTGGCACAGACCTTTACTCAGCTTGATTTGGGCCAGACTCTCTCAAGCTATTCAAATGGGCTCAAATTATAGCTGTAACCTCATAAGGTGTCTGATTTTTGAAATTTGGCGTTGGGATCAGTCTCATTCTGCGGGTGCTGTGGGAGATGTGCTGTACATTTTAACTTAACGCTTTCCCCAGCTGGGGCAGATTTGGGAGATACAATGCAGTCTTTAGCCCAGTCCTCAGTTTTCCTTTTCTTCTACAAAACACAGCAATAATTAAGCCTTAAGAGGGAATTGGAGAGTTCTTTTTCTCCTTCCCAGTTTATCAGACTGCAGTTATATTTGTGTATACTCCAGATGACGAGGAGTGCATCTTACACTTTCACAGCCCTGACTGATAGCAGTAATTTAGAAGGTTTAATCTGGGGCAGAAGGAAGACCTTTCGTTTTTGCTGGTGCAAAGACTTTATGAGGCTTTATGTTCCCTCTTCACCTTGGGCTTATTTTAGGAACAATAATTTGAATTTTGACTGCAGCACATGTATGAAAATGCAAGTTTGTTGGTTACTGATTCTGATTAGCGCTTCTTGAGCATTGAGTTGCAGAAATACTGGAAAATAAAGCTTGAACGCTTAGCACATGCGTGCCAAGTGATGTGATGGCTGGTAGCCCACATACTGTAGTTGTTAAAGGTGTTTGAACAGTTTAAGTGGTAACTCTGGCCACTCTGAGCAGGTCATTGTCACTCTGGTCTTATTCTTGCTACTGATTATACAGAAACTAGGAGCAACCACAATGCTTCCATGTGTCCTATAAAAATCTGTGGAGCTAGTTACGAGCGAGCTTTGTGTGTCCCAGGCTTTGGGTTCGGTTTGCAGTGCTGTAGATCCTTTGGGAAAAGTGTTAAGAGTCCCTCCTGCCCAGTACTAGACTTTCAGAAGCATAAACTAGCCATTTCAAAGGCTCCTTCCCCAGAGGGGTGCGTCAGGCTGTGTTTTGAAAAGATCTCACGGCATTTTTTGCCATGCTCATTTGAAAACTTGGCCATAAATGAGAGCTGTGGGTGCTCAACAGTTTTGCTGATCTGGCTCTCGTTACAGTGCCTAAATGAGAGCTAAGAGTGGGTTGGTTGGTTGGATTTTTGACAATGTAAGCCAGCATTTGGAAATGTGGCTCTGGGCTTTTTTCAAACCTGGCCCTGGGTGGCTGCAGCTTGTCACAACCCGTGGTCAGTGAGGAGATAGGAGGCGCCCTGAGCCTGAGCATCAGAGAAAGAAGTTTCGGTTTGTTCAGGTGTAAAATGCATCCACAGGCTCCTTGTCGTGATTCGTTGTGTTATCACTCACAGTGAAGCTAATGGCAGTTACCCAAAAATCAAGCCATGCCATCTCTGAATGCTGTTTTGGATTCCCCGTTATTTGCAGAATATTCAGATACAGTATGTGCACAGAGCCATGGTTTCCTGAAACAAGGCTGAAAACTGATCTTTTTGTAATAGGCACAGAATACTGAAACTGCGCCCAAAGTAGAAGGCCAGTACAAAACATTTGCATCACTTAATTCCAAAACAGGATGCCTAGTGCATAAAATTGGAGTGGGACTTGCGCCTGGGAACATCTTCCAGCTTCATCAGACTTCCCAGACAGTGCGCTGTGAGCTACCTTCAGAGGAGCTCACTGAGCAGAGCTCACCTGGCCACAGTGGAAAGCACTGCTTTTAAAGAACCTTCTGAAAGCGCTGACTGCACATTATGGAAAACAATGGACGTTCAAAAATGTTGGAAAAGCAGAACTGCTTCTGAAGGACAAGATCGCAGAGAAGAAACACGTTTACTGCTATTCCATTAATTTGCCGTTGTTAAATCAGTGACATCTAAATTGTCATCTGGTATCTGTAGACATAGGGTCAGGCTCACTTTGCCATCCATTGTCATCACTTTTGTGTCTGGTAACGGCAAATTCTTAGGTGAGGTTTCCTCCTGGAAGTGTTGATAGGCGTGTTTGAATCCTTAGAAAACAGGCTGTCTCTAAGCTGTTCACAGAATAAAGGTGAATTGATTATTAATACAGTGAAACCTGTCAGGTAACAGAAATAGTAACCAAGCTACAAGGGATTGTGTAGCAGGCTTAACTGAGCCTGAGATAACATAGTTCTTTTGCTTCCATTGTATAGATTTTCATTGCGCTTTTGCTCTGAGAATCTCAAAGCACTTAAATCATTTTACTTTTCTTCTATGGCCCTGGGAGGCAGGGGAATGCTGGAGCAACTGAGGTAGCAAGCAGTGCAGGCTCAAGTCTTCAGAAGTGACCGGTAGTTCTGAATAATCAACTTCACGGTTGTCAGCTCTGGTTTCCGAGACCCGTTCTCCAGAAGTGGTTAGCAGCAAGTCTGCAGGAGATGGAAGCACCTTGTGCGTTAGCACCTCGGGGAAGAAAATGCATTCAAGAATGTAAATGAGCACATCAGGGTAAGGACCACTGGGAAATGTGGGTGCGAGTGAAATGCCCAGAGTGCCCAAACAGCAAACCAGCCTCCAACGTGGTAAGAATGTACAATTGCTTTCATTCAGTTTCTAGGCTCAGCAGCAAACCTCTTCTCTTCTGCAAGACTTTTGGAGTTACCCCTGCACATAAATCGTCAGATTTTTTTCCATGAAGCGAAGGAAATCCGCGTATTTAATCTTCAGGGAAAATTCAACGTAACGTGGCTGTGCAGAACACGCACATGAATGCCTGCACACAAACACACACGTGTATATATACCGCATGAAAATAGAACCTTAATGCTGTGTACGAAGCCATTTCCTCCTGTCTCTCCGTTTTTTTCTTTCATGCAGCTTGTCCATAAAATCCTGCTGCGGGAACAGGACAGCACTGCTGGACTGTGGGTCTCCTTTCCTTGCGCCCCACCAAAAAACCCAGCAAAACCTCTTTATGAGTAAAATAGATGCCTTGTGTATGCAGGACTCCTGGCATTTTACAAAGTGTATCTGGAGCCAGGCTAGGCAAACGTTAGGAGCTGTTTGCTGAGTGCATTTATTGCCTTTGCATAATTTATGAGCTGGAGGGGTTTGACCATCATTCGTCTCTGCCAGAGGCTGGCACTGAGGGCTCTGGAGGATGGAGCTGTAAATTGGATGGAGCGCTCCTGCTGAGCTCACAGCAAAGTCCTCGGGTCAGTGTGGGAATTTAATACCGGGAATGGAACTGTTTTCTCAGAGTGCCATGTGGGCCTCCACGCAGCAGAGGCTTTTTTGGCAGCCACGGTGACTGGCCAAATCGCGAAGCTGTCAGTCACTGGGCATGTTGTGAAGGGAGCCTGAGCATTTTTAATCGGCTTGGCATCCGTGCTGCTTCCATAATGGACACCAGTAGGTCTCAGTCCTTCGCCATATGCTTAACTCTGGAGACAAGGTGCTTCTGGGTATAGCAGTAATTATTTGATGCGGAATTAAGCGGACCTTGAAATTAGAACTGGACTGTCGGAAAGCAGGAGGCTTAACACTTTGATGGAAATAACTTCCCACCGATGTCGCTCTGTGCACTCTCTCTGCAGATTCACTCAGATACGGGTAACTGTTTTACTGGCAAATTCAGATGTCACTGCTGGCAAGTATTCTTCTCCCCAAGTACCTCCACACTGCAGAAAACACAAAACCCTGAGCTCTTTCCAAGCTTGTGAACCGGGAAAGACTTGATCCACAGCGGTGGAGAGATTACTTAAACCCAGCAAAAAATGGTGGGGAGAGGAGCGGCTGCAAAGCGCTGTGTCCGCAGCTGTGTCACAGGACACATGCACACGAGCCCCAGCCGCAGGAGCCGTGGCATGTTGAAGCCCTCTGAACCTTGCTGGGATAAAGGAATCATTCCTGCTTGCTTATATAGTCACTTTTGACCCCCTTTCTTTCTCCTTTTGGATTCAGGCATAACAATCAGGACTTCTGTTGGACATTGGCTGGAAGGTGGGGAGAGGTCATGAGCAAATGGAGGAATTGGTTCTGGGCTCCCTGTTTTGAAATACATATGATGTGTCACCTCGGTGTGTTATATGAGGCACGTGGCTGGTGCAGGGTCCCCAGAACCACTGGGTGCTCCTGGCTGTAACCAAGCAGTGGAAGGAAGTGCTCTAGCCCCAAAGCTGAATTTTATCAGCAACTGTAAAATAGAGGTAGTAAATAGGAATTCTTTGTGATGTGCTGTGATTTTCATGGATGAAAATCCTTGTGTATTTTTGCTTATCTGCAAATGTCAGCCTTTGCTTTGCAAGCATACTTACCTATGCTTACCCTCTTACCAAAATCTCGTAAATGTAGTTATGTTGAAATCAAAATATGTAATATTTACAGGGTAAGGGCAGGAGTACTTTATATAAAAACCATACTGTCCCAGAAATGTGCACTTTTCCTTTTGTCAGTTAAGTACTCTCCCTCCTTCATAAACTTGACCTCTGTATGAGGGTTTCAGATTTTGAGTTAAAACTCTGTCATATCTCCATGCTCCATCTCATGTATGTACGTGCAACTAGTGCTATATAAATCCTTTCAGGTATTAAGTAAATTTCACTTCCATTTGTATTTTGAATTATTTGAAAGGAGATTGTGATTTTTACCAATATTTTGCTTCATTTAAAATTAGTGGAAAAATACCTATGAAAACAAGAACTATTTAAGTTCTTAGCTTTAGTTTGTTAGTATGTAGTTCATTGGTGTGGAGAAAGCACCTTTTCACCCCCCTGTACCAGTGAAGACAAGGGAAAAGCCAGTGAAACAGAAAAGTTGTAATTAAGGAACATATAGCAGACGACATGCCTTTTACAAACCAAATGTATATTTGTGGGTGTAGCTGTTCACATTCCGCTGTATAGTTAACCTTTGGAATTCACACTGTATAACTAATTTCGCAGCAATTTGGTTGTCTTACAAAAATACTCACAGATGCAAACAAATAAAGGGCTTAGCTAACTTCTCTAAGGACATAATGCGGTCTGCTAGTCCTTGACTTAAGAAAGCCCAGTTCTGCATTTTCGTGATCTTACACTTCCCTTCGAAACATCTGACACGCGGAGGTGTGAGTTCAACCTTGCCTGACAGAGGCAGGTCAGTCCTCCAGACTCTAAGCCTGGAGTTTGAAAAACAGGAGGAGGTATTTCCCTCATTCTTCTGCTGCAGAGGGAGCCAAGTGTGACCACCCGGGAGTTACCCAGAATTAGGTGGGATGAATCAAATCTCCTGTGTCTAGGAGAGAAGTAGCTAGGTGTGAGTTGCACGGGCCTTACAGGCTTGTTTCCAGCACAGCTTTTGTACTCCTAGCAAGTCTAAGCATGCTTTGGCTTTCTGTTGCTTGTCTGTATTGGAGCTTGATTCACCTAGTCCTGCTGCATTTCTACAGTAGTAAAAGCGATAAAAAAAATGAGCAACGGCACTTGATAATTAGCAAGACCCACTGGTGTTACTGTTCAGCATCCTGTGGTATTGTGTTGGCTATGTTACCGGGGCTAGTTCTGAATTACAGAAAGCCACGGTGAATCACTTACTTGGGCACGTTGTTCCTTGGGCTGTGAGCTGTCTGAATTCTTCAGTGGAGCACCTGTAAGCAATGACAAGGGGTGTGCCCTCTAAGTAGTTCTGGAGTAAAATGGCAGCCTTGTAAACGCTTCACTTCTGGGAAGGGTGAACCTGAGCCATTTCTATGCTCTCCTACCCAAAAAGCCTTTGAAACCGAATTACTGGTAGGCAGTATGAGCAATATCATTCTTCAAAAGAAAACAAACTGCCCTCTAATACTGTTTTTCTTCTTCCCTGATCCAGGTGTAGAGACTAAGTGTGTTCATGCACCATCAACTCCCATGCATGTGAATTAAAGTAATGTAGGGCATTGCAAATGGCTTTTGTTGTTTTCAGTGCGTTTTTTTCATAATTCAAACATGGAAATGATGGTCTTCAACAACAGTGTGGAGAAAAATTTCCTCCTGTACGGTAACTGAGTTATTTCCTATAGGTACTGGATGCAACACCACGGGTCTTGAGTGTTTCAGCCATCTTGTTTATAATAATCTTTCATTTTTTTGCCATAGCAAATTTTTCTTACCTGTTCTTTTTTTCCTTTTTGTGTTTCAGTGTGACAGCGACAGTGATCAAGAAGAAAAGGTAGGAAAGGGAATCTGTATGGGAGCGAGAATATTTTGTTGGATTCAGTTATTCTTATTATTTTGTTATTTATTCAAAGTTTCTTTTTGGATTGATCCAAATCAACTCTATACAAAGCAACACCTTTGTTCCCTTTAATTTGATTTTGGAATAGACCTCCAAGGAAAGAGTATTCTGATGAATATTTTGGAGGTTACACAATTCATCGTCAGGCATATTGATGCCATGGTTTGTGTGGGTTGTTTATGAACACCAGTCTGACTGCCGACCCTTTCTAAGGCTACATTTTCCCTTGGGAAGTTCTAACAGTTTAATAACGTGACTGAATATGTTTGTAACCTTCACATTTGCACTTTTCAACAGTTATTTAACCACATGCTTGCCTGTTTTGCTTCTCTGTAGTCAAGGGTCTTAAAGCTCAAATTGAAGTGCTAAGGTCAACATGCATATAAATATATAATTATATATATACATATATTTAGAAACAACGTTTGGAAACTGCGCATTACATCAAGTGACACAACATGCTGATAGTTATCACAATAACTGGGTTTCTAAGCAGAAAATTGAAAAAAAGTTATGCTGAAAAAGAACCAGGCACTGCTCTCTAACACTTTTTTTTTGGAAGGCTACTAGTAATGAAGAAATAGTGTTCACACTGATGCATTTTTGCGTCTTATTTCTTACACTGTAAACAGACTAACATCTACCTTTCTTCTTTGGCAAAAATGAAATAATCATTGCAGAAAAACTGGTATAATTTCATTATTTCCAGGTTGGATTTTGTGATTTTCATTTGTATGTTGAGCCTTAAGGGATGTTTTGACAATGTAATCACTTTTTCCTCCTTTTTCACTGGGTAAATTGGGGGATAGAAGTTGGGGAGGGTAGAGTAATGTCAAAAACTATCATTTGTATACTGTCTTTGAATTGTTTAGAGTTTCATGAGTGGTTCTGTTAGCTAGCTTCAAGTGAAGCCAAGAAGAAGAGAGATGACCATTTTGGCGTGTGGCTAATACAACAGAAAAGAACAAATATGGTGTAGAATCCACATGGAAACAATGAACACAGAAATCAGCTCTCATGTTTTAATCAGATCTGTACAGGATTTATGTAGGAAAAAGCCCAGGAAATTTTCAAACTATTCTGTATACAATTGCCAAAGCTTTGCCCTTCAGCTTTCAGTAATTTCCCAAGTAGAGATTTTTTTCCTTGTGTTTCTTAATAATTTGCTAACTGCGTTAAAGAACCACTGTTTACTTTGAACTGCAGTGATTTCCCTTTCATAAGGGAACTAATCACTGGAGTTAATCAGTGTGACAACAGAAAGGGGAGGTTTTGTTGGGTTTTTGTACAGAATATTAACCTGCACTTTTAGGTATGAATTTTTAATGCATTACCATTACATTGCATCCTGTGAAGTGATTATTCATTTTCAGGATGTTCCTTATGCAGTAGAAGATGATAAACTGAATCTCAGCTGCTGTGTTTATGGTACCCAGAACTAGAAGTGTAATTTCCTGCCACTGCTGCATTCACAGAGCCAACCTCTGCCAGTTTCACAATATTTTTCTCTTACAGCGCGCCCATATAAAAAGGCAAATTAGCAGCTTTGGGGATGGCGGTGGTGTGCAGGTTGAGGGTTGTGTCTGCAAGGCAATACAAGAGATACTCAAGACCATACCTCACGCAGAATATCCCCGTACTTGTGTGGGCAGGATTTGAAATCCAGACGTGCATTTCATCTCTGTGATCTATATTTTTGTCTTCCCCCCTAATGAAACGAGATTAAGTGCAGATCCAAATATCCCTGATAATTTAGTGCTTTTCAAATCCCAGCACCAGATCCAGCTTTGAGTTTTATAGCCCAGGCCCAATTCTAAAAGACGACTGCTAACCCCGGTGCATGTACGCAGCCTGTGCTGGCAGCCCAGGCAGAGATCTAAAGGCCTTGTTCTGCTGTTAATTTGAATTCAGCATATGTAGCCTGTTATAAAATGCGAGACATCATCATTTGAGCAGGTCAAGCATATTCAGATGAAGACAAATGGTGCTTATTTGATTTTCTTAAAATCAGGAAATGAAAAAAGTGCTCTCTGGAGAAATCATGTTCTGCCTGACTTAGATGATAGACCAAGGCATGTACCCCAGATAAGAACAGGCGCTCGTCTTGCGGTTTTTATCTCTGAAGGACGGTCGGGACTGTCAGCTCGCTGACATGTGCATTATCCATGTCATTTTAAACAAAGTGACCTGTAGAAAAGTGCACTCTGCCGTGACATGATAATGGGCTGTTGGATGACAGGTAAAGTACACACTATAAAGGAGGCTGTGCGTTATTCCTTTGTTTAACTGACAAGTAGAAACTTCTTTTCTTCAGACAGGCAGGATCTTTTAGATCTCTTTCAATAGAACCCGGAAGATTTTGAATCCCTGCTTTAAATAAAATAATATTTTTAGGACCAAAAATTCCTATGAGCACAATGCACTGGGAGAAGTGAGGGTTCCAAACTTCTGTGCGAGAGGTCGATCGTTTCTTAAATAGTGCTCAGCATCCACAGTTCTCATCAATAAGTGCAGGAGCTGAGGATACTCAGCAGGATTAGAAGTTTTAAGATCCATGACCCAAATGTCTTAGATCATTATGAGGGTATCGGTCTCCAACTATGGAGCTGTTCCAGTAGCAAATTGTCAGATTGCTCTACCTTGGTCCTAGGTCAATGTATTCTGAGGATTGTGGAGTCGCTTTCCTCCTTGCAGAATCCTCTTTCCCTGAAATTAGGGGAGCTACTTTCCTTTAGGACCATCTCTTGCAGACTTCAACATACTGTGGTATATGGAATATACGGTGTGTTGCTGCAGATGAACTTGGTACACACTTTTCAGAAATATGGAAAGGAAATAATTTTGCCTTCTTTCAGATTTCTGAGGACAAACCCACACTGATCCTTCAGTGCGCCTACGAGAGGCATAGGTAACATACCACAGGGTGTAGGAAAAACTGTAAATATTTCTACTAGAATTAATAAATCCTGTAAACCAGAAAGATAGGCTAGTGTTTTTGAATAAAGTAAAGGCAGATCAGTATGATGAGAGGTGTGTGACAGGTGGAGGTGGCTTGGAGACACCCCAGTTCAAGCACGACTAGATGGGCCACGGTGAAGCAGGAGAGTCCATGAAGGAGCGGGACCTGGGAAGCTGGGGAGCAGACGAATAGTGAGTGGTGACAGAGGAGGAAAAGCAATGTCTCTTAGGCTGTTAGTATGCTTTTTTTCACCACTTGAATATGTATCTATCCGGCTGTGTAAATCATTGTTGATATCTGATCTCTATTAGGTGGTGGCTGTGCCTCCAATCCATCTTCCCTAGCCTTTAATTGGGAGCCGACAGACAGAGTCACTTGCTGTCTGCGTCTGCCCTCAAATGAGACATTTCTCCAGAGGTTTCTCTGGAAGAAGAAATAAGGATATTTAATTGAAAAATGATGCAGCCCCTGCTTAGCAGAACTGTAGCTAAGGCTGTGTCAGCATCTCAATTTTAAATGACATGTTTGGGGTGGATAATTTATCTATTTATATAGATTCATGCTCCTTCATTCCAATTTGGCACACAGTACTGGACGGGAGCATTCAGAAGTATGCATTCTGCTCTCCTGTTGCTAAAAATCCTGAGGAGGTAGCGAGTACATCTGTGGAGGGAGAGTATATTTGGAGGACTGGCATCAGAATGTAAAGCACTAATACTTAGGGAGATGTCATTTTCCATCCTGGGATCCTTTCAGCAAATGCCGCTGGGATTTCTTACTGAATCTGAAAAACAGTATGGATCCCAGGGGAGCTCAGATTTTCTCCATTAAGAAGTCTGTCAGTCTTACTCTTTGAGCAGGTCTCCAGAGCTGATAATCTAAAATTAGGGCAAGCTATTGCACAGCTGACAAATTCAAGTGCAACTGTATTATCTTCTGATTTCTAGAGACAATCTTAAGAAATTATACCAGTCGTAATTAATGCAATATTAAAAACATTACTGCGAATATATAGTCTGTTTTCTGGAAGTGAAAGGAGGACTTGGTCTAAAATGCCATACAAACAGCTTTGATAAGGAAGTCGAGTGCTAAAGATGAGTTACTGAGTAAGGTCCTTTTTTATTCACCATCTCTACCATTTTCTCTCACCACTCCATTTAATTAGTCTGATTTTAAAATTAAGGCTCAATCTGAGGCACTTTAGTGATTTTCTCTTCATAGGAAAATATTTCATTGATCGCTGGGAACTGCTTTGCAGTGTACTCAGGGTTGTTACTTATGCTTGATTCAAGAGGAAAAAAAGGCCAGCTTCTTGCTTGAATTTTATCCAGCTTCGATAGGATGTGCAACTTAAAAATTGCTCCAGTTGATGACTTAATTCCATGTATATCTTAGTGGTACCCAATCAGTTCTCCCTTGATGATGTTCCTGAATGCCGTTAAAATGCTTTCTTCACTGCTACAGCCCAGGCACCACCGAGGGCGCCTGCTGAAATGGCCTTTGTTCCGGGTGGACTTTGCCTAGGATGCTAAGGGACGAAAGAGGTTGGTTAAACTTGTGGCTAAATGTGCAAAACATTCAGGTATGGTCGTAGGGAAAGAATAACAATGCCTACCCCAGCTGGGTGGGGGATTCGGGCTGGGTGGGTGCTGTGCTTCCTCGAGAAGCCTGTGCTGGTGGGAGCAGGCTGCGGGTAAGACTTGGTTGTTTTTCTCTCAAGTGCTACTGAAAGCACCACGCGAGGGATGAGCAAGTCATCGGAAGAACGATATTTTCTTGCATCAGAATTATTTCTAATGATAATGCTAATACATTTGATTGCATATAAAACAGCTGCAAAGCTAAGGTTATGGCATGGAAAATATCATAAATCACTCTGGTATGTTGAGATAAAGAGACTGGTTCTTTGTGTATATCTCTGTACACACAGAAGCATACGCACGCACACCCTGTGTGTTTCTGAAGAGGTATGGAACCATTGTTCTGTGCGTAGGCTTTAGAGAGAGTTTTTGGAGCAGTGTTTAGGCAGATGCGTGTTGCCCAGTTTAATACATAAATGGGATTTCAGTGGTTGGTGGTCAAATACCCACACATACTTGTCTTTATGTGTTTGTGTGTGTGTAGTTTGCTTTCCAGTGTGCTTCTGGCTAAGTTCGAAAAACGCGTATTTTTTTATCCCAGCTTTACGAACTCACCTGGTTTAGGTAATTATAAGCAGTCTGATATATTTATTATGAGAGGAACTTGGGCTGGGCTTACTGAAGGCCATACCCTTCAGCCCGTTGAACAAAGACACAGGTGGGTGCTGACAAACTTGGCAGAAAAGCCGTTTCCTCCCTGCCCTCCACTCTGAGCGTCCTGCTTGGCTGCGTCCTGCCGGCCCAGCAGAGCATCGCTTCCCGCTGTGCTGCCCGCCGCGTCCCCTCCCAAACATGCACAGGGCACAGCAAATCTTTCTGTCTTCCAAAAAAGAACCCAAAGCAACCCCACCGTAAACTACGCTCAAAAACGTAAGACCAAGGTAAATAGCACAGGGCTGCCTTCTGTAAGTTCTGTTGCTGGAAATAGAAGCTCTATCGCAAGTGGATTACATAGTAATGAAATTGCTTTTTCGCTTGAATATTACACCCATTTACATGCATAAATGGGTGTAATTCACTCTCATGTGGGCAGTTCCTTCAGCATGGAATTTGTTTAATAGGATTCTTGGAAACAAAACTGTGTCAGGGATTTTTTTTTCCTCTTGCTCCCAGGGAAGGAGAAGTTTGGGTAGCCTCTCAAAAAGAAGTATCGACCAGGATGGGACCGGAGCTCTGGCAGATTGGTAGCTGGCAACCAGCTCCATTTCTTGTGACTATATGTGACATCTGACCTCTTCTTACTGTCTGTAAACTCAGCCAAGGATTTTTTTTAGTTTGCTTTTTTAGTTTACTGCTGGAGTAAAAATAATAAATAATAATTGTCCTGCTCTGGAAAACTCTGGTCATAGAGGGAGCTCTCAGCATTTATTGCGCTATCGAAAGAAGGGCATATCATCAGAGTTCATTTCCTCATCCCTTTCTTTACACTCTTCAATTCTAGATGCAGCGTTTGATAACTGGGTTGGTTTCTAGAGGAAAATCTCAAAATGTGAAGTGTGTCATCTCCAGTCTAGCAAGAGAGCCTGAGAAGTATGTGCAGGATACATAGCAGGTAGCAGGAGATGTTCCAGGGCTTCAGGCAGGTGGGATCCCCCCGAGCAGTCCCCCTTGGGGGCAGGAGAGGTTTTGTGGGGACGATTCCAGCTGGGGACAGGGGCTGAGCAGTCACCCTGCCATTCAGTCCTCTCGCACCGAGCACCGGCACGCTGCTTCTGAAAGGGTCAAAGGATTATTTACGAAAACAAGAGAGAGATGAATACTTAGAAAAGCTCCTCGGATGGTGGGTACCAACATGTTTAGCAAATAAGGCTCCGTGGGGAAACGGTGGCTGAGAACCCAATTCTAAGCAATTACTTCAGGTCATGGGATACTGATATCTTACTGTTTGCCGTGTATTTATTTTGGCTAAGGATAGGATTAGAGAAATAGTTTCTCAGTATTATTCTTATAACAGTTTCTGCAAAGCCAGGATGTTTCCCATCAGTGAGATTTATACTGCATATTTGCACAGGTGTTGTCTTTTTAGCTCTGGAAAAAGCAGCACCTTAAACTTGCCCCGAGGGTGAAAGATCACCCAGACTTTATATGCTAGCAATGCTCAGGCAATCATGAAGTATTTCTTACTGTTTAAGGCCCATTAGGAGAAAAGATAAGGATCCTTTTTATTCATTTGATGTGCCACATAGAGGGTCCCTACAGCTAGAGTGGTAATAAAACCGGAGCCAAGCATGTTCGTTGTAAAAGATTATGCGCTTGCCGCTAAGGGGAGCGAACACGTTGTTTACAGGCGTGGGTACGTGCTCCCTGGGCTGGCTGTGCCACCGCGCCTTCAGCCCGTGATTTGTCCTGTCCTTTATCATCTCTGTCACTCGGCAGCATGTTGTCATAGGTAACGTATCACTCCCACAACCCTCTCCCCCTTCCTCGGCCGGCTCCCCCCTCTCCCCCCTTTTTTTTTTGTACCCATTTCGTGTAGAAAATTTGTATTTACTTTGGGAGTGTAATTTGTTCCTCATGGATAATGTGACCCTTAGCGGAGCTGGATCATGGGTTAGTTGAAGTGATATTTTCCGCTAATGGTAGTCGTACATCATTGCTGTCAGCTCGGGTTAGGAGGCAAGCACATTACAGCTCCATTTTACCTCTGCAGGCATCTGGGATTATTTGCCATAACTGAGTATGACATGACCGCACTACAGAGTGCATTAAAATTTTACTAGCTTCTCAGGCAAGTTCCTTGGCTCCAGCCTGCCTTCAGGCAGGAGTAATGATGGATACCTCTAAGGTCCTGACTTCCTGCACCAAGGATATTCAATGTCAACGGCCCAAACAGGTTTTGCTCTCCCAAGGGCGTTAGACCATCTTCTGGCAGCTGAGTAAACAATCAAGAGCCGAACCCCAGGGAGGCTGGCACAGATGCCCCCGAACGCTCCTCCGAGGCTGTGTGGTGCTTGCAGAGTTTGGGCACTGTCACATGCCTGTCTTAGAGCATTGCTCTCAAGCCTCAGGTTTGAAAAAATAGCATTTGCAAGCTGGCTTAGGTAGATAAAAATAAAATCATTGTTTGAAAATGAAAGTTGCAAAAGTATTGAGGAATGTGGAGTGAGATACGTGTATGAAAGGTGTGTGTGTGTAACAGGCATATACACCAGAAGCTGAAGTTATATTTGTACATTCATATTGCACTGCATTTTATGCTTAAAGAGTATATATGGTGTGCCAGTACATATATACAACTGTACCAGCACGTGTATTCATTATTTTAAACTTTTGTTATTTTTATACAGGCAAATACTGTTCTCATATAGGATCACAGAGTACCAACTATGGCATATATACACGTGTATTATTTTGCAGAATGTTTTTACATATACACATGCATACTATTGAAATAATAGCCATTATTTTCCTTGAACATACCTGTTTATATAGATGTACATTATTTGCAACATGTCTATATATTTTTTGACATTCAAAATTAGAGGTATAGCTATACAGAAAAATGTGAGTTTAGAAAACTTAGGAGTGAGATTAAATTGAAGGTAGTAGTATTTTTAAATGTTTATTGAAAAAGCATAATACATACCCCAAGGTAAATTTATTGCAGCCTCCTAGTGGCTTTGTAAATATCTACAATACACGTATGTGCTGCCCACAAGCTCTCCTCCCCACAGCAGCACTAATATCCATTATTCTTTCAGCCAAAAGGTACATAATTACGCAGAGCATTTCTGTAAGGTAGGCAGGTGGTGTGCGTTTGAAATCCTAGAAGTTGGTCTCTTCTGTCCTCTTCTTACTTCGTGTGACTTGGCAGATAGAAGAAGAATTAGAAAGGGTGGTTTTACTTGTTTAGCTTTGTTGTTTTGTCTTTTGAAGTGCTTAATCGCCTGCATATTCATGGGGAGGTGAGATAGAGTGGTAGGGCTGATCAACTTGTGCTCAGTATAACCTGGAGGTTGTCTGCGTTCAGACTGTCCCTGAATGCCCATCATTCCATAAGTCATGCCACGTTGGGTGCACTCTGCTTTTCCTGTTGTTTGATTTGGGCAGAGTTTGGGGACGCGCTACTGATTTAGACAACTTGATATTTTGTTTTGGTGCAATGCATTCCTGGCAATAAATCTTTCTGTCTTTATTGCAGAACTTAGATCCAAACTTTACTGGGCCCAGGAGTTTTATCTGTGTATAGATGCTAGGATTTGATTCTCTGTGGGGGAGGAGAGAGGAAGAAGAGATTAAAGATTAAAGCTGATGATGTGCTCAGCGCTCTACAAGAAACAGCAGAGATGATTTCAGACATCTCTAAGGATAAGATGCAAATTCCTAAAGCCTTCTCAGCAGCTTAGATCACAATAAGAAAGGCATTCCAACTGATACATATTTTTGTGTGTTCATATTTTAGTGTTACATCTCTTTTTATATGTAACAAAACTTTTATCAAAGTAGTTCTGTGAAGGCTCTTAGAGTAAGTGGGAATGCCAGGCAAGATTTCATTTTCAGGGTGCCACTGATACAGAAGTAAAATCACTGAATGGGTTTCTGATCTTGCATGTAACTATTTCAAGTCAGTGAAGAAATAAGTGAATATAAGTTCACACACTCACACACACGCTCACTGAAATGCAACCTTTGGGAAATAGTTATCTTGGGTGGAGTGGATTTTCAATTTAATTTAGATTGTTTCAACTGAGATGCTTTCTTGAGGTATGTCTTCAATTTTGCACGAGTGTCTGTAAGCCTTCCACACAAAAAAAAATTAGAATAGATATCGTGAAAGGAATTCCATGTGTGGAACATGCTGGCACATTCCTCATGTCAGTCTACCGATATAGAGATATTTGTTCATTAGATGTATGCTTTATATGTGTATTTGGGAGCAGGTATTAATGAGCATGCACTCAGTATGTGTGTACAGAGACAGAAACTCAATCTGTGGATCTTGGAGTTTGTCCGTGTCCAAACGTATCTAGGTTATAAAAAGTGTTCCTTCAAGGACTGTGCAGTATATGTTATTCAAGTATTATATTCATATACACTTTATGCTCTTGAATAACGTCTGTTTTTCATAACAAAACAGATTTTATAATCATGTATGAAGCATGCTCCCCATTCCTGAATGTCGTTCTCATATTTCCCTGAAAAGAAAAAAAAAGAAGTCTTAGGCTTGAGAACTGAGAAGGTGAAACATTTCTTTGGAGATTTATTTAGAAAGAAAAGAAAAAAAAAGATATAGAAGTTATGATAATTATTCCATGTTTTTAAGAGTCTTGGAGGCCACAACACATGTAACCATCTCAGGTTTCTCACAAACATATCCAAGGACAGGCTGAAAACAAGGAGACAGGAAATGAAATGCATGCAGCAATGAATTGAGAAGGATTCCAGCAGTACCGCTTCGGTTTTCTGCATATTTCTCTCCATCTGGCTCAGCACTAATAAGGCTATTGTGGACTTGGAAGTGGTAAAGGACAGCTACTGTATATCTCAGGCTTCAGAAGTTCCCCAGACAGGGGAGAAGTTAAAGATGGTAACACGTGGTTTGAGTTAGGGCTGGGCCTGCAGGTACCAGCAACGTGAGGGAGAGTCTTCCTGAGCTTTCATCTCGCTCTTCATCCAGTGCAGGTTTTGCATCATCTCCTCCTCCCTGTTCCCTTGCACTACTCACAGACAGCACGTTCTCTGAACGTCTCTTCACCTGAGCCTTGTTATTTCATCCACAAATGAGGTCCTGCTTTATTTATTGGAAGGATACTGTCCGTTATTTTGGAGGATAAGCCACCAGGCTCTGATGAAGATAACCTTAGGTTATCTACTTCACACAGCAGTGCCTTGAGAGTCAAGTAGCTGTTATAAGACATGCAGATGTGCAAGCAATGAGTATGTTGTAAATATACAGCATATATGGTAACAGACCATTTTACATATTACTCATACATGGTAACAGACCACTTCCCCTTAGCTGGTGTGTTGGTATGTAACTCCACTGAGGTGTTGCAAGCACCTCTGAAAATAGGAAAGATGTCAAAAACATGTTTAGCTTTTAACTGACCAGGCTCTCCCAGGCTCCCAAAATCTGCACGCTGTGAGCTGCTGGTCTCCGCACTGAGATCCATGGTGGGTGGTGAGAAATGTGTAAGAAAAGGCTTAAGGTGAACTTGACGTGCTTTGCTTTGAAAACATGAGTCAAATTGTGTGCATCGACACTTGCAAGCCCTTCTCTGAATTCTTGAAAGTCTCGATTCACTTCTAGGTGTTATTAAGATGCCTGCTTTGTAATTTTCATCTAGTAGGAGGCACCAAGATGACCTTTGTGTCTTCAAAAATTGCCTGGGCTTTCTAATTTGTGCTGGTATGTCCTTTTAAAATGCACCACTGAATTTCTGGGTTTTGCAGGCCATCTCAGCACTGCATTTAAGCTGACTCTGGACAGTCAGACAATATTAAACAAGGTTGTTCATTCATAACAAAAGCATCCTAATTGAGTTACATTATTGCATTAACTGTAGCAATCAGATTGAACCAAATCACTGAGCGATAATGTCATTTTCCAGGGTATCATTTGTAGAAACCAGTTGTGCTCTAAGATGCAATAACTTACTTAATCCTGTAGAGTTTATGGTGACTTATGTGTCATATCAAATTCCTTACTTTCAGAGAAAACCAAGCAGTTAATGCATGGCTGTGAAAGGGCACTGAGTGATGAGTTTATAGAGAAACATTTGGCAGATCCGAGACAAACTGAAGGCTGAGTGGTACTCCGTAATAACCTCAGATAAAGGGGCCATTCTAGGAACGGATAAGAGATGCACCATTTTTAAATTGTTAACTTTTGGCAACACACTGGCGGTACTGTTTGTTTTAGGGGGTTGATAGATGGCTGCTTTATTGGCTGTGAGTTGCCCATTGAGTACAAATTCTCAGGCAGAGACTAGGGAAGACGATCGAGAAGTTAATTTCAGACTCTACGTGCCAAATGCTCACAAGTGACCTCATTTGGCAAACTTGGTTTCTGTCGGCATTTTTATGTGCACTGACACCAGGACGTTTGCTGGGGGGCTGTTGTTGATGCATTACAGTTCTTTGTTTTGCTTTGTGAAAACTGGACAACTGCAGGGAGGAGAGGGGAGAGGCCTGGTAGGTCAGAGCAGGGGAGTACAGTCTGGGACAGGACAGGGTCGGCTGCAGTCGGATGTCCCTGGGGAGGCACACACCCCTTCCACCACCAAAAACTGTTCAGCTCCCCCCAGTTTATCCATGTCTTCCGTCCCACGCCCTGCTTTGTTGCTGGCACGCACAAATCATTTAAATTCTCCGTAACTCAGTTTCTTTCCCTTGGACGTTCATATGACCTCCTTCCAGCAGCATGTGAGCGTGTGGCCCTCTTTATCCTTGTAATGATCTCTGCTACAAAATACTTTGTGTCTGCAGCCACCAAGGATGTCCATCACAGGGCGGGCACTCTTCTATTGCCTCAGCCTAGTGCCCCGCTGAGGCCATTTTGCTTTTGAGTTTACATATTGACAGCAACTAAGATGCTTGGCTAGTTTTCTGTAAAACACTTAAAGTTCCTTCTCTTCAAGGAGCTGAAGAGGTGGGAAGCATTGCCACCGCTGCCTGAATGGAGCCACTTCTCTTTGTTACGCTCCCAGGGCCGCTTTGATTGATGGCGTCGGTGCACCACGAGAAGGCAGAGAGGCTGCAGGCGGAATCAGATCAGTGTCAGAGGGCACTGCAAGGATGTTAAGTCAGGGCTGTTGTTTGCAATATGGTAGAAATCCATAATATCTTGTACTCCCAGGAAAATACAAACATCCTGCAAGATCGATGTTCCTACTCGTCATATGCCATCAAAAATGCAATGAGAGAGAGGCTCCATCCCGACTTCACACAGTCGCTGCTGTGCTTTCGTTTCTCTTTCCCGGCCCAAGAATAACAACAGCTCTGAACTTGCTCATTACATGGCCTTTGTCAGGGGCTCTGCTTCAGTGTAAAGTTCAAGAGGAAAGACTTACTAGAACTGGAGCCTGAAATCCAAACGATGTTTTACTATTTCTGTATGTTGTTTCAGCAGCCCTCAGAAACCCCATCTGCATCAGACTCTTATTCACCTGTGCACACTACAGAGAGGGGGACAGAGAGAGAAACCCTCCTTTTGTCCAAAATCTTTTGAAGCAAATGAATGAAATTGTGTGAATTAGAGGGGAAGTCAAATACAAAGAAACAAAGTAAATCATTCATGTCAGTAGCAGATCTAGGAAATGGAGCTCTCCCTTCTCCCCAGCCTCCCATTTCAAGTAGTGCTCTGTTTTATTTTTCTTAGTTTAGTGGCTCCTAACAGTGATTCGTGCATTGGTTATGATCCGAGGAACCATGGGTGCAGATGGTTTGTGGAGCATCACTGCCTTTGAGTGGCAATGTGACGGGTGGTGTAAAGGAGCATGGTGTTCCTCAGGATGTCCTGAAGACCAATACTGGCCCATTGTTCCAGAGATTTTAGGATCTTCTGATGCCACTTGCCACCATCACCAGCAAGTATTCTCAGAGTGGCAGCTGAGGAGTGCACTGTGCCAACTGTCAGGTTTGCTCTCAGTATCGCGTGGATGGCGGAACAGTATTCATTATCCTGGGCATGGAGCTGCCAGCTCTCACTAGGATCAGTGCCATTTAGGATTTATTCTATTAAAATCAGTATTGCTGTTTCACAGTTTGTGTGTGAGGGATGCCTGAATCTGCAATTCTCGGTCATGGTATAGCCCAGTATGTGGTTCCTGGGGTTGTGGGGCGTGAAAGCAAGAGGTGACCACTTCTGCAGCGTGCATCTCTGGGTGTGTAGATGGTGTGACAACTGTGGTGCTTTCTGAGTGTCTTCCTGTGCATGACTTATATGTACAGGAACAAAATACTTATTTAAATTAGTGATTGTCTTTAAGTAATGTCATGATTTGTTTTTGCTAATGAGAAACTTGCCTCAAGGGCTTTCAGTTAGCTTCTTTAGCAAATCGCTACAAACTCCTTGCTACTTCCTTTGATAACATTAATCAGAATGAAGTTGTTGGCTAGAAATGCATATGCCATACGTAATTCAGTATAAGTTTTACTGTAATTTACCATTAATTAGTGCCCACTTACTCTTAATATGCTAAATGACACCAAGCACCCTGATTTCAAAAATCAATTGGAAATAGGAGTGACTACCTACAGACAATAGAAAAAAACACTTATAGTTGGTAAAATGGCAGAATTATCTTTTCAGAGATGGCAACAAAAACTTAGGACTAAGAATTTAACCAGAGGGACAGACCAGCTAATTTAAGGTCTGGTAGCTTCACCACTTTGAGAGGGACCCATGCTTCACATCAGCTTAGGATGGACTGCAGTGCTATAGGAGACACACTTCCAGGAATACTTCTTTACATATAGGCATTATATATACTGTTTTCCTTTCTGGATTTAAGGTTGGTGATCTTAGGTCATTTGAGTATGCCGTGGGGTGGATTGCAGTTTTAGAAGAGCAGAAAAGCTAATGCTTTGGGCTTCTGCAACAAATGGAAAGAGCAGAGTGAGTTCTTCATTCCATGAAAAGCAGGCTGAGGAGGCTTAACTGAGCAGTTTTTATGTTCTTTTCCAATAGAAAAGAAGGTCTGAAGTTGAAAATGCTCTTTACCCTGTTCTTTTTCATGGGGAAATGGTACATTTTTCTGAAAGTTCATTTTTATTCATAAGAGCATTTTCTGTATATATACATTCACTAAGATGTAGTCAAAGCTTCCCATAATGATATTGCTCAATATGTAATCTGTTTACCACAGTATTTGCCATACCAGATAAATACATTAAATAGAAATACATGGAATACATACAAAAATACACAGAAAATAAGTAGAAAATTCAACACATGAACAAGAACCAAGTCACATTTCTGTAGTGCATTAAGGATGTTTTCTGAGTAAACACCAGATCCTAGAACCAAAGCCCCTCCTGTAAAATATCCCTTTTAAAATGAAACTTTTCTGTTAAAAACCTGAAGCTATGGGAACCAGAGAGAATAACAAGCCAGAGCTGGAAGTGGACAAGAGTAAACGCTTCGATTCACATTGAAATGATTTCTCCTGCCTAGTATAATTTAACCTGCCCACACTGCTAAACTTCTATATTACACATTTCTGTCAGAATGTCAGGAGAAATGATAAGCCTTCTTGAAGCTGCAACCTCTATTACATACAGAGAACCTTCCAGCCAGGGTTTTCTTGTACATTTTTAAGACTTTTAGCTTGGTCTCTCAAGTATAAAGAATACCCTACTTCATGACCCCAGCCTCTTGTTAGTTGATAGATGAAATCTTTTCTTAAGCTGAGTCCCTTGTCTATTATGTTTTCAGAATTCAAGGTTTCTCTTTAAGCTTCCTGGCTTACTGCCAAGAGTACATGGCTTTGTTACCCGACAAAATTGCCTTTTTATTAACAGGAAGTGGATCTCTGAAATGGCATACATGCTGATCTGCTTCCAGGTGAGAGAGAACAATTTTAAAGGTGTGATCTCATTCTTCTGCCATAGCGAATAATTACAAAAAGAATAGCAAAAACTGTTGTTGTCGGAGCTTTCTGTTTGTCTGTTTTTTAGTTTGGGAAGCTGGAATCTAACATAAAAGCAAAAGAGAAGCTCTAGTCACTGCTGTGTTTTAAATGTTCTTTTAATCTCGTATTACCTATAAACTCTCGTCTGCATACCCAGGAAAAGTGCACATCAAAGTGCGTGCGGTTGTGCTTCACTGCTGTTTGAAGAATCAGAGCATAACGTAAAACAAAGAAAGAGGACTCATTTCACAAGTACATCTCTGTTAAATCTTATTCTGGAGTACGTAAGCAGAGATTGTTGTATCAAATGGATTCTGTAAAAAGAATGTTGTCTGTACCGGCTGCCTTGGAATCTGGCCATTGCAGTAGCTTAACTGGTCAGATAAGTGGTGGATCATCACTAATTTCTCTGTGTCACACCAGATAGTTTTACCTCTGCCATCTAAGTGACGTAAATCAACAAAATGAGGCTTCCTAGAGATTCTCATTTAAGAACTTGAGTGCTTTTTCATGTGACTGCTTACTCAGGACTTACCAGCAGAAAAAGATTCCAGGCTACAGCTAATCAGACAAGTGATTTCATTTAACTGAAATATCAAGAACTAGTTAAGATCCTTTTAGTAGGAGGCATTCATGCTTAACTATAGGTACTGTTAAAGCCATTTTTCTCTCTTTCAGTTAATGACCAACCACTGCAGATTTCTAGGTTTCAATGTATGTGGTGAATAATTGGAAAAAAAAAAAATTAAATTGGGTACCGATTGCAAACCAGTCTTAGTGACAGACCTTTATTTCACCTTCATGCAGAAATGCCTGTGTAATAAAACTAAGCCCCTTGTCACAAGTGCAGAAATGCCAATTCACATTTGTAAGAGATCTAAAAGGGAAAGGGCCCCAGTAATAGGCTAGGCAATAAGCCATCATAAGTTTATTTAGATGACTGTTGCCTACTGGACTTGGCTAAATTTCTGAAGACATGAAGAAAAATGAAACACCAAAGCAGAAAAAACAGAATTCAAGAGAAAGCACATTTTGAAGAACTTTAATTAGTTACAAAGAGTCATATTCAGGCGTGTGATTTCCCTCCACTCCTGTCTTTGAACAAGCAAAACAGTCATAAAAGCCCAATGAAACTTTCCCACATAAGATATTCCTACCCCCTCTGTGGAGTGCCTCCACTGCAATAAGTACCATCACATTCCCTCCTTTCTTTTGCTAATACTGACCTTGTAAGGGGCTAGATTTTCAGTTGTTATAAATCAGTGTAACACTGATTACTGCTGAGCTTTCTTGATTTGCATCAGCTAAGGCTCTAGCCTGAGTGCTATGCTCTGGGCATGAAATGAAGCCCAAAGCTAGCACTAAATGAAGCTGACCCTTTCCTTTAATTTGTAGTCGAAGGAACTCCTGAAACATGAATTGCCAGGGCTGTATCATTTGTGTCCCTCAGACAATCATAGTTCAGGTCACACTGACAGGCTCTGTAGCTGAAATCCAATTGAAAACCTGGGCATGTTTGTTCTGGCCCCATTTTATATCTGGGATAAAAAATTATCTCAGTGCCCTTGCTCAGGTGTCATGGCAGTTAACAGGGAAGAGTCTGCGATGGGCAGGAGAAGTAAAAACCTGCAATCCATCTCATGAATTGCACTTGCGCATGGTGCACTGAATCTCTGCTCATCTTGCTCCTAACAAATCCACTATCGTACAGCATCTTGCAAATTTTCATGTGGCTCACTTGTACTCTAAAAGTCAATGGAAAGAAGGCAATTTGAGTGTCACCGCTGTGGTCTGTCACAGGGAGCATTATGCTACGGAGAATTCATGTGCAGTTGTTTTTGTGTGCATCTTCCAATACTCCATAGCTAGCCAAATCTTGTCAGATGGCCTCTTAACAAATGTAGGGGTCTTTGGTTAGTTTGTTACTTTAGGGTAAGCATTTCTTGGGAGTGCCAAAATGCTTAATGCTGAGACATCTTCATGGCTGTTCAGGTCAGTGCTCTGATTGTGAAGACATGAAGGGAAAAAATGATATGGAGGATTTGTCACCTGGTTTCATTTGAACAATTGCTTTTCCCCCTTGGTCAGATATAGGACATAACAGGAATCACCTAAATGTAGACAGATTGCAGTACCACACATGACAGTTCTTTATTGGTTTCCATTACCTATGCTGTTCATTTCCCAAGAGGAAAGGGCAGCTAATACTGTATATTTTTTAACATAAACCAAAGAGAAGGATAAGCCGGTGCATATGAAACGATGTCTTTTTATTCTCCATATGCACTGAATTGAATTGCAATTTCCTCCTTTCATTTTCTCTCGTCTCTCTGTATGTCAGAGACAGCCAGGTATGTTTGTAGTCCTCCGCTGGCGTATGATCACTGGGAGCATACAGGTAATGAGTGGACACACGTTGTGCAGTGACAGGGTTTTCAGGCACAGCTCCGTTAATGAATTGACAGCGCTAAATAAAGGCTCAGGGCAGCCAGCCCTCCTTTGGGGAGGTGAACCTTTGCACGCTCCCCTTTTAACTTATTGCAAAACCTTTCTCTCTCTGTTGTATGTGTTTCAGGCCTTTATTTAGATATTTAGTAGGCTGCAGTGGTTTTTTTTCGTATTCATACATACTCTGCATTTGTGTATCTGAGCAGCTCACAGTCATTACTGGGGTGTGTTCCCCTGCAAAGCAGGCATTGCTCTTTGCCTTTGCAGAGACTGAATGTGATCTTCTCCCTTCTGCAATTGTACACATCATTATCAGGTGGGGATAACAGAACATCTGGGAATGGTTTTCAAATGTACAAGAAAATAGACAAGGTCCCATTAAAAGTAGGCCAGCTGTCTTCTGATGTCTGGAAAAAAATCCTTTCCTCTCTCCTTTTCTCCTTCTCCCTCTCTCCTTTTCTCCTTCTCTCTCTCCCCTAATGGATTTTCTATCTGTTTCTTTGAATAGAAAATTAATAATGGGAAAAGCTTGTAGCTGGTCCCTGGGGTAGAATAGTGGCTAAGGATGAAAAAGAATGATTTGAACAAACAGTCTCAGGAGGATAAATGAAGTGCTATAAGTATGACTTCTGTAAGTAAAGGAAAAATATATATATATAACTGAAAATATTTGCCTAGTTAAGCAACTTCTATAATAAAACTTAAGCCACGGTGTTAGCAGTTTGGAATAGATTTTCAAACGCAGCCAGACTCTCTAGGAGACAATGTTTAATTTTCTAAATAGACATAGACGTGTAGATGTCCAAATCACATGGATTCCTAAGGACAAGATCTGTAGATAGCATTTGGATGCCTGAAGATGCAAATAAGCTTCTTAGGGGATTTTCAGAAGGACATGAGTGAATCAGGCAGCCAACTTGTTTTGATTTTAATAGGAGTTGCATGCCTAACTTGCTTTATATGCCTCCTCCTTTCTGCAGGGATTTACCTTCTCTAGCACAAGACAGTTTGAAAATGATACTTGGAAACATAAGTCACTTTGCTTATAGAAAATGTACCCCTGCGTTCCTAATAGCCACGCTGACAAAACGTAAACTGGCAGGGATGCTGCCATTTCTCAGACACAGGTCGTGTGCAGCTGCTTGAAATGCCGGCCAAACACTAGCCCTTTCTGCCAGCCCTCTCTGCCAGACCGCCGCGCGCTGTTCCAGGCTGCGAGAAGCAATCCATAAAGCTCAACCAGCGAAGGCTGGGCTGGCTTACATTTAACAAGCATTAAATAAGGAACTACTTTGATTTTCCTAGGCTAACACATGATCCTATTCATAACACATTGCTATAGAAAACTTCCAATTTAAATATAAAAAATGAGAATGGGAGATATTTTTGTGGCTCTTGCGGCTACACTGTATGCTGCTTTGTTATGCGCTCTGGATGGATCCTGCCCACTCCTTATACAGATGACCTTGCTGTCGTGTTCTGGGGACCTTATCAAAGACCTTTGCCAAACTGCAATAAACCAGAACCATGCTCCGCACCCTGATGACTGATAATCTTGGAAGTGGCAGTTAATTGGTGAGAACAACCCTCGGCAAGCTCAGAGCCAGGAGCAGGGCTCCTTCCCATGCCCCACAGCACCTTGCCAACAAACTCTGGGCATGCATGGAGCCAGCTGCCCTGCTCTTCACTGGCCCTGCCCTCCGCTTTCTTTTATTCCTCTGTTTGTTAAGTAATTAATCTCATTCTGCTGAGATGAAATTTTCTATTAAAAAGAAACTTCAATCAAAACAACATTTGGGGGAGGGGGGGAAGGAGAAGAGTCCTCCTCACAGTTTGTTAATTGGTTCTTTCACCTGACAGTAGTTTGTGTCAATTAACTTGATACTCGGTGAAAGTGAAATTAATCCACCTGGGTCAAAAGCAGCTATTAATTTTTAATCAAAACAAAATGCTCACTCAACAGATTTGTAGCTCCACTTAGAATAAACAAGATACGCATGAGGGGGAATGTGCCACCAGGCTCCGTGCCATGGAGATGCTCATGGGGATAATTTCTTGCTCTCCTGCAAAGGGCAGAGGTGAGGCAAGTCAGCTGCTAATGGCATTCTTCTTCCAAAGAGGATGTTTCCTCAGTGTGTGTGCCTTCTCCCCCATGTATTTGTCTCACTGAAATCAAAAACTGTCCCACAGCAGATCTGGGCACTCTCTGTGCAGCAGGGCTGCCCCAGGAACACTTGCAGAGGGACTTCAGTGCAGCAGCTGCCCCACACTGCCGTACACCCGGACACAGCCATCCCCCTGCCCCACGACGTGCCCGCTGTGCCTTCCACCCCTCATCCCTGGGTGCAGTGCCCCATCGCTAAAGGTTATGGTGCTGCTGGAGACCCTCTGCTCCATGGCCTCTCTGATTGACACAGAGAGGGCTCCTTTGTGATTAGGTGATAAGCCCTGTTCTGCTTCATCGATGGAGGGGAGCAAGGAGCAGAAAGCCATCCCAGGATTTCTTCTGTCCTTATGCACCAAAAAACGAGGGCAAAATCTCGTAGAAATTCTTTAGTTTTCCTAAGAACATGATGCTCCAGGTGGCTGGCTAGCCATCTTATCTGGAGATTAATCTAAAAAGTAGTCAGAACCAACAAGTTTGGATTTAACCTTGCTTTTGAGTATGAAATACATTGGGATTAGATGCTGTCAGTAATAAACTATGTCAGAACTAGTACGTACGGGTTCTCCTTTTATGCTGATGAGCTAAAGGAAGTCTAGGTGAAATAAGCTTGATATACGTACAGAAAATCCTATTTCAAAATCAAGGACGGTGGTTTAAGATTCCTTTTTCTTCTCCTTTCTGTCTCTCTTTTTCATTCTCTCTCCCACCCGAATGCTTCTTTCTCTGTTAAACTCTCAGGGAATAAAAAACAACAACAAAAAAAACCACTTTGCTACATACCAGGAGTACAGCAGCAGCTCCTGGACCAGGGCCCCAGGAGCTCTCTTAGAGCTCGTAAGAACAGATTATCTGAGAGCCATGCAGAAGGCGATGTAGCAAGTCCAGGTTGGGGACCAGGGGTCCGAGCAGGATGGCAGGGTGCAATAGGAGCAGTCCCACTGACACCCAAATTTCAGGTGGGTCACAGGCACCAGCAGAGAGGAAGTGGTCTCTGTCTTACACATGGTGCTAAGATGTAAGATGCCAAATCCAAAGGTTTAAAAAAACATCTCTCTTGAAATTGGGCCTCGCTCTTAAGAATACCAGAGATGTCCACATCCCACCAAACCACCTTGCAGATGCAAGGTGCTGGGTGAATTAAAATTGGATGTAAGGTGACAGCTAAGCCAAGCATCCCCTGCCAGTTGCATCTGGAGAAGCTAATTGTTGTTCTGCAGCCAGCACAGTACGCTCCGTCTTGTCTGGAGGTGAAGAATGGGAAGATTAATAATAAACTGGGGATAAACTGTTCCACAGAGGGTCCAGGAGGAAATTCTCCTAAGAACTGTCCACTGGTCGACTCTGGTAGGAGTTACATGTGCAATTTTTCTCTCCTGAAGCCCTGGATTTCAGTGCTGTGGTGTGTGCTGTGTAGCGTAACCAGCTCACGGTATGGCTTGACCTTGTCCAGGGGAGGAACTGGCAGCGGTTGGCACAGGTGCTGCCATTGCAATTAGTGAGCACTGTGAGATCATAAATGAGGAGATGGAAGTCCTGCTGCGCTCTGCAGTGCCTTACTCCCCTTGTAAAGCCGCTCTCTGAGGCGTACGCTCCCCAGCTCTTCTCTTTCTCGTTACCTTGTAGACAATAAAAGCAAAATATTACCTGTTGGTTGTCAAGGTATCAAGCCTTAGAGGGGATTTTTTTTCCTCCCCCCACCAAGTAGTATCATGTCTTGGGATTTTTAGACACTAATTGGATTTTTTTTTTTTTTTTTTTTTACTATTGTGAATATCATTTTATGATATGAGTATGTCTGCATACCTGAGTGCTATGGGCAATTTATACCTGTGCATATTATCACCTGCTCTTGCACTGATTTAGCCAAATGGATGAGAGCAATGCACCTATCTGAAGTAGTGCATTAATCAATTGTATGTAGCACTCCTTGGTGCAGTGGTAGCATAATCCAATGTGTGACACTCCTCTTTCATGCATTTCTATTTCTAATATTGTAATTAAAGTAAATCTTAACCTATGTGCTGGAGTTAATAGGTATCTTTATTACACATGCTCAAAGAGATAAAATGGTTGCTAGCTCTTCCTTCTCCTCCTGCCATGTCTGGTCCAGTTAGCTGCCAGGATTGCCTAAACAATGTATAACTTGGATTGTTGTTAGGATTTTAACAGGAAAGAATATATTCTTTAGTGACAGGGAAAGGCAAGTGAGTAAGTGAAAAAGGAGTGACAGATTCCTCCAGCAGGCAATGTCTCATTTGCAGAGGATATTAACAGGCAACAGTGAGTCAGGGACATAGCTCAGAGCACAGAGGGGCTGTGTCTGTTATGCATTAGAAGTAATCGTGGCAGAACTAATAATAATAACAATTTTATACAGGCAGACCGATTAGCTGGAACTTGCCACGAGCCTTGATGTTCTTGTGGAAGGTGCCGCAAAACCTGTAGTGAGCATAAACATGGCCCTAACTAACTCCCAGTTCAGCAGAGGAGGCTTGCAGCAGCAAGGAGTCGGTTGGCTCAAGCTGGGATATCCCACACATGCTTCATCAAAGGGAAACTGCGTGTGCTGAGTTATCTGCATTGCTTTCTGGAGCATCCCTGAGTCCACTGCTCTTCCATACACCTTCCAGACTGATTCTGCCCCACCAGCACTGTGGGAGACCAGGCTCGGCTGGTATGCTATTCTGACACGTAGGGCAGCAAATCTCAGAGGATGCAATGCACTTTCCCCTATATTATTCTCTGTTAGCCATTCCTATTTCTCATCTTTTTTATTTTTTTAAACCATTTCTGGAGCGAAGTGTGAGGTTGGTAAATAGTGTGACACTGACAAGTGGAAACTTACATTTCTGATGATTTATTTGCATGTCTCATAAATAGGTAATCTTTTTTTCCCTTTCAAGGTGATCTGATTTAGTGGCAGAGAGATTAGGGGGCTTATCTGAACTCCTAGAGGAAGTTTGGTGTTTGGAATCTTAAACCTTCATAATCAGAAATGTTACTTCCTCCCTTTTCTCCCTCAGCTTATAAGCAACAGCAAAGCCTTGCAACAACAACGTCAAGCGCTCAAGCAAATAATATGTATCCACACAAGAAAGCTGTACCCCAATCCAGCAATATCTGTAATGACTTAGATGCAGGATATAGTTAGGGATTAATGACTAACTGGCATTAATGGGCCCCAGATCGTCAACTGCTTCTCTGTTGGTCATTAATCCCCAGGAAACAGTCTGTGCTGAAACTACTCTTGCTTAATTAGAACATGGTTGGCCAGTTGCAGCACAGCAGTGTCCATGGCTTTTGGGGGAATAGAAGGAATAAAATGTCCTTATCAATCTGTTGAGTATGAAATGTATCTTCTCCCATTTACAGGATGTATGCGTGTGTCCGTAGACAAGCTGTATCCTCAGGGTAGGGCTCGATGGCTGGTTGGCTGGACTCTGTCTTAGCATCCTGTATCTTGGTCTCTTTTTTCTGGCCTGGGACAGCTTTTGTGAAGGAATGTCTGTATTTCAAGGCAGATTATTCTAGATTCCTCTAGAGCTGCTGGTAAGGTCTAAATGACAGTGAGCTGTATTTTGTCAGAGATAGTAAAAGCATAAATTTTAATGGTAAATAACAGTTTTAAGTCTGTCTTGACCACCTCACTTACAATGGTGCAATAGCATAGACTCTACCCTTTTTCCACATTCCGTGTGTATTCATTCCAGTTTTCTTCCCAGTCAAGTCGTAAGGGAAATACGTTTCACTTACAGTTTACTGAAGAGATTCAGTCCTATGCTAGCTTGGATAAACAGTGTGTCCATGTGATCCTCCCTTGTTCTTCAGATATGGAAAAGAGAACTCCATGTTTCAGAAGCCATTAGCCTCTGTTCAAGCCCCGGTTTCAAGAAGGTGCTGGGTCATTTCTTCCACTGCACCAGCCAGCTCAGTAGCAATATTAACCATTCAGCATGTCCCCAAACAGCATAAGCGTAATTGTACATGCTAGAAATCTGATCCAAAGCCCAGCAAAAAGTTTCTGAAGTCTTCACAAGGTTTGGATCAGGACCTGGGCATTATTAATTGAACTCTATACTTTCTACCACTCTCTGCTAGGTATGTGGTTTGTGCTGGCCATGGGATCTATTGTAATAAAGATCACTCTTCCCAACCTCAGGCTGATCTTCTGTTTTCATGTAGTTTGATGGCCTAGGTATGCAGGCCTGTACTTCTCTGCTTTTCATTATCCATGAATAGCATTTAATGCCAAAACAGAGGGGGGAAGACAAGCTTTTTCCACAGCCTTATGTGAAATACTTAACATTTAAAAGTCTTCAGAATATACTACACACACATTCCACTTTTACAAGACCAATATAACACTTTGAAAAGTTTTATGAATTCCAGAATGTAACCAGAGTACTTGTTAGCCTGTTTTGAATAAGCCATAATGGCTTGGCCCCGAAGCTGCATAGTTAGCAAATCCCTGCTCTGTTTATGAGCAGTAGTTTTGACCAGGTCATTGGGAATGGACTACGATCAATCTGCACACAGTCTCTCCATGGGTATGTCTGCAGAGTTCAACCGAGTTAAAATTTTAGGAGCAGTAAATGGGGAGATCATGAGTATGAGGTGATATTTTAATCTATATTTCCAGGCTCCTTGAATCCTACATCACCGGTTATTCTCTAAATGTTTTCCATAAGAGCACAGCCACACAGCTGCCAGGACAGCAACAAGTTGGAACCTGCATCGCATATCTATGGCAGGAGGTTATGGAAAGTGATCACAGCACAGTGTAATACTGCCTTCCACACTGGCGTCCACAGATACTGTGACACTGCTAGAAATTATAATGTGATTCAAGAGCTGCACATACGATGGTGGTAATGCCTCTTGTGAGACACATAAATATTTTGGAATTTACTTGAAGCTTTGTAGGCACCAAGGAAAAAGAAATGTGTAGGGGTTGAGTGAGAGGTTGGCCATTTGCTGTGTAAAACACAAGTCATGACAAGGTAACCAGAGGTTGTTTGTATTATTTCATGCATCCTATACTGTTGTTGGTGGAACAGCACAAGCTTTATACAGATTTCATTTGAAAGTTTAATTCAGATAATGGTCTGCAACTTCCTGTTGCAGTAGAATCAGGGGGTGTATTTGTAAGGCATGGCTACTTTTTAGGAAATATGTAGTATTTTATTAAAATACTTAAAACCAAAATTCCTTCATCTTGTGAAAATTGTCACCTGTAAATTTTTCACTGAGAATTGGAGTCCAGTATCTAATCAGAAAATTAAGCAATTATTGGATTTGAATTTAATGCCTGTAATTCAACTTTTAACTTTGAATGCAAAGGAGTAATAGCAGACACCGTAATGCAGAACTTCACAAAATGTTCATTTGCTCTTACACAGCTTTGCAGTTCTAGTTTTTAGACCAAAGTATCGCACTTTTATCTTGTAAGAGCAAGTGTGAAGGATGGTTGAAGTCCTCCCAATGCAGAGGGCCGGCAAAGAATCTAAGCACACCTTAAATTTCATTTCCACCATAGTTCTGAGGTTAAGTCTATATTAAATAATGTATAGGCTATACGCTGCTCCTGTAGCTCTGAAGAGAATTCAGTCCAAAAAGAAACAGTCTGTAAATGGCTTGTCGACAATTTCATTCCTTAACGTCTTCTGGCCTGTGGAACAGTCTCTATTTCAGTCAGCTTCTTTCTTTCATGTGTTATCATCCATGTCTTCATTAGAGTTTTAAAAGGAAGAAACGCGGGGCTATTTTGCTGTGCGATATCGAGGTCTACACATGTTTTGTTTTACCACTTGTGAATTGTGGCACTGAGGGTGGCACAAAGCATTAAGGTTGCATAGGGAATCTCAGTCCTTTTCTCCCAGACGCTTTCTTATTTAATACTAATATTCCCGGAGACTGTCCCAGCTCGGCAGAGGTGTTTTTCTCCAGCAGAGAGAGGTACATCCTTTAGCAATTTGATCATTTCTCTATAGTACCTTGAGACTTGCAGTCTGAGACCTTGATTGATTCCTGATATTTGAAGTGGGCTGCAATAATGAGACAAGACCCAACCTGAGTAATGGTTGATCTGGTTATTAGAACAGATCATTGCATTGGCCACTATCTGTAGCTCCTGTCTAGAAATAGGGAACTGTAATAATGTAGCCTGGAGATCCCAAGGCCCAGGGATCATTACAATCAGATCTATATTTGACTGGCTAGAGCGCTGTGTCCTAGCTAGCAATAGAAAACATTTTGTTTAATCCATTTATATTGATGTAGCCAGAAGAATAAAGTATCTATAAGCATCCTGAGATTATTTGATATTCTGGAAGCAGCCTCTTTCACAAATTTATTTATGTTTCAGTCACACAGGAGGGGATCCTAGTTGAGAGCCAGAATTCTTTTACCCAGAATAATGTCTAAATTCCTATCTAAATTCCTAGTGAAGGAGGCTCTTCTTTTTGCAAGTTCTTTGGGATGAGTTCTGCAACAACTTTAGATTGACTATAGGAGAATAGGACTAGAGATTCAAACACTGCCAATACTAATCACTGTAAAAGTGATGTTTTCTTTTTGTTCTTTTATTTTTTTAACTATATATAGTCAACAGCTCCTTACATTGAACTTTCTGTAAACTAGGAGAATGTACATGAATTTTTAACATGTCTCTTAAGTTCAGCATTGCTGTTACATTATAGTGTTGTTTTCATTCACTGATGCCCTACTTTTTACTTTTATCATTTCCTCAACAATGATATCAGCCTACTATAAGAATGATAAGAAAAAAGGAAATAAAGATCTTCTAAAAATGTCTTCAGATCAAATAAAAATGATAGGCATAAACTATGGAAGATAAAGAATATTTCTTTTTGAATAGTAGCTGTTTGGGGCACGTGTCATCTTTTTGTTCAGTTTGTGAAGTAGCTGATGTAATAAGAGTCCTTATCCACAGCCAGGGTTCATAGGTCCAATCACAGTATAAAGAATAAATAGTAGAAGTAAAATGGCATTTAGGATCTAAGTATCTGTTGTGCTCTGACACATCTCTCAACCTTCTTAGAGTGCCATTTGGTTTAGATTTAGTATAAGTGCAGAGATGCACACCTGAAATTTCTTACAAGATTCAGGAATCATATACTTCTGTTGTAATCCTTAAAAACAAATAGGTATTCAAATCTAAGTGGGAAAACAATTTTGATTTGATTGGACTTTTTCTTTTAAATAGCTGCATTTCATTTCTAGACACATCTTTGGCATAGCTCAGTGAAGCTAAGTAATTTACATCGAGGCCCCTAATCTCTGTTCCCTTACCTCTCCTCCCCTGAGAAAACCTGCAAAGGGATACAAAATCAAAAAACCCAAACCCTTTACTCTGCAGCTCACAGTGTCTAAAAAGAAGCAATTGTGGCTTAAGGAATGAGATCCTAAAAGAAAACAGTGCAATAACTCTTCCCTAACTCAGTTCACTTCTTCAGCCACTGTCAATTACTCATATGAAAACCAATTTTAAGTGTATTCTTCAAGGTTAAATTCCCCTGAAGCTTGTGGACTGCTGCCAGGGGCTGTGAACCCTTCATGCAGGTCACCCGGTATCTGAATCTTCTGTTGCAAATCACCGCTCTCCCCATTACTCCTTTGGCATGTACCTGATTTGGTTGACATTTCCATAATTAATTTATAACAGCAATAACCCTGAGATAAGCCTATTTATAGATTTGTGCAAGCTGTATAAGACTATAGATAAAATCTTGGTTCATTAACATATTTAAAGTACTTGGGAGACTTTTGCCTGATAGTGTAGTTGGTGTGATTATCAAATTATACGATGAAAAGCTCAAGTGTTTAATGTGCATTCAGTGCCTATAAGATGGTTTCCACTTGAGATCACAAGGGTAATTCAGGGTACAGAAATGCCATCTTATCTGTTGACCCAAGTAGTTCTGTATACTGCCGTGCATTGCATGGTTCAGGAAGGCGCTTTCTCTTTTTCAGTTATTTCCCTTTGGTGTATGTATGCACGCTTTGCATCCAATTCTCTGCAGTTTTTTTTCCTCCTTCTGTCGTTGACATCATTGCAAAGTCAAGGGTAAAATACTGCCAAATCAGAAATATACTCATTCAGCTCTCCCAGGTGTAAAAGTTATTTTATGGGTTGCATGCAAGAAAGAATTTGATTGTATGCATTTTATCTCTAAATCATCTACAATAGCTAATGTTTTTTATAATACAGAATGAGATTGTCTTTCCAAAAGTCACAGACAATCTGCATATGAAAGAATGGTTTATCTTTGTCCGCACCATGCATTTAGGAATTTCCAAGAGTACCCAAGTAGGCTAAATTAGACAGAACAAATGAAGGCTGTGGTAGCGGTATGGAAATCATGGGCTGTGAAAAAATACTCAGTTCATGAGTTAAGATAAAGAATAGAGAAGGCAAAGTAAGTGAGCAAAGTGGTGCCTTTTTAAAACTAAGCCACATTTCTGTCATGGCTCGATACTGAACTATACCCTGATGAGTTCCTCCTGACAGAGACATTCCTAAGATATTTTACCACGAGCAAAAGTCTTACAAGACAACTTTGCTTTCTCAAGAGGCTGTACTGAAATACAGATAAGAGAGCCTTGCATCTTCCTGGATGAGGAACGGTAGTGCCTCTTGACTGGTTGCACTCGATGCTACTGATACTGTAAGATGTGCTCTGGGTGATGGATGGAGACTCATCTTTTGTCCATCTGCACAGGTAATTGCAAATCTGCAGTTGGCTGTGTGGCAGAGTTGTGCTTGTTACAGGCCTTAAGATATTTAATTTGTAAACACTTAATAAAGCATAGCCTACAGTAGCATGGCTAGTCTTATCTGTCAACCAAATCAAAATCAATATGTCCCTAGGGTATAAGCTATGATTGTCTGGGCTGCGGAGTCTAATAGGATTAAGTGTTTGGGACCCTATCTAACATTACAGTCCACAATCCTAGTTAGAGAAAGTTAAAGACCAGCTTGCCATTGTAGCAGGCATGATTGCTTAGGGGTCTGAAAAATCATTAAAGCTTGTCCTCTTAAACGTTGATTGTTCCCTAGTGATTTATTGACAAAACACAAAAAGTGCTCTATACTGCACTCTAATTATATGTATGAGGCTAGGAAATCTCATGGGAAATTAAATAAAATTTACAGCTTGATGGTTTTATGCTCTTGGGAGACATACCTTCTTAATAAGATCTTATAGCTGGGAATATTTATGAGGTTAAAATCTGTGGGCTTGAGCAAAGACCTAACCTTCTCAAAGGGAGGGGTCTTTGTTTTTTCTTTAAGTAAATAATTTCAATAGAAAACAAAGCATTCAAAAACTGTAATAAGGAGATGTAGTGTGAAATACAAAGCAGTTACTTTCACCACCTGTCAATAGGTGGAACTTCAAAGGTAGAAAATGAAGTACGGCACCTGCACGTGCTTTCCAACATTATGAAATTGATGTGTCCATTTGCAATCAGTTTTCTGTGGCATTCCTGGTGTGGCCATGTAAGTCCTCTTAGAAGCTTTGCAGACAGCTAACCATAGGAAGTCTAAAGCTTTCTAGCTGGGAAAGTTGTGGAAGTGATTTATATATGTGTATCTATATACAGCTACGTACACTTTATCCCTTGAGAAAAATAATTCCAGACAAAGAGAGACTCCAGACTCATTATGCCCAAACCTGCAGATCCGCAGCCTGAGCCATTCTCAATGAACCTTGGGAGCCCAAAGCCCTTGGGCATGCGTAAAAATATCATCTTGATATTTGGAAATGGTCAAATATCTCATGAGATCACTGATGTTATCAGGCATTTTATTTTGAATTGTGACTTAGAATCAGAATGGAGTTAGGAGCAAAAAGGACATCAGAATGCTGGTAAGTGTCACCAAGTTCCCTGCTATGCAGAAATTATGCTTGTACAGATTTGACTGTTTAAATAAAAGAAATATGTCCTATTCTCACATACTAGAGCAATTATGGAGTAACACAATTAGAATCAAAGGTGGTAGCAAAATCAGTCAAAAATCCCTTGTGAAGTTTTGAATGCTTTATTCAGTGGGACCCTTTGGAAGTTGGCCTAGTAGTAAAAACAAGAACTATTTTCCTAGTCGCTCTTCATTGTAGAGGATAATTAATATAAAGGACAATTCTCTCTAGGCCCTGAAGCAATTTTTGATTAAGGCACTTAACGCGGACTTTGGAGAATTAGGTGTAACACTTGGTTTTGATGTAGAGCAGCTTTGTAATATTGGGCAAAGAATTGCATCCCTCCATACCTCAGTTTCCATTTACAGATAGGATTGTGATACTGGCTTTATCTCTCTTTTCTGTTCACACTGTATTCTCTTTGAGGCAAGGACGATACGCCAAGCTCCAGCACACTGGGTCTCGGCAGGGGACTCTATCTGTTATTGTTGTCACAGCCAAAACATGGGGGTTTTCCTTTATCTCTGTAACTTCTGAACATGTACAGTGATAACTCCCACCAACTTTTCCCTGCCGTCACCTTATAATGGAAACGGAAACAGCTTAATTACAATATGTTTGACAGGGATCTGCAAAGAAAAGATGCACTCTCCCGGTTGCACAGGTTGATTGTGATCCTGTTGCTAATTACAAAAAAATAAAAAAATCTTTCCTGATGCCCTTTTGCTATATGTTTTGAAACACAAGTGGAGGGCAGAGAGGGGAGAGGAAGCATGTCATTTCCCCACCTGTATGAGAGATGATGTGTAGTAATCGGTGCTCTGAACTCAAGCTTCTCATCTCACTTAGCTGCTGCAAATCAAAGGTAGCTCCATTAAAATGTATGAAAATACTTTGATGGAAAATACCTTGACGTTAAATGTAAGGAGAATAAGCCTCCATATATTAGCTACTCCTTCTCCCAAATCCTTCTAAATTCAGCAGGGCACGTGAATCAGATTTGCGTTCCTAACAAGGCTGCCTTTTTATGTAATATTTCCAATCATTTATCTAGCAGACTTGCCTAATTTTTTATTGTCCCTCCACCCAACACTCCTCCTCCCTGCATGCACACACCTTATTTTCACCCTTCTGCATACAATGAAATGTCTGATCAGTTCAGAGAGAGCTTAGAAAGCCTGTGCCTGAGATGAAGGGGAAATTTATTAGTGAAAGACAAGACTCCCTGATAATCAAGGAGTATTGAAATCCCTGATTTAATTTGAATACGGTACGGAGCATGTCTCTTCCTGCTTTCATTACTTGGAAGTCTGTGCCTGATAATGTATCTTTTTACTTAAGGATATTATGCTGGGGAAAAAAATGCTTGATGGGCCACTCCAGCTGAGGTGAAAAGGTTTTGGTATGTTTTAATAAAGATGGATATCACTAAGTGTTTGAAATATGTGGAAGTAAGATTTGTTACAAGTTACAAATCAAAGCCTAAAAACGTCACTTATCTTCTAATGATACTTCTACACAGATTATTAATTTCATTTTAGGAGACCAATGAATGTTACATTTTTATGACATTGATTAAATGTCTCACTGCCGTCCCCCCATCCATCCTTTTCATTTTCAAAAATCCATATCCGACTTTAACAAAACCCAGCTCATAAATTTGTGTTTTACTGCTCACCAAAGCAGAGTTGGATAGCAATCCACCTGCTAACTTTGTATTTGCACTCCTCTTATCTCAAAGAATCGCTCGTCTGACTGTCTTTCTTTCCCCCATACGAGCAGCGTTTCGGATGTGGAATATGTTTTTCAATATTGGCTCGCTATCTACCATCTAGAGACGTGTCTCGGCGCGGCTGGCTCCGCCACGACATGGCAGCGGGGTGCGGGAGGTGCTGGGGGACATCATCTCCCACATCTCCCAGCGCCCTGCAGCAGAAGCGAGGTGCTTGAAATCCCTCCCTTCGCTGACTGACCTGCCTCTCTTCTGCATGTGTGTTGCCTGACGTTTGGGTAAATTCCATAAAGACGCGTATTTCACTTCTGTTCTCATGCAGGCTTACTCTTCTGGTTGTGTTTAAAGTTGTGTGAGGGAATGGGATGGAAACTTCCCGTCCCCAGCCCACACGCATCCCCCGTTGCTTCTCCCACCTGCATGGTGGCACTGCCTCTGGTGTTACCACTGCCCTGTTCGTAGTCTCGTGATCTCAAGGGGGTGAAAAAAACCTATGAGGAAAACAAATTAAGCTCAGCTCCAGAGAGAAGGGAGAGCCTTGGTTCTGACTGTCCCTTCTTCCAGTGTGCAGCAGGATCTGATATCTTGAATGCTATTGCACCGCTGGGAACAAAGGCAAATTAGCAACAGTTCACATCCAATACACAAAATCTAAAGAGAGCAGCAATGTTCAAAGAGTGTCTAATTGATATTGATTTTAGCCTGCTTGTCTTAAGCGTGGTTCCTGTCCCTGCGATCAGTGGCTCAGGTGCCAGGACCCACTCCCTCACTGCTGTGGTGGCGACTAGGCCCAGGGGGCTCTGCCACCTCCGGCCCTTGGGCTGCGAGCACCATACCTGAGGTAAGTGGGCACTGTCTCACAGGGTTTCAGTCTCAGGTTTTGTTAAAGCACCGTCCTCATCGGGGTGATCACACCTTTGGACGTGCTGTCCACCCTTGGCTCGTTCTTGTGAACGGAACAGCCAAATTGCCAAGTGCCCAGAACGAGCAGCTGGACCCAGGCTGTCCACCGCAGGTACATCCCTGGTGGGTGCATCCCTCGGAGATGTCCTTCAGAGACAGCTCGGTGGAAGCAGCTCCCATTCGAGCCCACAGGATGGATTGTAGGGAAGGGCCAACCAAGTCGAGGCCTCTGTCAGCCCTGTGGCCAGCCAAGGCCCCTAGGGCTATGGTGGTGTTCCCCAGCTGGGTGCCCGCAGCACCCTCGGGGAGAGGCTTTCTGTGTGTGGGGAGGATGTGGCAGCGCCACCGTCTCCACAGCCCCTTCCCCTCCTCCCTCTTCCCTCACGTCGCACACTCAGACACATGGGATGTTTCATAAAGAAAAAATATGGCATGTTTACAGAGAGAAATTTCAAGAAGTGTTAATTTAATATGCTAAAGTGTTCCCTTCAGCATTTTACCTTTGTTGTTGTTTTCACAAAACAGCCAAGACTAAATAATGAGCCCAGAGCTGTGCCCTTTGGTAGTGTGATACCTCATTACCCACGAGCGGCCTCCATCTGCCCTCATGGCTGCACAGGGAGCCATTACGATTATGATGGAAATCTCAGAAGCCATTACCAAGATGCAACAGAGGGCCTACTGCAGACAGCCTAATGGACTAATTTGTAATTGGGAGAGGGAAATGACTTAGCGAGCTCAGGCTTGGTTTTGATGAGTGTGGAAGTGCGCATGCTAAATGTGATAAATGAACAGGAATGCTTGTTTGCGCAGTGGGTTTTACAAGGCCTTCAATCTCTCCTGGGGATTGGAGGCGTGCTGACAAGTCTTGAGAAGCGAGGAGGAAAGGGCTCAGGGGAGGCGAGGAAGATGCAAAGAGAGTAGCTAAGGATAAATCGGTGAGGAAAACTAATGGCAATAAAAACCCAAGGAAATGGCTGTGTCTGCCAGGAAAGCAGTAATTAGGATGCTTTTTGCGTGCATATCTTTAGCCATTAAAATTGAAAATGAGAGTGCACCATGGCATTTGCTAAGTTAAAAAAGGAGAAAAGAAAATCCCACATACACTAAAAAAGCAAGCAGCGAATTAAAACTGCAGCTTCTATCAAAAAGTACAGCCGGGTTTGCAATCAAGCCCATTTGTTTAACTCAGAGCGGTTAGACACCACTGGTGTGACAGATGAAGGGATTCCTCACAAAGCTGTGCCCTGAGAGAGAGTTTTGATGGCTGCTGCCACGCAGTGCGAGTCCTGCGGTGCCTCTGTGGCAGTGGCGTTGCCCCTGCAACACACAAAGTTAGAGAGAGATTCAAGCGTAACTGTGCCCAAACAGATCAGCGGAGGTCATGGAGTACCTCTCTCTCCCGGGATCTTAGAATCTGATTCTGCAATGTGACCAAACCGTATGGAGACTTGCATTGCGTTGGTTTGAATTTGGCAGTCTGCAGGAGACATCATGCAAATACATCTCACTTGGTTTCTCCTTTAAAAAGTGTTTTGTCAGGGATAGCCTTTGTGTGTTTTTTTTTTTGTGCTCGATCTGTTAAGTTACTGCCAATCAGCAGCGCATGCACTGCCTTGAGTTTCATGCGGACTCTCTGAATAGTAAAGATGGCATTGAATAGCTATTTGTACAGATGGCCCAGAGGTTTGGCTTCCTCTTGTGGTTTCAGCTTATACCAGGCCAGGATTCACGGCAGTCATTAAGTTTGCTTTTACGTAAGTTTTGAAAGGCTCTTCAGCACCTTGTGCCAAGCTTAGACTTCCTTTCCCTCTCTTTTAACGTCCTTTGCCTTTATGAGGCATACAATGGGGGAGAATGGTGCGAGCACTTTGGCTTGGCAGTGTTTTGGGGAGGGTGGCAGTCATGTTCTTCTCAGGAAAAGGCCCTTGGCCGTTAAGACTTCACAAATAATTAACACCATCTAGAAATACATGTGGATGTGCACAGACAACCAAAACACATGCAAAGTAGAAGTAGTTGATGGAGTCTTGGGTAAGAAACACCCAGTATGGAAGCACAGATGTGGTGGAAATGCCCTATATCCGATCCAATAATACGGTTTTGTTTGTTGTTGTTTGTGAGCCGTTGAGAGAGAAATTCCAAAATCTCACAAACTCACCGTACATCACAATACATCTGATGGATAATTAGAATAACTTTTACATTTTTAGTCAAATGGCGTAAGATTTTTTTTCTTCCCCATCTCCTCCATTTTCCCCCTGAAAACATGTAATGTAACATTATTGCTAGACAAGGAATTGTTTATGGTATGAAGTTGCCTTGCTTTAAGACACTAAAGGTACAAACCGTTATCTATGATAAGCCATAGACATTCTCAGTTTGTATTCATTTATTGTATTGAGGGACAGATAATAGATTGTCATTGTTTCTGGCACAGGGATTATAAATAAAGCAAACTGCCATTCAGTGGCTGTGTTTATTTATTTATTTGTTTGTTTATTATGTTTATTTATTCCTTATTCTTGTTTGCAGACTAAATAGGATTTAATGAGGAAAAATAAGACCAGAACTTCTGTTCTTGTAGCCAGTAAATACCATGGTTATCTCATAGAATAAAGTCAGGGTTTATGAATGTTTGCATTTGTGGCTGATCACTCATAACATGAATAGCGTGTTTTGACCAGAGTAGCAGCATGTGACTCCAGAGTGCTATTCGTGACTTTCTGACCCTAAGCAAATCATTTAATCTCTGGATATCTCTTGACAGAGTTTACAGTTCCATCTGTAAATAGGGTATGTTAACATTGTCCTGCTTGCAAGCCTGTCATGCGGCTTTAATTCATCAATATTTGTGAAGCTCTTTGAGCTGCCATATAACTACATGTCATTAATATATCTTATCTAAAAATCTATTTACGTTCAATCTTAATACAGATGTGTTCTAGATAATTTTATTCTGTTGCTAATAGTCTTCAAAATATCATTCCAAAAAGGGTTCTACTAAAATTGAGTGCATCTTAAAAAGAGAATTTAAATCTCCTTAATGTTTTGACTGCGCTCATAAATGAGGAATGTTGTTCTGCAATAATTCAGACCAGATCTGTGGACACAAAATCACATGCTTTTGTATTAGCCAGAGCACACAATGTGGAATGTACACCAGCTTCATGGTTTTTTGCTGGCCTTATGCAAGCTGTAATGAGACAAGTAATGTAATCTGGTTTTGAAGACCAAAGAAAAAGAAATTGCTTTCTTTACAAATGCATTCTGCTTTAAATCAGTGGGACGTTGTACTTGAATAAGACCACAAAGATAGGGCCTTTAGGTAGCAATAATAGGAACTTGTTCCCTCTGTGTGCTTTACCTGAACTATTGTCAGTTCTTCCTTGTTGTCCCCATGTCACTCCCGGGCTTTTTTCCTTGTTACAGGCAGCCCAGATTCTGCAAGGCAAAGCTAGACTTGAGCCTGGTGGACTGGGATATGGGCATGTAGGCTTCATACAGGCCATGATATTGAGGCCCTTATCTAGAAACTATTCAGTGCCTAAAACTTCTTCAGTGCTTCAGCTACACAGTGCCTAACACCGTGAGCCTGTGACATCTGGTGAATATTTTAAAAAATGATAAAATGGAAAATAGTTGTTTGACTGAAATATGTACATGGAAGCCTGAAAGTTAGGTGTAGCCAGCAGTATTTGACCTCATAATAAAATAACTTGTAAATATCTATTCTGTGGGTATATTCATTCCTTTATAATTTCAAAGATTTGAAGGAAATAACATTTGTGTATGCAACTTCTTGTCATTGTGGGGATCCATTCAGCTAGAACCGCCAGACAAAAGGGCCATCTCATGGTAGTTCTGAGGAGGATTCTGCATATGGGAGAAGCTCTCAGACACTGCAGGTCATTCTTTCACTCAGGTTTTTCCCCCCTTCATGACTTCATCTTTTCGTGTTTTCTGCTTTCTTTCTTTCCTGTCCTGTGGAATAGGCTTGCAGCCACCAATCAGGTAGAACTGCTGTGTTGTCGATATGTGACCAACTATTTCTCTCTCTCTCTCTTAGCAAGTTGAAACTGAGAAAATCCCATACGGATCTTCATTCAGTGTAAATCTGCAAAATCTTAATGAGCATAATGATACTGTATTGATTTACACCAAATAAAAATTAGTTTATCATTGTTGCAGACTACACAACAGCATGCAAGCATCCTATTTACTGGTGTCTTGCTCACATATGTGTTTGTTAGAATTTTTCTCTTTCCTTTTAGTTCTGCATTTTACGAGTGTCACTCCAGGCCCCTTGTTGTTAGTGATGTGGAGATTTATCTTGGCCGGTTTCCACGGTGACACCTCAAAAAGAGTCATTTCAAGGTGCTGGCCTGTCCTGTGTTATTTCATATGTGTGAAACATCAACATTTTCACTTCTTCGATGTTTCCTCTGAACAGAGAGGTACATAAATGGTTGGGAGTCTTTAATAAATAGACATGTGTGGGTGCTGTTTTTATTGGTATGATGCCGAATCTGCAACAAAAGCATCACAGTTATACAAGGCACCTGGGAGCAAGTAATGGAGAAGGAAAAGAACTGCGCAGTATAAAGCCGTCTTTTCTCTCATAAATAGCTGGATGAAAAATAACTCAGTGAAATGTAAAAGTAAGACAGTGCAAGTGTGTGTGCATTTGTGTGTGTGAGAGTTATGGTAGGTCCAGCAGAAAACTGGCTCTGAGACCTAAATGCTAAACTACCTGAAGTGGAGAGGTTATAGTTTATTCCCAGCTCTGCTTGCTGGGTCACAGAGAGCAGCTGGAGCAGAAAATTGTATGCAGGAAAGAGTGAGAGGCTGCGAGGGTGAGGGTGAGGGGGTAGCGCTGGCTCCAGCGGCTGCAGAGGAATAACTGCAGGGTAAGCTGCAGCTCAAGTGTGTGCAGGGCAGCCTGGCTGGGGGAATACACTTGCAGCAGTGTTTGAAGTGACTTTTGGAGAGGCAGCTAGAGGAAACATCTGCCTAGAGACAGCAAGTTGACGGGGGGATCACAGGAATGGGGAATCTCTTCTTTAGGTGTTCTGTATGCAGACTAGAGATGGAATAAAGGAAGGAGCACACATTTTTAACGTCTGTAATTGGGATAGATCTCAGTGTTACATTTCTGTTATAAGTCAGCAACTCATTCTATGGTGTTGGGGCATTTTTTCTACATACAAGTAACAACAAAAGGAAAACTTGCTTCTTCCCATGCTTTCCTGAACTAGCATTTTCTACAACAGCTTTCCATATTGTCATCTGTTCTCTTTCCCGTTAATAGCTTCAAGTACAGATCACAAACCTCAGTTTTGCAGTGTATACCAAATATAGGTGATATGCATATATTTTCCTTTTTTACTTGGTTAGACGTTTCGGCACATGTAGGGATCAGAATAGCAGAGGTCCTTTAAATGAGAAGGGGAAACGTGAGGTGCGTAGGAGAGGGAGGGCCTAATTTTAAGTGCTAGTCAACTGCAACCACTGATAATCTGGAGCCTGTTCAAACCCATTTAGAGAACCGTTGAATTTTTAAGTGCCTTTTGATTCTCTCTTTCATTTATTTTAACTGATCTGCAGGGATTAGGAGCTTGGTAGGGGAACACCATAATGCTTGCCAAAATGTGTGAATAATTAGAACGCCAACGATGTGTGCCAGATAGGAGGGGAGTATTCACACTTCTGATTAGATTCACTGAAACACTGTTGTAAATCATGGCTGCCAAGGTAACTTAGAGCTGTGTTAAGTTTCTGCTGCCACAGGAGCCAGCTGTGGTGCGGCAGAGATCTGTCTGCCTCCAGCCGTAGGTGGGGACATTTTGAGCAGATGATTTATCTTGCTGTGAAGCCGGAAGGGCAGAGATGTGAAGTTGTGGTGTCACACAGGTTGTGCAAACAAGCTTTGGATGCTAACACCTATATGTTTACAGAAAATTAGATGAGTAGAGGGCAGGCTACTGTTCAAAGTCAGATTCACAAGCATGACATGAATCTTCACATTTCCCAGACCTGGCTGTTGACAAATGTCAGCATTGGGTACAATGGCTTGGCTGGAAAAAAAAAAAAAAAAAAAGAAAAGAAAAAAGAAGAAAAAGAGAGAGGTTTAGGAATTATCTGGCATCCCTTCTCCTAATCTGTAACCCTAGGGTAGTTGCAACGAAGAGCAACCTCTTCCTGATGCTCCGCAGCCCTCCTGCGCACAGCCAGGTGTGGTATTGCCGTTGTGGTCCTGCCTCTCTGCTGTCCTGTGTTCATCCGAGGACTGTCTGGAGTGGCTGCTGCTCACCAGATTGCAATGTTAAGCAGGTATTTTATGGAGAGATTATATTTCTGATGCAGAAGGCAGTTTAACTCCTGGGTATCACCTTTTGCTTAAAAACATACAAATACAAAACTCCACCAAGCTGGTTCACAATTGTGTGCCTTTCCTTTCATGTGATCCTATTTCCACACATTTTGTCCCAAAGGCACTGTGCCTCAGTGTCAAGAGGAGAAAATGTGAGTCTCCGTTCTCAGATGAGGGGCTGAGCAAGTGCCAGAACTCACAGGAGCACCCAGTCACACCTACCCGCCGTTCAGCTCGCCCTGTGATGTTAACAAGCGCTATACTCGCCAAGGAGAGAAAACACACCTCAGTGTTAACGGATGGAAATTCCATGTGAACGGAGAGCGTGCAGGCGAGTAGCTCGCAGCTCACCCCAGCTGTCATAGCAGAGGCAGAATTAACCCTGCCCTTGTTCGCCCTGGGCTGGGAGCACGGGGCAGGCAGCATCGGTGCTGGATGGGCCCCGACCGCTGGCTCCTGTGTGAGCCTCCAGCAGCGCTGCCCTCGTGCCCCGCTGCAGGCCGGGGTCACACTGCGGCACATCCCTCCCAACCCTCCCTTCTCGCTCGTCTTTCAGAGCTGACCTGACTCAGAACTGACTTGAAGCTCTACAGCAGCAGAAGCAAAGTCACATTTCCCAGTGCCCGATTTCTCCACCCCTCTTCCTCCGTCAGGTAAAGGAAAGTGCAAAAAAAAATCGGTAAATAGCATGAGTCAGGGGCTTACATGGAAGTGTTTGCAAGGTTTGATTGAAAGGAGGGAAACTTTGTGTGATTAATGTAATTATTTAAATTCTGTAATAATTTTGCCTTCCTTTAATATGAAAGTTTTGTTTCTTTGGCTTTTAAATTGTCATTCTTTAACCACAGTCAGCTTTAGTCATGCCATTTTCCTATTTCAATATGCCATTTTCCTCTTTTTCCCACCACTTTTCCTTTTTACAAATAGATTGCTTCAAAAACAATCACTTTAAAGAAAACGAATTCAAATCTTTATAAATCGCTCAAAAAGTTTAGAAAGATAACAAGGAAAGAAGTCTTTTTAAAATAAAAATGTTTTTACTCCTGTGTTTGCAGAAGCTAAAGTAGCAGATATGGATAGGGTAGGGTCTCTTCTGCTGGAGTGGCAGCTTTGTAGATCAGTGCACTGTTGTCTGGAGATTGCCCTTGTTTCTCTCCTCTGTGAGACAGAAACCCCCTTTGAAGTGAAACAGCAATGCAGAGTACGAGGGTAAAGGATCATGAAACAGGACATGACAGAGGATGGCTTGTAACCCAAATGGAATGGTGTAAATGAGCAACGCGTGAGGAATGTAAAGAGAGGGGAGAGACACATCAAAATCACCTAACCATCTCTGATGTCTTTAGAAATGTAGAGAGACAGAAGAAGCAATACGTATGACTCTCTTTAAATCATAAAAACTGTTTTTCACAATTCAGTGGAAGTATGAAGGAGATTTCTGTAGAAGGCTGTGATCCTTGTAAAGTCCCTGCGAACTGCTCAGTGCAAATTAACATTTGGCAAGGGGAAGAAAAAATACCTTCAGCATTGCTTGGCCTTTTAACTACATAGACAACTTACGCGCACAGTGCAAGTGTTACTCTGTAAAAGGTCACAATCAATATTTGGCCTCTTTGGTGCAATGTCCTCTCTTCTTTGTGTCTTATGTACCCAGTTTTACCTGTCAAAACCAGTTTAACAAATTTCAGTTAATCTTGCTGGTGGAAGTCAAGGGAGTCTTCTGCTTCCCTTTGTCATCCCTACCCTTCCACTCCGGCTGCAGATGCTCAGGGTGCAGGGTTATTTTTTTTTGTGACATTACACAAATAGCTTGAACTGGCACAGAGAAATATTTGGAGCAGTTCAAGCTTTGTATCCAGACATCTGACTTGTGATGGCAATAAATTGGTGAGAGGTTTTCCTGTTCGACTTCCTGCCTTGATGTTGTCCATCAAAAGAAGCTATTCCCAGTACAAGTCTGTTGAAATATATTTCTTTCCTTTGCACATCTAACAGACTGAGTGTTAACAGAGCGGTGGGGATAAGAAGCAGCTCTCCCTGCGAAGGGGTTACTGGTAGCTGCCTTGGGTGGGCGCCCTTTTCCATTAGTCTTTGGCAGAGGATACTGGGCTAGATGGACCCTTGGTCCCGCATCCAGCAGCAGTGCACGACGTCTTCCTTGTTTTCTGGGCTGATCCACCTGAAAGGAGGCAGGGAATTGTGAGGTACTAAAGTCCTCTTGTTTCTTGGAAAAAAATGGAAAGATGGTTTGAACAAAATTATATTGAACAAAAATTATAATTGAACAAAAGTATATATCGCAAGAGTATGCCTTACATATTCCAACAGATGCACAGGTATAAACCTTTTCTGCCAGCAGAATAAATTAGGAGTGATTTTCCTGCAGTGGCACTGGTGTGAGTTAATCCTAAATGAAGAAGGACTCTGCCTCAAGTGTGCAGCTTTTTTAATGAGAGGCAAGAGGGTGAAAGTCCTATCTCAGTCCCTGTTGCCAGCCAGATTTTACCAGTGCCACGCTTTAAAACCCCAGCCCAGCTCAGCCTCTGAGATCCTGTTTTAAACAGAAGAAGGTACTTGCTGGCCTGTCCGCTCAAATTGGCAGCAGCATGCGAGTTGCTAAGGATGATAGAGCCTGGGGCTTTGCTGGTGGGGAATATTTTCCACATCCCATCTGCATCCCTCTAGAACTTGACCATTAGTCAGGCTACTTCTAAATGATGCATCTCTTTTAGAGATTTCTACTGATAACAAATGAAAGCGCATTTTTTTTCCTTACCTCATTATGCAGGCAGCTGTGTGACAGCGTTCTGACAAACTGTGTTATCTCAGGCTTCCAGCTGCAAGCTGTTCTCATCAATACTGCTGCGAACTGTTTCCTACTAACCCTTTCGCCTTTATGCCCAGTTTTATCAGAATTTAATTTTAATGTGAGGACAGTCAAATATAATGCCAGATGTGGGGAGCAGATAGGTTCCTTTGTATAAGGACATAGCAGGGGAGGCCTTCTAAAGGCCCAGCCACACGGAGTGCAGAGGGACTGTGCTGGAATCATTATGTTTGATTCCTGTTGATTTTTTTTTCCTATATGGTTATTATTATTATTATAAAGTTGCCATTTCAACCTCTCCTCACACTTGCCTCGGCACCAAACTGGAAAGAGAAATTAAACAACAAAAGACCTTTAATTTAAAAGAAAAGAAAAAAGGAGATATGCATCCCTTGGTCTGAGTTCACAGTGGTGGAAGTGTGCTCAGTCTGCTTTCCTACTGCCTCCTTTCAGCTGTTCCAGCGTACCAAACAGAACTGCAAAACAGCTGCAGGAAAATCTTGTTTGGCATCTACTGAAATTAGTATTGCTGAAAAACGTGACCTCGTTCCCTCAGGTAGAGCACCCCCACCTCAGTTAGGGAATGTACAAGTAAATCTGTGTATGCTCAGGATACCGAGGGATGGAATACATTTCCCTGCAGCACTGGGTTGTTTTTGCTTAGTTTACAGCACAAACAGAGCTGTATTTTGACAGATAGGCTGAATATTGTTGAAGAAACAGTTCCAGTTTTGCTCAAGCCAAAAACAAGCTGCCCTTTGAAATTTTTATTCCAATAAGCAATGAAAAAAAAAAAAAAAGAAAAAAAAACAGTTTGAGTAAGGAATTCCCCTTTAGCCTCATATTTTGGTCATCGTTGTCAACATCATAAATAATAGCTTCATACTGAGGCCTTCAAACTTGTTTTACATTAACTATTATCTGCAGGAATTCCTTTGGCAAGGCTGATTTAGGTACGTCAGTCTCCCCTTGACCCCAAGCAATAGCATAAAACAGCCTAACCCAGCTTGTGTACACGTTTTGTTTTGGGTTGATACTTCCCAATGGGGTATTCTACAATTAGTGCTAACCTCACTAAATGAGTGGCTTGTAGGATTGTGTTTGACTTTCTGTGACCCTGTAGCTTTTAAAATGATTTTAACTCACTTATGATATTGAGCAACTATTCGTTGCACTTTAACAAATGAAGTTATAGTCCCAAAAGAATTAGTTTTGTGCTCTTGAGTGGTACAGTAATTTATTAGTCCAAGAATTCTAGTAATTTAGTTCTCCATTGTAAGTAGTTCAAGCCTAATTAATAGGATAGTTTTCTTGTAGGAGTAATGTCATGCATACCTATATATAGAAAAGCTATCATATTAATTAGGTTTATATTATTTTAAAATAGACACATAGATACACACACATCTGCATCGATTTAGGTTCTTCATGCAGGCCCCATTGCCCCAAATTACTGCTTTGCTCTTACTGTTTTACCTTCTTACAGACATGTGCACACATTCTTGTAACCAAGACAAAGAAAATTCAGTTGTGTCTAACAAGGAGAGTGGAAAAAGATGTAAGTTTATTGAATAAGGGGGAAAAATCATATTAACCCCATAAAATACACAAGATACACACCTGAAGACCTTCTTTAAAGCTATTGTGGAAAATATCTGTTCTTGTCAAAAGCTGTCCTGCATTGCTAGTGAAAAGGTATTAGGTGCAGGTGTCAAACATGCCTAATGAGGCATGAGGAGTCGACAGCAAAATAACAGAGATTATAGGTACAGAGGATTGTGAATGAAGTGTGAATAGCAGCCAGGATGTATGACTGACACAGAAAAGAGGAGAAGACAGGCAAGAAGAAAGAAGATCCATCACTCACATAAGGAGAATGGACATTTTGAATCACTTGATTGATATCTTCCCATCCAGTAATCCTACAACTTTTAAGATCTACATTTAAAAATAACCTAAATTGTTCCTCCAAGAAATCATGAGTTTATTATAGGTCTTCAGGGTATTTTGCCTAACTCTGAGAGTACAGGAGAAACACAGTAAATGGCTGTGTGTGTGTGTCTGTGCGTGCATTAGCACACAAAGTTAGGGCAATCCAGTCTGTGGAGAACTGGATGGCCTGGTTGTGAAGTTAAAAAAGGTTCGAGTAGCAGTATTTAAGACCCAAACTCTCATTCCATTCATCATCTAGAAATAATTTATAGTTAAATTGTAAGTAACAGCATCTCTGTTTCATCTGGAGGCAAATATGAAAGCCAATTTTTAAAGTATTGTTTTGGGGAAAGTTGATTTTCCTGACTTTTTTTTATTGCCCAGCCCTCCTCTCCATCTGTTGCTTTCTTCTGTCAGATGGAGTCAAAAAGTCTCTTTATGTCTAAACCATAAATCTAAAATGCTTAAGATATGAGTAATTTCATAGATGAAATTCCAAATGTTATTGGTGTTATGAAAATGTCTGGACAGCTAATGTCAGAGTTAAAACCTTATCCCTGATGTATTTCCATCTGAACATAAAACTCCATGATAATAAGCTGTTGTGCCTTTCTTTGGTCTCCATCTAAATGAAATAGCAGCGTAATATTTAAAGTTTGTGTCAGGGAGGCAGAATACCTTGCCTCTTGGCTAAGAAAAATAATTATCCTGCTCAGATAATTCATGCTATTGGCACATTCAGAAACAGCCTGGGGGCTCAGTCTTCCTCCCTTTGAACTCGGTGGGCGTTTGGGGTTGACTTGAATGGGAGGAGGTCCTCGGTCTCTAGGTGGCTGTTGCACCATCCAGGTCTTTTTTGGTCTGTGTGTTAGCACTCTGAGCGTGCATGGCCAAAGGCAGAGCCTTAGTTACAAGGGCCGTTGTGTTTTCTTTGCTGGGTAAAACGAACAGAACCTGAACCTTAATGGACTGACACGGGATGGGAAAGGGAGGGAATCCCAATCTGCCCTTACCTTCGCAGTACAGAAGGATTGATCAGACCACTGCTCAGCTCAGGTGGCTTCTGGCTTGCTTTACCAGCCTGCTGGGAGGTGCCCCAGGATTTTCTCGGAGGGCAGCTGGAGGCAGCCAGGCCCCACTCCCATGGCCGTGCCTGGGGAGCGAGCCCTGCGCTCGGCTGCGGCCGGCAGGAATTGCCTGACCCAACGTGGCAGCAGATGGCTTTTTTTTTTTGCCTTTTCCCTCCAGGTTTTCAATACATGAATAAGAAAAGTTATTTAAAAACAACAACAACAGCAGTAACAACCGCCCCCCAACCCACACCTACAGGGAATTGTTTCCCCTCAGGACAGATAGATATATAAATGAAGTAATAGGTAGACCGCCTCTGTTTTGGGGGTGGGGGGAGTGTTGACTGCTGTTTGCTTATACCCCAGCGGTGTTAACAAGCGGTAGATTGTTAGTGACAATCACACACTCTCTGGCACTTAAAGCAGAAGGCTTGATTTAATCGCAGAGCTGTCATTTATTATTCTGTTGTGCTATTCCACAGGGGGAAACGACTGATCAAGCGCCTGCTCCCAGGAGCAGAGGGCTCTTTTTTTTTTCCTTCCCTTTTTTTTTTTTTTTGTTATGTCTAAATCCTCAATACAAATTGCAGTATTTCTGGACTCCCAGCGGGACCCATTAGTGCCTGTGGGGCATTAAAGATCATTAATAGTGCTGTCAGATGGGGGGAGAGAGAGAGAGAGAGAGAGACAGAGGAAGCCAGCAAGCCAGCCAGTTGCTTAGCTTTCTCAGAAATCGGAAATTAATACATCTGCTTCATTAATACTGGCCTGTGTTTGATGTTTGTTAGCTGGCAACTTTAATGATGTAGGTTAGCACCAGTCGGGCGCTTGCATGAATTGGATTCTTTCAATTACCTAAAGTTCCTTTTCCCCATCCTCCACCCCCCTCTTTCTCTGCCCAAAAAGTCAGCCCTTAATTAGCAACTCTAAAAGAAGAGGAAGAAGCAGGAAAAAAGGCTGGGGTTTTTCCTTCCCCTCCCCAGGTGTGACAGCCACATTTTGCAACCTTGCCTGTATCCCATTAACTGTAGCTCTCTTCCAAGCATTTAACTGTATGGTAATCGAGTAGAAATGTTTTAATCACTGTGAACAACATGTTAATCAGTGCTGTGACTGAACACTAGGTATTAATTGGGTTAGGGTAAAGTGCTAATGTTTGCATCCAAGAATGCTGCTATCGAGTACGAGGAAGACACAGATTCAGTGCTTTTGGCAGCTATTAGACCCAGGGCAGCTGTGACTGGCAGGGTGTCAGGGAGTAAGGACTGGGTTCAGCCCAACCGGAGCATGGATATAACTACCCTGTGTGCCCAGCCTTCATCTCCCCTTCCCTCAACCAGCTGTTGTGTCCAGCAGAGTTTATCCAAGACTTCTGTTATTCTCTTCTTCTTCTGGCAGGCTCAGTATCTCCCCCTGGCTTTGCTTGGTCAGGTCCTAGCACAGAGAAGGCCCTGCTCGCGTGGTGTGAGGATCTTGTCGCGAATATACAAGAGCAGTCTTCCCTAGCTGTGCTCCATGCGTTAATCTTACCTCCCTGATCCCTTTGCAGCAGGCACCATCCGTTGCTTGAGGCATTGCAGAATGGGGCCGGTGGGCTGCACCTGGCCTGCAAAACGTTGCTCACCTAACCCGTGGCATTGGCTTTTTCCAGAAAGTGTTGGTAGGAGACCCAGTCTGTCGTTGCATCAGGAGAGGGGGAAGCTGCGTTGGCTGTTAGTAGCTGCCAGGGTGCTGCTGCTGCTTTCTGAAGAGCTGCCTGGGAGAAGGGCAGAAGGCACTGCCCGGGGTTTTGTGGAAGACCACAGGAGATAGTTACCCTGCTGCTGTGCTGCTTCCACCTGACATAGAATCATAGATTCATAGAATGGCTCAGGTTGGAAGAGACCTTAAAGATCATCCAACTCCAACCCCCTTGACATAGCCACCCACCAGATCAGGTTGGCCAAGGCCCCATCCAGCCTGGCCTTGAACACCTCCAGGGATGGAACATCCACAACCTCTCTTGGCAACCTGTTCCAGTGCCTCACCACCCTTACAGTGAAGAATTTCCTCCTAATGTCTGATCTAAATCTATCCTCTTTTAGTTTAAGACCATTCGCCCTTGTCCTATCATCTGGATTATGCTTCATGACTGTCGCTCTCTTCCTGTCTTCTCCCCATTCCTGGAGGATATTAGCTGGTAACAGCACTCTTCCGGGCCCAGGAAGCAAACTAGTCTTGACATTCAAGGAATTTCCACTGAAAGCTTTTGCAAGGCAAGGCAGGTGGTGTTGTGGTGGCAAGCCGTCACGCAGGCAGCATGGTCAGCAGGCTGAAGGTGGGTCTGGTGAACCATGGCAGTCAAGAGGCCGCACTTAAAAATAGGAGTGGATTTCAAACTCAAGAGAGATTGTCTCTGGGTAGGTTATGTTTTGGTTGTTCCCCTTGGTGTAGCTTTGAAGTGTAGATGCAGTGGCTCAATAAGAAAAAAAAAATAGTTGTTTCCATGAAGCATCCACCAATAGCAGAAATCATTTGGTAAAATGATCCAGCAGTAGCTATTTTTACCAGTTATTGATCTGTACTGTTTAAAAAAAGACACCTCTCTTGTTACTCAATTAACAACAAAATATTTGCAGCAGGTATTCTGGGAGGCACGGCACATATAAAAAGAAATGACACATTGCTTTGGTTTTGGCAATTGTCTTCTCTTTAGGACTTAAGCTAGACTGGAGGAAATTAACAAAAATCAAGTAAAGGATTGTATTTTTCTTATGTCCACATGACTGTGCCTTTCCTTGCTGCAGCTGGTCCAGGCAAGTCTTTAAGAACAAAACCTAGATGATCAGACTAGGAGCCAGTTTCTAGCAGGGATTGTTAGGTGACAACACTAGTCAAAGCTTCAAAACCTTTTTAAGGTTTAGCTTCATTTGCGTTGTGTCACTTTTGTGTAAGTGCAGTGCATCTTCAAAGACCCTTGAGGAAACATGGATGGAGATTCGTAGCCTTGGTGGGACTCCCAGCTCTGCCCTGCTGCCCTGTGTGATGCAGACGAAGCAAGGCTAGAGACTCAAAAGTATTTTGGTGCCAACTCCGATAGAAATGAAGTGGAGTTAAAGGGGAAAACTCCCACAAGGATGAAGCTCTGTGTTTACAGTTTCTAAAACGAAGAGCTTCTCTCTGTCTCTTGTCTCAGCTCTGAGGGTGTCCCTGTGTGACACTGCGTCCTGGTGAGAAGCGTGGCGTAGTGGCGGTGGCGTGCTGCTCTGCACGCGCTTCGCATGTCTTTGAACATCAGCACGTGGTGGTGTGCTGTTGTGCCCTCTGGTCTGTAGCCTGTCTCACAGGGAGTGCTGGGACAGAAGCAGTGCTGCTGTTTTTTTCTGCAGTGAGGGACCTGCCCCTGGCTTACACTGGTGTAACTGAAAGCAGACCCATTTAATTGCAGGTGTTACCCAGTTCAGAGCTCATTGTCATCTCCTCTAATGTGCACAGTGTTACCTTGTGATGCTAAAATTGCTGTGAAGGCTCGTGTTGCTTCATCACACCTCAGCTTTGCATGTTGTATCAGGAGTTTTCTCTTACAGGTGCCACAGTTTCTCTTGTATCAGCAGGCTCGGTATGATGTGAACAAACTCCTTGCTCTAGTGATTTCAAGCGAAAAGGCACAAGTTCAACTTCCATATTGTATTGCTGAAATACAATTGTGTCAGATTTTGGTTATTCCAGCGCTAATAGTCTTTTTGTCCAGTCAAGAAGAACTAAGACAGTGGTTTCAAATACAGTAATTTTTGGTTTAGGCACTTAATTTTGGGTGTTGAAAAATCCCTGGTATAATGGACTTTGTGCTGGATCAGATATTGTCACCGTTATTTCACAGTGGGTCAGACATCACCTTTCCTCCAACAGTCAAGACAGTAACAGAGGCATTTCTTGCCAATTAGTTTGTAACCAATTCAAATCAAATATGCATTTCTAGAAGATGTGGCAGAGTGGACATCCTATACTACAAACCTGTGGTAATGAACATGAAACCATGGCCTGATACTTTCAGCATTTAAAAATGTTCTTTGTGGCACGTTGCCAGTGAGCCTTTTTTTCATAGCTAAGAAAATATTCTACTCAAGTACACCGACAGTCTCATCCTTCTGTTACAAGCAGAGACTGAGATATGCTATGGCTTCCCCAGCGTCCCATAATAAACCAGGGGCAAAGCCAGTTTTAAAACCTAAAAAGCCATTCTGTGATCCGCCGATGAAATAGTTACACTTCCTGCACACTTTTCCTCCCAAATCTACTGTACTGCAGATTTCCAGTGGCAGTATGGAGCATCTGAGTGTCTGATACCAAGCTGATGGGTTTTCTGGGAATATCTCTTACAGGTAGCAAAAGCTCCACATGGACGAATAGTGAATCATGGAAAGAAAGGGAGAAATACTTCTATGTGCCTGGAAAAGAGAATCTAAGAGAAAGGCCTTTCCAGGGAGGATAGCAGGACTGTAACTACCTGTCTTGCTGGGGAGGCTGGTCAACACTCAGTGATGCTTGTTGTGAGCTGATTTAGTAGGTTCAAGTAAGACTTTATTACACTGTCTGTGCCTTTTCCCTTCCCACCGGTAGGAAAACATTCATTGCTTTTGCTGTGAATGCAAGCCCAGTCTGGCGCCACCGGTTTCATGTTCATAGCCGTGTGACTTAATATCCACTGCATAACTGAACTACCAAGTAGGTTAAGATCCTTGTAAGTGAGACTTTTATTATATGCAATGTTGCTCCACCACAGACTGTAATTGGATTTTTTTTTTATTGATTATGTGGTTAACTTTCCTTTTCACAGCAATAAATCTCAGACAGCATTTAACTTTATAAAGTGAGGAGGAGAGGAAAGTATCAGGTGAGGATTGACCCTTGCTGCATTCCCCCACCCACTCTTTTTTTTTTTTTTTTTTCCTGGTTTTTCACTGTCTTCCCTTATGACTTCTGTCAGGTGAACTGGTGGTGAGGCAGTGGCATTTCTGACAGCTGAGCGCAGCAGGGATCTCTCAGGCACGCTTGACAATGCAAGCCCCATTCAGAGAGGTTTCAGAATTTGGCTTTCGCTGGTGCCAGCAATTATGAAAGAGGCATACTCAGCTTTAAGCACTCAAGTGCTGATGGACAAAGTGCTGGTTTAACAGATCTGCCTAATGGGGAGCAGGTGAATAAATACACGATTAGAGGGTCCTTCACAATAACAGCCTTATTATCACATATTATGTAGAGTTTGAATTCCTTGAGGGTTCTTTTTTTTTTTTTTTCCAACTGATGATCACAGTTGTATTTAAGTACATGTATATGAATCTCAAGATTTCATCTGATATAAAAAGCAGAGTGTATGAAAATATGCAGGATTGTACGTCAGCCTTTCCAGGTCATCTGAGGTTGCTACCAGGCAGACTTGGGGCGGTACTGAACACTAACCATTCTCATTGACTTCAACAAGTACTACTAAAATTCGGTCTTTCAGTACGGATTGAGTTTTGTTTGTACTATGGAAGAGGGGAGACTCTCTTTGCAAGATGTACAGATAAGTTCTTTCTGTATTTTTCTAATTGAGCACAAGGAAAGCCTGTGTGCCATCAGAGAACAGATTATGCTCCCTTTACCAGTGACGCCTCGACAAGAGGAAGCTGTGTTTAGCAGAACAAAGGGGTGTATAGATCACTCGGAGTAAAAAGGTCAATAGTCTCTATCCCTAATGCTGCATTTGTAACACATTTAGCTGTTAATAGCCCTCCTTTGTTGGCCTAATTAGGAGGTAAAGGATACGCTTATGGATGGTGCTGATAGCACAGGTAATGAGGGTCCACGCCAATGAGGAGATTCGGAATCCGGGTCAGATCTGGAGACGAAGCACTTGAAAGGGACGCCGGAAATGGGGGAATCATTTGGTGCCCTTAATATTTTCCGTAGAAGCCTCTAATGAACCCCTCGGTGCCCTTCAGAGTCACGGCCTTGGTTTACAGCTGGGGAGGGTATCTTTCTTTATTCTTTGGCAACGCTTTAATATCAGTCACGCCAATATATACTTACGAGCTGGAAATGAATTGGATAGTTCCTGTACTGAGTCTCCAACTTGAAACACAATGGCTTGATTTTCAGCAGTGATGAATGCTCCGAGCCCCAGTAAAAAGGAAATTGAACCTGGAGGTTGTGAACACCAGCTGTGCAAACTCCACTCAGAGGGCTGCCGTGTATCTGACACTGCGGTCAGCTGGTCCTAGAGCAAGGCTTTCACCTTAGCAATGAGAGGAACCCCGCTTTTGGATTCGCTGTGCCCCTGTTTTCACCGTTTTCCTTTCATACTTCGAGGGCAAGTAGCAGTGATATCAACCATGAGATTTTAATGGGAAGGAACCCATTAAAATGGCAACCTGTTATTAAAGTTGCAGTAGCAAGGGTTTACGTTTTTGGTAAAACGCATGGAGCCAAATGGCAAGATGGCTTTTGTCAGGGCTTTCACCTGAGGGTGAGTACTGGCTGTGTTACCGTGCCACTTTCTAAAGAGCTCACCTCTTCCA